>NC_064773.1:6996448-9396448 GCF_011397635.1 Epinephelus fuscoguttatus | reverse complement strand
ATAGCAGGAAATGGCAATTCAGAATAAAAGCTTAGTGCCGGAATTCACTGTACTCTAAGATAGTGTGTTTTCTACAAACTTGAGAGATTCACGAGTCTGTTGCGGTCCATTCAGAATGTACCCACTTTGGGACAGCGACCCACCAGTTGGAAACCACTGTGTAATCTGTGCAAACACTGAAATGTTGGGAGTGTTTGCTCCCAGCAACGAAATAGTCTGGACAGAGCCAGGCCCTAACCTAAGCTAACAGGCTGCTAGCTATATATTTACCGTACAGACATTAGACGGGTAAAAAATTTGCTCATCGAACTCTCTGCAAGAAAACATATTACGTTCCTTGGAAATTAAATGCTGTTAGTGGTAATTCAGAGTAGGGAAGACAGTTTCAGTTAATTTTGTGTTCAATAGCCCAACACACATTAATTATACAGGACAATAAAAATGCAAAGTGATGTGTAACACAAAAGGCCTTTTCTTTTGGTCTGGCACTCCAGTGACTCAGTGAGCTTCAGCACCACATTTCAGAGGGCTATCCATTTAAAGGTAGTGAAGTTTCAATGTTTTGTGATGTAAATGTCTTGCCTTTTATTTCATATTCTGACAGGCAGGGAGCCATGCGAATATGCCCACCATCCAGTCTCCATTGGTTAGCTAATGTTAGCCAGGGCCACACTGCACTGAGCATCAGCCAGGTCGTGTGAGAGCTAGCTAGCGGAACCATGCTGATATTGCTTACAGAGCTAACATAGTTTAAAATGCTAAAGGGTGTTTGCAGTTCAAAATTGAGTTGCTTTCTCACTGGGGCAATCTGGTGGGAGACTGGAGGGTGGGCACCATGTTTCCACAGCAATGCTGTTGTGTCAGGAAAGCGTTAGTAGTGATAATCCCTGAATGCGTGGCGCCCCTAGCTAGCTCCCACCACATCTGGGTGGTGCACAGTGTAGTCAACTAAAGAGTAGCAAAATGAATCTATAAACTGACATGTGTAACCAGTCAGAAATATTCGCAGCAGTTACCTAGTTGACTGTTAACCATTGAAACGCCCTCAGAACGTACAGAAATAACATCTTAAACCTTTGGGTTTAAGCTCCTGCGACCATACACAAACACACTTCCTCGCTGGCTGTGTGATAATTTTACTTGTTGTTGTGCCACAAGCTGAACTCCAGGATCTGGCTGCTGATGTTTGAAGATGAGTTGTTCAGGGAATGTAGGCTTGGCTGTCTGTACAGAGGGATGAAGGGATGAGAAGAAATGCCGAGCAAAAAGGCAAAAAAAAAAAAAAAGATGGATGGAATGGCACTAAGGGAGAATATTGCAAACAAAAACACACTGTCATGCTTCCCCAGCGTCATCCCAGACACCAATGGGATTGTGATAAGGGTAAAGTCAGAAAATATCACTGATACACACAACACAGGCCCTGCCCCACTCCAGTCTAATTATTGCTTATAGAGCTGCCAGGCCCGATGCTTTGGGGAGCAGAGCATCTGTCGCTGATGGCAAAGGCTGCCAAGCCAGCCCCGAAAGAAGAGTCTTAAAACTGATCTGCGCCCAGAGGAAGGCGGGGACAAAAGCCTTAACACGCAACAGTGACATACACGTCACTCGGTGGCAGCGTCACTGAATGCTGGGTTTTGATTTCCATCCTTATAATCCATCTGAATGCCTCATCAGGGCAATTACCGGTATCTGCTGAGCAAAAGTTGCCACTGTCACTCTTGGCAAGTGCAGAGCCGCTGCTGTTCTGACTCTGTTATAGTGCTATTTTGAAGGAGGGTTGAGGCGCGCTGCCAGAGCCTTCAGTAGCCAGTCCTCCTACTAAACATATCTGTGCTTCTATTTTCTACCAGGCGATGATGCTCTGCTGACATTGAGAGGAAAAGAAGGAAGGGATTAATATTCACAGAATGTTTTTAAGGTTACATGCCAAGATAGAGGGGGAGAAAACATAAATACTGTTAACTATCCTTAAAGGTACACGACACAGGAATTATTGGTTACTGTTTGTAAACACATTCAAACTTGGCCCCTCCTTCAACACTGCTTGTGCGCACGCTGCAAGCTATTCTTGTAGGAACGTTTCAATGGAAAAGCTGATACTTTACCAAACTAACTAAGCCAGTGGGGTGTCACAGGCTCATTCTGAATTAGACTGCAAGTGACTCATAAGGGTGTCAAGTTAAATACAGTGAATTTTCGGCTCAGAGCTTTTATTTTGAAGTGCTGTTTCCTGCTGTAGAGTGAGTGACTAACCGACAGCTACTTGACAGTGCAGCAAACTAGCTTGACGACAGGGCTAAATGCAAGTATGACGCTGAAAATCTTACACTATGTGGACCTTGAACTCATGACAGAAATCTGGACTCCTTGGCTGGGAACCACTGTACCACGCTAACCTCTGGCACCTACCTGTTCAACAAGAAACGGCAGTCGCTGCGGCAGCTCCAGACTTTATACGTGATGAGATCACATATTGAGTTTAGCACTCTAGCTTTGTTTATTAATATTCTTGGACTGTCTTAGACCATAGGAATAATGTATGAATTTTCAAAATGAGCATAGGTCCCCTTTAACTACATTTATGTAAGTATTTAATCAGAGAATTTACAGCAACCGATATCTTGTAAATCTTCTAAATGACTACCTGCTGGTGTGGTTGATGTTTCTCTCTGCAGATGGAGGAGAAGAACAGGCAGCTACAGGAGAGGCTGGAGCTCGCAGAGCAGAAGCTCCAGCAGACCATGAGGAAGGCCGAAACGCTGCCGGAGGTAGAGGCTGAACTGGCCCAGAGGATAGCAGCCCTCACCAAGGTAGGAACACACGCACACACTCACATTAACACACACATGCTGTTAACACTTTCCCACAGATGCCCTCGTCTCTAGATTGTTCTATACCTGTGTGTAAGTGTGCACGTGGTGTCATGTCATGACGTTTCAACATGTCCCTCTCCTCTTCCTCGGCCACGTAGTCTGACTCCAGCTCCTCTTCCTCCCCCGATGATTATCACTTTGTTATGGAAGCTAAACTCCAAGACATGAACTCCATTCTTAGGAAGGTAGTCCCACAGGGCATCACAGCTACTGCCAATTCCTGTAGAGAGCAGATTTCATTCATTTATCTTATTAGTGTTTTGTGGCGAGCGTGTTTACTGGGGTTCTGCTCTGGCTGTTCTACCACCACGGGACAGCTGCATGGCAACTTCTGGCTGGAGCTCATACTTGGCAGTGCTGGAGGAGCTCTCTTCCTCTTTCATTCTGTCCTTTGGTGGCCTCGTTCTCCATCCTTCTCCTTGTCACTCTTTTTTTCAACCAGCTCTCTCTCTGTCTCTCCTGTTACGCTTTGAAACGATAGACATCCATCTTTGAGTTTGGGGTAGAGGCTTTGGCTTGTGTCGTCGCCACTGCTTTTCTTTGTCGCCCTTTCAAGGCTGTCAAACACGCAGATCATCGTGCCCTCTTTTGTCCTGTCTATGCTGTGATCCATGTGTAGGCGGAAGAGCGTCACGGGAGCATTGAGGAGCGAATGAGGCACTTGGAATGCCAGCTGGAGGAGAAGAACCAGGAGCTGCTACGGGTGAGTCACAGCGGAGGCGTCGTGCCAGGCAGCGTTAACCAGGCAGCCACTTCTGCATGAGCATGACAGCTTGAGGCGACTGCGACTGATGACATGCTGTCTGATTTATCACCGCTGACACTAGACCAAATCAATGTTTCACACACTCTGGTTTGTAAATTGCTCACAAATGATGCAATAATGTCCTACTTATTTTAGATCTCATTAGCATCTTCATAGTCATATTGTATAGTATCGTTCCAAAATGCTACATGCACAGTTTGAGAGAAAAAAGCATATGTAAATATTATTGTAACCTTAGGAAGAATTCACAAAGCTGATTTTCCCCTGGAAACCTGATTTGAACCCTGAATTGGTGAAGTTACATTTTGTTATTTACTGTAGTTTACTCTGAGAGTCAGGTCAGAATGTCGTATGTGATTTAAAGGAACACTGTATGTCAGTTACTCACCCCATGTTGTGTTGAATTCATGCTGAAAACTTTGTTTTTCCCGCATACCTCCACGGTGAACGAAGAATCCAAAAAACTGAGAACATTCATGATGAATTGAAGTCATAGGGGTCCACATTTAACAACAGTAAAGATATATCTGACCGTGAGACATGGGCACCGCGTTCATGTGTGTTCATGTGCTTTGGCTGGTCTCACACCCAAGCGCACACACGTGAGCGTGGAGTACAGAGAGGCTGGACATCAGTACTGACGAGACTGCTGCTCTTCAGAGACCGTACATCACCGATCACCCTGAGTGCGCACACGTGAGCATGGAGCACAGAGAAGCAGTCAGAGCTACAGGCTACAGTGAGGCTAAAAACAGAGTTCAAATGACGTTTTTCCGAACAACTTTTTATCTCGGGGCTTCAGGACACTTGGATCACTACGGACGAGCAGTATGGAGATATTTTGTGGTTTCAATTATGTGTTTTTGGACGTTTGAATCCACGGCGCCTTAAGCCTCCATTAGGTGGAGTTTTGTTGCCACCCCCTTTCCCCTGGGATCTCCTTAAATGTTGTGAGGACTCTAAAACTTCACCTGAGCCTCCCTCGGCATATGGGTGACTAGATAATGGCTGAATTTTAATTTTTGTGTGAACTATCCCTTTAATCTATGCTGTCTTCAGAGCCAGCCTCCATTGACAAAAACAGTAATTTTACCTCACTGGACTCGGGAACTGCTGGTGTACCACTGTCTTGATCACTTAGTGTCTTTGTGTCATCGTAGACTATAGTGAATCAGAACGGTCCCTTTAAAACTCCAAAGTCCCACAGTAACACAAACAAACCAAATGATCGTAGGCAGTGGCAGACCAGCAGCTCCTTTGTTCAGCGAGCTAAAATTACTGTTTTTGTCAATGGAGTCTGGCTTTGAAGAGAACATAGATAAGTTTCACTGACTGTTAAGTTCCCCGTAAGAAAGGTTTGTATGTTTGGGAAGTACTGAGCATACGACTCTGAGACTTGGATTATACTGCACGAGTTGTGCGAACTATATGATAAGTTTTGCTGTTGTTAAACGTGGACCCCTATGACTTCACTTTATCAAGAATGTTCTCTGTTTTTGGATTATTTGTTCACAGGAGGCAAACAAAGCTTTCTTTACAACTTCAGCATAACACAAAATGAGTAATTGGTACACAAATGATCACCTTGCGGATAAAGTATTCCTTTAAAGCACTGCACTGCTTTAAAGTAGCCAGTAGTTTTACAGCGATCAATTTAAAGGGGTTATTGTGACTTTTTTAAGTATAAATATTAAACTGTGTACTTCCTCCAGGCTCGACAGAGGGAAAAGATGAACGAGGAGCACAACAAGCGACTGTCAGACACGGTGGACAGACTCCTCACAGAGTCCAATGAGCGTCTTCAGCTCCATCTGAAGGAGCGGATGGCAGCTCTAGAAGAGAAGGTTAAAGAGGGCTGCTGTTGTCAATGGAAACCTGTCAATATCAGTTCTGTCCAATGGATGTCAGGAGGAGGTGGATTTTTACACCTCTGTGTTTTTCCTTCTCTTTGCAGAATTTGTTAATCCAAGACTCGGAAGGCTACAGAAAACAGTACGAAGATTCACTCCATGAAAAAGTAGGTTTCAGAAATGATGATGATTACCAACCTCTGCAGCTGAATAGACATGAGCTTCCTGTAGGGGAATTTCATAAGCACTCTGTTGGTATTCATTATTATGAAGACGATCAAAGACAGTGTTGACATGCACCGATATGACTACTGTTTGGTACTGGGACAGACATTCGTTGGGCATGTGATATCATGGACAGCAATGTAATGACGTCTTGTTAAATTGTTTTGTCCAGACACATCTGGCGGAGGAGATTGAGAAACTGAGATCAGAGCTGGACCAATTCAGATTGAGGGCAGGCTCCCTCACAGAACCCACCCTGTCACGGTAGGTTGGCTGTGGGTGTGGGTGTGTTAAGGTTTGAGTTTTTGTAGGCCATTATTATTTTACCACTGAAGCCTGATATGAGTTTAGACCACTGGACCCTGAAACTCTCTGCTGAACTTTGAACTTATGAAATTGACTGTTTGCTGAGCCCAGCTGCACTTGGATGCCGTCGCTACGCCCATCAAGCTTTTTGTTATTGCATGGCAGACATGCAGTCAGATTTACAGCTCCAAATACCTTTTTTTAAAATTGTTGTTTTTAAAATTATAACTTATTATCTTTGAGACAATAAGTCCTTGATTTCAGACAGAAGTGGAGGTATTTCTAGAAAGCTGCAATGTAGCTGTAACTAGCAAGCTAATTAAGCTAACATTAGCTCCTTGACTTACTTGACGTAAAGCGCTTTGCACCTCTAGGGAGCATAGGCCGTTGATGAATGTCCTCCATTTCACTTGATTGTTAGTGGTTTGCTCTAGATCTCTCCTAGACCTTTCTGTCTGGATACCTCTTCTCCAGCTGTTTTCCTAGTTCTTTGTGGGTTCCATTTCAGGGTTTATCAGGTGATGTTTGTGGCAGGTTCTCTGAAGGTGTGTCCAATCCAACTCCACTCTTGGATTACCACTTTGCGGCAGTGGAGAGGCTTGCCTACTCCAGTGATCCTGAGAGCTATGCCAGAGGGGGTTTTATACCTCTGGAAGGGTCCTCCAGGTTGGGTGTTGGGTATGGGGTTAACGACCCCACCTTGTTAAAAAGAGTGTGTTACGAAAACATTAAAAGATGAACACTAAATCACAAACCTGGTTGAAGAAGGTGCCCCAGCAATGGGGACTTTGAGCCTTCCCAGTGAAACCCACAAGGGAGTCGAAAAGCCGACACACCGTCTGACTCCAAGGAAATCTACTTGCTCTATTAGATAGTTGAAAATACCATCTTTAGCAGACTCATTTAAAATAGAATTTCTTCAAAAGCAGTCTCAAATATATGCCTGACGGGTGCATAAATCATGCTAAAATCCTGGGGCTACAGGGTCATGTCAGCATATTCACCAGTTGATGACTGATATGGAGAAGCCTTACAAGCTACAGCAGGTAACTTTTGTAAAATAATAATGTTTGACCATATTTGCAGAAACTGCCACGTTATTCTGACAGTAGTACAGGAGAGCTCCTCCTGGTGCTGCTAATGGCATTTGCAAAAATTGTCTGTTCCTGAACAAAAACAACCAATCAGAGCCAGGAGTCGTCTCTGACGCAGTGTCCATCACAGTCTTCCAAATGCCATTAGAAGCACTAACACAAGCCAGATAATTTTTGTTTTTTGTTTTACTAGGGCTGCATCGACTTACAATTATGTCAGTCAAATCAGATTTGGCCGTTTAATATGAATATTTGACAATTTTTTCATATAAAGTTAAATGTTTGAACTGGGCTCAGTGGGACGTTTAGTGGGACAGTGGCAATCCTGTCATGTAATAACGATGTATTGGAAATGTGCAACAGCTGTTTTTGCAGGCACTGGATATAAAACAAAAAGCAGACACTGTGCTGTATCAAGTATTTTTACAAGTAAAGTTCCTCCTACAGTGTAGCTGCATCACGTCCGCAACTGTCCTAACCAAAAGGTAGCATGAAAGTCAAGAGTGCTCACTCCACAGCATAGTCTGGGGACTAAAACATCCCTAGAAGTACACTGCCTCGCGAAAAAAAAGACTGATCGACTTGAAGTAATTTCAGTCGGCTGAGGATTCAAATCTCAAACATTCATACTGAATCTTAAATAAAGAAAAAGTGTTTTTGTACTTATATTGCAGTGTAAAGCCAGTTAGGCCTTGTAGTGTGTCGAAAAATAAACAGATTGTCTGAACTGATGATGACTGTTTTGTTAGTCGCTTTCATGTGAGAGGTTGAGCCAGCAGTCAGTTGTTTGAGGTGGATTAGGACCTCCTGCATCTATTTACCACCACAGGACAATCTGCAACACATTATGCATAATTAAGCCTTAAAATTAACAAGAGTTTAGCCAGTTTGGTGCTTCTCAGAAACAAGTCCAAACCAAAGTTAGATTCAGTTCACTGGAGTTCTGGAGCACACAGACAATTAAGCAACTGCATGAAACTAAGATGGATCTGTGTCCAAACATTAGGCAGTATTTGGAGAAGGATGCTTGACTCTGAACAGTGGTTTGCACTTAAAGCTGCTTAACTATCTGTGTGCCTAAGGTTTAAAAGATTCTTCACATAGCTGCAGTCGTCGAAACATATCCATTACTTTGTTATTGGGTGACATTGACTGGCTGAGATCCAGTAATTTGTGCATGTAACAGGAAGCACATAAAATGCTGGAAAACAGATACACTCTGTCCAGTAGCAAGTCCTGTTATTTTATCTGTCACTGATGAAACAATTTGCTCTGCTCTATTGTTAGAAACACTGGTATCACTGAACTCACCGCATCTATTCTTGGATGTATTCTGGCTTCCTTTTCATGCTGCATGAAGTTCTCATATTACAGTGCCGATGTGTTGACAGTAGCAGCCGTAATCTCCTCCATAGACAAACAATTTGCAGCCATAGAGGCGTGCATAACGAGCGCTGATCCTTCAAGGAGTACACTTTACACCACATCATTGTGACTGTTAGGTACGCTTCAGGTGCCTGAACACACGATTGGATTGGTTTACTGTCTGCGTAGCTGTGAACATTACCATGACATTTTTGTTGTGTCTCATCTTTTGTAATCTCCTTTACCGCTCAGGCAAAGTCCCCGTGTAGGATACTGTTCATCTTCAATATACGAGACCCAGAAGATGTTTTAGAGAAGGCACACACTCGGTAACTTGGGGTGTAGTATTACTCATTAAGTATCTTCTCAGGTCTCATCTGGACACATCAGCTGAGCTCCGATTTTCGTTGGGATCTCTGGCTGAAACACAGTCGGACCACTACCGCTCAGCCAAGGTCATCAGGCGGCCAAGGAGAGGTCGAATGGGTCTGCGTGAAACCAAGGTGAACCAGTCTTAATTGTTTGCTTTCCAGCTCGCTGTGCCTTTATTGTAAAATCTTAGTGTTTCTACTTTTACCACTGCTACTTTTAAAAAGCCAGTTGGAGGCTCTTAAAGTCATCCAGTAGAAATATTCTGAGAACCCTGAGGCTGTAACGCAGTGTTAAGTGCTAAAAGTCTCCATTAAGGCAATATAATTAACCTTTCATAAGGATGCTACAATCAGATTAAAGGGAAAACGTGTTTGTGTCTAAGGCACTATGGGGAACGAAAATATTTAAGATTGGTGCAATATTGAGCGAGAGGGCTGAAGCCAGCAATGTAAACACTCAGGGCATGTTCACTTAAAGTACCTGCTTATGCCACTGACAGGGTTAGATTATTATTCTAAAAATGTCAGACAACTGATGGAAATGATCCCTACAGAGATAGACTTGTTGTTTGGTTCAGGTTTGAGCAAAAATGGCTACAGCCAGCAACCGTGAAACAGGCTGTAATGTAGACATACTAGCTTTGGTCACACTGTCATTTACGTTTTCGAAAACTGCTTGTTTTTGCAACTGACAGGCTCAGATTATTATTCTAAGTCTCTGAAAACTCATGGAAAGGATCCCTACATAGATAGTTTTTGTCGGTCCAGGTTTGAGTGGAGGGCTGCAGCCGGCAGCTGCACAACAAGCTGCACTGTAAACATTCAGGGCATGTTTGCAGTCAATCTATGTCCATTAAACCTTTTTGTTTTTGCTACTGTCGGGCTCAAGTTATTATTCAAGGTGTCTGGCAACATTATGGCAAAGATTCCTACTTTTTTGTTGGTCCAGATTTGAGCGAAAGGGCTGCAGCTGACAGCCATAAATCACAGCTGTAATGGCCAAAACACACCAGTGGAGAATGCCGCACATCACAAAATACGGCCATAATATTGTCAATGTACAACCCCACACCGGCAACGGCAAGACTCATGTCAGCGCTCCTGGACGTGGCACTTTGCGCCTGTCCTATATCCAGCTTCACCCCCCTTGGAATTAAATGCATTTTTCCCCCACTTGCTCTCTGCTCTTCTTCTCTGCTGTGGCAGCTCGACCCCTCACCCTGGATGCATAAAGAGGACTCTGTAGCTGTTGCTGTCTCGAGTGTGACTTAGACTGGATGACATGAGACTCGTTATTGAGATAGGGAAATATTCCAAGCTAAATGACCCACAACCCGTCATTAAAAAGACAGTGGCCAAAAAGATATTGCCTGGTGAGTCATAGCTCTGGAGATCACCTCTTAATTAGTGGGTGTCCACACATGATTTCAAGCTAATGCAGAGTTGGAAGAGGTACAGACCTTTCACTAAAAGTAGTAATAACTTTGTGTAGGCTGCAGCGTGACGCTTCCAGTGTGTGCTAGGGGCAGCACTTGACACGGGTCACATGATGCGGTGTGTTTTCAGTCTCGTGTAAACATTCTGGCCATGTTCACACTGTCATTTACGTCTACTAAAACTGCTTGTTTTTTGCAACTGACAGGCTCAAATTATTATTCTATGGGTCTGACAACTCATGGAAATGATCCCTACAGAGATAGAACTTTTTGTGAAAGAATAATATCATTTTCTTTTTTTTTTTTTTAAACCAGAGACAGCACTGAAATCGCCATCACCAAACTCACCAGACTCCATTTAAATAAACAGTAATTTTATCATCATTAAACACACTTCATTTTAAGTCAACAGAAAGAAAATAAAACTAACAAAAATGTCTTTATTGGCTTTCAGCTGTTCCAACAATCACCAGCTCTGGTTTTGTTGAAATAAACCCTTAATTCACACAGTTAGATGTGAAAGTATGCTGCCTCTATACACGCTAAAATTACTGTTTATTTAGATGGACTGGCGGATTTGGTGATGGTGACTTTGGGACTGTTTCTAGTTAAATAAAAAGGATCGTACTCGTTAACAAACAGGTCTGTCTCTGGAGGGATCCCTTCCATAAGGTGTCAGACACTTACAGAAACAATCTGAGCGACAAAAAAAGCTCTTTTAGTGGATTTAAACTGACAGTGCTGACATGCCCTGAGTGTGTACATTAAGCCTGTTGTCATGGCTGCCAGCTGCAGTCATCTCCCTCAATACTGGACCAATTTCACATATTGCTGTTCCCATTAGTAACTTAAACACAGCAACATGGGAAAATAGCATCTAGGTTAAAAAACACTATCCCTTGTTATCCCTTGTCCACAACCCTGCATTTTGTTCAAAATGTATTAAGGCAATTTAAACTGAATGATAGTATGAAGGGTATAATGTGGGGAGAGAGATAAAGGCAAGTTTAAGAGGCGATCTACTTTAGTGGGGCCAACTCATTTGTGCAATTTTGGTGACAGGAGACAGTCCCTGCCACAGTGCATCAGGGCTAGCGTGGGTTTTAGTGTTGTTAGTTGGAGAAACATATTATCACCAGGAGAGTATAGGTGGGCTTCAATAATGATGTCAGCTCGTGTCATCTCTTTTTAAAGCAGTGTACAATGTTTTTTTTTTTTTTTTATGGACCAGGAGGGTAAGCATCCAGGCTTGTCTCTCACAGGATAAAATTATTTTTATTATTAGAAGGCTATACTCTACAGCAAATACATGGCTCCAGTGGTAATAGTGTGCCTTTTAAATTGAATTTGAAGTTTAAAGGAGACAACAAACTCACCATGTCGCATTCGTATTATGTCCAGACATAACAAGGCAATAGAAGTCATTTTAGAGGACAAGGACGTGCGCTCTCACGCTACAGCTGAAGCAAGTTGTAGTTCACAAAACAAACAAAATGTGTTTCCATCTTGTTGGTCTTTTGCCTTTATTTTTGTTTGCTGGTGTGATTAAGAAGGCATTCGTTTAGTTAAGTTTGGGTGCATTTATACGTAGATGTCTCCTGAAAATATTATGAATAAAGTAATAGAATTCTGATAACATGACAAAAGAATGTTACTTTGATTATGTGAAGAAAAAGGTTTCCTGAAACCCCCAAAATATTTTAGATGTATTAAATCAGAACTTAGAGTACATGGTCTGGTATTCATTGTCTGTTCTCGTCTTTACGTGCAGGCTAAATCGCTCGGGGAGCATGAATGGCGCTCGCAGCAGCTCGGGGTTCTGGGAGGCCACCACTTCGAGAGCGACACGGAGATGTCCGACATCGATGACGATGACAGGGAAACGTTGTTCAGCTCCATGGACCTGCTTTCACCCAGCGGCCACTCTGATGCACAAACTCTGGCCATGATGCTGCAGGAGCAGCTGGATGCAATCAACAAGGAGATTAGGTACCTGACACACACTGCAGTATTAATTTAATAGAAAAGGCCAGATTCCCAGACATATCGATTTGCCTCCTTTATTTATTGTGTTCCTAATCCATTTGACTTCAAATCAGATTAGCACCTGATATGTTTTTAGGATCATATTCCAGAAAGCTGCACCTTTTCGTACTGTTTGCAGATTAACAAAAATGTTTCTGACTTTAGGGTGATATCCTGGTGTTGGATTAATCCCTGTTTCCAACAGATAACACCACTTTTTTTATCAGTGTTTCTACTTTGCCCTTTTTCTCACCCCATCTTTGGCTTCCCAAATGATACTCCACTCAAAATCTATATTTAATGTAGTATTAGATAACACATCCCATTAAGAGCAGAGATTTTGGTCAGCTTGTGTTCATGTCAGTGACTACAGAAGCAGAAAAAAGTCCCACAGAGGAACTTTTTTTTACAGTTAGCTCTCACGGAATCGGGTGTGTCTGCTACAAGCCACAGAGCACCTTGACTGAAGGTCATCTAAAGTTTGTATGTGGTCAGAAATATGCCTGTGCTTTTAAATAATGTAAATAATGTCTGAGCCCCATTGTAGCGTTATAATACACCGCCACATTGCATCCCTGTGCGCAGTGTATGTGAACCTAGCATAATGTCTGCTAACTAAGCTAACAAACACAATACCACAACTAGAAACAAAAACATCTAGTTGTTTGATGCCTCACTGCATTATTGGAGCGCAAAAAAAAAAAGTTGATGTCAGATCAGCTTTGATTTGTAGCCAGTCGCACCTGTGGCGTCAGTTCGTAGCTTCATGTCACCGGCTTTCACTGAAAATGACATGTAGCCTGTTGCTTTGTTGCTGGTAATGTGAACACAGCATAAAATATACATTATTTCAAGCCTTCATAACATTTAAACAGGTGATTTATATTAAAATTAACCCCCTGTATAGTTGTTATAAACAGGAAATTAGTTACAGAGACCAAAGCAGTTTTTTGTACCAGGCTGTAAACATGCTTATTCATGCTGCAAAGTTGGGCATTTCAACGTGGGGATCTATGGGGATTGACTTGCTCTCGGTGCCACCCTCAAGTGGCCATTAGAGGAACTGTAGTTTTTGGCATGTGCTTAAATGCTTAAAGGGATAGTTCACACAAAAATGAAAATTCAGCCATTACCTACACACCCATATGCCAATGGAGGCCCTGGTGAAGTTTTAGAGTCCTCACATCCCTTGCGGAGATTGGCGGGGGGCGGCTAGCACACCTAATGGCTGACGGCGCCCCAGACTAACGTCCAAGAACACAAAATTGAAACCACAAAATATCTCCAACATGCTCATCCACAGTGATCCAAGTGTCCTGAAGCCCCGACATAAAAAGTTGTTTTGAAAAATGTCATATGAACTCTGTTTTTAGCCTCACTGTAGCCTGTAGCTCTGACTGCCTCTCTGTGCTCTGTGATCACGTGTGCGCGCTCAGGGTGATCGGTGATGTACGGTCTCTGAAGAGCAGCAGTCTCGTCAGTACTGATGTCCAGATTCTCAAGTGCAGGCATCGCCAATTCCCAGTCTGAGCAGCAAAGACTTTCCTCATCCGTTGGCATTGCTTTGCATTTGAAACAACTACACCACCAGGTTTCCAGTGCTCAACTCCGGTATTCTGCGGCTGGCTGAGGGTTAGGCTCATGAGCTGTGGCGGCTGCTTCGTCCAGGAGCCTGAGTTCCGTCCGTATACTCGGGCTCAAACAAATACGGCTCAACAAAGAAATGCTGTTTCTCCTCAATTTCAAAGTCTTCAGACATGTTGGGCTGTCCTTTGCTAAAAGATCGTAGTGCAAATTATCTTTTAGCTCTGTGGTTACTGTTGTCTCCCCCTGCGGTGCATGTGTCACATGATGTAAACACGGGTAAGCAAAGCTCATGCTTTCGCTGGTCTCGCGCAAGTGCGCACATGTGAGCGCGGAGCACAGAGAAGCAGTCAGAGCTACAGGCTACAGTGAGGCTATATGACGTTCTTCCAAACAATTTTTTATGTCGGGGCTTCAGGACACTTGGATCACTATGGATGAGCATGTTGGAGATATTTTGTGGTTTCAATTTTGTGTTCTTGGACGTTAGTCTGGGGTGCTGTCTGCCATTAGGTGTGCTAGCCGCTCCCCCTGCCGATCTCCGCAAGGGATGTGAGGACTCTAAAACTTCACCTGAGTCTCCGTCGGCATATGGGTGAGTAGATAATGGCTGAATTTTCATTTTTGGGTGCACTATCCCTTTAATATACTCCTTCTGTCATGCAAGAATCTGTCAAGCTCACACTAAGGTATCATTTGTCTTTCAGCATGGCTGTTCATTATGCTTTTCTTTTCTTGTATGCACTGCATGTTTCAGGAAGTGTGAACTGCCTCTTGCTTGTTAATGCTGTAATTATCTTGTGCTGATAAGTATTCATAACCTCGGGCACAACTGCACTTAGTTCTTAATTTCAAGGGTTCTTAATGTGGCTTTTGGTCTTTGCTGATTTACATCCCAGTCAATAGACACAGAGCCACATATCTTTCAGGAAGAGTTCTTTCAGATCTGATGGTAGATAGTGATCATGAAGGCGAGGAGTCGAGCTCTCAGCTAATTACAGAGTTCAAACCTGGGTATGGGTAAAACTAATGATCTGACTTTTAGCCTTTTTATCTCCTCACTTTGGCCTTTAATTAGTTTGCCTTATACTGTAGGTAATTAATGGACTTTGTGTGAAAATCTCTAGAAATCCACCTCCAAAGACCTCCAGAGATAAGACTAAACTCCATCGTGGGGATACTGATATCTTAACTGCCTAGAAATAAAACATGGAGCTGGAAAATATCAACTGGATGTTACTGTTACTGTATATAAGCTCCATATTGCAGCATCTTCATGACCAAATGTCTATTGCTGATTCTGCCTCTCATGTCCTCCTTGCTCCTTTTCCAAGGCTGATCCAGGAGGAGAAGGAGTCGACGGAGCTGCGGGCGGAGGAGATTGAAAACCGGGTGGCCAGCGTCAGCCTTGAGGGCCTCAACCTGGCTCGAATGCACCACCACGGAGCCTCCATCACTGCCTCAGCCACCGCCTCCTCCTTGGCCTCCTCCTCCCCGCCCAGCGGACACTCCACCCCTAAACTTGATCCTAGAAGCCCTGCCCGTGATATGGAGCGCATGGGGGTCATGACACTGGTAAGTTGCATTGACTACATGAAGACCTTGCCTCCCACCGAAAATTCATACTCATACCCTCAGCTGTAAGTACAGTACAGTACATCAACAGAGTGATGTCTCTTTAAGTTTTACAGGAGCAGCTTAACATGAGAACACATTCTTTTTAAACAAGTAATACAATCTAGTACTGTTCTCTAAATCTCTTTAAGGCATGCTTCCCCCCAAACAACCATTTGTATATCAATTACTCACCCTGTGTTACATTGAATTTGTGAAGAAAGCTCTGTTTTTCTCACATTTATCCATGGTGAGCGAAGAATCCAAAAACGGAGAAAATTCTTGATGAATTAAAGTCCTAGGGGTCCATGTTAATCATCAGCAAAACTTTATCAAAACAGCCGTTAACAAACCCTCACACAACTTGTGCTGTATAATCCAGGTCTCATTTATCCAGTTGTGTGCAGAGTACTTCCCAAACAGACAGCCCTTTCCGATGGGGAACTGAACTAGAAGTGAAACCTAGGGTGCTTTCAGACCTAGAGTTGTCTTGCTTTGGTCTGAATTAGGGACTAATTTTTTCACAAAGTTGCATAATAACGTAGAGTTGGTTCATGTTCTCACGGCAGCATTTACAAGTGGACCAGATCAAATGCCTTGTGTGAGAAAGCTGCTCTTGATTGGTCAGAATTTCCATGTGGGAAAAATCCAGGAAGTAAAGCAAACGCTGAAGAAGAGTACACTTGCAAGATAAATGTGACACTTTCTAATGTCACAATGGAGGGACAACTACGCAGGTTGATTTTAGCGCTGCTCATCGTGGACTATATTGCTGTCATTGTTCATTTTAGTCAAACCATACAGTTTGAAAACGAGGCGCGGCTCCAACTAGAAAACAATGTTTTGATGCATTGGATGTGCTGAATGTGCATATTAAGGCAGTACAGGAGGAGGTGCACATTAATAATCCTCCAGGACTGTAACATGCTCATGTTTAACCCAAACAATGTGTCATGTGACTGCAGTTGGTTCAGATCCAGGTCGGAACACCTTCTCACCACAAACGAACCGCACCAGAGTTCATTTGTAACCGGTCAGAGACCACCTCTTCAAGAAGGTCTCGGTCCGGTTGTTTTGGTGCGCACCTGAGTGTGATTGCTGTGTTCACACCTGCACAAACGAACCACACTGAGGGGGCAAATGAACTTGAGTTCGATTAAACCAAACCAATCATGGCGGATGTGAAATCAGTCTTAATCTATACTCTATTCAAAGCCAGACTCCATTAACAAAAACAGTAATTTTACCTCACTGAACACAGGAGTTGCTGATCTACCACTGCCTCGATCGGGTAATTTTGTTTGTGTTATTGTGTGACTCTAGTGTTTTTAAAGAGATAGTTCGGATTCAGCAAACTCACACAGTAACACAAACAAAATACTGATTGAGGCAGTGGTAGATCAGCAACACTCGTGTTCAGTGAGGTAAAATTACTGTTTTTGTAAATGGACTCTGGCTTTAAAGAATGCATAAATAAGTTTCAAAGTTTTTCACAAATTTAACATAACACATGGTGAGTAATTGATATACAAATGGTAATTTGGGGGAAGTATTCCTATAAAGCAGACTTTTTGGGTTTGTAAGTGAGCCTCATCTTTGAATTTATTGATGTAGTACTTGTGAGTCACCAAGAGTAAATCTGACCTGTGAAATAGTGTATTTACATACTGTATATCCAAGATTTATCAAAATTAGATGAATTATGTCATGTCATATGGAATACTGTAAATTTATTATGTTGATCTGTTGTGTACAAAATCTATTGCACGTCTGTCCTGGAAGAGGGATCCCTCCTCAGTTGCTCTTCCTGAGGTTTCTATCGTTTTTTCCCCGTTTTGGGGGAGTTTTTCCTTATCCGCTGTGTCCTAAGGACAGAGGGATGTCGTATGCTGTAAAGCCCTGTGAGGCAAATTGTGATTTGTGATATTGGGCTTAATAAATAAAATTGATTGATTGATTGATATGTAGTCTAACTAAATCTTTTTCATAATTTTAGATTTGACCCTCATTTTCAACATTCTGGAACTAACAGAGAAAAAACATAGTGCTATAATAGTGTAATCTGTACTGCCTGATACATACAGTACGTTTTGATTATTAGCAATTAAACTATTACAGTAACTGACAAGTCTGACACCGTCATCTGCCCCATCAGTGGAAATTCTTTGTCCTAAAAGTTAGTGATGTGCTCAGTGGGTAAATCTTGGAATACATTCAATAAATAAAAAGAGTTAGGTTCTTCAAACATGTATGAAAGAGCATAGTTCAGGGATGAACACATAGAAGAGCAGGAGTATGTGAAGTTTTGATTAAGAAAAAGCCTTTATTATGTATAAAATACAATTTACAAAACAACTGGTTTTGGCCTTGGTAGATTTTTGTCCGGGTTTAAATGAAGAGAACTTTTTATGCATTCATTCGCCAGAGTAGCAGCATCAATTCTTGACCCCAGAACACAAAACATATCATAAAAGATAAAACTGGCCAAATATGTGACATCCATTGTTTTTTCCCATTATATATTGTGACCTTTAAAATCACATCCAGTGGTATGATTGTTTCTGCAAAGCCAGAACACGTTATCAAGATGTATTAAGTCCCTGGGTTCAAACTCATACAGACAAGTGGTGTCTGAGGATTCACACTGATGAAAAGACTGATGACTATTATGTTACTTGAGCAGCAGTGTGAAATGTAACATGGATTTCCACGAGGCGCCGAATTGCAAATATGGCCGTCTGTCTCTGAATTTCGTGTGTGGTGCTGTGAGTGACGGGCAGAAATTTCTTTAAGGCCATCAGGGATTTGCTGTCCTCGCATCACACAGCAGCATTCGATTAGAGTTTGAGTATATGCTAAATCTGAGTGTGTACTTTCAGGGATTTAAGGTTTATTTTTAGAGATTGTACCACTTTTGTAAGTACATAGAGATGCAGATTAGTAGAGAAATGTAGTGTATATAGAATATTTCTCCTTCTCTTGTGTGAAGACTGCCATATGTCCAAAGCAGCTTGTGCACTGAGTTGGTAGCTGATGGTTGTTTCAGTCAGCTATAAACATAATTTTTGTATTAAGTAGTAATAAAGCAAAGGGAATTTAAGGTGAAATAGCTTTTTGTTAGGTCCATGTTTTTAACAGTCTCTGCATGGCAAAGAAATAGTTCACCCCCAAATCAAAAATACATACAGTACCTTCTCTTGAATATAATGGAACTAGATGGCACTCAGCTTGTGGTGTTCAGAGCGCCAAAAATATATTTGACTCAACAGCAATGTCTCTTAACAGAAATCATGACCTGGTTTCTCAAGATAATCCATAGACCTTGTTGTGAGCGGTTTCATGTAGGAAGTATTTTCTTTCCAATTGTATCACTGCATAGAAGGAAGTGTGCATCTACTCATGGACAAGAGGCTCATGCTCTTGACAGCATGAGATATAAACATTAATGGTGACATCCTTGGCTGAGCAGTAATGTTAGCTAATCAGGTGCTAGGTGAGCTAGCAGTAGATGCATGCTTCCTTTTGAGTGGCGATACGGATAGCCTGGCATTACCCCTCTGAGCTCATTTTAGATTTCCAGGATGTTTCAACGGGCGTGTACCAAAATTCCTCTGCAGGCAGATTTAAAATAGGTTGAGCAGTTGTAGTTGTAGCAGTGCTTGGTCTGTTTTCAAATAGGCCTGGTCATAAACATTCTCAAATTACAGCTAAACAGTACACTAAAATGTGTTTCTGAAAACATTTGAGACAGAAAATAGGCAATGCAGTAATAGAATCTTGATTCAGATTTCATCAGCACTGCCTAGTTTGAAAGTTTCGTGAACCTGGCATGTTGAGCTGGACAGAGCAGAGACTGGTGATGTTCCATGAGTAGATGTACGCTTCCTTCCGCGTGGTGATACAGTTGCCGGGTGTAGTTCAGTAGAAAGAAAATAGTTCCTACATGAAACTGCTCACAACAAGGTCTGTGGATTATCTTGAGTAACCAGGTCATGATTTCTGGAAAGAGACATTGCTGTTGAGTTTTTCAAATGTATTTCTTTCTTCTTTTTTTTTTTCTTTTTTCTTTTTGGGCACTTTGAGCACCACAAGCTGAGTGCCATCTCATTATATTAATGAGAAGGCAGATATCTCTATGGCTGATATCTCCAACACTTCGCAACTCGCACCAAAACAATCTAGATTGATAAATAGCACTACAGGTAAGAGGAAACATGTATTTTTCATTTTTTCAACTGTCTAAGCTGTTTAGGTAGAGAAGACATTCATTTTTAAGGCTTGCTGCATTAAGTCAGCATGCAGAGAAAGTCGTGACAGAAACTGTCTTGCTCTGTCAGCTGTCATCACGCAGGTGTCACAGGGACATCTCGCAGTTTCTCCAAGAATAGACAATAATCTGTTCTACAGCTCAGCTCCTCTCTTACTCTCTCCATGATGCTGACCTGAGGCTGAAACACTCCAGATGTGCCCATAACGGAGCTTTTATTACATAAGAAAATACTCATATGCCCCTATAATCCACCAGAACAAGGGAAGTGTGTAATATGTCCTTCACCCAGAGGCTTTTAAAGGCTTTGATTTTATTGATCAGTGAAATGACTTTTTTACCGATCCTTCAGTGTTCCTCTTTATTGATCTGTGAATTGATGCTCTGGTATTGGGAAAAGGTTCATGAGCATCTAATGGTGTATGATGTTCATATGAATGAGCTAGTCGTCTTTCATTATGTGGAAATGTGTTTGTTCATACCGGAACACATGGATATTGATGATTGCGCTTGTCTTTTCTCTGCCCAACAGCCCAGTGATCTGAGGAAACACAGGAGAAAGGTACGTACAGCGTCACAACATTTTTAATAGGATATCATTTTAAACCATGTTTCCCTGAATTAATTGTTTAAGGGGACCCCATCTTGTGTCTTATATATAATGTTAGAATGAAGGGTGCTCCTATCAAACGATTTAAAAGACTCAAATAATGTGGTAAATGTTTATTAAAGTAATCCCTATGAGCATCCCTCAGGCTTTCAGACCACTCTCCAGACACTACTGCAAGTGTTTACATTACGTAGCCTACACTGCTACATGAAGCTACATGCTGACTTCAGAAAAACATGTAATGTTGGTTGTTGATGTTGTTAATTTCAGATCATATTCCTGCTTTAACGTGACCCATTGTGTTATGAAGTTTTTATTGGTGATTTTTCATGTCAGAAATTGCTGCTACTCTCTGATATAGTCATTCCCTGGCTGCAAGCGCACTGCTAATGTACCTGTACATGTAGCTAATGTCAGAAACACGTAATCTTGGTTGCTAATGTTGCTAATTTCTCCCCAGTTTTGGGTCATATCCCTACTGGAGCATGTCTGGTTAGGAAACTTTTTATGGGGATTTTTAACAGGAAGGAGTACCGTTGTGCACAGTCATTCCCTGGCTGAAAGTTTATTGCTTCATGCTAATGTCAGAAAAACGCATTGTTAATTACTGATGTTAATTTCTTCACGATTTCGGATCATATTTTTGCTGGAATATGTCTGGTTGTGTTATGAAGCTTTAGTTGGTAATTTTTCACAGTAAAAGAGCCACTATTCTCTATTACAGTCATTCCCAGGCTACAAGTATTCTGCTAACGTATATGTAGCTACATGCTAACATCATGTAGCTTACGTCAGAGAAAAATGACACCTTGGTTGCTGATGTTAATTTCTCCTGATTTCAAATCATATTCCTGCTGGAACATGCTGAGTTATGTTTAGAAGCTTTTATTGGTGATTTAAAACAAGAAATAGTGCTACTATTCTCTGTTAGAGTCAATTGCTACATGCTAACGTCAGCGAAACTTGTACACTTGTGGTGTGTCTCAAATCACATACTTCTGTTAGTATATTTCTATGTAGTATATTATGTGCACTATGTACTCATTGGCGTAGTGCGCAAATTTCAACAGGGTAGTGTTGCCTCAAACCAAACAGTGCCATTGTGCACTCACGAGAAATGACGACCGCAGATTAGCTAGCATTCGCGTTATCGTTCGGGGTACTGAATCATTACAAACTAAATTATCCCAATCAACATACTGCTGACTTATACCCGACAACCATAAAATGTGCAGCTATTCTTTATTACAGTCATTTCCCGCCAGCAAGTACACTGCTAATGTACATGGAGCTACATGCTAACGCCTGGGGAACATTTAATCTTTGCTGCTGCTGATGTTGTTTTATTTCCCCCCGATTTCAGATCACATTCCTGCTGGAAGATGTCTGGGTGGGTTTAGAAGCTTTTATCTGTGATTTTTCATAGTTAAAAATGTTGCTATAATCCATTTCAGTCATTCCCAAGCTTCAGTGATGGTGCAGATATGCAGCAGATCCAGAAATGCTGACCAGTCAGAGCAGACTGTGCTTTTGTTGTTAGCGGGGCTTTGAGAGACAGGAGCTAAAACAAAGCCTTCTCAGACAAAGGGTGAATACAGGTGTTCCAGCACAGACAGTATGAGACAAATAAAGTATTCTTTGAATATCAAAGCAAGTAAACATGCTCTAGTAGCAACCCAGAATACCCTGTCAATGTGCACAATAGGTCCCCTTTAATAACATGATTGCTGTAGTGACATCCTGGATAAATAGGTGATGCACCGGTATCTGAGGGTCACGTTTAATGTCCCATTCTTTGCCCTCATCCCTCAGATAGCAGCGGTGGACGAGGATGGCCGCGAGGACAAGGCCACCATCAAGTGTGAGACGTCCCCGCCTCCGACACCACGCACTGTCCGAATGACACACACACTGCCAGCCTCTTCGCACAACGACGCACGAGGGTAGGTGTCAGCCACACGACCAGTTATTGTTGCATTGATCGCTTCATGTCAAATGTTTGGACTTTGAAGTATTTTTTGTGTGATTGCTTCTCTACCTTAGATGCAAATGATTTTCTTTCTTGTAAAGTGTAGCTTGATGTACTGGTTTTCAGATAATGTAGTCATCTTAGCTCTGCCTGTTTTTCCTTTGGATGAAAATGAGACTCTTTATTATGAAGCTTCCAGTTTCGCCATGCATCATTTTTATGATAAGCTAGGTACTTTTTCAAAACTTAAGGTGCAGGCAGTAGCAACAATATTAGATGAGTCTTCAGTAATTGGCATGGATAAATGAGCTTAATAAGTAGAGTCGGGGAAAGCAGCAAATACTTCACAGAAAACACATAAAAACAGAGCAAACAAAGGTATTAAAAATAAAGTGAGAGGACGATTCTTGGAACAATATCCATCGAGGTATGTATGAGTTGAGCCCACTATTAAGAACTGTCTATTCTCATTATTTATTACAAATAAATACACTTTTTCCCCACAAGATTATTGACAGTCTAAAATAAGGACCTTTGAGAAGTGATCTTTAAACTCTTTAACTCATATCTTTGTGTCTTCAGGATCGTGGCCTCTCTGGAGGCTGAGGCCAGCGCACTGAGTAGTGTAGCCAGCAGCCAAGACTCCCTCCACAAGCAGCCAAAGAAGAAGGGCATCAAGTCCTCCATCGGACGACTCTTTGGCAAGAAGGAGAAAGGCAGACTGGCACATCTGGCACACAGACAGGTCATGGTAGATCCACAAGGTGGGCACTGGAGACATGTTTCAACAATACTGATTATAATGTGCTGATATTTCACCTGATTCCTAATGTGTAAAGTTTGGATTTTTTTACTGGTTACTTTCTAAGTAAGGAGTAAAAATAGGTAATCACAATTAAAATCTATAATCATCTCCTTTTGTAGGCCTGTTTAACTCACCCCAACACCACCTAAATCTTAAAGGTCCAGTGTGTAGTATTTCATATATTGGCAGAAATGACATATGACATAGTAAGTATGACTTGTTTTGTGTGTAATCATGTGAAAATAAGAATAGCTGTGTTTTCATCACCTTAGAATCAGCTGTTAATATCTACATAGGGAGCAGGTCCTGGTTGATGGAGACTGCCGTGTTGCACCACCATATTTCTACAGCCCAGATCGCACAAATTTTTCGTGTCGGCCACTGTAGTTAGAAGCCCGACTGCGACAAGTAGCGTTGATAAAATGCTAATTTCTTTCCACATAAACTGCTTTATTAAGCATTTTTAGGGGTTTAAATCACTGGGTCCATTTGTTTCGGAGAGGAAGAGACCTCTCCGGATAATTTGGCTACTGCTAAAAACCTTCTGAATAATGAACACTGAAGGAATTCTAATCAGGAGCAGTTTCAGCTGGTTGCAATCTGCAGTCCGAGCTTTGTGACATGCTGCTCAAAACTTTAATTACTGTCAAAACAGACTCCCAAGAATTCTTACAACAGGTTTGATATTATCCAAACCAGCTGAAGGCAGAATTTGTCATGCAATGTTCTGCAGCCCAATGATAACAATCTCTGCTTTGTCTGAGTTCAGATGAAGAAATTTTTTGACATCCAGCTTTTAACATCAGTAAGGGCGTCATTAAGTGAACACATCATTCCAGGGACTGTGGATCTAACGGGCAGGTACATCTGTGTATCATCAGCGTAAAAATGAAAAGAGACACCATGTCTCTAAATAGTGTGCCTAAGGGGATGCATGTACAGGGAGAATAAAATCATCCTAGGATCGACTCTGTTCTCAGTGTATTATTGTATTAACTGATATCCCATGTTCTTCCTCTTCTCTCAGCGACCCTGATGGACTCGGACATGGCAGGCCAGGACATGGGGGTGGGCAAACTGGGAACTCAGGCCGAGAAGGACCGCAGGTTGAAAAAGAAGTAAGCTTTGTCCAAAGAAGCACATCAATAGCCTCCAAAGCAGACATCAGAACAGTCCCTGAGTAGGGTCTTCTCATACACAGCCAGCCAGTTCAATATATCTGCTCGTGCAAATGACCACATTAAAGTTCATGGTCAGTTTAGCTGTATGTTTTAAGACCTTCCACCGCTACATTACAGCCCAATCTGACCTTTGACACACACACAGAGGCTGTTACCTCCACCTCCTGTGTTTACCTTTACCTCTATGACGGCACGGCTGTACTGTATACGATACCATAACCCACAGTGATAGGAGGATCAATAGAAAGCAGAAGCTGGATCAGTATCCAGGAGCAGAGATCAGCCTCACTGTATTCAGACGCTGAGCCAAAGTCAGACTATTGATCCGGGCTGAAAACCCAATTAATCTCACAAAGCTACTTTGTCAATTTGGAAGCCATAGATGGCTTTCCCAACACCCATAGATTACACTCACCGTCAGATCGGGTGTCTCACCCCGCAGGAGAAAGGAGGAACTCCCTCTTGCAAGTCTCTCAGCAGGAGTGTTGCAGTATTTGTGTGCGCGCGCGTATGTGTGTGTGTGTGTGTGTGTGTGCATTTGCCATGCCCCAGTGCCAAATGATGAATGTCATTTGCTCGAAGTGCACATTGAGTTGTCATGACGAATAACTTTGCCTCCCATGTAGTCAATAGAGAGTACCGTTTGTTGTATGTTGACAAATGTGTTGTTTTCTCTTCCACTGCACTGACTTCTTCATAGCAGTGTCCAGGATTAAGGCCACACCACCACCTTGCATCTTGGCGCCTCCTCCTCCTCCTCCACACTGCATGCCATCGAGCTGCCTGCTACTATTTCCATTTCAGCATCTTGATCGATCAGTACCGCTGTGGTTCCTCATTGTTGGTGTGTTTTGTTTTTTGTTTTGTTTATTTCCTTCAAGAGGTAAACGACAAGTAATCTGAATGTAACTGAGCATCTGAATGTAAGGCCATGGAGGGGGTCTTGCTGTGTTTCAGTGCATTTCTCATTCCCTCTGCTGCACGAGATGTGGTCAGGACTGCATTGTAGAAGATGACATTTTTATCGACCGGTCTACAGATGCTCCTGTAAACGAATGTCCTCCATTGTGAGATATTTGTGTGTGGATGTGTGGGCGTGAGCGCACGTGTGTTTTGTTTTAGCGCCGTTACCGTTAATTGCCTATTGACTCATTAACATTTGTGTACTTTTGTCTCCCCGTCGCTCTCCTCTCTCTCTCTCTCTTCTCTCTTTTCTCTCTCTCCTTTGCTCTCTGATTCTCTCCTCTTCTTACCCTTCCTCTCCCTCTCATCATCCTCTGACTCTAACAAAGCGGGTAAGTTGTGAGGATGTATAACTGACCTCCTGGATATGACCATTGTCTCAGCCATTTTGCCCTGTCTGCCATCTCTTCCTGTCTGTCCGCCATCCGTCCTCTGCCTCCCCTCCCCCCCGCTCCCCTGAAAAAGACCAGTGCCAAAGCTGACGTCTCTTATCTATCTGTGTATCTTCTCTATCCTTCATGGCTGTTAACGACGCCATCTTTCTTTTTTCATTTACCACCTGAAGAAGTTTCTTCCCCCCTTTTTACAGTGCAATTGCAGCTGCATCCACGGCTGGACAGAGAATGTGCCGCCGCTAAAACTGGGGCCCAATTTTTACACCCGGAATGTCTTCCTCTCCTTTTATGTGTCTCTATCTATTTGTGTGAAATAACCAGCTGTAATATCTGGTTATGGGAATGTCAGATTTTGTTTGTATGATTTGTCATAACTGTTTTTCCTTACTTCCCTTTCCCCAGCTATGTTCAGTGGATGTATTTCTCCATGCATTAGACCTGACCTGAACATAAAACATGAGCTATCTCCCCATGTTGCTGGATAGATAAGACAATGAATGTACCCTGGTCGTGTTGGGGCGCACACATTTGTATGCCATGTATGTTCTAAGTGCCCTTTCACTGTACTGAGGCCTTCAGAGTGCTACATGTATATCATGTTTATTACTAAGCACCACTCTTTTCCATTTGTCAGTTCTTTGACAGCACACTCAGGGAATGTTGATTCAGAGTTTTGTGTTATGAAATGTCTTCACTAAATAGAATAAGAACTGTTTTGACGTGTGGGTGTGTGAGTGAGTGTGTCTCCTTGGTCCCCTGTTTGTCGGGCATTTTTAGGCTGTTATACGTCCTCTGTTTCCTGGCCCGAGAGTGGGAGGACTCAGCACAATACAAATAGCTCCGTGCACGACAGACCGAGAGCGTCTATTCGCTGCTCTTTGTCGATAAGGTGCAATTTACATCGTACAGCTCTCAAAGTGAGGCAAAGCAAAGTAGTGCTCTTAGGTTACACTTCAGCACCTGCGAAACAAAAAAAAACATGGAGAGCAGCCCAGACTGTGTGGAGAAAAGTTACTTGTAAAAATACCCTGCTGCATGATTCAAAAACTGCACCAACAGAAGTATCAGTGTGAAAAAAACAATCTCTCTCAGCAGAATAAACTCTGAGTGGCTGAACTGGGATGAGTCGGGGATTTGTGCTTAGATTAGCAATGCAGGTTCGCTGTAGCACAGTGCCTTCCAGGTGTGTGTATGAGTGTGTTGTGTGTGTACTCAGGGAGCACATACAGTACCACTGCCAAGGATACACAATCCTTTAACTGTGTTGTTTTAATCAGATACTTACACATTTTAAATTTTTATCCGGGTCTACATCTGCTGAATGTTTCCTGCTGTAGGGTGGGTTGATAACAGACAGCTACTTAACAGCGACAGCAAACTAGCTCGACAATATGGCCAACGCAAGTATGGCGCTTAATGTATTCAACTGTGTGGACCTTGGACTGATGACTAAGGTGCATCAAACTAACCATGTGGTGTCATTATCCAACTTTAAACACTCACTTGTTCCTTGGCTTTTAACCTTAACTTTGATTTAATGCCATTAGAATCTGCTCAGTAGTCGAAATATCCTGCTGCTACAAACACTGAACAACATACACGGCACAAGGAGGCGAGTCCTTCCTTCTACTAGCAATTATAAATACTGTAGGTGACAGGGAAAATGATAGTATAAGGTTTAGGGATTTGGGAGTGAATGAAGTCACAAGTTCAGTAATACAAAGCATGTGTGTGTGTGAGTGTGTGTCTCTGAGTGTAGCCACAGTTTGTGCGCTTGTCTGTGCCACTCTCTGGCAGCACAGAGATGAATGATAAAAACGCTGCCCTTTTAAACACTCTTAGTGTACAGGCAGGACTAGGAGATAAAATGTGTTTGAGTACTCTCCTCTCATGTATTATATATATATACACACACACACACACACACACAGTCCTGTACACGCAGACATGACATGGTGACTGCAGGGATTTGTGAGCAGCAGTGTGCAGGAGTGAGGATGTGAGAGCGTTGAAGAGGGTGTGGTATCAGAGTGAGAACGTGTGTTTATTGTGATGTACAAGTACATGTGCTCATACAAGGTCTCCTCTGTCCCCGCCCTCAGACACGAGCTATTGGAGGAGGCCAGGAGAAAGGGTTTGCCTTTCGCCCAGTGGGACGGTCCCACTGTTGTAGCCTGGCTGGAGGTAAGTAGACGCTCTCCTGTTGGTTGATCTTCCACTGATGATTTTTCACTGCAGATATACTCAAATGCAAAGTACTAAAGTTGCATATAAAGAGTTCTATTTTTCCTACTCTGAAGCTTCCTGTTGACTTTAGGTGCATGAATCTTTTTTCTGGCCCCGTTTCCACCAAACACTTTCAGTATGGTACCTTTGGAACCAACAGTAACCCTTCAGACATGGTACCTAGACCCTAGTGTTTCCACCACAAACAGTGCTCTTAAATGTGGGCGGGGTTGTTGTCACTCACTTTCCTCCTTCATCAGTCTGCATCTCGTCTATCGTCCACAGAACGAGTGACAACGGCAACATTTTCAGAGCAAAATAGAACAGGCTGCAGTGAGAGTCTCTCTACACGGGATATTTAGAAATAGCAGGTTTGTGCATTTAGTCCTTCTCAGGCAAGCTCAGGGGTTTAGTGTTGCTGGAGGCCACATATTTTTACATGTTTGAAGATCCACTCATTACTAAAAGTCTGTGTCATCTAAGAGAGACAGTTAAAACTACAGTAATAGTCAAAGTTGTCACAGTGAAATTTAAGGTGTGTTGATTGATTCACGTCATCAGCTCACACATTACGAGTTAATGTTCCACCTTAAAAGTCACCAGCAGTCGGCCCAGTGAATGAAGTTATTTTTTCTTCGACTCCAGCTGCTGTGAGAGGCAGCAAAACATCCTTTCATTTTATAGTTACAGTTTACTAATAAAACTCTCCACAGTATGAACAGTGGTTACATGAACCTCAAAACCAGACACAACTCAGCCCTGAGCAGAGTGACCGTCCTCTACTGACCAATCAGACTGCAGTGTTCACAGCTCCACCTTTTAGTACCAGATCTGTGTGCTAGGTACCCCAACAGAGGGGGCACCAAACATGGGGACGGTATGGAACGGTTCCATTGGTACCATCCACAACTTTTCACAGTGGAACTGGGGCTTTTGTCCGAATATTGCACAGAATTTAAACTAAACTTAGTCAGTCCCATTTGACTTAAAGGGACATTTCACCCCAAAAGCAAAAACACATATTGTTCCTTTTTGTAGTGCTATTTTTTAGTCTAGATTGTTATGGTGTGAGTTGCAGAATGTTGGGAGATATCAGATGTAGAGATGTCTGCCTTCTCTTGAATATAATGGAACTAGATGGCACTCAAGACTCAAAATCAGTGTCTCAAGGTCTGTGGATTATCTTGAGTAACCGGGTCATGATTTCTGGAAAGAGACATTGCTGTTAAGTTTTGAGCCGAGTGCCATCTAGTTCCATTGTTTTGGAGAGAAGCCAGACATCTCCAACTCTCACCTAAACAATCAAGACTGTGAAATAGCACTACAGGTAAGAGGTGAAATAATGCATTTATGATTTGGGGGTGAAGTGTCCCTTTATTGTTTCCCATGCGTAAACATAAGAAGTGATGGCTTTCCGTTTGACATTAACATGTAACGCATCCTTGACTTGATGAAACAAGACATTTAATACACAGTATCTGTACTTACTTAATATGGTTGCTTTGCTTAGATCTATTATGACTAATCTTATCAAGCTTTGACCCCAATTCCAAAATTAGTATTAATATTTAGCCACAAACGCACTGATGAACCAAAATAATACCTTTACAATTTACGATGAGTCATTGCAGTGAATCACTCACTGCATGTTCCTCTGCCTGATATTTTTGGACTAACTGAACACACTGGAGTAGAAAAAGCCAAACACTAGAAACACTACTGCCCCCTAATGTTCAGGGAGTGACCTGTAGCCACCAGCATATTCATGACTCCAGCAAACCCAGTCCACATGTTCCAGTTAGAGTCAAATGGGATTATTGGAGCTGAGAATTATTCAGCTGCTGATAAGGCGGCATTTGTGCTAACGTTAGACTCCATATTCATGGCAAGATGTCAACTATCAGGAGGCAAAATAATCTGCTGAAACTCAGGATGGTTGGATAAAAATATATTCTTATTTAGGTGGAATAAAATTAAGATGTTCTATGATACAGAAAATATAGATAGATAAGTAATTTTGGATGGACAGCCAGAAAAGTTGCCACTACAACTTTCAGTCTGGCCTAACTCAACATGCCTTGCTCCTTTGTCTCCCCCTTCCTCTCCTCTCTGTGCCGTAAAAGCTGTGGTTGGGAATGCCGGCATGGTACGTGGCGGCGTGTCGCGCCAACGTGAAGAGCGGAGCCATCATGTCGGCGCTGTCTGACACCGAGATCCAGAGGGAGATCGGTATCAGTAACCCTCTGCACCGCCTCAAGCTTCGCCTGGCCATCCAGGAAATGGTCTCCCTCACCAGTCCGTCGGCCCCGCCCACCTCCAGAACCGTGAGTTGTACAGAAAACATGGGAACATGGACGCAGACTGGAGTTTTAGTTTTACGAGCATTTGTTAAAGATGGAGCTGATCAGGAGGAAGAGATAATCTGAGACTTGTGTGGGACAGAAATGAAAAAGAAAGAACATTTTAAATATTTAAAACATTTTAGGAACTACATTTATTTTTTAATTTAAGTTAGATAAGATCATTGTGTCTTGACCTCGAGTCAAGTCATGTGACTTGAGTTCCCCACCTCTGCCAGCACATCAAAAACGCACCAATTAAAACCAAAGTCTAGAAATGATGATTTAGGATTTTATGGGTAATTATGAACATATAAATTAGTAAACTTTGCTAGTAGGTGGATTTTGTGACATTTGGACAGAGGCAGACAAGCTGTTTTTGCCTCTTTCCAGTCTTTATGCTAAACTAAGCTAACAGGCTAACAGGTTTCGGCTTTATATGGAGCAGTAACACCAATCTTCTCATCTAAATCTTCACAAAAAGTAAATACGCAAATTTCCCAAAATATTGAACTATTCCCTTCAACAAAAAATAAACTTTGGCTTCATTCTGCTTTTTCTGTTCAACCAGATTCACTTTCTCTAAAAATAAATGACATACTTTCTGCCTCCAGATCAGCTCTGACAAATGTTTGTATGACTGACTGTCCTCTCCGCTTACATGCACACCGCCTCCAGACATGAGTGACACGTGTGTTGGCGGGTGACAACAGGCGAATGATTAGCAAACAGAGCCGTTACGATCACGCCCAGCACATTTTAAATCCTGCAGTCTTTGTGCTAACTAAGTGAATATTACAGTGGGAGTGGGTTTGTACAACATTGCTCCAGTGTGTGTGCTGTAATTTAGCTCTCCAGTTCTTCCACACCACAGTCGCTTTCATAGCCCCCTGTTGTCATGGTAATTGCATACGGTCTCTAAGGACTGTGCTGCTCCTTAATGATAGTGACTGTTCACGCTGCGAAGCAAGGACTAATATGCTTCATACTGAAGGTACACATGCACAAACAATGCGGACCATACATCACGCAGACATGAGAAGTCGTGCACTGTTACATAAACCCAGCTGAGAATATTCATTAAAGTTTTTAGTCTCCACACAATACTATCTGTGCATGCAGAAGTCATAACTCATGAGCCCCTGCACTTTCCCCGTCCCCTCCTGTTGTAAAATAACACTAGCAGTACTTTTTTATGCTCCCCCTGTTCCCCCCTTTACCTCACCCTCTCATCTACCACTTAGCTCCACTTCCACACCTCATGAAACTTTCATTACAGAGCATGCAACTCCACGCGGCCAATCACAAACTCCCCCAACTGTGACTGGCCCTCCGCCTGTTGTCGTACTTAACCCCCCCACACACACACTTACAAGAGGGGGTTAATTGACCTTGTAAATATGGTTTGACGTGTATGTCGAGCAGAAAATTGAGGGAGGGGGGAGAATTGGTCGCTTTGACTCCACTGTCCCCTTGCAAACATGCAGTGAGGGAGTCCTGTGCCTTGCTGTGCTGCAATGACACAGCAATGCATCAAAATGAACAACAGTTAAAGTGGAATGACGGGTCAGTTCACACAAATTACAAAAGCAACTTTATTGCAGTTACTACTTTAAAAAAACAAAACAAAAAAAAGTGAAACTTCTGATTTATTTTTGTCAAAATAAACCAAAACCTATGTGACTGGGCCATGTGGTAATTTAATTTGAAAGGACAGACACAGGAAGTGTCCACGCTCAGCAGTCAGACAGGAGTCAGGTTAATTTCCAGGGCTGGTACCTGCGGTTATTCCACAGGCTAGTTAATAACATGTCGGGCAGGAAATCCAAAGTGTGGGATCATTTTGAGAAGGTGAAGGACGAACCCAAGGTGATATGTAAACTCATCTTCATTGGTCGACTACAAACATGACGCATCATCTGAAACATGGAAGTAGCTACATGCCCATTAGCCCACAGCGTCATTAACAGGCGGCTCGCTCAGTGTGTGACGTGCACTTGGAGATAAAATATAGGCCTATATTAATGAAGGTTCATTAGTACGGTTTTGTATTTCTCTTAGTCTGTAATGTAGCACAGTGTTAACAATGTTACTGATACTATTCTTTCTCACACCTTCAACTCAAACCACCAAAATATATCATTTAATAATTAAATTAATATCAGAAAAATGTGGGCGACTAGTCGACTAATGGCCCTAAATGACGACTATTGGTCGACTAGGAAAATTCTTAGTCAGGGGCAATATATATAAATAGAACAGCTAGAACAGTATAGTAAGTTCATAAAATTACAGCACTTTACTGTAATACAGCCTTTAAAACCAGAACAACACAATCCAAAATCTAACATGATACCTAGTCTTGTATTACATTATTGATTTAATATCAATTTATTGCCCAGCCACACTTTTTACTTAAGAAATAGTCCCCATTAAAGCTTCTGACTGTATGCTCTGTGGATCAGATGACACTTGGGAGAAGTGTCGTTTCTGTACTTTGAGTGAACCGACCCCTCACTAGTAGAATAAAGATGTAGAGGGGGGAGTAATGTGGGGTTTATGTGTGTGTTAGTGTCAATGATACTAATGTATTTGGTCTTCCTTGTTGTGCATGTTAACTGTTATTTGTACGTGTCCTGTATGCCGACACCGGGACGTTCTGTGCTGTACTGTGTTGTGGTTTTGTCCTCTTCATGCGCCCTCTGACCCCTGGCGGGTTTGGGGCCAGTTCATGATCTGACTGTGATGCTATAACACTATTGGCTTACAGTGGTGCTGCTCTTCTTCTTTAACACTGCTTGCCCCTCCTACCGGACCTCTACTACCAACCCTGCTGCTGCTGCTGCTGCTGCTCTGTCTCTTGGGCTCCGCCCCCTTGTAGCCGTCAGGCAATGTATGGGTGACCCATGAGGAGATGGAGACCATGGCAGCCCCTTCCAAAACGGTCAGTCCCCTTGTGTCCTTCACCATCACCCTTTTCTTTCTCTGTCAGTCGTGTGTGTGTGGGTGTAAGAGTGGGAATGGAGTGAGGAGAGAACTGGGTGGTGACTGATGGAGAAGGCATGCATCATTAAACCTCTTTCCTGTTCTTGTGAACCTTTTAACACACATTTAAACAGGGTTTTAATCAGAGGAGCCTCCCTCAATGATACACAAAGCACTGTATGTATGTTTAGTCTAAGTCTTTTGTGACGGCTCAGTGAAGGTGTGAGTCGATTTTTGCTTTAGTTTGACTCAGTTCATCTGTTTATTTATACCAACCACAACTCCGCACACACCAAATCTCTAAAAGCTATTTTATGGCATTTAGCTTCTTCAGGTCTCCAGGATTTTGTGAGCTTATTTTGGGATAGCTGATTTCACTGCAGCTTTTCTTAAACACTGCAATGTATGTTAAAATATTTTAAAACTTTTTTTGGCAAGGACTTTACAGGAGCAAGTAAAACTTGCAAAACTAGTTGCTAAATTTTGTGTATAGTTCATAAAGGCTCATATATACCAAACTGACATCAAAGAACTAGTGGCAACAAAGGCTGACTGTTGCATGGCCTCATGTCGCCTGTTTCTCCGCCAAAAGTTACACATGAACACATTGCAAAGACATCAGCCGACCAACCAACCAGCACATTCATTGTGCACCTGTGTTAGAAGAAATAACTCCACACCAGCAGACAGCAGTAGTCTGTAATCCTCATTAGAAAAGAAAATTGGATGACCGACAGGATGGATTCAAGATGCTAGTTAGCCAGTTGGCACATTGACAACACAACCCGATGTTCAAAGAACAAATTATGTTTACTGAGCACTGGTGAACAATAACAAAAACAATTATGAACTATTTCTGCTGAAGAGCTCAGTGGTTAAAAAAAATGATTTAATTTGACCTAACATAAAAAGTTTGTTTCGATGTCACTCTGTCTTGACTTTAGTTGTTTACTTTCCTCACCTCTACTTCAAAAGTAGTCGACGGGGCGACTAGTGCAAACGATATGGGATACACTATAAAAACCAGGGCGATGGACGCTCACTGACGGTCGACCATTGGCTTGGTGTATCAGGGCCCTTAAAGCTGAAGACAACCCTTGCCATTGACAATAAAACTGCACTGTTCTGAGTTGATTTATTCTTGAACGTTACCTGTAATCAAAAGCATATTAAATCAAACTCACCTTGATTTTTTTTCCAGCACCTGCAGTAGATCTGGGTGCAGCAGCCTTTGGCACGGTCCGTTGTCCATGTCTTTCAGTGAGTGTCCAGTTGTGTTTTACAGTAGAAAAGGTTGATCAATCCATGACTTTTGGTCATGTTCCACCACAATGTTGCACACCATGCAAAAACAGTTTACCCTGCTTTCTTGAAGAACATTAGGGAACTGCCCTGCCTGGTGTTTAGCAGCAAAATTTGTTAGAAAAGTGAGATGTTGGTGTTACACGTCTGCATTTTCACAACCAGAAACAAGGGGTGCAAGGGACTGCTATGATTGATTAAACTCACTGGAGCTACGCTGATTGGTCAAACTTGTGAAAAAGTTGCCGTCATTGGACAAAACTTTAAGGTCACACAGAATTCAGTGAGAGTGGTTGACTTTGTGTTAATTGCTGCCATCACAACATCCTGGAGAGGCTGTGAGTCAGCCTGATTAAGCAGAATTTAGCATGAAAGCAGCAGTTGTGTCTAAAAGAACTCTACAGAAATAAAGAAAATCGTGTGCAGATCTGATGTGCAGTGAGATCTGAAACTCTGCATCGTTGTCAGACTGTTTCAGGCTGTGGATGTGTATTTGTGGTCATGTAGATTTTTCATTATGTGTGATGGAATGAATGTAAAACACTGATAATCACATTTTTATTATCAGATTAAGTAGCTACTTGCGCTTGGTTAATTGTTTTTAACTTAAGTTTCAGCAGGGCTGCTCAAAATATTCTCCCCCTGATCTGCACTTCTCATCCAGTAGTTACTGGACGGAGTCATGATTTCAGTGTTTTAATACCATCACAGTTTTGCTCCTAACTAAACATGGACGTATACACACGCTTCATTCATGGACTTAACTACCTAGCAGGATGATATTAAAAGAAAAATATCTCATAGTTTAGGTATTTTTAATCAAAATGTTGTCAAATTTTGATGGCACTTTATAAAGAGATTCTCCCACATGTACCACTAGAGAGTGTTTGCGTACCACCTGTGGTACATGTACCGTAGTTTGTGAATCAGAGTCACAGCCAATGTGCTTTATCTCCTTCCTGGCTTCAGGACCTTCAAAGCTAAAAGCCAATTTGATGCCATTTTTCAGGACACCATTTTAGCCCATTAGTAACCTATTTCAAAACTAAATGCAAACTGTCAGGCCAGGCCACATCTGAGGCTAAAAAAAAAAGTCCCCCTGGAGACCAATTCCACATGCCATTTATATGTGAGCTTTCTTGCCTTTTAACTTGCTCAGCAGTGACTTCCACAAGCCTTTCAGCGTGTCTTGAAAGCACCTTGTCATGAGTCAGGGTTTTTGAAAATGTAGCAGAGGTTGGTGAGAAGAAACTTTCTTCCTTCATCCAACTTACTCTTAGATGTCGGAGCACTATAACCATCTTTGGGCAAAAAACCAATACAGATTTATATTTCACTTCTGATAGAGAGAGTAGCAAATAAGATCGAAAACATGCAAATGAGAATTTGCTCAGCATTATTTGCAAGTTGCATTTGGATTTGTTAGAGAACAGTCAGATTACAGTCTGCCTCCATTTCCTGTCATAAGTATATTTTTCTTTTCTTGTTTCAATCAGAAGTCAGACTCTGAGGAGGGGAGCTGGGCACAGGTAAGGCCAGAGAAACCAGATGTCATTTCTTGGATTTGTTTATTAAAAGTTGTTTATTACAGATTAAATCTTGCAGCTGATTTGAAAACATATTCAGTAAAAGCATCAGTAAAGATCTGTTGAGGTAGAGTGTGCTGACTTGTGTCTTTTCCATCAGACTCTAGCTTACGGCGACATGAACCACGAATGGATAGGAAACGAGTGGCTGCCCAGTCTAGGACTACCTCAGTACCGCAGCTACTTCATGGAGTGCCTGGTGGACGCACGCATGCTGGACCACCTCACCAAGAAGGACCTGAGGGTGCACCTCAAAATGGTGGACAGCTTCCACAGGTACTGCACTCACCGTAGCTGTGTCACACACCTCAGCTCACCTCGCGAACTACTGGACCAGTCAGCCTAATATTTTGTGTGCACATGTGTGACTGTGTGCTCAAGGACCTGTCGTGGTTGCGGTGATTCACAATTGTTGGAAAACCTGTTGTCTTGACTGTTAAATACCATCATTGGCTGCTGGCTCCTCACTCCTTTTAACCAGCGGGTTGGGGCCAGAAGTCATAAACAATATCAAATCACAAAAGAAAAGAGCAAAAAGCATTTTTGGAAATTGTCCTGGCTCAAAACAAGAGGCCTTGCCGTCTGTTGGAGGACACATTTTGGCCTTCATCTTGGCTCAAAAGCTGACATCCATAGAAGAGTTAGATCTCATTTTGAAGCGGAGCATGTGCAGATTGAATCCATACCCAGGCACATGATTGTCAAAATCCCCATTTTTGTTATCTTCACCACCATCTTGATCGTAAGGTAGTTGGTGCGGACAGTTCCACCAGATGCAGCTGTAACACCTGCATTCTGAGTAGTTGCAATCAGCTTCGGGAGCCCTGTTGCAGTCAGAATACTGCCTCCTGGTGGAGATCCACACCCTACTGAGTGCACTTTTCTGGTTTATACATTTAAAAAATATTAGAAACATTTCAGTGAGGCATTTATTTTATTTTTGGACAGGAGATAATTTAGGTTTTAGACCTGCAAAAAATGACTTTATTGTCAGTTTCAGGAAGTCTTTCTGTCACAGATGTTTTAGGCTGTTTTTGTCATCTGTCTGCAATCAAAGTTTTTCATGACATGACTGTTTATATCCCCCTGAGACCCTGTGTCATCATATGAGGACATCACATTTTGGGTTTACTTGACCTTATACTTCATTCTGATTAACTTAGACCTGTTGTCTAACCAGGACAACAGGTCTCTGTGCCATCTAGTGGCAGTAAGAGCAGAGCAGTCAGTCTGCAGCCAATCCCAACACAAAAATGGACAAGATCTAAAACCTGATCATATTATATGATTGAAACTTGTTTATTTATGATGAATAATGTCTGTAGTTTGATATGGCAACGAATTTGACCAATTTTAGCAACAGTAACATGCTAAGATGCTGTGAGTTCAGAAGTACTCATTTGCAGACGTTGGGACTTTATTATCATCTTGTTTGAGGACATTGGGATTTAATTATCACTGGCAATGCTTAGTTTTTTGTACTTCGTGGCTGCTACTGATCCCAAATAGCTAGGAGGAATTAAAAATGCATGAATGTATGAAAGTGACCAAACAAAATTTTAATTTCAGGAGTACGTGTGTGTTTTTCTAACCCCAGAACAAGTTTACAGTATGGCATCATGGGTCTGAAGAAGCTCAACTATGACAGGAAGGAGCTGGAGAGACGCAGAGAGCACAGCCAGCACGAAATGAGAGGCAAGTGTCCCCAAATTAAAATAACAAATAAACATGATAACAAACCAAGACCAAGATGCAACAGACAAATAGACAGATAAGCCTTTGACATGAGATGTTTGTACATGTGTGTGTCTGCAGACGTGCTGGTGTGGAGTAATGAGCGGGTCATCCGCTGGGTGCAGAGCATAGGCCTGAGGGACTACGCCAACATCCTGCTAGAGAGCGGCGTACATGGAGCTCTGGTCGCTTTGGATGACAACTTTGACTACAGCAGTCTGGCGCTGCTCCTCCAGATCCCCAACCAAAACACTCAGGTACTCCAGCCACAACACACACTTCTTTTTTCATCAGGCTGTTAAAATGATGACAGTTCAGTTTCTCTTTGAAACTCAGACACGCAAAAAGGTTTTGAATTCAAACTAAAGCGTACCATACATTTTTATTCCAACATTTCAATTTATCTGCAACAGTGAAATCACCTGAAAAGTCACTGGTGTAAAGCTGGACCCAAAAATCAAGTGATCTGGTAAAAATAACTTTCACAGCTTTTCCACACTGGATATGGAAACACCTGATCGTGATGAGAACCTTTTTTTAACTTGTTTCGTGACATCATCAAGCCAAATTTAAAGGTGCTGAGTATGTGCAGAAATATCATCTGTCACCAGCTTCAGTCCAAAAGTAGAGGTGTGTTGTTATCAGCCTTCAAAAAGCTGGTCCAGTCTGAATCAGAACATGCAGATTTGCCAACTGTCACTCTGGCAGCTTGCCCTGTGAATTCTCGCTGCTTATCTCATCTATACTCAGGTAAAAATGGATATGCAGCACGAACAACGTAATGTGTCAGCTGCCTCTGTTACCATGCTGCTATAAATAGCCGGCCTTGAGGAAGTCAAAATGTGTTTGTGTGTTTTTTTTTCCTCAGGCACGTCAGATTCTGGAGCGAGAGTACAATAATCTGCTGGCGCTGGGCACCGACAGGAGACTGGATGAGGTGAGTTCTACTGTTAACCACAAAACCAACCTCACGACATATGAAGCTCGTTCAGGCAACTTGCAACAATAACCTGTTAGTATTCAAGAAAGATAAACAGAATTAATAATATCACACTCACAGATCTTTAATTATGCTTTCTGTCTTGTGTGTAAATCACATCATCATTAATGCACTGAAAGCATTAAACTATTTAAATGTGACGTCTCAGACTGAGAGATGATGTGATCACGATGCTGCCTTCACATCCTTCTTCCTGAATGTCCAGCCAGAACAACAGTTGTATATTATTTTTGCTCAGTTTTCAGTCACAGTGCAGTGACCCAGATTTCATGGCATCACAACATAAAGGTTTTGAGAATAGATAGTCAGCCAGCTACAGACTCTTTGGAAAAGTTAATTTTTTGAGTGTTGTGGTTTGACACTTTTCCCTGTCAATAAATTCGACCTTTTATATTAGTCATTTGATTTAAAGCTGGAGTGTTGGACTTTAACATTAAACTAACGAGGGCCGCCCCCTGAAAGTCAAAGATCTGAATCGTTAAAGGGGAACGACTGTTTTTTTTTGTTTTTTTGTTGTTGTTTTTTTTCAACCTGGGCCCTATTTTCCGATCTACTTTTGTCTAAATGAGTGATAGGATGTTCAATATTTGACATTTCTCCAGTACGAAGCTAGGGCTGACCTGCCTGCAGCCCGTGAGCACGCGCTATATTAAATAATAGGGCACTCAGACAACATCAAACAACGTCAAAATACGTCCACTAAAAGTGCATTTTTTCCACACAGGTAAGGCTCGGATTGTTAGTATAATTATCCGACAACATAACGGAAAGGAGAAATGAACGTCTGTGTTTACCTTTAGCTGGAATCGGACATGTTCCTCTGCCTGTTGCTGCTCCCTCTCTCTCCTCTTCCGCTCTTCAATTTCACTGAGCTTTGCATCTGTGTACGTCTGTGTACTCCGTGTTCAACTAAATACGGGCGGTCATCAAATCCATATGGCTCATCCAGATCCAGCTGGTCAGAATCGGGTAAAAATTCAGCCATGACTACTCCAGAGTAACTCCTCGCGTTTGTAAAGTCACTCCAGCGGTAACTTCCTGCAACAACTCAAATCTTGCGAGACGTGAGATTTCAGAGCCAGACTTTCACCCTCTGAGTGAGTGTTTTGTCTTGTCCCAATAAACGTGTCCGAATTTTTACCCGATTTTGACCAACTGGATCTGGATGAGCCATTTGAATTTGATGACCGCCTGTATTTATTTGAACACGGACGTACACAGACGCAGAGCTCACTGAAATTGGAGAGCAGACAAGGAGAGAGAGGGAGCAGCAACAGGCAGAGGAACATGTCCGATTCCAGCTAAAGGTAAACACAGACGTTCATTTCTCCTTTCCGTTATGTTGTCAGATAATTATACTAGCAATCCGAGCCTATCTGTGTGAAAAAAATTAACTTTTAGTGGACGTATTTTGACGTTGTTTGACGCCCTTTGGTGATGTCTGTGGCAACTTTACCGTGCTGGTGATGTGTTTTACATCAACCAGCCAGAGCTAAAAGGGGGAAGGGAACCTTGAGAAGCGTCCCCTTCAAGAAAAAATCAACTCGTCGTCAGAGGATTAAAAAAAAAAAAAAAAAAAAAAAAAAAAAACTCCTGTGGGGAGGAGAGATGTAGCGAGTTCACCTGGAGGCATACGACATAAGCATGTGTCAACTGTGTTTTTGTAATTACTCTCTCTGCCAGATGGGGGAGACAAAAGCTCTGCACTCCAGCTTTAAAAAATTTTAGAAAATAGGACCATTTGTCATTTTATCTCTGAAGTATTATCATATGAACACAGAGATATCAGTGACTTTGAGTGAGCCGAGTTTATTCAGGATTTATAAGTCTTGACTGTATCCTTAAGTTTTACAATCTGGGTCTAAAAACATGAATGATATTTATCTCCCCATCAGTGTGACGACAAAGACTTCAGAGGTCCGTCGTGGCGGAGGCAGTTCCCGCCCCGGGACGTTCACGGTATAAGTATGATGCCCGGGTCTGCAGAGACGCTCCCGGCTGGATTCCGTCTCACCGCCACATCTGGTCACTCCCGGAGGTTGCCCCCTGAGGGTAAGCGCCCGTCTCTGCACCTTCACTCAGCCACTGGCAGATTATTTTTATTAGTGCATGAAACTTGTTAAAGGTGGATATTTTCTGAAAAGCGTCTTTGAAAGGCAGCTACAAAGCAAAGGTTAAATCCACCTGTTGCACTGGTAGATCAAAGCACCACACCTGAGCGCAGGAGTTGCTGCTCCTCGCTGTGTTGTGACTCTGTCTCTTGTTCTCTCCGACTCTGTGACGGCTGCTCTGCAGTCCTCTATGAGGCGCTGGATGACAGCCCTGACGACATGTATTTGGATTGGTTTCAAGGTCAGCTATGCCCCTCTGAGAGTTCCGGGCTTGTCGGCCCTGCGTGTCTTATTATTCTACATACACTCCCTCCTCTTCACATGGTCTCTGCCAAACCACTGTCCGGCTGTCTCTCTCCTTTTCTTTGTGGTCTCTCACCCTCGCCTCTCAATCTTTCTCTACTACTCTCCAGTCTCTCAGATATCCAACTCCAAGGGTGTTGTTTTGCAAAGTTGCAAAATAGTTGTGTTCAGTCACCCTGGTTGTAAAAGCTACGGGGTCAAGTTATGGATTCAGACCCATGCTTGCTGGTGTAACCCTTGAAGTTACAGTAATTGAGCAGCAAAAACTAAAGGCGGCTGAGCGGTGCTATGTAAGTGAACCTGACTCAGGAGGTTTACATAGGTAACAATACGTCTTGGATGTCTCAACAACTCAAACTGACAGTTTGTGTCATTCCTCATCCCTCTGCTGTTAAAAGAGGACACTGGCTGAAATGGGCCTCCATTCAAAGGATCATTCCAGGTTTTCTTAACTTGGCCATTATTTCAATTTGCTCTGAAAACAATGTGCTCAAAGTAAATTGCTGAGATCTGGGAACACAGTGACATTGCTTCAACAAAGTCAGACAGGCCAGAAACACAATCACACAGGCTGTAAACAATTTAAAAGCACTTCATGTGAAGGTGAAACTAAAACTGAGCCAAAAACAATCTCTGACTGCACACGAAAACTGTGAGTACAATAGCGTCAAAGCCTCCCAGTGCAGGAAGCTGCTCTGTAAACGGTGAGGCATATTTGGACAGTTCGGATTTAAATGTTACCGTTCACTGTCTCTGCCTACGTTTCCCAATTTTGGGATTTGTTTAAAGCCTGTATGATCTGATCTGACTTTGTTGACTGCTCATGTATTTTGCTCCTTCCAATGTCTTTGTAGCGATGTTCCTGCATTTGCACGTCTCAGCAATTAAACAAACACTTAACTAGAGTTGGGTCGATTTCTGGTTTGGAAGTGTCTGGTGTACAGGTGCAAACTGGTTTGATTTTATGCAGGCAGCCTGAACTGGAATTTGGTATCAGAATTAGCCTACATCAGCAACCTGTAGTAATAAGCAGTATGACAAGGTAGTTAACATGGTATTGTTTTTATGAACAGACTAACTGTGCCACTAGTGTCTTACAGGCCGTGTACAACTTAATGCCGAGTCAGCGACATGACATGAAGGAGATCAAACTTCACTAGAAATGAATGGGTAGAGGAGTTGAATGTTTTCTTTAAGGCAGTGGTATTCAAACTTTGTGTGCACAAAGTAACCCAAAATCCCAAGGCGACAAATAGGTTCCCTTTGAAGGCTTTGTCAATTAAATTAAATTACATTTGCCTCTTTATTAGGAAATGGGTGCACACAACATATTAATACGTCAATTAAAAATTCATTTATAACCTTTTGTATAGGCTCAGTTGAATATTGCAATAATAATGTGTGGTTATCACAAAATCCCATGGCACACCTGGATTGGCATCAAGGCACACCATTTGAGAAGCGCTGCTTTAAGGTGACAAGACGAGACAGGGCGGAGTTAATCTCAAGAAAACTAAAACTGTGCCAACATGGCAGCATTTTGGATTTGAAGCCAACGAAAGAGGTGTCCTAACTGGACTCGTGTTTCGAGCTAAACTTTTGTCGGATACCGTGTTTCTATTTATCCCTGTCACTTGCGTGCGCGCTGTTGAACGTAACACACCAGTTAAATAAAAAGGATGGGAAGAAGGTCAATATTATGTGTAGGGGTAGGTTTATATCACTTGGGTGGACACGCTAATTTTTGCCCTTTTCCGGCATCATCATTGGTATTCTGCGATTCTTTGTAATCTCAGCTACAAACTCTCACTTTTGAGAAGCGTTCAAATATTGTTCCAAATTAGTCGGCACCAAGATGTAGAGAGAGACTAAATGAGTAACATGTATAAAAGAGATGTAACCATGTAATATTTTCACTGGCCCCATGCTGCTCTCTACCTTTAACTAACCCTGTTTTTCGACATGTTCATGGCAAAAAACAGAGGCACACTTTTAACTGGCAACGGGAAAGGAGTCAGGGTGTCTACAGGTCCTTAAAAGTCTTAATGTCTTTAATGCAGTGTTTATTTATTTATTTATTTATTTATTTATTCAATTAAGAAAAGGGACAGTGTGCATTTATCAACACTTTAACAAATGTATGCACCCGAATCAGCTGAAAGGCTAATTTTCACCGTCAGTCCCTTCGCCAGCTGTATAAAGGCATTCTAAAAAAATTGAACAATAAAATACAGCATGTAAAGCAGGTCAAAACATATCGCATTACAGCAAAAACACAGGTTATGTTTCAACAATAAGGCCTAAATAGTCTTAAATCCAAAAATTGGTTTAAATGTGTCTTGAACTGGTCTGAAAAAGCATTAAATCTAACTGTCTTATGCCTGTAGACACCCTGGGAGTTTATTTTGCCAGTTTTGCGTGTTGTCCTGTTTTTAAAAAACTTCCATACGTGCTAAATCTGGTAGTAAAAGGGTATAAGACTTGTCAGGGGCTAATGGTTTGGTGGCCTATTAGGAGTCAGCCTCAGGTACATGACTGGAAATCATCCCACTGCACTGATTTCAGCCAGTGTTCTCCTCTAACAAGGTGTTCCCAGTGACACTGAAACAGCCTTCCTGTGTTCCTCTGTCTCTTTTCTCTGTACTCCCTGGTCTGTGACGTCCACAACACGTCCACACTCAAATCTGCTGTTATCCACTCAAAATTAAGACATCCTTTGAGTGCGTGATGCATTGCTTTCTCTTCTGGGGGTGACTCTACAAGTAATCTCCGCTGCGTGAGAAAAAAATGTTTTGCTTGTGATCTCACTCATACCGTTGAGGACGTCTGATCTTGTGGCACATGTTTTGGGTGGAAGTGGAGGAATGTTTTCTCCTCACTCACTCTCACTGGGTCCATCTGATAAAGAGGAGGCTTTAATACTTTAAACTTAAAGATCTTTTCCTCTCGCTGTCTCCCCCTACAGTCGGACCCTCTGCAGTGCAGCGGCTGGACAGCTCCACGGTGAGAACCTACTCCTGCTGAGAGGAGGAAGAGAGGGACCTTAAACTGTACGCTGTATGTAACACAACACAGACTCTCGCTTTGTTAACTACACAGCTTTCTTCAGAAGTACTTAAAGCAGACAGTGGATTAAAGAGAAGGAGGCCAATTGTCTCCTAAGATTAATGTTTGTCTCTTGGACTTGGCGAGCCTGTGCAGTGTTTTTGCCAGGTAGCTGTGATAAGGTGATAGAAGATGGCAGGGCTAGCAGCAAGCAACCGTCTCATACTGATGTCTCCGCTTTAATGTCTGTCCAAAAAAGATGAGTCAGACATTGTCCAAGCTTTGGAGATGTGCTTCAAATAAACAAGGAGTTCAATACCTTACACAGAGACTAGTTAACAAAGTCCACTTACATGATTATAGAAGTTGAAGGCACCTAAAAATAGGCCTTGTGAGACTTACCCAGACTTTACAGATTACAAAGTGAGCTTGCCCTAGTTTCATTTCCAAACTGTTTTCTTTGTACTGCCAGGTGCTGTGAAAAAGTGTCATCTCTCACAAGTCTTTGCTTTGATTTGACGACACTGTCTCTCTGCATCTGTTGTGTCAACCTAACACAAGTAAAAAAGAGAACACTGAATTCTGCTTCAGATGCACTGTTTAGCATGAAAAACCCTCGTAGTTAGGAGACTGTCACCTGACAGCTACGTGCCAAATAACTTCCTTGATCACTCATTCACTCATCTTTATATAACAGGCATAGTTTATGTTATAGTGAGCTGAAAATTAATATTTTGGACATTTATAAATGTCGTTATTATCCGCCATCACTGACAAGTGTAAATTATAACTTTCGCATTGCATTGTGGAATTGTTAGTAGAAAGCTGTGGACACGCCATGGGCACTACTTAGCCAGTCTGTTCTGGGACTTTTTAGGGGCACTGCATACAATATAGTTTCTCATACTAGAATATGTCAGAAAAAAGTCATAGTGTAGTATGTTAGAAAAATGTCATAAGTGTCAAAATATAATATACCCCAACAAATGTAAAAAAATAAAAAATTAAAAAACAGTTAAGTATGACATATTAATGCTATAAAAAGGGCCTAAAGTATGTCATAAAAATAATTAAAGTGTATGCTAAAAATGTGTCACTAAAAAAAGTCATGAATAGAGAAACCATACTGTATTTCATAAAGAAGTCATAATTAAGAATGCCAGAAACAAAGTCATCGTATCTTATGCCATTAAAATGTAAAAAAGGATTTAAAAACGTCATGATATAGTATGGCAAATAAAATGTCTTAGAAATGACATAAAAATATATTTTTAAAAAAATCGTAGTTAAGTATGCCATTAAATGTCATTGAAAAAGTCTTGCTATACTGTGACATGTTTTGCCATACTATACAATGCCTAAAACATGCTATAAAATGTCATGAAATATCTAATATCTATGTCATGAGAAAAGTGTCATACACTATGACTTTTTTAAAGACAGAGTATAGTATGTCATAAAAAGGTCATAGTATAAGTATATCTTTAAAAAGGTCAATAAAAAGTGTAGTATTTCATAAAAGAGGTCAATGAAAAACTCATAGTATTGTATGTCATAAAAAGGTCAATAAAAAGGTCAGAGTATAGTATTTCATAAAAGAGGTCAATGAAAAACTCAGTATTGTATGTCATAAAAAGGTCAATAAAAAAGTCAGAGTATAGTATGTCGTAAAAAGGTCAATAAAAAACTCATAGTATTGTATGTCATAAAAAGGTCAATAAAAAAGGTCAGAGTATAGTATTTCATAAAAGAGGTCAATAAAAAAAGTCAGTATTGTATGTCATAAAGCTCAAAGTCATAGTATAGTATGTCGTAAAAAGGTCAATAAAAAAAGTCAGTATAGTATGTCATAAAAAGTACTATATTATGTCATTAAAAAACGCAGTCTAAGATGTCATTAAAAAAGTTCTAGAAGTGCACCTCTCACAGTAAACAGTGAAGGTGTAACAGCAGGGAGGCTCCATGATTCACCAGTTTAGGCATCTTTCTGCAATGACTAACAGGCAAGAGAAGTTTTTAGTCCTAGATCAGTATCATTACACTCCTGCAGAATGTAATAAGAGCAGAGGTTCAAGGCACAGTAGACAGATAATAATGATATAACACTCTGACTGCAGGGTTATCATATAAGAGAGCAATGTTAGGAAAATAAATAACACAACGGCTGCAGGGGGAGAGAGACGGGGAAGTTAAAGCAGAGGGGGGTTGATTCAGCGGGGAAAAGTTTGTGTGAGTTACATCTTCATAACAATAATTTTGTGTTTCCAAAGAATTTGCTCATCCCATGAAGCACCCTGCGGGCTGTTTCTACGGCTTTCATCATCTTATTTTTATATCTACTCCCACACAGCAAAAAATAAAAAAGACAATACAGTGCAAAGTGCAGAGAGCAAAGGGTTGAATTTTGGTACAGTACACGAGCACAGGAAACTGAAGCTGATTCTATTTAACTATTTTCTGCACACAGTCCGACCGTTTTAACTCAAAGTATTTATATTTTTACACTGTTGTAAGATGTCACTGCACAAACACAGACAGGGCAAGAGTTGCATAGAGGCACCCCAAAAAAACAAACACCTTTGAAAGTTTCCGGGGAAGTACGCAAAGTAAACAAGTTGCCATTACTGCTGTGGTGTCTCCCTACAGTTGGTGTACATTTTTCTGCTTGTCCCTTTTCTATGTAACGTTATGTTTGACGACATTGAGAAGAAGCTATGCAGTTCTCAGCTGCAGTCCTGATTCCCAAACTTTCTGTTGCTGCCATCGCAAGAGCTACTCTCCTCTGCCAACAATCAGTTCAGTGTTGCGTCCTGTTAGCACAAGATAACACTAAACACCGAGCTGTTAAACCTATTAATAACTCTTAGGTAACTTTAGCCCCGTCACTGTGTGTCCACGGGTGGACTTTCTGTCCCTGACACAGAGCTCACACTCCTACAGCAACAACTACAACTCATACAGTCTGTGGTTTGGTGAAGTTGAGCGTGGTGTATTTGACTGTTTGCAGTTCAGCGTGCCGAGAGGCCACCATAACGTTAAAAAGTGTGGCTATACTACACAACACTACATTTACATCATACATGGGGGTTTCTCAAAGTCCAGGAAGGATCCTTAAATGGCTGGATTTCAAGGATGCTATGTCATCGAACCCCGCCTAATGACTGTTCCAATGTCGAGGATCCTTCAAATTCTACCGCGGAGTCCTTCATTCAGAGAAATTTCAAGGATACAGGTGCCGGAAAAGTTTCATTTAGCCTACCAGTTTGCTTTTTTAAGTGTAATCCAAAATTAAATTCTCCCCAAGTCACGTGACTCTGAAAATACTGCTTACATTTGTTCAAACTACACAACACCATTAGAGATTGCCATAGTGACCACAGTACCCTGAACCCCCCCTCAGTCTGCTGAGGGTTAATGACGCACGCCTAGGACTCTAGTTAGCCTGTTCCAATGTGTGTTCACCAAATATTAGGAAGGACTCTTGCCTTGCCGCTGCAGGATCCTTGACTCTGAGAAACACCAATGATGTTGAATGAAGCACCGATATCCAGCCCTAGTTAACAAGTGAAAAGCAGTGCCACAAGATGGCCAAACACACAAAGCGGTTGCCAGATTCGTGCATACAGACACACAAACATCACAAGGCAAAGTATCAAATTTGCGCCAAGTATATCTGAAAATATGTGACAAGGTTTTTTCCTCTTTCCTTTAGAAACTTCACTGAGCCTCATTAAAAACACCTCACTCTGCTTCCCCTCAGGTACAGTTCTAAAAGGAGATTAACTAGTGGAGCTGCTGGACAGGCCAACCTGCCGAGGAACAAACCATTCTGACGACACGCACTGCCAAGAAGCCCTGCTCTCCTCTCTGACCCCCCACCCCCCCACCCCAACCCTCCTCTTCCTCCTCCTTCCCCTCCCTTCCTAATATGGGCACCAGATGTCGGTGCTAAACTGTCCTGCAGGCTGCCCCGTTGTCACCATTTCTACCTTTTACATGTACAGTAACTTGTCAAAGCATAACGTACTGTGTATTTCTTCTACAGGAGATGTGTAGGTTATCTGTAAATAAATATGCCATTTTTTAATATATACACACATCAATGTATAAAAAGATATTCAGAGTTTGTGCAAAAAAAAAAAAACGTCCCTGCCACCTCATTTAGTGGACCATAGATTAATATATGCTGCTCTTTAAACTGTCTCCATATTACCCCGCCCTCTCTAGATCATTTTGTACATATGGTTTTATTTTTTCATTGTGCTGCTGATGATGATGATGATGATAAACCTGCACCATAGAGAGAGGACGAGACTGGATGTCGTGTGAAAACCTGCCCTCTAGTGGTGTCCAAAAAAAACCACCATGAGCCCCAACAAACTACATTATCCTTTCTTATGGACTCGCTGTCATAACAGGAGCGTTTTAAGGGGACATGTCGGCGCACTGGAACGACATGACAAGCACTTTGATACAACCGCATCAACTCAACGGACTATTTAGTAGCCAAGGACGAAAACAAAGAGACGCCATTGCTCTCCGAAGTCGCACAAAACAACTTCTCAGAGAACAAAAAAGCAGGACGTCATTCATAGAACCTGTCACTTGTTGTACTGTATGTTTTGTCAGGCGATACATTAACACAAAAAGGACAACTACACACACTCAGCCGAGCTGGCCTTCTCCCCCGACCCCTCAGACACTTAAACAGAACAGATGAAATAACTGAAAGACAGACCGCTTTAGCTCATAGTGTGCGTAGAGTGTATATGACCATGTTGAAGTGAGGTGACATTTAATGACAAACCTGTTGCTTGCTGTGACTTACATTGGTGTAACTGTTGACTCTTTGTTTCCGTCAGAGTTTCCAGGGTAACCTATTGTACAGCCCTGTTATCTGTCTTTTAGTTATTTCTGATGGACGACTCAAACAAGTCTTACGCTTTTGATTTGTTTTTACATCTTCAATTTGCACGAACAATGAGTCATTTTATTTTGTCCATTTTTTTATTTATTACTTCTTGTACTTTGGTCAAAACTAAGTGGTGAGCAAGCAAATTTTCATTGTCAATAAAAAAAACTACTGTCAGTGAATGGGTGGTCTTCATTATTTTTCATTAAAAATTCAAACTGTTAACAGCACCAGGGCAACATTTTGTACATTGGTTGTAACTTGCCCTGCTTATCAATTGTAAATGTACAAAGCCTGTAGTTAAATACAGTTTCACAGTATTATTCAGATTACATACATAAAAATTGACTGTTCATTTCATTATTACAGACGGAAACATTAGCCCTGTAAGAAGTACTGACATCAATGTTTCTCTCTAGCTTGACTTAGAAGAAAAATAATCACAAATTTTACTTTTACTTTTAGTTCATATTGGCGACCCCCCATTTCATAGTAAAAGCACACTTCTTGTTGAGTGAGTTTTAGTTTGTGTTGACGGAATGTATCCAACCTCAGTTTCTTCTGGTCATCCTACAGGTAAGTTCAGCCTCTGCGAGGTCTCAGGGTTTTTTCAACCTGTCTCTCAATGTCCTTGAAAACTTCTGGGTCCTCGATGGTTGGAGTAACCTGTAGGGGAGAAATAACTTACTTTGTGTCATTGAAAAAACCATAGAAAAGCACAAAATGTCAACAAAACCCTATCATTATTAAAGTATGTCATAGAATACTATGCCAAAAAATGTTATACCAATAAAAACATAAAAACGCTCAGGTATAGTTTCTCGAAAAAAGTAATAACGTCATAGTATAGTAAGACGAAAAAATTTATAAAAACGTCATAGTATAGTATGTCGAAATAAATGATAAAAACGTCATAGTATGTCAAAAAAGTCATAATATATCGAAAAAAGTGATGAAAACATCAGTGTAGTATGTTGTAAAAAATGATTAAAAACGCCATAGTATAGTATGTTGAAAAGATTTATGAAAACGTCAGTATAGTATGGTGGAAAAAATTATAAAACCGTCATAGTATAATATGTCAAAAACATTGATTAAAAATGCCATAGTATACTATGTCGAAAAAATTGATGAAAACGTCATAGTATAGTATGTCCAAAAAACTGATAAAAACTACATAGTATAGTATGTCAAAAAAGTGATTAGTCATAGTATAGCATGTCGAAAACATTGATAAAAACATCATAGTGTATTATGTCGAAAAAATGTGTAAAAACGTTATAGTATGTCGAAAAAAGTCATAGTATAGTATGTCGGAAAAAATTATTAAAAACGCCATAGCATTGTATGCCAAAAAAATGTATAAAAAACGTCATAGTATAGTATGTCAAAAAAAGTGATAAGTCATAGTATAGTATGTCAAAAAAACTGATAAAAACTACATAGTATAGTATGTCAAAAAAGTGATTAGTCATAGTATAGCGTGTCAGAAAAAGTAATAAAAACGTCATAAGTATGTCGAAAAAAGTGACAAAAACATCACAGTATAGTATGTCATAAAAAATTTATAAAAACGTCATAGTATAGTATGTCGAAAACATTGATAAAAACATCATAGTGTATTATGTCGAAAAAATGTGTAAAAACGTTATAGTATGTCGAAAAAAGTCATAGTATAGTATGTCGGAAAAAATTATTAAAAACGCCATAGCATTGTATGCCAAAAAAATGTATAAAAACGTCATAGTATAGTATGTCGAAAAAAGTCATAGTATAGTATGTTACAAAAAATGATAAAAACGCCATAGTATAGTATGTCGAAAAAGTGATTAGTCATAGTATAGCGTGTCAGAAAAAGTAATAAAAACGTCATAAGTATGTCAAAAAAAGTGACAAAAACATCATAGTATAGTATGTCATAAAAAATTTATAAAAACGTCATAGTATAGTATGTCGAAAACACTGATAAAAACATCATAGTGTATTATGTCGAAAAAATGTGTAAAAATGTTATAGTATGTCGAAAAAAGTCATAGTATAGTATGTCGGAAAAAATTATTAAAAACGCCATAGCATTGTATGCCAAAAAAATGTATAAAAACGTCATAGTATAGTATGTCGAAAAAAGTCATAGTATAGTATGTTACAAAAAATGATAAAAACGCCATAGTATAGTATGTCGAAAAAAGTCATAGTATAGTATGTTACAAAAAATGATAAAAACGTCAAAGTATAGTATGAAAAAAAAAAGTCAGTATAGTATGTCGAAAAAAGTCATAATATAGTACATCGAAAAAAGCGATAAAAACATCATAGTATAATATATCGAAAAAAAAAGATAAAAACGCCATAGTATAGTATGTCGAAATAGTCATAGTATAGTATGTCAAAAAAGTGATAAAACGCCATAGTATAGTATGTCGAAAAAAGTGATAAAAACATCATAGTATAGTATGTCGAAAAAAGTCATAGTATAGTATGTTACAAAAAATGATAAAAACGCCATAGTATAGTATGTCGAAAAAAGTGATAAAACGCCATAGTATAGTATGTCGAAAAAAGTCATAGTATAGTATGTTACAAAAAAGTGATAAAAACGTCATAGTATAGTATGTCGAAAAAAGTCATAGTATAGTATGTTACAAAAAATGATAAAAACGCCATAGTATAGTATGTCGAAAAAAGTCATAGTATAGTATGTTACAAAAAATGATAAAAACGCCATAGTATAGTATGTCGAAAAAAGTCATAGTATAGTATGTTACAAAAAATGATAAAAACACCATAGTATAGTATGTCGAAAAAAGTCATAGTATAGTATGTTACAAAAAAGTGATAAAAACGTCATAGTATAGTATGTCTAAAACAGTCATAGTATAGTATGTTACAAAAATTGATAAAAACGCCATAGTATAGTATGTCGAAAAAAGTCATAGTATAGTATGTTACAAAAAATGATAAAAACGCCATAGTATAGTATGTCGAAAAAAGTCATAGTATAGTATGTTACAAAAAAGTGATAAATACGCCATAGTATAGTATGTCGAAAAAAGTCATAGTATAGTATGTTACAAAAAATGATAAAAACGCCATAGTATAGTATGTCGAAAAAAGTCATAGTATAGTATGTTACAAAAAATGATAAAAACGCCATAGTATAGTATGTTGAAAAAAGTCATAGTATAGTATGTTACAAAAAATGATAAAAACGCCATAGTATAGTATGTTGAAAAAAGTCATAGTATAGTATGTTACAAAAAAGTGATAAATACGCCATAATATAGTATGTCGAAAAAAGTCATAGTATAGTATGTTACAAAAAAGTGATAAAAACGCCATAGTATAGTATGTCGAAAAAAGTCATAGTATAGTATGTTACAAAAAATGATAAAAACGCCATAGTATAGTATGTTGAAAAAAGTAAAAAGTCATAGTATAGTATGTTACAAAAAAGTGATAAAAACGCCATAGTATAGTATGTCGAAAAAAGTAAAAAGTCATAGTATAGTATGTTACAAAAAAGTGATAAAACGCCATAGTATAGTATGTCGAAAAAAGTCATAGTATAGTATGTTACAAAAAGTGATAAAAACGCCATAGTATAGTATGTCGAAAAAAGTCATAGTATAGTATGTTACAAAAAAGTGATAAAAACGCCATAGTATAGTATGTTGAAAAAAGTCATAGTATAGTATGTTACAAAAAATGATAAAAACGCCATAGTATAGTATGTTGAAAAAAGTCATAGTATAGTATGTTACAAAAAATGATAAAAATGCCATAGTATAGTATGTCGAAAAAAGTCATAGTATAGTATGTTACAAAAAAGTGATAAAAACGCCATAGTATAGTATGTTGAAAAAAGTCATAGTATAGTATGTTACAAAAAATGATAAAAATGCCATAGTATAGTATGTCGAAAAAAGTCATAGTATAGTATGTTACAAAAAATGATAAAAAAGCCATAGTATAGTATGTAAAAAAAGTCATAGTATATTATGTTACAAAAAATGATAAAAATTCCATATTATAGTATGTCGAAAAAAGTCATAGTATAGTATGTTACAAAAAAGTGATAAAAACGCCATAGTATAGTATGTTGAAAAAAGTCATAGTATAGTATGTTACAAAAAATGATAAAAATGCCATAGTATAGTATGTCGAAAAAAGTCATAGTATAGTATGTCAAAAAAAGTGATAAGTCATAGTATAGTATGTCGAAAAAAGTCATAGTATAGTATGTTACAAAAAATGATAAAAACGCCATAGTATAGTATGTCGAAAAAAGTCATAGTATAGTATGTTACAAAAAATGATAAAAACGCCATAGTATAGTATGTCGAAAAAAGTCATAGTATAGTATGTTTGATAAAACGCCATAGTATAGTATGTCAAAAAAGTCATAGTATAGTATGTTGAAAAAACTCGATAAAAAGTCATAGTATAGTATGTCGAAAAAGTCATAGTATAGTATGTCGAAAAAACTGCTAAAAAAGTCATAGTATAGTATGTTGAAATAGTCATAGTATAGTATGTCAAAAAAGTGATAAAAACGCCATAGTATAGTATGTCGAAAAAAGTCATAGTATAGTATGTTACAAAAAGTGATAAAAACGCCATAGTATAGTATGTCGAAAAAAGTCATAGTATAGTATGTTACAAAAAAGTGATAAAAACGTCATAGTATAGTATGTCGAAAAAAGTCATAGTATAGTATGTTACAAAAAGTGATAAAAACGCCATAGTATAGTATGTTGAAAAAAGTCATAGTATAGTATGTTACAAAAAATGATAAAAACGCCATAGTATAGTATGTCGAAAAAAGTCATAGTATAGTATGTTACAAAAAATGATAAAAACGTCATAGTATAGTATGTCGAAAAAAGTCATAGTATAGTATGTTACAAAAAATGATAAAAACGCCATAGTATAGTATGTTGAAAAAAGTAAAAAGTCATAGTATAGTATGTTACAAAAAAGTGATAAAATGCCATAGTATAGTATGTTGAAAAAAGTCATAGTATAGTATGTTACAAAAAATGATAAAAACGCCATAGTATAGTATGTTGAAAAAAGTCATAGTATAGTATGTTACAAAAAATGATAAAAATGCCATAGTATAGTATGTCGAAAAAAGTCATAGTATAGTATGTTACAAAAAATGATAAAAACGCCATAGTATAGTATGTCGAAAAAAGTCACAGTATAGTATGTCGAAAGAGTGATTAAAAAGTCATAGTATAGTATGTCAGAAAAGTGAAAAAACATCACAGTATAGTATGTCAAAAAACTGATCAAAACGTCAAAGAATAGTATAGCAAAAAAGGAAATAAAAATGTCATCCTACTATGAAATGGAGAAACCTCTGTCCCTCTGTCCGTCCGTCTGTCATCATCTGTTTTCCTCCTCACTGCTTTGACCTACTGCTCTGAACTTGCACATAGTCTTTCATCTTGGTCACGTGCAGACAGCCACGATGCAGTTTTTGCATTTTTCCCACATTTCTACTGTTTATATTCACGTTTTTGTCCACTACCCATTCATACTGTCGGCACCACTAGCAGCACAGTTTGGCTGGGAAGCCTTTATCTCCAGCACTTGTGGATTGAAACCTGTATGTGTGCACCTGTGTGCCCGCGCACGGCCCTGGGCACGTGCATGCCTCCATGCTGTCAGCCTAAACTATGCTCCAGGTATTTTGCCATAAAGCATGTTTCTAGATACAGTATTTTAGGTCTAAACATTTTTTTCACTATTGTATGTTGAAAAATTTACTTAGTAAAGTATGTCAAAGAAATATCATACTGTAGTACACCATCATTAAAAAGACATAGTATATCATTTCATAAAAATTCTCCAAAATGCTACTTTTGCTGCATAGTCTGGTGTGACATAAAAATTACATTAAAGACATCATAGTACAGCTTCTCAAAGCGTGGCCCATGGAAACACTGTATTTTCATTTCACAACAACTACTATATTAAAAGCTATTGTTTTCTCAGTTTGTCATCCACTTCTCTCCAGAGGGCTTTAGCACCTGATCAGCAGAAAATAAAGTCAGTAACTTAAAGGAAACAAAGTCCCATATGAGCCCTCAGTTCTATTTAATGAGTGCAGAGCCTGCTAATGCACCATCATTACTCAAATTCTGAACTGCAAAATGAGCTTTACTGTTCCCTGAGCAGCTGTGAATCTTTGCACAGGGGACGACAAAAACATGCACAAACAATATGTCCCTTCAGCAATTTTATCCTGCAGTATTTGACTTATGAAAAACTACTGGTGGTGGGAACAGTTCAGCTGTGTCATACCTTGTAGGGTTTGCCGTTGACCAGGTTGGCTAAAGAGGAGCGAGGGATCTTGCCCGAACGCGTCTTCGGCAATCCTCGGACAAAAAGCACTTTCCTAAAGGCAGCCACTGGTCCGATGTTGTCTCTCACAAGCTTCACCATCTCGTTTGTGATCTCCTCTTGATTTTTGTGCACACCTGAGAATTATTGCACACAGCAATAATTTTGATTATGGTCTTATATTTGTGGATAAATTATCTCATTTCATGAAGAGTGTGATTTTAAAAAAAAGAGAAAAACTACATGTGTCAAAATACTGAAACCCCAGGAGTCACAGTGCATCTGTTATGCCTCACCGTTCTTGAGCACACACAGGGCCAGGGGAACCACACCCTTCAGAGTGTCCTCTAGACCCACCACAGCACAGTCTCCCACCGCAGGGTGCTGCAGCACGGACTGCAAAACACACACGTACATAACACCACCAAGAAGAGTCAGGAAAACCTTCGTGTCACTTCCTCTGTAATCACTCTCCTACCTCCTCCAGTGCTCCAGCAGACAACCTGTGGCCTGCCACGTTGATGACATCATCAGAGCGGGACATGATGTAAAGGAAGCCCTCCTCGTCCACAAAACCTGCATCCATGGTGTCATAGTAACCCTGATGGTTGAACGGAAAGGAAAGGTCACATGATGTGTTTGGAGCAAGTCAGAAAAGCCTCTTTCACTCCAAACACAGACGAACCAACTCACTTTGAATTTAAAAGGTGTTTACAAGTAGCTCTGTAATGCAAGATTTCAACACTGGAGGGCGCCATTTCACCACACATTTCACACCACCCACAACTACACTATTCAATCCAGCGTCACAAAAGGAGAACTAAATAGAACGTCAAACAATACAAATGTTATTAAAGTAATCCAACATTTATCAAATCCGCTTTGCAAATTATTAGCTGTCCAATAATGAAAAATAAAAAAGGAAATGAGGACACGTCTTACTGGGAACTTAGTGAAGTAGAGCTCCTTGAACAGACTGCGGTTCTGCCACAGTGACAATGCCGCACCAGGTGGTAAAGGTAGTCTGAAGGAAAAGGTGTTAAAAAATTCAGTTTCATATCAATAATTCTCTTTAACCCTCTGATTCTGCCATAAACGTGAGTACCTTTTAAAGACACACTATACAGGAATTTCCTAAAAAAAAAAAACATATAGACTCTCAATCATCAATCATGAGAAGTGTGTAGCAGTGTGTTTATCTGGAGAGATCCTGAACTCTGCCTGGATTTTATTCTTATTTTGCAATAGATACAGTCTGTAAACAGTTACACTCTGTAAACCACGCCATCAGAGGAAAACAATCGGTAACCACAATATGAAACAAAGGGCTGGAACATCGACAAAATGTTTGTCTGCTTGCTGTGCGCATACTGAACGTGAGGTTCCCACAGTCTTCCCTTATCTTCCGACTGATGCCTCATCACCTGTATCCACTTTTGTCTTCTTAAAAGCTGCGAACATCAGCTTGAGAGCTTATAAAAATGGTGCATCCCACCACTCAGCAGCTTACAGGCATTTTTGCTGGCACACAAAGTGACAAGGAGGCACGTTAATGAAATACAAAGTCAACAGTGTGCCAGGGCTGACGTCATAACCCAGAAGTTTAGCATCGCGCTGGTTCCCGGAAGAGAAAGTGAATGTGATGTTTGCATTGCGTTTTGGATTATGTCAGAAAATAAGCTCTGTGGCTAACACAAGTTTATGATACTTACAGGTTTTGTTCAGTGAGATAATCTTCACATATGAACACCTTTCATACCGCATTTGAAGCTTAAATGTGATCGCCAGAAGTAAAAAGCTAACGTTAAGCTTTAACGGACTACATGACTACTCCACGGTCGCATGACTCTTGACATCACCGCCACTAAGCTTTCAACTGACTTCGGCCGCTTTATTTTAAAAACATTGTATAATGGGGAAATCGGACTGTTTAAGCTAAATAAGAAGCTGTAATGGCGGACTGCCAGCACTCGCGCCTGTTCGGGGGTGATGACGTTTAATGTCCCCGACAGGGTTTGTAGTCGTATTGAGCAACTGGTTAGCAACCGCCTTTTTTACGACACGTAAAAGCTTCAAAATTCACAAGTAGGGTATTTACTGACGTGTTTTATGTCGTAGAACAAAACCTGAAACTCGCTTAAGCTTTTGTTAACCACAGACCTTATTTGAGGCATTTTACCAAAATCCCATTCAAAAAACGTACTGACTTTTAGACGAGAGAACCGGAAGTGCTAAAAGCGCTAACGGAGTTCTGGGTTTACTGGCACAGAGCGATAAAATGGTTGTCCAAGTTAGAATGGGCGGGACTTGACGGTGATTTGTCTCTATGTTGGGGACGTTTCTGGGTGGGTAGCCCCTCAGCCAATAACAGCACCCAGGTGAGGACAGGACTTTGTAAAAAGGTATAGACCCCGGAAAACAAGCAGCATGTACCCAAGAGGAAGCTAGCTTCTGGTTTTGGAACAAGCTTTGCCTGAGAATCCATTGCTGGGTTTCACATTTGCTGGTGATCTCTAAATGAGAGGATGAAGAGCTATGCAGAGATGGCTTGTTTTGCGTTGGACAGCAGGTTGTCAAACTGCCCCTGAGTCATCCTAAAATATGCCTGGAAATTACCATCATGGAGGAGAAGCTCCTGGACCAACTGGTGGTACTCCCCATGACCCACCCTCTTTATTAGGGTCTTATGTACCCACACAGATCTCTGTTTCCCTGTGCCTGACAAACTATTTTCTGACAGCATCTCACCCTCAACCAGAGCTACAGCAAGTAGCTTGTGCTTTTCGGTGTGATTGGGGCCTAAGGAGAAATCTGAACCTCATGGCTGGACCAGCTGGGAACCACTCTATGGTCTATGGTGTATAAAAGCAGTGTAGGGAGGAGGGACCAAGTCTGAATGTTGTGTTTACTAACACTAACTGACAACTTCTGCACAGTGTACCTTTAAGCACAACATGAAGTACCACTGTCTGCATGGAAATGACTCTCTAGTTGAACGTCTTCTAGAGTTTGAATCATTTCAAATTTAGGGAGCTGTCTATCAGCCTTACTCGGGAAATAATGTATAGCTGCCTGGACATCCAGCCAGCCTCTGCTCTCTGCTAGACTTCCACTCGCCTGACACACACTCACACACTGAGACTTGGCACACACACACCGAGGCAGACAGGAGAGCTCGGTTACTCAATCTCTGTTTATCCAGAGACCACCAGTAATCCCCCTTCTTGACCAGTGTCCTGACCGAGATGATCCCATTTCCCGAGTCTGAACCTCTCAAACATGCCTCTGCATAGATTCATTTCGCTGCACAGAGAATATTCAAACACCAAACATCTTATTCAGTGCTGATAAAAAAAAAAGCCTCATTTCTGCTGTTTATGACTGCAGCAAAAAATCTGCACGCTCTCTATTCCAATATTATTTGAAGCCAAAAGAAGCAACTAATGTACGAGTTTGGCTGCCTGCTTTTCATTTTTACAGTCTGTCACACTGCTGAGCGCTTCCTACGCACAGAAGATGCACTCGAAACAATAAGTTGTGCAACAAAAGCAACATAACATTAACATTAAAAAATAATTTATACATGTATCTTTTTACTGGATAATAAACCACACGCTGCTTGGAAGCAATAACACGTTACAGTGACCTCACTCTGTAAATATTGATTATGATTTTACGAAGCTGTGGAAACAGACTTTCAGGCTACAGCGCCACAGCAGTTCCCATCTGTTTACAGCTCTACCTGAGGTCATCACTGTTCGCGCTACATGTGAGTTCCTTGGAAATCCCCAGCGTTGGCACTGAGTCAATACCAGCAGTTCCAGAGAACAGGGAAATGGAGTTGGAGAGTGATAACAGATAGGTAGCAGGCTGCAAGATAACGCGACACAAAGGGCTAAGGGCTGACTGCTGGAGCTTTTGATGAAGTCCACTTTGCACAGGCGGCTCTCTAACATAAACAGACACACACGCTTCATTCAGGAGTGAGGCTCTTTGGAGCCCGGCAGTGACTTATCAAGATTAATGACTAAAACACTGGAGTTTAAATTTGATCAGAGTGTGCATCTATGCCGCATTTAAATGTGTTTGCATGTGCGATCGACAGAGGAAAGGTCGATGGAGCTGCTCACATGGCTGTGAACATAATCACTCGGCTTACCTCACCACGATATTTCCCAGGGTTCTTGGCTTCACCTCCTGCATGTCATCATTGATCACTGTGACTGGTGGAAAAGGGAAGAGCATTCATATTCAGAGGCGCTGTATCACCCACTGGCAAACTGGAAGAGCAACAATATTAAATGCTCTGCAGGGAATGACAAGCAGCTGCAAAGTTTTGTCTATTTCACTTCTGAGATAAAGGTCCAGGGTGTTGGATTAGGGCGCATTGGCAGAAATGGAATATCACATAATAAGTTTGCTTTCTTTAGTGTATAATCACCTGAAAATAAGAATCGTTGCGTTTTCACTACCTTAGAAAGAGCCGTTTATATCTATAAAGAAAGCAGGTCCTCACCCATGCACTGTCATGCTTCTACAGTAGCCCAGAACGGACAAACTAACAGTTGGTTCGGATCCAGGTCAGAACACGTTCTCACTGCAAACAAACTGCACCAGAGTTGGTTATAACTGGACTGAGACCACCTCTTCAAGAAGGTCTCGGTCGGGTGTGCTTTGGCCTGAACCCTACAGCACAACTCGCTGCGGTTAAAGAGAAACGCAAATCAAGGTGGCAAAAAATGCCGATGGAAAGATCTGTTTGCCTTAGATGTAGGGTCTGACCACCTCTTCAAGAAGGTAGCATGCGAGAGCCAATGTTGTGTTCACACCTGCCCAAACAAACCGCACTCAGGCAGCAAATGAACTTGAGTTTGATTGAACCGAACCAAACAGGGCAGGTGTGAAAGCACCCAAAGTGACCTCTGTGGATAATTTGACTCCCGGTAAAAACCTCTTCAACAGTGATCGCTGAAGGAGTCCTAACCAGGAGCCCACCCTTGACATATGGGAGGACTTTTAACCAGTCTGCAAACTTCACTTCTAGATGCCACCATTTTCTAAAGATCCTACACAAAGCTCCTTTAAATCTGTGATTGAAGGGAAGCAATTCTACAGATCAAAAAATCTTAAAATAATGAGCAGAAAATAATATTAAAATTGAACTCTTACCATTGTAACCTGGAACAGGTTTACCAGCCTGGCCTGCAGGTGGCGTGAGTGAGTTCCCCAGACCAATGCATGAGGAGGTGATGGCCGAGCCGGTTTCTGATGAGAGAGACACAGAAAAAGAGATGCATGAAGATTCATATGTGTGTGGGAGACCCAGAAAGTTTGAGTCCAAACACAAGAGTTGTGGCTGTGTAGTTTAACACCAAAGTTTAGACACAATTCAGTTTCTCTTTTCTGCTTTCGATGCAAATGCTACACCTACTAATGGTGGGCTGATCAAAAGAGCTTGTGTGCTCCTGCGAGCAGCATTAACCTACATTATGCAAAACTATGACAGCTCCTATGGGCTCTCCCCGACTCCACCATCCAACTGTGCTCCACATACAGCAACAACCTGCCTGTTTGTCAGCTCACCCGGAGAATGAAGAACAGAATCGATCCGGCTCAGTAAGTGAGATTATATCAGCAGACCAGCCCGAGATCAGCATCTGCCTTCTATGATACACTGAAATTTAAAAAACACACAGTCCTGCTTTTTATTCACCGGGTGTGTGTCCGTTTCTTGTCGTAAATACCAAAACAAAGATGCAGCTGAATGCTTCCATCTGTCTGTCATGTTACCTTTTCCTACCTGAGAGTGTTACTTAACTCAGCTGCTGTCTTACAGGGAAACTTTAGTGTTTTTCAATCTGGACTCTGTTCTCCTCCGTTTTTGTGTCTAAGTGATAAATGGAGACAAGTATTTGTACAGGGGGGTCCTGTTATTTTGTGTGGCAATATTGTGTTGATACACAGATGCCATGTATCGATTATTTATCATATCAATTATTAATACTGCAAATACACAATAAACTTTTGGCAGCCTAATAAGATCAACTGCTTTTTCTACTAGATTTGTTTTACTGCAGTAAAAATATACTGCTCATATCATCAAGTTGAAAATCCTTACTGATGTACATTGTATAATTTGTTGAGAACAAAATGACATATCAACGGTCAGTAGAAACCAAAATCATTAATCCACTGAGGGCTGGATTCAAAATCACACTGAAAATCAAAGTAAAACATTGAAATTACAGGCTGATCCAACTTGCGTCAATTCTATCACGGCAACTCATAATGTCTGTTTGACCTCCCGACAACATCTGGGCATGCTCCTGGTGAGTCGGGAGAAGGTGTCCTGGGGGATCTCCTCCCAGATCTGGATCAGGATCAGTAAGCTCCTGGACAGTCTGTGGTGGTACTTGGCGGCGTCGGATGTACTGATACTTAACGTCCCATAGGTACTCAACTGGATTTAGGTCAGGGGAACAAGAGGAGCAGTCAATGGCATCAGTGCCTTCATCATCCAGGAACTGCCTACACACTCTGGCCATATGAGGTTGGGCATTGTCCTGCACCAGGAGGAACCCAGGGCCCACTGCACCAGGAGGATCCAGGGCCCACTGCACAAGGAGGAACCCAGGGCCCTCTGCACAAGGAGGAACCCAGGGCCTTCTGCACCAGGGGGAACCCAGGGCCCACTGCACCAGGAGGATCCAGGGCCCACTGCACAAGGAGGAACCCAGTGCCTTCTGCACCAGGGGGAACCCAGGGCCCACTGCACAAGGAGGAACCCAGGGCCCGCTGCACAAGGAGGAACCCTGGGCCCGCTGCACAAGGAGGAACCCAGGGCCCACTGCACAAGGAGGAACCCAGGGCCCACTGCACCAGGAGGAACCCAGGGCCTTCTGCACCAGGGGGAACCCAGGGCCTTCTGCACCAGGGGGAACCCAGGGCCCACTGCACCAGGGGGAACCCAGGGCCTTCTGCACAAGGAGGAACGCAGGGCCCGCTGCACCAGGAGGAACCCATGGCCCACTGCACCAGGAGGAACCCAGGACCTTCTGCACCAGGGGGAACCCAGGGCCCACTGCACCAGGAGGAACCCAGGGCCCACTGCACCAGGAGGAACCCATGGCCCACTGCACCAGGAGGAACCCAGGACCTTCTGCACCAGGGGGAACCCAGGGCCCACTGCACAAGGAGGAACCCAGGGCCCGCTGCACAAGGAGGAACCCTGGGCCCGCTGCACAAGGAGGAACCCAGGGCCCACTGCACCAGGAGGAACCCAGGGCCCACTGCACCAGGAGGAACCCAGGGCCTTCTGCACCAGGGGGAACCCAGGGCCCACTACACCAGGAGGAACCCAGGGCCTTCTGCACCAGGGGGAACCCAGGGCCCACTGCACCAGGAGGAACCCAGGGCCCACTGCACAAGGAGGAACCCAGGACCCGCTGCACCAGGAGGAACCCAGGGCCTTCTGCACCAGGAGGAACCCAGGGCCCACTGCACCAGTGTAAGGTCTGACACTCGCTCTGACGATTTCATCCTGGTACCTAACAGCAGTCAGGGTACTGTTAGCTATGACATGGAGGTCTGTGCGACCCTCCAATGACCATCACTGACCCACCGCCACCCGGCCATGCTGGATGATGTTACAGGCAGCATAATGTTCAGCACAGCGTCTCTTTCATGCCTGCCAATCTAACTGGAGAACAGGTCCCACTTGAGGACGTCGGGCCCTCATGCCACCCTCATGGAGTCTGTTTCTGACAGTGTGGTCAGAAACATGCACACCAGTAGCCTGCTGGAGGACATTTTGTAGGGCTCTGGCAGTGCGCCTCCTGTTCCTCCTCACACAGAGGAGCTGATACCAGCCCTGCTGCTGGGTTGATGCCCTTCTACGGCCCTGCAATACATTTAAAAATCCCTAAAATATTGTATCGTGACTCAAGTTTCGTAATAATATTGTTTTGTGGGTCCTCTAGTGATGTACAATGTGCGCACAATGACTGGACAAATTTCAAAAATACTTGCCTTCACTAGTCACAAGCCAAGAATATTGGAAAACAGTATCCAGGTTGAAAAATGCTGAAGTTTCCCTTTAACCAAGATTCACACAACAGGTGAGAGACGACACAAAAACGCCTGTAACAGATTGATTCCCATCAATTTTCTACCACACATTCACACTCTGGTACATCTGCCTGTTTACTTGTGTTTTTCCGCAGGTGCACGCTGTTTGCACAAAGGGGGAAGATTAATCTTACAGACAGGACTGAGAGCTTCACTGGCTGTTCAATTAAACATTAGATCAGACTTGTGACCACATTTCAAAAGCAGCTTTTTGGCTTTTTGACACTAATACGGTTAACAAACAAAAGGCAGCTAAATTACCTCATGCGTTGCGGCTTTTCTCCACCAACATGCAAATGTATGCGCGAGCTGTTCCAAAAGGTAATCAGATCATCTACTCTATAGGGAGTGCATGCAGTGTAAATATGATGTTTCTGTCATGTATTGTGCTTGAGTTATTGTGGGCGCTAGTGTTTTGGCATTTCCCCCTGTTAATATGCAAATTCATGCAGCAAGGTGCACTAAACCTGAATCAGATGTGTTATTGCACAGGGGGGAAGCGTACAGTTTCAATCACGTATTCTTTTAAAATATGCAGTCAGTGGCAGCGCTGACAGCAGAAGTGACTCGACTTCTGAGAGGCCAAAGGCCAATGGCAAAACATTCAAGCTAGCAGGCCTGCTATGCAAATGACAGCTCGGTCGATGCGACGGTGATGCGCAAAAACACATTTTAGAGTCCTCATTAAACCTTGAGGGAAAGCTACCGCAACAGAGGAGCTCAGCGGGGTTACACACCTGCCAGCTACAAAGCCCTGAGAGACAGGGCTGCATCCAGAGCCTGGCCACCACAGTGTTACATCTGCAGCTGCCCTGTGCAGTTCACATGTAAACAAAGTTTGTTTACATTCAGTGTTACTCAGCAAAAGGCACGATCTGAATCCTCGGGGTCGAACAAACATGTTGAAAGCATTTCCTTCCTCATAAAACATTTACCAAACCTGTATCGGTTACATCCATGTGCATTCCTGCCACCTGTCAATCAGTGAAGTAGTGTGAAGCACTGGCAGGAGTGTGAGCACGCTGGAGAAAAAATGGAGACCCACTCATAACATCACTGGCACTACTACTTGACGAACTCTATGGGGGACCTTTACTGCAGGTCTTACAATGACTTTTCAAGGGATTTCACTGTTCCATACGAATTTCCAACGTCGGAATAAAATGAGTTTTACCTCACTTAGTGCGCGCTCACATGATCACAGATGTTTGGTGTAAGGTGGTTGTAAAACTCAGTCTGAACTGTCTTAAATCAGTCTTTATCTTGTCTTGACGTTCCAATAAAATCAAACATGTTAAATATTATCATACACTAAGAGGCTCAATGACATCTCCATCATCTCCAGCACCAAACAGAAAGCAGCAAACTGGGCAGACAGTAAACATGGAGGGACTCTCGGGAGGCGTAAAAACAAGTCTCAGTACTATGGACTGTAGAAAAGGAGGATAAACTGATGGAGTTGTGGTGTAAACAAGAGTCCGTTTTTTTAATTTGGACTGCATTTGATCCACCAACAAGCATTTATTTTAGTGAGAAATCTTAATTTTCCTCTCATGTCAAAGGTCTTCTCCCACTAAAATAATGCATCTAGCCTACGTAGGCTGGTAGCAAACTGAGACGACAAAATCTAAAATTTAAATTTGGTACATATACAGTTACTTTATGGATTATACTGGTGCCAAATTGACATGAATACTGTCAACATTTATCTTGTGTTTCTAGAATTATGTGTTTTTGCGAACACGTAAGGAATTGTTATGTCATAACTCTCAAAGGAAATTTGGTGTAATAGTATCCATCAGGAGCACTATTGCAAATTGTTAGGTTGACATGTAAAATTATATCACTTATTTTGTTGCAATTCTATGTTCTTAAAATAGGAATAAAATTTTTTTTTTAACTAATTTGTCATATCGTCAATAATATCATTATCGCAAAAATACCCTGAAATACTGTGATATGATTTTATTTTTTTTCCTTTTATTGTCATTTTTATGATGAAACATAAAAACAGGACACTGTCTCAGGTCTAAAACCAGCCAAATTAAAAGTTCTCAGTGTAAAATTCTTCAAAATTGACTAGAAAAGCACTCGGAGAGCGCAGACCTCCGCCAAGCAGCTCGGATTTCCCCCCATTTTATTATTTTATCTACTTCGCTTCAACCGATCACCACCAAAATTATCATCTGTTCCCTGTCCCATTATCAACCTTTCCTGAAAATTTCATCAAAATCCGTTCAGAAATTTTTGAGTTATTTTGCAGACAAACAGACCAATGCCGGCGAAAACATAACCTGCTTGGCGGAGGTAATAAATAAATAAATCTAAAACAGAGGCTACTAAAAAGGACAATAAAGTGCAGGGAAAAGACTAGGTGAGTTCATGTGTGCTACAGTTCAACAGTTCAATTTGCTGCATTGTTGGACAGTTGTTGGTTTTATATTTCTCCACAATACTGTTATCATCTTCTTTGCAAGTAGCAGCAACACCCAAAGCAGATATGTCCAGTTTTTGGTGTCTATGTCTTCTCTCCCCAGTATAAAGAATGCTGGCTCTAAAGGTAAGTCTACCCCCATGAGTTGCTTGATCTCAGCCTTAATGTCTCTCCAATACTTATCTAATTTGGGACAATCCCAAAAAATACGGGTACTGTTGCCAATTTTTCCTCACTGTCTGCAGCATAATTCAGAGATGTTGCTGTATCTCACAAACATAAGAGGATTATTTAATCCTTTCATCTTTGTTTTCCATTCAAACTCCCTCCAGGCAGGGTTACTTGTGTCCATTTTTGACAGTCATGGGCTGGTTTGGGGGGGTTCAACAGGGCTACCCACTTCAAGCTGTGTTCTTTGACTGATGACTGCTTGTCTTGAGTGATGATGTTTAAAAGCAGCAGGCCGATCCACAACGCAAGTCCCTTCATATTTTTCCGGCATGTGTTTTTCCACAGCAGGGCAGGTAGAAGAAGTTAACCTGTTGGAGGTGAGCTGTTTGCAGAGGTGCAGTAACAGCCTGTTGTCTGCAGCTCTTCATCAACATCTCACTGTGGCTGTTTCTGCTGTCACAAAACCTCCATGCGGCACTAATAAACTGGCCGCTAATTCAGTGATAACACATTTCATTTCCTGTACATTCTCCACAATAAGTTAGTTGATGATGTAAAAACTTTTATTGTGAAGCCGCAAAATAAGGAAATGTTGAGTTTTAATGCTGCAACTTCACACAACTTCTAATAGATTGATGTTAGCAAACATGAAACAGCAAAACAAAGCAGATATCTAAAGTGAAAACAGGACGCAGTAGAGAAACTAAACTCCAAATCACAGAGATTCAGTTAGAAGCTGCAGAGCTGAAAACGCCTTTCTCTCTGGTCTCCTGCACAAACAGAGGTGAGTACTGCCTCGCAACACACACGGCTTGTTTGAGGGGAAGTAGAGGAGTTGTCAGGGTTTTGCTGCGTTTGGCGAGACATCAGTACTACCTGCTTGAGGGCAGGCAACTGGGCGGAACTCGGTGCGCCATGGCTTGACTCTGCGCGGCCACAAGTGACAGTGGAAAAGGTTCATAGTAGGCTTGTGAACCTCCTGGCATGTCTTTCCCCACATTTCATCCATAATAAATATTCATTTCTAATTCCCATTTCTGTTTCAGTTTTTTAACACTCCATAGTCAACAGGACAACAGGAAGATCCTTTCCAAATTAGAAGGAAGTTCACATAACCGCTCCCAGTCTGCACGTGTCTGTAGGAAGTGATGTGTTTGAAGACGTCTGAAGAAATCCTTAAGAATTCTTTAGATGTTCATGTGATTTCAAAGTTTCCCTTCAGAAAAGCTTACAACTCTTTCAAACACTTTATTGTCGTAAATTAAATATTTAAAAATGAACTATTCCCCATTTTTCTGGGGAGCCCCTCAAGGACCACTGCTCTAAGGTCTTATCTTAGGTAACTATGGGACACGAGGTCGACATCAACCAAGACATAATCACCTCCAGCATCTTGTTAAGGCCCCAGTTCATACGATTACAGTGGATACAGACTGCTTCTTCTCTACACCACTAATCTAACCAGTGCAAACGGCTATAGACCTGCTTTCAACTCCAGCACAGCAGGCTTCAAAGACACGAGCTCAGGGGCAGGAGGCTGCTGTTGGTTGAGGAGGGGATTAACTTATCAAATGAAGACAGGAAGAAGGGGGGATCTGGAGTTAAACATGTTGCCCAACCACAGTGGCCTCTGAACTGGCAACCACGAACACCTCATTCATCAGTGGCAGGTTAGCGACTCCCTGCAGGGTTCAAAGCCCATCACTGTCAGCAGAGACAGCATCCAGCACCAATGGTAAAAAAAGAGAAGATTTTATATTCCTTCATGGGGGCATTAAGTCCCACCCACGTGGTCAGAGAGCAGGGTCATGACAGAGTGATGACAGACCCCCTGTTGACCAATCATGCCCTTTGCTTTCCCCTCAGGAACACATCACTTCTTGCACTGCAACATTTATGACTATCATATAATCCGAATGAAACTGGAGCAAAGGGGAAATACTGGAATTTGTAGGGAAGTTGGAGCAGATTCGTGTGGGATTCAAGGTCAGACACACTTTTGTATTAATGAAATTCTTTATAATCATTATTTCGTGCAAAACTAAACAGAACAGATTCGTTTATTGATAAAAAGCTCACCGAACTCCATCATAATGGACCTACATGACATCATCTTCCCCACTTTTAATAACGAGCCAATATTGGCAAACCAATATATCCGTCTGACCCTGAAGGACGCCATAAGGGTCCTTTTAAAGCTCAGCTGAATTGCACGTCGATTAGGGCTCGACACAGCCACTGAACCGTGTCAGCATGAGCGGAGTGTTTAAACCTGGCTGTTTACAGCAGGAGCAGCCAGAGCTCGCTGGCGGCGATTCAGGGCCGGGCGAGGAAATTCGAAAACCCAAATGAAAAAAGACAATATAATTGGACCTTGACATTTTACAAGGCATGCAGAGAGACAGCGGACTGGTTGTGCAGCTTTGAGGCATGAAATCAAACCATTACAAAGCAAAGTGATCTCAATGAAAATTAGTTGCATCGCTTAAACATTCTGTCATTTACATGAAAGATGGTGCGCTGACAAGAGCAGAACTCAGTTTCTAAAGGCTGACTCAGATGTTTGTCGAGAGCTCCCAAGGTTCTTTTCCCAGCCCACAATATGAAGGCATAATAGATCATAACACAGCCGCTGACGTCCATTTACATCCCGATACGCCCAGGCTCTGAGACATAAAGATACAAGAATGATTAAAATATATACCTGGAAACTGAGCTGCACATGTCATTTCAGCATCAACACTGCGATGTACGCATGTGCAAAAGTCGCACTGCAGGACATGTGATGTCAAGTAAGACAAATGAACTGACATATCATGTTAGGGCTGAAAAATATGGCCTATAAATTATACTGCAATATTTTTAGGCCTTAATGCAATACACAATATATATATGTATCACGATTTTGAAATCTCCTCTAAAATAGTGTAAACTACTAAAAACTGTTGAAGGATCCGACCTGTCCTCTGTCTCACAAAAGCACGTTTACCACCAGGAAGTTGCCCTTAAATTACAGACAAAGTGGTAGATCCCATGACCTCTGAGTTGTGACTACAGGTTTGGCCGATTAATCAGCACCGTTAGGGCGTTTTACAAAGTGTTGCTATCGACGTAACTCGGCTCAGATTGTGGCCAATAGCTGTGCAGCCTCCACCAGTCAAGTGGAGACTAACATCCTCAACCGGAGCTGACGAGAGGAAAAAGCAGGTCCCTTCTGCCTGGCCAGCGCTGTAACAGCAAAAGTCTGACTCAAGACCTGTTTCCACCAAACACTTTCAGTATGGTACCTTTGGAACCAACAGTAACCCTTCAGACATGGTACCTGGACCCTAGTGTTTCCACCACAAACAGTGCTCTTAAATGTGGGCGGGGTTGTTGTCAATCACTGCTCCGTCCAGCACTCACTGTATTTCCTCCTTTATCAGTCTGCACGCCGACATTTCCGGAACAAAACAGAACAGGCTGCAGTGAGAGTCTCTCTCCACGGGATATTTAAATATAGCAGGTTTGTGCATTTAGTCCTTCTCAGGCAAGCTCAGGGGTTTAGTGTTGCCGTAGCCCACAGGAACGATGATCCACAAGGCTTTATTTACTCTGAGTGAGGATTAGAATATATGCTGTCCACAAAATTCGGTCACATGTCACATTGAAACTCAAGGTGTGTTGATGGATTCACGTCGTCAACTCATGCATTGAGTAACATTACAAGTAAACATTCCACCTTAAAAGTCGCCAGCAGTCGACCCAGTGAATAAGAGGCAGCAAAACATCCTTTCATTTTATAGTTGCAGTTTACTAATAAAACTCTCCACAGTATGAACAGTGGTTACATGAGCCTCAAAACCAGACACAACTCAGCCCTGAGCAGAGTGACCGTCCTCTACTGACCAATCAGACTGCAGTGTTCACAGCTCCACCTTTTAGTACCAGATCTGTGTGCTAGGTACCCCAGCAGAGGGGGGACCAAACATGGGGACAGTATGGAACGGTTCCATTGGTACCATCCACAACTTTTCACAGTGGAAACAGAAAAAAAAGCATACTGAACTGAACTGCTTGATGGGAAACTTTCAGTTTCAAATTAAAAGCCCTCTTGCATTTCAAACACTGTCCAATCATATGTGGATTCTGACGTAGTCTTGTTACCAAAATAATGCAGCCCTACCTGGAAACACATTTTATAATCTTTTATCTGCATCCTATTATCACTTCAATAAGCAGACATTATTCCTACTGATGTAGAAATATGACTATTGACACCCTCAGCTTTAAAATCTCCCCGTAACTCTGCTGTAACTCCCATGAAAATCTTCCCACAGGGACGAAATCTCACCCAGTGGGGTTATCCATCCAAAATGTGTCTATTTACAGGTCAAGATGAAAACGTCCTTGAGGTGAAACAGACAAAACACCTTTACTGCTACTATTCTGCTCACATTGTGCAGCGCAGATTAAATATGCTGGGTAAGAAGGGTAGGCAGACAGCACAGGCTGAGACAGGTGAGTGAACGCTAGCGGGGAGTGAGAAGAAGTTAAAACACCGTCTGTGGGCTGGAGTCACACACACACACACACACACACACATACACAGACACACTCATGCTGCTTGGTTGTCTATCTGCTCATCTGACTGACTGCTAGTGTGAGTCTTTGTCACACACACCCAGAAACAAAAACACACCTTGGTATCAGTCTTCCTCTACTCCCATCACTGTCTTTTCCTTTTGCTCCTCCTCGCTCCCTCGCGCTCTCTTTGCCTCTGTACACAAACAAATCAATCTTCCTTCGACCTGCTGGAGATGAGCTCGGCCAGTGAGAGGCATTTTGAGTGTGATGAATGGGCTGAGGGAGGGGGGTGGTTGTTGGAGGATGCGTCGGAAGAGTGGCACGGGCAATACGGAGGCGCCTTTTCAGCTGAGAAGGTGCTATCGAACAGCAGTGCTCATTACTGGTAGCTTGGGGGGGAACTGCTGTTCAGGAAAAACAAAGATGGCTCTCTGATCCTGCACTCTGTATTCTCTGCAACTCCTCGAGCGCTCTCTCTAAAACAGATGAAACAACTGTCTCCTCCTCACACAGCGTAACCCTTCCACTCCGTCTGTCGGGCCTGCACTCCAAGACACATAAAACCGATAAGGGAACAGGAGATGTTGTCCAAAGAGTGCAACTGGGATTGACCAGGTTTAAAATATGAAACCTGAAAGAGGAGGAAAGGGAGGCAATAACAGGAGAGTGGAAAAATTTAATTTCCCCACAGGGGACTAACATAAAGGTATGCCTTCTTTCATAGCTGTAACTCCAGTGCGAGCTATTTGCTTGGATGGAACATTTGCTGAAAATATTCATAGAATTAAAATATAATAAGACTGAATCAGAGTGTGTCTCACTATCCTCCTGTCACAGAGCTCTACCTGCCGACTAGCTCCTGACTAGAGAGAGTGTTCATCTCCCTTCAGTTTTATCTGGAAAGTGGCAATGGTGCAGCTCAGGTATGCTGTACACCTACACATTTACTGTATCAATGCAGAAATACACAGAATCATGTCACAAAAAAGCGACATTTAGACCAAAATTAGATGTGAGTAGATGCGAGTTCATGCTATTGTCGCATAGTTGTACGAATAACTTGCACAAGAAAATTCTGTGACACTATGTCGTGAAAGCCTATCAGCATTGAGATCTAGTTGAGATTCTCCTGACGTTACTGAGAATCAGAGATGGAGAACAAACTTTTGTTGCCGTCTGTAGGCACCTGGGGATCTGCAACTCCACATCATCAGCAGATCAACAACGACAGGAGTGAAGCGGCAATGTGCTGCAGACAACAATGTCAAATGTAATAGAGTGTTGCTATCTTGGTCCAAACAAATTCATATAGCTTACTTTTTATCCTTAGCTTGATATGGTTCTTATTTCAGGTTAAGTGTTGTTTTTTCATACCTTGACAGTTTCGACGACTGCGTCTGTCGTCATCATCAGAAGCGTCATGTGATGTCGTGGTGACGTGTCCTGTAGATGTTTTATCCAGGTTGTCATTCCCCCTGGTGACAGGTGCCAGGGGGCGGGGTTCCCTGCTATCCAACAGCCCATCAGGCGATGAAACATCTACAGGACACGTCACCCCAACATCACGCGATGACATGAAGACAGAAGGCCCGTTTCCACCGCAGGAACTTCGGGGTAATTTTACGGAGCCGGGGCCGTTGGTGCGTGTCTCCACCGCAGGAACCACCCCCGAAGGACAGAGTTCCAGAACTTTTACAGGGGCTAAACAAGTCCCTGCCTCGGAGTAGGTACTCAGAACGGCCCCAAGAAATTCCTGGCTGGGACTTGGGGATTACTTGGTGCTGATTGGATATACTCAGGAGGGATGTGACGTTTTGTAAATAACAATGTAGTTATCGTAGATTAGCTGGGCTAACCGTTAGCTGTTAGCGGTGTCTGTAATAACTCAATAAACGGTCCGTGAAAAAAATATTTTTTCCAGCGGATATCTTAGTTACAACATGATTGAGCTAGCAAAGCAGTTTTGTGTTGATATGTGTGGTATTTATTCAGTTTTGGGAAATCACGATGTCTAGACAGCATCAGCTGACAGCAGCAGCAAAGCTAACATCAGGACGTCATCTGTTAAAAGCCTCCCGTTGTTGGAAACGACATGAAACTACTCCAGTTAGCTCAATCATGTTGTAACTAAGACATCCGCTGGAAAAAAAAAAATTTTCACGGACCGTGACCGGAGTTATTACAGACACCGCTAAGGGCTAACGGTGTCCCTACGCCCCTACATCGCCACGGTCAAAATGGTCGCGCAACGATTACATCACATACAGAGCCCGGACATTCCTGTAGTAGTTCCTGCCCCCCAGGAACTTCTTCAGCGGAAACGGGCCTAGAAGCAGTCGTCGAAACTGTCAGGGTATGACAAAACAACACTTAAGCCTGTAATAAGAACCATATCAAGCTATATTGCTGTCTTGGTTCGCGCTGGTTCAGAGCAGGAAGCCTGAGTGTTCACTGTCTACACATCTGATTCCAGCTATTGGTTGTACATTACTACAAACCAAGTTAGCTGTTACTGCCTTGCTGCATCCCCCAGTTAGTAAAAACATTAGCACAGCTGTTAAGCCCAGCTCAGTTCAGTGATTTGTGACAAGATGAAACCATTTTAGAACGTTGCAGAGAAAGTTGCAGCAGTGTGAACTGGTCGTCTGATGGTGTCACCTGCAACTCAGCTGGTCAAATCACCGGTGGCTGGTTTTAAAGCATGTCACCTGTTTCTACAGCCAATCGTTTTGTAGTGAAGTCTGCTGGTCAAGTCAAAATGAAATGGCGTGTTCGCTTGCTGCAGCAGGTGCTCCGTCCCCGCCAATCTCTCTGTTTCAGTGCTATGGTGCGCCAGTGTGGGACAGGGGTGTGCTGCTGCTCCAGATATGTGCGTATTAATGTGGCGTATTTATGATGAATACAGTCCAGCTGATGCTCCTTTTTGTTTTTCACTGTTCCATCACTACTACAAATACAGCTTTAGCCAGTATCTCACTATCACTATCCTCATTCATATTTTAAGAAGCTACAAATTATATTCAGCCACAAAATTAACCTGAAAAGCTGCAAATCAGAACAGAAGTACAGCGAGGTGTTGCATAGCAATGATACACCATCTCATCTAGTTGCATTGGTGGGAACTGGCAGCTTTTTATAACATTGCAGAACGGTGCAAGTAGTCACCTGTCTTAACTCGGCTTGTTGTGAATCTTTGGTCTGAACTGGGCTTTAAGGGCCAATTTTTGCCAGCTGCAAAACACACACAAGCAACGCAAAGTGAAAACTTGCATTTGTTATGAACACAGCGTTGCTGTCCAAATATTTCGAAATAGGTCTGTAAAATCTGCTTTGAAGGCAGCCAGTTAAATTTTGAATGTAGCTGCTCCTTTGAAACACTGAAAACAGATGTCAGGTAAATGGTGCTGTTTGCTACTGCTGCCATATGGGAGGTTTGTACACCCCTCTCCTGATTGGACTTCTGTCTTAATGTTCACCTTGGACATCAACTCAAATACAAAGTACAAACAATATTTTGAAATGGCACTCAGCTCTTTAGTTTGTCGGTACTTGGAAGGACAGCAGTGAAACTAACTCCCACAATATCTGTTATAACACACCAACAAACAGCACTTAGGTGTGTAAACAACCTGTCAGAAATAGCCACGGGGGTGCTTTCTGTACATCATCCATATACACAGCGGTACTCGTGGTTGTCCTGGTGATGTGTGGTTGCTGGGGTAACTCGGTCAAGAGATAAACAAGATAGCCAACCAGAGGTCATGTGAAAAGATGGAGTGGCGTAGGAGGATGAGAGGACGAGAACAGATGGAGGGAGAGTGGGTTGTTTTTGTCTTTATTTTAACATTGCTTTCATTACTGAAGCTATGTTTCAAGACAATTAAAACCCATCTACCTCACACAAATTGATAGTGGCAGGTAAACACTATGAAAATTTGAAATAGGACGTCATACATAAAGAATTGCATTAGGAAACATGTCAAGACAGGAGAGCATGTTGTGTTGTATCCTTGCTGTTTCTCTGAGACTTTGGGTCCAAGAGTGAGTGACGCCCAAATCTCACTACAAACTTGTGGGATTAGTTCTGCCAGGAGTCTGTGTAAAACAATACAACTTAAACAGCTCACACTAAGACCATCATTGGCAGTCTGCTGGGGAGCCAAAACACAAGACGAAACCAAAGGCTTGGTTAGCCAAGCCTCTCTGATTGGGCTGAATGTCAAAATGAAGCAAAATAACAAGTGAAGACACATTGGGAGAGAGAACAGAAAATAAAGTGCGTGGGGGAATCAGAGTAGGTTGCAGCAACTACAAAGGGTTGGTGATGCGGCCCACCAAAGATAGACATGAAAGCAAGATGAGCAATCGTGTTCAACATGTGCACACACACACGCACACATCTGCACACATCCGCACACGCTCTCCCATTTTCAACTCTGGACTCTTGGGACAATTTCATTCCATCAGCTAAAAACATTGCCTCCCTTATCACTTTTCAGACGGCTCGCCTCATTCGCTCAGAGCTAAGTTTATGCATACAAATTCACTACTTAACTTGCTAATGAAAGACCCCGTCTTGTGCCTTCCAAACCTCAGCAGACAAATAATATAATGGCTTGGAATGAATGCAAGACGAATTCCCAGGTTAGAGAGCCGGTGACAGCAGCCGCCAGTAAACAACAAGGTAACACAAACGTGGCACCTCAGCTCTCGGATATGTAATTACAGGAGCCGCGACATCTGCGCTACTGTCTCTGCAGCAGTGTAATGAAACTGCATGAGCGACAGCAGCTTTTTCCTGTTTGCTGTTGAATGATATGAGACTCCCAAAGGTGGGCAAAGGAGCACGATGGTGACATGACTCAGGAACAATTTTAGTGAAAAGAAATGTATTCTGATTTGTTCTTTGAAGGAGAAGCTGAGGGAGCGGTCTACGTGGAGAAAAGGTGGGGCAGAATACCAATAAGGTGAAGAAACAAAAATGGTCTTTTTATTACTCTAGTTAATACAATTAAGAGCAACACAGGTACAACAAAGGTATTATGATGAAATGTCTCTTTGAAATGAACAGTTGTCCCCATGTTTCCCTGGTAAGGCCAGGAATGAAACTTCTCGTTCCAAATATGCAAAAGATAAAGCTAATGGAAAGTCCCTTAATCCCCCCCTATGGACACGTTGAAGGGCACTGTCCTACTTATACAATGGTAACTTATCAAAAGAAAAAATAGAGACAATTCATTTATGCTGTATTTTGCAATCAGAATCTAAAGTTTCTCAAAAGCCATATTGTAACTCAGCTTCCCTGTTAGCACCTGAGGATTTGACTAATACCTGAGACGATCATTACCATCCCATAAGGTTCTTATCCAATGGAAATGGCTGCCCCCTGAGAGCCAACCAAACATTAGTCGACTACAAAGGTCATTACTCGGCAAGACTTCATTGGTCGCTTACTCACAGAAAAAAAAGTGATTTTCAAAAACTCTGCATCTTGTCAAAATAAATCAAAACCGATATGACTGGACCATGTGGGGATTTAATTCAAAAGGACAGACACAGGAATTGTCTACGCTCAGCAGTCAGACAGGAGTCAGGTTAATTTCCAGGGCTGGTACCTGCGGTTATTCCACAGGCTAGTTAATAACATGTCGGGCAGGAAATCCAAAGTGTGGGATCATTTTGAGAAGGTGAAGGACGAACCCAAGGTGATATGTAAACTCATCTTCATTGGTCGACTACAAACATGACGTATCATCTGAAACATGGAAGTAGCTACATGCCCATTAGCCCACAGCGTCATTAACATGCGGCTCGCTCAGTGTGTGACGTGCACTTGGAGATAAAATATAGGCCTATATTAATGAAGGTTCATTAGTACGGTTTTGTATTTCTCTGTAATGTAGCACAGTGTTAACAATGTTACTGATACTATTCTTTCTCACACCTTCAACTCAAACCACCAAAATATATCATTTAATCATTACATTAATATCGTAAACATGCAGGAGACTAGTCGAATAATGGCTCTAAATGACGACTACTGGTCGACTAGGAAAATTCTTAAGCCCTGGAAATGTCATTCACTATTCCCATAAACAGGACGAACCTTAAGGCCCAGACACACCAAGCTGATATCAAAAGAACTAGTGGCAACAGAGGCCAACTGCTGCGTCGCCTCATTTAGCCTGTGTCTCTGCCAAGAAGTTGCCCTTGAACAAAACACAAAGTGAAACAATACAAATTATATTCAGCCACAAAATAAGTCTGAAAAGCTGGAAATCAGAACAGAAGTACAGAGAGTTGTTGCATAGAGATGATACACTGTCTCAAATAGTTGCATTGGTGTGAACCTGCAGGTTTTTAGAACGTTGCAGAACGGCGCATTGCAAGTAGCTGTTTCAACTCGTCTCGTTGTGAATCTCTGGTCTGAACTGGGCTTTAAGAAATGCAGAGTTCCTACTGCACCTTCTATATATTTTTCAAAAGTTTTAAGTCAATTATTGGACAAAAAAAGTATGTTTGACACCCAAAAACTTTCGCCCTTGTGTGATTGTTGAACATAACAAAACAAAACTATGGGCTGCTGCTTTATCAGCCTCCACTCTTCTGGGACGGCTTTTTATACAAGATTTTGGAACCTGGCTGCAGGGATTTGCTCCCATTAAACCACAAAACCATTAAGTGGGGTTGGCCACTGACGTGTGGTGATAAGGCCTGGCTCACAGTCAGCGTATAAATTAATGCCAAATGTGTTAAGTTGGGGTCAGAGCTCTGCCTGTCAACTTCCTCCACATCGAGCTGAAATACCAATTCTTTTTAACAGTCCCTGTATAAATGAGGGTATTATCTTAAAACAGGAAAGAGCCTTCTCCAAACTGTTGCCACGCAGTTAGAGGCAATCTACTGTCTAAAGTATCACTGAATGCTGAAGATTAAGATGTCCCTTTATTGGGGCTCAAACCACATTAAACCTGCGACAGGGTTTCCACAAAGTTCTGGTCATACAGTGCAGATAACTACTCACAAATGTCAGTGTTCTAACTGTATATTTAAAAAGTATTAGTTTGCTTACTTGCTTCCACCTCAGGATAAAATTAGTGTTAGCAATTTTGGTCTCTATAGCTAAGTTCCCCCTTCATGACAACTGTCAGGGTGTGAATTTTATATGTGACTCACCCGTTTTCATTTTATTAAGGCCCAAGGTAACGGATATTAGAGGGCGAACCCACTTGAGATCCACCCCTCCACAGCTCCAACCCCTCATCCAAATATGGTCACTTCTGGCTTAAAAAAACAAGATGGCGACGACCGAAATGCTGAACTTGAAGCTTTAAAACAAGAGTCCACAAACCGGGGGTGACTTCGTAGTATTTACCCAGACCATGGTATGAACTGTACTACATAAAGCCTAACTTTTCTGTATTAAGAGATGAGTTGATTCAAGACGCCAACCTGATCCTTTGTGATCACGCATGCGTAACGCTCTTTTTCTAGCTTCTGATTTTCTGTTGTAAGATGTCTGTATTTTTGTTTTTATGGAACTGAATTCTTTTTGTGGCTGCAGCATGGGTGAACAAGCCCGGGACAATAAAGTTCATCTTATCTTATCTTAACCTACATTACCCTTATGGTTAAAAACATCTTAATCCACGTGTTCCTTAAGATCAGTTCAGACCAATGATTCGTGATGACACAAAAGTGCTTTAGAACGTTGCAGAGAAAAGTTGCAGCAGCGTGAAATGGCCGGTCTGAGCTTGACTCAAGCCAGCTGATGATGTCACCTGCAACTCAGCTGGTCAAATCGCCAGCGGCTGGTTTTAGAGCATAAAGCACGTGACCTGTTCCAACAGCCAATCGGCTACCAACCTCTAATCCAAATATGGTCATTTCTGGCTTCGAAAAACCAAGATGGCAACAGCTGAAATGTCAAACTCAAATTGGCGTTCTACAAAAAGAAAAAAGAAACCTTTTAACCAAATGGCCAACTTACTGACTTATTGTAGAAGCACAAATATCAAGGAAAACCTACCAATTCAACAGCATCTGCAAGTCTACACAACTGTGAAGGCAAAAGGCCTCACTTCTTTTTTTTAAAAAAGATATTCTGGGCCATTTTGCCTTTGATGGACAGGACAGGTAAGCGAGAAAGGGGGAGAGAGAGAGGGGACAACATGCAGCAAAGGGCCACAGGCTGGACCCGAACCCAGGCCGCCTGTACATGGGGCGCCTGCTCTACCACTAAGCCACCGACGCCCCGAAAGGCCTCACTTCTGAAACAATCCCAGTGTGGTATAACATTGTGCCACTGACAGAATGAAACAGGGTTGCGGCCATGGCAGCCGTAATGTGTTGCAGCTGCTCCTGGTGGAACTGACCAACCCCGCTCCCTTACAGTCATGATGGAGGTAAGAGTAACAAAAACGGTTGAGATATTTGTGCCTTACTTTACCGGATTATTACAAACTGGGCATGGAATCTTAAGATGCTCCTGTTCAAAATGAGACCAAACTTTTCTATGGATTTAAAATTTTGAACTACAAAGGGCCAAAATGTGGTCTGCAATACACTGTGAGTTTTGTTTTCAGCTTTGTTTGTTTACAGAAAACTTGCGGCCCCTACCAGCTGGTTAAGACAAGTGAAAAGTCAATAAAACAGGTTTTACAGATAGAATTAGTTCACTTTTACATTTTCATGGGTCTACATTCACCTGCTTTCATCCTCCTCTACACTTAAAATGCATAAAATACTCATATTCAAAAAGACGTAGGGCTTCAAGAACAGACAGAATTTAAAGTTATAATGAAGTTCAAGTTATATAAAAATGTGTAAAACATTAATACAGCAAAAATGATTGAACATTTTCTTTGTGAGCAGCTGGTTCTTGAATAAATCTTTAATCAGGACTGCTGAAGTGCAAATATTGAACAATATCTGACTTGAAAAATGGGGCATAAATTCTTCAGTTAATCACTTCTTTTGCATTATGTTCCATATCAAAGTAGCACCCCAGTAAAAACCAATATGTTGATAAGCTGACCACTGAGAAGCTAATTGTGAAAATATATCCTGCAGGAGAGGGTAAGACATTCAGATTTAAATCAACACTGCAGAGGTAATATTTCTGTTTCTTTTTGGTCTCAGGTTAAGATTCCTCATTAACCCCTGATTCAGTGTTTTGCTGTGTATGTGCTGAGTTAGTGAATGCCAGGCTGTTAAAAGCCTCTTGTTTTTCTCCACTGAGAGGACGGTATTTTCAAGGAGGCTGTAAAACTGCCCTTCACAGACTCTCTGAGGCTCTGACTTCCAGGAGGAGGAGGAGGATGTGTGGAAAACAATCCTGTGCCAGTGCTGCATTTGGCAAAGGCCAGGAGGGAACTGTCAATTCTACAATTTATTTGACAAGATGGGTGGTTTGAGGAGGTCCGGTTCACTTTTTTATGGTAATTCAATTCTGCGTACAGAGGCGTGCGCTGTCAGTCAGAGAGAGACGGAGAAAAACAAAGACAAACAGAGAGAGACACCTAAAACACTACTGTAAGCCCGTCCGCCACCACTCACTGGTGAGGCAGCCAAACCCTGCCAACTGGAAACACACATTTGTTGCCAGGCAACACCAGTGACATCAGCAACCTTCATCATCACCCCCCTCTCCACCCCCTGCCAATAGCACTTGGCTCTTAAAATAGCGCACAGATTATTATCAGCCTTCAAAATGGCAGACATTTTCTCATATGCACATAAGGGGATGAGAGCTGGACGGGCCTCAGGTGGCTCAGAGGTGACAGACTGTGCGCGCATGTCGGTTCTGGGCGGGAGGAGGTTAGCAGATGTTGTTAATTTACGTGTGCATGTCTGTGTGTGTGTGTGTGTGTGAGAGCAGCACATAAACACGGACAATATGATGATAATGAAGGCAAAGGGGGAGAGACGGAGGAGAGAGTGCAGGTGAAAAGCAGTGCAGCGTCACGTCTGGGATGATGAGACAGGATGAATCAGCATATCAGATGACACCGGGAGGCTGAGGAATGATTGAGTCCGCTGCACATGGGAATAACGAGCACACCAATCATTTCCACTCTGTATCAAGAAAACGAATCTCTCTTGCACCAGCCAAGCGTTCCACAGTGAAAACTAATCAACGAGCTAAATTGGTCAAATTAGTCAAATTCTGAGCCGCATTAGCGCTATCAAATATTCCCAGCAAAGAATGTGTAAATTTGGCATTGCATGCAATCGCTGACAAAACATGTACCAGTTGGCGTGAAGTAAAACAATTTGTCTACGGTTATCTATTCCCCAGAAAGTCCCCTGAAATCCAAACCTGCTGGCAATATTGTTTACACTCTAAGGACGTGCAATACGTGTCAGCCCGTGACCTCATCTCTCCTGCAAGTCATGCTGCCTCTCTCAGCAGCACCATCACTGCAAACTGTCTTGAGTCAGCTGACTTTATTTCATTCCTCAGACCGGGGCCTTGTGCAGATCTGAGGAGAGCTCTGTTAGGAGGGAGCGGGCGCCGCTGGCTCTTTGTGTGATGCGACTGTTTACCAATCAGCAGTGATACACCAGTTGGCTGCAAGGTAAGGAAAGTCCCACAGGGGATGGATGGGAAAATGATGCGAAACCACAAACCCCTTATTTTAATCTTTTCAGCGGCATGCGCCTGGCACAGCTGATGAACTGCTCACAGTGTAGGGAGACGACGTTAAAGATAATGAATCAGATGATGTATCTTTTAACAGGGGCTGGAAAACACACAGACTGTTTGATAAATAAATTATTCTACAGTGATGATACAGCAGCGTTATGCCAAGGAGCTGGAGAATACACTTCAAAGGTCTGACAGAGACAGGCGTCTGGGGCGGGGGTTCAAAGGCATTTTGATCAAAAATCAAATATGGTGACAAATATTTCATTTCATTTATTCTTAATTTAGTCTGGAACCTTCCACTTTAAGTGGATTGAAATTAAACTGGATGTTTTTCAGCTGTCAGTGACATATACCAGCATGCTCTCTAAAGAAGCAACCCTAATGTACTGTACTACATCTCAAAGGGACCTTTTTTTTTCATTCCTTCCAACGATAGAAGACATCCCCATTGAGTCTGAAAATAACCATAAGATTTCCATAAGTTGCAGCTTGACTTGTCCACTTCCTCCAACTGTCCACCATAAAGGTTCATTTAATTTAAGAGCACTTTAGTCAAAGAAAGCTTTATTTCCATTTGCAGTATTATATTTGGCCATACGGCTCTTTTCTGGGGCCTCTTTGCTTTTCCTAGGCTTACACAGAAAGCCTGTTCCACGCACCTACATGGAAAGCCTTAAGGTAGAGAGAACACACCTCCCTGCCCTTCCTCACGCCCACCTGGAAAGCCTAAGGCCGAGAGACCACACCTTCCTGCCCTTCCATGCGCCTACATGGAAAGCCTAAGGCAGGGAGAGCAGCAGCAAAGACCCCCAGGAACAGAACAGAGCAGCATCAATGACAAACAGAAATGACATTGATAAGTCAGACACAGCATGAAAAGGAGGAGCTGGGGTGGAGGCAGGTTGCAAAGCAGCTTGCATAGGAAGCAGCAACAGTAGGCAGGCCAGAGCAGTTTAAATAGGGCACCCTGAATGAGATTCACCAACTGGTTGCATTGAGAGGAATCATGTGATCTATTAGCTGACTCCCTTCCACCAATCAGCTGCTCCATCAGTTGACTGGGCTGTTTGAGATCAGCTGATGTAGCTGGGATGTGAGTTGAGCTTGACATCGTGTCACTGGAAATCCTGGGGGCAGCGTAGCCAACTGGTTCTAATCTCAGGTCGCCAAAGCACAATGGTGTCTCATAGTAACACAAAGGGCCACAGACACCTTCTTGTCCTTTATTCTACAAAATGAGGGTACAGTAATATCATTAGTAAGCCACTATTTGTGGAAGATTCCAGTGGTGGCTGCGTAAGTTTGTTTGTAACAAAGCGGCAACCTTTGAGGCTGGGAAACAAAGACAATGTGTACATGCCAAAAACTGCAGTTCCTTGGATGGCCACTTGAGGCTGGTTCCAAAACAGAGTAAATCCCCCACTGACCCACATGTTGAACTGCTGTTAAACATTAAAACAGAAATAAATTAGTTGATGGCCTGGAACAAAAAACGGTTTCAGTCTCTATGGCTAATTTCGACATTATGACTTCCTAACTTCCCTGTTTACATTTTATTAAGGCCCAAAGTTAGACATATTAAATGGCAGCACTGCTCAAATGACAGGGTGTCTGCAAGGTGTCGCTGTACTCTGTGTCAGATCCACCCCTCACTCCTCCACAGTGCCAGCCTCTCACCCAAATATGGTCACTTCTGGCTCCAAAAAACCAACTTGAAGACAGCTGAAATGCCGAACTCAAGGCTTCAAAATGTCCACAAACTAATAGATGATGTCATGGTAGCTGAGTCCATTATTTATACAGTCTGTTTCCAGCTCATTTGATCCAAGCATTTAAATAACTCCAGTGCGTTTTTAAGTCCAAGCTTCATTCAAAAACCTCAATAAAAGCTTTGAATGTTAAAAAAAAAAATGACATCTGGTACGGCCATGATTAAAGATCTATGTTCAGTATACATACTGTCAGAGGTTTATTATTAGATCAACAAGTCTACGTTGCGAGCCTGGCACCTGAGCCCTTGAGGAACTCATATTTTTCCACTTCAAAACTGTTGTGTGCCACTCTGTTCACCTGCTCTTCCCATCATCGCTCATGGTGCCTGATCTCTTGCCATCGATTACGGCTTTCGGCTGCTGAATATTACATTCCAGCGCTACAAGCATGAAGCTGGGAAGATTTATGAGCAACTGCACCAGTGATTGATTTTGCTCAATATCTATCTATTTTGCAGGTAAGGAACAAGTAGAAGGACAGATCTATCAATATGTGTAGATGAAAACCAAATGTGTGAGAGAAGGGCTTAAAAAACTGCCAAAAGTTTGAGAAATTTGTTGATTCTGAGTTGGACGCCAGGAGATGCAAACAAACTTTGCTTTTCAGGTGTTTTGACGATAATGAGTTTCTCAAGGAGGACTCTGTCTCTCCTTTCTGTGATGCCCATTTTGGAGTAAACGAGCCTTGAATGTTAAACTGCTTTCCATTGACAAAGTTGCTTCTTCTTCTGTTGGAGGGGAAGATGAAGGAGGGCTGTCAAGGGACCGACATTGCTAAAAGTTGCTTGATTGATGTCCTGTCTCCAGAGAGACGGTCGAACAGTGCGTCATGACACTCCCAGCTGGGTGACTCATGAACTCAGTACAGGCAGAAGGAAACTGTGTACACACTGCTTTTTATCTTTTTACTGACGCTTGATACCTGCCTGTCACTATAACAACACTGATAAATTTGAACTGTTTACATATGCAGCATTATAGAAGGCCATCGCATTAAGTTTTCGGAGGACTATGTAGCATTATGACTGCAAAGTAATCAAGACGCCCTTGAAAATGACACTTAAAGGGACAGTTCCCCCATAAATAAAAAATACATACTTTCTCTTATCTGTAGTAGGCCTACTATTTGTCAGTCTAGGTTGTTTTGGTGTGAGTTAGGGATGTTAGAGTCAGTTTTGCTTTGGATAGCCTGACACCTGTCAGCCTGTGATAAACTTGCTCATTTTGTTGTTGTTTTTTTGGCAAGTTTTGCCGTTTTTATTGATGGGACAGCTCAGATAGATAGGATATGTGGGAGAAGACGGGGGATGATATCCTGTAAAGGGTCACAAGCTGTAATTGACCCTCTATATGTGGTGCACACTCTACCAGGTGAGCTAGAGGTCTCCCCAAACTCCCCAAAGATTTGAGTAGAGGCATTTTTTAAAGGAAAAGAATGCAATTGATGTAAATACAAGAGCCGTCCATTGACTCAGTGAGCTTTAGCACCATATTTCAAAAGCGCTATCCATTCAGAGGTGGTGAGATGTCAGTGTTTTATGATGTAAATGTCTTGATTTTTATTTTATTTTTTTGTTGGCTTTGCTGATAGACAGACAGCTTGCCGAGCTAATATGCGCAACATAGTGCTAACTGGCCACCCTCCAATTTCCAGTGGTTAGCTGGCTGCTCTGCTCTATGCACCACCTGGGTCGGGTGAGAGCTAGCTAGCTGCACCACTCATTCAGCGAAGTCCCGTTCCAGTGGCAGGCAGGTGTTGCTGCGTGATGATGGCCTCCCTCAGAGTTCCCCTCAGGTAGCCCCGGTGATTGAGGGTGCTTTCATATCCGCCCTGTTTGGTTCTGTTCAGTCGAACTCGAGTCTGTTTTTAGTGCATATGCATTTCGCAGTCACACTCAGGTGCGCACCAAAACAACCAGACTGAGACCTTCTTGAAGAGGTGGTCTCAGTCCGGTTACAAATGAACTCTGGTGCGGTTCGTTTGTGGTGAGAACGTGTTCCGACCTGGATGTGAACCAACTGCAGTCACATGACACATTGTTTGGGTTAAACATGAGCATGTTACAGTCCTGGAGGATTATTAATGTGCACCTCCTCCTGTACTGCCTTAATATGCACATTCAGCACATCCAATGCATCAAAACATTGTTTTCTAGTTGGAGCCACGCCTCGTTTTCAAACTGTATGCTTTGACTAAAATGAACAATGACAGCAATATAGTCCACGATGAGCAGCGCTAAAATCAACCTGCGTAGTTGTCCCTCCACTGTGACATTAGAAAGTGTCACATTTATCTTGCAACTCTTCTTCAACGTTTGCTTTACTTCCTGGATTTTTCCCACATGGAAATTCCAACCAATCAAGAGCAGCTTTCTCACACAAGGCATTTGATCTGGTCCGCTTGTAAATGCTGCCGTGAGAACACGAACCAACTCTAGGCAATTATGCAACTTTGTAAAAATAATTAGTCCCTGATGCAGACGAAAGCAAGAAAACTCTACAGTAGGTCTGAAAGCACACTAAGTGGCTTCATTGTGAGCCACAGAAACCCTTTAGTACCCCGTTGACAAGCTAGCTACCACCAGGCTCAGAGGGTGCACAGTGCAGTAAACTAATGAGCAGCAAAATTAACCTATAGACCGGCATACAATGGTTAACCTTTGACATCCCTGGTGTGAGTTGCCAAGCGCTGGAGATATCAGCCGTAGAGATGTCTGCCTTCCCTCCAATATAATGGACCTAGATGAAACTCCGCTTGTGATGGCAAGGCAAGGCAATTTTATTTATATAGCACCATTCATAGACAAGGCAACTCAATGTGCTTTACAAGAGAAATACATTAAAATAAAACATTAAAGGAACAAAAACGCAAGCAGGAACTATTTTCTTTCTACTGAACTACACCCGCCAACTGTATCACAGCACCGGAGGAAGCTGTTGTGCCTTAAAGGGTATCATAGCTCCAATTACCCTGATATTGTTAGTACTGTTGCAATAAGACACCAACAGATGGTGAAAATAAGTTTCTTGAGCTCTGAAACACAAATTACCTGGTAATGTTATATTAAAGCCCCTACAAGGAACTTTCATTTTGAGTTGATTTTGGCGACCCTGTGGACAAAAGCGGTAGTGTTTTGCCGGAATGAAGGCTACATTTCCCATGAGCTCTAGCGCGTAATGTCGTAAAGATGCTTACCTGGCTCGCGCATGTATTTGTTTTGGGGATGAATGAAACAACAAGACGGGAAAACTTTGCCCCCGCTCCAATCGGGGATCCCAGCTCACCTCTGCCGCGCCCCAGCTCCACCTCTCCGGCGTAAGCACCACCGCCGCCAGGGTAAACGCAGTGGTCGGCTGGTAAGGCTGAAGGCCTGTTTGGCGAGCACTTCCACGGCTTATTGGACTGAGTATGGAGCGGTGCCTCGCCTCTTTATTTCTCGGCACTCGCTGGACCCTGTCGACGCCTGGCTGGTACCTGTTGTCAGCCCGGATGAGGTGTTCCAGCCCCGCGGCCCCTGCTCTCCTCGTCCCCGCTGGCGTGGGGTGAATCTGCGTAACCTGCGGCCTCTGTGTGTGGCTCCCTGGACAGCTAACACCGTGGACCACCGGCTCCTGCCAGGATTGGGCTGGTACATGCTAGATCTCTAGCGAACAAAACGTTTATCCTGAAGGATTTCCTGACTTCCCGAGGATTGGATTTTCTCTGTGTGACGTGGCTGACTGTTGGTGAGTCCAGTGCTTTCACAGAACTTTTACCCAATGACTGCTGCTATTTTAACTCTTTTTAATGGACGTCGGGTCAAGGAGGAGGAATAGCGACTATTTATAAGAGTCACTATAAATGTAAGCAGCTAGGTAAGTGGTGGTGCTGTCTGAGTGCCGTAAATCGTTTCGTCCTGGAAGCGACCTGGGGCGGACCCGGAGACAGTTTCCTAAAGGTATGGATATACACTATATAGAAATAGCTTATCTTCACACCGATGGTCTCATTTGCTGTTGTAGGTCACACACAGACATCAGCAGAAACTATAAACTTTTGCATATCCAGTTAAAAGTTCCTTGCAGCGGCTTTAACATAAGCAATGTCAGAGGAATTCAGCTGGGTAACAGGGTAGATTGTGTGTTTACAGACATGTATTGAAAACTGTTGTTACACTTCCTGACTACTATGTGTCACTGTGAGACGGTGTACACCAGAGAGATACAGGTGCTAGGAAGGGGTGTGGCAGAGAAGAAGAACAGAGGTCAAGATATATGCTACAAGTCTTAAGCAGTGTTAGAAAATAAAGCATTGTAAAGAGTACTCTATTCTCCTTGCGTCACACCACAGAAGTGTGCATCTACTCACAGATAAGAGTCCTGTGCTCGTTACAGTGCAAGATGTACACATTTATGGCGCACTCCTCGGCTGAGCTGTAACGTTAGTTAGCTCAGTGGTGCTAGGTGAGCTAGCAGTGGCTGCACGCTTCCTTTTGAGCAGAGATTCAGTTGGCGGGTGTAGTTCGGTAGACATAAAATAGTTCCTACATGAAAGTGCTCACAACAAGGTCTGTGGATTATCTTGAGTAACCAGGTCATGATTTCTGCAAAGAGACACTGATGTTGAGTTTTTCAAATGTATTTTTTTTAGCACTTTGAGCACCACAAGCTGAGTGCCATCTAGTTCCATTATATTGGAGAGAAGGCAGACATCTCTACAGCTGATATCTCCAACACTCTGCAACTCATACCAAAACAATCTAGACTGATAAACAGCTCTACAGGTAAGAGGAAAATCTTTATTTTAGATTCTGGGGTGAACTGTCCCTTTAAATCATAAGGCTGGCACTAAGTTGTTTTTCATATAAACAATTCACATGAAGACAAATGAATTTATCCAAGTAAAAAGCAAGCTGCATTTGCTGTGCTGGAAGAATGAATCAATAAATGTCACTGTTTCTGTACTAGGCAAAGCATGCATGATCTATATCAGGCTGGGCCAAAACTTGTCTTTACTATGATGAATTAATTGTTGGTTTCTGGAAAACTGACGTTAATAGACGATATAATGCCAGCCGATAAATAAACTCAGAAAAAGTTGCTCTGTTCCTTCTGTAACTTCAGAGAGAAATGACAAACTAATGATGATTTAATGAATATGTATAACATGGTAAAGTCTGTTCCACCCACGCATCTGAAGTCAAACTGCCTCAGACACACAAAGAGAAAAGCGAGTGAGACGAGGAGTGACCCAGTCTACCGTGAAAAAGTGGAGAACACATTTGGATTGCAGCGCTGGCCGCCAGCTGCCAGTTATTGAGTTTAGCAGGGGGTGAAGAATCCAATGGGATTTACACATCTAGACAGAAATCAAGAGGGCGCCAGAGGTTTTTCTCCAAACTCAATAAATCACCTGGCGAGGATAGCCAGAAAGTGTGACAGGATTTTGTTTGGGTGCTTGTGTGTATGCGAGTGTATGTGTGTGTGTGTGTGTGTGAGGGGGGAGAAAAGAAGTGAGATCCAAACTTGACTGTGAAATAAACATCCTTTTTCCCCGAGTAGAATGAAAAGTTATTTCTCAAATTCTAAAGCTACAGAGAGAAAGATGGGAATCAGCGGCTCTGCTCAGCACATCCAGGCTGGTGTAAGTTGAGTTCATCCATCTGCACTGTCAGTCATACACAATCTAAGATGGAGGTATGGGTGGAGAGCAATGCAATGTGTTCTGCGAAGTAAACAACTAAATCATGATGCCAACAGGCTTACATGTGTCATAATCTTGTGTTTGCCTGTTGGCGCCTGCTCTAAACCCGTCAGCTCCAACACTGATAATAGAAACAATAAATGCTCGGCCATAAGCATGTAACAAAATATCAGGGTCTGGATATTTAAACTAAGCATAAAAATGCCACAGAGGGGAATTAGCTGCCATTACTGCACCTCAAATTAATTTTCACTTTCTAGGAAGGGACTGCTGACACAGTTTACAAAGCTGTGTCCCAGTTAATGGGCTGGAAGGTCACCACTCAGGAGGGTTTGTGCATCAGCACACCAGCCTGAACCTGCACCTCTACCCTAGTCTCTATATACAGACTCTACATTCAGTGAATGTAGAGTCTGTAGGCAAACCCCAGAGATCTTGCCTCCGGAAGAAGAGTGGAAGAACCCTGGTTTCCTGTTGTAGGCTGTTTATAGTCCGCGTGATATTGATCAATCACGTTTGAGCCGGTTGCAGTTGTTGCCAGGTTAAACGCTCCATGCGGTGAACTAACAAGGCGGAACATAACTGGCGTCACTGCAAACTCTGAATCCATCGCAACGGTTCAGCATATTTACTTACATATAAACGGAAATCGGAAATGGAAATTCGCCTCCTCTGCCCAAATCAAACTGGAATGCCAAAAAACTGGGTGTCTGCCCCCAGAGGCTGTATCGCCGTCTGCCGGAAGTCTGATGCCGAAAATAGCAGATGGGTTCCGAGAATGCCTCTACCCCAAATAAGACAGTCTGGCCTCACAAAGACAGAAACTATTGGTGCATTTGGCCGATCCTCTGTCTGAAAAAAGCAAGTTTACCACCAGGAAGTCGCCCTTAAATTGCAGACAAGTGGATAGTCAGATGATCTCTGTATTTATTATACAAGGTGTGACTAGAGGTCAACCAATTTATCAGCTTGGAAAATTAATCCACGTCCATAGGACATTTTATACATGGTTATCAGTGGTGCCCAATGTCTGCACAGCCTCTATCACTCATGCAGGGATGTACATCACGACCTGAGCTGAAGAGAAGACGGCTGTTTTAAATCAAGCAAAAAGGATCTGATCAGTGGGTATAGCTCCAGAGAAGACAGGTCCCTTCTGCTAAAAGTGTTCTGTCATCTAATTCACCCTGACTCCGTCTTCCGTAAACACTGTCTGTCAGCAGCAGCTCCTGGGGAGCTGAGTGGACAGCGGCTGACTCACCTGACCTCACCGGGCTGACTGGCAGTAGATATTAACTGAACCAAAATAGTTTTCATGTCTGCTCCATGGGGAAAAAAGTGTTTTAATGTATTTATTCATTGATTTTATTTCACCACCCACCATAGCGAGAAAGATGATTCTGCCTGTGGTGAAACAGGCAAGCTCACAGACTGACAGACTTTGAAAGTATCCATCCATCCATCGGGTCGCAAGGGCAGCAGGCCGAGCAAAGCACCCCAGACGTCCCTCTCCCCACCAACACTTTCCAGCTCCTCCTGGGGGACCTCAAGGCATTCCTAGTTCAGACGAGATATGTAATCCCTCCAGCGTGTTCTGGGTCTGCCCCAGGGCCTCCTACCAGTGAGACACTGGTTACATTCAGTGCGGATGGAGGGGGTGGGGCTTTTATATCACGATGGTGGGCTCAGTGGTTGACGACTAATTGCAGTTGCCATTGGTCCGACCCAAACTGTCAATCATATCAATCACGTACCATGAACTGCAGTCAAAATGTCTACAGAATCTTAATTCGTATTTGATCAGCGCTGACTAGTTTGACAGTCTGAACACTTGCTGTGATTGGCATGATTCGAGATTTGAAACAGAGTCGTGACTCCTCAACTCTGATTGGCTGATTTCAGACCAATCAGACTCTAGCTAATGCCATTAGCAGCAGTGTCAAGAGAAGAATCAGAATTTTATTCACAGACTGTCTGTCTCCTGTTTTTCTTTCGGAAAATAGTGACAAATATGCAAATATGATCATGAAAGTTACCAAATGCAGCTTTAATTACTTTGACTTAGATGTTCAGTACAACAGATACGCAGGTTCCAATATCTTATCTTACTATATAATGACGAAAACTCTGTCTGTGTGTCTGTTCCACATTTTTCTCCTCACTGACTTGGTCAATCCATGTGAAATTTGGCACAGTGGTAGAGGGTCATGGGAGGATGCGAATGAAGCAATATTACATCAATTGGCCAAAGGGGGGCGCTATAGCAACTGACTGAAATTGCGAAATTTGAATGGATATATCTCATGCCCCGTATGTCATAGAGACATGAAACTTTGCACAGAGATGCCTCTCCTCATGAGGAACACATTTGCCTCAAGAACACATAACTTCCGCTTATATAGATTTTCCGCCATTTTGAATTTTTTGAGAAACACTTCAAATCGATCTCTTCCTAGGAAGTTTGAGCGATCTGCATGAAACTGGGTGAACATAATCTAGGGAGCAATATCTAAAGTTCCCTCTTGGCAAAAGTTGGAAAACTTACTAAAACTGAGCTTCTATAAGGCAATGAATATTGCGGAGGGCGTGGCTCATCACATAAAGGTGTAGAACATCTCAAGGGTTTCACCCATCACCACACAACTTTGTAGGCATATGACCACACATAATCTGAGGGGACCCCTCCATTATTGACCCCATCAAACAAAATGGGGGCGCTAGAGAGCTAATTTCTTATCTAGGCCTAACCGCCATATCGATTTTTACTAAACTTGGTAGATATGTAGAACAGGACGCCTCAAGGTGACTGGAGAAATTTAACTCTAATTGGCAACTGGGTGGCGCTGTAACAACAGAAAAATGCTTTAAAATGGCTCAAATGCGACCGATCGCTGTGGCTCCCCCTGTGGACCAATGTTTGTTTGTTTTTTCTAATTTTTGGTATGACTAAGTCATGGTATGGTATGCTGTACATAATCACGGAAACTGTCAAGTGCAACACACACCACCGCCATACGCCGTGCGTCAAAATGCCCGCCTCCATTATATTCTATGAACAAACCCACACTGGCACTGGCCGCCGCACCGCGCCGCTCTGCTTCAGCCCACTGCTCTATTTCCAGCGTGGCTGGCACTGCGAGGAAAGCCTTTTATGTATGTCTCAGCCACCGTAGTATCAACTCTGGTTGCTTGAAATTTTTAATAAGACGATTTTGATAAGAAACTCACCCGTGAAATCCAAGTTGTTGATGCCTCAAAGTTTTTCCTATTCTTCTTCCGTTACTAGCAGTTGGTAACTGTCGGCAACTAGTGTAGGTACAGCCACCTAGCGGGCTGGGTGGGAAATACACTTTAGTGTCGACGGTGCTGCTGCTCGCCGCTGCCAATGTGTGTTGTTGGGGGGCGGCACTTGACGGCCACAGTGTGTGATGCACTTCAGTGTGTCATTCTGTCAGTCCCATGTTTTTCAAAACCTCTGTCTGAATACATTGCTCTTCTTCTTTTTTTTGGGAGGGGGGGGGGGGCTTTTTGCCAAAAGGACAGGACAGAGTGAAATGGGGTGAGAGAGAGTGGGGGATGACATGCAGCAAAGGGTTGCAGGCCGGAGTTGAACCTGCGACCGCTGCAGCGAGGCATCGCCTCTATACATGGGGCGCCGGCACTATCCACGACGCTACCGACGCCCCTGAATACATTGCTCTTCTTAATGGGTTCAGTTGACGATTTAATCTGCAATTTCCTATAACCTGTATCCCAGACACACACCATGTGAAACTGCACGTGGGCAACTGTGCACTCAGTGGGTATGGACTAGTAGTGAAAGATTTTAATTTCTAACAGTGTCAAAGACAAAATAATGAGAGGTTGGATATCAACTGATTAACCAGCTTTAAACATTCAATATCGATCTCTCTCTAACTGTGACGTTAATCTTCAACACATGATGGAGATTATTATAAAGCCCCGTGGTTCACAACATGTCCAGACTACTGAAAAGAACACACTGGAGTCCATTCATATACATCTGGAAGTGTTTTTCTTTGTACCTGACCATGTACATTGGAGGCTATTTGAGGGGAAATACCCTGCAACTATGTGGTGTGTATATGTGTGTAAAGGGCTGAAACTCAAAAGGCACTGGTACTTTTTTAAGGAGAAATTGGACAGACTTAGCTGAAATGGGACAGCCTTATCTGCCTGTTGGTATTCAACCTCGAATTGCAGACTCCAGAGGATGCAGCTTTGAAGTGGAATGCAGCACGTATGTGATAAGCCTACAGTAGGGTCAGCAATTCAAACTCAAGAGCCTGCATTGATAACTAACATTCCTGCAATATTACAATATCGAGCTCTTCACACTCCTACTGAGCCTGGACAGACCAATCAGGCGAGTGGACTAATCTGCGCTCAGATCAGAGTGTGTACAAACTCAAGGTCGATGTCGTTGCAACGATCCAACAACAGTATTGATCCCATATTTAACACAGAGATGTCGTCTTGTCCAGCCATCGATCCTCCGTTCTCACAGGCAGGATATTACAAAACAAAGAGACAACCAATTGTGCTCTTCTGCTGTCGCCCGCACATTTATCATAGTTCAGTAGTACTTGGGGAGGACGGCAATCAAACAAAGGAGGGGGATAGGGGGGTGCGACATTAGCATGATGGCACGCTGCCTGGATTCAAGCCTCCCATCCAAGAGGCTAACAGCATCTTAACCATTCAAGAATCATTACAAACTGAGGCCCAAGAACAATGCAGGGGAAGCTGGGAACCCAAGATTTCAATTACATATCTTATCATCCAGACCCACAGCAGCCATTTGTGCAATGGGTCGATTGTGAGGTGACGTAAAGGGAAATTACAAAGTTTTTTAGAAACTGCTAACTCGCCCTTCCTTGTCAAATGTACGACCACTGGACTGTGAATTAAGGGGCATGACCCAGCCTTTTAAACGATGATCGTGACTCAGCCTCTGTGAGCCCGACATTAATCTAAAGTGCACTGCGGCAATGTGGTGCTGAAGTATTGACTATGTTAATGGAATTTTTAAAGAGCAGACAGATCTAAATGAAAGCCCTCCTGCACCAAGGCTGATTAAACACAAATTATTGTAATCTTGTTTAAGTGAAAATCGACAGAATTCCTGTACCGTTGGTTGGGTCCGGTTTTGTGTATTTCGGACTCTAAGTTAGGAGCAAGACAGTGAAGACTTATTATCAAGAAGCCTGACTCGAAGCATGCTTCAGTGGAGAAGCTATTTCAATTTCCGCTCCTGCACTGATGGACAAGGTGCCCGTGATTGTTTTCTTTCCTTTATCTCTTCGCTAAGCACACAACTTAGTCCTCACATCTCAGCCAGTCACTCAGTGTCCCATATGGTTGCAAAGTCAATTAAACATTAGTGAACTCAATGAAAGGCAATGCCAATCAAAGCCGTTGTTTAATTGCCGCCCTGGAATGTGACCGGTTGAAGTAATGCGCCCTGGGAGTTTCGCCACCTCGCTGTGGCTGACTTTGAGGTGAGGAGCTCTCTGGTGTCTTTGCCTACTGGGTGTTGATCAATAATAACTTGAAAAGAACCTGCTGAACAGGAAAATCAGCCTTACTGCACGTATATACTTTGATACAGATTTTTGTCCAGTGGTAATAGAGATGCTCCATTTTAATTTTTGCACTCTGCACAGTCCTGACTCCCATTCTTGACTTCTTTAAATGGAAAGTTCAGTATTTTGACTTCTGGATTCTATTTTCCCATGTTTTGTGTCTAAAGCCCCGTTTCCACCAAACACTTTCAGTATGGTACCTTTGGAACCAACAGTAACCCTTCAGACATGGTACCTAGACTCTAGTGTTTCCACCACAAACAGTGCTCTTAAATGTGGGCGGGGTTGTTGTCACTCACTGTATTTCCTCCTTTATCAGTCTCCACAGAGGGTTTGTGCATTTAGCCCTTCTAAGGGAGTTTAGTGTTGCTGGAGCCCACAGAAACGACACTCCACAACGCTTTTTTTTCTCCAAGTGAGGATTAGAATACGCAGTTCACATAACCACTTGAAGATCCACTCATTACTAAAAGTATATGTCATCCAAGGGAGACAATAAAAACTAAAGTGATGGTCAAAGGTGTCAAATTGAAATTTAAGGTATGTTGATAGATTCATGTCATCAACTCATGCATTGTGTAACACTACGGACGAGCAGTATGGAGATATTTTGTGGTTTCAATTATGTGTTTTTGGACGTTTGAATCTGAGTCGCCCTCAGAGTTGTGTTGCTACCCTCTCTCCCCTGGGATCTCCGCAAGTGATGTGAGCACTCTAAAACTTCACCCGAGCCTCCCTCAGCATATGGGTGAGTAGATAATGGCTGAATTTTCATTTTTGGGTGCACTGTCCCTTTAAGTTATTTTTTCTCCGACTCCAGCTGCTGTGAGAGGCAGCAAAACATCCTTTCATTTTATAGTTACAGTTTACTAATAAAACTCTCCACGGTATGAACAGTGGTTACATGAACCTCAAAACCAGACACAACTCAGCCCTGAGCAGAGTGACCGTCCTCTACTGACCAATCAGACTGCAGTGTTCACAGCTCCACCTTTTAGTACCAGATCTGTGTGCTAGGTACCCCAGCAGAGGGGGGACCAAACATGGGGACGGTACAGAACGGTTCTATTGTTACCAACCACAACTTTTCACAGTGGAAACAGAAAAAAATGCTTACTGAATTGAACTGAACTGCTCGGTGGATACACAACCACTTTTGAAGTTGGTCCAGCATCGCCAATTTACAACCATTCAAAGTGCTTGTTTTTTGCCGCTATGTAGTTTGGTCAAGTGTGACTAAAAGAGATTTGCACAAACCTCAACTTGTGCTGAACAAAGCTGCACGTCTGGCTCTTCACTGCTCATCCTGGGCGAGTGTCAAGGGCATGCATTATGCTCTCTTCTGGCTCAAAGTGGTGGACAGATTTTTGAGCAATCTCCTGGTCTCTTTCGGGACTTTTGTACTTTGGCCAGGCCTAAAAGCTTACACTCAAGATTTCAATGACAGACTTGGTCATACTACCAGAAAGGGAGCACAGTGTCATAAGGTAATTCCTGCCTGGTGTAGTGCAGAGCTACTACTCAATGGAATATGCTACTAAGCTCCCCCTGAAATCTTGCTCGTTTTAAAAAACAACTCATAAAGTTGATTATTTGAAGATAATCAAAGAAATTAGTGACAGCTGTAATCTGATGTATGGCTGTATGTATCACAGTCCTGATGTTATCTTACTGTATCTTACTTGGGTTGTAGTGTCAGTTATTATGACTGATGTCAGTGTGATTGTCCTTTAAAGTTGTGGGGTTTTGGTAAAGGTATGGGGGGGGGCTAGGTGGGTGGGGGGTGTAAGGGAAATCTAGATTTTGGGTGAGTTGTATGAGGTTTTTGTTGTTGAATGTTCATGTACTTTCTTACTCAGGGCGGCAGTAGATAAGTCCATAGGCACCTGGGTTGGGAACCCGTTTGGACCAAATATGGAGCGTGGACTGGTAGCTGGAGGGGTGCCAGTTTGCTTCCTGGGCCGCCTTCTTCTTCTTCTTCTTCTTCTTCTGCTTTTGCTTCTGCTGCTGCTGCTACTAATGGCTAGCAATCCAAGTTAATGATTGAATAAGTGTATCTTCACATCCTACTAGATAAATTAAGGGTTTATGTCAACCAAACCAGAGTTGGTGATTGTTGGCACAGTGGAAGGATGATCACGCTCACATTAATACCTATGGCTCATAAACTGTAGAGTCACCAATCAACCTAACATGGTGTCTTTGGACTGTGGGAGGAAGCCGGAGTACTCGTACTCGTCATGCTCGTCCTCCTCCGCTTATCTGGGTCCGGGTCGCGGGGACAGCTGCCTCAGCAAAGAAGCCCAGACAGTCCTCTCCCCAGCCACTTCTGTCAGCTCTTCCGAGGGAACCCCGAGGCGTTCCCAGGCCAGCCGGGTGATGTAATCCCTCCAGCGTGTCCTGGGGCAGCCCCGAGGTCTCCTCCCGGTTGGACATGCCCAAAACACCTCCCAAGTGAGGCGTCCGGAAGGCATCCTTACCAGATGCCCGAACCACCTCAACTGGCTCCTCTCGATGTGGAGGAGCAGCGGCTCTACTCCGAGTCCCTCCCGGATGTCCAAGGTCCTCACCCTATCTCTAAGGCTGAGCCCATCCACCCTGCGGAGGAAACTCATTTCGGCCACTTGAACTCTCGTTCTTTCGGTCACTACCCAGAGCTTGTGAACATAGGTGAGGATTGGATCGTAGATCGACCGGTAAATTGAGAGCTTCGCTTTCTGGCTAAGCTCCCTCTTCACCACAACGGACCGGTTAAGCGCCTGCATCACTGCTGACGCCGCCCCAATCTGCCTGTCAGTCTCCCGCTCCATCCTACCCTCACTCATGAACAGGATCCCGAGATACTTAAACTCCTCCACCTGAGGCAGGACCTCCCCCCCGACCTGGAGTGGGCAATCCACCCTTTTCCGGCTGAGGACCATGGCCTTAGACTTGGAGGTGCTGATTCTCATTCCAGCCGCTTCACGCTCGGCTGCGAACCATCCCAGCAAGATCTGGAGGTCACTGTTCGATGGGGCTGGGAGGACCACGTCATCCGCAAAAAGCAGAGACGAGATTCTCCTGTCACTGAACCCGACACCCTCCAACACTTGGCTGGGTCCATGAAAGTTATGAACAGAACCAGTGACAAAGGGCAGCCCTGGTGGGGTCCAACCCTCACCAGGAACAGGTCAGACTTACTGCCGGCCACACGAACCAGACTCGTGCTCCTTCAGTACAGGGACTGGATGGCCCTTAGCAAGGGGCCACCAACCCCATACTCCTGTAGCACCCCCCACAGGATGCCCCTGGGGACACGGTCATAAGCCTTCTCCAAATCCACAAAACACATGTGGACTGGTTGGGCGAACTCCCATGCCCCCTCCAGCACCCTGGTGAGGGTAAAGAGCTGGTCCACGGTTCCGCGTCCAGAGTACCCAGAGAAAATCCACACTGACATGGAGAGATCATGCAAACTCTGCACCGAAGGCCTCCCCCAGCCTGGGGTTCGAACCCCCCACCCTGGACTTGAACATGGAAACCTCTTGCTGTGTGGTGACAATGCTAGCCACTGCACCACTGTGCTGCCCAAATCATTAAGAGAGGCGAAATCTCAAGAGAGATGATGACATGGATAACGTGACAATATGTGGCAGAACGGGTTGTGCTTGTTTAATTGCCATTTAAAAGAAAAAAGGAGTAACACCTGTGGTGGTGCTGTGCAGTGTTTCTGTGTTTCAGATACAAATGATTGCGTGCATCATATCCAAGGAAAATGTCAGTAAATCTGAGTAAAATACAGACTTTGCTTGTCCAATGTGAATGCACCACACGAAACACAGATGTGGCAGGGTAATGTCTAAATCAAATGAGGTCCCCTGGTAATACAAGTCCCTTGAGCATAGGGCTATTGACAAACAACCATAATAAACTAGGGCCCAGGTTGGAAAATATAGCAGTTAAATTTGCTGAGGTGGTTGAAGTCAATGGAATGATGTCTTTTCCCCAAAATGATCTCCAGTTATCGCAGCTATATTTCCATCTGCTCTACCTGCACGCCCCTATCTAGTTTTGACTGCTATTCAAATAACTGGTGCAAATGGTGTCACTTTGTGTGATGATCAGTTCTCACGGAAGCTTAGAAAATCAAACATTGGGGTCTTTAGCGTCATAATGACTCCAGTAGAAGGGATCCAATCCCCTGGTCTACCATAGAAAACATAAAAGGGATTAATCAAAGAGGGGAGTTTGATAAAATGTGCTTCATAATGACGACGGGCTTTCGAGGGAATAGTGATTTCCTGGAGTTATGCCTCTTCTCAAGGCCAATTTAATGTCAATGGACTAATAAAATACAGCAAAGACCACATTTATAGTCTTCTCACACTGATCAGCTTAAGATGGGACCGAGACTTAAAGATCAAGTTAAATTAAAACGTTATACACAGTTCATGCTAATAAAGTACTTGAGGTCCTTGAAATGCTTTCTCAGTGTGTATATCATAAGAGCTTAATCCCTAAAGTTTGAGAGTAAAGTGCTTCTCAACTTACTAGACTGACATAATTAATTGCACAAGGCAGCTTCACACTGAGCATATGGTACGGGATAAATGCTTGAGAGATTTTAACTTCAGCTAGCAGAAATACTGTAACACTAAGTCCATGAACTGCACACTCTGTATGCTGGCCCGGCTGTTATGTGATGCTTTGTACCCGAGAGATAAAAGAGACAGAACAGAACATAATGTTAGTGAGTCCATCATTCACTGCAAAGCTCAGTCACTGATATCCAAGAGTCACTTTGCATTTTGATTTCAACTTTCAATTTGCTGCTTCCTGTCCAACATGCAAGTTTAGGCTAAAAGGGAAATACATGCAATCAGATTAGACAGGTGCACTCTATATTTATAGCAAAATCTTCCCCAGTGTGGCTTCAAATTGAGTGCATCAACAAGGTAAAAGTCACGGTTGTCAGATTCAGATCTCTCTCGCTCTCTCTGATTTCTGTCTTTAGAAAGTACAAAGCTTCCTACCAGTCTGCCACCAGTGATCCAGGACAGGAACCCCAAAGCTCCTCTTTGCCCATTCCAGCGTCTCCACATCACAGCGCTCACCTGCCAGAAATAACGACTGCAACCTGCAAGGACAAACAGTCCATCTGTCAATCGACTTGAGGAAATGTGACATATCCAGTCTGCCACAGGAATGGTAACATTTATGCAAGGATGAAATATACTTCTTGTGTTTTTTAACCAAGTGTGAGTGTTCACATGCTCAAACCTGTTTAACACCTTTAACTATAAATTTCTGAAGGCTAATATGTGACAGAAAAAATGGGGTGCATGGCTGACAACAAATTCTGACAATTTAGTGTGTAGTGTATAGGGCTGCCCCCTAACAGCTGACCAAATGTTAGTCAACCAGAATGGTCATTAGTCGACAACATTTCATTGGTCACTCCGCAGAAGAAAAGTAAAAATTAAACAAACATGAAACTCTATTAGAAGCTGTACCTCGTCAAAATAAATCAAAACCTATATGTCTGGACAATGTAGGAATTTAATTTGCCCAGCTCATGTTTTCCAGGCAGTTAAAGTACATGTGTATGGCCCCTATCAATCAATCAATCAATCAATCAATCAATCAAACTTTATTTGTATAGCACTTTTCATACATTAAAAATGCAGCACAAAGTGCTTCACAGAATAAAAACAAACAAAAATAATACATACATGTTGAAAACCCGCCCGTCCCACCCCCACATATAAACACACACACACACACACACACACACACACACACACACACACACACAGTCAATATAGTCAATAACATGGCTGGACACTGAGGAACCAGGTGAGGTAAGAACCACCTATGGGGGGCCATCCACACTGAGAGGCGCTACAGCCCACGGCCACAGTGAGCGCCGCCACAGAGACCACCCCGACCAGACAGACCGGGATGGACTCCACACATGGTGTGGAGATTAGGAAAAATTAAAGAGTTAAAGATTAAAATAATATTAATAATAATAATAATAAATAAATAAATAAATTAAGATTTAGAAACTAAAATGCATAAAGATTTAAAAATAGATCATTTAAAAGTATTAGAAAGTAAAAAGAACATATAATAGAAGAATTAAAAGAGTAAAAGAAATCAGTTAAAAGCTAAATTAAAAAGGTGAGTCTTGAGCCTCCTTTTAAAAACAACAGTCTCTGCAGTCCTGATGCTCTCCGGCAGGCTGTTCCATAAGTGAGGGCCATAATGGCTGAATGCAGCCTCCCCGTGGGTTTTTGATCTAACTCTTGGAACAATTAAAAGGCCGGTGCCGGAGGACCTCAGGATCCGCAAGGGTTGATATGATAAAAGCAGGTCAGATAAATAAGATGGCCCAAGGCCGTTGAGACATTTAAAAACTAATAAAAGAACCTTAAAGTCGATCCTGAAACACACAGGGAGCCAATGCAGCGATTGTAAAACTGGTGAAATGTGCTCCCACCCTCTGGTCCTCGTCAGCACTCGTGCGGCTGAGTTTTGGAGTAGCTGCAGATTAGAGATGGTCTTTTTGGGAAGACCAGACAGCAGGGCATTACAGTAATCTAAACGACAAGAGATAAAAGCATGCATCAGCACCTCTGTGTTAGCCTGAGAGAGAAACGGGCGGACTCTGGCTATATTCTTAAGATGATAAAAACCTGTCTTTGTTACATTTTTGATGTAATTTAATTTCCAGGGCTGGTACCTGCGGTTATTCCACAGGCTAGTTAATAACATGTCGGGCGGGAAATCCAAAGTGTGGGATCATTTTGAGAAGGTGAAGGACGAACCCAAGGTGACATGTAAACTCATCTTCATTGGTCGACTACAAACATGACGTATCATCTGAAACATGTACTGTAAGTAAATGCAGTAAATGTAATTTTTGACCAGTTAGTCATGTCTGTACGTTAAATGTTACTCTTCAATTTACTGCACAGCACACAAACCGGGTCTGGTGGGGGCTAGCTAGCAGCACCGCTACTAGCACTGTTTGGACCCAACAGCATTGCTGTGGAAACATTATGCCACAGTCTGGGCTCCTCTCAGGTTACCCCAGTGAGTAAACCCCCTCATTGCTAGCACTGTTAACTGTGACAGCATGGCTAGTGGTGCTAACATAATAAACTATGCCAAGGGGGTTTTGTGGCTCAAAATGAAGCTGCTTAAGGCCCTGACACAACAAGCCTTTGGTCGGCCACAAGCAAAAGTTGGGCCGTTGGTGAGTGTCCGTCACCCTAGTCTGTGCAGTGTGTCCCATACCGTTGGCCCTTGTTGGCCCTAATTGGCTTTATTTCCACCAATTCATCCTGTTTAATCACCAACAGCCACAGTGGAGCCCATCAGTGAATGAAATCACTCTGATTTGCAATCCAGCCCAGCACACCAGATGAGAAACAGAAGTGAGGAAAGTAAACAAAAGAGGATAGAGAGGAAAGTAAACAAAGAGCTTAGGTTAAGAGGTAGTGAGATCAAAACAAACTTGTTACATAAGATAAGATTATATTTCTTGGCCACTGAGCTCTTCTGGGCACAAATGCAGCAGCAGAGAACCAGGCACAGTGAAAGTGAAACTTAACCTTTCATTGCATTTGGTCTAAAAGTTTGCTTTCATTCACAAACAGCTGCTCCTCTCATCCATTGATTTGATCTGATTGATTAACGGGTTAGTTAGAGGTTTATGGGTGTTAGGCTATCAAAAGCAAAAATTAACTGAAACTGACATCCCCATTCACTTCCTATTTATAAAAAATGGGAGATCCATAAAGCTGTGCAGCTTGTAAGCTAGATTTTATTCTTTTAAATGTAAGAGTTCAGTGGGCAAAAAGAATTTCATTCAGCTGCTATTGAATGGAACACACCTTCAGTATCTCTGAAAGTGATTGAAGCAGAGAAAAAATTTAAGTTGGCCTTGAAGAAATGGCAAGGAAATAGTCTCTCAGAATAGGGACCTTTTAAAACGAACACAGTATTATCCTTTTATGTTATTTCTTTTATTTTTCTATGTAATTACATAGCTACTGTATTTGCACGTACACCTTGTCCCCGTCTCCCACAGGATCACCCATGGAAACAGGCTTGTGGCTTCATTGTGTAATTCTATCCTCAACAGTAGCAGGTGTTTGTGATAACTGGCTTCAGGTGAAGTACTTTTATGTGTATTTTATGATTGTCAAATAAACCTCTCTATCTAGCTTCCGATTCACCTCTTTGTTTAAATGCTTTGCAAAGTGAACGTTGTGTTATGAAAGTTATATCGATTGTGAAAACTGTGAGATGTACTGGAAACTACTGCTGACAACTCCTCTTGAATGTGACTTGGAGCTCATGCAAAATCTCAAGAAAAAATTTTTTTGGACCACAACCAGTTTGCCTTCGAGGCAGCACCCTCCACTTCGCTTTCCCTGTGATCCTCTGCTGTGACTGAGGCATCCTTTCCGCTGCCTCCGACAATGTCAAGCAGATAGTTCTTGTCACGTTTGCTGACTAAAGGATCTTTTCTTCCTGCCTATGATGGTTTGCCTCCTCACAGTCACACTCGTCAGGACAGTAGAGATGAACCCCTGTTTGTGTTGAGCATCGTCTCCACCTGAGCCTCCCAGAGCTCATCCTTAGCGTTTTGCTTTGAATGTCAAGACAGAGAACACTGAATTCCACTTTTTCCTTCTCTCTGAAACTTCAATGCATTTTGACTGAGCTCAAAGGTGTTTCAAGTTGGGTGTTTGTCTGCCAGGAAACTGAGTCTTAGTGGGACTTCTGCTGCATTTTCACTGCACAGTGGGGCTCCACTCGACTTGCTTGGAACCCTTCTTTTTGAGGTTTCCATTCGCAAAAGTTGTGGAGTACCTAGTACCTAGTACTTTTTTTGGTACCACCTTAGTCGAGGTTCCAAGTGACGTGTCAATGTTGTGTTTAATTTGTGAAGAATATTTTGTTTTTCTTGCATGCCTACGGTAAATGAAGAACCCAAAAATGGAGGAAATTCTTGCTGAATTGAAGTCATAGGGGACCGCATTTAACAGCAGCAAAAACTATATGAAAAGAATTTTTCACTGTTTTTGGATTCTTCGTTCACCATGGAGGCATGTCAGAAAAGCAAAGATTTTTTTACGAATTCATTGCGTAACATGGGGTGAGTAATCGATGTACCTGTGGTTAGTTGGTAGGTGAAGTATTCCCTTAAATAGCTGAGCTATCGTTGATAACATTTGCAATTTGTTTTATTCACTTGACCCAGATTTTTAACTTGAGAAACCACCTCACAGTTGTATGAATCCACAAACCAGTCAAGTTGGAGTTACAGTTCACATCCATGTCTGTGAAAACATCAATGCTTCGCACACATCTTTCCCAAGCAGAACAGAAGATCTATACAATCCGCACCATTTCAAGGTGTGATCCTAAGATTACAGTCACCACTTCATTACCTGACTGAATGTCTCCCCGTCTGTTCCATAGAGTAATGGAATAAGGGCCAGAAAAATGTTTTTGCAGAACATTTTGATGTCACAGTGAAATTGATCTTTGACGTTTTGAATATAAAATGTCATGATTTCATAATCCGATTGGACATTTGCGTGAAATTTTGTCATAATTAGCAAATTAATTGACATGTTTTGTGAGATCACAGTGGCCTTTGACCACCAAATCTGAATCAGGTCATTATTACATGCAAGTGGACGTTTATGCCAATTCTGCAGAGAGTCCTTCAAGGTGTTCTTAACATTCACAAGAATGAGACACACAATGTCACAGTGACCTTGACCTTTGACCACTAATTTCTAATCGGGTCATTCTTAAGTCCAAATGGACTTTTGTGCCAAATTTGAAGAAATTCCCTCAAGGGGTTCTTGAGATATCATGGTTACAAGAATGAGATAGATACAAGGTCACAGTAACCTTGATCTTTGACCACTAAATTCTAACCAGTTCATTCTTAAATCCAAGTGGCAATTGGGCCAAACTTGAAAAAACTCTACCAAGGCCTTCTTGAGATATCGCCTTCACGAGAATGAGACAAATGAGGTCACAGTAACCTTGAACTTTGACCTATGACCAACAAAATCTTATCAGTTCATTGTTGAGATCAAGTGGAGGTTTGTGCCAATTTTGAAGGAAGTCCTTCAAGGTGTTGTAGAGATATCATGTTCACGAGAATTAGATGGATACAAGGTCACAGTGACATTGATGTTTGACCACCAAATTCTAATCAGTTCATTCTTAAGTCCAAGTAGACGTTTGTGCCAAATTTGAAGAAATTTCCTCTAGGCCTTCTTGAGATATCATGCTCACAAGAATGAGACAAACAAGGTCACAGTAACCTTGACCTTTAACCTATGACCAACTAAATCTAATCAGATCATCCTTTAGACCAAGTGGATGGTTGTGCCAATTTTGAAGAAAGTCCTTCGAGGTGTTCTTGAGATATCATGTTCACGAGAATGAGACAAACAAGGTCACAATGACTATGACCTTTGACTGCCAAATTCTAATCAGTTCATTCTTAAGTCCAAGTGGACGTTTGTGCCATATTTGAAGCAAATCCCTGAAGGCCTTGTAGAGATATCGGTTTCAAGAGAATGAGAGAAATGGGGTCGGAGTGACCTTGACCTTTGCCCTATGACCAACAAAATCTTATCAGTTCATAGTTGAGACCAAGTGGGTGTTGGTGCCAAATTTGTCCATCATGAGAATGGGATGGACAGAGAAAAGGACAACCCAGAAACGTAATGTCTCCAGCCATGGCTGTACCTGGCACAAAGGCATTAACATAGCAGTCAGTTAAAACCACGCTGTGGATAGTTGATGAAGTACAGATGTTCCTCTGTGTGGATGCCAATGAAAGGATTCAGCAAGAGCTGGACAGAGAAATGTGCGCTGTGTCGCCTTGAAAATAGCCTCATGGCAGTTTCACACTACAGTGCCATGAGGGTCAACTAAAAGTCCCACTTACATTGCCCTGGTGCTGTCTGCAGTGGAAAATTAAATTTAGAGCTGGTACCAAAAGTGTTTCAAGAAGAATCCAGTTGGATTGTGGAGATGAAGAATAAAGTGCTCTTTCTCCTCGGGAAAATTCTGCCCTTTGTACGACCTCTCAGTCAGTATTGATGTGATCCTGGTTTACCTGGAGACCACAAACTCCTGCAAGGACATCTGAATCTGTTAAAGTCATCCTTCTATGTTCAAACTGTAGTTTCCTCCTAGTTTTGTCAACTGCTGCTCCCTGGCTTCATGAAACCCTCCCTCTGTGACCTACAAGTGACCCAAAATACTGCAGTTTCTATCTTCAGCCTCCCCCAATTTCTCCCACATCATTCTTTCCCAAAACTCCCTCTGATGGCTGCCCATGGCTGCTCATATCTAATTCAAAACACTGCTGGCTGCTCACTACAAAGCTGCACAGGGATCTGTAGCCCCCCTATACATCCAGGCCCGTGTGCAGCCATAGATGCTAGTCCCATCGCTTCGCTTTCCCACAAATGACTGCTGGTCATCACTCATCGCTCTCAACCCTCCGCGATGGCACAATGGCTTTCCAACTCCAATCAAACTTGAAGTCACATTCTATCCTCAGTAACAGGCAGACAGATTTTCATCATGTCACCCCCTCCCCGTTGAATCATATCTTTTCTGTTTCTCTCCCTGGATTATTTTCTATTCTCTTTTTCACTTGATTGATCTTTGGTCCTTGGGATATTATGTAGCCTGGTTTCTCTAGTTTTCAGTAACACTGTGTATGTGGAAGACAGCGTACAAAATAAAAATGTGATTTCATGTTAGTAAGCAGAAAAACGTCATAAATATTCTGCCTTTGTTTATCACCGCCTAGATTGTTGAAGGATGCCTGGGAGCCTTCAGACAGTTCAGTCACAGTAACACAACACGGTCCAATAATAATGGAGATTTTAACGTCAAGTACCTGTAGTTAAGTTTTGAATCCGATTATGATTTTCTTTCTTCTTCTTTCTATGTTTCATGTCCAGTTTTCCCTAAACACTTTTAGTTTGGTACCTTTGGAAGCAAAAGTAACCCTTCAGACATGGTACCTAGACCTAGACTTGACCTTGGTTGCTGTCCGAGATGTCCTGTCTAACAGGAGTCCTTCTTTCGGGATTGGGATGGGACAAGAATTTTTTTCTTTTACTCTGACATGGGATTGGGACGGGACCGGTGTTTCTTGTGGGAGTGTATGGAGCTACATTAGGGTCAAAAGTTTTGTACTTGAAAAAATAAAATTTGAAACTGAAAATTCATGTGTTGATCTTGAATTTTGAAAAATACAACAATGTATTCAAAATAAAAATAAGTATTTGAAATGTTTTTTCAGGTTAAATATAATTTTGATTCACTTTAGTAATTCTTTTGAATGAATAATTTATTTTCACTTTTCACTTCCATATATATTTTAACATTTGAGGTCTTATTTTTTTTCAGTTGCATGTTTTATCTTTTCAGATTCAGATCTTATTTTTTACAGTTTCAAATCTTATTTTTTCACTTTCTAATTTTTTTTTTAGTTTCAAATCTGTTTTTTGAGTTTCAGACTTTTGACCCTGATGTGGCGTGGGGGGCGTGGCATCAACTGAGAGGGGTGTGGAATCATGAGTGACAGTGCCTTCAGTTAACTTACATACACCATATTCATGTGACTGGCAGTGTAAAAATTGATGCCAGTGACAAACTTCCATTTAGAAATCTGTTTTAGACAGTACTGAGCACCAATTGCGGTAATAGAGCGATAAATTATGCCAGATTTTGCAGTTCCACAGACACATTTTAAGTGCTGATATGTCCAATTTCCACATAGCACTGTGAACGCAGCGTAGTGTCCACTTCGCTTGCAATGATGGCATCCGGTCGGTCGGATCAATCTGCTGGAGCCCAAACATCCAGCACACAGGTGAGAAACGTTAACTAAGCTTTGGAAAATCATAACAAACATTAAGCAGTTGTTTTTGTGACAACATACATTTTTACAGCTCCATCGTCACGGCCCTGTTGATGCTTCCACATCCAGACGTGTCCCCTGGATGAAACCTTTGAGCTTGGGGAAAAGGAAACAATCCTAAAACACCTCCCTACTCACCTGGTGCCACAAAAATCACCTGGAGCCAGGTCAGGTGAGTAGGGAGGTGTTTTAGGATTGTTTCCTTTTCCCCAAGCTCAAAGGTTTCATCCAGGGGACACGTTTACTGGATGAGGAAGCATCAACAGGGTCGTGATGATGGAGCTGTGGACAATCACACTTTACAGCTCTGACAAATTCGCCACTTAAAAGACGTCACAAAAAAAGTATGCTGTCACAAAAACAACCCCTTAGTATTTGTTATGATTTCCCAGAACTTCGTTAACATTTCTCACCTGTGTGCTGGATGTTTGGGCTCCAGCAGATTGACCGACCGACCTGACGCCATCATTGCAAGCGAAGTGGACACTACGCTGCGTTCACAGTGCTATGTGGAAATCGGACATATCAGCACTTAAAATGTGGCTGTTGAACTGCAAAATCTGGCATAATTTATCGCTCTATTACCGCAATTGGTGCTCAGTACTGTCTAAAACAGATTTCTAAATGGAAGTTTGTCACTGGCATCAATTTTTACACTGCCAGTCACATTAATATGGTGTATGTAAGTTCACTGAAGGCACTGTCACTCATGATTCCACACCCCTCTCAGTTGATGCCACGCCCCCCACGCCACATCAGGGTCAAAAGTCTGAAACTCAAAAAACAGATTTGAAACTGAAAAAAAAAAGATCTGAAAGTGAAAAAATAAGATTTGAAACTGTAAAAAATAAGATCTGAATCTGAAAAGATAAAACATGCAACTGAAAAAAAATAAGACCTCGAATATTAAAATATATATGGAAGTGAAAAGTGAAAATAAATTATTCATTCAAAAGAATTACCAAAGTGAATCAAAATTATATTTAACCTGAAAAACGTTTCAAATACTTATTTTTATTTTGAATACATTGTTGTATTTTTCAAAATTCATGATCAACACATGAATTTTCAGTTTTATTTTTCAGTTGAAATTTTATTTTTTCAAGTACAAAACATTTGACCCTAATGTAGCTCCATAGAAGTGAGACGGGACAGGAGTGAAAATCCACTTCTCTGTCACCTTGTACTCTTCAGCTCTGGTCGGTGATGTACGTCCCCACATGACTGGTGGAGGGTGCACAGCCATCAGTCACTATTAGAGCCAAGTTCAGCCTGTAATGACGTTTATAAAACTTGCTATCTGCATGGATTAATGGGCCAAACTGATAACTCAGTCAGTCTCTCGTTTAGAGATTAGTTAACCACCTAAATCAAAACATAATCGAAATTGCCAGCTGTAAATGGCAGCTTCAGTTTGATTACGTACACTTTTAAGTCATTATTTCTTACAGCAGAGTTTTCTATGACTGCAGTGGAAACATAGTGGCACTACTTACTCACACAGCACTTATAAGGACTCATAATAACAGATTTAAGGACAAAGCTTTCAGTAAATGCCTGAACTGTATCAAATATGTAAGAACTACATCAAGGACCATGTTAAAACCACTGAATTAACAATGTACCATGATTCGTCTATCAGATAGATCCTGCCCTACAGCGTAACATGTGGAATAAATAAATGATTGACTCACTGCCCCAGCAGTGACCTTATGTTCCAGTTAAACCCCGCTACACTCCCACTATCATGCTTCTAGTTATCCAAGGACAATTCACATTCTCTGCAGCTTTCATGTTTTCTAAGGAGTTCAGTGGAAGTAAAGTTTGGAGGATTCACACAGACACTGTGACCTCAGAAATGGTGGTGGGAGGGCGAGGCTTTGGCTGCTGCCCAAGCTCAGGGACTGCGCACTGAGTCAGTAATAGTCAGTGTAAACAGCTGTGTTGCTTTTCCAGGAATAAAAAGAGCTTAATAAAGTTTTTCTTTCACTTTTTAAACTCTTTCTCAAAAAGAAAATCAAGGACGGTATGTAAAACGTTAATGATGGTGATGTGCGAGTTATTTCAGATTACACCTTCATGGCATGAAGCAACAATATTTATATTTTTTACATCTCAACAGCTTGTCAGTTGTTCCCAATCTTGTTAAAATTCAAATGCCTCCTTTCATCTGCCGATTAAAAGTAGAAAAATAATTATCTAAAAGTTAAGCGCCATCTGTCTCAAAATAAAGTTCTTCACAGTGTGAGGACAAACAAAGACATAATTGATTCACGTTAAAACCAGGAAGTGTGCCACCTGTTTAGTTCATCCTGACATCCACTCTGGGTTACTGGTGAAGGTAAAGTACAATGATAGTAAATGTACTCTGAACTTTACTGACGCAGGGCTATAAAAGTATGTTAACAGCAAAAGGAAATATTCTCTCTCAACAGTAACTCTGGCCACAACATGTTAACCATTAAAAACTACTTCTCTGCTAGTTAGTGAAGATAAGATTACACTAATCTCTACAGTTTGACCTTGAAGTGGGCCGATAAAGCAGATATCAACATGTTCTTGGTGGTTAAGGTTATCCACATAATGGCCTTTCGTCACATATTGGAAGTCTACAAATTGGTAATGTGTTTAAAGCTGATTCTATAAGTGGTGGGAATATAATGGAAACACTAAAGTTTGCAGCAAATATATTTTCCACACAAATTGACAGTTTAACTCTAAAACTAGTGCATGAATGTCTGTGTATGACCTGTTGTGTGTGTTAGTGTATAGTGTACTTTGGCCCCTAAAAGCCTCAATGAGGAATCTGACATTAGACCATTCTTGTGATCCTGTATTTCTATATTCCGTCATGTCTGTTATGGTGCTAACAATAACACGTCAGTTCGACTAACAGCATAGATAGATATGTACATAATGTCTTTTTGTGGCTTTCTAGCTGGTGTTACATATCTACATACTACTTATCATTAGTCTTACCTGCAATGTTTCAATAAGAAAATGATGATTTGTCCAAAAATCAGTCTTAAATTTGGTTCCCACTCCAGTCCTCTTACTTTTCGTTAGATGTGGTGTTTTTTTTTTTTTTTTTTCGGACTCAAATTGTACCGGTGACTTTTTTAACATCAACATCAACGCTTGGTGGACAGTATCATAGAGAAAAATCTACGAGACATAGACAAACTCAACCAAAAAGTAGGGAACACACTCTGCGTCTCAAAATGGCATCGCCACCTTCAGGCAACACAAACACAATGGATGTAAATGCTATGGATATGTCGGAGTTGGTGCGGAAAGTAAACCAGCGAAATGATGGAGTAGAAATTGTCTAAACTCATGAATAAATAGACAGAGGTGCCTCTAAAAGATGTTGTTAGTTAGCTAACCAGCTAGCTAGCCCACAGTCCCTACACTTCACTCCCTGCCACTAGAATAGAATTTAGAATCGGAGAGATACGCTGTGTCGCCCCCGCCACGGAGCGCCATCTTGGTTACTTGGAGACTACCTGTGTGAGGAATGTGGTCAAAAGCTCCGAAGATGGGCTCAGTAGCAGCTGTAGCAACTCAAATTTAGCCTATTCAAATCACAGCACGGGGGTTTATAGCAGGCTGCATCTAATCTGTGTAACAGCAGCAACATAAAGTTTACTGATCCAGTGAGGGAGTTTATGGTTGGCTGGCTGAAATCAAGTCGCCATTCAAGCAGCTGTAGGTCTGCCATTTACTGCTTTCTCACTTCAGCTCTGTTTTTCTTTTTTGTGACTTGCAATTTTTATCTTTTATTTAAAAAATGCACAGTGAACACAAATCCAGTGTACAAATACAACTTGATCCAACCCCCTCCCCACTTAAGCCAAGATTTTTCTACCCTATTACAACTCCTATGTGACTTTTCCCATTTCAGCAATCCAGTCCTGAAAAGCAGGTGATCCAGGTGCTTTCCAGTTCTTAAATATGTTTTGCCACCCAATCATTATTGCCGTCTGGGTCCATTTCTCCATATCTTGAGGGAGTGCCAACAAAACCCTACCATCTCCAAAATGCAAGCCTATAACATCAACAATATAGCTGTGAATCTTTGGCTTTGTTTTTCTTGAAACAGAAATTAGGTGCCAGTAATTGTAGATAGGGCTGGGCAGTATATCAATATTATATCGATACTGTGATATGAGACTGGATACAGTCTTAAATTTTTGGTATCATAGAATCCTAAGTGTTGTCTTTTTCTGGTTTTTCAAGGCTGCATTACAGTAAAATCATGTGATTTTCTGAACTTACCCAACTGTTGGACTGCTGTCATATTATTTGCTTCTGCCCACTCAGTCATTATATCCACATTATTAATGATTTCTTATCAAAAATATCATTGTGTAAATATTTTGTGGAAGCATCAATACCATGGCAATATCAGTATCGAGGCATATGGTCAAAAATGGTCATTATGAAAGAAGAAGAAAATCCGCACACTGAATTAGAGCTCCCAGTTTACTTTATTGACTAAAATGCAACGTTTCGACACAAATAGTCTTCCTCAGACAACTTCAAAAGAATGAAATGGCAGGTGGCAGGTATATATATATATATATATATATATATGTATATAGGCTAAGAGCCACGTGATATCCCACCCACGTCATCTGTCAATCAAACAATCAGACAGTCGTTCAGGTGAGCCATATATACTGTAGGCATATAATGGCTACTTAGTATGCACGAAGGATTTGCATATCAATAAGTGCAAAGACTACAGATACACAAAATATACAAATTGTTATTGGGGAAACACACAATACAAAAGAGACAATTTAACTATTAGAAAAATTTTTAGAATTTTTTAGAAAATGTTTTAAGATTTTTTTTAGAATTTTATGGAAAAAGTTTTGCAACAAACAAACAAACAAACAAACATAGTATTACAGTTTTAAAAGGAACACTGCTTGGAGAATAAAAACACCAAATACCAGTTCACAAAAAGGGCTTAATGTCAAAATCCTAACATTGTGGCCTGCTTTTTTAAAAAACACACAGGACGCAACATTTCTATTCGTGGGGCCATCACATGCAGTACCATACATGTGACTTACATGATCTGTTGCCCATGCGGCCTTGCGTATATTGGGAACATATTGGGAAAACATCCAGAGAATTACATACTAGAATCAGTGAACACAGGAGCAAGATCAGATCGGGCGACGAGCACAGCCCTGTTGTGGCCCATTTTAAAAAAGCAGGCCACAATATTAGTGCTCTGCGCTATCTAGGAGTGGAGAGGGTTCAAAAACAGTGTAGGGGTGGTGACATTGAAAGAAGACTCCTTCAAAGGGAGACCTACTGGATCTTCTTTCTCAATACCATGTCACCTAATGGCCTTAATGAGGATTTTGACATTAAGCCCTTTTTGTGAACTGGTATTTGGTGTTTTTATTCTCCAAGCAGTGTTCCTTTTAAAACTGTATTCCTATGTTTGCTTGTTTTTTTGCAAAACTTTTTCTAAAAAATTCTAAAAAAGTTTTTTCTAATAGTTAAATTGTCTCTTGTGTATTGTGTGTTTCCCCAATAACAATTTGTATATTTTGTATATCTGTAGTCTTTGTACTTATTGATATGCAAATCCTTCGTGCGTACTAAGTAGCCATTATATGCCTATATATGGCTCACCTGAACGACTGTCTGATTGTTTGATTGACAGATGACGTGGGTGGGATACCACCTGGCTCTTAGCCTATATACATATATATATATATATATATATATATATATATATACCTGCCACCTGCCTTTTCATTCTTTTGAAGTTGCCTGAGGAAGACTATTTGTGTCGAAACGTTGCATTTAAGTCAATAAAGTAAACTGGGAGCTCTAATTCAGTGTGCGGATTTTCTTCTTCTTTCTGCATGAACCCCTATTATTCAGCACCTGACCAAAAACAGTACTGGATGTGCGCACAACTACTCTGTCTTCTGTTACTCGTACATTATAACAACAAAATTCTTGAAACCTTGATACCTCTGTCTTCTTATTTTATCGATTCAGGCCTTGAAGGAAAACTGTGATACATAAGTGAAGTGATTATTGTCCTACCTCTTGTGAATACCCTGGTATATTCTCAGGAGTTCATTTAAGATAAAGTCAAACAGGGTGCAAACATCACCATCTTAAACAGCATCATCTTTAAACCTCACTATTAACTGAAGCCACTCACTTTGGCCTCTCAGCATTGAGATCGTCCTCCCGTCTTTAAAGCACTGCTGACAGAGTGTCTGCCTCTTTTGTCGGGCTTCATTTATGCAGACTGCCGCTGCCTTCACATCTTCAGACAGCCAGACTCTGGATGTAATTTTCACATCGATGGTGACAAGTAATATGGCTCAAGTATATTGATAAGGGTCCAGGGCGGTTACAGTTGAGCAGCCTCTGGAGGGGTAAATGTCTCATAGTGTCAATAATCTGCAGACAGGGTGTTTGAACTGTATCAAATTATCGCTTGAATCCATTCTAGCGTGAAATTATGTGCTTGATAATAAAGCTAACAGGATTTTCTGAAAGGTTTTACTACTTCCATCGACACACTTTTAATTAAAAGCAGCATTACTGGTATTGACATATCCCTCCAAGTGTTATAGGAAGTGTAGCGCATAGACTAGATGTGGATCCATTAGGCAATACTGTCACAAACCATTTCGTTCTTTTAGTAAATTAAACTTTCAGGACAGACAAGAATTGAATCACAAATTGTCAGTAACTCCCCCGTTAAACAAACCTTCGAAATATCAGTATTAGACAGTCTGAGTTTCAAAATGCCACATTTTATTGGCAGAAAACCTGTTTGTGAAACTGCAAAACTGAAAGTACACATCATCAGTTAGCGAATGAAAAGCTCAGACGTTGAGCCGCCCTGCGCCAAAATGAAATCATGTTTCATTGCTTTCTTTCTATTGCTGCCTCTGTGTCATGGTGACATGTTTTGTTCAGCGCCGAAGGGAAATGCAGTAATCTTTCACAAACCTGCCTCCTCCAAGGGGAAAAGGCACATTAAGAACAAGAAAGTATACACAGAAACAGCATGTCGCCTAAATGACTGATTGCGGCGAGGTTGAAACTGAGAGGATAAATGCCAACAAATATTTGAGGCAGAGATATTGGAGGAAATAATCTCTGTTTGCAAGTACAGCAGTTAAAAAAGGCGCTATGCATTCAGCTCAGGGAACAACCGGAGATCGTCAAGTTCAGCACACAGTGCCAGAGTTACTGAATGATTCACCAGGGCCATAGGTCACCCACTCCCGAATTGCTTTATGATTGTGTGCTTAGAGGCATTTTTACACTGCTGAACAGAATGAAAGTGGTGCATTGATACCACAACCCTTGAGGTCCAAATTTCTCTGCACCACACCAAACAATTAACAATTCTGATCATCTCAGCAAGTATTTCACTCACTGGGCCAAACTAATACATGAAAAATGTTTGTTTTTAACTCGGAGCTACAGGAGACCTTTACCTGAATTGTGAGACAGAGGCAGCCGAGGAAACAAGCCCATGCAGTATGATTTAATGTGGGTGAGCTGAGGTGACCTGCCATTGTTTGTTATCCATCCTGATTAAGACCCGAGCGAGTCGAGGTTACAGACTGCGAGCTGTGGAGGTGGGAGAGGGCTGTGCATCAACAGATGGCCGGAGACTAACGAGAGGCTGGACAGGCTGTGCAGAACACCGTCAGCCAGGAGATACTTTAACACATCACTCCTGGCATTTCAGAGCTCAACAAACAACCTGCAGCTGAGGGTTAAAACCTTCACCCACTGTCTTCACAGTTCTCACATTTAGTTTCGCAGAGCACCAAATTTTGTGCTTCAGTCCATGTATCACTCAATTAACATGATAAGACCATGAATCATAAGCCGCTTTTACACTGCCAGATTTTCCACGAATGTTGGGCCGTTTTGCCGGCAAGCTGCAAGCGTTTAGACACACAGAGTCGGATTGGCGAGTTGATCCGAGGTGCCCGATTTTCCGCCTCGTAGGGTAGACATATTGGTAGAACCTTTTTAGTTTAAAAAGACAGAGGCGGCCTTCCGCCACTGGAGGGGCTGTTAAAGACTTGTGGGAGGAGCTGTTGATGCCGCCGCACGTGCGACCCACTGGCGGTGGATAAACAGGAAACAGCTGATAGCAGGAATTAGCGAGCAGCTAGTAGCAAGAGGGAAACACAAACCTGACAGACACTGTAAAGATGAGCAACTTGGGAGACAAGGAATTGCGCGCCCTCCTTGTCCTCGCAAACGAAGAGGCCATTAACCGTCAAATGACGGGGACGGTGAAGAACGGGCCGACTTACGAGAGAATCGCTAAAGGACTGACCAGCCGTGGCTTCCCTCCCACGTCACTGTTTACGTCACACGCTGAGCTACGTGTTTTGTTACTTGCTCACGCCCCCCATTGCCCCGAAAAAGGCGCATTCTGTATAAACAAAAGTAGGCAGGCGGCATTTTGCTGCACTCCCCGATTTTGCTTTATACTGCCAATGCTGAAAAAAGACTGATTGGGCTTTCCTGCAAATTTGCATAATTCCCATCTAAAAGGGGCTACAGTCTAATGGGCTGAAGGGTTTGCTATGAAAATCTTTCTCTTACATCTTACACCACGCCAAAATTAAAAGCCTGTGGTATCTTTCAAGAAAATCATACACATATCCATCCATTATCTCACACTGATCCAGAGCCCAGTTGTGGGGGCAGCAGTCTAAGCAAAGTATTCCAGATGTCCTTTTCCCGAGGAGCATTTCCCAGGCCAGATGAGATAAATAATCTTTGCAGCGTGTTCTGGATCTACCTGGGGCCTCCTACCAGTGGCACATGCCCAGTATACCTCTAATGGGAGACCATTGGAGATGAATGCAAAGGAGCAGCGACTCTACTCCGAGCTCCCTCTGGATGTCTGGGCTCCTCACCCTGTATCTAAGGCTGAGTCCAGCCGTACCGCCACATTTAACACTGCAAATGGAAATAAAGTTTTCTTGGACTAAAGTGTTCCTGACTGGATTACTATTATGGGTATAAGAATGTGTAGCTACCAGGCACCTGTGGACATGTTCAGATTTGACTGAATAGATGAATAAAACAGTTGAATTACAAAGGAAATACTGCACTATCAACATAACAGGGACTTCCTGTTGTGTCAAGTGTTGCTCACTACCTGGACAGGGGGTATTTTTTCCCAACTTCAGCATGTGGGTCCTGCTGGCGAATGGCTCGGATGGCGGTGGGTGCTGTGAACATGGAGGAGGCTCCGTGTTCAGATAGGACACGGAAGAACGCCCCTGCATCTGGAGTCCCCACAGGCTTACCCTGTAAAACAGACAGAATAGCGACAGCTGGTTGGTTCACAAACTGTAACACGGGATGCAAGGATATAAATCATATGACGGACTGTCTACAGAGCGAACAGCAGATACATGGATTATTATGGAAGCTCAAAAACATTACAGCAATATTTCCACAATGTTCCGCTGTACAAATTCACTTCAACTGTGAACTACAAACCATGAATATTCATAGAGCAGCTGTTTAAACTGGAGAGGCTCACTGGAAGGCTGCCTTCCAGACAGATGGGCCTCGAAATCCACGGATTAGAAAACACAGTTGCACTATTGGAGTATTGTTTGTCTAGAAGAAAAGACATAGACAAAAGAAGCCTGCGGGCAAATGACTCCAATAGCAATTTCCACTGTGTTTCTGCGATTCAACTAGCCTCTCCCTACAGTGAGGAGACAACTACAGATGAGAATGGTAAACAGCAGCAGTGAGTTGTGGGTGTCATTTTTGCTCTGGATAAATATTTGTGTCTGTGTATTGATCAGAGGAAAGACAAAAGGTTGGCAGCATCATGCCTGAGGAGCGATGGGCTGTTAGCACAAGTGCCATGTGAGACAAACTCAGTGGCTGGAGCCAAACATTGATTTAAGGAAGTCAGATGAATTCATTGTCCAGCTGTGCTGCTTCCTACAGGTGACAGAAAAACAGTACATTTCAGCAAAATGTTAATTTCACCCAACTGTATCGGTTCAAATCTTTAGGACGCAGCCCCTCCGCTGAGCACAACATTGCCATGCAGCACACCCAACTTCTCATAAAGATGAATGGTAATTAGGCACAAACAAGCTTAATATTTTCTGCATGACTGTGTGTTTTGAACAGCCACTTGATGCATCCGATTATTACAGGTAATTTGGCTTTGCTTTGTGAGTCGACGGCCTGACAGCTCGTGGAATACATTCTCTACGCAGGTTATTTATGTGGGGGGTTATTAGCATGCAACAGAATGTGTAGGCCAGGGCGGAGAAGGATGTGTGTCTGTCTCTTGATCTTTTCCAGTACGTCTTACAGTGTAGATTTTATGCTGAGGACCACACATTACATCAGCGCTGTTACTTTGGGGCGACTGTGGCTCAGGAGGTGAAGCAGGGCTTCCACTTATTGCAATATCAGCGGTTTGATCCCCGGCTCCTCCAGTCTGCACGTTAAAGTGTCCTTGGGCAAGATACTGAAACCCAAATTGCTCCTGACAGCCGTGCCATCATTGTGTGGATGTCTAAAACAACAGTTGTAGGTGGCACCTTGTTTGGTAGCCTCGGCCACCAGCGTGTGAATGTGTGAATGTGTGAATGTGAGTAGTGTAAAAGTACTTTGACGGGTTAGAAGACTAGAAAGGCGCTATACAAGTGCAAGTCTATTTTACAGTCTTCCTTTTTTTGTAAAATGCTAAAATGTTTTACAAACTAAAAAGGAATGATAAAAGACCTGGAGTGAGGCTGAATTTATTGTATTTGCCAAATGATTGAGGGTAGGAATGAGATGATATCCAAACACTCACAATAAGTTGACAATGGTGAATCTCCACTGTTGCGATAATTATGAATATCCCACTAGGTCTGTTAGCTTCGAGCTAAGCTTAGCGCAAGTGTGAAGCGATTGGGACGAGAGTCAGCACCTCCAAATCTGAGGCCATGGTTCTCTGCCAGAATCCAGTGTATTGCCCCCTCTTGGTTGGGAGGGAGTTACTGCCTCAAGCAAAGGAGTTCAAGTATCTCGGGGTCTTGTTCACGTGCGAGGGTAGAATGGAGCGTGAGATTGATGGTTGGTTTGGTGCGGCATCTGCAGTGATGCGGGCACTGCCGTGGATTGACGGAAGAGGGAGCTGAGCTGGAAGGCGAAGCTTTCAATTTACTGGTCCATCTACATCCCAAATCTCACCTATGGTCATGAGCTCTGGGTAGTGACCGAAAGAATGACATTGCAGATACCAGCGGCCGAAATGAGCTTCCTCCGACGGGTGGCTGGGCTCAGCCCTAGAGATAGGGTAAGGAACTTGGACATCCAGAGGGAGCTCGGAGTAGAGCCGCTGCTCCTTCGCGTCGAAAAGGGGTCAGTTGAGGTGGTTCAGGAATCTAATTTGGATGCCCCCTGGGAGCCTTCTGTTGGAGGTGTTGGAGGGAGTACATATCTCATCTGGCCTGGGAACACCTTGGGGTCCCCCAGGAGGAGCTGGAAAGTGTTGCTGGGAAGAGGGACGTCTGGAATACTTTGCTTGGCCTGCTGCCCCCACAACACAGCCCTGGATAAGCAGATAAAAATAGATGGATGGATGGATCATGTCCAGCAGCATCCAAAGAGTCAGGGCTTGACATTAAAGCTAGCTCGGAGCATGTAAACCCTATGTTTGGGCAAGTGGAATGCCTCATGCAGTTCTCTGATCGAACAAGTGGAAAAAAATGTAAATAATCAGCATAAGAATTATGGCAAAAAAACATGTTTTGTGAGGTCACAGTGAAGTCAAGTCACATCCACTTTGAGTCAAGGATGAACTGACTAGATATTGGTGGTCAAAGTGCCAAATTTGAAGAGGCATCAATTAAGATATCGTGTTTAAAAGAATGACATGGAGGCAAGATCACAGTGACTTCTGATCCCCAAAATCTAATCAGTTCATTCTTGAGTCCAAGTGAACATTTGTGCCACATCTGAAAAACACTCCCTCAAGGCGTTACTGAGATGTCGCTTTGCGAGAATAAGAAGGATGCAAGGTCACAGTGACCTTTGACTACCAAAATCTTTTCAGTTCATTCTTGAGTCCAAGTGAACATTTGTGCCTAATCTGAAAAAATTCCCTCGAGGTGTTCTTGAGATATCACGCTCACTAGAATTAGACAGATTGAAGGTCACAGTGACCTTTGACTACCAAAGTCTAATCAGTTCATTCTTGAGTCCAAGTGGACATTTGCGCCAAATTTAATGAAATTCCCTAAATGTTTTCTTGAGATACCACATTCACAAGAATTAGACAGGTGCAAGGTCACAGTGACCTTTGACCACCAAAATCGAATGAGTTCATTCTTGACTCAAAGTGGATGTTTGTGCCAAAGTTGAGGAAATTCTCTGAAAGATGTTCTTGGGATATCACGTTCATGAGTTTGGGAGGAGGGGACGTACAGGTAGATGGACAACCCGTAAACGTAATGCCTCGAGCCACAGCTATCACTGGCGCAGAGACATTAAGAGTGAAAGACTGAAACAGAGCTGCAGTCTGTCTCTCCACAGTGGACTGTAGCAGCCAGAGTCAAACATGGCGACAGGGTAGAACAAAGTCCCAGTCCACATTAACTGGAGTCATTAACCAAAGATGGATGTCATCAGCATGCGGAGTCAATAAAGGCAGAAACCCAGATGACATCGACTGGACTCTGTAAGTCGTTCAACTCGGGTATTATAGTTCACATTTTCTGCTATTTCTGGTTGTTTGCAATAATGCTGTTGTAAGTTCCACATATCAAACCTTGTCTACAGGGGCCTACCTCATAGAGTACTGTGCTGTTACCATGGAGCAGAGGACCATAGCAGATGTATGAGTGGCCGACTACCCAGCCGAGATCTGACGCTGCCCACCAAACCTGTAACAGGATATAGAAGGTGAAATAAGGGAGGTGACTCTGGTAAGTAAAGAGAATTCTAATAAGTCTTAATTCCCTTTGTGCCTTCAAATGCTAAAAATATAACATCTGAAGGTCCCATAAATGTAAATCACATGGCTTATGTTATATAAATGATGAATGTAAATGAAAATAAAAAACACAAGCAACACATACGACTTCCAGAACGTGTGACTGTTCAGTTACCATAAATATTACATGATGATCAAATCGTCTTTCAAGTACAGAGCAATCTATCTCTTTGCTGACTGCGTGCTCCTTTTTTTTTTCCTCAAACATGACTCAGACTCAGAAGAGGATGTTTTGTTGCCTTACATCTCCAGGACGGAGTCCATAAATATTTGACATGGTCCATTTCAGCATCACAGCATAGCCTGCAGTGTCTCGCACAACACCCTGAGGGACAAGATAAGAAAAACATCAGACTGGTGACAGGTATGGCACTAGGCAAAGAAGCAGGCGTAATATCAATCTAAACACAGACATTCAGCCTGGCTGCAGCGGAGGAGATGGTATTTTGCTTTCAAATGACTGCCTCTCAAACTGACTCCAATTTCTGGCTTTTATTAGTTAATGGTGCTGTTAAAATATATTTGAGCAGAGCAGTGTGTCCTCGAGTCCTCATGTCTCCTATTATAGAGATTTTCACAAACTTATGGTCTCCTTACGGCAATAACTGAGAGTCACAGCAGCTCACAGAGGAAAAAAGCTGCCAATAACGGCACTATTAGGCTCTGGAAGTAGCTAGCAGGTGGATATTTTATATCATCAGTTGGTCGAAGACAAAATGATCCTATTTGAGAGGAGCTGGGGGGAGGTTCATTTGGAACTGCCTGCAGGCAATTCCTCCTGCATGAGTCCCAGCTCCTGCTGTGGAAATCTTATTTATGTCACGGTGACGGTGTTTAGATTGGGCCTGGATTGTTTTGCAGTCAAAGAACAGATGAGTCACACAAAAGCTCTATACAGAACTGACAGCCTTTATACAAACAGGGCCGACTGAAAATCCTGCTAGGGGTGTAAGAAAGAACAGATACCAGGGAAGCACTGGTTTATCATCCAAACATTGGCATCGGCCGATATTCGCCTTGATGATGGCCATCAGCCTATCTGCAAATAACATGACATTCACGGATGGCAGTAGCCGATGTTTTTCTGTTGTGTCACAGCTATTTTTGCAGGCTGACACTAAAAGCATCCTGTTGTCCCAGAGACAATAGAAAACAAGACTGGGACACACAGAGATCTTTCCTGGGGCACCTTTGGGACAAAAGGACGCAGCAAAGACTCGCTAAGACTCACGACTGGCACATCAGGGGACACACCAGATTTTTTCTCTGATAATGCTACCTTGTTAAAAAAAAATCTGTTGAAATCGGGAGGAGACCTTGTTAGTAAGGGTGTAAATCACTATTTATTATGAAACAATATTATATCCGTTCCTTGGACAAGAGTACGATATTTGCATATCCAAAAAAGTCTGCCACGATACAATTTTGATTCAGTGTGATGCGAGAGTTGAAAAATTTGAACCTCAGATACAAATTTGCACCGCAATAGCCAATCAGCATTGAGATCCTCTGGGAACGTATGATGCTTAGGACGTACCGGCAGAAGATCATTTATCAATTCAGTGATGTCACACGCGTATGATGTGAGTTATTCAGAAACTGCCCATTGGTTCGACATCCCATTGTTCCGACCATATTAAACCCATTGTTCCGAAGTCCGTTCCGACATCATCATGAGCCATTCAGCACCGCGGACAGTCGGACTAATGGGATGTCGAACCAATGGGCTGTCGAACCAATGACATGGACCCAGTTATTCGTGCATATTAAGCGAGTCAACACAAAATATTCTAGTGTTTAAACTCGTGCAAGTAATGCAATGCGAAAATTCACACTGCAAAGATTTTAGTTTCTGATGTGACACTCCTGTTAGTGCAGTTGTTTTAAGGAGAAATTTGTTGATGTTGTCACTGCAATATAAAATAGATTGAAGGGAGGGAATTCTAATATATTATATGTCATAAAAAAGGCTTTTGAAGCAGTTATTTTTAAAGATGTTTTTTATGTGAAAGAAGGTTATATTAAAGGTTGTTTCATAAATTTGTATGATTGAATTTGTGCTCATTCAAAAGGCTGAATGACCTCAGAACAGTTCTTTTTTATTATGAAGATTTCATTATTTCCCTGGCACAAAAATAAACAACAACACAACCAAAAAACACTGATATCAAGTATTGATCAAACTGTTATTTTAACACATCGGTATTGGTATTGGCCTAGAATTTAACAACCTGTATGATGATACATATCGCATCGGCGGATTCTCGCCAATACAGAGCACTAAATCACGTCTACTTGAGAATGTACGTTTACATGACATCTACAACTATAAACCAGGTACTGATTTTCCCCTGCTGCTGTTCACAACCCTGTGACGTCAGTACCTTTGGCGTTCCAGTGGTTCCAGATGTATAGAGGACGTAGAGAGGGTGGTTGGAGGGAACAGAAACACAGTCATGCGGCCGAGCAGTGGCCATCTCTTCCTCCCAGTCCAAACTCAACTCAGGTCCCAATGATACTTTTTCCTTAGAAACACAAAGACAAATGAGATATAAATACTCAGTTTCATTCTAATGAAACTGCTATAAAAAGGAAACTGTTTAAAGTGGTGAAGACTGTGCTGCTTTATAGCTTCAAACAGTCATCACATAATTTTGGGTGGTCATGCAGTGTGAGTTATTGATCAGATCCATCGACTCCGGTGTTTTGATTTGTGTTTTAAAATGTTTTTTTCAGTTTGGGGAAAGAGACATATACACTCACTCCTATTTGCTTGCTATATGAGTAACTGGGGAAATAAATTCTCTCTTCAAGTCGAATAAATACATATTATACACGGACGTTTCTGTTGAAATTCTGTTCTAACTCCCATCAGTCATTATAATTTCTTGTAGTCGCCAGCAGAGGTAATTTGGGGTCATAGAATAATGCCCCTTGTATCTCTGACATCTGTCTCATTCCAAATCTCTTTGATACTTTAATTTCATTAACATTTAAATCCTCCCAGGAGGCCAAAGAAAAGTCATTTCTTTCTTTGGTTCTCCGAGAATGAGCTCAAGACTGCGACATCATTCAGTATCACACAGCCTCCTGAGGCGGAGGACAGACGGCCCATATAACCTCCAGCTGTCTGAAATGCATCCCATTTTACTCGATTTACTCAAAGCCAAGCCGGAGTAAAAACTTGGCTGATTTAGCGAGGCTTTCATGTTGGGAGCCGTGTCCACAGAATCACAACCTCTCGCTCGCTGAATGCAGTAATTGATCAAACAGCCGCAACCACCTTCAAAGCCGTGCTTCACATGATTTTAAGGGGATGAGTTTCCGCCGAATTACCAGTGAAAACCATTTCTCTGACTACACTGCTAATGGACCTAAGTCCACCGTGTATTATCGTCCAAAAAAGATGCAACAGAGATGTCTTAATTCAGCAGATCATTCACTGATAAATAACACTGGAGTATACAAACCAGATAAAAGAAATCGTGTAGTGTTAATGTAAGAACACAGACAGTCAGACAGAGGTATGTGGCGTAACTGATAACAACGTTGAACTGAGACGTGGGGGCCAGAAAAAACACATTACAAGAATGATTGCAACACTGGAATCAATTCTAAGAATACTTTCTATTTTCTGGGCTGAAAATTCGATGATTTTCTTTTACACTTGTGTGAAGGTGAAGCAAATTTCAGCTTGCTGCCACCATATTAATGCATAATTGTGTTCTGTATAATCATTCTACACTCCAAACTGGATCTGTGCCAGGCAGTTTATGACGGGCACCAACCTGCAACCCCTGCTGCAAACACACTACACACACTCTTAACTTTCTCTCATCTACTTGAACCAGCCATACAATCAATCAGCCATTTATTTGTCACATAAAATCATGAAGTACACCTCCAGAGAAATATGATCCTGTCAGCTCCTTCAACTTGTGCACTGTAATTTAATCCTTTTTGCCTTTTTCTTACATTGCAGGCTGCTGCTCTATAGTTGTTTACAGATGGTTCTGGTAATCCATGGCTTCTGGTTGTGGAATGAGTTAACTGTAGCTCAGTCAAAGAAAACTTTATTTCCATTTGCAGGCCTCTCTGCCTTTCTTCGGCCTACGTAGAAAGCCTCTTCCATTTGCCTACGTGGAAAGCCTAAGGTGGAGAGAGCAAACCTCACCACCCTTACATGCGCCTGCATGGAAAGCCATAAGGCAGGGATAGCACACCTGTCTGCCCTTTCATGTGCAAATGAGGAAAGCCTGAGTCAGAGAGAGCAAACCTCCTGCCCTTCCATGTGCCTACATGGAAAGTCATAAGGCAGGGATAGCACACCTGTCTGCCCTTCCACGTGCAAACGAGGAAAGCCTGAGCTGAGGCAGAGAAAGCAAACCTCCTGCCCTTCCATGTGCCTACATGGAAAGTCATAAGGCAGGGATAGCACACCTGTCTGCCCTTCCACGTGCAAACGAGTAAAGCCTGAGGCAGAGAGAGCAAACCTCCTGCCCTTCCATGTGCCTACATGGAAAGCCATAAGGCAGGGATAGCACACCTGTCTGCCCTTCCACGTGCAAATGAGGAAAGCCTGAGGCAGAGAGAGCAAACCTCCTGACCTTCTATGTGCCTACATGGAAAGCCATAAGGCAGGGATAGCACATCTGTCTGCCCTTCCACGTGCAAATGAGGAAAGCCTGAGGCAGAGAGAGCAAACCTCCTGACCTTCCATGTGCCTACATGGAAAGCCATAAGGCAGGGATAGCACACCTGTCTGCCCTTCCACGTGCAAATGAGTAAAGCCTGAGGCAGAGAGAGCAAACCTCCTGCCCTTCCATGCGCTTACATGGAAAGCCTAAGGCAGGGAGAGCAGCAGCAAAGACCCTCGGGAACAGAACAGAGCAGCATCAATGACAAACAGAAATGACACTGATAAGTCAGACACAGCATGAAAAGGAGGAGCTGGGGTGGAGGCGGGTTGCAAAGCAGCTTGCAGAGGAAGCAGCAACAGTAGGCAGGCCAGAGCAGTTTAAATTGGGCACCCTGAATGAGATTCACCAATTGGTTGCATAGAAAGGAATCATGTGATCTATCAGCTGACTCCCTTCCATCAGTCAGCTGCTCCACCAGCTGATTGGGCTGTTTGAGATCAGCTGATGTAGCTGGGATGTGAGCTGAGCTTGACATCGTGTCCTGCCTGAACTAACGCTATGCTCAATGTTTGGGGACAGTTGCTTTTGTTGTTTCAGAAATAAATCCAAAACAGACTCAGTGAATTAACTGATGTCATCAGTGACACAGACGGTGTCCTGGAATGTGCTCCAGACTCTGATTGGCTCCAGCTCTTGCGCCACTAGGGGTACATGTCATAGTTTGTACGGCTGCCCCCTTAAAGTTGAAGATTCAAATCATCAGTTGGGGACCCCGCAGTCAACTGAGATTCTTCAAGTCAAGCAATCATTTTTTCTTTTTTTTTGTCAGTCTGTGTACGTGATGTTTTGGTCCCCAGGTTCAGCTGCAAAGTGAGCACTCCTCGCTTTCATACTGCCCTCCAGTACAGGCAGCTGGGTGAGTTTGACTGAGATGGTGGCAGCTGGAGGAAGGAAGGCTTTGTCAGGTAAGGCTTCGAGATAATGTTATCTTCTGCCATCTGCTTTTAAATGGTGAACTTAGAGCTCACAACAACTTCCTATGACATTCTTTGGCTTTTCTTCATTGGTGCGCATGCATTAACTCAGACGCTAAATTGGCCGGTTTACGAAATTACAAAAATGTTGCTGTCAACCTGAACGCCTGCCTTACCCTGTTCAAACTGTCAAACTCTATACGGAAAGACAAGGAGTAACCTGGTTGAAATGCGCTGTCCAGTATTCCAGGATTTAGTCAAGTTTCGCTGAAAGGAAGGATAATAAAGTTCCTATTGTCTCATACTGAAACTGGCACAGAAGTTGTTCAGTGTGCAATCCAACGTCTGTTCGACGGCTAGCAGGACACTAGTTTTGCTGGTGCCATCTTCTCCATCTTGACCTTGATGTTTACTGATGTTTACATTTGAAAACCCCAACCTGGTTAGCTAGCAGAATTTGGCAGGAGGAGAGTTTACAGAGTGGTCATTTACTTTCCTCATCCTGATGAGCGCCTCACAGCTATATGTCACCATTGCCAAACGCCAACCAGAAAAAGAAATTCCAATTCTAGGCAATAATCCTTTAAATCTAATCCTTTAAATTGAGTTCAGTGATTAAATCCTTTTTTATAGGTTAGAAACTGCAACAACAGCAGCTACACAATGATATTAATTAGGATCACATATGGCCGCCATATGTTAGATACATTTACATTCTGTCACACAGCCAGCAGGTTTGGAAACGACACCACGTTGACAAATTAAGCTTTATGATGCTTTGTGCTTCTTACCATGTTAGGCCTGTTGTAGATGAGGACTTTCGAGGGTCTGTGAGAGCTCAGCTCCAAGGCCTTCTTCACCAGAGGGATGTACTCCACTCTCCTGCCTGGCTCGATGCCAAATGAGGCTGTAACCATCAGCTTGGGCTGAGAAACACAGAGATCAGGTGAGAATTGGACTGTGTTCAAATGTCAAGAACGCACAGCATCATGTTTCTTCAGCTGTGTTAGAAACAGAATCTCGTGCTCCCATCATACCTGCCTTGAATGTTTGTTTTGATACATTTTTAACAGGGTATTAGTGGTATGAGTCTGTTGCCTGTGGCAGCACTCCAGTGTCGAGTCACATCAAGTTCACGTACATGAGTGCAATGATGATTCTGTAATAAATAGCAGGCTCACATCACACCTGAGGCGTTCTTATTGCCTGGGTCCAGACCTTTGAATCTGCCCACTCCACTGAGTTGATTGATTCGTCTGGAATGTGATATGCAACAGCAGTAACTTGGTGAGAAAGATAAACAACCAATAAGCATCATGTGGGGGACTACTGATTAGACAACCAGAACCATGGATGGAACTAACGGCACTCTCAAGCTGTTGTCAAGCTGTGCGCCGGAACCAATGAGGAATCATCGAGGTGGATGTTAATCTACAATTCTTCTCTATATCGCCCAAACGGCAACATGCTTGTGCTTGCTTAACCCAAACAATGTGTCATGTGACTGCAGTTGGTTCAGATCGAGATCAGAACACGTTCTCACCACAAACAAGCCGCACCAGAGTTCGTTTGTAAGCGGACCGAGACCGCGTCTTCAAGAAGGTCTCAGTCTGGTTGTTTTAATGCGCACTCGAGTGCCATTGCTGTGTTCACACCTGCCCAAACGATCCACACTTAGGGGGCAAACAAACTTGAGTTCAATTGAACCGAACCAAACAGGGCAGGTGTGAAAGCACAATAAGGTTTGGTCAGGGAAAACGGAATCCTCCTCCCCTACGAACATTGGATAAGCTGAGCATTCACTGTATGATTTGAGCATGTTTCCCCAGGGTTAATGTCTTTTTATCAACTAAATCAGCATATAAGTAGCTAGTATGTTGGTACTGCTAACTGAATGCGTGAGAATCAAAACTTAGTCCGGCCCACTTTTGCAGGAATGGACTTTTACGCTCTTTTAAGCCCTGGATGTCTGTCGGCTTTTCGGGATGTCTGATTGTTTTTAAACGTACAGTATTAACACTCAGGTTGTGGACTGACTGAACTTACTCGTACAGCAGCAGTTGGAAAGAAAAAACGTCTCTAACACCATGTCATACAGTGTATGCCCAGCTTTAAAGTGGGCATAATCTTTGACCGAATACGGACAAACGGAGTGTAACGAGATGACAGTTCTGTCTGATATTAGGCAAGTGTTCCCTCAGAGTCAGTAATATTTTCTGTAACTTTTTAGATTTTATAGTTTGATGCACAAACACCACAGCTTTGAAAGAGATTCCCTTCAAACGCACTCAGTCATAGTTTATTTTCCCTAGTGGCCACTATAAGGCATTTCAATGTCTACAGGAGAGGTGCTCAACAAGGATCATTCACTCGCCTCTTTTAATTGCAAAGGGGATTCATTTCTCTAAAAAGGTCTCCTTATTCATGCAGATTATTATTAAGTGTTCATCTGAAAAGAACTGAGTCAACAAAACTCATGACAACATTAAGCGTCCCGCGGAGAGTGCCTCAACAATAAGAGTTGAAACACTAGATCAAGTCGCTGGTAGCGATACTTAATAATACTGTATTACTTCAGATTTATGTTTGTGTAAACACATCCATCAACAGAGATCATCATCTTCACAAACAGTCGCTGTCAAAATGTCAGATTGGTCCATTAATTCTTCTGCTGCCCTGTTAGAAACTCTGAGTGCAGATGGCATCATTCTTCACTGTGTGATTGCAAAAAGAAAAAGCAAGCCAAGTTCTTCCCCCTGTGAAAGATTCATTCTGAGCTTACAAACACAAAGGGACCTCAGGCACCTCTGGCTTTCAGTGTTTCAGATACTTTTTCAGGGTGAATGGTGCACATTAGTGCTCTTCAATATGCACTTGTCAACCTTAGACTAGTGCTAAATCCAAGCAAAACAAAGTTCATGCTTTTTTTCTAGAGCAAGAAATTCTGACAGTCCTCCTCAGTCCACACTGGGTGGTATCAATACTGAGAGCCGCAGAGTATAAATATCTAGGTATCTGGCTTGATCAATCATTTAAACATCACACTGAAAATCTCATCACCAAACTGCAGCAAAAACTTCTGTGCAGAAACAAATCCTGTTTCCTTCTGAATTCTAGGAACAGTATAGTCGAGGCTGTCTTTCTATCAGTCTTAGATTATGGTGGTACAGTATCATCTGCAGATATGCTGCTGCTTCTCTTTAACCCCCAGACTAAGTTGATCATTCTTCCCCCTGAGTCTTTATTAGAGATCCCTCTGATAGTCACCACTGCATAAGTTGGTTGGTCGTGATAATCACTTGTATCTCCTTATCCATTAATCCCTCTTTAGACATTCAGCACTACACATAACATCTACGCTGGACTGGACCACAGCTAGTGTTGGGTACTGTTTACAGTTCCAGTTCCTGGAATTCGGCACAGGTACTCAAGTTTTTCGGTAATCACAAAACATTTTGTACAAGCTGCAGGGGATATGTAGTAGACTAAGACACAACTGACCCTTAGCTAAGTCCCACCCCTGAACGCAGACTGGCCAATCATAATGTAGCATCGGGCTGGCTCAGCCCAGGGTCCGACAACAACACAGCTGTGCTCCATTGACTCTAATGCAGTCATTTCAGATTTCCTTCATTTTCAGGCTGGTTTTGTGGATTTGGAGCTAAATGTTGTGCCTGGGACACGTCGTGTATTAATGATACTCGTTACCTGGAGAGGTTGGAAAAAGATATACGTTTCTTCCCTGTTCAAAAACCAAAATCAAACCCTGAAAAGTGTAGGGTTAGCTAGCTAGCTACTGAAGATATAGCCTACTGAATGTATACACATGCTGCTTTTGCTTTGTAATGATTCTAACAGTGAAACAAAGACTGACCCTGCTGTACAGGAAGTGAAGTGAAGGGAAGCAGGGAAACTTTGCTGATATTCAACCAGCTGTGTGTCATCGCAGTGTGTGCAGATGAACAGTGTTTGGCTTCTGCCCGTCTGCCGGCGAAGCTCCAATGGCAGTGGTCTGGAAGCTGGCGGCACAGGAAGGGGAAGTCAAACCCCGTTTATCTGCACACACTGCGATGCCACACAGCTGGTTCAATATCAGCAAAGTTTCCCTTTATATTCATTGTCTTGTGTGGTGATCAGCAGTGATGTGGTGGTTCACTTTTACACTGTGATCTGTAGCCTATAGTTCGGCTTTAGCTTCTAACTATCTTTGTCTTTTTAACCTGTTGTTGCTGCTGAGTCAGTTTGACATCCTGGATATATCCTTCAAACACAGACTGTAGACCCCTCTGTCTGCTTCTCTCTGGAATCACTTCCCTTTTCCAAAAATGTTATAATACTTTTTCAGGGAGTGCAGTTAGTTACAGTGTGGGCTCCAGGCCAGCTCTGACAACTTGACAAACTATCACAAAGGGACAAGGCTTAGCAAAGGGTGAATTCTGCTCCTTTAACTCTTTTCTAATCACACGTAGAGCTAATCTTCTGTTTGTCTGTCTGCAGTGATACTTGGCTATTACTCAAATAATATGGAAAAGAAAATAGAGCACATGCTGAAACTTGATTTGAATCACTAGGAAGTCGATAGAGTGGTTGCGGAGCTCTCTGTTGACAGCCTCAGGGCCCCGTGGCTTTGGGGTGTTTCACAATACTTATGCCTCTTGTCTAAATCTGCTGCTCTCACCCAAATGTGCTCTCAGGTACTGAAATTTGGCACCAATGAATTTAACGTGAATCGGTACTCGGTAGTGGCACCATAATTTGGTCGGTACCCTTTTAAGTATCGAATTCAGTACCTTTCCCTAAACAGGAACCTACCAAGCTTTACTACTACTGCTCTACTGCGCTACTAACTATGCTTCAAGTCTAACAGGTTTATTCTGAACTTGGAAAATGTGCCTAAAGATTTTGTGCACCACCTGTAATAATTTCCAACACATTCTCAAGATCAACACTCCCTCTACCCTGAGATAATTCAAGATCATGACCTCAAAACACTTCACCTCAGTATGCTATTGTTCTTACTGAGTATTTTCCTGTTATGATTTTACTGTATCTCAACATCCTTGCAAATGAAGGAAACCTCAAGGCTAAGACAGAAGCTTTGCATTGGCACATGAAAATAGGAATTAGGAAATGAATAGCTTCAGCCACGTCATTTCTCTGCTTCATATAAGCACATAAAAAGAACAAAGGGTGATCAGATCAGCCTGCCCTTGGGTTTTAATAAGTGGTCAAGGTTCTGAGACTGACATTGAATTAATAAAGATCATGTAGCCCTGTTGCCATGGCTCAAGAAAAGATAAACCTCAACCACAGGGTGAATAACAAGATCTTCTAACCTTGGCATGATCGATGCGGACAGAGAGCTCTTTTGAAGCAAAGCCACCAAAGATAAGGCTGTGCGGTGCACCGATCCGTGCACAGGCCAACATGGTGAACATGGCCTGCGGCACCATGGGCATGTAGATGACTACCAGATCTCCTTTCCGTACCCCGTTCTTCACCAGGACTCCTGCTAACCTGGAAACCTGAAACAAGACATAGAACACAGAACATTCACACTGCACTCCTTCAAATATCCGCATTAATCTACTTTAGATAAGTGCTCATGACTAAGTATACCCAGCATAAACAAATGATGGTAAAACTGACACACTTTCTTGAGCATGGTTTTGGGTTATTAATGTGAAAAGAACTGTGGATTTAAGTCCTTTATAGATTGCCTTCAGCTGGAAATAATCTGACAAATGAAAGACCTCAATATGTTGTTGTAAATTCAATCAAATTAAATTAAATGTATTTTTGCTCTGGGGGCAAAGCACATTCTGATTATAGTGCATGCAACTGAGTCTTTATTGAACTGAAGCATCTGCCCAAATGCCACCAAATTAATAATTTCCTTTTAATTGTGTTATTGTGTTTTGCTGTGTTTCATGCTAATGTTGGCTCAATCCAGCAGCAGAAAAGCTCAGGCAACAGTCTCAGTCGAAGGATGAAAAATGTATCTATTGTCATGGCAACACTGACAAACTCCACTGCTCTGAAATCCAACCAAAGGTTACTTGCATGCCTCTCAATCCATTTTTTACCACACATCCTGGCAGTCCAGATCAGGCTTTAACAAAGTGACTCCTCCAACTCCTCATGCTGCTGCTCACTTCTGTGACTCCTGCCTCTAATAAAACCTTTTACCTGGTCCTGAAGTTCCCTGAAAGTGATGATTTGTTTAGTTCCAGTCACTGGGCTGTCATAGATGATGGCAGGCTGCTCTCCACGGCCGCTCTCTACGTGTCGGTCCACAGCATTGTAGCAGACGTTCAGCTTCCCTCCGACAAACCTGACAGAGACAAAAAGAATCAACCAACAAGCAACACCACTGTTCAACGATCATATATAAACCACACATATTTTTGCACATGTGCATTAGGGCTGGGCGATATGGCTTTAAAAATATTCTTGAAATATTTTAGGCTATTTCAGAGACACAATATATCTCTCAATATTTTGAAATCTCTTCTACACTATTGTAGACTACTAAAACACATAATTATTAACTACAGTTACAATAAAGTTAAACAAAGTAGCTACTGTCATAATACAGTTAAATAAAGTACTGTTATAATAAAGTGAAATAAAGTATTGTTGAAAAAAATCAAAGCAGAACCACTGGTGCTTTCATTCTGAAGCATCTGGCTTGTCTTGGACTGGAGGTGTTCATGTTTTTGCCGTGAATGTGAAGCTTCCGGTTAACAGTTAGCAGTTTGCAGAAAGTTAAACTGTTGTCACTGTGCCATTAAATGTGATGATATTATTCACGGTAAGCGACAAACTAACAACTTTCCAGTCTGTGTAAAAATAATATCTGAAAGTTGCAGTGGTGCTCCATGGTCACAAAATGCGACTAAACAGTCACGGTCTGGAGCCCTGCAGTTACAAAAACACACACTGTCTGCTCACACTGTTAAACTCATTGAGTCAAACTCTTACTGTGGTGCCATTAAACATGATAATTTATTCACGGTAAGCTACAAACAAACTAACAACTCATCAGTCCATGTATCAGTAATATCTGAAAGCTGCAGTGGTGCTCCATGGTCACAAAAGGCAGCTAAACAGTAGTGGTCTGGAGCCCTGCAGGTACAAAAACACACCATCATCTCATCTGCTCATACTATCCTTCAGCTTAATGAGTTAAACTGTAAGTGTGGCACCATTAAAAATGATAATCTACTTACTGAAAGCTACAAACAAACTAACACCTCTCCAGGTCCATGTACTAGTAATATTTGAAGGTCACAGTGGTGCTCCATGGTTGCAAAATGAGACAAAATATTCAGCATCTGGAGCCCTGCAGGTACCAAAACACACACCATTGTCTGCTCATAGTGTCATTACATTCGTTAAGTTAAACTGTTACCGCAGTTCCATTAAACATGATGATTTATTCACTGTAAGCTAAAAACAAATTGACACCTCTCCGGTCCATGAATTAATAATATCTGAAAGTTGCAGTGGTGCTCCATGGTCGCAAAAGACAGCTAAACAGTAGTGGTCTGGAGCCCTGCAGGTACAAAAACACACACCTTCATCTGCTCACACTATCATTACACTCCTTAAGTTTAAGTGTTACCACAGTGCCATTAAACGTGGTGATTTATTCACTGTAAACAACAAACAAACTTAAACCTCTCCAGTCAATGTATCTAATCAATATCCAAAAGTCCCAGTGGTGCTCCACGGTCGCAAAATGCCACTAAATAATAGTGGTCTGGAGCCCTGCAGATGAGACACACGTTACACCTGCTCACATACTATTGCTTAAGAGAAAGTGATCTAAATGGGTGGGGGAGTGTGTGACGTGTACGTTTGTGAGTCTTATTGTGTGTGTGTCTGTAGCAAGAGAACCAAAGTGAGCTCATGGCGGTGATTTAAAAAGAGACGACTGGACAATTTATACTTGATATTCACAATTTAGTCTTTTAAAACATCCCATCAGGAACAAGCCACAATACATCGAGTATATTCAATATATCACCAACTCCTAATGTCCATACATACTTTAGGTTTCTATATCATCAACATCATATGCCACCGTCTCTATCTCCACATCTCTAAAAGCATGCTTTCCTTAAGAGTACATTTTTGGCTGACAGGGTTCTTTCTTTTCACTTAATATTGAAACACAACTTGATGAAACCACTTGAAACTAAAACATATGCAGCTGCCTGTGCCAGCAGTACACAAATCAATGCACTTGATAAAGCGACAGTTTCAATCCATTCTGGTGCTGTGCATATGGATAAAGAGCAGTGAGCAGGTTGAGCAGATGGTGTTTTGGAAGCCAGAGAGAGACACACTGGCTGTGTCCTTCATTTTAACATGACAGAAATGTTGCTACATTCAGGCAGCTCTGGCTCTTTTTCTACCAGGCTACATGATATAACTGACAACCCCACCGTCCAAACAAACAAACAAACAAACAAACAAAAATATTTTCAATTCATTCCATTCCCAGTGCAGGTGTACGTCGGTTGTCAGGCATTTTAATGGTTTGCTTGCAGCTATAAAGAGAGCTTTTATCCATCTAGAAAACATCTTAATTTGCTTGTACAACAAATATGAAGATTTTTTTTTTTTTTTTAAATTTGGTGTAATTTAAGAAACTTTCAAGACTCACTTTGCGCCTCTCTTACAAGACCTCTCTACTGTTAGCAGGCCTGAGCTGACAAACTAGCATTAGCTGATAAGCTAACATTAGCTGTTAGACTAGCTTTAGCTAGCCTCGATGAGAAACACAAGAAGGGTTGGGACTCGATTTGAAGAGGTGGTGGACATCACAGTGTGACTGCTGTGTTCACACCTGCCCAAATGAACCGCACTTAGGGGGCAAATGAACTTGTATTCGATTGTGTGACCCTGTAAGTAAATGGTGCACAATTGCCCCAAGTGGTTACATTGCAGTCTGTTTTTGCAGCTCTACCCTGCAGCGGTCTCACCCAATACTAGACCAATTTCAAAAGATATTGCACTCATTACTCACTTAGACACAAAAACGTGACAAAGTAGGGTCCAGGTTGAAAATACTGAAGTTACCCTTTAAAGATGCAGAACTGACGATGTTGTCCTGTAAGACTCACCTGTCACTTTTTAAATTATTACTTCATATTTTTCATGTTTTTCTTTCACACAACACAACAAATGAAAAATGCCACTTCTTTTTGTTTGACTACGTATAGGTTTTTGTTAAATTGTAGTTTAGTAACCAGAAGTGACATTTCTCACGTCTATTTAATGTATCTTTGCTCAGGGGGCAGAATATTATTGATCTGTAAATATACAACCTGCATCTTGAGGTGAAGTGAGGTGTGTATTTTTGCAGGATAACAGATTTACTATAATTTCTATCTAAGAGCCTGTGTAAATCAAACAAGGCTCCACATAAGCTTCTTTAACTCCGCATTTTGTCGTCAAAAGACATTTTGGTGATTATGTAACAGTCATGCCTCATGACGGAGGAGTCTATAGAGCTTACTGACATTGTGTTCAGTGATTTTACGATGAAAATGTTAATACTTCAGGGTGATAATTTGACTTCTGAAAATGTTTCATGTTTTTACTGTGTTTTTTGGACGCAAACACACGTGTCATTTTGAAGTGTTGAACTGAAACTGTTCCTTGCCGTGTTGCTCGCTTGCAACATTGAAACCTACCAGTTTGGAAACACTGGATCCTCAACGTGCAAAGTTTTAGTCCACGGCTCAAACCAGTTAATATCCAGTCCCACCTCACCCCAGAAAGTCTCGGGGTTGTCCCTGGCCGAGGCGAAGGCTCGGCTGTACGCGGTGTCGGATGCATACTTTCTGCAGCACTGCAGGGCGAAATACTTGTTCAGGTCTGCAGATGCATGCGACCCTGCAGCTCTCACACCACGTTGTTGTTGTTGAGCTGCAGCTGAGACAGTCCACAGTTTCCTCCCGAGGCTCCTCTCGCGCTGAACTGACGCGCACTGATTCAGCCGCAGTAGGTGTTTGATTTGGAAATGCATCGCAGCTGGAGTTGTTTCTGAATGGGGAAACTTCCCACGTTTCTTCGGTGTTTTCCTGCAGGTGAGGAACCCTTCTACGGCTCGACTCTGAGCGACGTCATCTGAGGCCACGTCAGGGGAGAGAAGGCTCCTGCAGAGATCTTCGCAATGCACTCAAGGAATGCGAACTCTGAACTGGATGTGGTCTCTTGCAGGAGGAGCTCTGAGCCACAAAACTGTTACACAACACATAAACTGGTATTACTGCAAACCGCATTATAAACCGCACAAAGTATTTCTGCACAAATATGTAAAGGATGCTTTTAACAAAAGAAATAGGATGAATTGAGGTCATGTGGGACACTTTTTTGTTTATGCCTCTGCAGATCTACATAAAAACTCACCCTATAAATCATCTTAAGTCTTTTTATGTTGGAATAAAATGAGAAAACACAATTTTTTGAAGCTTTGTGCCTCCAAACACACCATGACTGCCCCTCTGTCACTCAGGCAGCGTGTTCAGGTTGTGTGGGACAGCTTGTTTGATAGATAAGGTGAGACACCGCACTCACCATGTGCTTGCAATGCACAGACCTCCGGTAAAGGTAGACCACGCCCACTTTGATAATGTCAGACCAATCCAACCCAAGGTGACATGGCAAGAATGCTTTCCCATGCCACCCCTACACCCTCTACCAACACATTTCCACTCTGTTTTCTACTTTCACACGTATCTCCCATATTGGGTGCTGTCCCAAACCAACTGGTGAGGGGTGGAAATATTATATTATGTTATAAAAACCCTCCAAACAGCGAGCCTGCACCGATGCCAACATATCGACCATGTGCACGCTCTGTACAATTAAATTCCACGCGACTACCCTGAGGTTTGTAAACTGTTCAAACGAAGACATACATTTAATATTGTCATGCAGACGTTAACATCTGAAACGCTACATTGTATTTAGGATCAAATCTACACCTCTCTAGCCTCTGTAAAACTGTAGTCGTGGTTTTTTTATGGTAAAGTGTAAGAGACCGAGTAAAGTCCGCTTGAGGCATGGGTTGAATGGTTTGATTGTGAGTTTGGACAGCCCTTAGCACTCCCAAACTTCCCAGGAACACACCCGCAAAGTCCACTAATCTGCAAGTGCGGTGAAGTCCGGACATTTGGCCCAAATGTCTGAAATGGTGTCCAAATCCACAATTCATCCAGTCCACAAGCGGACTTTCTGCAGACTTCCAGAGAGTCCGCTTGGGGTGCAGACCTCAGCAGACTTCACTGATTTAATAACCCACAGTTTACTGCAATATGGGCGTGACATGGTAGTAGGGTTTTTTTTTCAATAGCCGACTAAAAATATAAAACATATGTCTATAAAGCAGTTACCGTAGCCTATTAAAACAATACTTGAAATTGTGCAGGCCAGAAATAATATTCTACAACATCATGATACAGAAATACACAGTAATATAGGCTATGGAAGGGAACCAAAATGCATTGTATTTCTGCACCCTTGCGCAGGGTATTGCCAACTATAAGGGCTAAAGTGTCTGCAGTCCATATGTTATACACTAATACAGTCTATTGTTACACAGAACTTTATTTTGTTCACTCACATGTGGGTTTTATATCTTGTTATCTCCAGGGACAGATGAGCAGAATGAATCTGACGGCAGTTATAATGATTGTAACTGTCACTCCAACGTTTCCATTGGCAACGAGTAAAACAGTCTCGAGGGCTGTCTTATCAGCGGCTTGCAGTCTCTGCCCCAACAGACTGTATGTAATGACGGTGAACACGTCACAGCGCGTTCGACTGGAGGCCACAAGTGCTCAGTCTACAAGTCTAGACTCCGGACTCGTGGACATTGCGGGCACTTTCTCAGGAAGTCCAAAGCTACAGTTCATCCAGTGCACAAGGGGTCTAAAGCAGACTTTCTGCAGACTTCCAGAGTCCACCTGGGGTGCAGACTTCAGCAGACCTCTCTGATTTAATACCCATTGCAATATGAACGTGACGTTGTGAGTTTTTGAACTGCCGAAAAAGACAAACCATATGAATGTGTAAAATAATTATTGATAGTTAGGTCTATTAAAATGTTCCTTGAATTGCATAGGCCAGAAATAATATTCAACCACATCATGATACAGAGATATGTTTAAGTCTTGGCTGTAGAGGGACTGAAATACATTTTATTATTCATCAGGCTGTGCAGCGAAATAGGCTAAAAAACTGGCCGAAATAAAAAAAAAACAAAAGAAGGTTTCTAATGTCAGTAATGCCCAGTTTATTGAGTTATAGTCCTGTCCTTAGTTACAAACATTTCTGTTTTTGAACACCTGTATCCTGTATGTTATATAGAGATGTTAATACATTTTTGTTCTGTCACAGAAAACTCTGTACGGTACATGGGATTTATATCTTGTTATCTGCAGAGACAGATGAGTAGGCACTGTTCATCAGCTCATATGACATATATATAAATATGGCAGCAGCAATTGCTGAATGTTTCCACGGCAACAAGTAAAACCGGAGGCCTGTCCATCAGGCGCTTGCAGTCTCTGCCCTCGCAGACTTTATGCGATGACGGTAAATACGTCACACTACAAGTAATCTCTCAAGACAGATTCTGCAGTTTACATTGTAGAATCTGTCGGCAGCCCTGTGTGAAAGACGACTTGGGGGGGACATGCTGTGCTTTAGCCAATCACAATGGAGGGGGCACGGCCGAGACGTGCAGGTGTCCCCAGGAAATGTGTACCTACTGAAACAGCAACCTCGCGTCTGTGGCAACCGCTCCACCCAAAACGCCGTCTCGTCAACATGGGAAAAAACATGTTTTTTCCAGCGGATGTCTGAGTTACAACATGATTGAGCTAACTGGAGTAGTTTCATGTCGTATCCGACAACGGGAGGCTTTTAACAGATGATATCCTGATGTTAGCTTTGCTAACTGTCCCTGTCAGCTGCAGCCACTGATGCTTTCTAGACATCGTGATTTCCCACAACTGAATAAATACCACACATAGCAACACAAAACTGCTTTGCTAGCTCAATCATGTTGTAGCTAAGATATCCGCTGGAAAATATATTTTATTCACGGACCGTTTATTGAGTTATTACCTTATTTTGATACAGTCTGTTGTTATTACAGACACCGCTAACAGCTAACGTTAACAGCTAACGGTTAGCCCAGCTAATCTACGATAACCATGTTATTAATTACAAAACATGCACACAGAAATAGTAACGTTTGTTTGATCATTGTGTTTATAGACTTAACAAACATCAGATTAGTCTACATGGTGATATAGTGACGTGAAAAATGTGATATATAGCTAAACTCTGCTGGTTTTCTACCCTAAGTATTCGTAAACAACACGGCGATTCCCTGGGGGCACCGCCGGAAGTTAAGGGCGTGAGCGATCACCGAGGCCCCTGCACTTCTGTTAGTCGAAAAACTCCGGGCTGTGCCTCCAGAGGTAAAGGAAGGAATTTTTTTTTTGGATTTCCAGATTGCACTACGAGCAACTGAAGTTTGCAGGGCTCAGTCTGCAAGTCCAGAGGGTAGACATTCCAGGAGAGGTGCAGCCGTTGTGTGGTGGCAACAATTAAAAGTTCCCATATTCTGCTCATATTCAGGTTTGTATTTTATCTTTAATGTTCAAAAACACATTAACTGGGTCCTTTTAAGGATGTGGCCTTTGCAGTTGATGTCGGCAGTCTATGTCCTTTGAAGACCGCATCAGCCAAACCGTATGGTTTCCGAAATGAGACGGTTTGGTCTGCGGAGGGTTTCCTGGTTGCATCACCAGTTGTTCTCGCCCCGTCCCTTTGGCATCTTTGCTTCCTAACAACAAGCTGCACTTGACAAAAGAAGGAGCAAACTAGTAAGTTAGTTAGCCCTAAATCATGGACCCAGAGATTGTTATATATATATACTTGAGGAGTCACTGCCGGAGACACCACCGTTTGATATATTTCAGGCTGATCGTTGGACCGTTTTCAGGAAAGCTTTTTAGATTAAGATTGTTTAAGCTGTGTGCTTTTAGCTAATCATAATGTTAACTGTTAGTTAACTTACGTCACCGGCACACAATGCATCTTGGGATAGGCGGGGCCATGAAGGATTTATGCGTTGCATCCTCCAAATTCTGGGATAGATGGCCTGATTTCTCGGCCGCGTTTGAAATGGGACAGCCTGGGTCGCTCCGATGTGACGCAATCGGTCTTCCAAATGCAGCCTTTAAAGGCTGCAGCCCCCGAATTGAGACACAGCTATTGGTTCTCATACTGTCTGCCTTTATATACCTGTAATCATCCTTGGTCTGGAACGTTCCGTTTTTTATCTTTATAGGCCATTGGCAACAGCTTGGGTCCATGTTTACTTCCTGTCAGCTGATGTCATCCACATACACTGCAAAACATTCCAACAAGAAACACAAAAGAACCAAATTAGATTGTTGAGGTTTCAAACAGTCTGCATAGTAGACTTGTGACATCACAAATTCACAGAAATCTTGACGGCTCATTTACAGGCACAGTTTCTGATTATGAGCTGTGTGTGTTTCTCTGTGTTTTGATACTTTCACAGTATTTATATGGCACTAATACCTGCTTTACCTTTAAAAAGACATGGGTATCTGACTTTGACAATATGGGACCTTTAAATTTAATAACAGTGTTTATCTGATGTCCCACATCCCCTGAACTCACCGTAATGTTTGCATGTATTATTTTGGGATTCTGCTTACAACCTGATATCAGCATCATAGTTTTGAGCTCCACACAGTTTCCAAAACATTTCTCAGGAGTAGCAGTTCAGTCTTTTATCATGAAAACAAGAAGAAATAATTGATATTTATTTGTGAACGCTTGCAGCTCATTATCATGGCAAATCTTTGTTTACTAGCAGCAGCATTAAATTCTCATGGTCCTCAGGGTGGCATCAATAACAACCCTCTTGTTAAGAATGCAAATACCTCTGATTAAACTGATCAGGGAACTCTTCCAGGGGCTTGTTGGAGGATATTTATGAACATGGCTGAGTTTATTGTATGGAATCAAATTCTATAAAAATCTCTCGTTTAGCTGAGTCACTCGTTCTGGTGTCATCACAGCGGCAGCTTGTGCAATCCTGTCACGCCACACGGCAGCAGCAGCAGCAGCAGCAGCAGCTCTGTCTGCTCTCAGATGGTGCTGTGTACATCTCTTTCGTCACTGCCATCATCCAAGCTGCGGGTAAATACCCATAATCCAGCTGACCCCCTGGACGTGACCCCTGCACACTGGTGCCCCTGGTTGAGTAACTCATCCATGTGATATTTCAGGGTCATCTGTTTCTATTTATATGTGCGGAGCAGTGTTTTCCATTAGACAGTCCTGGAAGCAGCATGCACTTTTCCAGGAAACGCAGTGCACTGCCTCGCAGCTACTGGGCTCATAACATTTCTCACTGAATGTGTAAATGTAAAAGAACTCAGACAAACACCTTGTTAGTTTAGCTTAGCAGTGGTTCCCAGGGAAAATAAACAGAGAAGTGAATATATCATTTATAAACACAAATGTTATGTTATCATCTACATTTTACATATTCTGAATTATTGATGAAGGCTTTTTTTGTACCCATCACATTCCAGTGTTATCCTGTGGATTGTTTTGGATCTGATGAGCCTGTGCCATGGGTGGATTATAAGATAATGGGCCCCTGGGCACAAACATGCAGAGGCCCCCCACCACCTCTGCTACATAAGAGCAAAAGGCACAGACTTCGCATGCCTTTGTAGTCATGTTGTCTTTATGGTGTAATTGTGTGTCTTTTTTGGTCGTTTCCTGTCTCCTTGTAGTTGTTTTGTGTCTGTGTGTAGTTGTTTTGTGTCTTTGTGGTCATTTTGTGACTTTTTCTAGCTGTTATGCGTCTGTTTGAAAGCAAATTTGGCTTTTTTGCTCATTTTGTAACTCTTTGAGGTAATTTTGTGTCTTTCTGTAGTCATTTTGTGTCTCTTAAAGGTAATTTTGTGTCTTTTTGTAGTCACTTTGTGTCTCATTGTCATTGTTATTGTCTCCTTGCTGTCACTTTGTGTCTCATTGTCATTGTTTTGTGTCTCTTTGTGGTTGTTTTGTGTCTCCTTGTTGTCCCTTTGTGTCTCTTTGGTTGTTTTATGTCTCCTTGTTGTCATTTTGTGTCTTTTTGAGGTCAATTCATGACTCTTTGTGGTTGTTTTGTGTCTCATTTTCATTGTTTTGTGTCTCCTTGTCGGCACTTTGTGTCTCCTTGTCATTGTTTTGTGTCTCTTTGTGGTTGTTTTGTGTCTCATAGTCATTGTTTTGATTCTCCTTGTTGTCACTTTGTGTCTCATTGTCATTGTTTCGTGTCTCCTTGTTGTCACTTTGTGTCTCATTGTCATTGTTTTGTGTCTTCTTGTTGTCACTTTGTGTTTCATTGTCATTGTTTTGTGTGTGTTTGTGGTTGTTTTAGGTTTGCTTGTAGTCTTTTTGAGGCCACTTCATGTCTCTTTGTTGTTGTTTTGTGTCTCCCTGAGGGCTTTTTTTTTGTATCTTTGTGTTTGCTTTGTGTCTTTTGGGAGTAATTTTGTGAGGGTTTTTTGGTCATTTTCTGTCTCAGTGTGGTTGTTTTGTGTCTGTATGTGGTGATTTTGTGACTATTTGTAGTCATTTTGTGTCTCCTAACGATAGTTTTTTGTCTTTTTGTAGTCGTTTTATGTCTCTTTGTAGATGCTTTGTTTCTTTTTACAGTAGTTTTGTGTATGTTTGTAGTCAATTTGTGACTCTTTGAGCTCACTTCGTATTTCATTGTGTTTGTTTTGTGTCTCCTCCTAGTTGTTTGTGTCTCTTTGAGGGCATTTTCTGTATCTTTGTGTGTGTTTTGTGTATTTTTGGGGTAATTTCATGTTTGTCTGTAGTTGTTTTGTGTCTTTGTAGTTGTTTTGCATCTTTTTGTAGTTGTTTTGTGTCCGTTTGTGGCTGTTTGTGTCTCTTTTGCAGTCATTTTGTATCTCTTTGAGGCCACTTCATATCTCATTGTGGTTGTTTTGTGTCTCTGTAGTCGTTTTGTGCTTCTTTGAGGTGATTTTGTGTCTATTTGTAATCATTTTGTGTCTCTGTAGTAATTTTGTTGTTGTCGTTTTGAGTGTCTTTGTAGTTGTTTTGTTTCTTTTTGTAGTCTTTTTGTGTCTGTGATCATTTTGTGTTACTTTGTGATTATTTTGTGTCTCTTTTGAACTTTTGTCTGTCTTTGCAGTCTTTTTGTGTCACCTGTATTCAGTTTGAGGCTTGCTGGTCAGTATGTGTTAATTTAAGTGACATTTTGCAGGTAAAGGCTAGGGGGGAACCCTGACACTCTGGATCCCTGGAGCTATGCCTGATAGACCCGTTCAATAATCCATCCATGACCTGCGCTTGTTTTTAAATCTCATCACATTTCAGCAGAGCATATAAAATACAATCTATATTCATGTAGGATATAACTACAATCAAACTTTGATGAGGAAAGATGCCTCACTTCTCCTCTCATGCTGTAATTTGTCCGGCCAAAACATCTCACTAAATCACTCCTCCCCCAGACTCTGCTATAACTTTTTTTAATAACAGTGCAGATGCTGTTGGCAGAATACATATCATTCTTTCTTTCTCTGGCACCGGATGTGCTTGGAGAGAACACTAACTAATAGCTGCTTGCAATCAGACCCAAACCAGAGTCCAAGATGGCTCATTACGGCCCCTCCATCTTGCCCTCTTCTGTGATTTGATGTAATGAGTGCGAATCTTTTGAAGCAGAAATCAGTCGGCTGCCCTTCAGAAACAGTTAGAGGCAAATTACCAGAGTTTATCTACAAATGATTAATCTCCAAGCACCATGTTTTTTTTTTACCCGTAGAGCGTCTGAATATGGATTTATAATAGAATTAGTCTGAAGATAATGATTGCCGTTTTGCATTTTGAATGGGTTTTGGATGCGGCAGTTGGCGTAGAGGCTTGTGAATGATTTCAGTCAACATTATTCATAGTTTAGAATAACTGATACATCATTACGGATTATTACAGCTGAGTGATTCTGCCTAATATTGACCATGCAAAATACTAGGGACACTTTGTTGTTGATTATTCTCGTATGTAATGCCAGTCAAAGCAGGAGATGAAGACAAGAAGGGTTTTTAAGCGTTTAGCTCAGTATAGATGTCTTAATATTTTTTTTACCGTCACTCTATGAGCAGCTAAAATGCCAAATAAACAGAGAGCAGCAATGAATGTCCTCATTTCATGCTGTGCAATAATGTGTCTCAGGGGACAATATGCTCCTCATAGCATTTCAAATGAAATGAGATGAAATCACTTACGACAAAGGGAACTACTTTGTAATGTCATTACTTTAATGTCATGTATTATTTCCATATGACAAAGTGACTGTGCGCTGTTTCCCTGAAGGGGGCGTCAGTCGCCTAATGGTCAGAGGAAAGCTGTGTTAAAGGTTAATCCCATGGCAAATGCACGGTATGGAAATCAGTGTTGCGAGCTCTCAGCTCTGTGGCGCCCATGAGTGAGACATTTAATCCCAAAGTTGCTTCGGTTACGAATAAAAGTCAGCTACGAGTTGACAGCTTTGACAAGTGAAACAACATCATCATGGAGACACTTCCCTCAGTTGTTCCTGTAAAGAAAACTGTATATCTGTTTTTTTGACGTGCCTTGAAAGAAAATAAATACTATTTTTAAGATGTCTATCAGCTGACTGTATCTCCCTCATGTTTACATGATGATCTACTTTCATTATTTGTCAGCAGCTGCGAGATGGAGCCTGGTAATAAACAGCAGAGCAGCTGTGGGAAAGCAGCCTGTCACATCATGCAGCACGCCTTCATACTCAAACTATTACATACAGTAAAGACATTATTTCTGAGATTATATCAGGTCACCAGGAAAATTTCTTATGGTTTTTCCCAGTGTTACTTGCCATACAGATCACAGTAAATGTAACAGATGGATTAGAGAAGGGGTGTCAAACATACGGCCCGAGGGCCAGATCCAGCCATCCAAAGGGCTATGACTCAGTGCATATGGTCCCCGTATGCCTGTATGCACTCCTGACAACGTCTTGGCATGCTCCGGATGAGTCAGTGCATGGTGTCCTGGGGGATCTCCTTCCAGACTTGGATCAGGGCATCAGTGAGCTCCTGGACAGTCTGTGGTGGTACTTGGTGGCATTGAATGCACCAATACATAACGTCCCATAGGTGCCCAATTGGATTTAGGTCAGGGGAATGAGAGGAGCAGTCAATGGCATCAGTGCCTTCAACATCCAGGAACTGCCTACACACTCTGGCCACATGAGGTCGGGCATTGTCCTGCACCAGGAGGAACCCTGGGCCCGCTGCACCAGGAGGAACCCAGGACCAGCTGCACCAGGAGGAACCCAGGACCAGCTGCACCAGGAGGAACCCAGGGCCCACTGCACCAGGAGGACACCAGGGCTCACTGCACCAGGAGGAACCTAGGGCCTTCTGCACCAGGGGGAACCCAGGGCCCACTGCACCAGGAGGAACCCAGGGCCCACTGCACCAGGAGGAACCCAAGGCCCACTGCACCAGGGGGAACCCAGGGCCCACTGCACCAGGAGGAACCCAGGGCCCACTGCACAAGGAGGAACCCAGGGCCCACTGCACCAGGAGGAACCCAGGACCAGCTGCACCAGGAGGAACCCAGGGCCCACTGCACCAGGAGGAACCCAGGGCCCACTGCACCAGGAGGACACCAGGGCTCACTGCACCAGGAGGAACCCAGGGCCTTCTGCACCAGGAGGAACCCAGGGCCCACTGCACCAGGAGGAACCCAGGGCCCACTGCACCAGGAGGAACCCAGGGCCCACTGCACCAGGAGGAACACAGGGCCCACTGCACCAGGAGGAACCCAGGGCCTTCTGCACCAGGAGGAACCCAGGACCAGCTGCACCAGGAGGAACCCAGGGCCCACTGCACCAGGAGGAACCCAGGACCAGCTGCACCAGGAGGAACCCAGGGCCTTCTGCACCAGGAGGAACCCAGGACCAGCTGCACCAGGAGGAACCCAGGGCCCACTGCACAAGGAGGAACCCAGGACCAGCTGCACCAGGAGGAACCCAGGGCCTTCTGCACCAGGAGGACACCAGGGCCCATTGCACCAGGAGGACACCAGGGCTCACTGCACCAGGAGGAACCTAGGGCCTTCTGCACCAGGGGGAACCCAGGGCCCACTGCACCAGGAGGAACCCAGGGCCCACTGCACCAGGAGGAACCCAGGGCCCACTGCACCAGGAGGAACCCAGGGCCCACTGCACCAGGAGGAACCCAGGGCCTTCTGCACCAGGAGGAACCCAGGACCAGCTGCACCAGGAGGAACCCAAGGCCAACTGCACCAGGAAGACACCAGGGCTCACTGCACCAGGAGGAACCCAGGGCTCACTGCACCAGGAGGACACCAGGGCCCACTGCATCAGGAGGAACCCAGGGCCCACTGCACCAGGAGGACACCAGGGCTCACTGCACCAGGAGGATCCAGGACCAACTGCACCAGGAGGAACCCAGGGCCCACTGCACCAGGAGGAACCAAGGGCCTTCTGCACCAGGAGGAACCCAGGGCCAACTGCACCAGGAGGAACCCAGGGCCTTCTGCACCAGGGGGAACCCAGGGCCCACTTTTGTTTTTAAATATATTTTTTTCTCTTTATTTTTCTGGATTCTATGTTGTTTTTACTATGTATGCAAATAAAAAAGGTAAAAAAAATTTTAAAAAAAAGGGTAAAAAAGGAGGACACCAGGGCCACTGCACCAGCATAAGGTCTGACAGTTACTCTGAGGATTTCATCCTGGTACCTAACAGCAGTCAGGGTACTCTTGGCTATGACATGGTCTGTGTGACCCTCCAAGGATATGCCTCCCCAGACCATCACCGACCCACTGATGTTACAATCAGCATAACATTCACAATGGCGTCAGACTCGTTCACGCCTGTCACATGTGCTCAGTGTGAAGCTGTTCTCGTCTGTGAAGAGAACAGGGCGCCAGTGGCGGACCTGCCAATTCTAGTGTTCTCTGGTGAAAGCCGGTCAAGCTACAGGTCCCACTAGAGGACGTCAGGCCCTCATGGAATCTGTTTCTGACAGTGTGGTCAGAAACATGCACACCAGTAGCCTGCTGGAGGTCATTTTGTAGAGCTCTGGCAGTGCACCATAATACGAGTGCCATCTAGTCCCATTATATTGGAGAGAGGGCAGACATTGTGACGACTGATATCGCCACACAGGGTACCATACAGACATGAGAGTGTTTCTGATCTTCTTATCTAACACTGGGTGAGAAAGTGATTTTCCAAAATGTTGAACCTTTAATGACATGTTGAATTTATTTAGCACCAGTCCTGATAGAGATTGGTGCCCACAAACCTTCTGACACTGTCTGAATGTTATGATCTTTAATCTGATAGTCAAACACACTTCAGTCTGGTGGTCTGTATTTGCCTTGTGGACATGGCCTCCCGCTCCCTCTGTGGGAGTGGAGACCTTTCAGAAATCAATTCACTTGCAGTTAAGAGCTTTAAGAGCGCTGCAGCATAATCCCACCTCTTAAAAAAAAAAAAAAGCAGAACTGTATTCCAGCCCATATGGGTGGGAGCCTGTAATCTCCCTCTGCCCCCTTTCCGTGCGCTCTCTAAGCCGTCAGCATCCCTATCCGTCCGTCCAGCCCACCACTTAGCACCAGTTTACATCTGCATGCAGCTGGGTGGGACTGTGGGTGGCTGGAATTCACCAGCACATATGGACTGTGTGATTAGGTTTAGTAGCAGTTTCAATCAAAAAGCGAGCTGATTACGATGACAGAACATTCCCTGAGGATGAAAACTGAATCTAACTGAAATCAACAGAAACAGGTCGATACGACATTTAAAAAAAAACAAATGCCATTCTTGGATTATTGCATAGCTGCCAATATGAAGCAAAGTGAGGTGAGGAGTGAGGTAATTGCTTCCCAAATGGGTATAGGCTAAAGTGATTTTTCATGCCAGCAAGATAAATGAGATTCAAATGATTCCAGTGTCTGTATGAACTGTGGATTCTGCTCTGAACAGCTGTGCACATGGAAGCTTAAATATTGGTCCTCGCCTCAGGTGTGTATTTGTGTTTACAGCTTGCATTTGTCATGGCGGAGTCACGGTTTGTGAGCCATGTGACTCCCCGGGCTGCCTTCACGTGTCCCCCTAACCAGGGATTTGCTACTTGTTTTTGTTGAGCACTGCTTCTGTCGAGTGCAGTGACTGTCCAGGTATGAGATATGCCACAGCAGCAGGCACCATTAGGCAGCAGATCTACAGTAGATGAAGAGAGTCAGTGGTTTGGCTCCGTTCTGTGGTAGCACATAAACATGAGGATTAATCCTTAAGCCCTTCGACAAAGGTTCACAACCATCATTCAGTCCTTATCAGGCTGCATGCAGCGCATGTATCCAGGAGAGGAGATAACATGGCTCAGCGCTTCACAATAAACCTTAATGGCGAGCGTGGTCGCAATCAGCTGATCTCTGAAGTGCAGCGGATGAATGGATCATACGCGGCTAAGTGTTCACGCATGCAGGCACAGAGACACACGTGTACAGTATATGAGTTAGAGACTAAGGGCCACTGGTTTGACCTATGTCATTGGTGAAGCCAAATGTAGAAATAGCTGTAGCTTGTCTCCTTTATGGTGCAGGGAATCAATGCCCTCTAAGATCCAGTCCAAGTCCATTTCTGCTGCCACTTATCATCTCTGCACTAATTTATTTAAAAAGATTCAATGTTTTAGTGACAAGGATCCTTCTTCAGACATATCAACACTCATAAAGTGACACAGTGCTTAAATATAGCCCACAATTGCATGATAGCCCACAGCTGTGTTGAAGGGGTGTCGATAATCACACGCCGAAACACACCCACTCAAGATTTCCTCACATACAGCATCCATAGGTTTTTACACCTGTAAAAGTCTGACATTACTCAAGACATTACCCAGGTATACAGAATACAAACTGCAGATTAAGTCGTGTAAATGTACAAAGTATGCCGTGGTCAGGAAGCTGCTTTGCAAGCTAGTAACACTCCACACTGGAAGAAGTTCGTTAAAATATGGATGTGATATGAAATCATGTCAAAATGTGCTACGAAAAGTGGCAACCTCCAAGGCTGAAACATGAAGCCAGCACTGCAATGCTAAAAACTGCAGTTCCTCAAATGGCCACTTGAGGCTGGCTCCAGAAGCCAGTCAGTCCTCATGCATTCTCGGAACCCATCGGCTGTATTCGGCGTCTGACTTCCGGCAGACGGCGATACAGCCTCTAGGGACAGACCCCTGATTTTTTGGCATTCCGGTTTGATTTGGGCGGAGGAGGTGAATTTCCGTTTCCGACTTCCATTTATATATAAGTAAATATGCTGAACCATTGCGATGGATTCAGAGTTTACAGTGACGCCAATTATGTTCCGCCTCGTTAGTTCACCGCACGGACCGTTTAACCTGGCAACAACTGCAGCTGGCTCAAACGTGATTGGTCAATATCACACGGACTACAAACAGCCTACAACCGGAAACCAGGGCTCTTCCGTTCTTCTTCCTGAGGCAAGATCTCCGGGGTTTGCCTACAGACTCTACATCCACTGAATGTAGAGTCTGTATATAGAGACTAATCATCATGTAACTCCTATATTGAAAACAACCCAGTCTCACTCCAATCCAGTGCTTGGGCAGTGACTTGCGGTGTCAGACACTGACGAAAAAAACATCCTTTAACATCTGCACGTCGCTGCTTTAGTTTGACGTTACTCGGTGGCATCAGGAGGAAACGTGGCAGGATAAGAACGTAAGTTCAGACGGTGAAAGTCAGAGTATGGTGGATGGGAGGGATGGAGAATGGGTCCAAAAAACACTGACTTTCACCTGGGAGAGCAGTGGTTGTGTCCCATACGTTTATAATGCCAAAGCCTGTTCGTTTTTCCTAAACCCAACCATGTGCATTTGTTGTTGAAGGCAAAAACACAACAACATACATTTGCAGTGTCAAGCTGATGTAGTGCCTTTATTTTGAAAGAGACAGTATGTAAACGGTAGATTTCTTGTGAAAACAGAAGTGTATTTTGAAAACAGACAATGCATGTAACAGGCAGAACTTGACATGGTGTCCCAGAAAGTCACCAGGGTACCTTTCACGTTATATCTCATTGTGGAAAGTCCATGACCAAACGTCGAAATGTGGCGAGGTCGGAGTGAGAACGTGTGGGTTTTTTACGAGACTCACCCATTTAAGTTTCATTAAGGCTTTAAGTTATTTCAAGTGACAAGATGTCTGAAGACAGTGTCCTCAGCTTCTCAGTTAGATCCATCCCTTGCTCCTCCACAGTGCCAGCCTCTTGCCCAAATATGGTCATTTATGGCTCCAAAAAAACAAAATGGCGACGGCCGAAACGTCGAACTTAAGGCGTCAAAACAGAAAACCACAAACCAGTGGGTGACGTCATGGTAGCTACTTCCATTTTTTTTTTTTTACAGTCTTTGCAAAAAAGTCACATGCCACAAGTCACAAGTTTACAAATCATAAACCAAAAAAATAGAATACCCCACTGTTGATGGGAAAGTGTGGGAATGTCAGCTTTGGTTTTGTATTCAGTCTCCATCAGTCAGACAGCTGCCTTCAGAAAGCAGAGGTGGAGGTATTGCATCAAGCAGGATGACTCAGTTAGCCAGGTAACTTCTAAAATAGCCACAACTTCTCTGAACTGACTCACTGTGGTCAAAGAGGGTTCAATCACAGCAGAGAAGCTATGGTAAAACTAAATAAAAGAATATTATTTTCCTTTTATGACCTTCTGTAGTTTCGGTAGCGTAGTCGGTACTACACTACTGCAAAATAAAGTTAAAGTACTTGTTTAATTACACATAGTTCACCACCTCCTAACACTGATATACAGCCTACACCTACACCTTCCACGGTTACTTTATTATTCATCAGTTACAGTAAGTGAGATAAAACAGTTGTCCTGACTGCTGCTCTGATTTATGAGATACACTGTGAGGCCAAAAGTACATGGTCCCCACACCCACAGATTTTTGAATACTTGTCAAATGTGAGCAACTTCCTGCAGCACGGCTCCAAAGTTATATGGAAAGACTGAAACAAGAAGAATGGAGGCTGTAATAGCTGCGTATCAATGCCCAACATTTTGAAACAAGATGATCAGCAAACACATGTGGATGCTACACTCTGGGGTCCACATTCTTTGTTCATGTGACCACTCAATTTTACTGAATTAATGATATTAGTTTTCAGGAAAAACAAAACAAAAAACAAAACAAAATCAAACAAACAAAAAAAACAAAAAAACAGGAACAGGATATCATCATAATTTTTTTTTCCAGAATTTAAGAAATTATTATTTCAGAATTCTGAGAAAAATTTTCATTGAAAAATATCTGTTCTATTTTTTCTAAATTAATGAGATAATAATCTTGTTAATTCAGAAAATTATGATTTATGAGATTATTATCCTGTTATTTAAAAAAAAAAGGAGCAGACATTTTTTTTTAATTCTGAGATAATCTCATTAAATAAGAGAAATTTGAGTTTGACACTCCAGTCCGCTAGGCTGGGAAGTACAAAATAGCGCTTTTTCAAGGGCGGCGATGCTGGAAAAATAGGACAATAGTGTGAAGTGCCGCGGTGCAGCACGTCGACGCGCATCGAGCCGCCGCCGGTGTGGGTTTGTAAATAGAAAATAATGAGGGCGGCTGTTTTGACGAGCATCATAAGCCACCGGTGTGTTTTGGCCTTGAGACAATAATCTCATTACTTCAGAAAATTGAGAATTAATGAGATTCTTATTTTGTTAATTCCAAAAAAAAAAAAAACAAAAAAAAAAACCCCATTTTTTTTTTGATGAAAACTTTTCTGGAATTCTTAGATAATCTCATCAAATAAAAAAATGGAGTTTATAAGATTACTATCTTAATTCATTTAAACAAGAGAGAATTTTCCTTAATAAAAACTTCTCTCAAAATTTTGAGATAATAATCTGGTTAATTCAGGAAAAAAAGAGCATTTTTTTTTCTGATAAAAACTCAGAATTCTGAGACAATAATGCTGTTAATTTAGAAAAAAAATGCAAATTTTTTAAATCAAAACATTTCTCAGAATTCTGAGATAATTGTCCATTAATTCAGGAAAATGAGAATTTATAAGATTGTTATCTTGATTCCAAAAAACACGAGCAGACATCTTTTGATAAAAACTTTTCTCAAATTCTGAGATAATTACATTAAAGACGAAAAATTTGATTTTATGAGATAATCTCAATCCAGAATAACAAGAGCATTTCCTGTCATGACATTTTATGAAAACGTTTCTCAGAATTCTGAGATAATAATACGGTTAATTAAGAAAAACAAGGCAAATATTTTTTTTCTAAAGTCAATGCATTTAGCTTCTGTTGGTCGGTGCCTCTTTGTTTATCATTTCACAGTTGTTGACATCCACTCAAAGCCTCAGCTGCAGTATCATCACTTTTAAAAAGCTATTTATTTAATCATGTGTTAGAAATCAGGTTGAGCCGAATACTGGTACAGATAATGCACGAGTCAAATGTGTCATTGTCTGTACCCATTTTGGTAGCTGTGTTTAATCTGTTACTCTACAGCTTAAAATAACAACTTCTGATTAGGCCAAACCCACTTTGACATAAGCTCCACCCACTTCTGTGATAAGCCCCGCCCGTTCCGAGTACAGATACAAATCATTTAGTTGGTTGAACAGATACAGTTATAGATGATGCACTCACTCGTCTTTAGGTAGAAATCAAATGTCTGTGAGGAAAAAAATACATAAGATGATTTTATTGCAGATGTGTCAAGACATCATCGTGCTACATCTTTTTACAGTGGTGCTTCAATATGACAAGAAGCACATTTAGTTATTTATTTTGTTTGCAAAGCTGCTGTTCCTGTGCAAACAATGCCAGGTTATGAGATATGATGAGGATGGAGGTAGATTAATCCCCCTCCCAACCACTCCCAGCACCACCACCCCCCCCCATCTCTCTTCCTCCCTCTCTTCCTCTCTCTCTGTCTGTGTGATGCTGCAGCTCTGTAGCTCTGTAGTCTCTCCAGTCTCCAGTAAACAGCAGTCATGGCGACAGTGGTCCAACCGCTCTCTCTGGATCGAGGTAAGGCGCTCGGAGCTTTCTCATGTCTGTGTCATCTGGCGGCTTTTTGCACCTTTTGTCAAACTTCGGGCAAAAGGACCTGGCAACCCGGGGTTGATCCAGGTGTTTGGATTTCGTACAGATTTGTCTTTAACGGGTCGGCATTTGAAGGCAACATGAGCTCGTGCTATTCTAAATAAGAAAAAACAGCCTGTCCGTTGCGCGCGTGCATTTTGCAGAACGGAGCGCTTGATTCATGTGTTTAATTATCGCATTAATTCACCATCATGCATGTGACAGATGGGCATCCGTACATCGCTTACAGCGCGTTTCATTCATTCCCATCTATATTATGTAACCTCCTCGGTATTATCACACCGTTACTGCTTGTTTTTGTGCGCTTCATCTGTAAACATAAAGCTTGAGCTGCTGAAGCGCTCTGGCACCAACATCCACTTTGACATATACGAGACAACTTTTGTATTTGGATTTGTGCAGGTGCAAGCCAGGCAGGTTGGTGCCTTCACGGGAGTGTTTTTTGCACTTGTTGGAAACATCCTGTGTGCACGCAAATTGCAATTAAAGCCCATGATAACACACTGTGATGGTGTCAGCCTGCCTGTGCTGCTAATGCACCACAGGTAGTGTTTACTAAGAGCTGTGTGTAATTGCAGACCATGTGACTTAAACACTTATTTGTGCATCCCCTGACCTCATTCATAAGATAGTAATGCCTCCAGGATCCAGTTTTGCATAATATGTTTCATTCTCCTTCTTAAAGAAAAGAGCTGCTGTGCTGTAACCCAGTTTAGCATATTGTATAGACATTAAAGCCCCCCTTAGAAATATCATAGCAATACCACTGGGAGCTTTTAGACAGATTTCAGTACAAAACGCCCCGTATACATGAAGCACAGACTCACTTTATATCCCCGTACTTTCTTGTTAAAGTGACTATTTTTAGTGCACAAGTGAGAAACTCCCAGCCTTACATTCAGACCAATGCATATCCCATGGTGAAATGTAATATTGCGCAAGCCTTGCATAGGAAATGGATGCTGTCAAATATAGAGAGAGGAGAGCTATTTCCTCTGTGCCAAGTAAAGCTAACATCAGCTCCCCAGTCACTTCCAAGCCACAGGAGGTGACTATAAATACACGTAATCTCGTGGGAGCATGAATTATTACGTGGGAATTAATCTGACTGGTGTCACTTGTTATGTGGAATCCAAGTAATTAGCCACAATTGATCATTTTCGGCTATAAAGAGGGGTTTGTTTTTTTTTGACCCGCTGTGTGCTCAATTTCAATTTGTTCTTCAGTAAAGTTTAATGTGTGTGGGCAGTGAAGCTTTACTGATGCACAGTCTGCGGGGTGAAGAAGTGCTATATCATGGAGAGTTAATGAAATGAGTTTCAGATTGCAGGCAATCAGAAAAACAATACAACCCACGCCTCTGCGAGTCATCCTATAGAATTACAGAAAGAGGCTTAGCCGTGCTGATAAACATGCTTTTAAACACTCAGAGGAATGTCTTCCATCTTGGTAAAATGTCAGCGCTCAGCCTTATCTGATCGCAGTCATTTGCAGGGGCAGAGATTCAGACGTGACCTCAGCCTGAATGCAGGAGGGGAGGACTGATCCATATTCGCATGCTGTGGCATGAATTCGACCAGTCAGCGGCTGGCAGCTGTAATGGCAGGAACAGTAATAATGATAGCTTCACACAGGCTCTCTTACAGGCTCGCTTTCCTTCAGCTGCTGCCACTTTGGAGAAAACACTGTAATTGCTAATGAAAAGATAGCCTCGTCTCATGTTGGGAGTAGGCTTCAGCTGCCGGGTTGCTGAGTTTGTCAAACACACGCAGGGAGGAAACGGATAGAGATGTTCGTTTCCAGAGCTCCCACTTGGCTTGTTGGGTCACAGCAGGATGAAAAGATCTTACATCACTGGCCTTCCTGTTATTGTCGGAGGAAATGGCTGTGATAAGCAAGCAGCAGCATCCTCTATCAAGAACAATGGGTTTGAACCTCCCTGAATATTTTATAAAAACCAGTCTGCATTTCTCTGTGGAGCTGGCATTTAACTGCAAATAGGCAAGTCTCAGACATGACAGCAATTTTTGATATGGAATAGTGACAGCAGAGGTCCTTCTGGATGTATCTCAGTGGCTGCTGCTGGTCGAGGAGTATTTTTAGAAACTTACAGAGAATGAGCAAGCTAGATTTTCACCCCTTTGCCAAAAGAGAGATCGTCTGTGTGTGCAGTAATTGCAAGTTGTGGCAACTACGAACTACAAACTTATTTAATGGGAAAAGTCCTAAGTATAGTGGAGGTTATACAGAGGTACACGGGGTATACTCACCTATCAGCTAAAAAGTCATTGGAATAAATAACAGTGTACCAACTTCCTACTCCCATCTACCCCGAAGTACACCCACCACATCAACTACCCAACACATTCTCACCCCGATCTCGTCACATATCGACGTTGGGTCATGGACTTTCCATGTTGAGATATGATGTGCAAGGTACCCTGGGTACATTGGTTGTTGGCGTTCTCGGATGCTGTGTCAAGTTCTGCCTGTTACATGCACTGTCTTCTTTCAAGAACACTTCGGTTTTCACAGGAAATCCTTACAAAAATGTTTGTGGTTAGGTATAGGCAACAAAAGCACATGGTTAGGTTTAGGATAAATAACAGGGTTTGGCTTTATCATCTTATGGGACGTGAACACCACTCCCCCAGGTGGAAGTTAGTGTTTGTTGGACTTTCCCTGGCTTAACTTTCGTTCTTGTCCCACTGCATTTCAACCTGACGCTGCTGAGTGCTGTTAACCTATAACGGCAACCGGCTGTGTATCAGGCCGACGTAAAAAGAACGCATTTTTTTGATGGTTTCTGACGCCGCAAGTCACTGCCCAAGCGTGGGATTTTGACGACTTCAGAGTGAGCCCGGGCCCGTATACCTACCTCTTCTGGCTATTTACAGTATACTCACCTATCAGCGAAAAACTGATTGGAATAAATAAGAGTATACCGACTTCCTCCTCCAATCTACCTTGACGCACACCCACCTCATTAACTACCACTATGCCACTGGGAAAGGTTACAATCAGCCTTCACTCCCAGGACAAATGACTGTGCAGTAGTCATGGGCATTTATCGGTTCCAGCTCTGATTGGCTCCAATCAACAGTGTTGGAAATATGACACCCCGGTTGATGTGCCACAAAATATACCGTCCATCTTCGTCCAGTCATCGCATGAATTGGAAATTCTTAACGTTCTCTCCAATAGTTGTTGATATATTTCACTCAAAACCACGAATGTCAACCTCATGATGGCTCTATACAAAGAGTGCCTATGTTTTACGTCTGGGGGAGTATGAATGTCTTTACAAAATTTCATGCCAATGCATTCAGTAGCATAGTTGTTAAGATGGTAAAGTCTAAACTGAAAAAGCCAATCAACAGCAAGGCTCGTATCACACTGCTAGCATGGCTAAAAACATCAGTTTGACAGAAATAACCCAACCTAAAGAAGAACTGACTTTACTGTGAATAAAATGCATGTTATACATTAGCAGCTGGTGTATATCAGGACTTGTAACCTGCACGTCTGTGTGTGTCTAGACATTGTATGATTCAAAGAAAACTGCTCTGTCAAACATCTTTTCAGGTATTAGCAGCAGTGTCTTGGTAAAAAAACAACCAATTTTCGTGGCGCTATCCTCAATAGCAAAACAACCACAGGTTGCTAAAAAACAACCATCTTCAGTGACTAAAAAGCCACTGGAAACACAGCAGTGACTCACCAACACACAACTGTTTTTGTTATGTGTTAGTCTCAGAACAGGGATCTGCAGCTTGGCAGGCATCTTGCCTAGGTGTCAAACCATCCATCATCCTCTCACCTCCCAGAGACAAAGTCACCTCATATACTATGCTACTTTAAAAATATTGGTATGATGTAACAGGTTTGGGTTTGTAGAAATGTACAAAGCCAGCATCTTCTATTGGTGACTGGGCTGCCACAGTACTTCTGATTCAGTTAGTGACTGCCTCCACATCCAATGATCTTTAAAAAGCCCAAAATACAGCGCTGAAGTTGATGTTCATCTGTTGGTTATACAGGTAGAAAGACAGAGTGATAGCCTGGTGAAGCCTTTGGAAGGGCATGAAAGTGATACATTTTCAATTTGAGAAATATTTGGACTGACTCTTCACACAGAGTGCAACATCATGTAGCTGTGTCATCTTCAGGTCCATAGAGGCCAGTTTCTCTACAGTGCATTCCTCTCTGTGAGGCTGCTGAACATCACTTCAAAATGGCAGCTCCAGAAAGAACTCCTTGCTTCTTTAAGCACGACTCCTTTTTGCTTTCTTCCCTGTGTGTCAAGGTTTTGTGAGTCTCACTACAGTTTACAGCCTCCTGTCTTAATAGACTGAAAGGAATATGTGCTGCACTCGGCTGCCCCAGTCCTAGTTTTCCCTCTGAGAGATCATGGCGAGTTCACTGATTTGCGTCCGGACCTTATTCCCATCACATGCTCTCAGTCACACCAGCGATTGAAGGATTAGAGGGTTGCTGACAAGCTGACGTCACTCTGTTGATATCTCAACCAACCCTTGTTAAATACAGAACTAAATGCTTCTTGGAGTAATTGTCTTGGAGGGGCATTTGACAGCAGATTTGCTAAGGGCGCCAAGGACACCCAGGTCAAAGTGGCGATGGCAGATGAAAAGGTCTTTTCAGGACATTGTACTCTAGCATAGCATCCCAGAGAGCATCTCTCACAGTGGAAAGGTGAGCTGAGTCACAGGATTGGGCTTGCAGGAAAGCCCAATCAATCTTCTTTCAGCATTGGCCGTATAAAAACAAAATCGGGGAGTGCAGAAAAATGCCGCCTGCCTACTTTTACATTGATACATTTGAGTATTGCAATACTGTTTTGATCATAAAACTGTATTGATTTTTAATTTATAATTCACATGCAAAGATTTGTGTTGTGTTTAAAACCCCAACCACAAGATCTTTCAGTGTTGTAGTGTAGCCTAATTACAGATGTCAGTTTTGGTTAATTTTGCTTTTGACAGCTTGAAACCCATTGACATGAAGAGACCTCTCCTTTTAGTCCAGCACTCCACTGACTCGGTGAGCTTTAGCACCACACGTCGACGCGCTATCTATTTAGAGTTGGCGACATTTAAATATTTTGTGATGTAAATGTCTTGGCTTTTATTTTATTTCATGTTGGCTTGGCAAGCAGACAGCCAACTAGCCGCAGTACTACACAGAAACATAGTGCCCACTGTCCACCCTCTGGTCTCCACTGGTTAGCTAATGTTAGCCTTGGCTGATCTGCGCTGTTACCACCTGGGTCAAGTGGGAGCTAAAGTAGCTAGCGGCGCCACTAATTAGCGATTACCAATGGTAACATCGTCCCAGCGGTGGGACAGTGCTGCTGCGGAAACAAAGTGGCCACCCTCCACTGAGGTAGCCTCAGTGAATATGTAGCTTAATTTTGAGCTGAAAAGCCCGCTTAGCATTGTTAACTACATTAGCACCTCTAGCTGTGTTGACACTGCTAACGTTGCTAACAGACAGTGATGCTAAAGGGGTTTTGTGGCTCAAAATTGAGATGTTTACTCACTAGGGCGACGTGCAGGGAGACTATAGTGTGGGCTCAATGTTTCCACAGTAACGCTGTTTGGTCAGAATGGCGTTAGCAGCGGTAAATGCCAAATGGGCAGCACCGCTAGCTAGCTCCCACTACCTGGCTGGTGTGCAGTGCAAAGCAGCCAAGGCTAGCTAATGAGTGAAGACTGGAGGATTGGCAGTAGGCACTATGTTTCGCATGTCTGTCCAGCTCTCGTCAGATTCAGGTGGTGCAAAACGCAATAAAGTGAAGAGGATGAAAATGAATGTATAGACCGACAGTGTCACCGGTCAAAAATGTTCTTGGCAGTTAATTAACTGTTGACCTAGCTGTAATTTATCTTTAGCAATTTGACTTTTCCACGTAATAACACATTGCTAGCAAATACACAAAATACAACTAGCATTGATCGTTTACCTAAAATTAGTTTTAAAGGAAAATCTGGTAGGAATTAGGCAATACAATATGTATCACAATACAGGGGTTACAATTCAATATATTGTGATCATGAAAGCAAGACAAATTTTTTTTTTGCCTGGAAGGTGCCACTGAGATACAAGATCTCTTCTTGCAGGGAGTCCTGGTCAAGACAGCGACACTATCAGGTACAGCAGTAAAAATAATAAAAATATGTCACATATTTAAACACAGGGGAAACATAGTCAGAGAAAAGGGGTACACAGGCCAAACCAGTGATGTCCATACACAGTCCACTTGGGTCAAGGACCATAAAAGCAGCAACATGTTTCCTCTAAGGCCGTTTTTAAAATACTTTAAAAAATGTTCAGGGAAGGGAGTGCTTTGAAGGTAGCAACATCTTGGAGCTCATTCCATACCCAGGGTGCATAAGAAGAGGAAGCAGTTTTACTGAGCTCTGAGTGCACCCTGGGGACATTTAAAAGAATACCATTTGATGAATGAGAGCAATAGTTGCTTGTGTGAAAGGACAGAAGGCTAGAGATATAAGTGGGCAATTTACCTAATAATGCCTTGGCAATAAATAGTAACAATAGCAGCAGAGACCATCCAAAAGATTAATACAAAATTTATTTAAGCAATATCATACTCAAGGTTGTGCTGTGGTATTGAACATCGTCACAGCTGCGATTATGTCATAGGCACAAGGCCACAGGACGAGTGCTGAAGATAATCAAAGCAGGTGAGTTAAGAACTAAGACTTGCAGTTCAGTATCCAGGCTTCTTTTCTTCCTTTGGTTCTAGGGCTGCCCCCGACTAAGAATTTTCCTAGTTGACCAATAGTCGTCATTTAGGACCATTAGTCGACTAGTCGCCTGCATGTTCATGATATTAATTCAATTATAAATTATATATTTTGGGCGGGGCAACACAATGATTTGAGTTGAAGGTGTGAGAAAGAGTAGTGCATTACAGAGAAATACAAAACTATACTAATGAACCTTCATTAATATAGGCCTATATTTTATCTACAAGTGCACATCACACACTGAGCGAGCCGCCTGTTAATGACGCTGTGGGCTAATGGGCATGTAGCTACTTCCATGTTTCAGATGATACGTCATGTTTGTAGTCGACCAATGAAGATGAGTTTACATATCACCTTGGGTTCGTCCTTCACCTTCTCAAAATGATCCCACACTTTGGATTTCCTGCCCGACATGTTATTAACTAGCCTGTGGAATAACCGCAGGTACCAGCCCTGGAAATTAACGAGACTCTTGTCTGACTGTTGAGCGTGGCCACTTCCTGTGGATTTCCTCACTCCTTAAGTACAACTCCTTTTTGTTTTCTTCCCTGTGTGTCAAGGGTTTGTGAGTCTCTGTACAGTTTACAGCCCAGCATCTTGTAGCCGCGTCATACAGACTCTATAGAGACTAGTTTCTCTACGTACATTCTTCTTAGTGAGGCTGCTGAACATCACTTCAAAATGGCAGCTCCAGAAAGAACTCCTTCTTTAAGCACAACTCCTTTTTGCTTTCTTCCCTGTGTGTCAAGGTTTTGTGAGTCTCACTACAGTTTACAGCCTCCTGTCTTAATAGACTGAAAGGAATATGTGCTGCACTCGGCTGCCCCAGTCCTTGTTTTCCCACTGAGAGATCATGGCGAGTTCACTGATTTGCGGCCAGACCTTATTCCCATCACATGCTCTTAGTCACACCAGCGATTTGAAGGATTAGAGGGTTGCTGACAAGCTGACGTCACTTGTAGTTGTTGATATTTCAGCCCACCTCTGTTAGACACAGACATAAATGGTTCTTGGAGTAACTGTCTTGGAGGGGTACTTGGCAGCAGGGTTGGTCAGGGCACCAAGGACCCCCAGGTCAAAGTAGTGATGGCAGATGAAAAGATCTCTTCAGGACATTCTACTCTTGCATAGCATCCCAGAGAGCATCTCTCACAGTGGAAAGATGAGCTCAGTCAGATCAAGGTCACTCAAGCAGAGATATCTCAGCCTACCTCTGTTTAATACAAAAATAAAGGGTTCTTGGAGTAATTGTCTTGGAGGATCGCTGTCCAGTAATTAGTGAGGATGAAGAAGACAATAAGTGTGATGTTTTCGGTCTCTGCTCTCACCACAGGCTCCCACAGGAGCCATTAGTCCTCAAGGAGTGATTTATTTGTTGTGCTTCGAGGGGATCGTCGCAGTAGGGCAAATTAGAGCTAATTCTCTTGGCATGGGAATTGTTTGGTAAAACCCCGTCGTCCCATTTCACTCATTCAGAAAGTGATTATTTCAGTTATTATGGTTGGAATAAGCAGCAGAGTTGCCAAGGGCACCAAGGACACCCAGGTCAAAGTGGTGGTGGCAGATGGCAAGGCCTTTTCAGGACATTGTATTCATGCACGGCATCCCAGATAGCATCTCTCAGGCTACAAAGGTGTGGAGGAGTGGAGGCGGAGGAAGGTCGTTCAAGCAGAATTTGAAAGGAGGATCCTCAGGTTTCAGAGATTTATCACGACCGCATTGTTTAATGAGCTCAGCCTCGGATCTGGGCGTGTTTATTTACATCCCTTCAGTTTTGTCAAAACGACACTTCTAAGTACTGGAAATGAATTACGCTCAGTTCTGCCACTGATATAAAGTGACTAATTGTACCAGAAAGCTGGAGCGTTGCCCAGTGCGAGCACATCCCCACAACAATGTTGTGGGGCCTTGTCGAGCGTTGAAGCCTTCATCACGTGTCACTGTGGCTTTGTTCAGCTCTGTGCCTTTTCTCTAATCAGCAAATGATGAGGATGACCTTTTTTAGTCACAGCCTGATGTTAGAGGAGCTCAGGGAAATTAGTTTCCAGAGTACGCTGCCACACACACAATGTCAGCTATAGTCATTTTACACTATCTTTCTTCTCTGCATTGAATTTTATTATTCTTTTAAAATAGATCGAAAACAAGAAGCTATAAAGACCTCTTGTATGCGTCTACAGAGTCTGAGTGTGTGATGAGGTAAGCGTGGGTCTCTTTGGTTGTTAAAGCTAGTCGTATCAAGGGGGAACTACATTTTGTTTGCCTGATATCAAACAGAATTGTCAACTTATTACACTTCAGTCTGACATTGCCTCCGGTCTAACTGATTTCCATCGGGGACGGTATTCGATTTTCTCCAACCATGGGGGTAATTCACACATTTGCAAGTTACAAGCAAGTCTCAAGTTTTAACCTTAAAGTCTCAAGCAATTCCAAAGTTACTGTGGTCAGAATAAAGCAAGTCAGGTTGAGTCCCTGCTTTAAGTCAAGCGAGATAAGTCAGGTCATTGCTCAGGTCAAGCAAGTCACAAATCAAGTCGTGAAATTCAAGTCCAATAAGCTAATGAGTTAGCGGCAGCATGGTGGTGCAGTGGTTAGTATTATCGTCTCACAATTAGAGGGTTCCTGGTTCGAACGGAGCTCCTCTGTGCTGAGTTTGCTTGTTCCTCCAGTAACAGTGTGGGTTTTCTCCAGGTACTCCGGCTTCCTCCCACAGTCCGAAGACATGCACATTAGGTTAATTGGTGACTCTAAACTGGCTGTAGGTGTGAATGTGAGCATGAATGTCTCTATAGCCCCTTTTAGGTAGGGATTGTGCAAATTTGCAGGAAAGCCCAATCAATCTTCTTTCAGCATTGGCCGTATAAAAACAAAATCGGGGAGTGCAGCAAAATGCCGCCTGCCTACTTTTGTTTACAGAGAATGCGCCTTTTTCGGGGCAATGGGGGGCGTGAGCAAGTAACAAAACGTGTAGCTCAGCGTGTGACGTAAACAGTGACGTGGGAGGGAAGCCGCGGCTGGTCAGTCCTTCAGCGATTCTCTCGTAAGTTGGCCTGTTCTTCACCGTCCCCGTCATCTGACGGTTAATGGCCTCTTTGTTTGCAAGGACAAGGAGGGTGCACAATTCTTTGTCTCTTTTGTCTCTTTGTGTTTCCCTCTTGCTACTAGCTGCCCGCTAATTCCTGCTATCAGCTGTTTCCTGTTTATCCACTGCCAGTGGGTCGCACGTGCGGCATCATCAACAGCTCCTCTCACAAATCATCAACAGCCCCTCCCGTTGCAGAAGGCTGCCTCATTCTTTTCAAACCAAAAAGGTTCCGCCAGTATGACTACCCTGTGAGGCGGAAAGTTGGGCACCTCAGATCAACTCGCCAATATGGCACTATGTGACTAAACGTTTGCAGCTTGCCGGCAAAACGGCCCAACATTCACAGAAAATCTGGCAGTGTAAAAGCAGCTTCTGTGTCAGCCTTGTGATAGTCTGGCGACCTGTCTAGGGTGTACCCTACTTCTCGCCCATTGTCAGCTAGGATAGGCTCCAGCTCCAGCCCCCCCTCAACCCCTAACAGGATGAGCGGTTACAGAAGATGAATGAAAAATAATTTAGCTAAAAGGACACATTTATGTACCTTTTTTGTGGGTTTTGTGGTGATGGAGGCAGTTGGATGTTTTGGTGATCATGCCACTGATTTTTTAAATTGGTTACTGCGAAATTCACCCCTCATACAGTTGTCATGAATGTTGAAGTTAGCTCAAGAGACCCAAACTGTTTTTGTACCAGGCTGTAAACATGTTTATTTCTGCTGTAAAGTTGGGCATTTTAACATGGAGGTCAATGGGGATTGACTCAGCCGCAAGTGGCCATTTGAGGAACTGCAGTTTTTGGCAATGTGTGTTGGCTTCCAGAGGCTGTCACATTGTTCTAGTATAAATACATTTTCTAAAAGGAAAACTACTTCATTAGAAGCTTTTATACTCTCATAATCCATCTCTGACTGTTAGCATCTAGCAGGAATTTTGCTGTTCCGCACCAGCCTGTCCTTCCTGTCTGTTTCTACCTTAGAAAGCCTTTCCACAGCCTCCAGACAGGAGAAGCTGTTGGATTCAGTGTATGTGCCCGTATAGTTGTAACAGCCATGAGAATTTTTGCCCCAGTCGTTTAAAACATTTAGTAAACCTTCAGTAGAAACCCAGGTTGTTGAGGTCCATTAACACTGACTGTTTTGCTGGCTCACCTGTTTGCACCTAACTCCCATCTGCGTTGTAACACTGCCTCGAAATTGATGTCATGAGGTCATATTTTCGACACGGGAAGTCAAGTACACTATATGTTTTGCATTCAGGTGATGAAAGTGAACAATGTTGCTAGGCAACCAACAACAAAACTGCATGTTGTCTTCACGCTTTTCCTGCAAGTACAGTGAACATAATCCCACTTGAGGACCGCATGAGGTCAATTCAGGACCTTGCAGCCTGAAGCGAAAAAGAGAGAAAACATTTTGGGAAATTTACTCCTATTTTAATCCTGTTTGAACACCTTGAACTGATGGTTTGGGAGTGAAACGGTGGAGTTAAGAGCCAGCAGTGAAAATCTGTCAGGCACATTTATTAATGCTGCTTTTTGGTTCATTACTGAACCTTCATAAATATTGTGATTTTATCGTCAGCACACAATGGAGACTTTATTCAGAGAAACTATTAGTGAAGTCTTGACAGTCTTGTAATTAAAAAACTTGCATTAAACTTAGCTCATTTCATCGTTAAGTATCACTAATGAGAATGCCCTCATCCTAAGTATAGCGGAGGGAAATTAACTGCTGACGGGATCTCTGCCGGTGTCATCGCTCTGCTTAATATGGCAGCGGTGCATTACACTATAACTGTATCTTGATGTAGCGTGTGCACAATTTATTCTGATTGGTGTCACAACTCCTCAAACATGTCAAAAGATACTCTGTAATTACAACTCATGATTTTCCTTTGCACAATGTGATACTTTGGTTTGTTTTTTTTCTGAAGCTCTCTCTTGCAGATAATGAGAGAGAGAAACTTTTTTTCGTGTGTCACCGTTCTTTAAAAAAAGACCTCCTCATTTAGATACAGCAGCATCAGCTCTTTTTTCTCTTCCTTTGGAGAAGAATCTGTCAAACTGCACAGTGAGAATGACCTAATTGCATACAGTCTGTTTGCTTCACAGATATGCTCAATTTGGCAGATATTCAGTTGTCAGCGTGGAGATTGAGCAGATATAGTTCTCACTGAGGTGGATGTATAAAACTTGTGCAGATGTTGCACACATCTGGACCCACTGATTCCCCAAGAGCATGAAACTGCGGGTCTCTGGGTTGAGATTAAAGTCAAAATAGAAAACACTCGAGGGCTGAACTTGATTTCCCTCCACTGTATTTTAAGAATAGATTTGGTCAGGGTTGCTGTGAAGTCCAGTAGTGGAGGAGTATTTCCCTTACATAGCAGTTGAGTATGACAGATTAAAGACTCGGATGCACATTTGAGTTGCAACCTGGCGGAGGACTGAGAGTAAGAGGCACACACATATATATACATATATATATATATATACTGGGGCAGGTTGATGAGACTATTGGGAGCAGCTGTGCAGCTGGGTGTGGCTGTCAGGTGATGATCAGAGGTGAAAAATGCTCACACTAACTGCAGGGTAGGGGTGGAATAGCAGGCTCTGGAATGTCATGATATTAGTAGCTGCCAGATAAATAACAGAGGTTAAAGGTGCATAATCATTTTTATATTAAAGGGGATTTATCATGCTTTTTCTGTCAGAAAATTACAATGGTTGGATGTTCACATTAAACATAGCCAAAGTTTCAAATAACGAGGTAATTGTGTGTACAAGTAATCCCCGTGAGCAAAACCTCAGGCTTCAGACCGCTCTGAATATGTTGTTTTCAACATTCTTTTCTGCATTGGTTTTAAAATGACATCAAAGTGTGACAGATTTCTTTATATGGTTATCTGCTCTGTGCACCTTACTGCAAGCATTTACACCAGCCTACATACACTGCTACATATAGCCACATGCTAACGTCAGGGAAACATGTAAATGTGGTTGCCCATGTATTTTTTTCCCCAGATTTTGAAACATAAATCTGCTGGAACATGTCTGATTGTTAAAAAGCTGTTAATGGGTGAAAGTGCCACTATACGCAGTCATTACCCTATAGCAAGTACACTTCTACATGTAGCTACATGTATGCTAATGCCAGGAAACCATGTAATCTTGGTTGTTGATGTTGTTAATTTGACCCTGGTGCCAGGTCAGATTCCTGCTGGAACATATCTGGTTGTGTTTAGAAACTTTTATCTGTGATTTTTAATGAGCGAAAGTGCCACTCTACACAGTCATTATCCATGTACAAAGACACTGCTACATGTAGCTACATGCTAATGTCAGGGGAAACATGTAATGATGTTGACCCTTGTTTTTGGATCATATTCTTGCTGGAACATGTTTGGCTGTGTTAAGAGGCTTTTATTGGTGATCTTTAACAGGACAAAGTGCTGCCATTCTCCATTGCAGTCATTGCCAGGCTGCAATTACACTGTTGGATGTAGCTACATGCTAACGTCAGAAAAACATGTAATCTTGTTTGAAAATGTTAATAATATTTTGTTGATCTTGGATCAGATTTCTGCTAGAACATGTCTGGTTGTGTTTAGAAGCTTTTATTCGTGATTTTTAATGGGTGAAAATACAGCTACACACAGTCATTACTCAATTGCAAATACATTGCTACATGTAGCTATATGCTAACGTCAGGGAAAAATATAATGGTGTGTTCCAGGCAACCTGTAACTCGTGTTTTCACTACCTGTAACCCATTAAAGTGCACTGGAACGGCAGTCAAACCCGTAACTTCCCACCCGTGAAGTCGTACCAGATCGATGTACTCCCAGTTACGGTTTCTGACGTCACACAGCTCTCTAAACCAATTACCTTACTCCTCTAAACAACAATGGCAGCCCTATGGATGCGGTGTTGATGCAGGTGATATATGGTGAGAAATAGGCATAAAATCACCCTAATGTTAACGCATTATTGGCAGCTGCTCTAACAGCTAGTTTCTAGTGCAAGAATAAATCAATACAAAATACGTTCCCAAACACACAGATAACGTAAAAAATAGCCTATAATAGCATCTGTGACCCTATCCTCCTCCGTTTCACTCAAATAAGCAAGGAGCAGGTACCTTTGGCGATAGCAATAATGGGGAAGCACAAACAAACGGTTCGCCATGTTCAACGTTAAACAGGAAGTTTGCCGTAACTTTCCTGGAACGCTACAAAGTCGTAACTCGTGACTTGAAGTCGTGACTTACAAGTTCAAAAGCCTGCCTGGAATGCACCATAATATCTTGGTAGCTGACGTTGTTAATTTGACCCTGGTTTCGGATCATATTCCTACTGGAACATGTTTGGTTGTGTTAATAGGCTTTTACTAGTGGTTTTTAATGGGAGAAGTTCAACCATCCATAGTTATTCCCTGGCTGCATATGCATTGCTGCTACATGCTAACATCAGGGATACACAATCTTGGCTGCCAATATTGTAAATTTCTCCCCAGTGTCATGTCATATTCCTCCTTGAACATGTCTGGTAGTGTTTAGGAGCTTTTACTGGGGGATTTCTCACGGCAGGAAGTGCTACTGTTCTCCGTTACAATCATTCCCCCAGCTGCAATGATTGGTCAGCCTTTCCTGGAAAAATGCATGGCTTGAAATACAGTTTATTATTTAATTATGACATATTGTAAAGGTGTTAAATTTAGCTGTGTTCATGTGTGTTGTTGTTGTGTAGCAGAGTTGGTTGGATCATATTTCCTATATTACCCTGCAGCTAAAGTTATTCATGGACTGCATGTAACAGGCACACCATGTGGGTGTTGAACACATACTTAGTGTTATCTTCAACTGTGCTTAATTTGCTCAGTCAGCCTCTTTTCTCAGTCCAAGGTATAATATGAAATAAGTGTGGTCTTTCACCGTGATTATGTCATCACACAAAGGGTCATCCAGGAGCTTCCCCCCCCCATCCCTCTCACTGCCAGACTATTAGATAATGTAACATGCCATTTCGCTGCACATCTGATTCGGAAAATCTTTTCCTGTAAATGTGACGTAACTGTGATCCCCCTGCAGTCATCTCAGCATGCTCTGTCATGGAACACAATCACCCTTCAATGCCTCTTCCCCTGGGTTTTTTTTACACCCCTCTGATCAGTCACACAGCTCATCTGATGTCCCACTTTCACATCAAGCATGCAGAGCCGTGGGTATTGGAGTAGACTCATGGGACTTTTTTGCTTAAATCTGTGCGGCTCAGAACTTAAGACACAAACAAAAGGGAGTTGTTGGGTTTTTTTGCACCATATTATGTGCTAGAAATAATCCAGCAGGCATGTGCCGGTTTTCATGCAACACTACTTTGATTTGTTTACACATTTTCTCACAACGCTATCTCCCGTGTGTGACAAACAGTGTGACAGCGAAGCAGAAAATCTTCACAGACAGAGATTAGATATCACTGGAAGCAGTAAATGTGCCAATATAGTGCCAGCAGACATTTCATTACCCCTGAGCAGCTCCGTGTGAACCAAGGAGCTATATGATTACACTTACTACCACTCATTTTGAGTTGACACCTGTAATCACCATTTCTGTGTCCCTGTACTTTTTCACTGGGATAAAACTGCAAAGGGCCATGACGTACATTGAGTGGAGCAGGCTTATAGTGTTCATCCCCTGAAAAAAATGTTGGCCCTGTACATTTCTGCAAACCATGAATATGTTACACTTGCATGTTACTATGCAGCAGAAACTGTAAAATTTTATGTTTAAAAAAATGTCACTGATTTGGGTAGGTTCAGACACAAAAACCACTTGGTTATGGTTAGGAAAAGATCATATTTGGCTTAAAATACTCGTTTTGGGGGGCATAATCCCTGCAGAAAAAGCAGCAATGTCTCTGTAAAAAATAACTGCTTTTCATAGCAACAAACCACCACAGTTTGGAGCCTAAAAATCTGCTGGAAAAACAACAGCGGGTCATGACAGTGCACCACTGTTTGGAACCTAAAAAGCCAATGGAAACATGCAGATGGGTTGCTACAAAACTGCCATGTTTATAGCCTAAAAAGCAGATGGAAACACACCAAGGGGTTGCTACACAATACCAAGTTTGGAGCCTAAAATAGCTGCTGGAAAAACATCTACTGGTTGCTACAAAACACCCATGTTTGGAGCCTAAAAAGCCAGTGGAAACATACAGATGGTTTGCTACAAAACTGCCATGTTTATAGCCTAAAGAACAGATGGAAACACACCAAGGGGTTGCTACAAAATACCAAGTTTGGAGCCCAAAATAGCTGCTGGAAAAAACACCAACTAGCTGCTACAAAACACCCATGTGTGGAGCCTAAAAAGCCAGTGGAAACATACAGATGGTTTGCTACAAAACTGCCATGTTTATAGCCTAAAAAGCAGATGGAAACATACTGACAGGTTGCTACAAAACATCCACATTTGGAGCCTAAAGAGCAGCTGGAAAATTACAGACAGGTTGCTACAAAACACCAATTTGAGCTTAAAAAGCCAATGGAAACACACCGACCGTTTGCTACAAAACACCCATGTTGGAAGCCTAAGAAGCCAGTGAAGGCACACCATTGAGGCACTACAAAACTGCCATGTTTATAGCCTAAAAAGCTGATGGAAACATACAGACAGGTTGCTGCAAAACACCAATTGGAGCTTAAAAAGCCAATGGACACACACCAACCGGTTGCTACAAAACACCCATGTTGGAAGCCTAAGAAGCCAGTGGAAACATATCGACAGGTTGCTACAAAACACCCACCATTGGAGCCTAAAAAGCTGATGGAAACACACCGAGAGGAAACTACAAAACACTCATGCTTGCATGTAAAAAGACAGTGTAAACATACTTGCGGGTGGCCACCCATGTTTGGTGCTTTAAAAGCCACTGGAAACAGCAAAGACTCACCAAAACAAAACCGGTTTACTGTTTGTTGATCTTGGCAGGGGTCTCGCCACGTCTATCCACCATCTTCTACACCTCCCAATGACAGTCAGCGCATACATGACATCACATCACGTTTTAGAAATGTTGATGTGAAATGTATGAAACGGGCAAATGTAATACATATTTATGGTTTGCAAAAACATACAATCCCAACATTTTCTTCTGGTAACTGGGTTACAGTATTACAGTTATTACAATAATTGTAATACTTAATTGAGCAGCTCATCTATTTGATCCAAAGCTTATGAAATTTACCCAAATTCAAATAGAAAGATTATATTAGGAAATGAGCAGGCATCACTTTTGATCAGCGAGATGAAAGCACCAGCAAAAATGTCTGCAATACCAATCTTTGAAGTTAAGTTCCAAACGCCTAGTCAAAGTCCTTGATGTGGATAAGGAAAATGGTGCTAATGAGCATGTGAAAGCAAATAACTGCAGAAAGGGGGGGGAAATCTTTCCTGGATGGCCCTTGACCTCCATTTAATGAGAAAGAAATGCTCATAAACCTCCTAGACAGATGCCCTTGCTGCTTGGAAGTGTACCAGCTCATTACAAGCTATTCAGACTCTGTGTTTTATATATTCAGGCATAGGGGGGAACTGACCCACACACCTTGATAGAAAATATTAATATGGTATACTTAGCAGAAAATCAGCTCTTTAAAACCCCATATGGTGGATTTGTTTTTCAGTTAAAGCAGCTATATTATGGATATAGAGAACTGGATACAGTGAGGTATGGCCCCATTCATTCCTATTAATGTTGCTCAGTGGTGAATGAAACTCAAAAGGTTCAATTTTCAGTTAGGAAAATTTTTCAGATCTTCCACATCCATGAACTTATAGAGCAAACGCACTAGTGTTTCTTTTCACTCCATTCCTTATTCCAATCGCTATAATAAATGACAGTAGGAAAATAACTCTAGAGACAGCTATGTAGTGAATTTTAAAACTTAAAGCTTTTATTGGTGATTTTTCATGTGAGAAAGTGCTGCTATTCACAATCATTCCCTAGCTGCAAGTAGGCTACACTGCTACATGTAGCTACATGCTAAAGTCAGTGGAACATGTCATCATGGTTGCTGATGGTAATTTTTTTTACTAATTTCATATCATATTTCCGCTGGATGATGTCCGGTTGTGTTGGGAAGCTTTTATTGGTGATTTTTAGCTGGAGAAAGAGCCACATTTCCCGGCTGCAAACACACTGCTACATGTAGCTCCATGCTAATGTCAGGGAAACATGTAATCTTGGTTGCAGATGTTGTAAAGTTCTCCCCGATTTCGGATCATATTCCTGCTGGAACATGTCCAGTTGTGTTTAGAGGCTTTTATTGGTGATTCTTGACAAGTTCTGAAAGTGCTGCTATAGTCATTCCCCAACTGCTGCACACACTGCTACATATAGCTACATGCTAACGTAAGAGAACCATGTAATCTTGATTGCTGATGTTGTTAATCTCTCCCCAGTTTTGGATCATATTCCTGCTGGAACATGTCAGGCTGTGTCTGTGTGTTATTGGTGGTTTGTAAAGGGAGAAACAGCCACTTTGCACAGTCATTCACCAGCTGCAAACACACTGCTACGTGTCGCTACCTGCTAATATGTAGGAACATGTAATCTTAGTTGCAGAAGTTGTCAATTTCTCCCTGATTTCGGATCATATTCTTGCTGGAACATGTCCCTATTCTCAGTCACATTTATACACAATGCAGAGATGCAGAGATATAGATGACCTTGAAGCACTGACCAATGAGAGAAAAACTGGCTTTTTCAGGAGGGGTGCTTATGGAGACAGGTGCTAACATGGAGTCTTTCTGACAGAGGGGGAATATAGACCTGTGTTTTAGCACAGACAGTATGAGGAAAATAGTGTTTTTTGACCATTAAAGCATGTTAACATGTTTTAGTAGGAGCACAAAATGCAAGTATGAACCTGAAAATGAGCACAATGGTTCTCCTTTAACATTGTGTCGAATTTACAGGTATCTGCGACCATCTTCACAGGCAATTCTGAGTCTAATCGTTTGATTAATGGCTGATTAGCATCATCATGATGACTTGCCTCATTGCCAGCTCTCATTTGCCAATACAACTCCCGCCGGACCAGTTCTCGCGAGCTGTAACCCGCCTCGATGGGAACTGAACTTGCAATTTCAAGCAGATCAATATAATCCGCGGTGCTTTATTACAGAGCGCCTAAAATAGAAACAGGCATTGGATTTCTGCACTCACTGTCGACCATATGCAGTATAAAAAGGAAAATGCAATAAAGGGTACAATCTCAGTGTGTTCCATATTTCCTTTTTATGGCCTTAAACAGTATTCACACAGTCGGAGCAGGAGTCTCCTTCTTTTCTTGTCTCCCACAGGTCTGCAAACAGTAAAAGCTCCTCTGTCTGCCATCTGCTTTATTGAGTTACTCCCATATTCCCAGAATTCAATATCAGTGTGTGTGTGCGTGTGTGTGTGTGAGTGTAATGCCGGTGCGCACAATTCATCACTGTGTACTGTGAAAAGAAACACTGATACAACCTTGTAGAGATGACAGTACAGAGAAACTGATTAGTCAGTTTGTATTCACTTGCTGCTTGTTTAAGATCAGATAGCTTATTTTCTAAAGGTATATACTCTCGTCAGCTGTGCTCATCATTAGGGCTGCAACCAACAGCTATTTCCATGGAAGCTGAACCATATTTTAGGCATTTTGATGTTGTAAAGTATTGATTTATCGACTGGCATAAGCACTATTTGTAATACTTAAACAACAGAGGAAAACAAGTTGTGCGTGGTTGTTGATCTCATTTTTCCTACATAAATATTGATGCATGTGTGTGTGTGTGTGTGTGTGTGCATCTGATGCAGAACACATGTACAGTAATCTGGAGAATGTGTACGTGGCTGTTCAGCATTGATCGATTCCTGCTGGGCAACCAAGCGAGCTGTGGAAGGTCTTTTTAAAAAATGATGCCGTTGATGCTCGGTGGAGTGACATGAATCTAAACCAGCAGCCTAGCTGTCAGTCATGTAAAGTGTGGGTGTTGTGTTTGCTGGTGGAAAATAATGTTAAATAAAATAACTAAATAAGCTGTGGAATACGGCTAAATGAAATTGATTTAAAAGCGTTACAAAAACTAACTTTGCAAGTCTTTTTAAATCACCTTTTATCATGTGCCATCAAGGAACAAACACAACAAACAACAAATTACAACCCATATTTACAATTTTGTTGGGCGGCAAACTATAGTCGCCATAGTGAACATTATGGGAGCAAAGGAGAAGGTCAGGCGACGTAGTATTGAGCGCAATAAGTGGGAGTGAGAGGAGGTAGATGGGTCAAACAAACACTGGACTTTCATCCAGGAGACTGGTATTCATGTCCTGTGTGAAACCAAAAGTCAATTCAGACTTATTTTGACAAAAAAACTTAGTTTGTCCACTTATGAGTGATGTCAATGTGAGTGATTACATGTGACGTATGTCGTGTAAAATATTGCAATACGTACTTTTATTAAGCTATGCCATGATCTTTTTCTAAACCTAACCATGTAATTTTGATGCAATTGCCACCGTTTCATAACGTTACCCACGAGTTTGAAACTGCAACCATTAATGGTTATATTAGCTATTCTGTCATTCACCAGTAGGTTAGCTAGTCAAGGAAACACTCCTGTGGGTCGTATTCAGAGGTATGAACATATGACATATGTCTACATATGAGTCTGAGGACTTGTTGGACCATTTAGCAGCTTAACAGACAGATGTTTCCCTCGAGAGATGATGGTGACCAAAACAGAGCTAAAAGGAGAGCAAATATTCACAACACCTCTCCAGATGAATTCAGACATTACTTGTTCAGAGCTCGCTCAACAGATCAGCTTTACATGGTTTTCAATATTGTGTTTGCAGCTTGCATTGCTGCCCCAAAGTGGCCAAAAAATCTATTTGTGTATGTTGAAAGAGCTAACACGTGTAGCGCTAAAACGATCTGTGTTTTTTATTTTCATTTGAAATGATTGGAAATGCAAAAAAAGTTTGGGATTTGGACTGTTCCTCTGGAAAACAAGTAATAACGGGCAGTCTGATTCTTTTCACAGTACCAGTTTCTTTGAGTTTAAATATGTAAATGTTTTGGACCTTTAAAGTTTGGATACTTTTTGCAAAATATGGTGTCAGTTTCTCCATAACACTAGGTTATAGAACATGGACGTTTGACAGCTAGTCCTGCCCGCCCCACAAAACTTCTCTTGGGTCATCATGTATATGTTTACATTTATAAAGTTAAAGTATTTATTTTTAAGCATTGTTTCAGCATCCCACTTGTATGTAGGTAGGTAAGCTCAATACGATGTTACAGAAATGTCACTGACTGGGACACAGCCTTGTGCTGCATTCATGTGGTGTGGGAATAATCTGAAGAATGAGTTTACCATAGTATTTCATGGCTCACCTGATAAGTTTCCTTTGCTCTTTGTCATCAATGTATTGTTTAATCGCTCTGAGTGATAGAGTACAACATATCTTCTTTGTAGCGCCCATGTTTTTGACAACCTAAAGCCCATGTACACAAGTCGACCCATCTGAGAAGCACTCGAATGCACCAATGGCCTTGGCTGGCAAAGGTCTCAACTTAAGTCTGATTTAATTGCTTCTTGTTTACTCACTGTAGCAGGGAGCATGAGCTGCGATAACAGCGAGTGGGAGAGTCAGATTCATGAGCACTCGGACATACCATTGGCTGACCTGGTACATACCGGACACTAAAAGGAGTTGCTTAAAAAGATTTGTTTACTTTTTTTAAAAAACAAGCAATTTGAAGAACTCCTAATCTGTTTGGGAACTTGTGATTGGCGTAATTACCATTTTAATGAAATAATCATGAGATTAATTGATAATGAAAATAATCATCAGTTGCAGCTGTTAAAATGGGGGTAATGCAACACCACTATATTTTGGCGTGTAACTAGAACACAGAAAAACTCCCCCGCTCTACTGTAAAACTGTACCAATCGTGTGTCTCTGTGTTGTCGCAGGTCTCTGGACACACAAGCTGAATAAAACATATTATTGACCCAACAGTCCAAGTCCAGTGATTGAGTACCAAATCACTCCCCCCCTCCCTCCATTATGTATCTCTATTTGGCCTGCCAGTTTCAGAGGGCGAGAAATTAATCAGCCAAGCTGGCGGACTCATTCAGCTCAAGCTAATTAGGGGAGGAGAGCTCAGTAGACCCTGGAGTCACAGCCTCTAACTTAAGGCTTACGGTTTAGTGTAAATGCTTTGTAATGCCTGCCGGTGCCTACTCTTACCAGGAAGTGTTACCTTTGAACAAATGAGTGCCTGACTTATTCCCCCTCTGCCTTATTCTCATGCATATAGCTAAGCCAATGCAAACGATCCATGGATGGGATTGCTATTCTATCTTTCTTGCCCCAGCTGGCCTTGACTGAGTCTATTTCCATTATCCCACCCATTGATTCGCTCCAGCGCCTGTGCTGTTAATGTAATTGAATGGGGCATTTTTTCCCCCCTTTGTCCCCTTGGCATGACTACCCACACACATACACTCACACCCGCTCTCCATCCCTCTCTCTGCCAGATGTTGCCAGGGCTATCGAGCTGCTGGAGAAGCTGCAGGAGTCGGGTGACGTGCCCGGTCACAAGCTCCAGTCTCTGAAGAAGGTCCTTCAGAGCGAGTTCTGCACAGCCATCAGAGAGGTGAGTCACAACCAAGGAGGGAGCCGCTGGTCCGTGAACACCGACATGACTCATGTCTTTTCGTACTTTTTCTTCTGTGAGACTTTTTATTTATTTTTATTTTCTACTTTTTTATGATGACCTTTCTGGTGCTAGAACTCGGTTGTTGCAGAGCTCCTCCAATCAATCATTGTGCTTGGCGCTGGGATGTTTTTCCCCTCGAAGTTGCTGCTGATGAAGCTGTTGTTTTTTCACCTGTTTGGTTGTGGTTGCTGTGTTGTCAGGACCTTAAAGGAATACTTCACCCACAGAATGTCTATTTGTCTATCAATTAATCACCGGGCGTTACTTTGAATTTGTAAAGAAGGCTTTGTTTTTCTTTCATGCCTCCACACTGAACAAAGAATCTAAAACCTAAGAAAATTCTTGATGAATTGAAGTCATTGGGGTCCATGTTCAACAACTGTATCAAAGCATCTGTTTGTAAACTCTCACACAACTCATGCAGTATAATCCAAGTCCCATTTATCCAGTTGTATGCTCAGTGCTCCTCAAACACAAGCATTTTTACTAAAACCTTACTATTACAACACTTTTGCCTATGTGTAATGAACATGGGTAACTGTATGCATTTGCGTGCCTGCACCTGGTGGACTGCTATTTACATGGCGGATTTGTAAATTGGATTAGGGGAGTAAGACATCAACTCTGCTCTGCTCTGATCTCTGCTATGTTCACATTTTGCAAAATGTAATTCATATTTTCCTCAGTAATGATGTGTTATTTCACCTACATGTTGTAAGCCCAGCTATGTAGGAGTGTATTATTATTTGAATAACGCACCCTTTAAATAGCAGGAAAATACTGTACCATTGAATTTATATCAGGTTTTTGTTGGTCAGTGTCGTGTTTCACTGCCTCAAAATAGCCATGCGCCAACAATGCACTTGAACACACCTCATTTGAAGACCTGTATGCCCATAGACGCACACATGGGTGCAAGTATATTTACAACTAATGCAAGATTTGTACTTCTGTGTTGAATCAACACTGTACCTACCGCATTGGCTCTGTGTCGACGTAGAGCCATCACAGTACCCTACCCTGTACCCTGACATGCACCTCCCCAGAAATGTAACATCCTGTCTGTTTTTGTAAGCTGAAACCATTTCCCTCAGTGGAAACTAAGCTTTTATTTACTTTAAATTCACAGATAAGAAACAATAAACTGTGAAGACAATAAAGCCTCCACAAAAGTAGCAGTTTAAGTCTAGTGTGTGATTCATCCTGGCTTCATATGAGTAGAGGAAATCTCCACTAGTCGCTAGGCTAAATATTACAATGACATGTAAAATGCCATAGGCTTGTGCTAATAATGTTAGCATGTTGTATTTGTTTGGAAAACATGTTTAGTATAAGACAGTTGTTTTGTCAGTGAACCTTGTGAGTTGTAATGGAGCCAAATTTTGTAACGTAACCTTTGATAAATGTTGTTGTTGTCCTTGGCTTCATATGAGTAGAGGAAAAGTCCGCTAGCCACAATATGTTTGTTTGTGTTACAATGTAAAATGCCATAGGCTTGTGCTAGTAACATTAGCATGTAATATTTGTGGGGAAAATGTGTCCAGATGAAGACAAGTGTTTGTCTGTGAACAGTGTTGTGCTAGTTACTGAAAAAAAACAAAAAAACTTGACTTTGGACTCTCGTCTTGGCTTGCCATCACGCCGTGACTGTGACGCACGCGCATTAGTGTCATCTATACTCTGAGTACATCCTGGCTCTAGATGACTGAGTGGGGATGCTAGAGGGCGCTATGTGCTTTTCTTTTTTGCAGTGTAGTTTTTCTTAGCCACAAAGAAGACAAAGTTTATTGATGTTTTGGGAAACTCAGTCCTGCAGCCCAAAACATTTCCTAACTGTACTGGCTCAATGAAAATGAGCTAAAGAGAACATTTGAAGAGCTACATGATGATGTCAAGTCTGTCGCCCACTGCAGACATTGTCTGTCCACAACAAAAGCTTCCTCGGGATAACAATGGATATCACATTACTGGATATAACGTTACTGGGACTAAAAATCTACAGAAACGCTAACATTACCGCTGAATGTACAGCACTGTGGTGAGGCCAGCAGGTCGACAGTGACTTCAGAGATGGTGAGAGACGTGTTTCATTAAGATGCTCTGGTAAGAATTGTTCATATACCTCTATCTGACTTGACTATCTTTTATTGTTTAGGCCTAAAATGTTTTAGTGAAAGTGAACTTCAGTTTGTGAAGGAATACTGCATGCTGCGCGCCGTTGTAAAACCTGGCCAAAAATAACGGAGTAATGCACCGTTTGGTAACGGTAACTGAGTTACTGAATTTAAAAACTAACATGTTAGAGTATTAGTTACTGCCACAACTAACGGCGTTACTGTAACGCGTTACTAATAATGCGATACTGCCCAACACTGCCTGTGAATGCTGCGAGTTATTGTGAAGCTGATTTGTGTACTTGTGTTTGAAATTGTCTCTATTAAGCCATGTTTAATGTGTGTTTAATGTGTGTTTTGAATCAACTAAACACTTCATAGAAACCCCGCTGACTGACTAGGGTTTTGAAGGTGTAACTGCAGAGTGACACAGACACACCACCACACAAGTATAAATGCTCATGATGGTGTAGGCCACATGCGTAGGCTACAGCGTAGGCTCTGCATAGAGCTGACACACAATTATAAATCCTGCTTTACACGACAACTGCATCAGCCTGAAACTAGCAATGCATCCTTTTATCTTTCTGTTAGATGTATTAAGTGCCTCCCTTATTACCAGAATAGCACCCAGGATGAAAACATCTCTCTCTGTAACACTTTTGGTTGCGGCCAGTACAAGTTATATAATAAAGTGGCAAATATAGTGTTGCATTTAACATTAAATTTACACCTAAATTTGTGATCAGCTGGTGCACCTGCCCGCTATAGCCATGCTTAAAGCTGTCAACAGAGCAGTTCCATGATTTGGCTCCACTGTAGGTAAAACATAGCACCTGATTATGTTGCAGTGTGGGCTCCCAGGCAAACACTGGTGCTTTGAAACTGAGCAGAACAATAAATTTAAAAGAATTATGACTCTACAACAAAAGAAGCTGAGAGTGTACCTTTAAATTAGCGTTGTGTTACATCAATCAAAAGTGACTGCAGCGTAATGAAAATGTCAGAGATTATTGCTCTGCTTTATTACTGCCGGAGCCGAGCAGCAACAGTGAATTTTTGACTGCATGAAAAATTCACACACATTTCAATAATCACAAGGCCAGAAAACATTATGAGCATTTCATTAACTTGAAGGGTTGATAAGCTCGTTACACTGTATTTTAATTAAGCAAATCCCTGTTAGAGATTGCTTTTAATCACATTTTACAGGGACGGAAGAAAGTGTGAATCATAAACAGAGAGTTTTTCTTCTCTCGCTTTGAATGCTTTGATTCACACGCACGCTAACAGCCACCCACTGATCCATCATCTTAACACCATTCATCAGGAGGACGGGGTACAAAACAAACAAGAGCTTTCACTCTTACATGACACCACTACACAGGCTGATAACAGCAGATCTTGTATATTTAGTGTCCTGTCTGTTGTGATATACTGCAGCAACACCCAGGACATGTATTTGTTAAGCAAACAGGGCTTTGAAGAGCGGAGAGACAGATGACAGATGCAGCGATGGCATCCGTGTTGCAAGTTAATTGTAAACAAAGTCAACATGTAATTTGTCCTCGGATAACAGCAGACGTGATCAGACTGTTGTTATGTTGTGAATTAAGGGGACATTATTACGGTTTTACTGCTTCAGAGCACAAAATAACTATAATATATTTTGGAGTATTGATCTGTATCAATGACTCAGGGTTTTGTAGGCCAGCTGCTGAGATCTCTGGTTTATTCAGCTCTTTACTTTCTGTTTGTCAGTTAGATATTTATAAGATGATAAACCAAACTAACCCTTTTTATGTACTTCATCCCAATTTCTAATGGCGCTGCAAAGTAATGCACATATATTTCAATTATATTAGAAAGCTTTATCAATTTCCACCTCGTATTTTCATGACTTTCGGTGATCCGAACACGTGTGTACATCGTGCATCTCCAGCAGACCACTTCTGTTCAGATTTCATTACTGCCCACTTATCTTACGCAAGAAGGTCAAAGGGCACGGCACACAGTTATTATGTTCACACTGGGGACTGCCCATTGTTCTGATGGCTCAAAATTTTGAAGCCCCACTAGTCCGAAAAATGTCCCACAGAACTGAAAGTATTAAATATAAAGAAAGGTCAGCACACTGTAGCTCCCTTAAGTCCAATTTATTAGCACATCCACAAGTGACATTTCGAGCTAATGCTGTTCTTCAGACTCAGCTGTACAGTATGTCCTCCTGAGACCCTGTGTCCTAATATGAGGACATCACATTTTGGGTTTAATGGACCTTATGTTTCATTCTGATTAACCTAGATGTATTGTCCTCATTTGTGGACACTTTTTGTGCCATCTAGTGGTAGTGGGAGCACAGTACTGGGATCTATACTTGTGCTTTAGCTCTATAGAGCCTATGCTGTAGCTTACGCTGTTGTGAGCATTCATACTTGTGCGGTGGTGTGTCTGTGTCACTCTGCAGCTACACCTTCAAAACAGTAGTCAGTCAGCATGGTTTCTGTGAGGTGCTGTAAAGTTTAGTTGATTCAAAACACCCAAAACACACATTAAACACACATTAAACACGGCTTATCAGCGACAATTTCAAACACAAGTACACAAATCAGCTTGACTATAACTCACACCATTCACAGACAAACAAATCCGGACACATTTTCCCCACAAATACAACATGCTAATGTTTTTAGCACAAGCCTATGGCATTTTACACTGTATAAATTAGCCTAGCAGCTAGTGGAATTTTCCTCTACTCATATGAAGCCAGGGACAACAGCAACATTTAACAAAGGTAACGTTACAAAATTCAGCTCCATTACAACTCACACGGTTCACTGAAAAAACAACTGTCTTATACTGAACACGTTTTCCAAACAAATACAACATGCTAACATTATTAGCACAAGCCTATGGCATTTTACATTGTATAAATTAGCCTAGCTTACAGAGGAGACTTCCTCTGCTCATGAAGTCAGGATAAATCACACACAAGACTTAAAATACTATTTTTGTGGAGGCTTTATTGTCTTCATAATTTATCGTTTCTTATCTGTGAAATCGAAATAAATAAAAGCTTTGTTTCCACTGAGGGAAATGGTTTCAGCTTACGGAAACAGACCGGAGGGCTGCGTCGCAGTGATGTGTAGTCACATTTCTGGGGAGTTGCAGAGACATGTCGTCTTGCATAGGGCAAAACAATGGACGGTCATTCAACTCATCATAACATGGCCAAGTTGTAGAGCATTAGCATGCCAACAACAACCACATCCTACATAGATGACATAGTCCGTGGACGCATCGGGCTGTATTAGCATTTACACCACAAAACATATGTTATCAAATGTGTCCCAGACCACGTCAGCAAGTAGTTAGAGAGATTGGATGACAATACGTCTTGTTGGTCAATTACACTTGTGTTTAGAGCTGTCTACTTGTGATGGGAGCACCCAAGATGCATGTTAATCACACAGACAACAAACAATATGTTGACATTACATTGACTGTACACAACAAAAACACAATACAACAAATAAATAACACCATAAAAAGTCATTTGAGACATAATAACAGCAGAGAGGTTCCGTAAAGACCACATCTAAAAGTATTTTTAGCATTTTTCTTATAGAAACTCATTAGAAGCTTTTGTTTACAGCCTCATTATGATAACGAAAAGGTCGGCAGCACTGTCAGTGACACCAATTAGGGTAAATGGCTTCTGACAGAGCGTTACGTAAAAAAACTCTGACATCATTCAAAGTGACAGAGAGGAAGAAAGCTCTAGTCTTCTCCTCTCACAGGGTCCAGCTCTGCTCTGGCCCTCTCGGGGAAGCCTGGCACATCCTCACACCGACTCCACGTCTGGCAAGCGGCTGACTGATCTCAGCGCCAGTTACTGGAGTGCAATGACAATGATTCTGAAAAACCTCTGAAAAGGGCCTCAGCAGCAGCAGCGGCAGTGGCAGATGCCCTTTTCCAAGAGGTGAAGATGCAGACTACTTCAGCCACAGAAAGCTTGCTAAAGACGGTCACCAGGGAAACCGGCAGAGACGCTCTGGGATTAGCGGGCTGCAGAGAGGCTGACTGTGGTTTATGGTCGATTACAGGTTTGTGAGAGCTGATGATACGACAGCTTCTCTCTGTGGTGCTGAGCCAGCTGGAGGACAGGTTGTAAGTGCTGGCCATCGCATACTGTAGGTTATTATTGTTATTACCGGAGCATTAAAGGAGCCGTGGTGGAATATCACCGTTCTCGACAGCTGGGTCCTCCGACAAGCTGGCTGCAAGACAGACTGATAGTGGAAAGTGGAGAAGAAAGGAATCTCAGTGGGAAAGCAGCAGTTAGGACTGAATGGCCTGATATGCACGAGTCTGTCTGAATGTGTTTGTTTGTGACAGCAGGGAGCGTTCACATCCACAGGGTTCACTTACCAGATAAATCTGTTCTTCTAACACATGGCAGCCCTCTATTTCAGGCACTAAAAATGTTGTCAGCATCACATTGAAGAATCCCACTGGTGTTTTGGTACATTTTAGCTCGTTTACTGCAGTACAGTATTCTTTACATTTCTGCCAACCACATGTTGTCTTTTATATTTTTGAAGGTGTCTGAAAAGAGAGAGCGTTCACATTCACAGGGTTCACTTTCCAGATGATCTGTTCTTCTAATGCAGGATTTATACTTATATACTTAGTTACTAATGTAACTACACATCGCGGTGACGCAAACCTCCTGTCTATGTTTGTAAGCTGAAACCAGTCGAAACAAAGCTTTTATTTACTTTAATTTCACAGATAAGAAACAATAAATTGTGAAGACAATAAAGCCTCCACAAAAATAGCCTTTTAAGTCTTGTGTGATTTATCCTGGCTTCATATGTGCAGAGGAAGTCTCTGCTTGTAGCTAGGCTAATTTATACAATGTAAAATGCCAGAGGCATATGCTAATAATGTTAGCATGTTGTATTTGTTTGGAAAACGTGTTCAGTATAAGACTTTTGTTTTTTCGGTGAACCTTGTGAGTTGTAATGGAGCTGAATTTTGTGACGTTAGCTTTGTTAAATGTTGCTGTTGTCCCTGGCTTCATTAAGTAGAGGAAAAGTCTGCTAGCCGCTTGACTAATTTATACAATGTAAAATGCCATAGGCTTGTGCTAATAACGTTAGCATGTTATATTTGTTTGGAAAACGTGCTTAGTATAAGACAGTTGTTTTGTCAGTGAACCTTGTGAGTTGTAATGGAGCTGAATTTTGTAACATTACCTTTGTTAAATGTTGCTGTTGTCCCTGGCATCATATGAGTAGAGGAAAAGTCCGCTAGCCGTTAGTCTAATTTCTACAATGTAAAGTGCCATAGGCTTGTGCTAATAACTTTAGCATGTTATATTTGTTTGGAAAATGTGTTAAGTATAAGACAGTTGTTTTGTCTGTGAATTTGTGAGTTCAACAAAAAGTCCAAAACATTAAACTTGTGCGGTTGATTTCAGGGAAACCGTATGACAGTGTGCTTGCTTAGCTGAGTAATGTTATTGTGCTAAAATATGGTCATACATTATATACATATACACATATATCAATCAATCAATCAATTTTATTTATAAAGCCCAATATTATAAATCACAATTTGCCTCGCAGGGCTTTAAACCATACGACATCCCTCTGTCCTTAAGACCCTCACAGTGGATAAGGAAATGGAGGGATCCCTCTTCCAGAGTGGACAGACGTGCAATAGATGACAGAACAGATCAACATGATAAATTAACAGTAATCCGTATGACACAATGAGACAGAGTCAGCCTAACTAGGGGCTGGTACAGGGCAAGCCTGAGCCAGCCCTAACTATAAGCTTTATCAAAAAGGAAAGTCTTAAGTCTAGTCTTAAATGTGGAGACGGTGTCTGCCTCCCAGACGGCAACAGGAAGATGATTCCACAGGAGAGGAGCCTGATATCTAAAGGCTCTGGCTCCTGATCTACTTTTGGAGACTTTTATACAGTCAGTCTGATATGAAATACAGTCATTATCTTTATCTCTTTTATATAAAAGTGCAGGCATATGACTCGTCCAGCCGTTCATACGTCTCTTTAATGAAATATTTCACAAGACATGCTACGTCCCTGGTAGGCCAACATATCCATTTATTTATTAACAAAAAATATACAAAAGCAGTGACAAAGTTGTAAGTAAAAATATCATAATATGTCCTTTATTTAATCCATAGAGGTTTACGGACAGAAATAGTCCAGGTTCATTATTAATCAGCTCTTGAAGTTTTCCAAGCAAGAAAAGAACGGAAACCAAAGGTTGTAACAAATATAACCATAGTCAGGTTTTTCTGGGGTTAAACTTTGCAGTAGTAAAGACTGTGATAAAGTTGGACATTTGTTTTTAGTAGAAGTACGCACTTCATACTGTGCATTTTTTGAATCAAATTTAAAGTCAGACATATCCTTTAATAAACAAGGATTTAAATCAAATTCTGTTTACAGATTTGAAGTAGTGAAGGAATGGATTGAATTCCAGTAATTTATCAGATTATTGCCAAAACAGATTCATAATATTCTGTCTTTAGTTTTGCATCTAGGACAGTTTGGTGAGTTATATTTTGTAATTTTATGCACATTTATAAGAGCGAGACAGAATTTATGGAGGGACCTAAAATTAACTTCCTTGGTTTTATTACTTGTAATGAGAAATCTATTCTTTAAATGGTAGGCATGAGATGAGCTTCGACTTAATAAACTGTTTCAGACTGAGGTCTGGATTTCAAAACCTCACTCTCACTGGAGTATAATTTGGTATATTACATCCATGTTTGTTGAGACATGATGTAATGTCACTGTAGCTGCCTCAGAAGAACGAGGAAGACAGCAGAGAGACAGAGAGACCACAGGGATAAACAGTGTGCAGATCAGCATATTTTCACATCTCACTCTGTGAGTAAGGGATTTATTTCAACCAAACTAAAGTTGGCGACTGTTGGAACAGGAGAACAATCAGCTAGACAACTAACAAGACTAATTAAGATGGTTTTATTTTGTTTCTGTCGAGTTTGAATGAAGTGTTTTATGTGTTATCTTTAGGTTTAGTTTGGTGAAAGAGAAACTTGGATCGATGTACAGGTGTATTTTAGTGTTTAATAAAGAAAATAGTTGTAAGAATAGGCCGAAATTACGTCCTCAAACTAGTGAGTGTGACACACTTTATGCCCCACTGACATAGGCTGTCACCATGACAGCAACAACAATCGCCATGTCTTTTGTACAAGTCAAATGATCAACCTTCTTTGTCCTTTCTATTAATTTTTTTTCCATGGTGCCACACATACAGCACTTAGCAGATTTATGTGTTCAGGTGTTCTTATGTCGTCACTAGATTCAAGTTGTCAAACATCTACTGTCCGACAACATTTTATTGGTGCTGAGAAAGCTGTCATATCCTCATGATTATTTTCACTACTTCCATTTTTGTTCATCTTTTTGGTTTGATTCTCGACATGTCAGATTCAGATTTCTGTATTGTCATTGTACAAACATACAACGGAATTCAGGTGCACTGAAGTACCGGGCTTGTATATAAAAATAAGTGATAAAAAGTAATAAGATTGTCATAAAATAAATAAATAAATAAACGCCTCTATTCCACTCATATTCTACACAGTCAAAGATAGAGGGTAGAGACTGTTAATTTTTGAATCTTGTGATTTGTGTTTTGATGGACTTGTGGCGTTTTTTGGAGGGTAACAGCTCAAACAGGTAATGAGCAGGTCTTTTAGGATGTTATGTGTTTTCTTCAGGCACTGGGAGGTGAAGATTTTTTCAAGGGCAGGTAGCTGTCTGATGTTCCGCAGTTTTTATGGTTCTCTGTGGAGATTCTATCTGCTGCAGAGCAGCTAACATACCACATAAGGATGCTGTATGTGAGAATACTCTCAATGGAGCAGCGCTAGAACAACACCAGAAGCTGTTGTGACAGGTATAGCTGCTTTTGTGCCTTCGTAACTAGTTGTGGTGTTTGTCGTCCATGAGAGGTCGTCTGAAATGTGCGTGCCAAGGAATTTAAAGCTGGTCATCCTCTCCACCCTTTCTCCATTGATGTGAAGTGGTTAACGGACATCCTGCTTCCTCCCAAAATCAGTCATGAGTTCTTTTGTTTTCTTGATGTTGAGAGTAAGGTAATTTTCTCTGCACCACTCTGTCAGCATCACTACCTCTTCTCTGTAGGCAGCCCCATCGTGGTTGTATCGTCTGCAGATTTAATTATGGTGGTGGTGTTATGGGATGGAACACAGTGATGAGTGTCCAGAGAGAACAGGAACGGGCTCAACACACAGCCTTGTGGGGCTCCTGTGCGTGAGTGTCACAGTGGGGGACCAGTAGCAGCCCATCCCGTCTGACTGTGGCCTGTTTGTCAAGATTTGAAATCTCAGATGTTGGAGCTTCCTGCTAGCACATCAACACACCACTCTGGCAGAAATAAATCAGCACTTTCAACATAACTGTCATAATGACAGTAATATGAATCCAGTAGCCTCCTGGAGGAGCAAAAATGCATCCATCAGTCTAAAAAAAGTACAGTGTGCCTTGTAGTAAATGTATAAAAAACAAAACCCTGGTGTAGTCCCTAAATGGGAGCATTTTTCCTCCACTTCAATGTCTTTGTTTTTTCACTCCTTTCTGTATAATCCTGGTCTAATTCATTCTGACTGCACTCACTTTTCCTTCCTGTATGTCATCCATCAGTGTTAACTACCCGAGTTAAAAGAGCCATAAAACGCAGGTTAAACTGTAAGTCCAACCCTCTTGTTGTTAATTTTGATCACACACACCTCTGTGACATTTCATTATAACAGATGACCTTTCTTTCAAGTCCGGGCCTTGTGTAATCTGATTCCTTCCTCCACACACACACACATGTGACGTAGCTCATTTCACAGTCCACTGGGCCGACGCAGAGCCTGACAAGATGGACATACTAATCTGTCTATATCGTAAAAACCCTACTGTAAGTCCACCTCCAGACCTGATCCTGTACTCCATGTCAATAGAACTTACAGAACATGAATCAGCCTTGTTAAGGATGACAGGCCCGGTGTCAATATGAAGAATGGATAGCAGGGGAAACAGTCTGTTCAGCAGTGTTGGGCTAAATGACGAAGAGACAGAGTTTGATGAGCTGGTTGTCTTTCCCCGCCACGTTCATCAATGACGGAGAGGGGGTAGAATCTCTGGGCCTGTGCGTTAGTCTCACTGCATCAGCCTGAATGAGTTGTCAGGGTCAATCAGCCTTGCAAATGGGAAAGGAAGGACACAAGACGAAATGACTGGGAGAGCTAACCAGCTGGAAATGATGGAGAGTGGGAATTCACCGTATATTGGGTTAGAGGGTCCCTCCTGACGAACACAGGAAGTGCAAAAAGCAGGCCGGAGCGATAGCATCTTTCATCAGCTTTCACACTGCAGTTGATTTTCCACTTCAGCAAAGATTTTCAATCAACATAATTGACTGTGGGGTTTTTTTATTTATAAAAGCAAAAGCAAGCGAGGGCGGAGGGTTTGTGTTGATTTGATCCTGATGCCTCTGCCTCCCACGTCACATTAAGTTAAAGGATGAAAGGTACATTAAAGTGGAGAAGTGAAGTTAATGTTGATTGCACAATTCAATGGCTATAGAATAATGACACCATGGGAGTTTGATTGGTTCCCTATAAGCCTCCCTGTCACCATGCAATTCTGAAGGCCTGATTTGAGTTTGCTTGCTAATCTTTTTTAAAGTAATAGTATTACTTTACTTGTTACTCCCTGCTGACAGTAATTTGTTAGACTATTCATTGGTTATTTTAACCTTTTTCGTCAAAATTCAGACTGTGTCTCTGTGTGAATGGCAGGGTCATCACCGGTAAGCACAGCTAAAGTTAGATAACTTGCAAATTACTTTTTTACCTGGGGATTTTCTGTTGCCTGCGACTGGTGTTTTGCCAAAACTCTGTCTAAAGGCCCTGACACACCACGCCAACAGTCAGCCGTCGGTCAATTTTGGGCCATTGTTGGCCCTTGTCGCTGTGGTGTAACCTGCACCATTTGCTCTTGTTAGCGCTAGTTGGCGCTAGTTGGCTTTTTTGCCGCTGATTCAGCATGTTGAATCAGTGTGGGCAACGGCAGAGCCCGTCAGTGAGTGAAATTGCTCTGATTGGCAGTTCAGCTCAGCACATGAGAAGAGATTCCGAAGTGAGGAAAGTAAACAAAGGGCTAAAGTCACGAGGGAATTACACCAAAACAAACTTTTACAGAATATAAGATGTAATATTATCACTGGTTTTTTTTTTTTGGTAATTTGCAAGACTACTTGTTACTGGGAAAAGCTACCATTACTGTAATGCGTTACTAGCAGCAGCAGCAGCAGCAGCAGCAGCATTACCAGTAGCAAATAACTGAGACATGTATAGCTGGAGACACATTCCATTTGTAGAGTACACAACACGCACCTACAAACAGCACTCACCTGCAGTACAAGACAATCCCACCAACATGATGGTTATCTGATTCCTGCTACAATGGACATTATAGTGAACAAATATCAGGCCAAATGTAGGAGTAATCCACTTAATGATTTTTAATACATGAAGATGTGATTCACCTTTTAAGTGACAAGATGTAATCCTTAACATTACCCTTATGGTAACCTTTACAGCCTCTCTTTTAAGCGAATACTTCATAGCTAGCTAAATGCTAATTCAGCATTTTCTTCAGGGCTTCCACTTCCAGACCAAGGATCGCAGGGGGCTCATCATGGACTGATGTATAGGCATGGTTGGTGAGTCATGTGGATGCAATGCTGCTCAATTTAGGGCACAAAGGAAGTGCAGCAAATATTGCACAACAGGTAGAAGATAGTGCTTTTGTTATCCCTGGTAGTTGTTGGTAGCTATCCACAGTTTCCAAAGAGCATCAGTTCCTTGCAGTCCTCAGTGGCAGAAATGACAAACTGTGGAACAACTGAGTAACTGCCACCAGCACTAACCATACCGGTGTTGTTGTCGGCAAAGCCTCGGGCGCCGTAAAATGAGCGTTGTTAATTGAGGCGGGAGTGAACGACGCTCATATTCAAGTTCTTAAGTTTCAAACTGAAGTGTTCAGTTCAACGTTCACTAAAAACATGAGCATGTTCAAAGAAAGCGCTCTTTTAGTGTGTTCATACACAACACTGTTTGTAGTAGTCAGGCTCTAAGGAAGACGGATCTGGTAGTCTTTGCGACAGCAGTGCAGACAATGATGCCACCTGGAAATGCTAGTTGGGTAAAGGTGAAAAGTTGTCTGTTTCCACTTTAGGTCAGTCCGTGCAAGTCTGAGGTTTTTCCCTCTGTGTCATGGTTAGCATCGCCAAGAGGGAGGCTGTATTGTTCTGTGCTGACTTTTTTTTTTTTAATCCTATTCCAACCACATCAACCAGGCTAATGCATCTTCTGCCCATCCCCCTCCCTGTCTCTCTGACTCAGAGGAAGCAGGAAGCCATGGTTACAAGCAGGGTGGTCACGTTAGTTTGCCCCGCAGGCATCTCTCTCTATTCTCTGGCTTTGTGGCGTCCTCCTTGTAGGTGCCCGTGCCCGTATCCCATCAGTAATCATGTGTTTGTGTGTTTTACTATAATCCACTGAGGTGAACCAGGCAAAAGGAAACATGTCGGAGAGGGTGGGCCGATGGTGACAGTGTTTTAGAGATGGGCAGTGAAGATGTCTGGCGAAAGGAAAGGCAGAGGGGGAATTGAAAAGATGCCCGCAGGACAAACTGGCCTCTTTAGAGCAAAGTGCAGTCACTACAAGAGCAGGCCGACATTCAAAAGCACACAGCTATTTGTTCCCTGTTATGGCTCTGTTATTCAGGACACTGCATTCAGGTGAAATACGTAGAGACATATTAAACGTGTATCTCAGTTATTCATCAGTTCTTATGCACAAAGAAATTGTCTTGTTTGATCTCCACACAGCCTTTTAGGAAGAGGTCGTGTTTACAGAATAATTTCTGTCATTGACATTTAATTGTGATGGAAATATCTGGAGTCCGTCTGACATTTAAACAGATTAGAACACTGAGGACGATCAACCATGACTTCGAGTAATTCACACCCAGTCCGGTTAGTGGCTAGCATATGTCAGTTAGCTACACAAACGTATTAAGAGACCTGGGTACAGCATCGGTGGTGGGGCCCCATTCATTCCTATGAAAGTTACTTGGTAGTGCGTGAAGCCAAAAAAGCTCTACATCTGCGGTATGAAATTCCCTTGATGATCGGTGCAGGCACATAAGAGAGTTAAGGTCGTCAAGATTGGCTGAGTGCTGCCGAGATGCCAACTTCTGCCAGCAAAGTGGCTGACTTCCAGTTAAGCGCTCTGCTAACTTGAATGGGGATGAAATAATTTAATCTTGGGGTTCTTTTAAGCCCCATTTCTACCAAACGCTTTCAGTATGGTACCTTTGGAACCAACAGTAACCCTTCAGACATGGTACCTAGACCCTAGTGTTTCCACCACAAACAGTACTCTTAAATGTGGGCCGGTTGTTGTCACTCACTGCTCCGTCCAGCACTCACTGTATTTCCTCCTTTATCAGTCTGCACCTCATTTATCGTCCACTTGGGGGTTTAGTGTTCCTGTAGCCCGACGCTATGCAACCCTTTTATTTTCTATGAGTGAGGATTAGAATATATGCAGATGACAAATTAATATATATAAACACTTGAAGAGTGTGTTCACAGCTCCACCTTTTAGTACCAGATCTGTGTGCTAGGTACCCCAACAGAGGGGGGACCAAACATGGGGACGATACGGAACGGTTCCATTGGTACCATCCACAATTTTTTGCAGGGGAAATGGAGAAAAGCGTACCAGACTGACCTGAACCATACCATACTGCTCAGGGGAAACAGGGCTAAAGACTTTGGAAATGTTATCGAACCAAATTAATTAAACTTTTATAATAGAACATGCCATTTTGCGGGGGTTGTGACACTCAAAATTATCTATCCACTGATTCATAGACATCTCTTCCCCATTGTACGACTATAAAAAAAAGTCTTTTGAGTCCAATGGCATCACATAACAGACACTTGAAGTTGCAGTACCACTGTTTGTCCACAATGAAATTGGCTTTAAAGCTCAGCACATTTCCTGGGGGCCTCATCAGCTGTTGTTTACTCGTATCTTTGTTCTCAAGTACAAGACCCCATTGTGTACCTGGCTTTAACCAAAGAGGTCACCACTTTGATTCGGCCATCGCCTTGGTAGGCTACATAGCTACATACCATTGTAGCTGAGTGTCCAAAGTGTCTTTAAGCTCAACATCTGCCAGGTAAGCACAAACTAACAGCAGCAGCAACAAAATCCTTGCGTCTACAGTGTTAACTCAAGAAAAATCATCCTCCCTAAATTTTCTGTTTACATCTGCTCACAGTGTAAATATCAAGCAAAAACCAACATACAGTATGTGAGCAAAGAGAAGTTAAAAGAGAATCACAACTTTATGACTTGTTATTTTTTATCCACGCTCAGGGACTGTCAGACTGCACCGAACATCCCATCCAACAAATGAGGAAAGAGAACAGAAATGTATAAAAGTAGAGGAGGCAGCTTCCCTCGCGCTCTTTCAGCGGTCATTAATTAAACCTTCAGCTCCAAAATAAGTTTTAAAATCCATCCCTGATGCACCCTGTGAGAGAACACTCTGCTTTAACTCACTGCTGTGCCGCTGGTCCCTCTCACACACTCGATGCCAAATATCACATGAGCACTGCAGCTCTTTCTGTAACACTTCTGTCATGTCTGAAAAGAGCCATTACTGAACGTGTACGATAACAGAGATCAATGTTTGGAGGCCCAACCCATATGGAACTGACATATATGTACATTATTTTCATATAATTTCTGTACACTTATATATGTTTGACACATGTCTATCAGTATATACGTAATATCACTGACAGGCTTTGGAATGGATACACACACATACATATGCTATAAACATATCTTTATATCCAGATGATATGATAATATATCACTTTATTGGTAACATTTAGGAGCATATATGTCATATATTACATTTCTATAGGGGGAAAGCCATTACTTAAATAGATACATGAAGCCAAAGTGCTAAGAACGAGTGACAGAAGCAGGCAGAATAAATGAGTAATTAGTAGTAGTGTGTAACAAAAGATAACTATGGGAAAAAGGAAGCAACTCGGCCAGAAAACCCTTTCATGGCATTTATAAAGCTGTGCTCAGCCCCAAAAAGTGCAAAGGTGGAAAAAGTTACCATTGGGGAGTTGAGCGTGTGTGTATGTGGACTGCAGGCTCCTTTTCCCGCAGATGCATCAGCGTTACAAATCTACAAATATGTGTTGCAGTGTGAAACGTAGAGCCGCGCTTTCATGTGGTCTTTGAGATTCATGAGCAAACAAGACAACAGAAGCTCAGGGATATTTTTCCTCCCATCTCTGAGATCTGTACATACAAATATCTCACGGTTTGTATCCTATAAGTATACATCCTCTTTGATGATTCAGAGAAGCAAGGCCCTTGCAATGTTGTACTGTGGCACGTCAAAGCCACCAGGCATGTTTGCTTCCAGGCGAGCTGCCATGCTTTGATGAGAGACATCATGTAGTGAGTGGAAACAGATGATTAAAATTCATCTCTGAGCCACAACGTATAATATGTCATAGAGGAGAGATTTCAGCTTGTATTTGCGCAGTTGTTAATTATAAAAATAATTTTTCATCATTACTCTGATTAGAATTTGATTGCTCATTTGCCCAATTAACTGAAACTGCCATGAATGTGAATGTAAAACAAGTAGATTTGTTTGTACTTGGAAAACTTTGCTGCAACATCTGCTGTAATTTATTTGTTTGATAGAGTCAGTTGCACCGACTCAGCAAAAAACATTTCCTCTGAGACTTTTATAAGCAGTCCATATGTCTCAACGCTTGGAAAGGGATAGTTCAGAGCTATTGAAGTGGGTATGAGGTACTTATCTATAGTCAGTGTACCTACCGTAGATGTCAGCTGGCACACCTCCAGTTTGGAGAAGCAGACAGGAGCACCACTACAGAAGCTAAGCAATATACTGCTGTGGATGGACGCAGCAGCAAAATGTATTTTAAACACTAATAAATCAGTATCAGTTTGTGTACGATAGACCAGGGGCGTAAATATAGACAGTGCAGGCAGGGCAGTTGCACCGGGGTCCAAACACAATGCGCTCCCCGTGTTCCTGTGGACGCCGCCATTGTTGTTGTTGCTTCCCAGCTTGTCAGTGTTGCCAGATCTTGGGAGAGAAACAAGCAGCCAGGGCTATGGAAACAAGCCCAAAAGAAGCAACTATCATGCGTTTAAATAAGTTATTTGAAGGATATATATAGAGAAAGGTGATGTTTGAGAGCAAGCCCAAATAAGCAGCTCCATTCTAGAAACAAGCCCAAAGTCACAGCTAATAAGCGGACCTGGCAAGTGGCAACCCTGCAGCTTGTCCTCCTCACATTTCTTCCGTCCTGCGTGCTGACGTGGGACGTATCCCGCCTCTCATTGGCTGATGCTCTTTGTCAGTCGTGTCAGACTTCTCCAGTTTTCTAGCATGCCAGATATCCAGTCCCAGTCGCCAACAAGGGGGTGACTTGCTCGTAGGCTTGTTCACACATGAGGATTCATCGTGGCAGACTCTCTGCCGACTCACCTCTGACCCAAGGTGGCTCTCAAGATCCTCTGCGACGTCAAAATCGTGGTGAAAATTGTGTAATGTGAATTAGGCTTTAACGTTCCACCTTAAAAGTTGCTGGCAGTCGGCCCAGTGAATGAAGTTATTTTTTCTCCGACTCCAGCAAAACTCCGGCAGCAAAACATCCTTTCATTTTATAGTTACAGTTTACTAATAAAACTCTCCACAGTATGAACAGTGGTTACATGAGCCCCAAAACCAGACACAACTCAGCCCTGAGCAGAGTGACTGTCCTCTACTGACCAATCAGACTGCAGTGTTCACAGCTCCACCTTTTAGTACCAGATCTGTGTGCTAGGTATTGAATCCATTTTATCCTTTTCCTTGGTGTCATGGTTCGGTAGCCTCTCTGTTAAGAATAAGAACTCTTTAAATCAAATTGTGAAATGGTCAAGTAAGCTGATTGGCGAGTCCCAGCTGAACCCCTCTTCCCTGTATACCAAACAGTTACAGCGGATAGCCAGGACCATTTTAAATGACAGGTTGCATCTTGTGCACAGCGAGTTCCAGCTTCTTCCCTCTGGACGGAGGTTTTTAGTCCCAAGTTGTAACAGCTTTGTTCCAGCAGCAATCACACTGGTAAACAAGCTGTCGAATCTTTGCACAAAACTGCACAAGTCAGTCACTTTAGAGTATGTATCGTATTTTTTATTTATTGATTGATTTTTATCTCATTGTTTTTTTCTTATTCTATTGAACTGTTTTGATTCTTTTAACTCACGTCTTGTAGGGAATTTTGCTCTCTTTGCACTTTTATTTCATGGATTGCAGCACTTTCTGTCGATTTTAAATTTCTTTCTTGTATTCTCTGTTTTATGTTTTGTTTTGATTGTTCAAACTGTGATGGATGTTTTGATTCTCGACTGCAAAACTAGTCTACTCTTGGGTATCAATAAAGTAACCTGAACCTGAACCTTCCATTGGTACCATCCACAACTTTTCACAGTGGGAAAAAAAGCGTACCGAACTAACCTGAACCATACTGCTCGGTGGAAATGGGGCTAAGGAGAGTGGTGCTTAGTTAAAAATGGTGCTTTATATGCCTTGGGGATGGCAAATCCATCTCCATCATGGCTTTCTTTTTTGTGACATAGCCAGCAGCAACTATAACAGGCTGGAGGGGCAGGCAAATGGGTGACCAGTGAGTGTGAATCACAAGGTAGACTGAATGATCTGAAGGATGAGCAGAGACTGGGCTGCAGAGCCGGGGTATTTGTATTGCTGGGGTTGATTAGTGGATGGCTATCAGGTGAGCAGACAGATTGGCAGCAGGAGTTGATTGGCAGCAGGAGTTGATTGGCAGCAGCACTGATGAGACCCAGACACACAGACAAACAAGGACCCACAAGAAATAAAGGGGAGGGAGGAAAACAGCTGACACATGAGCAATGAAGGAAAGGCACAGACTATGACAGCAGCAACTCCCATGTTCTGCGAGGTAAAATTATTGTTTTTGTCAGTGGAGTCTGGTGGCTTCAAAGAGAGCATAAATAAGTTTCAGTTCAGTTCCTTGTCAGAAAATGACTGTCTGACTGCAAGGTAAAGCAGTAAAAATATTTTGAATATAGTGTACTTTTAGGGCCCGTCCCAAACCCCCCCCCCTTAACCCCCCCCCCTTAGCCCTACCCCTTGGCCCTACCCTGCGAGTGTTAAGGGTGTCCCAATTCCTTTTTGCGTGTAGGGGGCATAACGAGGGGTAGTGGGTATGAAACTAGCCCTTTGGAGCGAGGAATTTCAGATGCTGACTTGCCAGCGAGGGGTTAGTCTCGCCACCAGACAATCAGAGATCTCCGCCTTCTGATAGTCTGGGGACACTCCTATCTAAAGTGTGTTTAACACACCGGCGAAAACGGCCAGCAACAAAGCAACGCCTCTTGCATTTTTGAAAAGGACACGCCTTCTCGGAAATGTGTGCTCCCCCTTTTCTCGTCCGCAAGGAAACAAACACACAAAGAGCTTGAAAATGGATGCCGAGAGATTTAACTCCGTTTTATCAAACGTGTGCTCATCCGTGAAGAAAATATTTTTCCAGCGGATGTCTTAGTTACAACATGATTGAGCTAACTGGAGTAGTTTCATGTCGTATCCGACAACGGGAGGCTTTTAACAGATGACGTCCTGATGTTAGCTTTGCTGCTGCTGTTAGCTGTCCCTGTCAGCTGCAGCCACTGATGCTTTCTAGACATCGTGATTTCCCAAAACTGAATAAATACCACACATAGCAGCACAAAACTGCTTTGCTAGCTCAATCATGTTGTAACTAAGATATCCGCTGGAAAAAATATTTTTTTCACGGACCGTTTAATGAGTTATTACCTATTACAGACATTGCTAACGGCTAACAGGGCTAACAGCTAACGGTTAGCCCAGCTAAACGTGCACACAGAAATAGTAATGTTTGTTCAATCATTATGTTTATAGACTTTACAAACATCGGATTAGTCTAAACGGTGATACAGTGATGTGAAAAATGTGATATATAGGCTATATATACATAGCTAAAAGCTCTGCTGGTTTTCTACCCGGAAGTATTTGTAAACAACAAGGCGATTCCCTCTAACATTATAGTCCGGACGGACGGATGAGTCATGGCCTTGTAAAAGATTATGTTTGTTTCTTTTAGTTGGTGAGAATGTGTCGCCGCAAACGCGACAAACATCCACTAACTTTAACAGCATTTTCTGCGAGCACGGCTGAGCCATTTTGTACCGCTACATGTGTTTCTAGTGGGACTATGTTTACAAGCACAAGAGTTCAGCGAGCCACCGAAGGACCGCCCTGCAGATTTACTATTGGTTCTGCAACGTAGGGAGTGTTTTTAAACTCTGAAATTGTATCCACCCATCTAAACACAAAATCAAGGAGAAAGTCATCAGTCTTTAGTTAAGCAAAGCGTCTAAAGACTGACTTGTGAGTCTAGCGAGGGGTAGACGTCGCCATGGCTACCACCAAGCAAGAGACAGGGAAAAAAGTTCATACATTGCTAAGGTTACTGTCGTCAGGTTGCTTTTTAGCTAGCTAGCTAGCTCGCACTATCTGGCGTCTGTCAACTTTCCTGTTCTGCAAAATTGTCGGACTTTTCATATTACTATAACACGCCAGCTAGTATAACTATGCTGCCTCGTAATGTCTCGTTCATCAAACGAAGCATAATGATGACAGCAAATGCAATCGGTAGGATGAACTCAACCAGAAACTCCATTGTAGATGCCGGTTGGAAATGTAGATGGCTCGCAGCTTCCTGTTTAAAATAGTTACGTATGCGTGAACGTAACGTAACTGACGTAGTGAGTGGTGTCCCAATTCCTAGGGAAAGATTTCAACCCCTACCCCTCTTTGCTTCATTTCGAGGGCCAAGGGGTAGTGGGCAAGGACTAGGGGTAGGGCCAAGGGGGGATATTGGGTTTGGGCCTTGAACTGGTATTGGTTTTTGCTTGAGTTTTGCTGCTCCCCACATCCACAGCAGCACGTTGCTCAGCCTCAGCCTGGTACTCCTGCCTGCTCCTCAAAACACAGCAGGAGTGGTGACTGCCATCTACTGTTGGTAATACACTGACTGTGGATAAGTACCTCATACAACCCTACTCCAAAAACTCCAAATGATCCTTACACACTTTCATCTCCATCCTCTGATTTTACTGTTCATTATGTGGTTGTCAGTGTTGGAGGGATTTTAGGCTGCAGCACAGCTGGTTAGGTGAAGATGTATTTGAATAGCAGCATTCAGGAGTGCACTTACAGAAAAAAGTACTTTTGTGTTACAGTGTATTAACTACACATCCTCATTCAACACTGGCTCTATCCTCTCTGCTTAATCTGTGAACAAGTTCAGTTGTAAGGTGTCTTTAAGAGACATCTTAACTGGAAAGGTCAGCTGTCTGCATTGATTCTGTCTGCCTCAGCGAATAGGCAGAAAATCTTGTTTTTTACCCAACTCGACGTACAGCAACCCGGCTCTTGGCACCAATTCAGGCCCAGTGGTTTGTGCTGCAAGGTCAGGATCAGGTTGAGCCTGTGTTTTCTTGAGCTAAGAATTTGTCTCATTCGTGAAGTGACGTATTCATACCAAGATGCTGCACAAATAAGGAGCACCCTTTAGATGGATTTAGTTCAGACTACAATTATATAATCTTCAAGTCTGGAACCTTTTGCACCTTAAAACATCCTTAATACAGTAATTGAAAAGTACTCTTATCTTGTCTGACACAGAATTTTCATCCTCATTTACCTGATTTGCTGCTGTTTGCAGTAAGTCTTCACATTTCAAAGGGATTTCCTGTTACGAGTGAATTTGAGAAAACCTTGATTTGCATGGCGTCGCCTACAAATGCATCTGAGCGCAAAATAATGAGATTTACATACTGTTTGCATGTGTAGGACTTATTCCGAGCAGGACTTATGGATGATGCAATTAGTACAAGCATACAATAACTCTGTTGCCGAGCGCCGTATGTTTCCATCAGTCCGCCTGTTAATGCAGCACATGTCCATACAGCCAGCTGTGAGCGAACACCATTATTTGACTATGGAAATGAAGTGTTTGAGCTCAGATGCATTTCCAGCCCTGTGAAACATAATTATAACACCTGTCTCTCTTCATTTCTTCCAGGTGTACCAGTACATGCATGAAACCATTACAGTGAATGGCTGTCCAGAGTACCAGGCGAGGGCCACAGCTAAGGTAAGATCTGAGCTCTACATACGTTATTATTTGCAATAAAACACAAGATATGACTGTAGCTAATGAGTGGTGAACTATCTGTTAATCACATTACCCGGCAATATCGTTCCCATCTTTTCTTCTGGCCAGAGCAGAATGAAATGAGCGGAGTATGCTCCACTTTGTTAATGGCCCTCATTAAGAGTGCATGTGTAATTAAGCAACAACATGAGAGTGCCAGTTTTCTAAGAATAAGGCGAAAGCTGGCAGAATATCACGTGTAAAGCACCTCGACTGTATGTTTGCTGCTGTACCACAGTTTTAATGCTGATCAATTAGTGCTTGAGTTTAAGCTGTAGGTTGTTTTTACATGTGCAGTGTGTAAGATTTAGGGGGATTTCATTGACAGGATCTCGAGGTGCAGCCAAGGGATAGGAGGAGGAAGGGGTCCGCTTTGGGGACCTTAGAATTTCTCTCTGCTTTTCGGAGATGACGTTGTTCTGTTTGCTTCATCACACCGTGACCTCCAGCGTGGTTTGTAGCCGACTGTGAAGCAGTCTGAGGCCATGGTTCTCTGCTGGAAACCAGTGGATTGCCCCCTCTAGGTTGGGGGAGAGTTACTGCCTCAAGTGAGGGAGTTCAAGTATCTTGGGGTAGGATGGAGCATGAGATGGATCAGTGGTTTGGGGCGGCTTCAGCTGTGCCAAACCGTCGTGGTGAAGAGGGAGCTGAGCCGGAAGGTGAAGCTTTCGATTTATTGGTCCATCTACGTCCAAATCCTCACCTATGGTCATGAGCTCTGGGTAGTGACCTAAAGAATGAGGTTGTGGATACAAGCGGCTGAAATGAGTGTCATCGGTGGGGTGGCTGGGCTCAGCCTTAGAGACACGGTAAGGAGCTCGGACATCCAGAGGGAGCTCGGAGTAGAGCCGCTGCTCCTTCACGTTGAGAGGGCTCAGGTGAGGTGGTTCAGGCATTTGATCAGGATGCCTTCTGGGCAACTGGTGTTCCGGGCCCGTCCCACTGGTAGGAGACCCTTGGATAGATCCAGGACACGCTGGAGGGTGTGTGTGTGTGTATGTGTGTGTTAGGAGCTGTAGGTGGAGCTGTCGATCATGTGCAGGGGTTGCAGTCAGTTTGGTTCTGCGTTCACTTACAGCATGATGTTTTTGATTTGAGCATGAAATCAAAAGTACGAAGAACAAGCCATTATTTGTTTTTTGTGTTGGATTCATAAATGAATAATGAGATAACAAACTGTTTAATTTCCAAATTTGGATTCCCTATTGAATATCCTCCTGAGACCCAGAGTGTTATCTAGTATGCATTTTTGATTTCTCCTAGCTAGACATTAAAGGTCTAGTAAACCCAAAATGTAATGTCCTCATATGAAGATATTAAGTGAACATTTGTGGAGTCAAAGTGGCAGCCCCAAACCAATGGGTGACGTTGCTGTGGCTACATCCAAGCCTTTTGTACAGTGTAGTGTCTCCTCTCAGATCCCTAGTTAGTATGCTTTGGGGAAAATAACACAACTCACAAGGTCAAACAAACTTGTAATCAATACTGGCATCAAAAGCAGACTTTTTTCCCCAGATGAAAGACTGACAGATTTCAAAATGTGCTCAGAATGTAATTTCTTCAAAGGAAAACTTTCCCTTACAGTATTAATCCACCGGAATGTCCAGCTCCTCATCCTTGTTTCAACAATCTTCAGTTACTTAATGTCTTTCATTTGAGCTCTAAATCTTTCTTTAATTCCACATAATGTCCCCCCGAATCATCAGATTAGCAGCCACTAGATTTCCAGCTTTACTCCCATTAGGCACAAATTTTGTTTGCTGTAGCAACACTGATGTCACTTTAAATCCTGTTACACAACCTGGATGAGAAATGAGTCTGTGAAACGATATAATAAAAGCATATATTTGTTTCGCTGTTATCACAACTGACAGGCTCGCTGTATCTGATTGATTTTTTTCATTTTGTTTGGTCAAAGTGTTAGTGTACATTCAAATCAAAGATAAACTGTTTCTGTTTTCACTTTGTAAGCAGTGATATTTAGTCAGGACTTACTGCTTATATGAGAGTGTCTAGACGACAGCTGGAATCTTTTTATTGATTCAACACATAAAATGTCAGTCATTGAAAAAGTTCATCCTTTCTGCTTCTTCCTCTTGACTATTTAATATTTCAGGCAGTTTTTTGTTGTTGTTTTTGGTGCACAAAAGAGAGAGTCACTTGAGCGGGTCTTGTCATCAGCACCTCACCTACAAAGAGACACAGACCTTTATGAAAGAAAACAAAGCGGGCAGGCTTGTCTGATATCGTGTGGAGGATGAGGATGATGAGATGCGGGGAGGAGAAGAGACAAGAGCACCTCTCTGTCCTTCAGTTGTTCAGTGTCCAGCTGGGTCCGCTCCTCTTCAGTACATCAGAGGGAGTGGGTGGATGATATGAACAGAACGGGATGATGAATGCAGAGAGACTGTGTGAGGCTTCAAATGATGAGTGCCTTTTTTCTTTTGTTGCTTCCCCTAACCAGCACTCTGCCTCTAGCACAATAGTGCCGAGGCTGGTGAATTGCAATTGAAAACCGGGGTAGGGGAAACGTTCAACACATTGAAAAACACACATTTGCTTTCTTGCTGAGAGTTAGATGAGAAGATTGATACCTCTCACATGTTTGTGCGTTAGAGGAATAAAGGGGGATTTCTACTTACACACATGGCCTATGCTGTTTCCTAGCATTTATACTTGTGCAGTGGTGTGTCTGTGTCACTCTGCAGTTACACCTCCAAAACAGCAGTTGGTGGCAGGGTCTCTGTGAAGTGCTGTAAAGTTTAGTTGATTCAAAACACACATTAAACACACATTAAACATGGCTTAGTAGAGACAATTTCAAACACAAGTACACAAATCAGCTTCACAATAACTCGCAGCATTCACAGGCAGTGTTGGGCAGTATCGCATTATTAGTAACGCGTTACAGTAACGCCGTTAGTTGTGGCAGTAACTAATACTCTAACATGTTAGTTTTTAAATTCAGTAACTCAGTTACAGTTACCAAACGCTACACAAATCAGCTTCACTATAACTCGCAGCATTCACAGACAAACACTTGTCTTTATCTGGACACATTTTCCCCACAAGTACAACATGCTAACATTATTAGCACAAGCCTATGGCATTTTACATGTATAAATTAGCCTAGCAGCTTTTCCTCTACTCATATGAAGCCAGGGACAACAGCAACATTTAACAAAGGTAATGTTACAAAATTCAGCTCCGTTACAACTCACAAGGTTCACTGACAAAACAACTGTCTTATACTAAACACATTTTCCGAACAAATACAACATGCTAACGTTATTAGCACAAGCCTATGGCACTTTACATTATAGAAATTAGCCTAGCAGCTAGTGGACTTTTTCCTCTACTCATATCTCCATCACAACTCACAAGGTTCACCGACAAAACAACTGTCTCATACTAAACGTGTTTTCCAAACAAATATAACATGCTAACGTTATTAGCACAAGCCTATGGCATTTTACGTCATTGTAATAATTAGCCTAGCGAAAAGCATAGATTTCCTCTGCTCATATGAAGCCAGGATAAATCACACAAGACTTAAAATGCTATTGTTGTGGAGGCTTTATTGTCTTCACAATTTATTGTTTCTTATCTGCGAAATTAAAGTAAATAAAATCTTTGTTTCCACTGAGGGAAATGGTTTCAGCTTACAGAAATAGCTGGAGCATATCCCAGCTGACATTGGGTAAAATTAATTTAATTCAGTTCAATAGAACTTTATTTATCCTGAAGGAAATTCTTGTGCCAGAGGATGCTTCCAATTACAGTTACTATTACTATCATATTTTAATGCTGTCAGTGCCCTTTGTGTCAGCTCTCCTCCCTACAGAAGGGGGAGGAGTTATACAGTCTGACGGCCACAGGTAGAGAAGACCTCCTGTGGCGCCCTGTGGTGCTCCTTGCTGGTCTCAGTCTGAAGCTAAATGTGCTCTGATATGACTCCAGAGTGGCGTTCAGGAGGTGAGAGGAGTTGTCCAGAATACTGAGTAGTTTCCTCGTCTCTGACACCTCCACTAAAGACTCCAGTTCCACTCGCAGGACCGAACCAGCTCTCCTGATGAGCATTTTGAGTCTGTTGGCATCAGCTGCTCTGAGTAATGAAACATCTGCAACCTTGTTCTGCAGGTGTTGAAAGATTTGAGTCTCCTGAGAAAAAATGAAAAAGCTCAGGTTGCGTTTGTGCATTAAATATGGAGCTTGAGCCAGGAGGTGGTTAGCACAAGTTAAACAGCTACTGGAAACAGGGGATACAGCCAGCAGGGCAGTCTGAAAAATATACCTTCCAACACGCCTAAGGCTCACTCATTCACAATTTATATCCTGTTTGTGTAATCTATTCAAAAAAAGAAGTGTAAAAACATCAGGTTGTGTCTGTGCATCACAGTTTTTCTCTGGAAACTGCAATCCACTTGATTTCCATCACAAACCCTCTCAGCACAGCAGTAGTCTTCTCTCCCAAACGTGGTAACACCTTTTAATCAGTTTCACACGTTTCACACACTTTTTCGAAACAGTTAACACAGATCTCATACAAGGACCAAAAACTCGATTGCACTAACTGTGTTAAGCAAAAGGAAAATATCTATTTGCAGTTGATAGAAATTACTTGCATAGTTATAAATCTCTGATGCACCTCTGTGAAACTTCTTTACGCCACTCTTCAACCAGCAATCAGTCCGTATACACCTATAAAAGATGCCACCTCTGTGTTGCTAGTTGCAAGCACGGATCAAAGAAGAAAAGAGACTGCTATGCACTGTTGCCAACTCCTCAGTAAGAAAAGGAGCTATTGGCTGTCCTGAAAGTCGCTAGAAGTCGCTAAATGACATCATCGCCTAATTTGCATAATTGTCCATATGCATGTAATTGTAATGGACGCTGTAGAAGAGAGGAATAGCGTCATGGGAGAGACAAAAACTGAGTAAAAAACACCCTGAATATGTTTAGAACTACAAATGAACCTTCTTTCAGTGATTTATATTAGATATATTTATATTACCACCAGCAGTGGTTCCGCACATGCGCGATTCACTCGCAGTCTGGACATGGAGGGGTTAATATTTCCTGCTCTGACTGCTGCTGGGAGGGAGGACTGGGCCGCCTGTGAGTGCTTTGGGGTGAGGGAAGGGCCCCACGGCAGCATCCGCTCCTTGTTGAGAAGAATAAGAATGATACGTGCTTTCACGTCAGAGTCTCCAAAAGTCTCCAATAACATCGGAAAAAGTCACTAGATTTGTCGCTAGTCGCTTTTTTGAAAAAGAGTCGCTAGAGGGGTCTGAAAAGTCACTGCTATGACTGAAGCATTTCTAAGTTTCAAAAGTATGAAAACAAGATTAGGTCAAGACCTACGTGACTTTAGCAGCAAAGGAATAACAGGAGGTGGTTAGCTTAACAGTTAGCGTAAAAGGCTACGGCAAGCTTTAGATCAGGGAACTGGTTGGTCGCAGTCCAAAAGTTCAGAATGGACCACAAGTGACTCCCAAACGTACAGTGAATTTCCCGCATAAAGCTTTTATTTTGAAGTGCCGTTTCTTGCTGTAGAGTGAGTGACAAACAGACAGCTACTTGACCGAGATAGCTAACTAGCTTGAAGATAGGCGCAAATTCAAGTATATTGCTGAATGTATTTAACTGTGTGGACCTTTAACTAATGACTACGCGGAAATCTGGACCCTGTGGCTGGACCAGTTGGGAACCATTGCTATAGCCTGTATATAAAGATGAGCGACATGACAGCTCCCCAAAAGTGAAGCCGAAACATCTTGATCGCCCCCTGGTGGCTGGCTGCCGTATAGGTCGTAATGCCCACCCTCCCCATGTGGGCAAAACTAAAAATTCACATCAAATACATGTTTCCCAAAGATGGTTTCTGTCATTTAAGGTAGTTTTCATCACTCTGCTGTATATTTATTTATTCGTATTTTCTAATAACTTTGGTAGAGTGTCATGCATTCCCCCCGTCACTCAGGGAGGCTTAAGGAAAAACATTTGTAGCACCAGGGAGGATCAAGAATACAAAAAACAAACAGTGGCTTCATGCACCACTGAGCAACTTCATAGCAATGAACGGGGCCTGGCCTCAAACGCTGTATCCACTTCTTTATATGAATCCATGCTCCAGCTTCATACTTCATGCACAGACATCAGAGCGGTATCAATATTCTCATTTCACTCTTCAGCGACTAATCGTATTTCTCACAATGTCAAACTATAAACAAAACAAAAAGAGACTTTTTTAAGGAAAGATTTGCTGTCAACAAAATCAATTTTATTGATTTCCTCCAATTACTTATCTCCTACTGCATTTGAAATATCTCCCGTCATTTGTCAAGCGGGCTCCGATGTGAGATCTGTACAATAACATCTTTATAGTTATTTCACCCCACAAAGAAACTGTGATGGATAAGCTGGAAAAAAAAGAAGTGTCTGTCTCTTTTTTTCTGAGCCTGAAGCAACCATGAAGACATGATTTAAGCAGCTTTAAAACTCCTGCCTACTTTTTTCTCTTCGCCCAAAACTTTGAGAAGTTACTGCTCCTTAAATCTGTATTAAAATTGCATATCCACCGGGCAATTAAACACACGGCTAATGGCCTGAGCTGGCTTTGCTGTGGGGACACTGTCAACTGGGAGCACTGGAGGTTTTTAAAAGTTTTTTTTTACTCTCTCAGGAGGTGCTCACTACGCCAGGACACGGCGCCAATTGCATTCAATTAGTATCACATATAGTCTGAAAGGGAAAGAGATGCATACTTTAGCGACGGTATTGAAAATTAAGTCTATAAGCTGCTGCGGTAATAATGACGAAATGCGTGAAATATGCTGCTCATCTGCCTCTTGAGTACTTTACTTAGTGAGACGGTAAATCTCCCAACAGTTGAGATTTGTGTTTCACCTGAACAACTCGATTCTCTTTGATTGCTTCATTAATTAAATCAATTCAGCCTCTAATTCCTGGCTCGAGGCCCTTATTACTGATCTTAATGGAGACAGGGACTGAGGGGTAAAAATGGGCTCCAGAGGTAAAAAAAAAAAAAATGGGAGTGGATGATCAAGTGACTTTGGATATATTAAGTCATACTTCCACTGTACGGTGCTGTTACCGAGAAAGTATCCTCCAGCAATCTTTTTATTTGAAAGGCCTCCCCTGTGTTTGAGAGGCGCCGGCCATCTGCCAGATTGTTTTTTCGTTCGCAGAAACCCAGATAAAGTTGTGAAGGTCGATGTGCTGTGAGGCCTGGGAGGCGACGGTATGCATGCTGAGGAGCTGCCTTTTAGCTTCACAATGGGACAGTGAGGGAGGGAGGAAGAGAAGAAGAAGGAGGACAGAGAGAGAGAGAGAAAAGGGAGGGAGAGGGGGGAAGTTGGGAGAATACAACAAGCAGATTAAAACAGGCAGTGGTAGAATGAGCAGAAATGAATGCGTATATATGAAGATGCATATGAATATGGAAGAGAGAGTAGAGATGGGGATGCTGCCTGGAGGGAGCGTCAAAGACCTCAAAGTGCCAAGATACCCGCCTGCTGCTGGGGAATTTGGATACACATCTGCAAAAGCTTCTGACAGAGCCTCCCCTCCTCTACTTTTTTCATCCTCCCTTCTCTCGATCTACCTCACATATCATAAATGATGCCGACTTGACAGCGAGGCACCTGTGGCAATGCATCTGTGGATCAGTGGGCACGAGGTGTCTCTTTCTCTGTTCGTCTGCCATTAGCTTTCCCAGCCTCGGCTAACAAGCTCCTGGGTGCTTTGTTCTGAACGCACAAGGAGCAAGGAGCTCGGGGTTCAAAGAAACCCCACAGCCAGCGAGCAACATCAACCAGCTGGTAGAGATACAGAGGGTGAAAGTTGTCTGGCTGCTTCTCCAGTGTGAACTTGGATGTGTTAATCCATGTGCTTAGAAAGCCGGAGAACTTCTCATGTGGAGTCTAAATCCCCCGGCCATGACTAAATCCTAACGCTTTGTTAAAGCCCTCCTCACTGAAATGAGAAGGTGCAGCAGAGGTTCATATTATATTCCCACCTCCACCATCATTTTGTACTACTTTTTAAATTGGCTTCCTCCTTTGCATTCCTTGTGAGTGTAATGAAGAAGATGAGAAGCCAGTGCAGATTGCAAGATTTGCTGTATTCCTCGAACATCAAGACACTGACAAGACAACTGCTGTCACAGGCTGTTGTCATGCACTGTTCGGATGAATACCTACGAAAAAGTAATGCAACAGAATGTGTATAACATACATAATCATGATCCAGTGATTTGTATATCACCTATGTAATCAGGAAGGCTGTGATCACATGACCAATTCGTTGTAAGTCCATGTAAGGAAGCAGGTTGAGATGGTTGATGGGTCAAACAAACATAGGACTTTCTCCCACGAGACTGGTGTTTATGTCCCATGTGAAACAAAGTGAACTTTAAGTTATTTTAAAGGTATGTCATCACCATGTTTCTTCTCCTAAACCTAATGTTAAATTTATCGTAAGTAGGTAACGTGATAACGCCCAACCATGTTTCTTTTCCTAAGGCCTAAGCCTAACCCACGTGACTTTCTTAAACCTAACCTACATAACTTTACTCACTAAACCTAACCTTAACTTAACTTTAAGTACAGTAAAGTGTCTAACTTCACGTTAAGTAGATAACATGACAATGCCGAGACGCGTTTTTTTCAACAAATCTTTCCTAAACCTAAACTTAACTTTACATTAACTACATCACAAAGTACATGTAAGGTGAAGACACCCAACCATTTTTCTTTTCCTAGGCCTAATCTTCATAACTTTCCTAAACCTAACGTACGTAACTTTACTATACTACTATACCTAACCTTAATTTTACTTTTAGTACATTACAAAGTACGTAACTTTACGCTAAATAGGTAACGTGACAATGCCCAGCCATGTTTTTTTTCCTAGGCGTAAACCTACGTACCTTTCCTAAACCTACCTCCTAAACTTTACTTTTCTAAACCTCAACTCAACTTTTCGTTAAGTACGTAACAAAGTATGTAACTTTACATTAAGAAGGTAATGTGATGACCCACAGCCATGTTTCTTTTCCTAAGCCTAACCTGCGTAACTTTACATTTCTAAACCTAACCTTAATCTTACATTAAGTATGTTACAAAGTATGTAACTTTACATTAAATAGATAAGGTGACAATGCCCAGCCATGTTTTTTTCCTAGGCCTTATGTACAGCCTTATGTACATAACTTTCCTAAACCTAACCTTAACTTCACGTTAAGTACGTTACAAAACACATAACTTTACGTTAAGTAGATGATGTGATAATGCCCAGTTATGTTATTTTTCATAAGCCTAACCTACATTAAGTATGTTACAAAGCATGTAAACTTACGTATTGTCAGCCTAACCTACATAACTTTCCAAAACCTAACCTACGTAACTTCACATTAAGTACGTTACAGAGCATGTAAACTTACGTTTTGTCAGCCTAACCTACATAACTTTCCAAAACCTAACCTACGTAACTTCACATTAAGTACGTCACAAAGCACGTAAACTTATGTTTTGTCAGCCTAACCTACATAACTTTCCTAAACCTAACCTACGCAACTTTACATTAAGTACGTCACAAAGCACGTAAACTTATGTTTTGTCAGCCTAACCTACATAACTTTCCAAAACCTAACCTACATTCAATTTTATTCAGTTTTATTTATACAGCCCAATATCACAAATACATAACTTCACTTTCCTAAACCTAACCTTATCTTCACGTGAAGTGAGTTATAAAGCACATGACTTTAGGTTAAGGTAATGTGACGACGCTCAGCTATGTTTCTTTTTCTAACCTACGTAACTTACCTAAACCTAACCTATGTAACTTTACGTTAAATACATTAAAAGGTAGGCAACTTTACTTTAAGTATGTAATGTGATGACGCCCATCCATGCTTCCTTTCCTAAACCTAACCTACATATCTTTACGTTAAGGCCTAACTTTTCATTTTGAATGTAACATGGTGATGCCATTTGTGATGTGCTAAATTGTTAGATATCCTACAAACTGTTGTTACTGCATTTTTGTAAGATATTACGTGTTGTTGTTGTTGTTGTTGTTGTTGTATGAGGATATGAAAGTTATCAACATGTTGATATGGGACTCTGGTTGATGTTATCCCTTCTCAAAAGTAGGACTACATTTCCCATAAAGTCTGTTGTCTCAAGTAACAAAGTAAATAACCCAATGGCCAAAATAATGTTGGCACTGTACATTTATCTCAAACAAGGATAGGTAACATTTGTACTATAATGTAGCGGATATGTTATATGTTGAAATATTTCCTTGCGTTTCAACAGTGCTATGGTTAACGTGTTGTTATGTTCAGACACAAAAACTACTTGGTTTTGACAACAAAAAGATCCTGTTTTGACTTGACCAAGTTATGGTGGCACAATCAAGACTGAAAATGCCTTGGATGTCAGGCTAAAAAGCAGTCGCCAGAAATGTTGCCAATGTCTCATTAAAAACATCCACTTTTGGTGGCACAATCACAGCTGGAAATGCTTCTCTTGCTATTAAAAAAAAACAACTTAAAAAAAACAGCATTGTTGTCTGTTGGTCTGGAACAGTGGTTTGCAGTGGTCTGCAGCTTGGCAGCCATCATGGGAAACATACAATGCCAGTGCCTTTTTCTTCTTGTGACTGGGCTGAACAAATGTTTGTTTGTTTTTTCTTCTCTTGCTTTTCCAACGATGATAAATGTATATGAGCACTGAAGTTCCTTTGGGACCTTCATTTGTAGCAAAGGCTCAAAGATCGACATACTTTTGGAGCTTTCAGCTGCATCTAATGGTCTTTGGGATTAATGTAGATTTCTGTATTTTACTTTTACACTTTTCTGCATTTGCAAGTTACTATTAAGGGTTGTCTTTTCCTGGCTGTGAACTTTTCTTTAAGCTCCACTAATTAAGTGTTTTAGGCAGTTAAGTTTAGGGCTCTAGCACTGAAAGCACCCTAAAATGCAACCCTGGAGTTTTCAAACTAAAATGGGGTCAGATGTGTTTTGTAGTGTCTGAAAACACTGGAGTAGTGTGGACATTACATGTAGTGAAAGTTATGGGCTTTAAAACAAAAACGTGTTAGTGTGGCTGAAGCCTAACAAATCCCATCTTGCTTCTCTTCTCTTAGGCCACAGTTGCAGCCTTCGCAGCCAGTGAAGGTCACTCCCATCCGCGGGTGGTGGAGCTACCTAAGACGGAGGAAGGACTGGGTTTCAATGTGATGGGCGGCAAGGAGCAGAACTCACCTATCTACATCTCCCGCATCATCCCCGGAGGTGTAGCCGAGAGGCACGGCGGCCTAAAGCGAGGGGATCAGCTCCTTTCTGTCAATGGCGTGGTAGGTCTAACCACACTTAACATTTTGATACAGCTGGTGTGGAACGGAGGGAGAGTGCGGATACAATTTTCTGTCCTTATTTATTATTTAAGCCTGCTCCCAGAAAGATATATCCTCAACTGAAATATTTTTGGCAACGTGTCACAAGATGGAGCACTGTTTAATTTCCAGTCTGAGATGCGAGTCAACAGTCAGGAGAGCTGTTGAGATCAAAGTGCTGCACATGTCTTGAGTACGGAGCAGAAACACTTCTCCAACTGCAAGAGGGACTTGAATAACTCTGACTGTAAGCCTGCTGGTTTTCACAAAATATCACAGGGTATTAAAAAAAGAGGAAATATCCTTTTTCTCCCTAAGAGGAGTTACTATTTTTAAGGCTATATTCAAATCAGCTTCCTCTTAAAATCCCACTCCCTCTGTCTCTAAACCCCCTGTAGAGCGTGGAAGGCGAGCACCACGAGAAAGCAGTGGAGCTGCTGAAGGCGGCCAAGGACAGTGTGAAGCTGGTGGTTCGCTACACCCCCAAAGTGCTGGAGGAGATGGAGGCTCGCTTCGAGAAGCTCCGTACGGCCCGGCGGCGCCAGCAGCAGCAGCTCCTCATGCAGCAGCAACAACAGCAGAACCTGGCCTCGCAGCAGAACCACATGTCGTAGGTGAGGCGCTTCATTGCTTTAAGGGTGAGGGGTGGGGGGGCGGCGGACACCAGGAGCACAAGGTAAGGCAGAGAGGAAGAGGCATGGCATGAATGAAAAGCCAATCTCAAGATTTAAAGCAGCAATACGACATTCAGACCATGAATATAGCAGCAAACAGCTATTTGCTGTGTAAATATATGGAGGAATAATGCATGGCGTCCAGAGCAGAGAGTGACGTCACGAGACCTCTGTGCATGTTGTAATCTGAGCCTCTCCATTTTGTTGTGGTAGACAGTCCCGCCGCATGTGCATGTTAGTGCATGTGAGCCTCTGTGTGTATGTCCCTAAGCGCTGCCACTCTGCACTGAGCTTATATGGCGGTTATCGCTGATAATGCAGTCTCGACTCACGGTGGCGGGACGTCATTGTCATGGAAACGTAACGCCAAGCCTACAACCTCCCCCAAGCTTAACACTGTTAGCTCCGTCAGCATTGTTGCCATTGTTAGCACTGTTTGTACTTTAAGCGCCGTTAGCTGCTAGCACCGTTAGCTGCTAGCTGCCTGCTCAGCCACCTCCAAGTTAAGAGCTGTGTGCGCTCATTTACTGTCTTTCTGAGAGTTAGATGAAAATATCGGTGTCACTTTCATAGATGGATGCTAATAATGGAGCTATAGTCAGCAGGCAGTTAGCTTAGCTTAGCATAGAGACTGATAGCAGAGGATAACAGGTCGCTCTGTTCAAACAGAATTGTAAAAACAGTTTGTGTAGTTTTTTTCAGCATGGAAATCCGCATTAGTCTGTTAATACATAAATACATGTGCTTAGTAAGCTCTAGAAGTGCTGGTAGGTTCATTTTTTATTTTTGGGCAGAGCCAGGCGAGCTGCCCCCCCCACCCCCGCTTCCCGTCATTATGCAAAGCCAAGCTATCTGTCCCCTGGCCGTAGCTTCATATTTAGTAGACAGATTTGAGAGTGGTATTGATCCTCATATCAAACTCTTGGCCAGAAAGCAAATAAGTGTATTTCCCAGAAATGTCAAACTGCTTCCCCAACATCTATATTACCCACAACTACAATAATGATGAAATATTCAAGTGTAAGTGTAAGTTAGGAGTGGACAGTGGATGCAGATATCCACATACCTTATTACCTTTTTGTCATTTTCCTCATGAGCACGTGCAACGCCTCAGACCTAGACCTCCCAGCTGTCCCAATTTCAAGGTGACCTGACTTTTTCTGTCAGAATACGCTGCTGGCAGAATTCTAATCATCTTCAAAATTTCTTCAGAAATCTTATTTACTGTACAAACCTTTTATAATCTATGTATATTTATTATTGTACACCAATCCTTGTAACCCTTTTTATGTCTCTGTGCACGCAACAGCCGTAGTCAGAATGCAGTATGTTTACAGGTTATTCATCTGTCCCATTCTTGTGAACATAATATCTCAAGAACACTTAAGGAAATTTTTGCTTCAATTTGGCACAAACGTCAACTTTGACTGAAGGACAAACTTGCTAGAATTTGGTGGTCAAAGGTCAAGGTCACTGTGACCTTGCGTTTATCTTGGTCTTGAGGGAAGTTCTTCAGAATTGGCACAAATGTCCACTACGACTCAGTGATGAACTGTTTAGATTTCAGTGGTCAAAGGTCAAGGTCACTGTGACCTTTTCTGCATCTCATTCTTGTAAACACAATATCTTATAAAGGTCTTGAGGGAATTTCTTCAAAATTGACCAAATGTCCACTTGGACTCGGTGATAAACTGTTTAGATTTTAGTGGTCAAGGGGTCAAGGTCACCTTGACCTCGTCTGTCTTATTCTTGTGAACGTGATATTTCAAGAATACCTTGAGGGAATTTCTTCAAATTTGGCATAAACGTCCACTTAGACTTAACAATGGACTTATTAGAATTTTGTGGTCGAAGGTTAAAGAGGACCTATTATACTCATTTTCAGGCCTTTGTATTTGATTTCTGGACTCCTATAGAGCAGCTACACACGATTACCTGCACACAAAGCTTTGTAGATCTTCAGGACGCTGTGCCTCTCGCTGCACTCCTTCCTTGTATTTCCTGCATCCCGCGAAAACGGTCTGTGTAATTTACTCCACCCCCCGGCCGTCGCCTCCTGCCGAGCCCACTCCGCTGTGGTTGGTCACACTCTCGAGGACTTCCGAAGGGCTGCCGAGCACTCCCGGCATGCCTGGGCATGCCCATATAAGTAAATTCGGCACACATTAACGTCACACGGACTACACTGTTTAAAAAAAAAAAAAACTGTAAAACACAGCGTGCAGGGCTCACTTCCAAATGCACGAACCTCATTATTTGACGCGTTGGCATCGTTTAACACGAGTATGCAACATTGAAACAACATTTATAGGTAAGAAAAGAGGAAAAGCATAATAGTTCTCCTTTAAGGTCACTGTGACCTTTCATTTATCTCAGTCTCATGAATGCAAAATAAACTTTATTTTGAAGTACAATGAATATCCAGCACAGAGCTTTTTTTTAAAGTGCCGTTTCCTGCTGTAGCGTGAGTGAACAACAGACAGCTACTTGACAGAGACAGCAAACTAGCTCAACAACATGGCCAAATGCAAGTAAGAGGCTGAGTGTATGCAACTGTGTGGACCTCGAACTAATGATTAAGGAGAAATCTGGACCCCGTGGCTGGACCAGTTGGAAACCACTAATCTAGATCACCTTACACTCATGTGTTACTTTCACTAACAGTTCCATCTCGTTGTTGGTCCCAGCAAAGAAATTTCTGGTCTCACTATTTTCTGTAACTAAGCAACCAAGATCAGACAGACAATCTGCATCCTGTGCACATCCACACATGCATGTCCTGTGTACATGAAAGGTCATGTGATGTTTTTTCATGTGTGATAGTGTGGACAGAGATTATTTCTGCCTGCATGTACAAAGATTGTTTTCGTTATAAAATGCTGTTTTAAAATGAAAACGTGTTGTTGTGAATGTGTCCTGAGTGTCCAGCTGCTCCAAGTGTCAAAACTGACATATTTTACAAGCATACAGCTACAGAGGAATATAGGTGGAGAGAAATGAAGTGGAAGCAGGCTCAGCTCTCCTTTTGAGTTGTATTCGCCATGCTCTGCTTTGCCTTGAAACCACTTATATTGGCTCGTGTGCAGGTAGCAGACATTTACATCCCAGCAAGGAGCCTTTAAACCTCAGTGGTATCTTTTGCAAACTCAGCGGCTGGTATCCTCTGTGCAAACTTTACTGCCTCTGCTGTGTTCTGCCAGTGATTCTGTTGTAAAGGCTGTAAATTATTCAAGCTTAAACTGATTACATCTGTGGCTCATGCTCTGCAGGTACGCCGAGAAGTAGATACGGCCTGCAATGCTGTTAACTTGGAAGCTACAACTGGAGTGAGGGTCTGCACACACACCTCTGCTTTAGACAATATTTTCACAGTCCAAATTTAGAACAAAGCTCCGTGCTGCCTGTCAAACTGAAGCACACTTTCACTGTGTGAAAATAGCAAAACTTAAAAGCAAGAAGAAACTTTTCAGACACTAATCACACCATTAAGCTAAATCATATCCTGCTACGCTTAATTCTGCCCAGGCCTTTCGAATTATTTAAGCGATTCCCCGACGTATTGGAGGCGGGCATGTGTCCAAGATCTCTGTGTCACTGCCCGTTTGATGCTAAATCCCCCAAGCATATCTCTTGTCTTGCACTTGGCACAGCGCAGCTTGGGAAGGTATTTGGGAGCTTGTAACAGTGTGTTATGGTGGAGCTACAGACAGGGAACCGAGCAGGGATCATGTTTTATCAATGCCGGCATGCTGACCGCAGAGATTTGCTTTGTCGGCCAAGAGGCTGCTGACCAGGTGACACGCACAAGTAGACAAGAATGCAACATAAGCCGCTGGTTTGCCTGGTATTCATCTGTCTTTGTGTCTTTGTGTCTCTTTGTCCAAACACAAACGCCTTACATTACAGCTGAAGTGAGGTTTTGAAGACGGCTTTAATCTCCCGATCAATAATGAGTTGATGAATAAGAATGAATATATAAGAAACGCTCCTGAAAGTTAATGTGTTAGTTTATAAAAGTGTTTTAATGGGGGTATTTTAGGCAAGGTGACCCACCTCTACATTAAAAAGCTGCAGGAGACGCTGCATATATATGCAGCATTTAGTCACCCAAACCACATCAACAAAACCCTACATAAATTATCATAAGTTTTGAGGCAATATAACTTTTTGGTTTTACTACCTTGTCTGGCTTCATCAAAGAATTACTGCTGTAGTCTGAAAAACTATCACCCCACTTTTATTTAGAGCCTGTATAATTCTGCGTCGTGCTTTGGTTCCCAGGGTTTGTCTTTCAGCAATTTATTGCACGGCAGCAGCATAACCTCCTTCTAACTGTAGTAAAACACTGCATTCACAGGGTCTCGCTTGCATAAATGCTCCCTGTGCCTGTGTTACGCAATGAACAGAGTCACTAAATGACCCATGCTACAGTGGCCAACATTGTCTCCGCACTCTAGCGTTGCGAGCAACACAGCTGCCCTGACAAATGCCCGCAAAAATTTGTCCTCTAATTACAGAACACTTTAGCTCTAACACACAGTCGACAGAATAAAATGTTGGCGTTGTTCATTTCTGCACACCGTGGATATGTTACATTTGTACGTTTCAGGCATATGAGGTAGTTCAGGTTACATGTATAGGAGCTGAACTGCACTTTGTGCACTTCCATAATTTCGTGCAACCTTATACCCACTACAACACCTGACCCAACCATCCCTTTGGGGACATACATGGGATTGGTGCAGAGATGAATATTGGTCTTTCTTTGACAGTTGCTCATATGGGAGGATACAAGCACCCGCTGTTGTTAGTACTGTTGGGCTGTTAGCATCACTGATAATGCCGTTCCAACTGGATGACAGGAGTGGGTCACTACGGAAGCACCACTTTCTGGCCCACCCTCCCCAATCCCCAGGTCGCCATAGTCACTATGAGCTAACCCGCATTAACACTGGTAGATCTGTTGCACTGCTAGCCGTCACCATTTCAGCTCAGACACCTCTAAGTTTGCCTGTGATGTCTGAGGTGAGAACTTTGTCCAAACCTGGCCTGAATTACATATATTTCATAGGGGGAAAGCCCCATGGTTTGGATCCACTCCAAAATTTAAGGGGTTCTTCCTTGGCCCATGCAAGTTTCATTAATATTGGGCTTGTGAGTTTTTCCATAGTCCTGGTTACAATAAGACCAACACACAAACCAAACCAAATTCAGGACCTCCTTGATGGAGGTAATTCAGGAATAGCTTTGTGGCTTCCTTGTATTTGGCTTGAAATGTAGGGTAGCGTGATGGCCAAAGACTGCCTTAAAAGCTTGAGAGTTTGGTTCGGTTGAACTCGAGTTCATTTGCCCCCTAAGTGTGGTTCATTTGGGCAGGTGTGAACACAGCAATCACACTCAGGTGCGCAGAAAAACAACCAGACCCAGACCTTCTTGAAGAGGTTCAGCACATCCAATGCATCAAACACTGTTTTCTAGTTGGAGCCGCGCCTCGTTTTCAAACTGTATGGTTTGACTAAAATGAACAATGACAGCAATATAGTCCACGATGAGCAGCGCTAAAATCAACCTGCGTAGTTGTCCCTCCATTGTGACATTAGAAAGTGTCACATTTATCTTGCAAGTGTACTCTTCTTCAACGTTTGCTTTACTTCCTGGATTTTTCCCACATGGAAATTCTGACCAATCAAGAGCAGCTTTCTCACACAAGGCATTTGATCTGGTCCTCTTGTAAATGCTGCCGTGAGAACATGAACCAACTCTAGGGAGTTATACAACAAAGCAAGACAACTATTGGTCTGAAAGCACCCTTAGTCTTTGTAAAAATCAAGTTTCTATTAGTCTGAAATGTCAGGAAGCTTTAAGGCATCGCTCTCAGCTTGTTTCTCCTTTTCATGATCTACAGGTTGTTCCAAAAGAAGAAGAAGTGAAGGAGAGCGAAGAGGTGGATCTCAAAGGCCGCCTGTTCATTGTTGAAGATCCCAAAGGAATCTCTCCGTCGTGGAGGAAACCAACAAGTGGAAGACTCTTTTACTTAACTCTCTCCCTTCCAGTGTACCACCGATTACTGAGCAAAAACAAAGAGAGCCGTTTGTCCCGAAATTGGTGCTTCGAAAAACAAGTATGAGGGAGGCTAGCACTGAACGTCGTCCATTTTAACTTTGTATTCCCTTTTATAAGTTGTTGACCCCCCCCCCCCCCCCCCCCCCCCCGGTTGTGACTCTTATTGATTCTCCCCTTTATCTTGTGTTTGTTGTTTTGTTTACAGTCATCCATTTTTGATTGCTTACTGACATCCATTACACCGTTGTGGCACCTTTGCCATTTTGCCATAGATATCATTTGTACAGTGGTGTTTCTATTGATTCTTCAACTGGTGCTCGTGTCTCTGTATGAATGACCATCGGTTTCTTTCTGTGTGTGTCAAACTTGTCCTGTTTTGGATAAACGTGAACTCTTTTTTACCTTCTATATTGTAGCAGGAGAAGATTTTTGTATCTTGTAGGTTTAGCAATAACACACATTCTTCAGTTTTTACATTTCGCCACTAAATTCATGATCGGATCCATGCATTATATACAGAGTTTAGGGGATAGGTGCACATGTAAATCACTGTAAAGCAAAACTGGGTCTTATGTACTGTAAGGCAGCTTCTGTGTCCAAATCTATCCTCTGTGCCATTTAAAGAGATTATTGATTTACAGGTGGCATGAATAATTAATGTGCAATAATTATTGACAGACTTTGTAAGCTACTCCCGACTGAGATTTATCCAGAAATTATATGTCACCGAGAGATTTTAACAAGGTTCAAATCGACCCTCGGAAATGTTAACTGTGTCCTGACAGACAAACAGAATGTCACCAGTTTTCATTTGAGCAGAGCGGCAATTAAAAATCAAAGAATTACGTTTATTTTTCAGACTTCTCTATTTTATAGTTCATGAAATCAGAGATTTAACATAAAGTTTTATTGTTCCTTTTAAATATTATATGTTCTTTCTAAGACGTGCAGATTATTATTATTATTTAAAAATCTATTCATTGTATTAACAGCTGAATACTAGCACATGTAGATCTGTTCCCTGCGTTTCTGTTCAGACAATCATTTTTGAGAAGTTATGAGACTGAGTGGAATGTTTCGCCTTCTTTTTTCCTCCGTACCTGTAAGGGAAATCTGTTTTTAAGCTAAAGTGGTTATCCTCCACGTTTACTTTTCTTTCCATCTTCGGTGCTAAGCGCTCCTTGTTGTGTTTGTTTTGCGCTTCACTTCTTTGTGTCTCTGATACCTTCTTGTTTTTTCTGACTTTTTTCATTTTCTGTAGGTGGCGCTCTTTTCTTCGTTTATTCAACCGTTCAGACTTTACCTCTTTTTCTGCTTCTACTTGGCATAAACAAATCCCAGTGCTATTAAATCAAGGCTAGGACACGGTACATGATACATGGAGTATGACACATGCCAACCTCGTCTCATGGAAATACATGAAATGGACACAAAGTTCTAACAACTCATTACATGGTGGCGGGCATGACATTCTAAAATGATGCGCTGGTAACAAGAAAACAATGTTAACACAAAGTCAGTGAGGATCTTTTCTTGTGGTAGATACACAAATTTAAGCCCCCCTTTGCTAAATAAAAGTGTTTCTTTTGTATATGTCCCCTAAAATGTCTGACCTTGACTATACTGAGCTGTATCAGTGCAAAGTTTGTCACTAGAGAGGTGTTTTCACATTCCTCTACTGAAGGAGGCGACGTCTGTGTGCTTCCCTAAAATCTGCTGGGCAAGCTAAATTAGCTACGTCATGAATATGAAAGCCTTTCTAAGCCGGTCTAATGCAGGAAACACATATCGACAGGGAACAGACTTTGACACAACAACGGCAACAAAACCTAAAAAACTTCCAGCTGTCAGCAGACTCATCAGTACAGGGTCCGGATTTAACGTTAGCTTAGCTAAAGTTTTGACAGCAAACATGTTTGAATGAGCGGTTTTTGGATGTAAACTGAGTCCTGGAGCTTCCTTTCACTGTCAACCAATAAACCCTACTGCAGCAGATGTTATTGTATGTTTCATAAACACTAACGCTCAGTCAGCCACCTCCAGTTAGCCTACAAGCTAACAAGCTAAGAAACAACAGAAATAAGATGCTAGCTACACGTAGCATCCTGATACATCTGCTAGTCACTAACTTTGGTGCACAACAGGCTCCTCGTCTGAGTCTGAGTCTGACTGAGGCTCAAGCATTTAGGGCTAAATCTCTCCAATGTTTCCTGTAACGCTAATAGTAGCCATTTTGATGCACAACAATTCTCATTGAGGGAGAAAGAGTAGATCTGCTTCAGGCCCCTTTACAGAGTGTTTTTTTTTTAACTATTATGTGGGCAAACCACGTGAAGTAAAATATTAGTTTCAGTATTTTAAAATGTGTCTGAAGAGGGAATTTAAGTATAAAGAATGAGAAAGTCACATAGGGCAGCTGGGAGGGGTATTGTATGTGTCACAGAAACAGACTTTCAACCAGGAGACTGCTGTTTGTGTCTAATGTTACACCAAAAGTCATCGTAAGTACGTGACTTTACGGACTTTACGTCACTACGTAAAGTATGAAAGTTTATGTCACTTAATTCAGTGCGTAGATATTTTAACCAAAACCACGATCATTTCCTTAAGGCATTTGTTTGTTCTCTAAACAAAACCAGGTGTTTTCTCTCCCTAACCTAACTAAGTACGTTCTTAATAGACTTTGCATTGGCATTGTTTTCACGCAGCACATCTCATGCCCACCACCACTTAATGCCTTGTTAAGATGTTGCGTCCATTTCACAATGTCTGTGAGACTGTGTTGCACATGCACAATCTAACTGCAGCAGAGATGTTGGAGGGTTCTAGCAGAAATAAAGGGATGGTACTGTTCAGGTGCTCTTTGGGTGCGCTCAGTCTGACAGAACTTTTTTCGAATGGATAGCGGCCAATATAAAAAGCAAAAGTTTTCAAATAGAAACCTACAATAAGACTATTGTTCCTATGAGGATGAAAAATAGGGGATTGTCCATTGTTCTGACAGCCCAAAAACAAACACACATTTGCAGTGTGTACATCTGGAAACCATAAATGCATTATATTTGTAGTTAGGTTTAGGTACAAAAATGCTTAGTTATGGTTATGTTTTGGCTCAAACATCCAAGTTTGGAGGCACCAGGGACAGGTTTGGTGAGAAACACCCAGATTCGGTGGCTCAAATTCAGCTGGGAAACTCTACGCAGGGTCAGTAGAAACACCTGGGATTGGTGTATTTTTGGAGAAACTGGACTATGAGACAAATGCAATGGGCCTTTGTTGTTGGAATAACACGCTATTGTAGAAATGGGCTTTCAGTCCAATGGGACATTTCTTGGACTAATGGGGTTTTGGAATTTTGGGCCGTTGGAAAAATGGCATGACACCAGATAAAAGACTTGAGTTTTATTGCGAATTGACATTAAATTTAAGGGTGTCTCACACCAAGTAAGGCCACTCATGACTTGCAGATTAATTTAATGACATGGTCTGCTTTCCTCATACCTTTATTTTTTGTATAAAATATATCCTCCTGAGACCCAAACTTTTCTTTGGCTTGCATTTTAAGTCCCAATGTCCTCAAACAAGTTCTTCCTAATTAACAGTGTCTTGTTACCGTTGCTAAACTTGGTCAAATTTGTTGCCATATCAAACTGCAAACATTATTAATCACAAATAAACAAGTTTCAACCATAAAATGTGATCAGGTTTTGGACCTTGTCCACTTCTGTGTCGGGATCGGCTGCAAACTGACTTGGCAGAGATGGCTGCCATCTTGTTTTTACATGGATGAGTGTGTTGTGCTCTTACAGCCACTAGATGGCACAAAAAGTGTCCACAAATGAGGACAACAGGTTTAAGTTAAGTAGAATGAAGTATAAGGTCAAGTAAATCCAAAATGTGGGACAGGGTCTCAGGAGGATATTCTGACCCAAGGCCGGCAGCAGATGCCTCAATGAAACAAATGAATTGTCCCCATGTTCTGTGATCGTGCGCCAGCTATTGAGCGTCTCAGCAAGTACAGACCAGATTTTACTGCGCATGTGTTATACCCCAATAATATGACGCGATACGATATTGTTCCTCTTAGCCAGCTGCATAAATCCAAAACATAACATTACTTCCTGTATGCCGGAGGATTTTTATTCCCCAGCTGTGTGTTAAGAACAGAGAATGATAAGCTGTCATGAAGTTATTAAGTTTTTATGAAAATGTTGCCGATTATTCCTTTATGGATTTACAGAAAATGATCATCTCCATCTTTAATCCCGTCTGATCTACATCACATCTAATTGCACAAGTCCAGCAGAATGAAATCCATGTGTCACGCTGCCAGATATTCCCATTTCATAAACAACCTGTGAGCACTGAGGTCACCTAATGCCAGATCTTTTGTATTAGGTGACCTCTGGGCTCAGGGCTCAAAGGATATTCACTCACTCATCAAGCAGAACATCTCAATTCAACAGATCCCTTTTTGTATCTTTAAATCACAGGTACTCTTTCTTAATTGACTTACATTTTTGAAGCTGATGGTCCTGTACTTACCGTAAAGATAAAAAAGACAACAAACTGTTGATATGCAATTGTTATACATACTATATTTGTATAAATAAATCTATGTGCTTGTGTACAGTGAATGCTTTGTTGTGCCTTCCTTCGGTATCCCGTACTTCATCTTTATGGTCTCATTTAGCATTTAGTCGACTGTGAACAGGAACACCAGCAATTATGTTGCCAGTGTGTTGCCCAGAGAGGTATTGATTTGATGCCTACTGAATAATAGCAGAGAAGTAGATCAAAAATATGGATTTACTAAAATACAGATGGTTATGTCCGGGCCCTCCCCAAAGAGATAGAAAATGATTTATTTGGAAAGGTTTCAGAGGTGACACAGAGTACAGCTGACTGTGGTGGTGTGCACTGCAGGAGGGAGTCTGAGTCGGCCTGATCGTACAGACGAATTAGCAGTTTAAAGAAATACTTCACCCCCCAAATGATCTTGACCATGTGTTAAAGTAAATCTGTTAAGAAATCTTCCTCACATGCCTCTGGTGAATGAAGAATCCAAAAACAGAGAAAATCCTTGATGAATTGAAGTCCTAGATGACCACACAACTTCTGCAGAATAATCCAAGTCACATTTATCCAGTCATACGTATGCTCCATACTTCCCAAACAGACAGCCCTTTCTGACAAGGAAACTGAAAAGGACCATGAAACCTATCTATCGTCGCTGTCTGATGAAAAACACGTATCTCCACTTTTGACGATTTTGACTTTCTACGTGCTTTGATGGGCACTTCTGACAGCCAGTGGAGATACGTGTTGAATAGATGATGTAATAGATATCTTTCCATTGGTCATTTGGATATCCAACGCTAATGGTTGCTAAAGAATATTATGGACACTCCATGCATTGTAGAAATTCAAAATCGTCAAAAGTGGAGATACATGTTTTTCATCGGACAGTGACACTATGCTCTCCTCAAAGCCAGACTCTATTGACAGAAACAGGAATTTTACCGCACTGTGCATCAGAGCTGCTGGTCTACCACTGCCTTGTGTGGTCTGTTTCTTTGTGTACTTGTGTGGCTTTAGCCCTTTTAACACAGAGATCGCAATATAGGGCTGCTATGAAGTCCCTTTCTTACACCTCATTTGCATTTTTACACAGAACCAAACAACGGCAGCATGGTGCTGCTGCAGTGGGTCATTATAAGCCCTGTTTCCCCCAAACTCTTTCAGTATGGTACCTTTGGAACCAACAGTAACCCTTCAGACATGGTAGACCCTAGAGTTTCCACCACAAACAGTGCTCTTAAATGTGGGCGGGGTTGTTGTCACTCACTGCTCCGTCCAGCACTCACTGTATTTCCTCCTTTATCAGTCTGCACCTTGTTTATCGTCCACAGAACGAGGCTGCACGCCGACATTTTCAGAACAAAATAGAACAGGCTGCAGTGAGAGTCTCTCTACACGGGATATTTAGAAATAGCAGGTTTGTGCATTTAGTCCTTCTCAGGCAAGTGCAGTCGGCCGGAGCCCACAGGAATGACACTTTTTCTCCGAGGGTTCGAGTTCACATCATGTGGTCGAAATTCATTTCTAAGCACTTGAAGATCCACTCATTACTAAAAGTGTATGTCGTCCAAGAGAGACATACACGTTACAAGTTACGATCAAAGTTGTAAATTTAAGGTGTGCTGATTGATTCACGTCGTCACCTCATGCACTGAGTAGCATTACAAGTTAACGTTCCACCTTAAAAGTTGCCGGCAGTCGCCCCAGTCAATTAAGTTATTTTTTTCTCCGACTCCAGCTGCTGTGAGAGGCAGCAAAACATCCTTTATTTTATAGTTACAGTTTACTATAACTAATCTTTTGATATTGTTTTGTTGTTAAACAGATTTTTCTTTACAGAGTTTTTGGATTCTTCGCTCACTGTGCAGGCATGCGGGAAAAATGTACAAATGTACAAAGGATCAAGGGGTGGGTGTTCCTATAAGCACTAAGTGATGATGTTTTTGGCTCAGACTCTGGTGTACCTTTTAATGAGCTAAACGTTGTCACATTTAATCAACTGAGTCTTAAATTACTGAACTCTTCCCATAAAATAATCCCCATATGTAGATTTTTTAATTAAGAAATTAAAGAGTATAAACTCCACTTTTTGGATTCCTGAACAAAGACCCCTCTGTTTGATACTCAGCCAAATACCTGTTGAATAATCACTGTACTGACAAAAATACAGCAGCATAATGAAGTTACTAATTCTACAGTAAAAACAGAGATGTGTTAATTCCTCATAACAATGGCACAACAGCTTGTCACTGATTGTTTTCAGTGATCTAAGTGCAGCTGCAGAAGGTGGAGTGATTAAGCCTTGGACACTGAAATGTCCCTCTGAAGACTCGTCCAGGTTTTTAGCCCGGGAACAGAAAGTCAATGGCCTTTTGTTAGCGCAATACAGAGAGCAGACACTGAAACTAATAAAGAGACTCTAGTAAATGGAAGGTATTAAACTCAAACGGTGACAGTAGAGGCACGAAGCAGGGCTGTTTTTTCACCGGCGACGTGTTGTACATGGTGTTATGTGCAATAAAATCCCTGCTGGAGCTATTCTCCACCAAATAACCAATCCTGGAGCGACTGACCAAAGCCTGAAGTGACAAAACTGAAGAGTGCAGGTGACATTAATGCAGGTGACAAATCCCTCACCCCTCTCTATGGCTGTTAACCAGGAGCAGAGGGAGTAACGCCTCCTCAGGATCACATAGTAACCACCAAAGGTTTAATTCTGAAAGCACAGATGATAAAACAATACATATCCTCATCAGCCTCTCTACAGTAACTAACACTTATATTATATTAATGGTGTGAAACTACTTCATCATCACCTCCTTGATCTCTTTTGTAATCTTCCATCTACACCTTCACGCCCTGAAATAGCAGCACTCAGAAAACTGTGTGTGTCAACGCTCTGCTTTTCTCATGCTGTTAACAGTGATATCACTCAGGCTGCTCCTTATAACTGCAGTGTCATGTCCTCAATATGAGGTGGTCTCATACGAACAAAGCCCATGTTCGCGGGTCTGAGTGGACTCAGACTGGCTGCATCAAAGGTGGAGGAGGCAGATGGAAGATAGGTGTGACCAAAAGTTTTACAAAGGCAACAGGAACTCAAAAAAAAACCCCTTTTTATTCAAGGTTTGAGCGAAAAAAGCACAAAAACAGGTCCGCACACCAGAAACTGCTCCTTTTGGAAACTTTAAACGTATCACCATATGTGACGTTTCGGGCACCAGCCCTTCATCACACATAAACAAGATAAGAAGACACACCTCTATGATGTACAACCACCTAACAGATCATGTGATAACACATGTAGCCAACAAGCGGCAGTGCCAAAAACTGCAGTTTGTTGAATGGCCACTTGAGGCAGGCTCCAAAAGCGAGTCGATCCCCATAGACCCCCATGTTAAAATGCTCAACTTTACAGCAGAAATAAACATGTTTACAGCCTGGTACAAAAAACGGTTTTGGTCTCTAGAGCTAATTTCTCCTTTCATGACAACTGTACGGGGGGGTGAATTTTTTTTTATAACTCATCCATTTAAATTTGATTAAGTCTTAAAGTTGTGCATAATTAACGGCGTGGTCACTTTGAGTGACAGGTGGCGCCATCACGGGTGGCTAACTAGCCGCTGGCTGGCTGCTAGGCGTCATCTCAGCTAATTTGCAAGTCACTGAACCTGACCTCTCAGCCGTGTTTGTGCCCTTTGGATATTTTGTTTCGTGTGAGGGAGCTGGCACCGAGCAGGAGCATGAGCGGGAGCAGCCAACACCACAGGGCTAGCCAAAGTAGCCTACCTTTTTAGCCTAGCTTTTTAACCTAGCTTTTTAGCCATAGCTAACTTAGCAGCTTCAACGAGGTGGGCGTGTTTAAGCAACCAGGCTTCATTTGGCCCGCCTCTTTGCCCATTTTTGATTGGCCAGGAGTTGGGCGGAGTCAGGCACTGCCAAGATGGCAACGGCCAGAACTGCCTACTTTGAGCTTCAAACCCGCTCCTCAGAAACCAATGGGTGACGTCATGGTGACTACGTCCATATTTTTATACAGTCTATGGTAGCTGTACAGAAACAGAGTACAACACACTGCAAAATCAGTGCAAAATTACACCCTAGAAACATTCACATTTACAAAAGGCCAGCAGTGCCGAGAGTGACTTTTTACCTGATGCCAATGCCAATGCAAATTCAAGGTTAAATTGTAAAAAAAAAAAAAAGTATTTTTGAGTCTTCAGTTTGAGCAGGAAAAAGCACAACTGATGATCACGTAACAAAAACAAAGAATCACACAAAGGCTAAGTTCACACGGACACAGATGGTTTGGTAACGTAGCTTTTGTAATGTGTTTCAGCCTTCGTAAAACTGTAAATGTACAGTTATTCTTCCACTATGCTGAGTAACAGTGTCATCACAATATACAGAGGTCACTGCTGCCTTCTGGTAAGAGTTATTTGAGGCTGATCATTGGCCAACACGTTCCTTTTCTGCTTCTTTGTGTTGCTTCAGGGTTAGTTATATCGCTGCCTGTGGGTTTGGCATGCTCTTGACAGTGCTTCAATTGTGCTCCTGTGTTTTGATTTGGATTTTTTGAGAACAAAAGATGGCAAAACCTAATTTCTTTATTTAAAAAAAAAAAAAAAAATAGATAGATAAATACCTGTGTCCATGTGGGACAAGGCCACAGACGGAGCTGAAAACCAGGACTTAAATACAAACTAACCTGATGAGGGGATGAAGATCAGGTGGAGAAAAGGGTGGAGAAGCTCAGGTGAGGAGAATTACGTGATTAGGCAGGGAGCTGATCACTAATGAGACTGATGGAAGGCAGCTGTGCAGATTGGCAAGTGAGGGAGAGGCAGCACAGGAAAAGAAGAAGATTAGAGATACATTTATTTTAGTTACATTTAACTACTTACTGCCCAACACTACGTATGTAGATGTATGTATATGGCTTTGAGCAGGAAGCACAACGGAAATAATAATTAAATAATATTTTTTTTAGAAATAAGAGCCCAAAAAAGAACAAAAGTTCTCAATGAGAAGTGGGAAAAATATATTTACATGGTTAAAATGTGTATAAAACGCAGGAATTCCTTGCCCTGTCCTAACCCTGTAAAAATGACATGTGCCATACTTGAGTTTAAGGGTTGTCAATCCAGAAAAAGTGTGTAAGATTCAGGGAGATTTAAGCCTAGTTCACATGATAAGGTTATTCGCTCCGTAGGGACACTAACAACTCAAAGTAAACTTCAAATAAAATTTCTCCAGACATGTTTTTTGTTATTTTAGGTAGTTATTATCAATGTATGTTCAAGTGTTCATTTCCCCTGATAAGTTGGTTTTAATTCGTTATTTGATTCTATAAACACAGTCTGACCATCTCAAGCTTTTATTTTGGTACTTCCGGTGACCGGCAGTGTGAATTTGCATATTAGCTAAATATTTAGTTTCACCCAGAACATTTAGATTTAGATTTAGCATTTAGATTTAACATTTAGATTTATATTTAACATTTAGATTTAACATTTAGATTTAGCATTTAGATTTAACATTTAGATTTATTTAGATTTAACATTTAGATTTAGCATTTAGATTTAACATTTAGATTTAGCATTTAGATTTAACATTTAGATTTATATTTAACATTTAGATTTAACATTTAGATTTAGCATTTAGATTTAACATTTAGATTTATTTAGATTTAACATTTAGATTTATATTTAACATTTATATTTAACATTTAGATTTAGCATTTAGATTTAACATTTAGATTTATTTAGATTTAACATTTAGATTTATATTTAACATTTATATTTAACATTTAGATTTAGCATTTAGATTTAACATTTAGATTTATTTAGATTTAATATTTAGTTTTAGATTTAGATTTAGATTTAACTATTTAATATATTTCTAAGTTAACAAATATTGCTGTAAATGTGGTAAAAGGTGACGCTAAAAAAATTCACAACACTTTTTTAAACACTGTTTGAAGCTAAATGTGGCAAAATGTTGATGTTATTTTCAGCTTGAGCCACTTTACAAACGGCACCCCATACGTGACTACCAATATTTGTATGCAACTTTACAAAAAAACAAGCCCAAAGTCGCGGCTAATAAGCAGACCTGGCAACCCTGCGGCTTGTCCTCCTCACATTTCTTCCGTCCTGCGTGCTGACATGGGACGTATCCCGCCTCCCATTGGCTGATGCTCTTTGTCAGTCGTGTCAGGCTTCTCCAGTTTTCTAGCATGCCAGATATCCAGTCGCAGACGATGGGGCGACTTGCTCATAGGCTTGTTCACACGAGGACTCGTCGTGGCAGACTATCTGCCGACTCACCTCCGACCCAAGGTGGCTCTCAAGATCCTCTGTGACGTCAAAATCGCGGTGAAAATCATGTCATGTGAAGTAGGCTTTAGTGGCATTTAGAGACAAGTATCGCAGATTGCAACCAGCTGAACCTTCTTCCAGTTTCTTCAGTGTTCAATATTCAGCCAAATTATTAGGTCTTGTCTTCTCTAAAACAAACAGAGCAGGTGATTTAAACTAGTAAAAACAACACTACGACTACTACTCCAACACAAATCATTGAAGAAGAAGAAGAAGAAGATACACTTTATTAATCCCTGAGGATAAATTCATTTTTTTTTTCATATACACACAGGCCTGAAATACACACACATGCACACACAGGATGATACATGCATTACACAGAGAGATGTCAGGACGAGGGGGCTGCCCATGGGGTTCAGTGCCTTGAGGGCACCTTGGCAGTGCCAGGAGGCAAACTGGCACCTTTCCAGCTATCAGTTCACGCTTCATATTTGGTCCAGGCGGGAATGTGAACCGGCGACCCAGGTACCTATGGACTGAGTTATTGGACTTATTATATTATATTTCTGCCAATATATCCCCCTAAATCCTACACACTGGACCTTTAAAGACAAGAACATATTTCTACTAGAGCAGGATATGGATTCATTTGTTAAACTGAACCTTGAGATTTCCACATGGGGAAAAAAATTTCTGAACATTGACAGTTTTATCTCAAGAATGACAGCACTGTCCCAATTAATGTCAAAAGTTTCATCTCCGCACCAGTGAAGGATTTCATGGAGCAACACCAACTACTGTTAAACAAGACTTACCCTCCAACAGCACCTTCCTGCGCTGCAGCCCCGTTGGCTAAATGCACACAGGACGCTAAGGAGCAAAATGAATTCTGATCTGTCCTCCGGTTGTTACGCTGATTAAATGCTCCTTAAGCCAAAGAATCAACACTCAGCGCTGTAACACCATCAACATATCAGCTGAACAAATCAAAAAGACTTGAAACATAATGTATGCTCCGGCGCTGCCAACACTTCAGATGTATCATCGTCTCTTCCATCTTTACAGTTTCTTGCTCAGACAGATGTACAACATCACACATTTTGCCAGAGGGCAGATTCAATCCTCCAAAGACTCCGGTTAAACATTCATAATAAGATCAGTATTCAGCTCAAATAGGAGGGAAATGCATATTGCCTTCAAGAGTCAAGAGTCATACTGTGGAGATTATAATTTACAGACTATAGCTAGTCCCCTGGAGTTTAAACCTGCCCGTTTATATTGATTACATTAACATTCAAAGACAGAAGATTAAAATGACAAGTGTTAATGTGGGAAATATGAGAAACACCTCTCCCTTGTGGTGTCACTGAGTACTACAGGAATGCCTGTGCTGCTATCTGAGTCATGCTATTCCAAAGTTAATTTATTAATAATATTTATTCCCGAAAAATCCAGATTCAAATGAACAGAAAATGAAAATCAGATGAAAAAAATCTCCTTCTGCATATGTTCCTCTGGTCCCACGCTCGACCTCGACAGCCGTGATATAAACTCATCTAGATGTATGTGTTTGTGTGTTGACACTCCAGACTCAGTGAGTGAGCATTCATGAATCACAGCCAGAGTGTGGTCACAGAGAAACGACATCAGTGACATTTGGAGTGTCGTACGCAGCCGTGGCGGTTGGTGAAATACAAGCCGCTGCTGGAATGTCCACAATGTTTCACAGCTCTGTAGCAGAGAGACGAGGCCGCTGTGGCACTGCTGCTGCTCTCGCCTGTAGGCAGGGTTTCACTCTGAGCTTCTCTACAGTGGGACAATAACAAAGTGCTGTTGGATAGATGGATGTGTTCAGATTAAATCTGTATTTGTTGTTTTTTATCCGGATAACTTGTTTCCAAAGTGAAACTTAATCAACAATCTGAGCATTTTTACCTGACTGGCAGTGGTGGACAGTGATTTCTCCTCAGTCATTTGTTTAAGGTCCACACATTTCAATGTATTCAGCCTCATACTTTTGTACAGCGTGTTTTTAACAAACTTGACACAGTCACGAGTAACTTGTGGTCCAGTCAGAACGGACCCGGGACCCATTTTTAGACCAGGACCCACCAGTTGGTAACCACTGGCCTATAGTACATATTTCAAAGTACTGTACTTGAAGGGTAATATTGATATTTTTCAACCTGGACTTGGTATACACTGTGCAATTTTGGGCTGTCCAAGACAAAAGATGACCAACGTGGCAGAGACATAGCGATATCTTTGGTCGTGGCTCTAAATGTTGGTTCTATGTCACACAGTGAGAGAGTTTCAAGGATAGCTTTTTAAGTCTTATGTGTGATTTATCCTGGCTTCATGAGCAGAGGAAATCTCCGCTTGTTGCTAGACTAATTTATACAATGTAAAGCGCCATAGGCTTGTGCTAATAACGTTAGCATGTTATATTTGTTTGGAAAAGTGTTTAGTATAAGACAGTTGTTTCGCCAGTGAACCTTGTGAGTTGTAACAGAGCCGAATTTTGTAATGTTACCTTTGTTAAATGTTGCTGTTGTCCCTGGCTTCATATGAGTAGAGCAAAAGTCCGCTAGCTGCTAGGCTAATTTCTACAATGTAAAATGCCATAGGCTTGTGCTAATAACGTTAGCATGTTGTATTTGTTTGGAAAACATGTTTAGTGTAAGACAGTTGTTTTGTCAGTGAACCTTGTGAGTTGTAACAGAGCCGAATTTTGTAGCGTTACCTTCCCTGGCTTCATATGAGTATAGGAAAAGTCCGCTAGCTGCTAGGCTCATTTATACAATGTAAAATGCCATAGGCTTGTGCTAATAATGTTAGCATGTTGTATTTGTGGGGAAAATGTGTCCAGATAAAGACAAGTGTTTGTCTGTGAATGCTGCGAGTTATAGTGAAGCAGATTTGTGTACTTGTGTTTGAAACTGTCTCTATTAAGCCATGTTTAATGTGTGTTTAATGTGTGTTTTGAATCACCTTAACTTTGCAGCACCTCACAGAGACCCGCCGACTAGTGTTTTGGAGGTGTAACTGCAGAGTGACACAGACACACCACCGCACAAGTGGAAATGCTCACAACGGCGTAGGCTACAGCATAGAGCTGATGCACAAGTATAACTATGCCGTTACTGTGTCACCGCTGTTACAACCTACATGTACTAACTAACCAATAGAAATGCAGCATGAACTGACACACCTGTGCTAAAGCCAAACAAACAGACGGATAGCAGCTCGCTATGGAAGCAAAACACGCTAAAAGAAATGTGTGGGATTCCAGTAAAGAAGAAAACCTTGTTGAGTTGATGTGTCCTGCAGATCTTACCATGATTGATTAAAGACGGACAAAGCATGAAATATTGAAATATTGTACTTTTACATTTGATACTTTAAGGACATTTAATCAACAGAACTTCTGTTCTTTTGCTTTTGAATCACTTAAGCGTTTGATTACTTGACTGCAGACCAGGAACAGCTACAGTAAAACTCCTGTCATCAGTATTTTCAATAGTGAGGAACATAGCGCTCGAGACCAGAGCAAAAATGATGATATATTGCACCACTATAAAAAAGGAATCACACAAGAGGTACAGGTATACACTCTCTATTTATTTGTAATGTAACAAACAATGAGCACATTAGAGCGAGTAGAAGAAGACGTTGTAGGAGAGGAAATTCGATTTAGAGAACAGTAAGAGCAATAAACCACAAAGGAAATATAGATTTTCCGTGTAAGTACAGCGATTTTTTAAAAACACCACACTGCCTCTCAACTGCCTCAGAACTCAGCTTACTTACAGTGTGATCAAAGACGTGACGCAGTATGACATACACATCCACCCCTCCTTCCCTTCAAGCTCAATTAGAGGCCATTTGTCCTCAGCTCCGGTGCTGGCGGTATAATCAGGGGTGTTAATGATGACTCACATTTGGAGGGAGGGAGTAAACAGGTACACACAGTGCTGCCCCCTCCGGAACACACTTTTAGAGATTAAAAATAATATTTATCTGTGTTTAAATCCTTTCTATGATGCAGTAAAACACAGGTTGAAATGATAAAATGACCTTTTTACACCTTGGCTGTAGTCAGTGCTGGACCTAAGACATTTGGCAACCTGGGCAAGCTTTTCCTGGTGGCCCCCACCCCAAGAAATATATCATCATTATTATTAGTAGTAGTAGATAGTAGTGGTATTACTGTTTTATCCCAGCTCTTATAAATGTCTGTCCAATGCATGTGTCTTGTGCTGTCTGTGTTTTATTTGTTGGCATTTGGTTTTATTTTTATGCTCTGTCAGGTGAACTTGGGTGTTTTGAAAGGCACCTAATAAATAAATACATTATTACTGTTAGTATTAATAATAATAAATAACAAGCTGATCCAGACCTAGCACACTGGATAATTTAGACAAGCTTCCCCTGGACCCACCATCACCACACAATATAATAATATGTAAAATATAATATTAATAATTATTATTATCAATTGTTATTGTCATTGTTATCATTATTATTATTATTATTATTACTACTACTATAGTAGTATAGGGTTATCTAGGGCATTGAATATGCTAGGTAACAGATAATAATAATAATAATAATAATAATAATGATATAGTAAATAACAAACAGTACCAAACCTAGCACCTTCAAGAGCAATGGTTATTATCATTATTATTATTATTATTATTATTATTATTATTATTTATTATTATTTTCATTTTCTATTTTTATGAATTGTATTGTTATATTACTAAGAATTATTATTATTTTTATTATTTAGTTTTTTGTATTTTTTTGTACTTTATTTGCATGCCTAGTTTTTTAAGTTTTATTTTTTAATTTTTGAAATGTTGAATCTGACTCCTTGACTGCTGTAACACTGGAATTTCTCAGTTGTGGGATCAATAAAGGCGTCTCTTCTCTTCTCTTCTCTTCTCTTCTCTTCTCTTCTCTTCTCTTAAGAACCTAATAAAAATGAACAACTTTACCAATAATAAATACCAAACAGTGGCAGACCTAGCACATTCAGTGCCCTAGGCAGCCTCATATTATATAATAGGCTAGTAAAAATAACAACAACAATTATTATTGTTATCATTATTATTTGCTTTTTTATTTATTGGTTTTTTTTTTTTTTTTACTAACTAGAACAAGAGCTGATGAGAAATCAACACAAATAAACAACTTAGCTAATTCTATCTTCTTCTGGTTTTTGTTCTGCGCCCTGGACAGCTTTTGCGTTTTTATTTGCTTTCTCTGATGCCCTCCACACACACTCCACCATTTCCCCTATGTTAGATTTTTTTTTAATGTAAAAAAAAAAAAAAAAAAAAGAATAAATTCTGGAGCACCTCTGGGTGGCGCTCTAGGTGGCCTCCTCCTATGTCACCTACAGAAAGATCCCTGGCTCTAATGACTCATTGGCAGTGGGCCACATGAGCGATCACAGCAGTGTCACATGATTAATGTCATCAGCTGACCTCTATGAGTTCCCAATAATGTGACGTGCTCACCTTGTTAACAGGAGACTGTCCACACTGTGCTGTCACATGATGAATAACCTGCCCTGCTATTTTAATAAAACCACCTTTTTAAAGATTTATAGGCAAGCAAACACAACAGTCTGCTTCCTCAAATGATCAGCTGCAGTATTAAAAGCAGATGATGCATCTTTAAACTGTTGCAAACCCTCTAAACTCTGACTAATCAGCGCTGTAATGACATCAGCTGCTCTCACCATTAGATAATGTGTTATAACCTGTTTTATTCTTTGCAAAAAACTCTGTAAAAATGCACCGACAGTGTTAGCTGGCATCAGTTTGTTGTGGTTTTCTGACATGTTGCTGACAGAATCAACCTGACGTGACTATTTTGGTTCATTTCTCCACTGTTGTAGCTAATTAGACCTCCTACGTTGAGGTGATGACTAATATCTGGAGACACAAAGAAACAGAAGAAGAAGAAACTTTAGACAACAGTAAAGGATTTAATGTTTCATGACAACATGTAGAAATTAAAACAGCTTAAATACAACTTCATGTTGGAATAATGCAACATTACATTAACTGTCATAATTAAATATGTCTCACTGGGTATAATAGCATGTATAGAATAAATGGGCATTTACATTACATATTTACATTCTCATGTACAATATTAAAGCTGTTCGCCGCAGGTCCTCGCACGCAGCTGAGTCTAGTTCTTATCTCTTGTTGCAAATGCAGCTGGCGTTCGGTGAAAGCAGGCCGCCGCCCTCCTGTGGCAATATATCCACGTCAAAGTCCCCCCTCACAGGACGTGGTAGACGGGCCTGGACCCGGGGCTCTCCGGCGTGCAGGGCTGCGAGTCGGAGCTGCCGGGGGAGAAGGTGGCCATGTCTCTCAGAGCCGCCGGCCCGCCGCAGCTAGTGTCCACCGAGGAGAGGCGGTCCACGATGCTGGAGAGACACTCCAGGCTGGAGGCTCCGGGCACCTTATCGCCTAAACTCTCTGATAAGAGGAAGACAGAGGACGTGTGTTTATTAAAACGCACAACAACTCACAATGAAGAACATTATCAGTGTTTTATAACGCATTCCCAGAGGTGCACTAGAACATGGAAATAAAGCGGCTATTAGGATTTTACTGGCATGTCATATTCATATCAGGCTGCTGTTGCCATCCAAAGGTCTCACCGTTCTTCGCATATGAATATCCGCTGCTGTAGTTTGCATTCAGATGTTGCCACACCGGACTGTTGCTGTCAGCCTGCAAGGAAATGAGAATTTACCCTTGAATTCTTGCACTTGAAAAAAAAATGTGTTTGCATAAATATATATCTGGGAAAGAAGTACACAACAAAAAAACAAGCAATGCCCTTCACGATATCTTCTGGACAGGCTAATAAATCCTGAATTCCACAGTTATGGGCTTCTTTATTTCACATCCACCTTAAAGCCAAAGTGGCAGTATATGCGCTCCCCTTCCTCTGCCCCGGCTCCAAGCGTGCCGAATCGATTGTATCAGTGGAAGCAACACCAGTTTGTGCAAGATGACACTTTCTCCTAGTAAATCTGCAGAAAATCCTGGCAGCGGTGCAGAACATGCAGTCAGGATGGAATGCAGAAAAGCGCCCAGTTTTTTTCCCCCTGCCAGACTTCAGTAAGGTGGATTTAGCTCGGTTTATTAGGGCTATAAAGTGTCCGGTGGTGGGAAAGCCATTACTCCATCCGGCATGATAAGTTCTTTTTGTATTAGCTGATACGCCGTCACCTTCAGAGTGTTGTCGAGAACAACTAATTCAACCTGACCTTTCATAACAGGCGTCACACGCAGAGATGCTTGTACGACTACAGAATAGATTTTGGTATTATGGGAGGGTCTGACATGCATGGAGGAGCATGGTAATTGAGGTCTTGGGGCAAAACAAGCTTATTTGATTAATAGGTTTCTAAATTGGAAATCCAGGCTCTACTTTGAAATGAAATGCTCTACAAGGAAATGAGAAACACTGTGGTCACTATAAAGGCCTTTTCAGGTGACGTTCTAAGAGATGAAGCTCCGTCTAGCATGCAGTTGTAGTGTAGTACGACTCTGCTACAACCAGATGTTGCATGAGAGTAAACATGTGAGTCTTACCATGCCGTCAGAGCAGCTGGACAGCGGGCTCCCGGGCTCTGAGCTGCTCTCCCCAGGAAGGCCGTAGTAGTTTTCCACCTGCTCTCGTAGCAGCTCCTGCAGGCTCTCGATGTACTGGATGGCGTTGCGCAGGATCTCCACCTTGGGCAGGCGCTGGCTGGGGTTGGCTGAGGTGCAGCGCCTCAGAGCCTCAAAAGCGTGGTTGACCTTCTTCAGCCGCCGGCGCTCACGCATGGTGGCGGCGCGTCTGCGGTCCACGAAGTTGGACTTGCGCTTGCAGGCCTTGCAGGCCCATTGGAGGCAGTGTCCCGGCTGGTGAGGGGCCCCGGGTACCCTCACATGCTCGTCCTCCTCGGAGCCATCCAGCTCCACGCCGGGGCCGAACTCCAGGCTGTCCGGGGACGAAGCGCACGCTCTGTCGTAGTAGACCTGGGATGGTGAGAAGACGTCCATGTTGGCTGGAGAGGGGAGTCTGAGTGGACTCAGGAGATGGACGCAGAGGAATGAGGGTAGAGAGGAGACCTCTGAGTGATATGAGGGGTCTGTTGCCCCGGGCCCCCCTTATATGCCCCCAGGCCGGAGCCCAGGGCCCACATTGGCCAGATCTAATTACCATGGCCCATTGGCCCAGCCAGAAGGCAGGCTGGGGTTAGCTCACCTCCCTCCCTGCCCCATCCCAACCCACTGCCTCTCACCCCCCAGTACCCTGCAGAGTTTCCCACATCTGCACTTACTGGTGTTTTCCTACTCATCACCACTCTCCTCCTTCTCCTCCTGCAAGGCCGCGATGAATACAACGCTTGGGAATGTTTCTGCAGTGAGAGCTTGCAGCTTTAACCAGCACATGACCTGTTTCTGAGTCGTCATAAGCGCTTCATTTTGCTTGATTTATCTGCACCCGGCCTCCGGGCGTCACGTCAAAGCTGACAGTGAATGTGCCACTCTGCTATGAAGACGTAAATATGAAAGAGAGCGTTTTGTTTGGTCAAACTGTGCAGAAAAAGAGGGCGACCACTTGTAGGAGTATGCAGGGCCAATTTTTACGGTGGAGACAACAGCGTTGCAGATGCAGCCCAGCTGCAAAGGAAGGTGTAACATTTCAAGCCCTGTGAATTCGCATGACAGCGGTAAGCACCCTCTAAACACCCCGAGCTCATCACCAAAGGTGCTGTGAATGAGGTGATCCCTGTTTGCCAAAGCTCATTAAAACTGTAATTACACAACTGACACCGCCGCTGCAATTCCCTCACGCCAGTTTGCCTTCCAAGGACCAAATTTTAACCGTTAAAAGTTATTGACACAAGTCGAGCACTTCAATTCAGCACACAACAGATGGTCATTATGGTGCTGGAGTTTGTGTTCCAGCAGAGGACTGATGGTGTCGGAGCTTGAAACAATCAAAGTTGTTTATAGGGCAGAAAATATCAGCAGGACTTTTGTTTCTCTTTTTTGAACAGAATTTAAAAAATAATTCACATTTTCTCACAGTGCAAATCAAACTATCTCATCTTAGACCTTACAGCATTTTTCAGATGGTGGAAAGCAACTGAGTACATTTACTCATGGGCAGATTATGGGACAACAGGCCCCTGGGTACAGACACACAGAAGGCCCCACCATCTCTCCTTTTTGTTGTTGTTTTAATTCATGTTATAGTCGTGTTGTCTGTTTGTGGTAATTTTGTGTGTTTGTGTTGTTTGTTCTGTGTTTCTTTGTGGTTGTTATGAGGCTCTGTGGTAATTTTGTGTCTGTTTGTGGTAATTTTGTAACTTTTTGGGTGCTATTGTGTCTTGTTAGTTCGTTCTGTGTCTCTTTTTGGTTGTTTTGTGTCTTGTTTGGTTGTTTAGTATCTGTTTGTTGTTGATTTGTGTCTTGTTTGGTTGTTTTGTGTTTTGTTTGGTTCGTAATCGTAAGGCACTTGTTCTTAACTTGAGTATTTCCACGTTATGCTCCTTCATACTTCTGCTCCACTACACTGCTGACATCTGACAGCTGCTGATACGTTTCACACATTGACATTAATAAAACAAAATAGAACAAAATTACAACCAATAAATTATTATCAGTAATAGTGTAGATTAAGTTACTGGCAGTAAAGCAGTTAAAATGAGCTCCAGCCACATTACTGATGCTTACACACGTTTGCATCACTAATCATAATCCAACAGTTATTACTATCACTCCTCTAGCACATATTTTAGCATCTGTATTACACCTACAATTACATCTGTATTGTCAATTTTCTTGATTTTATTTTACATTATGTCTTGTGTTTAACATGATGCACCCTATCACCAAGTCAAATTTTTTGTAAATGCAAAGTTACTTGGTGATAAAAACATTTCTACTTCTGATTGCAGTATTTATCATCCCTCATGGAGCCATTTTATATAAATAAAGTACTTATACTTTGGTGTTTTGTGTGTGTTTTAATATTTGGGTACAATTTTGAATGCAGGTGTTTTGGTGAAAAAAAAAGTATTGCACTGTGGTGTTGCTGCTTTTACTTCCATCACTGCTTTTTTCAAATGTCTTCATTCTGTTTACAAGACAAATAAAGACACTGACACTGTGCGCTGCTCTGGAGTGAACTTTAACTGTCAGACTGAATGGAGGCTTTTTGCAGTTCGACCCTGACGAGCTGACTAGTTTGGGGTAATTATGCTGTTGACAGCTTACAAGGATACAATGCGGATATTTCTCACAATGTGTCAAAGCGTTTGGCGAGCCTGCTTCTCTGGGAACAGCGCGCACCTAAGAAAACAACAGTACCTGCTGCTGCCGGTGGAGTTTGGATTAGGCACAGCTGAAGAAGACATCGGCTTGTAGCTGCTGGGAAGATCAAAGGCTGTTGGGGCTGAGAACAACGTCGACAATGGGAAAACCTGGGATCAAGCGACAGCTAATTGAGGCTGGAGTTAGATTGGCGCAGCACGTGTTGTTTTGGGGAGGATTTGCGCAGTGGTTGCGCGCAGGCTGGCGCTGTGATCTGTGCGCTCTGGCTGCTCTCTTGGGAACTCTTTGGGTTTGCTTTTCTGTTGTTCTCAAGGGTCAGAGACAGAGTTAAGTGAGGGGCAGGAGGTGATCCTTTATGTCCATCTCCCTCACGTCTGAAACCCTTATTTCTTCCAAACTGCCTCATGCTTTGACTTAATATGCTGCTTGTTTGGTGCAACACAAGCCCCCTGACTGAGAGGCAATTTATCACTTGGACTCTTACAAAAACAGCAAAAAGCTCCAAAATTAAAGCTACTTTTAAATCATGTTTTTGCCTAATTTAACTGCTGGTGAAATTGGAGTTTAAAGATTTTCTCTGCTACTATAACTACATTTAAAAAATCCATTTTTTCAGAGGTTCCTCAAAGAGAAAATCTGTTATGTGAGTAAATTAAGTTTAATGAAAGGAAAAACACTCTTTTTAAAGCTCAGTGGTTTCTGTTGAGGGCTCCTTTCCCCCAGACAGAAAGTCCATTTCCCTTTCCCCCACAAGAATTAGTGAAACAAAAAAAGAAAAAAAAACATTTTGAGTGGCAACAGCATTTGTTTGGCAGCAGGAAAGAGGTGTGCTGCCAGCCCTGCTGCACTGAATCCTTCTCCTAGGAGCATATTCAAGGAAAGTCTGGATAAATCAGAGCATTCAGCCCTGCAGGCTTACCCCCCCACCCCCCGTAACTGCTCGCCTTTCATCAGCTTCGACTTTTAAAACACTGCCTTCACAGCCAAATGAGAATTATATGGTGTCATCAGTAACACCAAAATCCCTGTAAAGTTAGACAAGAGAAAGTCGGGGCTGAGTCTTTGTGTGGAGATGAAGCGAACATTAGAATCAGAAAGTGCAGTTAGAAACACAGCTGGAGCTTTTACATCAAAATGCAGGTTTATATGCAGCGCGTCAAGAAAAGATTTAAATCTAGCACAGTGATACGTACTCACGATGAACCAAACAGGACAAACTGTGAGTGTTGATGTGAGGTCTACAATTTAGGTTAAACGCAATCATTACCAAACAGACATTAAATTAGCAGATACCCATGGAGTTGCGAAATGAAGTGAAGTCGCTATCAGATAAAGTGAGTGGGCAGGAGGCCATTAAAACCACATTACTGTTTAGGGATATCACGTTTCTGGCTGCTTGCTGCAGAAAACAGGATGTCTGGTAAAAGATGGTAGTTGTGTTTTCAAGCTTTTAGTTCAGCTCACTGGAGGAACAAGTATTTAAATTGTTAACTTAAATAAAAGTACAAATGTGTAACAATAATCAGTGACAAGTCCTGCATTCAAATTAAATACTTTAAATTACTTCAAATTTCCAAAATATTTTAAGTAAAATTTACCAAAGTATGAAAAGTAAAAGGTACTTTGTAATTGTACTTAAAGGCCCCAAATATAATTTATACTTCATATCATTAGTCGTGATATTTAAGCACTTAAGCAGCATTTTAAAGGGATGGTTCAGATTTTTTACACTATGTTACCTACAGTAAAAGATGGTTGGCATTCCCCCAGTCTGGAGAAGCAGCTTTACTTTGCTGTCAGACAGTGATTTCTAAAGGAGAACCCAAGTCGTTATATTGCTCTCGTGAAAGCCACCAGACTCCACCGACAAAACTAGTAATTTTACCACACAGTACACGGGAGCTGCTGGTCTACTGCTGCCACTATTAGTTAGTTTGTTTGTGTTGTCCTGTGACTCTGCTGAATCCAAACGAACCATTTAAAACTCTAAAGTCACCCGATGACACAAACTAACTAGTTTATTGAGGCAGTGGTACATCAGCAACTATTCGATTTTGCAAGGTAAAATTACTGTTGTTGTCAGTGGAGTCTGGCTTTCAAGAGAGCACAGATAAATTTCACTTTCAATTGCCTGATGGCAAGTAGAGCTGTGAAAATATTCTAAACATAGCTTAGACTGAAGTTGATATTGATTTTTTTAAGTGGTTCAGATACATTTTGTTGCTACCCCATCCACAGCAGTACACTGCTGAGTTTCTGTGGCAGTACTCCTGCCTGCTTCTCCAAACTGGGAGTGTGCCAGTTGCCATCTACTGTAGGTAATACCCCACTCCAAAAAATCTTATCGCTCCCTTTAATGTTGTAGTTGGTCAAGTAGGATTCTGACTACTTTATGAATACTTTCAATATTCACTCATTGAGTCATTTTCCGTAACTCCCTATCCAGGAACAGGGCCACATGGAGGATGGGGGTACATCTGTGCAGGTCACCAGACTATCACAGGGCTGACACATAGAGACAGACAACCATTCACACACACATTCACACCTACGGACAATTTAGAGTCACCAGTTAACCTGCATGTCTTTGGACTGTGGGAGGAAGCTGGAGTACCTGGAGGAAACCCACGCTGACACGGGGAGAACACGCAAACTCCGCACAGAGAGGCCCCAGCTGGCCAGTGGATTTGAACCAGTAACCCTCAGACCAGCTGTGCTCCATTGACTCTTATTCAATCGTTTCAGATTTCCTTCATTTTCAGGCTGGTTTTGTGGATTTGGAGCTAAATGTTGTGCCTGGGGCACATCGTGTATTAATGATACTCGTTACCTGGAGAGGTTGGAAAAAGATATACGTTTCTTCCCTGTTCCAAAACCAAAATCAGACCCTGAAAAGTGTAGGGTTAGCTAGCTAGCTACTGAAGATATAGCCTACTGAATGTATACACATGCTGCTTTTGCTTTGTAATGATTCTAACAGTGAAACAAAGACCGACCCTGCTGTACAGGAACCAGTGAAGTCAAACACAGTTCGTCTGCACACACTGCGATGCCACACAGCTGGTTCAATATCAGCAAAGTTTCCCTTTATATTCATTGTCTTGTGTGGCGATCAGCAGTGATGTGGTGGTTCACTTTTACACTGTGATCTGTAGCCTATAGTTCGGCTTTAGCTTCTAACTATCTTTGTCTGTTTAACCTGTTGTTGCTGCTGAGTCAGTTTGACATCCTGGATATATCCTTCAAACACAGACTGTAGACCCCTCTGTCTGCTTCTCTCTGGAATCGCTTCCCTTTTCCAAAAATGTTATAATACTTTTTCAGGGAGTGCAGTTAGTTACAGTGTGGGCTCCATGCTTACTGCGACAGCTTGTCGGACCATCACAAAGGGGCGGGGCTTAGCAACATTTTTTTGTGGTGATTGGGTTGATGTATCACATAATACGAAGTTTTGCAGCTGTGCTACAAAATTCCCTAAATTGTTCCGTAGAGCAACTCAACACACTTCACAGACACTTAAACACAGACAAGGTAGTGACCTTCCGATTGAATGCTCCCCAATTTTCTGGCATAGCTTTGCCTTCCACATATTGGATGTTACATTGATGTCTTGAGCTTCTGATAAACCTGACACACGTGTGTGACACTTTGCATGGCCACATGTGTGTCTACAGGCCTGAGAGATGACTCAGAGTCCCAAAGGTCAACCAAGGCTGTGAGTCGTCCACAGAGATCTGAGGGAGACCAGCACACCCCGACATCATCAACAAACGCCCCCTCATGTCAATACACGACAAACAAGACTAAATGGATTTCCATGCCGTTAGCATCTCGTCACGCATTTTAATAGCTCGCATGTAAACACTTCTCCATGTGATGACAAAGCAAGTGATGATGAATTAAGACCTAATGGCTCGGATACCTTCATTATCCCAGTGGGCTTTGCACTCACCAGCCCGCAGCCCAAGTTTCCATGTCTCCAACATCTGATAGGAGAGCAGAGGCACGCTGTGTTTCGGAGGGGACTCGAGTTACTGTTGTGGGATCAGTCCTGCTGGAGGCCAGTCGGAACAAAGAGAAGCAGCCCGGCAGCAAACTCTCCCAGTTTAAACAGATTTTATGGACGTCTAATAGCCATGAATGCTGGGGGAACTGGTAGACCTTGAACTGGTAATGGGCTTTTTCTCTTTGGGTGCAAAACACAGAGATACAGTGAGGGCTAGAGTAACCTTTTATTTGTAGAAAAGGTTTGAACCAGCATTTGTGCCTCTGGAGAGACTTTAAATATCATTTTTTCATGATGATTGTTACTTTCGATATTCCAGTGCCCTTAAAGAATGAGGACCACAATGCTTCAGAGTATTGCAAAAGTTTTATTTACCGCCTTGGTCAGTTATGTACAAATATTTAAATACAATATCAGCTTTCTCAAAAGAGTTCATCTGCTCCTGAATACAAAATAAATAAATCTAAACATCACATTATTATAAAATATGTACAAATTAGTTGCTTCTGATGTACAAATGAAGGCTGCACAACAAACAGAAACCAGAATGGCTGAATATAGTGGAAATAATTTAGGGATAAATCATGGAAATTTGAAAATTTGTCGTCCAGTTGAGGTCTTCGCTAATGTTTCAGTTTTCGGAGACGTCCTCGCTGAAGTTGACTTTGTCTTCGGTGGTGATGCTGTCCACGATGGAGGACAGACGCAGGAGGCTGGTGGACGCAGAGGACTCACTGGTTCCTGGAAACAAAGGAAATGAATTTATTTATTTATTTATTGCTGATTTATAAGAGAAGTTTGACCAAGCGGCAACCTTCAGGACTGAAAAAGTCCAAAACTGCAGTTCCCTGAATGGCCACTTGAGGCTGACTCCAACAGCGAGTCAGTCCCAATAGACCCCCATGTTAAAATGACCAACTAAACAGCAGACATAAATAGGGGTGGGAATCACCAAGGGCCCCCCGATATGATATTATCACGATACTTAGGTCACTAAACAATATTACTGCGATTTCTAATGTTTTGTGATATACTGAGTATTGCAATAAAATTATATAATAATTAGCATTAGCATTGTCACAGTTAACATCTGTTTTATATCTTTTTTCTTGCTAGTAAAAATTAGCATTGGCATTGTCACAGTTAATGTATGTCTTATCTTCTTTTTTCTTTGCTAGTAAAAATTATCATAGTTAACCAAAGCAGTAAAAGAACCATGCTAACCAAGCTAGCTACTATTGTTAGGCTTATCGCCACCCTCTAAAGAGCTGGATATCCAGTTTTTCCACATGAACATTCTGTTTTAATAGTAGTAATGAAACCCTGTTTTCTTGCAAGCAAAAATTAGCATCAGCATTATCTCAGTTAATCATAGCTGTAAATGAACCATGCTAACCAAACTAGCAGCTGTCTGTTGTTAGGGTTATTGCCACCATCTAAGGAGTCAGATGTCCAGTTTTCTCAGCAAGTACATTTTGTTTTATTAATTTTGAGCCTTTTTTTCCTCACTTGCAAAAATTAGCATTCGCATTATCACAGTTAACCACAGCAGTAAATGAACCATGCTAACCAAGCTAGCAGCTATTGTCAGTGTTATCTACATCTTTTTGGGAGTCCGATATCCAGTTTTCCAGTACATACATTTTGTTTTAATAGTTTTATGCTTTTTAATTTTTTTTTTTTAATTTAGCGAAAATGAGCATTAGTATCATCCATTAACCATAACCATAACTGTAAATGCACTGTGCTAATCAAGCTAGCATTAGGGTTATCTCCACCCTGAAGTCCAAATTTGGTCACTTATGGCTCTATAAATCCAAGATGGCGGCCGCCAAAATGCCAAACTCAAAACCGGAGTCCACAAACCAATAGGTGACATCACAGTGGCTACGTCCATTGTTTTGTTTAGCCTGTGAGTTTGACAGAGGTACCTTCTCTCTGGTTTGTCATTGCTGCAGTGGAATGGTCGGCAGAGGTCGGCCAGCTCTCTGAGGACTTTTTCCAGTGGTACTCATGACTGGCCACCTGTAACAACACACAGCACAAGTTATCCACACGTGTTTTTTGTCTGTTAATATGAAATCTCATGGAGAACTGTAAGTATATTTGATCAAATTGACAATTAGCACACTGAAAAAAGTGTGTCGGCTAACCCAGAAACAGGCCTTATATTTTTGACAGGCATAAAAACACAACTTTGGGCTGAAATTAACGATTATTTTCAATATCAATAAATCTGCTGATTATTTTCATGATAAATTGATTAATCTAAAAGTCTAAAATAATTGTAAAAAAAAAAAAAAAAGAAAAGAAAAATGCAATCACAAGTTCCCACAACCCAAAATGATGTATTCAACCTGCTTCTTTTGTGCAACCAACAGTCTTAAACCAAAAGACCTCATCATTTAGTATCATAAATGTCAAAGAAAAGCAGTAAATTCTCATATTTAAGAAGCAAATGTTTGACATTTTTGCATGAAAAATGATTTAAACAATTTATCAACTGTCAAAATATTCAGCAAATAATTTACTTCCCATCGACTAATCAGTTAATTGACTAATTGTTGCAGCTCTAATCCGAATAAATTTAAAAAAATATATGAATATTATTGCAATATCCTAACAAGAAAATATATAAAATGGCCAATATTAACATCAGTGACTTACTGAACTGGAATAAAAGCCTATTATAGTCAAAATAATGCATCTAAAATTAGAAACACTTATATCCACTGATGAATTTTAGGCCATCATAAAGAATGTGGTGACAGAGACATGTGCTTGTTTTTCTTGAGAAGCCACTATGTTTGAATAGCTGTTGTTTTATTGTGTATTTTTGTATTATATGTTGCATTTTAAATGTGTTTTGACTGGCTGCTACCTGGGCCAAGTCTCTCTTTTGAAAGAAATGTTCAGTGTCAATGGGACTTTTTGGTTAAAAAAAAGTTAAATAAATAATTAGAAATAATTAAAAGCAACACAGACAACTTACAAGTCTATGCAGGAATATTTCAGGGATGTAACAGATGCACCAGGGAATAAAAGGTTAAGTCATCATGATGTCATTATAAAGTCATCTGAATATCACAGCCACATTGCCTCTTTTTATATCTTACACTGTGTTCTTTTAAGTTGTGGGATGATCCGTTTCTCTCCTGCTCGTCCAGGGTCTGCAGCAGGTCCTGTAACCTCTCTATGTAGCTGATGGCGCTGCGTAAAATCTCCACCTTGGGTAGCCTCTGGTTGGGGTTGGCCACGGTCTTCCTCTTCAGCGCGTCGAAGGCCTCGTTGATCTTCTTGAGCCTCCTCCTCTCCCTGAGCGTGGCGGCCTTGCGTCTGTCCGTGGGCGCCGACTTCCTCTTGCAAATCTTACAGGCCCACATGAGGCACTGGCCGTCGCAGTGCGCCCGGAGACCCGGCGGCGCGAGGACGTGCTCCTCCCCGCTGCTCTCCCCCCCGGTCTCGGACGGAACATTATCCTGGCCCGGTGACAGCGGGCTGTCGTTGCCGTTGTACAGAGGAGACACCCCGGACATGTCCAGGTGCTGCAGTGGTCCATGATCCCCTTCTTCCAGATAGCGCAGATCATTGAAAAGATAAGGGTTGGTCTCAAAAAGGTCCATCATATTGTTGCGCCCCTCTCTCTGTGTTTTGACAGTGTGACTCTGGCATTTAAACAGAGCAGCAGGGACACAAGTCACCAGGCTTATATATAGAATGTGAAACTCTACCCAACGCTTTGGCTGTCACACTGCATCAAGCATTTTTTTTCAATGGCTCCGTACAACCTACTGACTGTGTGCAGGAAATAAATATACATTAATGTCTTCAGGAGCTATGGAAATGTCACCTCAGGTTTCATGACAGGTGCTTTACATATCTGCATCTGGACAAAATGGCAGTTCAGATATATTTTCCAGCTCTGCCACTGAGAAAGTAAAGACATAATACCGTTGTTCCAGAGTTAACAAAACTGTATGTGAATGGATATGGAGTCATTGGCACCACTTTGGAACAGGAAGCACTCCATAATGGGGTTTATAACTAACGCCTGTTAAGATCAGTGTGTCCCACTTGAAAGAATAACCTTTTATTGTGTCTGCTGTACATCCTCCTGCAGCATAACCTTACTTAAAGGTCACTGAGTGTGCCGTCACAACTGCTGCAGGGTCGTTTTTAAAAGTTCATTGGGCTCTAGCTTTTTAATATTTAAATGATAAATGATTCATAGATAAATGTGTTTTGATTCACATGCCCTGAAGCTCATATCCAGAGTTTCTGAAGGACAAATTTTATGCTGCAGGAGGATATGCACCAGGCAAATGGATTTTTAAACAACCTGTCACAGCCAAAATTGTCTTTATTAATACATTATTATTACTTATTTGTGATATATTATTTAAAAAATTATGAGCAATAAACATTATTTACAAACCAATTACACTTAATATGGTATGCTCTGTTATAAAGCGGCTATAATCAATGTCTCTATATTAACAGTGGTTCAAATGAGTATGTTGAAGGACTTACATGTGGCGATTATTGTGTTTATAATATAATGTTTTAGCCAGACTGTATGAAGACATGACAGATCTGTTTTCCCCCCAGGGTCGATGAACTGAAGAGTTAAAAGTGCACGTAATTATTTCTTGTTGTTAAACTATATTTGTAAATTTTATTTATCATTTAAAATATTTGTTACGTTCGTTCGTTTTATCTCTATGAGTTATTTTTATTTAGTGTTATTTTTAATGTTTCCTATGGGAATAAACTTGCTGCACATCGCCTCTTCTGCACCTCCTGGGTTTCCGTAGCTCCCTCTACCTGCCCCTCGCAGTGCTGTTGTGCATTGCTGGGTGAAGTCGCACTGAAAAATGCTGCTGTGCTACTTTAAAATTTACTCTGTAAATTGAGCAGTTTATGTTGTTATCTTTGGTGCATATTGTTTACCGGTTTTATTGTCACGTTAGCAGCTGTTTTGTTTTGTTGTGTGTGCTAATATGAGTTTTGTAGACTTATGGTGTAAAATGTTTTTCTGTGTGTTTACAGGTGTCCAGAAGGCAGTTAATATGTCATATTGCACGGTCACGGTTAGGTTTTGGCAACACAACTACTTGGTTAGGTTGAGAGAAAAATCCTTGTTTGGTTTTATATGAGAAGGTTTGTTAAATAACTTAATGTGACACATATATATCACATACGTACGTAGGCCTAAATTGTATAAGATTATGTTAAAACATCTTGGACTCTTTTTTTCACTCTGGACAGGAACTGTGGTCTTCTGGATAAAAGTCTGGTTTTGTTTGCCCCATGGATGTAGTAAAAGAACTGGATACAGCATTGACCGCAGGGCTCGTTCGTTCCTATGAGAGTTGCTCAGTGGTGCATGAAGCCAAAATGGTTTGACTAACGCAACTAACGATGAGCAGCTAAGTCAAACGGCTAACTTCCGGTTCAGCACTGTGCTAACTTTAATGAGGCTAAAATGATTTAATCGTGCTGCTCTTCTCTCAAAGTGTTATCAGACTGAATGGATCAAATCCTGTTAGTGACATGAGTCATTTTGCAGGAGATGTGATGCTCAAAAAAATGTATCCACTGATTTACAGACATCTTTTCACCATGCGCGTGAATAGGAAAATGTCTTTTTGACTGCAGGGCATCACGTGACGGACGCTGCATAATGAAGTTTCATTGTCTGGGACGTCGTGTCAAGTTCTGCCTTTTACATGCATCGTCTTCTTTCAAAATACACTTCTGTTTTCACAGGAAATTTAATATTTATGTACAGTGTCTTTCAAAATTAAACGCAGTACAACAACGCACATTAACGTTTTTTTCCCCCCAGCAACTAACACACGTGGTTGGGTTTAGGAAAAAAGAACAGGGTTTGGCTTTATAATCTTTCGGGACACGAACGCCGCTGTCCTTGGTGAAGGTCAGTGTTTGTTGGACCCATCCACCACCCCTCCCACCTGCCCTAATTGGACTTTCGTCGCCTTAACTTTCCTTTTTCCTTTTTTCCCCCTGACGCCACAAGTGCAGTTAAACTATAATGGCGACTGGCCACGTATCATGCAGACGTTAAAAGACAGCTTTTTTGACGTCTGACGCCACAAGTCACTGCCCAAGGGCCAGATTTCGACGACTTTGGTGTGAAACCAGGTAGTCAAAACAGTAGTCCTCAAACCAATAGGTGCCGACATGGTGGCAACACACACTCTGTGGTTTTAGCCTCTTTGAGTTCATGGTTCTGGTTTTATGGCCTGCACCTTCATCGTTCTGATTCAGTCTCTTCATCTTGCAGCTGTTTTCAGTAAAAAAGCTCTGACAAACCCACTTCACACTACCTGCTCAGCAGCAAGCAATCAGACAGACACAGTTAGAAACTAGCTGGTGAACACAGTGGAGCATTTAACAGCTAAGGAGCCAGATATTTCCCTCAGGAGCTGCGAGAGAAACAGAGCTAAAAGGAGAGTGAAGGCAGGACTTCCATTCATCAAGTTGACACAAACACAACTCCAAATGAATGCTAATGGTGTTCTGTGTCTGCTGGGTGTGTGAATAAGCAACTTTTTGCTAACAAGCTCCCCATATCAGCTTAAAAGGACATAATATGTCAGCATTGTGTTTACAGGTCGTTTTCACTGCCCTCAAGTGGTCAAAAAATCAATTATTGGAGGTTAAAGTGATTGAACTGAGGGTTGGAGATGAATTAAAGTGTTACCCAGAAACTACAATGTTGAATAATGAGCTTCACAGGTTGAATTTATCGCCCAGTGCCTTATTCAGATGAGAGTACAACATCACATACAGAAGTCATATGATCCTATACACACTTGAGATGTGTGTTGTGCCTGTTTTAGCCGGTGGGAATGGTATGTCCGATTGTAACTTGTAGAAAATCCCAACATAAATAGATCGGAATGTGCAGTGTCAAAACAGCTTTGTGAGGCGCATGCACGGGACGTTATAAATAGAAACGTGGCTCATTCATCTCAGATTCATAAAAGAGATAAAAGCCTGTGAGGAGGTGATATATAGCCTGTGGCATTTCTGCTGCAACCTGAAAGCTCCACAATTGGAAACTCCACAGGCGGGAATGTGAGGGATTCCTATTTTTGTTTGGGAGGCAGTACTAGTGGAGTTTTACTTTTACCCTATGGATGTACCCCCCTCCTCCTCCTCCTCCTCCTCCTCCTCTTCCTCCTCCTCCTCTCTGCCGGCTTCTGTTACGATGTTGTGGAAAGCTGAGAGTCACGGGTGCTTTTCATCATTTGTCAGGGTGCCTGAAATACTATTACCAGTCAACATGGTATCTCCGAGTCGCTCACGTCATATTATACAGACTGTTATTAACAGCAGCCAAGTGACAAAAAATATTCCTATCAGCCTCCTGGTTGTTATTCCAACTCAGGGGTGTCATATATCTCTGTGTCATAATTACTTCAGCAACAAAGTGCCGTCAGAAAAGCCGCAAAGCCTCCATCACTGACAGTTAATCAATTAAGGCATTGTTTGTTTGTGTTTTACTCATGAACGAACTACTCACCTCATTTACATTTACTATATCTCCAGCAGCGGCAGTGGTTTGCATTGTCACCTCACAGCAAGAGGGTTCGAGCCCCAGGGTGGCAGAGTTTGCATGTTTTCCCCGTGTCAGTGTAGGTTTCCTCCAGGTACTCCAGCTTCCTCCCACAGTCCAAAGACATGCAGGTTAATTGGTGACTCTAAATTGTCCGTAGGTGTGAATGTGAGTGTGAGTTGTTGTCTGTCTCTATGTGTCAGCCCTGTGATGAGCCCTTTTTAAACAGGAATTGTGCAGATTTGCAGGAAAGCCCAATCAGTCTTCTTTCAGCATTGGCGGTATAAAAACAAGCTCAGCATGTGACGTAAACAGTGACGTGGGAGGGAAGCCGGCTGGTCAGTCCTTCAGCGATTCTCTCGTAAGTCGGCCCGTTCTTCACCGTCCCCATCATCTGATGGTTAACGGCCTCTTCGTTTGCGAGGGCAAGGAGGGCGCGCAATTCCTTGTCTCCCCAGTTGCTCATCTTAAGTCTCTGTCAGATTTGCGTTTCCCTCTTGCTACTAGCTGCTCATTCCTGCTATCAGCTGTTTCCTGTTTATCCACCGCCAGTGGCTCGCACGTGCGGCGTCATCAACAGCTCCTCCCACAAGTCTTCAACAGCCACTCCCGTTGTGGAAGGCCGCCTCGGTCTGTTTATACTAAAAGGGTTCCGCAGTGAAGAAAGAAAGCAGTGATTTCCAACTGGTGGGTCACAGGTCCATTCTGAATGGACTGTAAGTGACTCGCAAACATGTCAGGTTTGTAAAAAATGCGTTTTATTTTGAAGTACAGTCAATTTCCAGCACAGAGCTTTTATTTTGAAGTTCCAGTTCCTGCTGTAGAATGAATGAGTAACGGACAGCTACTTAACAGAGACAGCAAACTAGCTTGACGACATGGCCAAACGCAAATATGATGCTGAATATATTAAGCTGTGTGGATCTTGAACTAATGACTAAGAGGCCATTTACATTGTTGCTGGCTATTTTCATAAACAGACATTTCACCGCCTCCGTTTTCAAAAAGATCTTCGTTTACACTTACCCGTGTATGTATACACAAGTGCACGCCAAACCTGTAGGTGGCAGTGTAACGAGAAGCTCAAGCCTTCCATGTATCCATTGTCACCATAGCAACATAGGTCGCACTTTTGACACAGGCGCAAGTTCCGGTGCATACTGTGACGTCGGCTGCCTATAACTCTGTTTATCTCCGTTTACATGCAAACGCGCATGTAAGTTTTCCAAAATCTCCACTCTGGCCGGAGTTTTTAGAAAGACTCGTTTTCAGAGGAGAAATCTCCGTTTGCGTGTAAACGAAGGGCACAAACGAAGGAAGATGTCTCCGTTTATCAAAATCACCGTGTACGTGTAAACGGCCTCTAAGGAGAAATCTGGCTGGACCAGTTGGGAACCACTGAACTAAAGGGTGCCCTCTGTGTCGCTGTCAGACACCATAGCATCGGTAGTAATGAAATGGAAGAACAGGTTGGTGTCTCACCTGACTGCAAGGCTAGAAAAGAGGATAATAATTTTGTAACAATGTGAAAGGGATCCAAAGACACAAGAGCAATGTTCAAATTCTTCATGTTCTGATAACAGTGCATAAATGCAGCATATCTACGTCACATCATTTTGAAGTTTGTCACCTCAAACACAGGTGTTATTAATATCATTAACGACTGCAGCATCCCATTTGAGTGAACCTATCAGAGATCCTGCTGACTGCTACGGCAAACTGAGACTCTCCTCTGCAGCAGAGCCCTAATTAACAGTATTAGTTCCACCTGTGCAGGTCACAGTGCCTGCTGTGAAAAAGCTACCAGATCCTTGTCAAACAAACAGTGACCTCAGTTTAGACATTTCACAGACAATTTGACTTGTCATTAAAAGTAAAGTACAGGTGGAACTAATAACATTAATGAGGGCTTTGTTCTATTTAGGTTTGTCAGTAAATTAGGACAGGGAGCCAACATTCATTAGCCTGACCTAACAATTACATTTAGGAACTGAACAGCAAATAAATTTGATAGAAATGATTTTATTTCATGAAGCGAGTACTGCACCAAAACAACCGGACCGAGACCTTCTTGAAGAGGTGGTCTCAGTCCGGTTACAAATGGTGCGGTTCGTTTGTGGTGAGAAGGTGTTCCGACCTGGATCTGAACCAACTGCAGTCACATGACACATTGTTTGGGTTAAACATGAGCATGTTACAGTCCTGGAGGATTATTAATGTGCACCTCCTCCTGTACTGCCTTAATATGCACATTCAGCACATCCAATGCATCAAAACATTGTTTTCTAGTTGGAGCCGCGCCTCGTTTTCAAACTGTATGCTTTGACTAAAATGAACAATGACAGCAATATAGTCCACGATGAGCAGCACTAAAATCAACCTGCGTAGTTGTCCCTCCATTGTGACATTAGAAAGTGTCACATTTATCTTGCAAGTGTACTCTTCTTCCACGTTTGCTTTACTTCCTGGATTTTTCTGACCAATCAAGAGCAGCTTTCTCACACAAGGCATTTGATCTGCTCCGCTTGTAAATGCTGCCGTGAGAACACGAACCAATTTACCAAAGTGTTCAGTTGCCCAAACCTAACTGGATGTGAGATGCAGCACTCAAACCTCTGTATCCAGTGTTGAGGTCCTGCATTTCACCCCTCAGTCCTGCAGGTGCATAATTAATGTAACTGATTACACCTGTGTGTTTCCTGCTGCGTCAACATGTGGTTCATTGTATTTCTGTCTCTGCTCGTAATTTCCCTTAATGAAACTTTCTTTTTCTTTTTACACAACGGCTGAATCAGCACTACGTTATGTGAATTGATAATTATGACCAGCAGATGATCATCTTTTTACAAAATGTCAGATAATGTTATAATTAACATTTTGGCCTAATATATGCACAATGTGTTTGTATTTCCTAACTGCTGCTGCAGCAGGACACAGTATGAATGTATATTTCATTATCAGAACATAAGCCACCTTATTAAAATGCTGAGTGTACTCTTGTAAAACACGTAAATCCTGCTCTCAGTGGTGTTAAAATACTGAGCACACCGTTCAAAATGTGTGTATTTCAACAAATATTGCAAATGCAAGAGATTTCCTTTGTTGTTTATCTTACTCAGACGGGAGGTATACTTGGTGCGGTCATGTGTGGAGAGCAATATAGCTTTTATTATTGGTTTGCTGTTTGTGAGCTTGCTATGCAGCAGAAATGATATGTGAGATATGAGAGAGAGTGTGTGAGTGTGTGTGCGCCCATGGATGTGGGAGGTGTTAGTATCTGAGTGTGTTTTGTCAGGTAAGATAGATTTTGCGTCCCATAGTCACCATGAAAAGCCAAACAAAACTAGTGCTGCGTTCACTGTCATTGACACTTTAGTATTTTAATACTTAAAACTAGTCACAGTGACAAACAATGATAAATGAATGATGATGATTAATATGTTAAATCAACAGTTTCCCCTCATTAATATAATATATATTGAAATAAAGCCTGACTTCAGGCTATATTTGGCGTCATCCCCGAACTGAAATGAAGTGTAGCTTCACTTTTTGGGGATGAATGGAGCCGGGTCCCTGCTGTGCCCCGATCGTGTATTCCCTTCCCGGGGCTACTGTGCATCCTGAACCGGACCATAAATTCCCGTCAGTGTCAGGGGGTTGACGCTTCAGCTGTCAGGGAGAATCATGAGATAGCCTGGGTAGAAACTGAAACGGGAGGATCTGGCCTCTCAGGCAAAGAGGTGGAGTCGGGATGGACTGCAGGAAGCGTAAATCTGTCTTCAATCCAAAGAAGCTTGGAGGGAAGCAGCTCTGCAGTCTTAATTCTGCATCTGCACTGAAAATATAACATTAGAAATGCCACAATGATCTTCTTCAAAAGTTCAGTGTTAAAGTTAGATTGTGTTGCCAAGGTAAAAAAAAATAAAAGGTCATTTTACAGCGATGGATCTGCACTAAAAGCCAAAAATCAGCCTGAGTTGACATTTTGAGAAATACACTTGTGCTGTCTTTTGCTGAAAGTTAGATAAGAAGATTAATACCACTCGCATAATAAACAGATGTGACCATCAGATTCTGCTACAGAAACTGGAACATTTAATTGACCTAAAAGGTTCTGCACTAAGTTGGTTTAAATCTTATTAATCTGATTGTTTTCAGTTCGTTCATGTTAATGATGAATCATCTCTACGTACTAAAGTTTGTTTTGGAGTTCCACAAGGTTCTGTGCTCGGACCAATCCTATTCACTCTATATATGCTTCCCTTAGGTAACATCATTAGAAATCACTCTGTAAATTATTTCCATTGTTATGCGGATGATACACAGTTGTATTTATTGATGAAGCCAGAAGAAACTAATCAATTAACTAAACATCATAATTGCCTTAAAGACATAAAAAAACTGGATGAGCACCAATTTCCTGATGTTAAATTCAGACAAAACTGAAGTTATTGTTCTTGGCTCCAAACAACTCAGAGACTCTTTATCTGATGACATAGTTTCTCTAGATGGCATTGCTCTGGCCTCTAGCACTACCGTAAGAAACCTCGGAGTAACATTTGACCAAGATTTGTCTTTTAATTCTCATTTAAAACATTTCATTTTCATCTGCGTAATATTGCGAAAATTAGGCCTATCCTGACCCGAAAAGATGCACTTATCCGCTGCGAGGGTCCTAAAGACAGAGGGATGTTGTATGCAGTAAAGCCCTTTGAGGCAAATTGTGATTTGTGATATTGGGCTTTATAAAAAAAATTGACTGATTGATTGAATTATGAAGGTAAGGTCAGGCAACGCATCATGATTCAACAGTTCGTTAGATAACCTTCACAAATGCACATGCAGTCGTTTGTATGATAGTTAGCACCCCGTGAATCATGTTAGCTACGTAATGTGAACGTACTTTTTATGTAGGTTAGGTTTAGCAAAAGAAACATGGTGACAACATACCTTAAAATAACTTCACTTAGTTTCACACGGTCCCAGACATCGGTCTCATCGGGCTAAGTTCTGTGTTGTTTGACCAATCCACCACCCCAACCTGCATTCGTACGCAGACCTCTGGTCCTTATACTACTTTTTTCTTTACTGTCATCAGCGCACCAATCAAGGGATTACATCCATCTTGATTACATTAGTTACTGGCTCATGATTTGTAGCTTACATATGAATTGCAGTGGATTACTTTACGTAGGTATACATACGAATGCATGAGAGCATGCCTGAGCCAGGAGATAGTTTGCCTGGCTCGAATCAACAGTACAACACCTTAAATAACATGTATCCATGCCTTTCTTTAAAGCCAACTTGACTACTGTAACGCACTTTTGCTGGCCTCCCAAAAAACACAGCTTAGAGACTTCAGCTCTGAAGCTATGAACCACAACCAAGAACCACAACCAAGAGGAGAGAGTGTGTCAGAGCAGTCTGAGCTGCTCTGCATTGACTCCCTGTTACATTTAGAATTGATTTTAAGCTCCTCCTCCTGGTATACAAAGCCCTACATGGGCTCGGACCAAGCTACAGCTAAGTCCCTTGTTAACTATTTGCCTCCAAGAACAGTGTGATAATCTGCTTCTGGTTTATTGGAGGTTCCCAGTAACAGCTGGAAAAAGTGAATCAGTGCATATAGAAATAATTCATTTATGTTTAAATATATTAATCATACAGCCTGACATCCTTAAAATTTCATTGTATGGTGATTTATAACATTTTTAAAGAACATAATCTCAGCATTTCAGGTGACGAACTCCAGGGAGAAGAACTCAGTTGGGTAAAGTAAGTCCAGGCGGATTTATCCTCCTCCATCTCCCTCCATCCCTGCCTCCAACCACATGAAATTCATGAGGAAGAAAGTCTTTCTGCACTTTGGCAGCACCTCAGTATTTCCCAACTTTAAAGCAGAACATGATCCCAGTGGGGGACAGTCGGTATCTCCTCCTGTGGCACTCGCAGATTCAAACATTTTTTCTCAGGTGAATAATTGATCAATCGCTGGGGAAGACGTAAGACAGAGATAATGATATACACCAGTGTGCCGCAGATTTATTCTTAACTATACTGATCATAACCTTTTTTTAAAGAAGGAAGGAAGAGATCCTGTATCTTTGGGAGTTTCTTTAAAAAGGAACAGAGATTTGCAAGTACAGTATCACAATATTTTAAATAACAAACAACCTTTTGACTTTGGGTATTCTTCAAGATCACCAGACATACTGAGACACAGGTACACTGATCTGTTATAAGGACCACACCTCTGTCACACAGCTGATGATGATCAGGTGATCATGCTGCACCATTAGGTCGAGCAAATCGCACTCACATAGCTGACAGTGGTTAGATCCTCAGGCCACAGCATTAGGTTGGGCAAAAAAACAAGTTTGAGGCCCTCAACATATACGTTGTCAGGAACTACAGTCAATCATATGTCATCAAACCAGAAATTAGCAATTTTATTTGCCGCTCACGATGCAAGCTATGCTGCTGTGCAAAGAAGAGGCTAACACGTTTGGCATACAGCAACATACAAACAATAGTTTTATCCTTAGTTGTGTAGTTCATAATGCAGTTGACCTATGGCTAAGCCACGCCCCCCTCCACTCACTCGGACAAACTATCAACATTCAGTGAGCGGCGCTATGGCAGGTGTCACAGTACACGGCATTTTGCAGGAGTTAATTGATGATTTTTGGGGACATAACGATCAGATGTCATTGAGAAGTAACCAAAAGGGCCTAAACTACGCATTGGAGGGATATATTCATCATTTTATTGTTGAGAAGGTCGATGAAAAGCTTAAATTACAAGCCAGAATTTACAGGTCCCAGTGTACGCTTGTGAACCGCATCTGGTTGCCGTCACCATCAAAGACAACAAGTTAAAGTGCCACTGAAGATAAGGTTTTTGGCTCAGAATATGAGAAAAGGATAACGACCTTTTTACCATCTTTACCAAGAGTGTCTCTCCGTTAGTTTGGTGCTACAGTATTTACACTGAATCATTCAGCATAACGTTCGCCAACCTTTGTTATCTCTGCCATTACAGATAAGTTAATGAAGCTAAGCTCCAGAAGTTAACGTTAGCTTAACTAGAGCCCTTTGACAACAGCTAACAATGATGTACGATCACCAAAGTACAAAACTAGAACAAAATAGGCTAATGAACTCCCAGCAAACAAGGTGACGTGATGAACAACGCAGCTAGGAGCTAACGTTAGGCTAACTTTAGCTAACGTTAGCTAACATTAGCTAGAGATGTTAAAGATAACTTTCTTTCCAGCAAAGTGACAATATGTTGCCTCAAACACGATGTTGACTTAAAAACAGATGTAGACATCATTGTTAATCTTATTCACGTTGAGTTGATGTTGTGGTCTAACGTTACCACACGACTTTATCCAAAGGAGACACTTTTCTCGGTTGAGATGTGGTTTAAAGTGTAAAAAATACACCTGGTCGCCCAGCCTCTCAGGATACCTTGTGTCAGAGTTGCACGTACCCCATGCACACCGTTTGATCATTTTTAAACTTCAAATCTCTGAAAAAGCTCATAAAACCAAACGAAACTGACTTTCTGTAATGCATTTCAATGGACGTCCAGGCAGAGAATGTCTGAGTGTATGGGAATGGCTACACGCACTGTGATTGGCTCATCGCGTTTGAGGGCGGGACTTAGCCATAGGTCAATAAGGAAATTACAGTTACGCTCAAAGATATAAATGAAAGCCCTGATGGACATGCACCCGAGTGAAAATATATATATTTTTAATACTTCTATTTACAGGTTTACACCATATCAGACTTCTTCCTCAATCTGGAGGGACCCTGCATCGATTATCTATTTTTCTATTTCGTTGTAATTTTATTTAAAGAGCATTTTTCATGGTACATTGAAATTGTTGCTTAATAAATTCAAATTCATTGTAATGTGTGTCACATGGTCTTCTTTATGTTTTAAGTTGAAGCTGTAAATGTGTTAATATTACTAAGGACGTATTCACACTGGCGCTATTTGGTCCACTTTAAACGAACCCTGGTCCACTTCCATGGATAGTTTGGTTCATTTGGAGTGGTGTAAACGCTCATTCGAACTCTGGTGCGGACCAAACAAGTGAACCCTGGTCCGCTTGAAAACTGGGGTCTCGGCTCACTTGCAAGTGAACCCTGATGCGGTTCGCTTACAGATGGAAATGCAAACAGGCTATTCAGCAAACCAAAAAGAGGAAGTGAACCAAAGAGAGGAAGTGATGTAGAGAGCAATGCATTTAAGATAGATGAGATGCAGGCACTTACTGATAAATGGTCAGAGGACTATATATCGCAGTTGCTTGTGGCTACCCACAATGGATTTCCGTTTTCGCTCCTGGCCAATCGATGAGCTGGGTTTTCTTCTTCCTCATGCTTTTTTTTCCTTCCTGGTCAGCTGTTGTAATTGCGTGACGACGTCCAGGCAGTTTGGTCCGCTTTAAAAAGTGCAGCGTAAAAGTGAACCAAACCAGACCGAGTCCCCCGGACTATCCTGGTGTGAATGCGCCCTAAGTGTGTAGCTTGTGTGCTGATTGTTATCATCCTAAAGCCAGAACCACATTTACAGTTTTATATTACAGTGAGCATGTTGAGGTTTAAAAGACATTTAAAACAACGATGGTGAAAAGACGTTCAAAAAAGGTTCAAAAATAAAGTTTTTTTCACTAACTATTTGAAGTGTTGATTGAACAGTTACATTTAGACCATATTTCACTAGCATTTATAGTAATGACCTTTAGCTGAGAAATCTGGATATGATTTCTGAGTTAGCCTCCAAAATGAGGATAGACTTTATCTGTTTTGCACCTTTAGAATACACAGTTGTGAATTTTACAGGGTCGTTTGATTTCCCTGTAGGGTTATGTTTTAAGAGATCCAACGTGGATCTGCAGCAGCATCATTTAGGACAGATTTCTTTTGTCCTCTTTGTAGAAAATTGTTTTTCATTACCCTAATGTTCCTGTCAAAATCATTAGTTTTCTGGCAAATATGATTTAATCAACAACTGACTTAAAGGAAGAATGTTTTTAGTTCTCATTTCCCTCCAGCTTGGTGAATTACGAATTAATCACGCAGGTGAATTATTCACACTGACCAAATAATAACATTTCAGTTCACCAGTGCCCCACTCACCCCAAGGAATTCAACCATTAATAATGTTTTGTTGCTACTGAACTTTATGATTTTCAATAGTTTGTCTGCTTCAAAGCTTTATTTTTCTCCTATTTGCTCAAATTTCCCGATGGTTTTAAACTCCCCAAACGCCACGGCTGCAGTATCATGTAGTCTTACAGTTCATAATGGAGTCTGTCCATGTGACTCTCTCTAGCAAGTGTTAGAAGGGGGATCCAGTTAGGACCAGTGCTGACATGGGGGGTCACAAACAGAACTGATAATGAACATGAACTGCAGGACCTTTTCTCTCTAAGCTCTCCACCCTCCCTCGCTCACCTCCTTCCCCCTCCTCCTACCCGGAGCTTAACTGGACCTCCTGCCTCAGACAGCCTGCACACTCATTGGGCTGTTGTAGAGGAAACTCTAATCACCGTGACGGACACACCGTATATTACCCAGCTCCACACCTGGGATATGAATTAGCCAATAAGGGTTAAGTACCCTGGTCATGGGCCCGATGACAACGCCTCACCTGGGATCATGGCCCTCTGACCTTTGACTGCACAGAGAGGATGGTGGATGAGTGGAGAAAAGAACGTACTCATATCTTAATACAATTATAAATTATGAGAAATAATGTTGGGAAGCTAATTACAAATGTTACGTCAGGTTTTCATCAGATATTTATCCAAAAGGGGAAATAAAAGATGGATGGGTCATTTCTGCAGTCTCTTTATTGTCGTTTCAACTTTTTTAATTTAATGAATTTACAAGAACTGCCACACTAATGACCTCTTTATGAATCCAAATAACAGAATGACTGTATGGTGGACAACAAAGGTATCTATCTATCTATCTATCTATCTATCTATCTATCTATCTATCTATCTATACCCATGTTTAGATATAGGTCTTTGTTTGCTCATTCTCAAAACATTTTCATAATTCCCCCTGACCTTGAAACTAACATACATGCATATGTCTCACAGTATTCTCTAGACTGCACAAGGTGGCTGTCTCAAAACAAGTGGCAAACTCCAGTGCCAAAAACTGCAGTTCTTTGAACAGCCACTTGGGGCTGGCTCCAGAAGCCAGTCAATCCCCATACACCCCCATGTTAAAATGTCGAACTTTTCAGCAGAAATAAATATGTTTACAGCTTGGTACAAAAAACGGTTTTGGTCTCTATAGTTATTTTCCCGTTCATGACAACTGTATGTGAGGTACTGTAAATTTAATAGAAGTCGCCCATTTACATTGTATTAAGGCTTAAAGTTATGCATAGCTGAGGACGGGCAGCTTTGAATGACTCTCAGTCAGATCCACCCCGAGCTCCTCTACAGCTCCACCCTTTTGCTCAGATATGGTCACTTCTGGCTCCAAAAACAAAATATGGCAACAGCCGAAGGCCCAAACTCGAGGCTTCAAAACAGGACCCCACAAACCAAACAACTGGGAAAACAAGCTAAAAATAGCTGATTCAATTACCACTGCCAGTACACCAGAGTCATGTACACGACTCTGCAGAGTGAATGTGTGATTAACTTAACCATTTGCTAATGCAGTGGTTTTCAATTTTTTTGTGCCCAAGGCACACCAAAGGGCAAGTCAAAATCTCAAGGCACACCTGTATTTCTATCTGTGCACAATAGCTTCTGTAATGTGTGATGTTGCTCTTATTACATTTGCTTTTATTTACCAACTATTAGTCATGAAATATCAAGTAATGAAATGATTTAAGAATTAATTTTTAACATTTTAAAATTACATCAGAGCACCAATAATATATCCATTTAAATGGGATAATGTAGGATAATGTATGATAATGTGATGTGTCACACAATTACAATGCCTACATGCAAATGGTGACAAATAGAGAAGTTTTTTTTAAATCAAACTAAATTAAATTTTTTAAAGTAGAGTCTTTCTCTTCATAAGGAAATGGGTGTGCACAACATACTGATACACTCAATTAAAAATTCCTAAATAACTTTTTGTATAGGCCCATTTGAGAACCATGCATGTAGAAATAGAACGCTTTGTTTCGTCGGACAACAGCGCTTTCATTTTAGTGTATCATCAGATTGGATTTACAAATGCACCCAAAGTCAATGGGCTATTGGTTAGATGCTTGTAATGAGGACTGTGGTTAACACAAGCTTTAGAGGAGGACATGAAATACATCAGTGAATACTCCACTTGTGAATTTTGAAGCTTTCGTGTGTCTTAAAAAAGGTTAAAAAAAAATGCCTAAATAACACTACAGAACATCATCTAAACTAAGTTACTGTTTGCAGTAACGAGTACTCTACCGCATTACTTGTTCAACATCAGTAACGCGTTTACAGTTACTGCGATTTAAACAGGCTCGTTACGCGTTACTTCACGTGCATAGCAAGATTACATTTTCTGTGGCGGACATGACGCAGTCACGCAGCGATGTGCAAGTGAACGAACGAAAACAACAATGGCGGCAGCCGATCACAGTCCAGGCGTGGGGTTTCTCTCGTGGAAATATGCTCATTATTTTTCCGTCCTCGCTGTAAAGGACAAGAAGAATGTTGTGGTGAGCTGTAGTCTATGTGGGGGTTCGAAAACTCTATCCACATCAAAGACTAGCAATTCCAATCTTCTGAAACATCTTAAGACACAACATGCCTCTACCAAGCTTGTCGAAAATTACCCTGAAGCTAACACCAGCGAAGCTAACACCAGCGAAGCTAACACCAGCGAAACGTTGGCTCCGCTAACGATAATAACCAAGGAAGAGCCACTCCAGCCAAACAACGAAAGCTTGACTTTACAAATCCCGCTGCACAGTCTGTAACCCAGAAAGGATAAAACCACACTGTTTGTTGTAAAGGTTGTTAGAGATTACTGTCAATAGTGTCAAATGTCTGAGACACAGTTGTTTAATTTTTGCACTGCTAAAAGTGTCCTGCACTTGTTTTGAAGGCTACAATAAATGTGCCTATCAACAGTTTCAGAACATACTGTATGTTGTCTTTTGTTGTTCCACTGCTTCATGTAGCAATACTGGGTACAATGATCAAATTTGACTGTTGTCTTTTCCCACATTATGCCACAGCAACCCAAAAATAATGTGCGCATTTGGGCGTCGGTAGCATAGTGGATAGTGCCGGCGCCCCATGTACAGAGGCATTGCCTCGCTGCAGCGGCCCTGGGTTCGAATCCAGCTCGCGGCCCTTTGCTGCATGTCAGTCCCCACTCTCTCTCTGTCTCCCCATTTCACCCTCTGTCCTATCAATAAAGGCAAAAGGCCAATAAAAATAATCTTTAAATAAAAAAAATAATGTGTGCATTAAGAGAATTGAGAGAAATTTTTTTTTAAAAAAATGCAAAAGTTACTTTCCTAGCATTCTCGAAACCCATCGGCTGTATTCAGCATCGGACTTCCGGCAGACGGCGATACAGCCTCTGGGGGCAGACCCCCGATTTTTTGGCATTCTGGTTTGATTTTGGCGGAGGAGGCAAATTTCTGTTTCCGACTTCCGTTTATATATAAGTAAATATGCTGAACCATTGCGATGGATTCAGAGTTTGCAGTGACGCCAATTATGTTCCGCTTCGTTAGTTCACCACATGGACCGTTTAACCTGGCAACAACTGCAGCCGGCTCAAACGTGATTGATCAATATCACACGGACTACAAACAGCCTACAACCAGAAACCAGGGCTCTTCCGCTCTTCTTCTGGAGGCAAGATCTCCGGGGTTTGCCTACAGACTCTACATTCACTGAATGTAGAGTCTGTATATAGAGACTACTTTCCTAGTAATAAGTTATTTTGAAAGTAATGATTAACTTAAAATAACTGAGTTACTTTTGAGAGAAGTAACTAGTAACTGTAACTAAGTACTTGGTCACTGGTGGTGACGTGAAGTCGTGTGACTGTAGTGTAGTTAACTAACAGCCTAACATTAGCTTTTTACTTGCGGTGATGCATTCAGGCTTCCAAAATCCTAAGTGTTGTTCATTTGTGTCATAAATTTTTGTTTGCTACAGATCTTATTTTCTGCAATAATCCAAACTTCAGTGGAAAAATCCCATCAGCTTTTTGAAAAGGAAGCCAGGGCAATGGGAACGTCCACATAAGCCCACTATTTGCTAATGCTCTTTTCCACAGGTAAGTTAGTTCTAGTTTTCTCTCAGTCACAAACAGGAGAGGGGCACTTAAATGCAGAACTACACTACAAAAATACTGCAAAAACAAAGGCAGCGACAGCAGCAGTGCGTAATGGAGGGCCATAAACAAAGACGACAACAGGTGGTTACAATGAGCAGAAATTCCTCTTCTCTAGTTACTCAGCTTAATGACAAGTTTCATTACCAGCCAGAAATAACCTCAGATGTCACACCAGTACACGCAATTATTCACAGAGGTTATCTTTTTCAGCGAGAGGAGCCCAAAATCCATCTTTCAAGAGATTACTTTGCAATCAGTATGGCCGGTAATGAGCTGTCTCTTACCTGCAACTCGTGCCTCTCCTCTCTGTTCACACTCAATAACACCACTCAGCCTAACTACCTATTTCTTCTCAGTCATCTTTTTCAAACTCCTGCCTCAAATTATGAGCATAAAAAAGGATTATACAGCAATGACATGAACTGGACACGGTATTTCCATAACCTTGCCGCACTGGAGAGTTATCAGTTAAGTTTGGGGAAAAAGCTGCATAACTTTAAGGGCTGAGAATACATTTTGGGTTTTGGCTGAGGGGGAGAAATTTCTGTCACAGCTGAAAACCACTTTGCAGGAGTTGGGAATTAGGCAGGTTGTGCCATGCATAGAGTATGTAAATTTTTTAAGCATGCAAATCTCCCGAAATTCCATTAGACCACACTCCAAGAAAGCTTTTTACTTCTGCAGGGTTTTAAGCACCACACAGGATGTTTGCATGAAATGTTCAAATGTTAATGTAGTTGCTGTTGTGTTACTTTCATGATATGGAGTAACAGAACTCCTGGGGTATATGCACAAGTGTATAGGCGTCGAATTCCCGATGGAGTCCTCCTGCACAGAGCTGGAAGAGTGCCAGTGGAGGCTCAAGTCTTGCACAAACAATAGCTCTCTTCCTTGTGCTAACAAAACTCTGAGACACTGAGGAGCAGCCACAGTCACTACCGCCAGCACGATAGCATCTCAGCTAATCTTTTTGGCCAGGCTCAGTCAAACTCACAGGCTAGACTCAACGGTGGTCAAACAAAGTGGGGAGTAACTGTCTCTGGAGCTAAGCTAACAGACGGCTCCTCTCACTCGTGGCCTGAGCCATGGGTTAGACGGGGGGCTTGGGTTTCAAAGGCGAAAGGGGAAGGCAACGCCGATGGCATCTGCCTTCTCTCTGGTGGACGACGCAGGGATTCAGTTCAAAGGCAGAGCGGCTGAAGTACATCAATTAGCGAGGGAAAGAGCTCGCTGACTTGCCCGTTTGCCGGCCAACTTGCTATGACCTCAGAGAGTTACATTATGAGACACGATGAGAGTGGTCAGACAATGTCAATAGCAGCCCTTGCAAATGGACTGGTATTGATGGACTGGCTTAAAGGGTTGTTCCTGCAAATGGATGCAAAGAATAATAACTTGCTGCTTAGTATTGAAAGGAGAAGACCAACCACGTCTTTACGGCGAGCAGATTGTACCAGCTGTTCACATCCCGATTGTTTCAACAGGTCTCCATTGTAACATGCACTGAGAGTAGGCCTTCTGCAGCTTATCACCTGACAGCCTGTGGTGATTTAGTTTGGACTGATCTGAAGGTCCCTCCTGATTGATTCTGTCCTCATTCAGGGGAGTGATGGATTAGCCTTTGGTGTTGTATCCCTATCTGCCGGCCAGACAGAGCCACTGATGGGGACTTACAGAGGGCACTGGCCTTGACCCGGCAGCAGACGATAGGAGACCTTTCGTCTGGCCGGTGAGGTGAGACGCTGACCCCGCTGCCCTCTGTCTGGCCCTCTGTGTTTCACTCCAGCTCTTGTTCATGTACTTTCTGACAAGTGCAAACCGTAAACGTTGAGAGAAGCATTTCTCAAAAGATGCTTTCATTGCACGAAGAGTGTGGAAATCGAATCCAAATCAACAGTTTTTTTTTTTTTACAAGGCTGTCTGAGTCGCTTTGATGTTGCAGCCTGTAAACGATACGGTGGAACATCGCTATCATTAATATCACACTGCCTCTGGGAGTCGGGGATGTAGCCAGCGATAACACAGAATGAATCCAATCATCAGCAAGTGTGACTGTAGCCATGGCAACCTCGGTGACAATGATCCACCAATATTAGTTTTTTTCTGAAGTGTCTGAGCCTAGAACAAAGCGTGTTTTGTTACAAGGAAAATTAGACTGTTGAATAACAACGGCAGAGTCCTTTTTGGGGGGCAGGGGGGATAAAGCGGCTGGCTCCAAGAGAAACTAATAGGATATTGATGAATGTCAGTGTTGACGAGTCAGAAGAGAGGCACCGCTGCGCTGTATAATTGGTGATATGGAGTCTATCATTAAAACAACAGATAACAGGGGCAGTGAAGCTTTGGGTGGATGCAGGCGATAATATGATAGCCATAAAGCCGCAGTGGGTAAAGAACACAGCCATGTCTGGCTCAGCGTTAATGGAGAGCCTTAGTTACCCAAAACCGATGTTTTATCCTGTTGATTCACTAATGTCGTTAATATGAACCTTCTTTTAAAGGCGTAACATCCAGAGTCAACATCATTTGACACGGCGGTGTGAGACACTTTCAGTTTCTATCAACTTTGTACATGTCTGTAATACGCTGAATCTTTACATTTCAACTACACTGTGATTAACCTGTTGTTAGGGTTAGGCATAAAAACTACTTGGTTATGGTCAGCAAAAGATCATGTTTTGACTTAACATACCCGGTTTTAATGGCACAATCCCCACTGGAAAAGCAGCAATGTCTCCATAAAAAGCAACTGATTTTCGTGACACCATCATGGCAGGAAACACAGCGATGTCTTGGGTGAAAAACTTTCGTGGCACTATGGGTAACTACAAAGCACCCATGTTTTGTGCTTAAAAAGCCACTGGAAACGCAGCAGTCAGTACATTTACATGCACGCAGTAGTGGAGCTATGCTCATAGCTCGGCTAATCAGTCAAGTCGGACTTCCTGTCTTGTCTGAGTATAGATGCAGTAGAGAAAATCGAATTTCTGACCAAGTACGTCTGACTCCGCCTCGGTTGGGCAGTGCTGTGTCGTTTTTAATATAGTGCATATTGAACTAGTTCCAGTTGAGGAAGAGGAAGCTAACAACAAATGAAGATGGCAGAGCATGAATGTAGTTTCCGCGTCCGTCCAGAAGTGTGTCCTCTTCTTCTCTGTTGTCATGGTGTTTGTTTGTTTTTCTGGGAGTTACTGCACTACTGCTATGTCACCTCCTTCTTCTTCCAGGTGAAAGCCCGTGAAAGAAAAAGTGGTGCATGCGCAGAACAACTCCAGTAGGACTAAGTGGATACATGCAGCAATAGTTCGATTTTCAGTTGAATTATCTAGGTGTGTTAGTCGAGCATCAGATTGTCCAATTTCAGTCAGACTAAGCTGTTTACATGCATTTAAAAGTCTTGTTTCAGTCGGACTAAGCCAATAATTTGATTTTCTGAAGCTGCATGTAAACGTACTGAATTATTTGCTAAATCATAACCAGTTTTGTTGCTTGTTGGTCTCAAACAGTGGTTTGCATCTTGACTAGGTGACACATCCACCGTCCCTGCCCTGGACGTCTTTGCGCTGGTATTGTAGCCAAGAGAATGACTGTAACAGACTATACTAGACTGTACATTTCTGTTTGTCATTGATGCTGCTCTGTTCTGTTCTCAGGGGGTCTTAGGCTTTCCATGTAGGCGCATGGAAGGGCAAGGAGGGTTACTCTTTCTGCCTTAAGGCTTTCCATGTAGGCGCATGGAAGGGCAGGAAGGTTTGCTTTCTCTGCCTCAGGCTCTCCTTGTTTGCACGTGGAAGGGCAGAGAGGTGTGCTCTTTTCGCCTTAGACTTTCCACAGAGGCGCGTGGAAGGGCAGAGAGTCCCCAGAACAGAGCCATACCACCAAATATGATACTGCAAATGGAAATAAAGTTTTCTTTGACTAAAGTGGTCTTTGGTTTGGTTTACCTCAGTAGTTGAAACTTCGGCCACGTCTAATATGAGCATCCGACAGTGTAACATTATAAACATGACAGAAATAAGGAAAAGCACAGCAGGTCACCTTCAAGGATTATTTGGGAAATCAGTAATGGATTATGGTTTTTACCAGGATTTATGTAACTGCTGAATCCTGTTGACTCCTCACCACAATATTTATGATTGTCTGACGTGGCTGAAAGCAATAAATGAAGCGTGATTTACAATTGATCCCTTTAATGCTGACAAATGGGCTGAAGACTTCCATACGTGTGTGTGGCCCACAAAATGTAAGAGAATCCCGACATTCCCACTTTTGACACTCGCATGAATTATTCCCAACAGGTTGCTCACCACACCCCAAGACCCTCCGCACTAGCATTACTGTCTAAACACAGGAGATAATTGAGCATCGATGATTGTGTGTGTGAATTCATGCTGGTTGAATGTGTTTGTATGCATCATCACTGTGTGTAGAATGCCGCAGCGACGATAAGCATTTTTTTTGGCGGTGTGATGGTGCTGTTGGTACTTTGCTCTTTCATGTGCAACAGCAAGAAGCCAACAAAGAGCAAACAACAATGTGAGACGGAGGATCAGCTGTCCACACGTGTGCACATGGACACGCACATGCAGACATAAACACACAAGTATTACGCCACGCCTGGTGCTGCGCCTGTCGCCGGCTCTGAAGGTCATCACCACCTGTTTGATACAATAAAAAATCTAGTGTTACTGTTGTGGAAGTTATTGGAGATAGAGTTTCATTGTCTGTGTGTGTGTGATAGTAGTGCAGGTGCATGCAGGGAAATGGCCAGACGAGTATTTTTTATTTATTATAATTGATAGAGAAACATCAATCTGCACTTTGCAAGTATTTCATTTCATTGTCTTGCAGTTGCAGATCATCAGAAAGACGTTTATCGAGTTTTCGCAGAATAAATAAAAAGGTTAATGAAGAAAATAATGAGTTGTAATGCTGCAGAAATTAATTGTCTGCCCAAAATAAAGGTCAGGAAAGGCCTGCCAGCTCTGCGCACAGATAGAAAATCAATTGCTGTGAGAAGAGAATATCTTTTTACAGAGAAAGTCCCTGGCTGAGGTTTTAGGGGATGGCTACCCTTAATGACTTAATCCAAGTTCAGTCTCAGTGGTTTTAGCTCTTTGTGTGTGTGTGTGTGTGTGTGTGAATGTAATCCTGGCTGTGAGATGGGAGCCCAGAGCTGACCTCACTGTTTGGTTTCACAGGGTCTCCGGGGGCCCGGGGAGGTTCTGGGGCTGGTCCTTACAGCGCAGCGGTCTAAAACACTGACATGCAGGACGGGGTCCGCAGGGAACACCGGCCCCGGCTCCTGTTACCGCCGGGTTAGTCACGCTCTGTGAGATTTATGTGTGGAACAGTAGTGAGGGTTTGGGTTGCACGATACCACCAAAGTGTCGCAATATTAATCCCCTGCAGTATTGAACTTGTAACGCCAAAGATGGAGGAGAGGAAAGTATCATCACTGTGTCTGTGTATCTATAGAAAGTATAAGATCAGCCCGACGTCAATATAAAGGCATCAACACCAGAAATTACTGTCAGCGATGAATTGATTTTAAAAGATCATTTACTTCATTAACATTCAGCTCCTGCATCACGTTTCCTGGACACAATTTCTGTCGTCAGATGTGCTAAATTATTCAGGAAAGTGTGGTTTAATTATACCTCCACATTTTAATTAACACCATTTTAGCCCTCTCCCCCGAATGGCCTTTAGGGTGATTAAAAAAAACGTATAATTCTTATTTTGTGGTTTGCAGGGATGGAAGAAGTACTTAAAGGGGCAGTTCACCACAAAATCAAAAACACACATTTTTCCTCTTACCTGTAGAGCTGTTTATCAGTCTGGATTGTTTTGGTGTGAGTTGCAGAGTGTTGGAGATATCAGCTGTAGAGATGTCTGCCTTCTCTCCAATATACTGGAACTAGATGGCACTCAGCTTGTGGTGCTCAAAGTGCCAAAAAATAACATTTTTTCTTTGAACTACACCCGCCAGCCAAATTGCAGTAAAAAGCATGCATCTTCTGCTCGCTATTCACCTAGCACCACTGATCTAGCTAATGTTACAGCCAAGGATGAAGCCATTAATGTTTACATCTCAAGCTGTCACTAGCACAAGCCTCTCGTCCATCGAAGAATGGATGTATTATAACAACTAGACACTGGATGCCAAGGGGTTCGCTTCTGGGCTATGTGGCTCCACCAACAAGTTGCAGCTTGGCCCATATACATTATATTGTGATGACGTCATAGATTTTTAAACCAATTTCCTCTTTTACGATGATTATCTATGGAGAAAATGCTCTCTAGGACACAGGGCAATGTTTTGCTGCAATATCACGAATGGCCACTGGGAAAAATTGGAAGCAAGGCTGAGCAACGTTCCTGGGGGCCTGATGAGTAGATGCACTCTTCCTTCTGCAAAGTGATACGGTTCGCAGCTTTAGTTCTGTAGAAGGAAAATAGTTCCTATATGAAACTGCTCACAACAAGGTCTGTGGATTATCTTGAGTAACCAGGTCATGGTTTCATGAAAGGGACACTGATGTTGAGTTTATGTTTTTGGCACTTTGAGCACCACAAGAGTGTCATCTAGTTCTATTATATTGTAAAGAAGGCAGACATCTCTACGGCTGATATCTCCAACACTCTGCAACTCACACCAAAACTATCTAGACTGATAAATAGCGCTACAGGTAAGAGGAAAGATATGTATTTTGGCCCTTTAAGTATCAAAGGAAGGACTTATTTGGCAGGATGGTGGTGCAGTGGTCATCACTGTTGTCTCACACCAAGAGGGCTCCAGGTTCGAACCATAGACTGTAAAATTATGTCACCCATTGGTTTGTGGATACCCGTTTGGAAGCCTCAAATTCATTTCGGTCATCGCCATCTTGATTTTTTTGGAGTAAGACGTGACCATATTTGTTGCGAGGCTGGTGCTGTGGAGGAGTCAGCATTTGTTGTCATTGTTGTCATTTTTCCATGGGGGTCTATAGAGCCATCCTCAAGCAGCCATTCAAAGAACTGCAGTTTCTGGCACTTCCGTGTTGGCGTTACTTTTCAGCCTTGGAGGCTGCTGCTTGATGTTAATCTGCCAACTGGGCCAGCAGGTTGTGGAGTTTGCATGTTCTTCCTGTGTCAACTCTGGGTTTTCTCTGGGTTCTCTAAAGGAAACTTCAACAGTCTAAAAACATGCAGGTTAGGTTAACTGGTGACTTTAGAACTGCCTGTGGAGGTGAATAGTGAGTGGTTGTTCGTCTCTAGGATAAGTGGTTATGGATAATGAATGAATGATGTAATTAAAAGTGGAATAATGCTCATGTGAAGTAGAATTAATCCATATTGATACTGTTATGACATATTTAGTGTTTGAGTTTTTTATTTTTTGGGTGACAGAAGTTGGTCAATTCGGCATTTTTACATTTTGGCAAACTGAATATTTGTACGTCAAATAGAGTCAGTCTCCTGCACTGCAAAAGACGTCCTAATATTAAGTCATTTTCCTGTACAACCAAGTCTTAATCTCTCATTTTTCTCTCGTTCTTCAAAGAAAAAAGAATAATGTGGGTATAGAGACAAAATTCAAGAAATTCATGAGACTAAAAATCAGACAATGAAATTATTCTAAATAATTTTACATCACAGGCAGGTTTATACTTTTTCCTTCAACGGAAATAAAACTTTCAGGAGATAAAAATAACTAAGACTGTTGCAGCTGTTTCGTCTCTAAAATTGGCCTGAAATTTGATTGTATGGTTCAAATTGTATATAAAACACCAGCTTGTATATGCTTCTCCTCTCCACACACACCAGCACGATCAAATTCTAATGATATCAGTGGCGTCTTCTTGACTCTGAGTGTGGTAAACAACAACAACTAGAAATACCTGGTTATGAATCATTGATGTTATAACCCCTAAGCTTTGGCACAAATTGCGTTAGCAGTAAGACACCTCCAAAGAACACAGATGTCGGTGTCAACACCTTCTCTGATATTAAATTTTGCGTGATCCTGCCCAATCTTTATTCAACATTGATTCTTCCTCTGTATCTTTCACCAAGCAGAGACTTAGATGTAGCTCAGCAGACGCTTTCACGCAGGTTATGACAACACACAACGCATCTTCATGAGGAGACCACACAGCGAGATAACTGAGATGTGTGGTGGTCGTTTTTAAAGCGAGCACTTGTCCTGGCTGACATTTGGACAGGCCGCTGGTTAATGTGTTGTTTCACACTGTTTAGCGTTGATAGGGTGGGCTCGTGGTGTGGATGGAGCCAGGCGGGACCACCTCTCTGGTGGCTGACCCTGGGTGCTCGGGGCAAGGGGACAGGTGGAGCGGGACCCCCCATACTTAACCGGGGACCTCCAGTAGAGAATACTTAGCCCTGTCTCCCCATGTTGGGACTGTTTGATAGGTTGTGGATTTGTTCATCTTGTTGTATTTAAAAGTTTTAAAACACCTTTTCGGATTTCCTAGCTGCAAGTGTTGGCAAAACAAAAAGCTGAGTTATTACACCTCGTTCTCTGTGTAGGAGGTTTTAGCATCCCCGTGCTACATAGTAGAGACATAAGGGCTGCGCACACGCCCCTGCATGGATGCAGACCACAAACAGGCAGTGTAAACAATGCAGAGTCTGCCTCGCGTTTTATCTCCTTGCCACCCACAGTTTACGCCAGCGGGGAGCTGAAACCTTGCTCTCCTCGGGGTTCATCTGAAAGCCCCCCAGCTAATCACCGTACCGGAGCCCATCACAGAGCATGGCTCCAGCCCCATTAGAAACTAAACCACCCTCTGGCTCCCACTCAAATTATCAAAACACAAACTGTAACTTTAAACTGCTATTAGACATTATTTCCCACCAGCCCCAGTTCCGCTGCTGGCTGCAAATCAAGCCAGCTTTCTCTTTGGAGAATTTCAGACATTGTTTTAAGGGCTGATGTTTGAGACCCTCATGCTCATTTGGACATTCTTTGTGAGTGAGGAGTTCCTTTGGGGGCGATGTTTGAGTTTTGAGTCATGCCTCTCGGATGGAAAGAAGACGGTCAGAGTGATGAACAATGGGAGGGAATGGAGTCATCTTGGACCAGTGATTCCCCTCTTCTCCCCCTTTGGCACTCAGACACACCAGTGCCCACGACTGACCTACATGACCCACTCTTAACAGCACTTGACAAAGGAATGCACATCTTTACTTTCTGCAGTGGAAGCCTAATATCATCATCGTTTATTCATTCAGCCCTGTGAAACAGATAACCCAGACCTGTCCTCGATGCTCCTCCCAGCTTCGCCGTGTTGGATTGAGGCAGATGAAAGGCGACGTCAGTGTTTGTCGGACATGTTTCCCCTGACTGCCTCTCCCCGTGTGGTCCCCGCTGGCCTGCTTTCAAAAACAGCCTCCTGAGCCACAAGGAAGGAGCTCGACACAGCAGCCAAACTGTACATGTCAGAATACTGATCTCATTGGGAGCGCCACAATATAAAGAGGAATCACCCCACCATGTCGATAGACACGAGTCCACTGTGTACTGAGACACGCAGCACAGAGTGTCATAAAAAGTATATGTTGTGTTTGGATAATCCCACAGGATGATGGTGACCTTCACGTTACGTGCAGTAATGTTACGCTGACAGCACTCATTTGGTGAATGCAGGTCAAAGACATTTCAAAGTCAAAGTTAAAACCAGGCTAAATCAAATGAAAAGACTAGATTTACATGCACAAAATATTCCTGTTTTTGCCCTTATTCTGAAAAAGACAATATTCCTACTGAGCTGTTTACATGGCTATTCCACTAATATCAATCAGTCATTTGTTGGTTATATGTCATTATACAAGGAGCAACTCCAGTGAAATGCGATCCTGTCAGCTCCTTTAACTTGTGCACTGTAATTTAGTCCTTTCTGCATCTTCTTACATTGTTGCTGCTGTATAATCGTCCATGTTTCCAGATGGTTGTGGAGTGATTTAACTGTATACACATCCCAACCTCTGCAAGATGGCCACATTGTCACTTCTCCTGAACATGGGAAGCGCCGCTCTGCAGCTACCTCTGAATGGCGTATAACAGTGAGCCTATGCAGAAACCGGACAGAAACTGCCACTCCCACCAACACAACAGTCCTTATTCACCGTAAAGCGCACGTCTCTTCTCCTTCTCTCGCTAGTAATAACGGTATATAGAAAAAGAGCCTCCTGGCTGAATGGCGCCGTCCACTGGCTGTTCTCACAAATATTCCATCGTACATATTCTACGTATTTTGAAGGGCTGTGATAAGGTGACCAATATGCTGACGGCAGTAAACAAGTGAGCGCATGTAAGGGGGCAGGTTGGGGCGGTGGATGGGTCACAATAAACCAGACGTTCGCCCGGGACTTTCCCCTGGAGTCGAGAGTCCAGTCCATAACTTTACGTTAATTACGTGACTGTACGTTAAGGACTTAGCGTAGGATATCATACCAACCATGCTATGAGAATACCTTGCTGTCCAAGATTTAGCAAAGTCTCTATGTACATGCAGCCATGCAAACTCAAGCCTTTTTAGATAGGAATTGTGCAAATTTGCAGGAAAGCCCAATCAGTCTTCTTTCAGCATTGGCAGTATAAAAAGCAGCAAAATGCCGTCTACCTACTTACAGAATGCACCTTTTTCGTGGCAATGGGGGGCATGAGCAAGTAACAAAACGTGTAGCTCAGCATGTGATGTAAACAGTGACGTGGGAGGTCTTTTGGCGAGTCTCTCGTGAGGTTTTTCACCGTCCCCGTCAACTGATGGTTAATGGCCTCTTCGTTTGCGAGGACAAGGAAGGCGCGCAATTCCTTGTCTCCCCAGTTGCTCATCTTTACAGTGTCTGTCTGGTTTGCGTTTCCCTCTTGCTACTAGCTGCTCGCTAATTCCTGCTATCAGCTGTTTCCTGTTTAGCCACCACCGGTGGCTCGCACATGCGGCGTCATCAACAGCTCCTTCCACAAGTCTTCAACAGCCCCTCCCGTTGCGGAAGGCCGCCTCAGTCTTTTAAAACTGAAAGGATTCCGCCAATATGACTACCCTACAAGGCGGAAAATTGGGCATCTCGGATCAACTTGCCAATCGGCCTCTGTGCGTATTAACGCTTGCAGCTGGCCAGCAAAACGGCCCAACATTCGTGGAAAATCTGGCAGTGTAAAAGGGGTTTAAGATTAACGTGCCCCAACATGTTGCTGGAGCCATTTATCCCAGTGTTGTTCTTTGCATGAAAATAGGAATAGGTTTTGCTGTGCGAACACAGCCTCCCTATTTTGTTCCTTCAACCACCTTCTTGAAAAGTTCAGTGCTGTAGGATTTGTGCATATCCAATAACCTGTTGATATCCACAACTTTCAAAAAGTTTAAAAGCAGTTGTGTCTCCTTCTGAGCAGAAACATCGGCTTTTCTTTTGGACACGCATCTCCACTCCAGCCTTGCACACTGCCGGCTAGCTGGTTTGTGTACAACGTATCCATGACAATGCACAGAGGTGACCATACACAGGCTGCATACACCATGGTGTATATCAGAAAATGCTTCATTGGGAAAAAGCTGTTTACCTGACTTGTATCAAACTGAGAACACTGTCATACTCAGAATAATAGTGGAATATGAGTATGCATGTAAACAAAGTCACTGATTTCACCTTGTGTTACGCCCCATCCAAATATTTTGTTTCAACAGGAGGTACATCCGGTTAAGGAAAAACATGCCCTCTAATTGCATAATGTATCTAAGTCTAATCCTTTCTTCGCATTCAGCCATTGCTAGTGCTAAAGGTCAAGTTGTTTTTAAACAAATGAGATTACGAACATCAAAATCATTTCTCTGCGCCCTCATCTCCATCAGAGGATAGCAGATAGGTTCCAAGATTGCATTACAAACTGGTTTCAAAGTGAAACCAGGTACCACTGCCAACAGAATTAGCATTGATATGCAGATATCTCCTTATAGAGATTACACTGGAGCTAACAAGCTACCCGGTGGGGAGTTGGTGTTGACGTCACGTGACAGAATCCGCTTGTAAAGGCCCATGTGTGTTCTTTCAGCATTTGTCATTCGCTTTAGAAAATATTTTGCTTGTCAACAAAGGTCCTCACCTGGGAAACGGTCAGTACATTCAGAGGAAGGAGGTCTGGCATGGTGGGTAAAAAAGGAGGAGCTACTGCAGGACAACCTGGGTAAACACAACAGGGTCATCTGGGGTTCAAACCCAGGAAACCTCTGGTAGAGTCTCTCTCTGCTCTCTCTGTTATTCTGTGTCTTCTTCTATTTGTCAAACAGCTCTGAAATTACTTTGTTCGCCCACAAGGGTCACAGCTCACCCTCTACCTCCTCCTGTCTTCTGTCTCTGCCTCCAATACACCCTGAAACTTTTCAATTATTGTGAGACAGTACTCTGCAGAGTTGTATCTGATGAGTGATGAGCGTATCTGCGTATAAGTGTGTACGTGCATGTGTTATTGAAACCACTGCGCCAGGTGAGATATATCCGCCGAGATGCTCCTGGACAGAATGTGTGGAATTTCAAAAGCCATCTCCTCCTGCAATGAGTACGAAGATGATTTGCGCCCATGTGGCCCCGGCTTTATATCACCGCGAAGAAGTCTTCACTTCACTTCAGCGTGCCCCCGGAGTTAAAGTTACATGATGAATGACGGGGCAATCAGATCGACTTTCCAATGCTGCGAGACTCTGCCGCCCTTGAGACAGCGCCGGAGGAGGAATTGTTTCACAGCCAGGGCCAAAAGGACATCAAGATAAAGCAGGAACGGATATGGAGTGTGGAAGTTAACAACTGATAACAACTGATACAATACATTTCTTTAAGTGATCATACTTTATCTCTTCAGAATAAATCGATCCTCACAACCTCATTATCCTGAGAGGAATATGAAGAAGTGAGAGGAGGGGGTTCGGGGGTGGGTTGGGGTGATGGGGTTAGAGGGGATGGGGATGTCACTGCTGCGCTGGGCCTTCATTGAGCACTTGATGGATGCTCTGTAACCAATGGAGATAGACTGCCCCCATAGCCAGAGCGAGCACACAATCTTCTCAGCAGATTAACTTCCATTGATTTATAGAGATTTACCTCAGGAAAGAAAACAGCTGGCTAAAGGACAAATACCAGAACTAGTGAGGGATGAATTCAGCGGGAGGAAAGCCAGCTCATTTGTTAAAAAGATGATTCTTATCAGCGCAGAGCAGATAGAGGATAGAATTACTGAGCACAGCATCTCTTATGACATAAGAAAAAAACGTGTGTGAGAAAGAAAACCTGCACCCAAAAATAAAAATTCAGCCATTATCTACTCACCCATATGCCGAGGGAGGCTCAGGTGAAGTTTTCGAGTCCTCACATGGCTTGCGGAGATCCAAGGGGAGAGGAGGTAGCAACACAACTAGGGGGGCGATCACACCGAGATGAAAAGCTAGAAGCATGACGCCAGTAAAACAATTGTTTTCCCATGATACGGCATTCAAGCGTCTTTTTAGACACACGTTTTTAGATGTGCGTAGACGCTGAAAAGTTAAAATATTTTCAACTTTTTGGGCGTCAGATGCCAGTAGCACCAATCAAATCAAATCCTCCTTCCTGTTTTGTTGTGGCAGTTTGGTCAGTTACGGCAGTTTTACGGCACTTACGAGCGACAGACAACACAATGCAATCCGAAGACGAGAAATTTATCCTGACATTATATTATTTTGAAGAATTATACACACGCACACCTGAGTACTAGTGTCATGTAAGCTACTCTCTACTGTCTTTGAGGGAAACACTAGATTTGGAAGTTGGATCACTACGGACGAGCAGTATGGAGATATTTTGTGGTTTCAATTATGTTTTTTTGGACGTTTGAATCTGAGGTGCTGTAAGCCTGCATTGTGTTGCTACCCACTCTCCCCTTGGATCTCCGGAAGTGTTATCAGGACTCTAAAACTTCACCTGAGCCTCCCTCGGCATATGGGTGAGTAGATAATGGCTGAATTTTCATTTTTGGGTGCACTATCCCTTTAAGCTACATTTTGGGCACTTTGGGGACTATGGAACAAGCTGGAAACACAACACAGACATATATGATGTTATGAAGCTCATATAGCTCACGACAATTGCCCATTAATCGCTTATTAGCAACTGTAAGGCACAGGAGGTTTCTCAACTTGCTGCAGTGTTGTGCAGTGGTGTGTAAGAGTGATACTCTGCATTTCAATTGTTTCTGCCGGTGTCTTTGTTTTAGCCAGTCAAAGGAACACAAGCAAAAGCATAAGGACTCGATTAAACAGTGAGTATATCTGCTCAAATGTACTGGCCCCCAGGAAGTGCACCAGGCTTTGAAGCCAATTTTCATAGTGGCCAAAAGTGTAATTACACTTTCATATGATGTTGCCCTGTGGCCCAAAAAGACTTTCTCCCATAGACTTACATTGTGAAAGAAACATAAATCAGCAGATACATTTTTTTTAGCGTTTCACCATTGAGATTAAATCGATTTAAGTTGAATCATCTCATCCCCAATCAAGTTAATGCAGCACTAAACCAGAAGTAGTCGGCTAAGCTAGCATAAGATAGCTACTTGTTTGCACTCGGCAGTCGTCTGCTCTATGGGCTGCACAGTGCCGAAGCAGTGCTGATTTTGTTGTAATAATTTTAAACGCAGCAGTTGAATCATTTTGGCTTCATGTGCCACTGAGCAACTTTCAAAGGAAAGAAAGCCACCCTTCCTTTAATGTTGTATCCAGGTCTCTTTATACATCCCTGGTCAGCTAGCTTACTACCTACTGGGGCAGCGGTAGCTCAGTCCATAAGGACTCGGGTTGGGAACTGGAGAGTTGCTGGCTCAAGTGCCCATCTGGACCAAACATGGAGAGCGTACTGGCAGCTGGAGAGGTGCCAGCTCGCCTGCCGTGCACCTCCGAGCTGCCCTTGAGCAACGTACCAGACCCCCAGGGCACCTGTCCATAGGCAGCCCCCTCACTCTGATATCTTTCCATTTCATTCATGTATAAGTCCTGTTTGTGCATGTGTGTGTATTTCGTGCATGTGTGTGTATTTCGGGCCTGTGTGTATATGACAACAGTTACCAAGTGTTACCTCCAAGACCAAGAAGCACGTCATAATGTAACCTTTTCTAAAGTAAACTTTCCTCATTACAGTATTAGGAACAAAATGCTTCAGCGTCACAACCATGTCTTCCCACCAAAACTCTCCCAACACTATTGTGCAAAGGCACCATCCCTGTGTCCTGGGCTTAGCACCACCCAGGACGACTGTGATTGGTTTAAAGAAATAAAAACAGCATTTTTTGCTTTTAGGGCAGAATAATAATGGGTTCAGTCAAACCTTTCTTAATGTAAGACTAATTGCTTTCCTACACATCCAGCAGACATGGAGAAATGTTAGCATTAATTTGGAGTTGTGTATCTGAACACCTGATGAATGCACGTCCAATATTTATTGCCTTTTACCTCTGGTTTTGGTCTCCACCAACTCCTGAGATAAATTTCGGTTTCTTTAGCTGCTAAATGCTCCACTGTGTTCACCAGCTGGTTGCTCCTCTGTGAGCCTGGCGGGCTCGCCGGCTCATGGCTCCGGCTCACAGAGAAGAGTAGGGACGTTAGCGTGGCAGCCGACTACTGCTAAGGCTAACAGGAAAGCAGGGAAATAGCTAATCACAGCTGAGACTGAGAGTGAGTGAAAGACATCACTAACTGCTAAACTAGGCCAAATTAAGTTGGCTGTTCAGGTTTTCGCCCCTGTGGTGAGTGAATCTGCCTGTAGTGTAGCTTCCTCCTCAGGCTCCACTTCACTCAGCTGCCAGCGCAGCCAGTTAGCCTCCGCTAGCTTCTCAGCTAACGTTAGCCCCGGCTCTTCGTTTGGATCCAACCGGAGCACCGAGCCCTGGTTTGTTATTCAGGTTAATGTGGGAAGAAGCAGCGGGTATATCAGGCAGCTGAGTGAAGTGGAGCCTGCGGAAGAAACACCGGGACCGTCTGGATGTAATAGTCCGTGGAGGTGCTGCGGTGATCGGCTGCACAGACGAGGCGAGTGGGGTGGGCTCATGACACACTTTGTTTTCGTCTACAGGCAATGCGCAACAGCAAACCTAGCAGTGAAACGATTTCACTTTTTGCCCCTTTAAGTGATCAAAAACAAAGTGCAGCAGTGAGGATGTTTTTGTGTTGGCTGATGCGGAAGTACAACAAAAAGCCAGTGGGATTTTTCCATTGGATTTTGCATTTATTTCAGAAAATATGCTCTGTGGCAAACAAAAGTTTATGATACTTACACTTTTTGTTCAGCAAGAATCTTCACAAATGAGCACTGCTTTAAAAACTTTTGAAGCGTAAATGCAACCGCCAGAGGTAAAAAGCTAACGTAAGCCTATAAACAAACTCCACCACGGCTGCACGACTTAACGTCGCCACCACTGCGAGGCTGTTAAGATGTGTTTGGTGGTCTCATTTAGCCACTTGTTACAAACTGCCTAAAGGCTTCAAAACTCACAGGTGGGGTTTTTACTTAAGTTCTTTATGTTGTGCAACAAAACGTGAATGCCTCTTAAGGTTTACCTTATTTCCGATATTTAATCAAAAACCTATTAAAAAAAACCATTAACTTTAAGACGAGGGAAACAGGAGTGCATAAATACCACTCTCAGAGGCTATAAGGCTACATAGACTTAATGACAACGGACGATTTGGTGATAAATGTATGTGGGTTTGTCACTAGAAGTGACCCATGTCATATTGCACATTTGTCCTTTGATTCACTGTGAATATAAAACTTGAAAAAAAAAATGATTAGTGTATCTTTAACTGGTGCTGAGGGCACGGCTGCTCTATAAAGCCAATATGTTTTAATAGGCTTTATTATTATCTTGTTTAATGGCCTCGCTGCTAAGTACTGATTCCACATTTTTATCTGGGACGCTAATAAACCTGCCAGAGGTTAGAGATGTCTGGGAAGGCTAAATAATTCAGACTCACAGAGGAAGCTGTTAAGTATAGATTACGTGAGAAACTGAAGTCGGCAGAGAGGAGATACTGTTGGACTCGAAGAGAAAGAAACCTATATTGGATTTATTTGGGCAAGAGGCAGGAAAAAAAGCTACAGCTCGGCTTTGTTCAGCCAAGTGATCTCTCTCTGCTCTCTCCCATGTTCCTACTGCTTCCCCTCCGCTATTAACACCCCTCCATTAAAGTGAAATATCAGATGTGGCCTAACATGAACATTAACAGAGCTCCCATGACATCAGCTCCTCGGTTTGGCCAAAAAATCATGAAATCTTTGGCACAAAAACATCAACTCAGCAAGTGTCCCATTTTTGTGGGCTTATAGAGTCAAAGTATAGGAAGTGTGCAGTGCCACTGTAGCTAAGAGGGTTTTTAGTGTAACTCCTTAAACATTTAGCTTGGAGTAAATTTTCTTTTATGTACGTTTGGACTGAAGTGGTGTTCTCTTCCATTCACAACTGAATCCATTACAGACCGTAAAAGCTGCCAACTCTCCGTAAACATCAGAAACTGGCAGAGTGTGAAGCTTTTTTCCAGTTAACAGATTGTCAGCAAAGAAAAGACGAATGATCTGCTGTTTCTCTGCACTCTGTGTTCAATACAGAAAAAGGAAAAAGACATCCAGCAGTTTTTTTTTATACCATCAATAGTTTTCTTTTAATTACATATACAAAAAGCTTCAATATTTCTCCTGCTTTGCTCAGACACCTCTGATCTTTCCATGTCTGCTCACTGGCATCAGAAGCTAATGAATAAGGCAGGTTGTTACTCATTTAAAACCAGCATCCATCCACAGCTGCTGTTTTTTTGTTTTTCCCACCTTCCAGACAAGTCAGGACAAGTCCAGTCATGTCTTGGGCACTTGGGGGGACTCGCCTTGAGTCACATTACCTCACTTCACATAATTAACATCATGTATGGTGTCGCAGAGTCACGTTACATTAATCCCAGTCATGTTACATGCAGTAATCTTTATGTTAGAGAATGTCGCCACAATTAATGAGTCACTTAATCACATCTCATTGAGTTGCATTGAAGCATTTCACTTCAGCTGTGTCTGAGAGAGCTCCATATTTACTGCACTGTTTTCAGCCCAGTCAGCGTAAGAACATTCTGGCATTGTACATATCTGCAAACCACAAATATGCTGCATTTACAAGTTTCATACGGATCAAATCAGTGTCTAAAGTGACACGGTATATGAGCTGACTTTGTCACTGTGAAGCAGAGGGGCTGGTGGATAGTGTGTCATTTAGGCGAGACGTCTGCCAAGCAGCAGACCACTGTTGGTGACCAACAACCAGCAAAACCAGTTGTGATTTGGTGAGTTATTGCTGTGTTACCCGGGCTTTACAGGCGCCAAACGTGGGTGGTTTGTAGCGACCCATTGTTGTTTTTCCAGCAGAGATAGTGCCACAAAAGTGGTTATTTTTTAAGAAGAGGTTGTTGCATTTTCTGCTGGAATAGTGTCACGAAAAGTGGTGTTTTTTTTGTTTGTTTTTTTGTTTTTTTTAATAGAGACATTGATTTTTCCTGCAGGGACTGTGCCCCCCAAAAACGTGTATTTTAACCCAAAACATGATCTTTTCTCAACCATAACAAAGTTGTTTTTGTGCCTACCCAACCACGCATAACCCCAGGCGGACGATTTCAACTGAAAACGATAAACTTTAGTTGCGTTTTGGCCAATCGTTTATTCGACAGTGGCGTTTTGGGTGCCTGAAAACGCAACGTTTTGAAAACGTAAAGTTTACATGACTACGGAAACGGCAGCGTCTCCGTTGTCATGTAAACTTGCAATATGCAGTTCCCCTGAAAACGGAGACTTTTCGCACATACGCATTACGGTTCCAGTCACTAGGCATGCGCGAGAAAGTTGATCGTCACAACATCAATGCCGAGCTCTGTTTGTGCTGCTCACCCTGTTGATTTGAAGTGAAGTGTACTGTTACTGTAGCAACTCCACCTCGTTGCCCATCCAGACAAAGTTATCTGTGCATGCTTTCGCCATTGTGTCTTCTTTGTTCTGGTTTGCAATCACCGCGTTGTAGAGGAAGGCGCTGCAGCACAGGCGCATGGCGTCATGCTGTGGTGTTGCTTTGCAAATTTACACTGCCACCCACTGGCCTGGCGTGCATACTACAGCCAGAGATATTGGATAAAGGAGATACCCCACTGTAGGCTTATCCAATGCTAAGAAAACGGTTACTCTTCCTGTCTCCTAAGTGGGCGTGGTTAGCTCTCCCTCCAATCACAGCCTGTTCTCCCTCAACCCCCCTCCCTCCCCACCACCATGTTGAACAGAGGCTCTGTGGATGTCTGTGTATGCGGATCGAGAAGCAGGTGGAATGAAAATACATTCTTCCTATTATTGCAGCCCATTGCTGCACAAAGCTTGGGCATTTTTATTATTATTTTTATTATATTTATTATTACTAGCGGTAAATAACTGTTTGTAAGCTAACTGTGATTTTACTGCCTGTTTATCAAGATCACAAGATCTCGCGAGAATTTGTTTTCGGAGACAGACAGGGCTCAAACAAAGTTAACTTTCTCTTGATCTGTGCGGATGAAAAATGCAGCTTCAGAGTCAGAATGTTGGTAAGATGTGTGGCTTGTGGAAAACGAACCCAATATTTATTTTAGTGACTACAGGGCAAAAGAATTGACCATAAACTGTGATCACGTTCATTTTCCTCATTGACGACAATACATTCAGAGCTGCTGCAAGTCTCCTATGGGGGCGTGGCGCTGACGTCACTGAATCAGGAAGTGAGCTGAGTGGGGTATCTCGCTTTATCCAATATCTCTGCTACAGCGTTTCCAGTAGATTTTGCGGCTTCCTGTGAACGGGGATCGTTTCAATAACGTCGTCATATAAACGCAGAAGTTTTTTAAAATGCAAAGGACAGACTTTTCCGTTTTTAGAGAAACCGTTGTCGTCTAAACAGGGCCTTAAGCCCCACTTCAGTGGCTCCCTGTGGCTTAAATAAATAAATCATATGGAAATAATTTTAACATGTTCATTTATCATTGCTGTAGGCCTAAACAAATTCTGCAGCTATGCACTAAAAAAAAAAAAAGTTTAAATATTTTTTCAACCAGAACGTGCTCCTATTTTTGCCAAACCTGAAGAGCGGTGGCTAGTCTTAAATCTTCCTTGCTGGGCTAGCTAAGATTCCAAATCCAAAAAAACAAAAGTCTTGGAGGAGAAGAGAAAATTTTTAACAGGGTTCAAGTTCAAAGTTCAAGAGTATCCACCACATAGTAAAACATAATGGCCTCTAGTTTCGCTACTCGAAACTAGCTCTGCACGGGGTTCGCCACCCTGCGCCGCGCCGGGAAACTAGAGCCCAGTGAATGCTCATTTAGACCTATGAGTAATGTTGATTGGCTAATTTAGACTTATGATGAGTTACCTTCATTATAAGGTTCAAATATCTTTTTTTTTTTTGGTCATAAATGGCTCTTCTGATAGTACAGGTTGCTGACCCCTGCTTTAATCATTGCTGAGACATAAAGTATCCATGTATATGCAACGTAATAACACGCAACTGTAATGTATTTGTAGTTTGTTAAAATGTACTATGCCAAAAAAAATTCAGTGATTAGGTTTACTGTCTGACATTTTATTTGAGTATAAAAATTCTTAATGTAATATTCAATGTATTCTCATAGAACAGTTTGCGTGATATGATACGAAAATGCACACATGACGGTTTGAATGACACTCTAAGAATAAGCACCCCACAAATGACGTTATGTACTTCACGTAAAGTTACAGAGGCTAGGTTCGGTGTAGGCAAAGAAACATGGCTACGATGTACTTTGAATTGAATCAAAGGTCGCCAAAATTCACGCTGTTCCGAACACCATCACCCCAGCCTGCCTCCCTCAGGGTCGCTTCTTTCTTTACTCCCGCCTGTGCATTGGTCATGTGATCGCAACCCCAAATACACGGGTGATACATGAAATATGGCTCAGGACTAAGTAGGGTATGTATGAATTCTTGATCTTGATGATCCAGAAATGACCAAAAGTTGGAATATACTGCTCAGTGTAGAGTAAATTATGTGTCAGGTATTTAGGAAATAGTGAATGAGGGAGTGAAGCCACATCCTTTAATCAGACACAGAAAACACAAACACTTGATACGAGTGCAACAACTCATTTTACATCAAAACCAAAATGTTCTGTCTCACTACACACACACATGCATGTCCAGCCTTTAGTTACAGACTGTGTTATGGCTCCGAGCTGCCGATCAGGAGTCCAAAGGGACCTGTAATATTTGTTCCATAGTAGCTCGTACAGTAGTCTCCTCCTGTGGATCCAGCCCTGTATTAGATGCAGCTGTAGTTGTGTTTAGGTGCTCCTCTCTGGGCCTTGTGTGTAATAATGTTACACGGCTACCGCTCGACAGATGTGCACCTCTCTCCCTCTGGCTCACACACACACACACACACACACACACACATACAGATGTGCATGCAGAGACAGAGCGAAGTCTTCTCTGCCTCCTCCCTCCCTAAATATCCTTCCACACCTTGTTGATGGGACCGGAACTTTTCCCTGTGTTTCGCCGGGGTGGGCCCTGCTTGACTCATGGGGCTGAATGAGAGGGGTCATGACCCGCGCTATGAACTGCTTCCTGTTTCTGTTGAAGGGGTCTTCCGAGGCCTGCGGTGATCACAGGAGAGGCTGGCGGGCAGCCGGAGTGCATCCGGTTTGAAGTGATGCTGCCACAGTAAAAAAACATACATCAGCGGAGCAGTAGCTGGAACGGGAGAGAAGGGAGATAGTGAAATGCTATTATTTACTGCTATGAAGGCTACAGGGAGAAATATGTTCGCTCTGTCAGGCGTGTGAGAGGAGAGACGGTGTGAGAGCGGGGGCTCCGTGCAGCTCGAAGGGGGAAGTTTCCCTGATAGTTTATAGTGGTGGTTCCCAACCTTATTTAAGCTTATGGCCCCTTAAGGGATAATTAGAGATTATTAAAATTAGAGTCCTATTTTAATGGTTGGCCTTTATTTCTTTTAACTGCAACGCTGCTAGAACAAAGTGTGACGAGGCAAAAAACACGAACCTTCAGATGATCAGCAGGTTGTAAAAAGTTCAGCCAGACAGCGGTGAATCTGAGATGTCGATAATAATCCATCATTAGACAAGAAAACTGTGCACATAAAAATAACGGTCTCGCAGGACAAAGCTGAAACCAGGAAGTTCTATGTTGACAGTTTGGATAGTAGTTTTCCAGTCTGCATTTGTTCTCTTCCAAATAGGTTTGGCTAACCTGGAGATCTGTGTGATCGTCTGACTCAGGTCTTCGTCAGACGTCGTCAAATTAACAGATTTGACAAAGCCTGACAAAGATATCAGACAGATCAAAACACTGCTCTGTTAAATTCACTGGGAGCTGTCAGTAAAGTGTGCAGTCTGACTTTTGCCTTCAGTTTGTTATTTGATCAAACACATAAACAAGTTTTTTTGTTTCTGTCTTTGATCATCTGACTCTTTTCTTTTTTAGTGATGCTGCTGCTTTCCAAGATCTTTATAATTAGTCCTATTGTTATTAGTATCTTATTAATAACAATAGGACTAATGAGTAAAAAATACAAAAATAAGATCCGGATTAAACAAAGCAGTGTCTGTTTGTGACCTCACAGTTTGAATGTGCTGAATGAGTTTTAAGCAGTTCAACCAAGGAGAGATCATCCCTCCTTAAACATTTAAATATTTGAGTAAATAATAAATAAGGAGGCCACGAGTACCTAATATATTATGGAAGCCCACTTCTGCCAGTGTGATAAAAAAGAATCCTGATAAGTCATTAAAATGAAAAACTTTCTTGAAATAATGACTTAGTATCTCAAATTATGTATATCAAAATAATGTCTTAGTATCTAAATACTGACTTTGTTGTCCCAAAATAGTGACTTAGTATCTCAACATAATGACTAAGTGTCTCAACATAATGACTTAGTATCTCAACATAATGACTAAGTGTCTCAACATAATGACTAAGTATCTCAACATAGTGACTTAGTATCTCAACATAGTGACTAAGTATCTCAACATAATGACTTAGTATCTCAACATAGTGACTTAGTATCTCAACATAATGACTAAGTGTCTCAACATAGTGACTTAGTATCTCAACATAATGACTAAGTATCTCAACATAATGACTTAGTATCTCAACATAATGACTAAGTGTCTCAACATAGTGACTTAGTATCTCAACATAATGACTTAGTATCTCAACATAATGACTAAGTGTCTCAACATAGTGACTTAGTATCTCAACATAATGACTTAGTATCTCAACATAATGACTAAGTGTCTCAACATAGTGACTTAGTATCTCAACATAATGACTTAGTATCTCAACATAGTGACTTAGTATCTCAACATAATGACTAAGTGTCTCAACATAATGACTAAGTATCTCAACATAATGACTAAGTGTCTCAACATAGTGACTTAGTATCTCAACATAATGACTTAGTATCTCAACATAATGACTAAGTGTCTCAACATAGTGACTTAGTATCTCAACATAATTACTTAGTATCTCAACATAATGACTAAGTGTCTCAACATAATGACTTAGTATCTCAACATAATGACTAAGTGTCTCAACATAGTGACTTAGTATCTCAACATAATGACTTAGTATCTCAACATAATGACTAAGTGTCTCAACATAGTGACTTAGTATCTCAACATAATGACTTAGTATCTCAACATAATGACTAAGTGTCTCAACATAATGACTTAGTATCTCAACATAATGACTTAGTATCTCAACAAAATGACTAAGTGTCTCAACATAGTGACTTAGTATCTCAACATAATGACTTCGTATCTCAACATAATGACTAAGTATCTCAACATAATGACTAAGTGTCTCAACATAGTGACTTAGTATCTCAACATAATGACTAAGTATCTCAACATAATGACTAAGTGTCTCAAAATAATGTATTAGTATCTAAATAATGACTTAGTTGTCCCAAAATAGTGACTCAGTATCTCACAGTAATGACTTAGTATCTAAATCACGACTTAGTTGTCCTAAAATAGTGACTCAGTATCTCAGAATAATGTATTAATATCTAAATAACGACTTAGTTGTACCAAAATAGTGACTTAGTATCTGAAAATAATGTATTAGTATCTAAATAATGACTAAGTGTCTCAAAATAATGTCTACGTATCTAAATAATGACTTAGTTGTCCCAAAATAGTGACTTAGTATCTAAATAATGACTAAGTGTCTCAAAATAATGTCTACGTATCTAAATAACGACTTAGTTGTACCAAAATAGTGACTTAGTATCTCAAAATAATGTATTAGTATCTAAATAATGACTAAGTGTCTCAAAATAATGTCTAAGTATCTAAATAATGACTTAGTTGTCCCAAAATAGTAACTAAGTATCTCAAAATAATGTATTAGTATCTAAATAATGACTAAGTGTCTCAAAATAATGTCTAAGTATCTAAATAATGACTTAGTTGTCCCAAAATAGTAACTAAGTATCTCAAAATAATGTATTAGTATCTAAATAATGACTTAGTATCTCAACATAATGTCTTAATATCTCAAAATAATGTATTAGTATGCAAAATAATGACTTAGTTGTCCCAAAATAGTGACTTAGTATCTCAAAATATTAATTCATAAATCAAAAATAATGACTTAGTAACCTACAAATAATGACTTTGTAGCTCAAATAATGTCTTAGTATCTCAAAAAATATATATATTAATATCTCAAAATAATGACTTAGTATCTCAAAAATGACTTTATATCTCAAAATAGTGACTTACTTGTCTAAAATAATGACCCAGTTTGTCAAAAATAATGACCTGGTATCTCAACATAATGACTTAGTATCTTACTTACTTACTTACTTATCTCAAAATAATGTCTTAGCATCTCAAAATAATAAGAAGCTTTCCCAAGATGACATAATGACATAGTATTGGTATAGTAAAATAGTGAGACATTTTCAAAATAATGAGAAACAATGCTAAGCTGTTTTTTTCCAGACAGTTTATCATTATAAAAGCTTAACAGGATTCATTTTTTATCACACTGGTAGAAATGTGCTGTCAAACAAAAAACAGATGTTACGTGACTTGAAAATCCAGACTCAAAATGAACAGTTATCTTTTTAAAACTTCAGCCTTCATCATTTGTTCAAACACCAATTAAAACTTTACAGACAACCCTTCATCACTGATGCACAGTACGAAGGAGGAGGACAAAAGTTGTCTTCCTGAATATTATTTTATGCAAACACATTTTTGTCATGATTGCTAAATTATGCAGAATAACAAAGATGTTGTTGCTCCTGGAGAGTCGACTCTGCAGTGACTCGTCGTAAATCTCAATGCATCATTAGTGTAATGTTTCTACAGCTTGAAAATGCATAAAAGTTTTGGTCATATAAAAGTGTTCATGCAGGAGAAGTGTTGTGTTTAAACCAATGATCGGGCACTTTGTAGTGGACAGATCGGATCTTTAAATTCATGGCGCACATGAGGTTTATCTCTTATCCAAAAAAAACCAGTCGCCTTATGTGATTTGTCTTTTCTCCTCAGCCGATGGCTCCTCTGACCTCCTTATGCCCTGCTGACAACTGTCATGCGCTGATTTAGGATTATTTTTAAATCAGGAGCTGTCGAGGTTTGACGGGATGAGGATGGGGTACCCGTATCCCAGGAGGCCTTGTAAATCTGAACAGTTTACTATAGAGAGGGGGAGGAAGCAGCCCTGTGCTCTCGTTGTCCAAGCCCGGTGTAATCCCACCACTTCCTCTCCTCCGCTCTGCTGCCCGGGCCCACGCCGTAATGCATTTTCTGTAACTAACAGCCGTTGTTTCCCGATTGTCACGCTCCCATCCCTTTCTCCTGGAATGTGTGTATGTGTTGTGTGTGTGTGTAGCAGTGGGATAGGGTGTTGGGGTTTAGAGCGCTCTGCTGGCTGGAGAGCTGCGGAGGAAAAAAAAAAGAGTGGTAGTAGAAGGTCTGGAATTGCAGTTAATATTAACACCACCCTCCTCCATTACCATTTACCACCTCCGCCTCCTCCCCACAATGCTTTGCCCTGTGACTGAGCTCTGGCAGCCAGGCGGGGTGCTGCAACCTGGGCCTCCTGCTTCCGTCACGCTTGCCCCCTCTGTGTCTGGAAACAAGAACACATGGATGTCAAGTCCTCTCGTGATGGCAGTGTCCAGCCCCTTTCAACAGCTTTTACTCCCTTTAATTAGCCATGTCCCCCACCCCCCACCCCTCATCTCAGCGTATAGGGGGCATGACAGGCCGAAACACACACGTACTCGACACAGGATGGCACACCGAGCGCGGTTTTGGCAGCAGTCAGAGGGCAATCAATTCACGCTCTTCTCCTCTCGGTAACATTCTTCACAACACTTCCTGACAGGTCCGAGTCAAGTAGCTCATGTGCTCCGCAGCACTTAGTGAGGATGACTAGGGGGTCAGATCCCTCAAAGGAGGGCAACAGGTTGTTGGGAGATTCGCCAACTTTGGCGCTTAAGTGATGAGAGCATCGACAATAAAATTCACCTGCCCCCTGCTGCTCATGTTAACAGTCTGCTGAATGCTAAGTGATAAAAGATGGTCCGAGTTACACAGTTGTTTTTGTACGTGATCGTGGCGTCTTCATATTATTCAGATAAATTTTTGTTTGTTGGAAAATTAGACAACCTAAGGCTCATATAAACACACTGTCTGGAGTTTCCTTTGCTCTGGACACAACAGGAGATTGTCCGTGTCAACGGCGTGCAGGAGGCAGGACATTACTGCGGTCATGTAGCTGGTTCATAATTTGGTCATAAACATCTGAGTCTCTTGCTGTTCCTTGAATTAGTCTGATGATTTTGGCTTCAGCCCTCACCGACAAAAGTTCCCAAATCTCGTCATCTCTCCAGATGGACATTTTTGTTGGCGTCTTTCTCTAACTGACCCTTCTTCTTCACCCTCGGATGTTTGATTTCGTTTGGTTTCTCGCAGTAGTTTGCAAGATAAAGTCCTTTTAATGTCCGATTCAACTGATTTGGACATTTGTGTTTTCACACACAGCTCCTCTAGATAATTTCAAGTTTGGCGTGCATATGTGAAAGGAGCTTTGGTCAAAGTTGTGCATGTAAACCATATTCCTAAGGTCACCTTGTCACGCTTGATATTTAGAACATGTGCATTCGTCCTTTCCAATAAAAACAAAACAAGATTGCTCAAGTTGAGCAGCGGCCGAGGGCTCAATTTTGACCTGTGGCCCTTTGCTGCACGTCGTCCCCTCTCTCTTCCCCTTTCACACTCATCCTGTCCTAATAAAGACAAAAAAGCCATAAAAATAATCTTTAAAAAAGGAAAAACAAAAAAGTTAGAGGACACTGACACCATTATTAATGCAGAGAAGGCACAAATTAAAGATTCACAGGCGGAGATCAATGCAAAAAAAGTCAGTTTCTTAAGGACATCCGTGCACAAAATAATAAAGCATGAATCAAAGCAGCAGCAAAGGTTTGAGTCAGAACAGATACAGACACAGACAGATTGCTACCAGGTGTGATCAATCAGTCAGCTGCTACCACTAATTAGATGAGATCAACTGTGAGGAGCAGAAGCCTGACTACCAAACCACAATCACCTGTCCTGTGCACAACATATACACATGTACAACACACAACTATACACAGAAGAATAAAATAATGAATAAATAATAATAATATAAATAAATATGAATCATTATCATGAAGCAGCAGAGTTGTTAATCTGACAGGGACACACAGATGATGACGGCGCACACGTTCTCGTCTCGTCTCAGGTGAAGTTGACCAATCCTGACTTTAATCACGACGTTAAAAGCAACAACAACAAACCTGGCAGGAATGAAAGATAACCTCTATACTTCAAAGCTGTCTGTGAGCACTGTGAACTCTAATAATCCCCTCACCCCTGCTGCACAGGAGGTGAGCCGCTCTCGTATGAACTGTGTGTTTTCACTAAAATAGATCCTGGCCGGCCACGCTGACCCCTGAGGAGCGGGATCAGCGCAGGTCCTCTGCAGGTTGTCGCAGGGAATCAGAGCGCCGCAGCCAGAGCCGGAGGGTAAAGGTTGGAGGGTGTGTGAGGTAGCCTATGACCTCCCAATTTGGCTCGGGCGTCACAGCCGAGCTCTCGGGGGAGGAACCCCTGCGTGACCCGGCTCGCCCTGTCCAGTGCCACACTGCCACCGCAGCGCTGCTGGTACAAAGATGGAGGGAAGGAAAAGAGGAGGCGAAGGGTAGAGGAAGGTTTTAATGGGAGACAAAGGTTCTGCGGTGTGAGCACACTGGGACTAATTCCACTTTGGTTCAAGCTTAGGTTAAATGCGTTGGGAATGAGTCAATGCTGGCTGCAGAGAGTGTGACTAACAGAGCGGGTCAGTAACAGGGAGCCCTTTTCTGGCTGCTTTCAGACCAAAAACAGGCTGCGAGGAGAGCGAGCGAGGCCTCTTTGTGCAGAGTGAAACAGATGAGATGAATCCATCATCAGCTCGATATTCTCTCTCAACCCTCGACGGCAACGAAGGGTACTTTAAGGGAAAAAGGCGGGGGTGAAACTAAGTGGAGCGTGGGATTGTGGAACACAGAGAAGAGACTTTAAAGTTGTCATCAGCATTCATGCCTGACGCCTGAAATGTTTATTTCAGACACTCAGGTTGCTCATTTGTGATTCATTTACAAAGTGACAAAATCACATCGCACAAAGCAGGAAAATTAAAAAACTTGGACAAACTTTGACCATTAAAAGTCAAAGATTTGTTTGTTCTTGCTCTCAAAAAGAAAATAAGCCACTCAGCAAATATGATCTTACGTGACTCTGAAACCCCAAAAACCCTCACAGACGAACCCAACATCTGCCTTGTCTGTTTCAGACACCAGAGAGAACACTGCTCAAAGCTGCTGCCTGTAACAAGCCGCCTCGTGCATACAGACACACACTTATCCATGCAGGATTGCGCGCTGTTAACTGACTGCGAAGCTTGGCTCAAGATGAATGAGAGCCTCGCCGTTGTCTCTGCACAGAGAGAGGAGGAATCGCTTCTTAGAAAGTCGGAGAAGTGTAGTCTGAAGCCTTTGCACAGTTTTACCAGGGCTGCTCTGTCTGCAGTGCTGCTGTGTTGTCTCTCTCAGTCAGCATCCTGCGAGGAAGGCACATGTAATAACCACGCACACACACTGATGTGAGTGTCTCGTCATCCAGTGTGATTTGTATTCGCCGCAGGGACGCAGTGGATGTGAGGATGCAGATGGGCCGGTTATGAACTGCAGGGCTGATGAGGGAAGTGGGAACAGGTGTGTAAGTGAGTGGGGCAGTCAGGTGATGTGGACAGGAGGGGAAGTCCGAGGACATGTGGTGGATAGAGAGGCTGAGGGTGCTTCCAGACCTAGAGTTGTCTTGCTTTGGTCTGAATCAGGGAGTTGGTTCGCGTTCTCACGGCAGCATTTAAGCAGCAGCGGTTCAAAGATGGATGAATGGATGGATGCATTTGACATACTATGTACTGGGACATACTAAATCTTCTATCTTCCTTAATAGTCTGGTAGGATGGGTGTTGGAGCGCACAGTAACTGTGACGCAGCCACATTCCACACATTCTGTCCAAATGTATTAATGATCAAAACTCAATACTTTTTGACTATTTCTTGACCTGGAGCAGTTGCCTGGCAACCAGCAGAGACTCAAGGAAGCTTCTGGTCCACATTATTTTTCCTCAGGGCACGGTCACACATGAGTAAAATTAACACTGGCGAATATTCACCTCCTATTCGCTTCCATTCAATAATCATAAATGATAACTAATTATTAACTAATGATTAGCTACTGTGTGACATTTGATTGGGAGTTACTCAAGAACTGACCATTAACTCGTAGTTAGTTACTCATTTGTTTCTCATTAGTTCCTCAGTATCTGCTGGCCTCAGCGCTCTAATGACACGATGAAGCATCAGCCAATCGTATGTTCTGTTTCTAGCTGTGGTGCTGCATTATTTAGCTTAGTTAGCTGATGCTATGCTAGCTCTATGTGCATTGTGGTGCACACAGGGATGCAAAGGGACGGTGACATGTGATGTTTTATTTTTTCCTTATAATGGCTGACATCCTTTTATTTTCTACCCAGTTTAACGCCCATTTACTTTGATAAAATGGTGGACTTGCCTTATTATTTTAATTCAAAATTGTTCAACAAAGTTTATGTAAAAAATCTTTATGCTAAGCTATAATAACTACTACATATTTATGAGTATTATCAACCTTAAAATGAATTATTCCTCTACAGAAATCCAAACCTTTATTCACATTAATTCATATTTGCAATAAGAGAAAAGCAGAAAAACCTTTAGACTGTTTGAATATTTAAACTCATTTTTGAGGCACTAGTTAGGGCAATAAACTCTGATCAATGAGGAAGCTGGGCAATATTAAAATAAGTAGAAGCTGAATTGGTTTGGTTTGTCTCCTTTATGCAAAAAGCATCATTGTGCTGTTGCTACCAAAACTCATTGTACTGGCACAACAGACAAAGAAATGAAATGAATCCAGCTCTGGTCTCAATGGAGCCGTTCCTCCTCCTTCAAACACACACACACACACACACTCATGGTGAACACCTCCCTTCAAGGACAATGCAACAGATCAGCAGCTCGCCCCTCATTATCACTCTCGGCCCAAACAGCAGCGCGTCGCTTGGCTAAGCTGCATTTCCTCTCCACTGAAGCCAACATTTGTTGCTGCCTGCTACTGTCCCCTGGTCCTCAGCCGCTGGCACCCTCGACCAATTGTTGTTTACTCATTCAGGGCAATGAGGCTCGACGAGGAGTCGAGCGCTGCAGGGAGGAGGAGGAGGAGGAGGAGGAGGAGGAGGAGGATGGGAGCAGTGGTCAATATATGTTAATGAACACCCCTACATCTTTTCCTTTTGTCTCTGCAGGCGGAGGCTGAAATAAAAAATGAATGCACTGTAGGTTGTGATTGAAGCGTATCTTGTGTGCATGCACGTGGGTGTATTCATATGCTTTCATGTGTTAATTACAGAGTGTGTGTGTGTGTGTGTGTTTGCGGAGGTGTCGTGAGGAGAGGTGCGGATGAAGTGCAAGTGATGACAAAATGCATCCTGGCCTCACACCTCAGTGTTGGTGTGGTTTGGAGACCTAGAGAGGCCGAGGTGTTAACAGAGGAAAGGCAGGTGCTAGGTTCAGTGTGTGTGTGTGTGTGTGTGTGTGTGTGTGTGTGTGTGTGTGTGTGTGTGTGTTTGCGCGCTCAGCCATAAAGGAATAAACCCCACACACTTGCAGGCACGATTACAAATGCCAAAAGAATCACAAGACTTGTGCGAAAATAATTCAGAAACCTTTGTACTCTGAATCAAATTAACTTAATTTCCCGTCACAGCCGCTCGTTTTTTAAATTACTAGAAAAGAAGTGTAACTGAATCAAAGCGGCTGCTTGTTGTGAGGGAGGAAAAACAGGCGAGTACAGGTGCCAACATGTTGCATGCATCCTTTTATGTGTTACATGTGGCATTAACAATTACATGAAATCACACACTGGACCAAAAATTTCACTTATTTACATCATCAATAATGTAGTAACTTTATCATACTGTAACTAACAGCTTTAATAATAGTTAATAAATCATTAACGAGTGCTCTACGGTGCCGTTAAAAGCCACTATTAAAGTTTAACTTCGACCTGGACACTGTTTTCCCATGTTTTTGTGTCTAAGTGACTAATGAGAGCAACACTTTGTAAATTCGGTCCTGTATAGAGCGAGAGTGTTGCAGCCAGCAGTGAAAACACGCTGCAATGTAACCTCTCAGGGCACGATCGCACTGTCAATTTACACCCACTAAAGGTGCTTATTTTTGTCACTGACAGGATCAGACTGTTATTTCAAGTGTCTGACAATATTATGGAAAGGATCCCTACAGAGATAGACCTATTTGTGAAAGAGATTGCCAAACCCACCAGACTCCATTTAAAAAAAACAATGGTTTTATTATCATAGAACACATTTCATTCGAAGTCAATAGAAACAAAATAAAACTCCCAAAAACTGTCTTGGTACGTCTTACCACCATTCCAACAGCCACCCATTCTGGTTTGGTTGAAATAAACCTTTAATTCACCCAGTTAGATGTGAAAATATGCGGATATATATACACACTAAAATCACTCTTTTTTGAATGGGGTCTGGTACATTTGGTGATGGTGATTTCGGGCTGTTTCTGGTTCTTTCACTTTAACAGAAAGTCTATCTCTGTAGTGATCCTTTCAGTAAGTTGCCAGACACTTAGAATAATAATCTGAGCCTGTCAGTGGCAAAAACAAACACTTCTAGTGGTCGTAATGTGCCTCGACTGATTACAGTGCAGCTGCAGCCTTTTTGCTTTCAAAAACTGTTGTCAGTCACTTAGACACATATTTATGTTATGTCCACCTTCTTGCATGTATCAAATGTGTCATCCAATATGCAGGAAAAACAAGAGACAACTTAAAATCAGAATCGGAAAATAGAAGTGCTATCTGACGTGCTGATCCCAGACCAGCTGTTTTAAAACACTTTACAGATGGCAGTCACTCTATTTCAGATCATTGTGTATTAGAATGTGTCAGTGCTGTGGAGTTGTTTTGTTCTGGTAGGTTTGTACTGACTTGTCACTTCTGGCAATTGGCTTCATGTGTGTTCAATCAAGCCCTAATGACTGACTCAGTGCACCTGTGGAGTAAACCAACACACTGTGTGAGTCATCCTGCATGCCTCATTGGACTTGTGCACATTTCTAAGATGTGAATAGCTGCATTTTAAAATCCAGGTCTGAATCTCTTTTATGCTCTGTGTGAGAGTCCTCCGTTACTGCACCTCAATAGGACACAAAAACATGGGGAATAGAGCCCAGGTTGGAAAATACTTTACACTTTAAAGTCTGGGTAAAGCAAATCAGTATTTTTTTTCTAAACACATTATACATGTCAGAAAATACATGTTGAAAACGTTCAGAAAGGGAACTGTGTAGTACTGCATTGTGGTATCAGACCATGTTAATGATACTTCTTGGGGTTTTTTCTCTCTCAATGCAAGAGATGTGTTTTTGCATGTCGGTGAAAAATTGCAATGAAATGAAATTTTACAACCTCCTAACAATCCGACATCATGGGTTGAAGTGGTTTACTCAAACGACCTATCGTTAGAAAGCTACACTGCTTGCGGCTCTACTGATGTGGACCATTTCAAAATACAACCACCACAGCAGGTTCAATAAACACTCCTGTCAGACAAAAAGTAAGCAATTATAACAATTATTTATATATCTATAAAGTGATATTGTAATCCACAGATGGACAATATTCCAACACAAGTGTTCCTCATATAGTTCTCATACAATCACAAAGGTCCAGACGATCTAAATCTAACTAAAAAAGTAGTCCAAACATATTTTAACATCAATAGACATCCCTTAATAGCCACTGCATTGCTGATAGCTTTGTATCAAAATGGTGGCTAAACACTGACCTTTTGACTGACACCTCACTTGAGCCAATAGGAGCTTCCATGCTATCACTACGACTACAACAGCCAACACGGGCCTGTGTTGAAAGGAAGGGCCAGCCTTATGGGCCATTCTATATAGATCTTACCGCTAGTAACGGGAAGCTGCGCAAAATTACGCAGCGACACATCGTAACACGGCTCTTTGAGATGGTTCTACCAGTAGCGGTCTCGTACGAACTCAGAGGACCACGAGTTTCGAAAGACTGACGAAAGCAAAGATGGCTGCGCTCTATATTTACCGTAAGTGGCACAGAAATTTGAGTCTTCCTTTTAATTACTCGTACACATCATAATGCCTTATGGGAATGCTTTATGATGTGTTGTTGTGTGTGGAATGTCGTGTGTGTGTTGTTTATCTGTTGGCGTTGGTGAAAGTAGCTAGCAGTGTTGCTAATAATAAAGGCTTGCTACATATGAAGTGAAAGCAAACTGTCTAATATGCTAGTGCAATAGCGACGACTGCTGTCGTGGAGGCATCCATCTTTGTTTAGGTCGTAAATGGTACAAACGCAAACGGGGACGCATACCGATAAATTTAAACGGGAAGTTACGACATTTTACGACATCATCTTGAGTCTCACCGCTCGTAGCAACGTAAATGGATCACATGGTTACTTCCTTAGGTCTCAGAGCCAGTCAGTCGCCTGTGATTGGCCCAATGGCTCATGGGTATTGTAGTAAATGACACTCCTGACCTCCAGAGCAGTTTTTAACACCTTACTGTTACCGTAGATTGGTATAAATGTACATACATGACAAACTAAAAGCTCCTCTATTGTGTTAAGAGGGGAAATAAACAGTCTTTCTTATCAGTTTAGGTTTTCTAGAAGTGTTTTTATGTACAGTAAGCTCCTAAAGAGACATTTATGTCTGTGTTGATTTGTTTTTTTGTTTTTTGAAATACACGCTGCTGTTTTAAGAATGTTTTACTCTGTTATTTCAGTTACTGAAAAAGGGGCAGTTTTGCTGCTTTTACAGTTGTTAAGCGCATTCCCCGTCCAACTCCAGCCATGATACACGCATTATTTTGCGAGAGAAACAGAGATGGGGGGCAATTTTCCCATCACAAAGAGAAAAACCGGCACAAACATCAATTTTGACACAGCTTTGTGCTCCTCCTGCCTCTGTTCCCGGCAACTCGCTGCATTATCCACATTAGTTTCATCTCTGTTGTCAGTCCTTACAACAGCACACACACACACAGCCCATTTCCACAGGCACAGAATGTCACCGGCACAGCGTTATGGCCTTTAGAGGTGAGGCAGCAGACAGGGGCAGAAAATAAACAGTAGTAAACAACAGTAGCAGTGGGGAGTGGGCTTCCCTGCTGTGTTGATTATTGGAGGGCTGTACACAGGCCTGATCCCCCCGGGAGCTCGCAGAGCGGGAACGGCTGCTTCAGGCTGCCCACAGAGAGGCCAACAACATCTGGGCCTCAGCTCAGCTCACCTCATTACACTCCTGTTGTTGTGGTGGTGGAAGTGGAGTGGGTGTTTGTGCATCGACACAGGCAGGAAACAAGGGATGGCAGTAACAAGCAATCAGCAGAAAATGAGGAGAGAGTCCTGTGATTTGATTTTTAAAACGCGAGCCAGGCGAACTAATCGAGAAGCATGAGAGAATAGTGAGAGTTAATGAGTGCGAAGGATTCTTATCGGGGTGGAAAAGACGAAAAAATGACAACAAAACCTGCAGAATAATGAAAACAGCAAGTTTCATTAGTCATTTCCAACACCTGGCAACGTCCCAGCGAGGAAGCATGCATCACATCAGCAGCTGAACACTATGAATATCTGATTTTTAATATAAAAGCCAACAAAGGCTCGGAACAACAGTCAACATTAAATTAATGTTTCCCAGTGTGTTGTTTGCAGAGATTTCAAAGCACAGTCAGCGCGGGTACCGTCACTAGACTTTATTATTTATCCAAACAAGGATACACGCGGCTCGCTCAGAGGCATTCTGGCAAACACAGGATACAGTGTGGGATTGTAATTTAGTGTGTCTTAATCACTCATGTATTTCTTGGTCTGTGTGAGACTTATGAAATGGCAGTGAGCCAGGTTTCTAATGGCTGCTTCCTGGTGAGGGAATGGCTCTGCATCACTGGCTCACTGCTGTCTTCTGGCGCCCTCTGCTGAGGACATGTGGTAGTTTATTATTTAGTAGCTGCAGTGCCTTAAACCTGCCTGTTCTGACTATTTCATCTGTTTATCTTTTATTTTATCACACTGCCAACACAAGAACTATTAAACAAAATGTTGGACAGGCACAAAGTTTTGTAACCGAAGAAAATGTTTAAATTAATTCTCCTAGCACTGGCAAATCTGCTCTGTGACACACAGAACTGATCAGGGTGTGCAACACTTAAGTTTAATCCTTTTAAAGACCTTTATCAGATGATTTTAACCAAATTTAGAAGGATAAAGGTGAGTAGTAAAACCTAAAACTAAAACCACCCAGCCAAACACCAGTGCAGACCAAGCACGCCCCCTCATGGCAACATCTCTCCCTAATGGACCTTTTCACAGCGACATTTTGACTTGTCACAGTAGGAAAAGCACAGGTGAAACTGCTATCATCAACAATGGCTCAGTTCCATTAAGTGTCCCAGCGAGTCTGGAATGCAGCCATCATCGGTGTTGTTGAATACACTCGTGCTTTTCCTACTGTGACATGTCAAAATGTGTGCTGTGAAAAAGCTCTATGGCAGTGTCCCCAATGCGGCAGGGTATCAGAGCTTTTGAGTCCTGCGGGTTGCTAGGTGGGGCACCAGCACATCCCACAGATGCTCGGTAACACTGGGATCACGGGAGTTTGGAGGCCGGATTGACAACTTGAGCTCTGTCATGCTCCTCAGGCCCCTTCCTGAGCAGTTTTTCAGGTGTCGCATGGTGTCTTATAAGCTGAGTGTGGCCATGAGGGAGTGTGCATGTCAAGTGGCATCCACATGAATGTCAGGACCCATGGTTTTTACATTTCATTGTAACAACACGGTTATTGTCAGTGGTTTCATTGTTGTAGCTGATCCGTGTTTATGTGGTCCTGTGCAGAGACACACTGTATGTAGGAATATGGTTATTAAAGTTTGATTTATCTGCAAGTTTTAAGTAAAAGAGCATTACACTCAGTGGTGGGTGTAAAGATGTGTAACATCAGAAATGTGGGCGTTCACGCAGAAGAGCTTGATTTGTTTTGATCAAGACATTTTAATAAATAGATAAATGAAGTGATGTTTGTGGTATTTGAGACCTAACAAATTCAAATTTAAGACGATAAATTGACTTGTAACACTGAATATAAGATGCTTTAGGACTTTAAGGAACTGCAGACACCCATGCTGCATTCAGACAACTTTCACAAGCATTTACACCTTTCAAACCTGAGCACATTGCTTTGGTTTCTTTTAAAACCGTGCGCAAGGCGATGAGCAACTGGGCAAGAAAACAGTAAGTAAAATAATGTGAAAAAGAAAATAGAGAGAGGGGGGAAATGATTAGAAAAATATATATTGTTTTCTCTTTTTTTTTAAACTATTTGTCAGGAATTTTTAGTTACTTTACTTATTTCTTGCTACTTTTTGGGTCATTTCTTGTAGAGCTGCTTATTGACTTTGTTGTGAGTTCTTGAAAAGCAATCAGGCCAATTTGTACAGTGTTTTAAGGATTAAGGAGACAATCATGACATATGCCAACAGTGCCTAGCAACATAATGAATTCATGTTTAAACTGTAGCTTACATTACAATTCACTATAACCAGAATGATTTCTCTGCACTCATACACTGTCAGAGATTTGTAGTTAACCGTTACCTGTACGTCTCTTTGTGCTATATGCCCAAAAAATAACTCCAGTGTTTTGCTCTTGTTGAATCAAGCTACTTCAGACGTTTTTAGCAGGCGATCAGTGAGGTCTTATGAATGAAAAGTGACAAATTAAATTCTTTGTTCCTCCAATTTATTAAGAAAATGTACAGGGGGGTTAACGGTAAGACTTCTGGTAGCGGGCACGAGCTCCAGGTCCACCGAACTTCTTGGACTCGCAGCGACGAGGATCGGCAACCAGCAGGGTCCTGTCGTACTGGATCAGGATGTCCTTGATCTCCTTCTTGGAGGCCTCGTCCACATCTGCAAAGCGACACAAACAATTAGGGTTATTCTGCTGGCGCTTCTCCAACATAAGTGTTCCTATATTCTAAATACTTGGGCTTGTAACAAATACTGCATGTGTAAGAATAAGAAGGTCCTTTATTAATCCCAGTTGGGAAAATTCCATTTCTAAAATACTTCTAATGTAGTAAACACTGTACTGTGTGTGTTCAGATTTTTTTTTTTTTCCACGAAGATTTTTTTGTTGTGAAGGAACTGTTGTAACGCAACCTGCACACAGAATACCAAGCTAAAGGTTTATCAGCTCATGTCCTGTCCTCCATATTTATCTGGAGTCAACGTTAGTCCTGGGCACTGCTCATGAATTATGAGTGATCACTGTGCCAAAGTTTGTTAAATTACTCTAATATAGTATCACCATTCCTTATATAAAGACCTCAAACTCAGCACACGGTTGAAATCTTTAACGCCGCATAACTCACAGCTACAGTTAAGGATCTGCAGGTTAAAATCAACCAGCCGTCAACCTCAGCTCACTCGCCCCTCACATCTGCATACTAGACTCCATTACACAATTCACAATTCTTGAACTCCATCTTTTTAAACTAGTTCACCTAATCTAACTGCATCTTTGAGTGCTGTGCTTCTCATGTTTTTCTGTTGATGTCATTGACAGTTTATTCCTGGTGCTTGTTGCCTACATGTTCTAGTTCTGACTTGACATGATGTAAGGTGACCTTGAGTTGCATGACAAGCAACATTACATTAAATGTATTAATTATTAACATATTTCTTTAAACAGCAACATTAACTTTTAACCTTACATTTCTTCTTTTGGCAAGCTAGTTTGTTAAGGATTACACATTACACTTACACCCGTCACATAAATGTAAAAAACTTCCCACGCGCCCGACCTCAAAACATTTGGTTTCAACATTTTTAAGAACCATTTTCATAAAAGCTTGAGTGATGTTTGTGCACTGAACAAAATGTAATACTCACATTTCTGGTAGTAGGCAACCAGGGACTTGGAGATGGCCTGACGGATTGCTGGAAGACAATAACAACAAAGGATCATAACTCACATTCACTGCTGATGGATTAATATGAGGCAACCAACTCATCCTTTACAAAAGAATATTCTGCTTACCGTAGATCTGTGCGACATGTCCACCGCCCTTTACTCTGACTCTGATGTCAACTCCAGCAAAACGCTCCTTGCCAAGCAGCAGTACTGGCTCCAGAAGCTAAAAAGGGAGCGTACATTAACATCAAACATACTTCTTAAAGAACAGAAAGAATCACAGCAACAAAAACATCTGCAGGTTTTAGAGTTTTACAGGATACTGTTGTGTCCTGGAGCAAAATACTGACATCCAGCTGGTTTCAATGGGTTCTTTGTGTATAATATTGTCAACTTCTAGTCTTAAAAATGCATAGTGTTGAGAAGATAGGTTACCATTGACACCCATGTCCTGCTAAACTGCCCACCCCCCCTGTCACAGGTCCACTCAGTTACAGATGTTACAGGCTCTGCTCTCCATCAGCCATGTGCACCCTGATGTTGGGACTCACCTTGTACTGGAGGGTGGCAGGCTCCACCATATCCAGGGGTCTGCCGTTCACCTTGATCAGTCCATTCCCCCTCTTGCAGTGGGCAACGGCTGTGGCGGTTTTCTAAAACAGAAGCATCAACATCAGATACCATAAAAACATCTTACAGGTAATCTGTTTAGACTCGTATGTCTGTCAATCTCACATTGAATTAGTCGCTTAACTATCATGGCGTCCAACTTGATTCACACATTTGACTGGTAAAATGTGTAGTTTCTTGCACACTGTGATGGGTTAGGGTTGCCGACGTTTACAAGTAAGCGAAATAGCAGTATATTTATTCGTATGGGGAGACACGTGAGCTAAAATCAAAGTTGTCATCCTCTGTAGAGTGTCAGAAGTGCAACAACTGCTAGCAACCAGGCTAGCTAGCTACGCCAGATTTGATCCAATGCACAGCGAAACTGAGCATTTACAGGTGTTTTACGATCATGTACAACAGCAGTGAAGCTTCTGGTAAAATATAAGCACGCTTTAAAACTATATATACCTATTAAAGAGTATAACTAACGGGTCATGTCGGTGTAAAACCACGACACACCACCGCATCATGTTAGCAACTTTAGCTAACGTGCGCTAGCAAGACAGGGCAGCCACAAGCCCTCACGTGGAATATAAGCTATATTTGTACTTACTTTACGTCCAAAAACCTGGACAGATTGCAAAGGACCTTTAGCCGGCATGTTTCTGAAACACACAGACAACAACAGTCACACTACAAACCAGTGAATAAGTATATTTTATACTATTTTAGCGGATCAGGCTGAAGAACATACCGTCTTCAGCTAGGGTGCCGTACGGAGAGACCGACGGGGTTTCAGAAGCCGAACATCAGGGGCTGCTGCGCGACAGTTCAGACGTGCTTTGCGGTAGGATTTGCGACAGTTGCTCTCGCTCTACCGCCATTTTGCCTTTGGTCTTCACAAATTCGGCAGATTTTGACAGAAATAGCTGTTTTTTAATAGAAAAATGTGATTTATTACAACGTTATATTGCAAATTGACTGAACGCACGCATGTGGTGCATCAGTAAGTTTTAAAAGTGAATTTAGGGTGTCTTTTCCGAAAAGATAGTGAGGTTGTAATTTGTTTTTAAAGCTTAGATACTGTGAACACCGGAAATGACTATGTCCTAATGTCAAATACTGCATGTTTGAGTTTTCTGGCAAAAGATAGTATGACAAAATGTTAAGCATTTTTAAAAAAATAATGTTATTAAACTGTTCATGTATCACAGTGTAATTTAAACCAGTCTCCTTTGTTTAAAATGTATTTAATGACCTTCTGTATTTCACTGAAACACGTTCAATTCAAGGTTCTGGATGCAGTGTTGTATTAATGGAAATGCTGACAATAAACAGATGTGATAGATCCCATTGTGCCCTTTTACACACACATCAAGATCACCATTCACCACACACTAAAATACAGCACATAAGGTCCCAAAGTTTTAACAACTTAATATCAGGAAAGTGGCCAATTCTGGTGTAAAAAACAAAGGGTCACGGACAAGCACACACCGATTCTGTATACTACAATACATCATATTTACAGTGTTGGGGAGTGGTGAACTATATGTAATTAAACTAGTAGTTCAGTTTCAGTTTGTAGTAGCTTGCCCGTAGTTCAACTACATTCAAATCTGCACAGTGATTGAAGTACTTAAACTATTCTGCCATTTTTTGTGTAGTTACCTGCTGAAATAATTTTATATGGAGCCTGGTGAGGGACATGTAAGACAATAAATCGAAGGTTGAAAAAAATTAAGATGGAGGCTACTTATGCAAGATCTTGTAAAACTTTGGCAAGGTGTTGCAAGAGCTTTTGCTAACTTCCTCATGACTTGTGTGGTATTTTGTTACTGGTTTATGTATGACCTGCGAACAAGTTGGCACTTTTTGCAATAAACCCAACTGAGTGGCACTTTTTTTCCTGACGTGGCTTTTTTGTATTACATTTTGTTGATTGATTTTTTAAATTTCTTTTACTCTATTTTATTTTATTTTATTTTATTTTAACAAAGTGATTTGAACTACTGTTTCTTGGTAGCTTTAGTAAACCAAACCCAATATCTCCCTTGGGTTGCTTTGCTGTATTTTAACTTCTTCCTTTGTGAAATAACTGGTAGCTCCCCCAATACTGCATATTTAATTCCATTACCAAAAAAGTTTTGCTATATACCCAAATGAAATTGAAGTGAAAAATGTGCCTTTATTCCCATATCAATGTTTTACACTGACTGTGCTCTCAAAGAAGAAGTCACAGTGATATAGTAATAACAATGACAATGTGCCATGATGTAAACATCCAAGACAATAACTCCACCATGGGAAACATGGTGGGGGAAGCTTTAATTATTCATGGTAAGTCCAGGCTATTAAAGTAACAAAGAACTATTTTTTCAATGATAAAGGAGCTGCAGTGGTGACGCAGCACACGTAGGGAGGAAAGAAGCCACTTAAAATAATTTTAATAAGTTACAACTATGTAAATAAATCATTATTTTGCACGTCATCGTTGTTTGGGTCTTTGAACTGTGACTTCACATGGGAGCCTCTTTTATTATGACAGCAGTGGAGTAAACAGACGTCAAAACAATTCATAAAACTTCATTACATAAAACCCGCAATAACAAAAGCAACATTTATATAAAATTACTTTGTACTCTCTGTTTTATATACACAGTTTGGATGGTAGATAGCACGAGAAAGTGGTCAAAACCAGGAAAAATTTGTAAACGGTAAATGGGTTTTCTCTATGTAGTATCTGAAAAGATAAACGGCATGTTCAGAGGAGGAAAAGTAGCTGTCTAAACAACAAAGACCAGAGGAAGCAGCAGCTGCCAACTGAAGAGGAAGGATCAAGGTACAATAGCTCAAAAAAAGAGCAGGAATATTTCTTTAAATTGATGCTTCTAGAAATTTTGAAAAGCTGCATCAAGCTTATGAAGGATGATAATATAATAAGGTATATAATAATGTGTTTCAACAGGATTTGATAGAGCCAAATTAAAGCTATATTTAAATTTTAGCAAGCTATATAGGTAAAGATTTTAATTTACACTGAATGTGTTCTTTGTTTTTTAACTATACAGTCCAGCAATTTACAAATCTTATCATATTAAACCCTCTATAAACTGTGACGTGTAGTTCCAGTGGCTGGAGGTGTCTCCTCCTCATCTGCTTGAGTGACTTGCTACAAAACAGCACCCTCTAGTGTTGGTGAAATGAATAACACAATTTAAAGTGTGACATCATTGCCATCTCAGCTGGGGGCAAGGTTGTATCATCAACCAGATGCTGTCTGGCAGAGATCCACGCAGAGCATTCATTTCCCCTGCAGCCTACAGCCTGACAGTTTACTCCAAACTACACACTCACTGCACATTGGTGTTATCAAACCTCATTTCTAAGCTTGTGGTGAGTCAAACCGCAGAGGTCACAGGGTTCAGCGCTGCTTGGGGCCGAGGAGCTCGGGGTCAGGGTATGGGAGCGGGATATGACATGGGAAAAAGGAAGTGGTGAGCTTTTTGGACATCAAATATCAAAACCGTAGTCGTACACAAGAGACGGACTTTGATCTGACCACAATGTTGGACAGTGTTGATGTGATCAAACTTTGTGGGAGCCTGTGGGAGGAAACTGGCGTCCTCTCTCTCTGCTTTCTCAAGACTGGCCACGGATGTGCAGTTGACAAAAACAAATGAAGCCTTTGTGGTGACTGAGTAAAACAGATTGATGTGAAGGTGAAAATCTGTACCAGAGACGATAGAAAGGTGTCATCCCCACGGCTCAGTCTTACCCTTAAAGGAGGGAAGCAGCGGGGCCATTCCAGGGTCAGAGTAGGACTGAAGATAGATAGCATCTCGGAAATCTGTATACAGTGGCGTGAGTCATGTGTGCAGTGCCTACCTATGCCTGACATTTACTACAGTGAGACTGGTGTTTATAGTGTCGGCCACGGGTGAAAAGGCACCTGGCTTCTTTTATTGTCAGAGGGAATGCGCAGGCGCTCACCGCTGCCTAGACTCCCAAATTCAAACCACATTGGTGTGCATGAAGCTGCAGTTGTGTGAGAGCATAGATTTAAAGGTTTATGTGTGATGTTTTACAGCACAGACTTCTAAACATTTTGAAAGTAGAGCTTTTACTCTATACTCTTTAAAGTAGTGTTAGTTTAGTTTTCGGCCACTTGAGGGCAGTGCAACAAACTGTAGACACAACACTGATGTATTATCATCACTATGTCAAGTTGTTATAGCAATTATGTTAGCAAACAGCTAATTATATACTATTAATTATACAGCAACACAGCAGTTGTGTTTCTCTGGTCACCTGAAATGAGGTGTTGAAGAGAGCGGTGAAAGTGAATCTTACTGGGAGGTTGTGGGGAGTAAAACCAAAACAATGCCCTGATACCAAACAGCAGGGCTGAAAACAAAGCCACCAAAACGCCAGTCACCACGGTAACCAAGCTAGCAGCTGGCATTAGGGTTACCTTAACCCTCTTGTCAAAATATGGTGAAAACGCCAAACTCAAGGCTTCAAAATGGTCGCCCACAAACCAGTGGGTGATGTCACAGTGGCTACGTCCATTATACCGTCTACTTCTTCTACCACTGAGGTGTTTTTAGGTTTTGAGATAGAAAGACTTTGCTAGCACCTGCCAACATTTCAAGCTAAGTTGCTAATACCTAGCATATATTATGGTGTGCATCTAACATTACCTTTGAGCTGCTCTAATCAATATTTTTATATTGCAACAATGGCATGACATGGATCATGTAACTGGATCATGGAGCAATTTAGCTTGTTTTAGCCATAGACTGTAAAAATAATGGACATAGCTGCCATGACGCCGCCCAGAGTTTGGCATTTTGGCCATCATGGGTTTTTTGGAGTCAGATAGCGACCATATTTGGTTGAGAGGCTGGAGCTGGGGAGGAGTGAGTGGCGGATCTGACCAGAGCCGTGGAGTAGAACATTGATTCCATTCAAGGGCTCTGGATCTGACTGGGAAGCCGAGGACACTATCGCCAGACAAAATGTCGCTCAAAGTGACCTGCCCTTAATTATGCATAACTTTAAGCCTTAATAAAAATGGAGACAGGTGAGTTATATGAAAATATCATCCGCTGTACAGTTGTTTTGAAGCAGGAAATAAACAAAGCCATTTTTTTGTACCAGGCTGTAAACATGATTCAATTTTGGAGCCAGCCCCAAGTGGCCATTTGGAGAACTGCAGTTTTTGGCACTTCTACTTTGGCTTCACTTTCGAGCCACAGATTTTGATTTGATTTTGATTGGTTTGTTGATACAAGTCAGGTACGTCAAATATAAAAATATGGTGTGGCCAAGAGCGTAGGTTTGGTTTCAATACTGGAGGAGACACATCCTCCACCAGAGCACCAAACTGTGTCTTTCTACATCAACTTATGGCGTAAATGTCTTTAATTTTGACACAGTAAAGGTCCTCTGCTACTTTAATGTTTATATCGGGGTGGGGGGTGCGAATGCGGATGTTCCCCTGCGTCACCCCTGAAATCTACACCTATGAGTGCACCTTAAAAATAGCCTCCAAATTCACAGGGCTGCCTTCATACAGCAGTGAAGTACTTGCAGAGGAATGAGAAATAGTCAGTGCTTAAATGAGTGAATACATACAGTAGGTGTTTGGACCTTTTCCCTAATGCTCTTGAGGTGACAAATGGTCTCCGCTCCATTGAAGAGTCATTATATAAAGGACCTAGTCCAGAGCCCAGTGTGCTCCTTTCTATACAACACTCTCTTTTTGCTGCCCTTCCCTTCTCAGTTTATTCGTGACAAGTCTGACGAGTTTATTAGCCAACAGATAAATGCGAGGGATGTTGCTACAGACTGACACTGCCAATATCTACACCAGAGTCATGCAGACAGAGGAAGCACTGTGTGGGGACCCCAGGCTGGATGATAAGCTTTCAGATAGACCCGTGTTTGTGTTGTGGGTCACCAGGGGCCCCCCGTCACTGTCTGCATAGGAAACACGTTAAGGATGCTGATTCGGGCCTGATTTCCTGCTCTGTTCGCCAGCCCCGCTAAAGCATACAATCCTTTTGTGTTGCTGACTGTCAAGTTCATCTAACAATGTCCAGACCTCTCTAACATTTGAAGTTAAGCACTCTGAGATTATTGCTTTGGTTAGAGGTATTTTTCAGCGCAGGTTTTGCAGGGAAAACCCAACACAATCACATTAATCTGTTGACACACAGTAGATAAAATCATAATGTTCTTAAGGGATCCGACACGCTCAAATCCCACATTTTGTAAAGAGGCAAACAGCAAGCTTCAGTGCTTTAGAAGAGGTGCAGAGCTTACAGGAGGAGGAGAGTCTGCAGTCATCCAGTTAAAGAGCTGGCAATAAATAAAGACCACACCATATATGTGCATTTCCTCTCCACGGCCTTATGGAAACACATCACCTGGAGGCGCGACCCCTCGACCTTGTCCTGTCACAGCACCGTGAGCATGAGACAACGCTCTCAGATTTACAGGGGAGGAGATGCCGTTCCTGGCCGGCCATAGCGTCTCATTTGACCATAATAGGCCTTGAGGTGGTTGAAAAAGTGTTGCCGGTAATTGAAGTTTCCCTGAGCAGAAGGAGAAGATCTGCTAAAACCCTGGTAGGCGGAGAGGCCATGAGGGGCGCGAAAGGTTTTGTGAGGTATACAGAATTTTGGTCGCCGTGGCAACAGGAGAAAACTCTTCAGGGCTCATGAGGCAGAAAAGTGTCTTCCCTGAAGAAGACGAAGCCGTGAGGCCCATGAATCTGCAAGTCAAGAGAAATATGATTCAAGGCAACAGGTCTTACCTTTTATATCCTTGTGCGAGGAGTCATAAATAGCTCTCTGTATCTCGCAGTTTTCCTGTGAAATGTTCAAATGTACAAATACTTTATTACCACAGTTGGTCCTACATATTAAGTGATACAGGAAATTGCTTAGGGCTTCTTTGAAAAGATTCTTTTTAATGAACACAATACAATACCAACATAAAAACAGAACTTCTAACAACGTCCGAAATAAAAAACTGGCAACATTTCATGCAATTTTTGCTCACAAAGTTAGAGATGGGTGAAGTGCACGATTTCGGTGGGCTAAGTGATTAACTGTCTCCTACAACTAAAGCTCAACCAATAATCTGTGATTTAAAAAAAAAAAAAAAAAATTACATGTTACGATTGTTGGATATGATAAATTAAACCTGATTAAAGCCAACGCAAATGTACGAAAATGCGCATGCAACGAGTTGTATGATATCTATCGAATTATAGCGCTCCACAAATGGCATTGTGACATTACGTACTTAACATAAAATTATGTACTTGACTCATAGATATAAAGTTTTAGTTCAGGAAAGTAGGAATATTGGAGAATGTCTTATAGGTATACATATGACTAGTGTATGAGAACAGCGTGTCACAAGCTACAGTTTGCCAGCTCTGCAGCCAAGCATTTAAGTTACATAAAATACTATTGGAGCTTAGATTAATAAAGTAGCATAATTCTAATATACTTCTGTCATTTGCCATTCCCAAGAATCTGTAGTAATGATTACAAAAAACATTTTTGGGGTTGTTAGATATGATAAGTTAAACACAATTATTGAACAAGACAAGAACCAAAGGGAACACAAACTACCATAAGTACCTTCACAAGCAACATGTCCTTATATGTTCGTATGCTGTAATGAAAATGCACATACAATGGTACATATGATATCTATCAAATTTATAGTGCCCCATAAATGCTGTCCTCACATAACGTGTCTAGTGTAAAGTTATGTACTTGGAGCAAAGATATATCAGTTAGGTTTAGGTAGGTAAAGTTACGAAGGTTAGGTTTAGGAAAAAAAACATGGTTGGGCGTCATCACGTTACATTAACATAAAGTTATGTAGGTTAGGTTTAGGAAAAGAAACATGGTCATATCATTCCTTAAAATAACTTAAATTTCACTTGGCTTCACGTGGGACTCGAACACCAACATGAGAACGGGTCCATGTCATTGGTCCGACAGCCCATTGGTCCGACATCCCATTAGTCCGACGGTCGGTGGTGCTGAACGGCTCCCGGCGGGCGTATTTCTACCTTGATGGTGCGCCGCGACCGGCTCTGGGTCAGCTGGGAAAGGCTTGAGGCGAAGCAGGCTCACAGCTTATGTGTTTGCCACTTTCTTTTTCATTTTAACCCACACCATGATCTTTTCCTGACCCTAACCAAGTGGTTTTTGTGCCTAAACCTAACCAGACCTTAACCACAGGGCATCATGATGATTTTGGAACAACGGGACTTCGGAACAATGGGTTTAATGTGGTCCGAACAATGGGATGTCGGACCAATGGGCCGTCGGACCAATGGGCAGTTCCCCATGAGGACAGCCTGTCACGAGATATTCTTTAACAGTTTGACAGCACTGCAGCCCAAAATTTAGTTAAATAAAATACTACTGAAGGTCAGTTTGAGAAAATAGTACAATTCTGATATAATTATGTTATCCTTATATTTATAAGTTTCTTATAAGAAATCATAAGGAATTGCAAATATTTACTTTATACCCTAATATATTAAAGGCTGTAATAATAATAAATTCAAAAAAATACCTTTGATTAAAATAAGACTAACCTATTTGCCTGTAGTTTTGCAAACTAGTGCTCCATACTAACTGCCGATTTGCTGTTTTGGCTTTGTTTTTTAATTTACCTGTTACTAGAAATGTGCACATTTTGACAACAAACAAATTGTTGTCAAAAAAAGTTCTTCACCATGTGGTTGCCTTGTGCATCATATCTTTTTGGTCGTGTCAAATCTTCTTTACATTTGGACATCTTACAAATGATGACAGGTGAGATTCATCCCTTTCCAGTGAGAGCTCAAATATGAATCAGACTTTAAGGGGGGGTTAGGGGGCAATAGACAAATACTGTGTTTACTGTAGTATATATAAAGACTTTAGTATTTGTATTATTTCAAGAAATATATAATATTTACAATAGCACATCAACATATCGTCATACAACAATTTATATGATATTTCACAAAAAATGCACATACAAGTACGAATGACATGCAATGAGTTAGCACCCCGTTAATAATGAGTTATGTACTGGTACTTAACGTAAAGTTACGTAGATTAGGTTTAGGAAAACAAAGCCACCACCATCCCATCCTGCCTGCCTCAGTGGAGTTTTGCTCTTTGTACTACTTCCTTCTTTACTCCCGTCACGTGATCACAGCTTTCTCAGATACGTGGGTTGTATACAGATTACTGGCTCATGATTTTGTGGGTTACATACGAATTCTGGTGCATTACCTTTTGGAGGTGTATGTACGAACATCGCATGATAAGATTAAATAAGTTCAATGCAGCTAAAAATAAAAAACATAAGAGACAACAAATAAAAATTCCAAAATAAGCAAATGAATGACAGCATAAAAAAAACTAATTAAAGCAACTAGAAAAACAGTTTTGTACATACTGTGCTATTGTACATGATTCATTAGGACAGAGTATCCCGAGTATATTCAGACTGGGATCACAACACCTGCATTTGTTTTTTGTCTTTGTTTATTTATATTTTTAAGCATTTTAAATTTTAGTGAGAGGTGTACATATGTCACACTTTCCAAAACACAGTCACAGTGTGAGCACCACTCCCAGTATGTCTGTCACTATTAAGCCTCTTTCTAAGAAACAACAGTCCCGAGGTGGTGGATCAATGTGCCACAAAAAAAGGGGGGTTTCCCAAAACTGGCATACACTCAACCCTGGAAATGAGAGGCACCAAAATGGCTGCCACACCCCCTTTTTCTGCCTGTCCTGTGCCATGGCAGCAGTAAATATTGATGTCTGCCTGAGTGGGTGACAGCTCATAGCACTGAAATGTAGCCTGGTATTGAACCCTGGTTTGGACTTGAGCCCCTTCCATTAATTTGGCTATTTCAGCACGCATTTACCACATAGCAGCGGGCCGTGCAGCTGTCCCATGCTCTGTCAGCTTCCATCCAGCCTTAGGGTCAGGGCCATGGGATAATGCAGAAGTGAGCGGGATCAACGGTGCAGCGGACATATTGTCTCTGCTCCCAGAATGCAACGCTGTGATCAGATAGTTGAGCTGGATCCAAATAATTTTAAAAAATGATGTCCTTTATTTTAAATGTAATTAAAAGCATCATGAGGTCATAAGAAGTTTGAAAAGTCAACACGACTGCGAGAATCTGATTACGTAAAACTGATGTGGGCATTTATACACAGTTATGGACCATCCTAAAAAGTTTTTTGTCATTGAGCTACTTATTCAGTCTAGGGCTGCGCCTTGAAAGTCTGAGATTCAAATCATCAACTGGAGACCCCTTGGATGACTGAGATTGCTTTGTCTAGTCAGTGTGTTGTGCAGTGCGCTTCTCAGGAAGTTTTGGTCCCCAGATTTTGCTATGGAGTGGGAGCTCCTGACTTTCACGCTGCCTTTTGGTTTGGTTTCGGAGCTTCGGACATGATGCAGCGGGAGAAACTTTCCGTCATAAGGCTCTGAGATAACAATATCTTCTCTCTTCTGCTTGGAAATGGTGAGTTTACAGCTCACAGATACTTAATACAACATAATCTCGGGCTTTGTGTGATATCTAGTGTCGGCAAGAAATGCTGTTGCACATTTGCAATCCGTCGTTAGCGCTGTTATCTCATTTACTACATTACATGAATGCCTCTGTCCCGTTCAAACTTTAAACTTTATATGAAAAAAAACAACAAATTGTCAAATATTTATGTTAAAGTAACTCTTACCTTTCTTGCATTATACACAGCACCTAGAAAAAATTTGAACATCCACAACTCCTGCCTCCCTCCAAAGGCCTACTCCCCCCTCCTCCATTACGTCCTCATTACGTCTATAATAGACGTAGGCATTGGCAAGGTAACGTTAGCTACACGGAAGAGGAGAGTGAGTGTAACATTACAAGCAAGACAGTCAAATGCAACCCCAGAGTTTTAAAACTCAACCGGAGTCAGTGATGACTGATGAGTTTTAGAATAAGGTTACAGTGCTAACGTTAGCGTTAACGTTACTAGTAATTGGAAACGCACAAGGAAGATAACGTTAATGATTCAGAGGCTACACTACAGTAGGCTAACGTTAGCCATTAGCAACTGTCATATAACGTCCTGCACAGTCAAACGCAACCCCAGAGTTTTGAAACTTATCCGGGGTCGTATAATATAACGTAAATGCTAACGTAAGATAGTACTGGTGACTGGCAACAAACAAGGAAGATAATACTGAGGCTCAGGTGTTACGTGTCAGTCGGAGGCCTCCACGTGAGACCAATCATTGCCTTCGGTTTGAGTGCAATGATTGGTCGGAGTTTTCTTAGAACCATATGAGAATGGTACAATTATGAGTTTTTATCTCTGGTGGAATTCACTTACATTTTAGTATCAGCTTATTAATAGCATTTTAACCTAAACAAAGAAAAGCGTAAAATTTCCAGAAAGGTAAGTGTCGCTTTAAATGGCTGAATCTGATTCAACTGACATAATTCTGAGTTGGGTACAGACCTAATTAAGACTAGTGTTATTCATTAGGGTAAAGTACAGGATTATACTGAAAGGAAAATGTGTTAAAACCACCGTGTTGTTGCGAAGATGCAACATGAACAAGTGTCTTAGTCAGTGATGCTTTAATCTGCAAAAGTTCAACAGGTTTAAACCTTTCTTTAACGTCCATGTCAGCCATCAGTGCAAAAATCTTATTAAAATACGTTAGTATTTGGATTGATTCGGTTTAAGACAACAAAATTATTCCCCCCAGCTCACTCAAAAAGCATCATTATGTATCTTAGCTGTGCCTATTGTTAATAGAGCAGGTTAAGGGGCTCAAAGCCACACTTGAAACCCTGAATTCACGGAGCTGATCTGGCAGTACAGCAGGGCCAAACTTGCCAACATAACAGCCTTTCATTCGCCATTTGTCTGCGCTGTCACACATGCACCGGTACTTCCCCTCGATCAATCTCACTCACACACACACACTCAGCTCGCCCACACAATCTGCTTCATCACCCTCCTTCTTCTCGTGTTCCATCTCGCTCTTCGTCCCCCCCTCCCCACTTATTCCCCTCCATCTCACCCACTCTGTGTGTGAGTGTGTGTGGGTCGTATGGGGTTCATGTACGAAGGCAGTGGCAGCGGGGTGAGAACCTGGCAATGTGGGGTCTGGCTGACATCAGCAGCGATAAAGCCAGACAGAGTCGCCACTATAGTAAAGCCCTATGCATTCCTCAATTTTACATCTCCTCTTTTTATCCCCCCTTCCCCTCCTCTCTCCAGTGCGTCTATCTGATGGGCTCTGGAACACTGAGCCCTTGACAACATCTGGGAATACAATGATGAATATGATTGCTGCCAGCAACTAGCATCCCCTCATTTCCCTCTCTGTATTTGCTCGCGCCTGCACACATATTAAAACGTCTAAAAGATGATGAAGTGCGACCTTGACAACATGATAAGTACATGTTACGACTTGTGGCCCATTTCTCTCCTAAGTGCACATGACAGATGATCGTCACATCATGCAGTTTGTGTTCACTGTCTCGGGTATTTTCAGTCCGTTTGTTTAGTTTTTGGTATGTTTTTAAAGTATATTATATCCATATTGTGTTTCCTGGTGTGTCTATGTGCTCAGTCACTCTGTGTTCTCGGCTCCCAGGGGGAGAGGAGACAGGGCTGGGAAGCTCTGATGGGAAAGTGGGCCAGCGCTCTCAGCCCTCCACTGGAGAGCTCCTTAAAAGGCCTGGAGAGATGATGTCGTGGACTCTCTCCTTTCCACCCTTATGTTTTTTTCCTCCCCTCCTACAGCGGCGGAGAAGCCCAGCAGCAGGAGCGCAGCCAAGCTTTGGCCAAACTCATCATGCACATCAGAGAAACACACGACACTGATGACTTCATTGAGCTGAAATAAGGCCTCCATCCATCAGAAGCTGGAAAGGCTTGTTATGAAAGATAGGGTTTCCCGGATTGGGAATTAGTCTGCCTTGTACTCACTGGTACTTTTTGAATTTTAGAGTGTTGCTTGCAATTGCAGAACTGCAGCAAAGTTCCCTCTATTTGCAAAACAAAAGCAGAAAGGAAGAGGAAATGCAATGTCACGGTAGCAACAGGGGATGCAGAAGTAGTCTTTTGCAAGCTGCGTTTGGTTAAGAGAGAAACCTTTATATTTAGACACTTTCTGCATGCATTGGCGGGACCTGTTACATCCTGGTTGCTCCGACCAATCAAAATGTCCCAAACACATTAAATAGAGGATGTCTTCACACGCAGCTGTTGGCCTCTGTTTCAGTAAGCCCGACTAATTTTTTCCATCACAGCCTCTGCGACAGGGGTCAACAACCACTTCATGTACACAATGCGTGTAAGGCCAAAACAGATCCCTACGCCCCCTTTAACCCCACCACACACAATCATTGTGGAGCATTTGCGTTGGCTTCTCCCAGGTGAGCGGCGAGCGCTTGGAGTGGGTTGCATCAGGCATGTGTGGGCGAGCTCTTCAGCCTTCCCTCACGAGGCTCCAATCTATGAGCCATCTGCTGTTATCTGGGGAATGTTCTCCGCACACTTCATGGACATATATGTACCAGGGCTTTGACATCTTTGCTATTTTTAGCGCCGGCCCGCTGCTAGAGGTTGTTATGATGATGTCACACGGGCTTTCAAAATAAATCTGATTGTTTATCTTGGGTTACACTTCCTGCCCGCTTTCCATGTCGTGTTTGTTTGTGAGCGTTCATCTGTCAAACAGGACTTTTTTGGTGGGCTGGGACTTGTTTTGTATATCTTAAGCTTTATGTGGTGGACTAAACTCAAAGTATGATCCACACTTCACAAACTTGTTAATTTTAATATCTGTCTTCCTTGTGGAAACCAGTGTAGACCCTCAAAGTGATGATATTTAAAGGAATAGTTTGACATTCTGAGAAATACATTTGCGGTATTTCCATTCATGCCAAGAGTTAGGTAACATAATTGATACCACTGTCACGTATGTATGGTAAATATGTAGCTGCAGCCAGCAGCCGGTTATGTAGCCAGAGCTAGTAGTCAGTTAGCTTAAATACGTAGGTAGAGCTAGTAGCCAGTCAGCATAAATATGTAGCCAGCAGCCACTTAGAATAAATATGTAGATGGAGCTAGTAGTCAATTAGCATTTTAGATGGCTGGAGCCAGTAGCCAGTTAGCTAAAATATGTAGCTTCCGCCAGCGGCTTGTTACTTCAATTATATAGCTGTATGTAGCCAGTTAGCTTAAATATGTAGCTGTAGCCAGAGCAGCAGGTTAGCTTAAGTATATAGCTAGGGCTAATTGCCAGTTAGCTTAAATATGTAGCTGGAGCCAGCAGCCACTTAGAATAAATATGCAGCTAGAGCTATCAGTCAGTTAGCATAAATATATAGCTAGAGCCAGTAGCCATTTAGCTAAAATATGTAGCTAGGGCCAGCGGCTTGTTAGCTTAAAAATGTGGCTGGAGCCAGCAGCTAGTTAGTATGTAGCTAGAGCTAGCAGCCAGTTAGTATGAATATGTAGTTGAAGCCAGCAGCCGGTTAGCTTTAGCTGTATTCAGTAGCCAGTTCCCCTAAATATGTAGATGGAGCCAGTAGCCAGTTAGCATAAATATGAAGTGCGGGCTAGTAACTTAAACACGTAGAAGCCAACATCTAGTTAGGATGTTGGCTTCAGCTATGTAGAAAAAAAGATGAAGGGGCGCAGGCTAGCTGTTTCCCCCTGTTTTCAGTCTTTGTGTTAGGCTTGGCTAACTAGCTGCTGGGTCTAGCTACATATTTAGGCTACTAGGAAAGTAAATGCATATTTCCAAAAATTATCTTGGATATAAAAACCATTAAAATAAAACCAGTAAAATATACCAATAAAAGTATTTTACAGTACAGTTGGAAGAAACTTGAGGACATGAGGCTGGAAAACCAGTCTGCCAATGAGGCACCAAACGCCTTGAACTCTGAACATTTTGGTATGTTTCCAGTGCACCTGAGACAAAACCGGATTGCGCTGGTGTATGCTGATCCCATATGTGACAGGTAAGCTGTGCTCTGTTGTGTCTGTGTTTGGAAGCTCAGACATAGGAAAGGGGAAGTCACCCTCAAGGTGTTTTGAGGGGGTAAAGCAGGCTCTGCAAACACCAACACCCCCTCCTGCCTTCCCATCACTCCCGCCCCCTCTATTATCCTCCTCTCCGGCTCAGGTAGGAGCAGACTGGGACTGATGACAGGTACCACATGTGATGAACAGTGTCAGTCGTCACCTTGTCAGCTGCGACACAGCCACACCTTGCTGTGAGGCCCATGCCTAGCGATAACTCAACTGAATGAAACACTACAGTAGGTCACTGCAATTGAAATTTTCCCTGAACACCAGGCTCGGTGTGTCATGTCATCCAGGACAAACGGTGAACTTCATCCGCAGTGTTCAGAACACACTTCATTTATACTCCTCCGGCTGCACTTGAAATGAGAGACCAGGATGTGAATTGGCACTGAAACTGCCTTGACCCAGTTTACAGTGCAATCTAAATTTAAACTACATCACTGATAGCAATTCACCAATCAGGTTATATGCATCTGCACTGGCATCACATAGTGCCATGACAAGGATCATGGATAGATTACTGGGCCTACTGGGCAAAGGACCTTTGGGCCAAAATATCAGAAGCGCCCCCATGGCCTTTACCTGCAAAATGCCTTTCAAATTAACATGTACCAACCAGCAAGCCTCAAAATACCTACAGAGGATACCAAAAGACCACAAAGAGACACAGAATAACCACATAGAAACCCGACATTACCCCAAAGAGTCATAGAATGACTGTAAAAAGACACCAAACAACCACAAAGAGACATAAAATGACTACAGAAAGACACAAAATTTCCTCAAAGAGAGACAAATCAACCACAAAGAGACACAAAACAACCAAAAACACTCAATACCACCACAAAGAGACACAAAATGGCCTCAGAGACTCCCAAAATAACTACAAAGACACACAAAACAACCACAAGGAAACACATCATACCTCAAAGAGTCACAAAATTACCATAAAAAGACACAAAACAACCACAGACAAAAAACAACTACAAAAGACACAAAATTACTTCAAAGGGACAGAAAACAACCACAAAGAGACACAAAACAACAAAAAACACTCAATACCACCACAAAGAGACACTAAATGGCCTCAGAGACTCCCAAAATAACTACAAAGACACACAAAACAACCACAAGGAAACACAACACACCCCAAAGAGTCATTAAATGACCATAAAAAGACACAAAACAACCACAAAGGCACACAAAACAACTACAAAACCACAAAATTACCGCAAAGGGACAGATATTGGCCTAAAAGACACAAAAAATGACTGTAAAAAGATACAAAATAACCACAAAGAAAATCAGAATTACCCCAAAGAGTCACAAAATGACTACAGAAAGACACAAAACAACCACACAGACACATAAAACAACCAAAAAGACACAAAATAACCACAAAGAAACACAAGAATTACCCCAAAATTATTACAAAAAGCTACAAAAATACCACCATAAACCTGCATCAGCTGGTGTTTGCCTCCACTGAGCAGTAATTGATTGTCCCCGAATCTTGATATCTTTTTGCCTGCGAGCTTCATTCCTGCTCACACAGTATACTGCAGAAGTTGGTGCTGATAATCCTGTCAGATGGCTGCATAAAGGGTAATAATCATATGTGGGTGGCTTCGCTGCGAGAGGGAGAGTAGCACAAGTAACACTTATCTATTTTTAAGCTGCTGCTTGAGGGCTTCCTTTGTGAAGTGTGTGGATGGAGCTTAACTCAACACCATTTCTGTGCAGCAGAGGAGAGTTAAAAGCTGGACGCAATTATTGTTTGAGTAATTCAGCTCTGAGATGAACTTGATTTGCTCGATTTAAAAGCAATTATTGCCAAAGACATCCCTGGATCGAGCTTTAAACCTCTGGCTGAAACAAACTGAGTGATGCCAGTCATGGGAAACACTGTACCCATTGTAACCTGCGGTAGATTTTTAGGATTACTGAGGTCGTGGGAGATGAGCACAGTTAAGAAATAAGATATATGACACCTGTTAATTGAAACATGAACCTGTCCACATATGAAGTGCCTTGAAGTACTCCCCATGACAAACGAGATGGCCTGCGACCTTTGACCTCAGAGAATGCACCCACCCTGGGATTGCAACCCCCCCCCCCCCCCCAAATCACCCACTGGGTTGAGTTCAGTTCACAATGTGTAAGAGGTATTTAAACCTGATAGGGCCGAGGCTTTAAAGACTGAGTGTGGCTCTGTTTTTCCGCTCATGCTTGTTTTCATCAAGGTGAATGGAAATAATGAGGGCAGAGGGTTTCAGCGGCTAAATCGAGAACTCTATAACAGGAGAACCGAAGCTTTGAAATTACCTAACAAATAAGTGGTACTAATGGGAGTATCCTTTTCAGTTTCATGGAAATCGTTTCGCAGAAGTTCTGATGCTGCGTTGAAGCAGAGGTGTGGACTCGAGTCACATGATTTGGACTCAAGTCAGACTCACATATCTGATGACTTTAGACTTGACTTCACAAAATTAAAAAAGACGTACAACTTAACTTGGTATAGAACATCAATGACTCGTGACTTCACTTGGAAAATACTTGTTACTTTCCTGCCCAACAAAGATTACAAGTTATTTTAAAAGGGTGCCAAGAATCAATTAATATCCTGAATCAACTAACATTAATGCTATTCAATCTGATGTTAGCCTGGAACAGATTTATTTATATGGTCATTTGCTCCAGGCACATTACTGCAAGTATTTACTTCATGAAGCCCTACACTGCTACATGTAGCTACATGCTAACGTCAGGGAAACATGTAATCTTGGTTAGTGATGTTGTTAATTTCTCCAGATTTTGAGTCATATTCCTGCTGGAACACGCTTGGCTGTAAAGATTTGACTCGCTTCATACGTGCGAAGAACTCGCATCATACGTGCATGAAATGAAATGAAATAAAAAAACAAAAGTACCTTAAAGAGACAAAATTATCTCAAAGAGACACAAATCAACTACAAAGAAACACAAATATTACCCCGAGAAGTCACGAAACGACTACAAAAAGACACAAATTTACTTGAGCAAATAACTCACATCGTACGCACGCAAAATTGCTGAATTGATGACTGAACACAGCACGTCCTTAGCGTTGTATGACCCTGGAGGATCTCAGTGCTGATTGGCTATCAAGGCGCAAATTGGTCGCAGAAGTTCAGATTTTTCGACTCTTACGAATAAGCATATGATGCGAAATCTCGCTACTTGCTTCGTTTGCCACTACTTAATTCACATATATTTCGAGTCACGTCTGTCATGCTGCCCGGCAGGAATTCACATCTAATCACGTCTTTACATTGACTTTACACGTATTTCACTTGCGAAACTGTTATTTTCCAGTGTGAACACAAAATTACAGTCATTCCCTGGCTGCAAGTACATTGCTACACGTAGCTACAAGTTAACATCAGGCAAAAAGGGAATCTCGGGTATTGATGTTGTTTATTTCCTGGTAGAAAGTGAAAGTGAAAATTAGCATAATAACAAGTCCCCTTTCATTAAATTTGAATAGGAACTTAACTGTTTCAGTTCAGTCTCAAGGCTCTCATTACCCTCATTCCCACCAGTAGGCACCAGCTGACGAACCTGATGTATGCTACCTGCCCAGCACCACACAGCAGAGAGACGAAGTTAGCAAAGTAGTGCAGCATGTGGGAGCTAAATACCCAGACTGCTGGACTCAACTCATCAGGTATGTCGTTCTGTCTGTGCTGGGTGTGTAAAAAAGCAATTGTTATGCTAATGCATTCAGCATATCAGCTTTATAAGGTGATAAAGGCTGTGAAGTGACTCCCCAAAAATCAATTGATGCAGGGTAGGTTTGCATTTAAATTTGATTGGTATTTTCATGATAACTATATGACAAAATAGCATTTCTTTTATGGTATCAACCTGAATTTATTTGGTAAAATATGGAAAATAACTCCAACTTTAACTGTAAAATCAGCAGTACTAATATGTTCTTACAGTAATTGTAGAAAAAGTTCAACTGTATTTATTACAATTAAATTCTGTCAGCCACAGCTGCTAGATTTTACTGTGGAGTTCTACTTTCATTTCTTACAGCGGAGTCACTTTAGTCGGGGATCTGTTAACAACGCCTATCCTTTACTAACAGTTCCCGTCTGGTCGTTTGTAATCTTGTAATCTGTTTCCTTACAAGCTCCTCCACAATCTTAGTCATCGGTTTAAAGACATAAAACATGCTCATCTCCATCTGGCTGGAACATGATAGTTATTTTTGACAGCAAAAAATTGATGATCTTTTTTTCCATGGCTTGCTTGGCCGGAATGATTCATCGTAGCTTTTAGCACTAACCCATTACAGGCTTCACCACAGCTCCAGATTTTGGCCTATTATTAGCCTCTTTTCTCTAGGAAACAAGGTCACTCAAACAGCCTTGTCTTATTAGGCTGTCACTGTTCGTTTGGCTTTAAAGAAACATCCCAGAATTGAATACGCCTGCGTTGCACACTAAGTCCACTGGTCACTTGCACATAAGTCCGTCACCATACATTTGAATCAGTTAGCGCAATCAAACATCCATTGTTATCATGCCGGTGTAATGGCCCGAGATTGAAAGAGCAGAATCCGGTGATGCTCCAGCTGTACAGCCCCTGCTAAGTGAAAGTGACTGCCCTATTTCTGTCCGGGGTGAGAGCTCAGCTGTCGTCTGAGAGTAGATCACCTCATGAGCACTCCCCAACCCTGCTGTGCCCTGCACCCCAGAACTGAGTGCAGGGTGTCCTTTCTGAGACATCACCTCATGTTAACACAGGCCATGGAGAAGCTGCAAGAGCTTCAGTCTGTGTGTTTCAGTCCTGACCCAAAAATACAAGCAGTGTGTCTGTGTGGTTAGGTTTAGGCACAAGAATCTCTTGGTTATAGTAAGGAAAATCATGTTTCAGTTTAGAATACCAACTTTTCATGGCCCATTTTTCATGGTACTATCCCAGCAGAAAATGCAGCAATGGGTCAGTAAAAAAAAAGTTTCTTGTGGCACTATCCCAGCAGGAAGAGCAGCAATATCTCGGTAACAAACAACTACTTTTCGTGGCACTATCCCGGCAGGAAATGCAGCAATATCTTAGCGAAAAAGGAACCTTGTTTGTGGCTATGTCCCGGCAGAAAACGTAGACATTTCTCGGAAAAAAACAGCCGCTGTTCGTGGCACTATCGCATCGGAAAACTCAGCAATTCATGGCACTATGCCAGCAGATAATGCAGTGATGGATCAATAAAAAAACAACTGCTTTTCATGGCACTATCGCGGCAGGAAACACAGCAATGACTCGGTAAAAAAGGAATGCTGTTTGTGACACTATCCTGGCAGGAAACACAGCAATGACTCGGTAAGAAAGGAACGCTGTTTGTGGCACTATCCTGGCAGGAAACGCAACAGTGACTCGGTAAAAAAGGATCACTGTTTGTGGCACTATCCTGGTAGGAAACACAGCAATGACTTGGTAAAAAAGGATCACTGTTTGTGGCACTATACTGGTAGGAAACGCAGCAATGACATGGTAAAAAAGGATCACTGTTTGTGGCACTATCCTGGTAGGAAATGCAGCAATGACTCGGTAAGAAAGGAACGCTGTTTGTGGCACTATCCTGGCAGGAAACGCAACAGTGACTCGGTAAAAAAGGATCACTGTTTGTGGCACTATCCTGGTAGGAAACACAGCAATGACTTGGTAAAAAAGGATCACTGTTTGTGGCACTATACTGGTAGGAAACGCAGCAATGACTTGGTAAAAAAGGATCACTGTTTGTGGCACTATCCTGGTAGGAAACGCAGCAATGTCTCTGTAAAAAACAACAGCTTTTTGTGGCACTATCCTGCCAGAAAACACAGCGATGGCCTGGTAAACAAACAACTGTTTTTCATGGTACTATCCCAACAGGAAACATAGTGATAAAATACAACCACTTTTTGTGGCACTATTCCAACAGGAAACGCAGCAATGACTTGGTAAAAAAAAACAACTGCCTTTCGTGCCACTATCCCTGCAGAAAAAACAACAATGGGTCAATTAAAAAAATGCTTTTCATGACACTATCTCAACAGGAAACATAGTGCTAAAAAAACAACCACTTTTTGTGACACTATCCCAACAGGAAACGCAGCAAAAACACCAGTGTTTGGCGACTAAAACCTGCTTCAAATGCAGCGATGACTTTCAAAAAAGGTTTAGAAAGTGTTGGTTTCAAACAGAGGTCTATTGCTTGACAGGTGACTCACAGGTGACACGCCATCCACCATCCCCTCCACCTTCCAAAGTCAGCTCATATATTGCGTCACTCAAGAAAAGCTGATATGCTACGTGTGAAATGTACAAATGTAACGTATCTGTGGTTTGCAGATATGTATAATCACAGTGTGTGTTATGTTACCGATTTGGTCCGAATGACTAACGGACCTCGAGTGGATTTACCGTGCACAAACACACAAAGGAACCCAGACAAGCATGACGCCACAGCTGAGAAGAAGGCTGCGGCGTGTGACCAGATCAGGTTGCTATTATTATTCATCTTGATGAGAATGGTCTGAAACAATCTGCCCCCCCCACCCCCCCTTCTTCACCCCTCCTGCCATTCATTCAACTGCCTCTCCTCTCCCTGTGTTTCTCTGCCAACTGGTTCCTGTTCCTTCACTTCTCTGTATGGCACATGATTGGCCTTGGACAGAGTCTGCTATCTCATTCCTCTCTGCAACCTAAATACTCTGACAGTAGAAGCCTGTGGTGACATTGGACAGGGAGGTGAAGTTCTACACATAGTGAACATGCAGTCAGATGGGGGCCCGTTCATCTGTGATGGACTTGGGTTTGAGCCCAGTGCAGCACGAGATGTCACCTTGGGGCTGTTGCATCATGGACGAACCCTTCTAGGAAGAATATTTTTATATTCCAAGTGGCTTTTCGCTGCCTGTAGAGCGACCTGCTAACTCTCGCCTGATACCACAGGCCAGGACAAGCTTTCCAATCCACCAGTGACTAATTGAAAGGGTCTGACGGGCTGAGCCAGCACTATCAGGGTATTTCTCAACATCACTTTTTAGACATCCCCCGATAACATCAAAGCTGACTATTTCTATCTGCTCGATAGCGCTGCTGTCTGGACCCGTAAATCGGAGAAGGAGATGAGTGTGTCGGTGTCGCAGGCGCCAACAACAGGCATTGGGTGACATGGGAGCGGAGCGTCTGGCTTCTCTCAGATGGGACTGAGTTGTCCACACTTCACCAGTCGCCCCTCTGTGAGTGCTGCTCGTCTGGGTCACCTGTACTGACATGCTGGAGGGTATGACTGGATACAGTTACTGTATGGCAATGAATATGTGGTATTTTCCCTGTCTGATCTTCTGTTGTGGCTTTTCAGCCGGATCATCAGACAGAAATGTTGGCACTGTACTTTCCTGCACACCATGGACCATGTGTGGTTAGGTTTAGGCACACAACAAATTGGTTAGATGATGATGTTTTGGCTTAAAATACCCAGTTTTAGGGGCAGCAGCCCTAACCAGCAGGAAACACAGCAATGTCTCAGTAAAAATAAACCACTTTTTGAAGCACTATCCCCGCCAGAAAAACAGCAATGAGTTGCCACAAAACACCCACATTTGGTGCCTAAAAAGCCGCTGAAAACACAGCAATGTTGTATGTTGTTTAATGGTCTTGATCAGTGGTCCGCAGTTGTCTGCAGCTTGGCAGGTGTCTTGCCAAGGTTGCCCGGCATCCACCATCCCCACCGTCTCCCAATGACAAAGTCGACTCGTGTTCCATTTCACTTTAGCAATGTTGATATGGCACATATGAAACATGCTAATGCAATGTATCCTCATACAACGGTTCGTATGATATCCAACAAATTAGCACCTCACGAATGACATTACTTTCCTAATGTAAAGTTACAGAGGTTAGATTTAGGCAAATACAGTTGCTGTGGTTAGGTTTAGGAAAAGAAACGTGGTTATAACATACCTAAAAATTATTCAAAGCTCACTCAAAGTTCACACAGTTACGATCACCCGTCTCCTGGGGAAAGTCCTGTGTTTCGTGACCCATCGACCACGGAACCTGCCTCCTAACTGGATCACTTATGACCTCTTCCTTCTTTACTCCCATCAGTGCATTGGTCACACGAACGTAGCTGAGGCCCTCTTGAAGAGGTGGTCTCAGTCCGGTAACAAATGAACTCTGGTGCGATTCGTTTGTGGAAAGAATATGTTCCAACCTAGATCCGAACCAACTGCAGTCGCATTACACATTGTTTGGGTTAAACAAGCATGAGCGTGTGGCGCCGGTGGCTTAGTGGATAGACCAGGCACCTCACAGTCAAAGAGTCAGTCCCTGCTGCAGCCTCTGCAGAACACAAACCAACTCTAAGCAATTATGGAAGTCAGTAACAAAACTAGTCCCTGATTCGGACCAAAACAAGACACCTCTAGGTCTGAAAGCACCCTAAGTCTGAGTAAGAATGTACGTATGTATTCCCCCTTTCCCAGCTGTCTTTCCAGAACACTTGAGCGGGACACCTCATCTGGTTTCATAAGCCACACCAGAGAATAGTCCCTTTGCAAACACTCAATTAAAGCAGTAAACAGGAGCTTCCTCTGGGGGATCAGTCACAGGTACTGAGGGCTCTGGCTCTGACATCAAACTGCTGAGAACGCGGCTACGATGACATGACTTTTAGATCTGTCGATGGGTTTTAATCAGTTCACTCATGCACGTCTCACCGGCTGAAGACAAACAGTGAGAGTGCGCCAGTGTAATTTTGTGGTACTGATACACTTGAGTCACTCCGAGACACTTTTATCCTCGCAAGGAACGGGAACAACAGCAAACAGTCATGGGAGATCAAAGTGAAGAGTAATGAGAGACAGGAGTTAGTTAGAAGTCTCATGACACACGTACAGCAGGATAGTCACAACCGCCTGTCAGAGCCGATGCTGACAAATGACTTTTCTCCCGTGTTGTGCAATGCATTTCCCCTTGGCATCCCATCAGGTATAACAAACATTGAAATCCCAATGCATCCTCTGGCGTCACATCAGTAACCACAATTATTTGCACTGATTGCTTTTAGCTGTATGAAGTCTTTTTACTGGCAATTTCATGACAAACAAATTCAATATAAGGTTATTTGATTAAGTAATCTTCGTTAAAACAAGCCATGATGTACTGTGTGTTGTCACTGAGGTAAATACAGCTGCTGGGGTACAGCTGGATGCATAAACAGGATGCATTACTGTACATTCAAGGTATTTGTTTTGGCATTAAGTGGAGTATGTGGATATACTTTAAAGAGTTTCCATGCCCTCAGTGCTACAAGAGGCTCCTCTTTCGTAACTGTTGTTGACATTGTGGATTTAAAGCAAACAGTGAGAGAAATTTGCAGAGTTAAACATGCAAATCACCTTCAGAAAATATTCAAATCCCTTGACTAAAGTCAATATTTTTATCTTTATACATTTGACTTGTCCGTGTGAATTTTGATTTGATTCAAAATCTGATATTGAAATATGTTTGGCCCTGAGCCACACACACTACCTGAAATTACAAGCATTCTTGGAACAACTGAATTATGTCTTCACTTTGATTTTACGACATAATTAGTGTAGATTTCTGACAAGATATACCGATGAATTCATTGTTGGGGGCAACAACATAATGTCAAGGTGAGATGGTAGTGTAGACTCATTGTGTTGTATGTTTGATCTGATGTTTGTAGCATCCATATCTGACCCTGCTGAAAGTTACACACAGAAAAAAATGTTGGCATTGTACGTTTCTGCAAACCATAAATAAGTTGTATTTGCACGTTTCATATCATATGTTTTTTTTTTTTGCTGTTTCCAGTGGTGTTGTAGCCCCCAAACATGGGTGTTTTTAGGGACCTGTTGCTGTTTTCCCAGCGGGATCATGCCATAATTACGTTTTTTACAGAGTCATTGCTGTGTTTTTAGTGTCATTTAGTCCCCATATTTGGGTGTGTAAAAGTGGATGTTTTTTAGAGACACATCACTGTGATTCCTGCAGTGTTTTATCCCCAAATGTGAGTATCTTTCAGCAACCTGTCACTGTTTTTCTAGCGGGATTGTGCCACAAAAAAAGCAGTTGTTTTTTTTACTGAGACATCGCAGTGTTTGTTTTTCTCCAAATCATTGCTGTGTTTCCTGCTGGGATAGTTGCACAAAAAGCAGTTGTTTTTCACATATATATATTGCTGTGTTTTCAGTGCCAACTAGCCAAGTTTTTTTAGGGACCCACCACTGTGTTTGCAGCAGCTTTTTAGCCCCCAGATGTGGTGTTTTTCCAGCAGGGTTAGTGCCATGAAGAATAGTTATTTTCCTGCAGGGATAGTGGCATGAAAAGTTTTTTATCAAGTCATTGCTGTGTTTCCAGCAGTTTTAGCCCCCAAACACGGGTGTTTTTAGCAACCTGTTGCTGTTTTTCTGACAGGATTGTGCAACAAAAAGCAGTTGTTTTGTACCAAGACAACGTTGCTTTTCTAGCAGGGTAGAGCCACAAAAAGCAAGTGTTTTTTTACCAAGACATCACTGCGTTTCCTGGCAGGGTAGTGGCACAAAAAGTGGCCGTTTTCTTCCGAGACATCCTTGCTTTTCTGGCAGGGATTGTTCACCCAAAACCAGGTATTCTACGCCAAAACATGCTCCTTTCCTACCACAGCACTGTTGAAATGTAAAGTTTCAATGTGTCAGCTATTGCATGCGAATATAACGCATCACTGGTTTGCAGAAATGTACAATGCCAACATTTTCTCTGGTGATTGGGCTGCTGCTCTGTATGCTATTAGATAGAAGTTAACCCTCACTGACATCTAATATGTACCTGTTACATGTTTTCTTTTACATATAGAGATACTGAGAAGTGCAGTGCTATCACATATTCAGAGCCTGATATTTAAAGGTTATGAAAATGACATTTATTTATAACAACCTTTTGAAACAGCTGAGGCAATAAGATAAGCACAGCTTTTTGTGCTGCAGGTAAAAACACAGTCTATGTGTCATCACACAGACACACACAGACCTACACACTGTACACTCTCGTTACGTTCAGGGCTGGATGTGGCCCACATGGCTCGCCTTGTGCTGTCAGTCACCGTGAGGTTGGCCCTCCTCGCCCAACAGCAGCTTACGCATCACTTTCCCTCCAGCCCTCCTGATATCAGCACACTGAAGCCTCTGGCCAACAACTTCCTGACACTGACGCTGTTGGTGTTCCTATGACTCAGTGGAACTGCAGTAATTTCCCATGACATTTCTGTAACATTAAGGATCTGTATCAGCTGAGCTGCTCGTCCTCTCTCTGCGTCTTAACCTCCGTGTTCTGGCTCGCAGTCCCGTGTGCCGCAGCCCAAGCCTCATTCAGAGCATTTGCAGACAATAAATTATTTAAATCTGTCTACATTTAGTGTCAGTGGCATGAGAAATGGCTCCGAAATGAGAAAATGGGAGGTAGTGTGACTTCACACAATGGCTCATGGTCACAGTTGTATAAATGTTTTGGATCATGATTCTGCTTGAACAGCTTGTTATTCAGGATGTCAACTCCAAGTTCAGTAGGTGGGTGGTATCTAATCAAGTAAAGGCAGCATCATTGTCACTTTTGAAATGTCTTTAAACCCAAAAACAACATTATTATCATCTGTAAAGACACTGTAATTAAAAAAAAGGGGGGTGCTGCATGTCTCATACCTACAACTTGCGTACGAGGAGGCAATACCACATCCCCTGCTGAGTACACATGGGTGTCTGCCAACAATAACACATGGCGGTGCCAAAATAAAAAACACTTTATGCCTGGCCACCTTGTTTTTACTCCAGGTTGAGCCAGACCACCCCGGCGCTCGAGTCCACTCGGCATTCCTAGCACTTCAAGTGTTACCCATCAAACCATTACAGGTACTTTGTGGTGAGACGGCTTTTATTTTCCCACAGAGAGCAATGTGTTTGTATTGGGTGTAAACCAATCATGTTACATGTGACATTTCATATGAGGCGTTCATGTGTGGGAGAAAGGGGAAATACGTCTAAAATGAAAGTTTGTATAGATAGCATGCTATTTCCTGAACGAAAAGACAAAAGGTAAGTCACCTCTGGTTGAAAAAATAATTCACTACCAACTGAGGACAACAGGTCAGGAGGTGATGATAACAAAATCTGATTATTTAACTTTTTCTACTCATTTTTGACTCTTATTTAGAAAAGAGACAAAAAAATATGGGTGCAACAGTAACAAAATATTATTTAATCAATATGTTAAGGGAAAATAATACGAGCACAAGTACAATTAGTTTATTTCCTGTTTTGGCAGAGATGTTTGACAGTGGAACGTCGTCCAACTCTCTGTGCAGGAGCATGGACTGAACGGCCACAAAGGTCAAATGCACATTTTCTGAACACTGGCCTGGCTGGCTAACAATTCCAAAAAGGAAAAGATAGCCTAATGCAAATGTTGTGTGAGAGCCAACATCTCCAACATATGGCAATGGTAAGTCATATGCCAAAGTAAAGTAACATAACTAAGAGGGTTTGGGGATCCTCCACCAGAAAATTTTGAGCCTCAAACACTTAATTTCCTGCATCCTGGTATTTATTATTATTATTATTATTTATTTATTTATTTATTCACCAATTTGTGTGTGTGCTTTTTTGCAAGTGTGTTTAATTTTGTCAAAATAAAAGTCCTCTGGGGGGACAAATGCACACATTTGAAATATTGAGGAGAATGCATGGGTATGTATGGAATATTGATTTTATTAACAACCTGGCTAACTTTGTGTTGCATGGCTTGTGTGTACACATGACCATATATTGCTGACCCATGACATTATATTAAGATCTATATAATGACCGTTGTTTTCTATCTGTGTTTACTGTCCATTGCACTCCGGCATGTCGGCATGTAATGCTTAGCTGAGTTGTTACTTCATGTTGCTTGCATGACTGTTTGTGTGAACATGCTGATTGTGGTTGCTGTGTTTTTGTATCGAACTGATGTTCTACAGTTTCTTGTTGCTTTGCTTTGTGTTTTGTCTTGACAATTCCTGTTTGCTATTGCTTTTGCTGTCGTTATGGTGACCTGCTGTCTTTGCTCTGTGAATTTTATCATTTTATAGGTTTCAAAACATCCTGCCAAAGGACTGCAGTTGGCTAACACTGGCACATGTACAGAAATGTTAATTAACGTGTGTTATCCTTATAAATAAACAAAACAAAACGAAATGACATATAAACTTCAGCCATAACTGACTTTCAGGAATTCGATTATGCTGTTGAGGTGTATCGGCTAATTAGAAACTACGTAAATATGGAGAGTTAAGGATTCGCATACTTTGTTTTTTTTATTTTACAGTTACTAATTACACTAACTTGTTGGTACCAAGTTAGACCCCCTTTATTTTGTCTTTTTGGGACCATCCTCTGTAAACCCTGGAGATGGTTGTGTGTGAAAATCCCAGTAGATCAGCAGTTGCCCGGCTGGCACCAACAACCACGCCACCTTTAAAAGTCACTTTTATCACCTTCCTTCCTCATTCTGATGCTCAGTTTGAACTTCAGCAGGTCGTCTTGACCATGTCTACATGCCTAAATGCAGTGAGTTGCTGCCACATGATTGGCTACTTAGCTATTTGCGTTAATGAGCAGTTGAACAGGTGTACCTAATAAAGTGGCTGGCATTTAATTGTACTTCAGAAAGATTATAGTTGTCCTTTTCTGTAAATATCCAGCTTTAATTGAAGGAGCATGGTGATTATGAGGAGCATCACTGGGAACAAGACTTCTTGATTTAAGGGGAGACTTGTGGGTTCCCACAGAAGCCATTTTCATTCAGATATCTAAAGGCCCACATACATCAAACTGACTTCCGCGCTTGAGGTGTTACTTATCAAATCAAATCAGCTTTTATTTTCCCACACAGAGCAATGTGTTTTTAACAGGTGTGAACCAAACATGTTCCATGTGACAATTCGTTTGAGGTGCTCACATGTGGGAGAAAGGGGAAATACCTTTAGTTTGTTTATTTTCCATGTTATTTCCTGATCGAAAAGAAGAAAGGGTAAGTCACCTCTGTTTGAAAAGACAACAAAACACTACCAGTTTAGAACAGCAGGTCAGGAGGGGATGATAACAAAATCTAAAAAATAAAATGACTGTGGACATTGCTGGATGCAGTCCATAGAAAAACTGCAGAATTCCATTGGTGGTACCATTCAGATATCTAAAGGCCCAGATACACCAAACCAAGTTCAAAAAACTAGTGGCAATGAAAGCTGACTGCTGCACTGCCTCACGTCGCCTGTGTCTCAACCAAAAAGTTGCACATGAACACATTGCAAAGACCACAGCCGATGGCCAACCAACACATACTGCACCTGTGTGATAGGAAATAACTCTCTATACCAGCAGATGACGGTAGTATGTTATCGTCATTCGAAAAGGGAAACTGGAAGACCTTCTTGATGCTAGTCACAAAATATTTCGGCTTAAGAGCTCAATTGCTAAAGAAAAATAACCTTATCTTACATAACACGTTTGTTTTGATTTCACACCCTTTTGAATCTAGTTGTTTGTTTACTTTCCTCACTTCTGTTTCTCTAAAGCCTAGTTCACATTACACGATTTTAACCCTGATTTTGCGTTGCGGAGACTATCATAATCTCTTGAGTGTTCATACTTGGCAACGTGTGTTTCTGTCATCGGGAGTCTCGCCAACTGTGTTACGACCTGTGTGTGCACACCACAAGATTTCTCGACCGAGCCCTTGCCGACAGAGCCCCAGATAACGCGGTGACGTCACCAAACTATGTTTTTTAACTTGGAGATGACACGTCGTAAAGGCATGGATATTCTGAATCAGATCTGCCTCCAGGGCCTGGGTCCAAACGCAATGCGCTCCCTGTGATCCTGTGGACGCCGCCATTGTTGTTGTTGCTTGCCAGCTTGTCAGTGTTGCCATATCTTGGGAGAGAAACAAGCAACCAGGGCTATGGAAACAAGCCCAAAAGAAGAGACACATTTTCACATTTCTTCCGTCCTCCTGCGTGCTGACGTGGGACGTATCCCGCCTCTCATTGGCCGATGCTCTTTATCAGTCATGTCAGACTTCTCCAGTTTTCTAGCATGCCAGATATCCAGTCCCAGTCACAGACGAGGGGGCGACTTGCTTGTAGGTTTGTTCACACATGAGGACTCGTCGTGTCTGACTATCTGCCGACTCACCTCCGACCCAAGGTGACTCTCAAGATCCTCTGCGGCGTCAAAATCACAGTGAAAATCATGTAATGTGAACTAGCCTTTATCGTGCACTGTGCTGAATTGCCAATCAGAAGCCCTTTTTAAACAGGAATTTGCAGGAAAGCCCAATCAGTCTTCTTTCAGCATTGGCAGTATAAAAACAAAATTGGGGAGTACCTACTTTTGTTTATACAGAATGCGCCTTTTTCGGGGCAATGGGGGGCGTGATAAAGTAACAAAATGTGTAGCTCAATGTGTGACGTAAAGAGTGACGTGGGAGGGAAGCTGCGGCTGGTCAGTCCTTAGGCAATTCTCTTGTAAGTCATCTGACGGTTAATGGCCTCTTTGTTTGCGAGGACAAGAAAGGCGCCCAATTCCTTGTCTCCCCAGTTGCTCATCTTTACAGTGTCTGTCAGGTTTGTGTTTCCCTCTTGCTACTAGCTGCTCATTCCTGCTATCAGCTGTTTCCTGTTTATCCACCACCAGTGGCTTGCACGTGCGGCGTCATCAACAGTTCCTCCCACAAGTCATCAACAGCCCCTCCTGTTGCGGAAGGCTGCCTCGGTCTTTTCAAACTAAAAGGGTTCTGAAAATATTGAATGAAATATATGAAATATGAAAAATTGGGCACCTCGGATCAACTCGCCAATTCGGCTCTGTGTGTCTAAACTGCAAAAGGGGCTAGAGTGATTTATTCACAGAGGGGCTCTGCTGAATTGGCCAAAAATAAAAGCCGACGGGGACTGACAAGGGGCGACGGTGTGGGACGCACCGCACCGACTAGGGCGACAGATGTCCAAGGTTGGCTTGGTGTGTCAGGGTCCTTTAAGTTGAATTAATTTAAGAAGGGACAGTGCAAATTAATATACACATGGTATAAAAATGCCAGAGTGGCCATGGCCCCCCTGTCCCCCTCTCGGTGACGCCACTGGACTGAAAGTAAACTATGACTTTTATTATGTACCCAGTAATATTACAGTAAACTGAAGACTATACAATTCAAAATGGAGCACAGAGGAGATGGTTTAAATAGTTGTAACAGAGCCTCTTTCCCTGGAAATACTTGGGAGCTCGCTGGATGTTATGTAATATTTTCAAGTACTCTTGTCTTATTTGGTGTACACAGTCTATAAGGGATTACCCTGCTCACTCTCCCCTCATAATCTGCTGATGATGACGTTATACTGCAGCTCCAGCGCTCCAGATCTCGCGAGGTTATGGAAAACAATCCAGACGCCCTCTCTCTCGCTCTCGGCTCCCCCCTCCTCCCCAGCCCTCCCTTCCCACGCCCCAGTGCGCTGTGGGATAGTGGCACTATAAAGTATATCCTCTCTCGGAGAAAGATAAGAAGCCCGAGACAGGAGGGGGATGAAGATGGCGGACGCCAAGCAGAAGAGGAATGAGCAGTTAAAGCGATGGCTGGGCTCGGAAACGGACCAGGAGCCTCCTGTTCTGAAAAAGAAGAAGACGAAGGTGAAGTTCGATGATGGCGCCGTGTTTCTGGCCGCCTGCTCGAGCGGCGATACCGAGGAGGTGCTCCGAATGCTTGACCGGGGCGCTGACATCAACTACGCCAATGTAGACGGTCTCACCGCCCTCCACCAGGTTTGTGTTAGCCCGCCGTGTGTGTTCACATCAGTCACTAGCACTGCCAGCATCATGAGACACAAATATGGGTTTGCTGCTAGCTACTGCTTGTCCTGGAACACCTGTCAAATGGAAGCCATTCTCATCCCGTTGTTTACCTACCTAGCCCAGCCGTCCTTTTCGACGCAGAGCAGCGTTATGGATGAACACACTGGCCTCTGTCTCAGCTTTATTATGGGATACCTAAATTCAAAACAGCGCTAACTGTGCGTGCAGTCTTTAGACCGCAATCCTTAATAAGCAGCAAAGTTAAAAGGACTACTTTTTGCTCCAGTAAACTAGCCTGAGTCCCTATCCTCAGTCAGCGGGTGCAGTCTAATTGCTGTGCTGCTCCACTTCAGATTGTAACGTTGGGTCATTATATGTTGTAAACTACCTTCAAGCCGAACAACCACTAGTGTTTTATGCTTAATTGATACTGTTGAATAAAGCTAATTTCGGGTGCTACGATCGAGTCAGTGCTGTGATCTCAACCCAAATGTTGTCATTGATCCAGGGCAAAATGAATTCCTCAGCGATGGCTACAACCTGGCTAACCGTAAAAGTGGTGTTGTTGATAAACCCCTCCACCGCGTCTGCGGCTACTCTCTGGAGGAAGCAGAAGCTAGCTAGCGTCGGTTGCTTACAACGTCACTCGATTACAGGCTAATGTTACCCTTTCAAGGCCTCGGCTACACACCATGTTTACGTAATATATACACAGGTGACAGACGGTTGCGGTGTATTAGCTCAAATGTGATAAAATGGTTAATTAATTTAGTTCTGTGCCGGCCGAGCGGAATGTATGCTAACGCTACGTTAGCAGGATAAGCTAGCTCTGGTTAGCTGTTTTGGAGGTTTAGCTAAGGTTAATTCATTCGTTAGCTAGCTTGAGAAGCGACGTCAGTGGGTAACTTTGTGCCCCCAGAAGTGACGTTTGGTGACTTTGGTGTCTTTGGTTTTTACCAGGAACATATGTGGGGCAAATACTTTGCTATTTGGCCGGATTGTCAGCAGTGCTAAGCTAACTATTTGCCCGCTAACCACGGTAGCTGCGTTGACTAGCCTCTATACTTTGAAAGCTAAATAATGCAAATGGCAGCCTGTTTAGGTTGTCGTCAGTCACTTAGGCCAGGTTTTTACCTCACATACGAACCGTTTTAAACTAAGCAGGGCTACATGTCTGATTTACAAGGCTCTTTAAACACCAGTGAATGGATTGAAATATTATGTTAGCCCGTGGGTGCAGTTACAGAAAAGAGAGCGTTGTTGTGGCCAAGGTGGATTCAGTGATGTGCACTGTACACACAGTAGATTTGCTTTAAATTAAACGTCTGCAATTTGGGTTTGAAACAGCTTCATTGTCATTTGTGAATACGTCAGTCTAGTAAAGGATTCACTTGTATTGTCTACTACTCTGTTCATTCTCTGCCACGCTCCAGATGTGACCTCATCTCTCTATCATTTATTGTGTAACAAACAATACCTGGATGATATCAATTGAATCCTTTGCAGATTGAAACGTTTATGTGATTGCATCTAGTGACATTTGCTACATATTTAATAGGATTATACTGTGATAACACTGTCAGATGCTGTACATCAATAACAGACCTATTTTCAATTTTGAAGACCTATAGAATTGTTTTGTTTGTTAGGGTTGTTAAATTTAAAGTGGGACTTCCTGCATTACTGTTTTGTGTTTGTACCTTTAACCTGTGGGTCAACAGGACACTGCAGATCCTTTATGATGAACAAATCAATACCCTACTTAAGTTATTGCTGGTGGAAACAGGCATTTACACAGTTAAATTGATTGCATCAGCAAGGACACTTTATCCACCTGTTTGTTTGGATATTAAGTGCTTACGTTGTATAAAAATTAATGAAATAATGCTTACATTAAATGTTTAATGCTGGCATAGATTCCCAGTGATGTCACCTCATTACTCATGCCCACAGTGAGCTTGTACTAGAAAGTAATCTAACTTGGCTACATGGCACAACACACTTTCTTTCACCGATTGAAAGTTTTTCAAGCATATTTTCTAAGATGTTGTTAGCTTTATCATAAGGTCATGAATTGATTTTGTTAGTGAGGATATTTGCTCTGTGCCCTTATTAATGGCGATGTTAAATCAGCCATTCTTCATGCTCAGAGTCTGCCATAATGAAATCTGGAATTAGCATGGCCCCCTGTGCAAACTCATTGGGTGGAAACGTTGCCTTTTTTTGGGCTGATGTCCAGGGATGAGCTAGAGTGAGGAAAGAATTTGCAGTGCCGCTCTCCAGACCTAACCATCTCTGGAGACGAGAATCTGCTGTGTGTATGTCTGTGTATGTGTGTGTGATGTAGGCCGGCATGTGATCCAGGGGTTTTGGGTTCTTATAAAGGAGTTGAAGAAGGTGATGCAGGGATTTCTGTTTAAAGTGCTAATCCGCAGAATTGCAGCGGGGTCAAGGTGATGACAGTCTCCACAGATGAAGTAAAGACGAGATGGACAGTCAGTCATATGATGTCTCTCTTGAGGTCTATGTCATGCTCTCCTTTTTGGTTTTAGCCAATAAACTCCAGACGGATTTTGCGAAACAAGCAAGATTTGCATCTGAAAGAAATTACATCTCTGACAGTTTAATTTTCTGCAATGAACTGCAAGGCCCTGTTGTGTTGAATGACTGACCTCTGGCTTTGTTGTGAAGTGTGTCATGTAGTTACACGAGGGCTCACTCCACACTGGGTGCAACGATATCACTCCCGACACTGGTGACCGGTGCAGGGTTATAAATACCACCGCCACAAGTTCTCCTAACTGGGTTTCAGGAGATGATACTAAGTTTGGGTATGACTCAGAGTCTGTCGCTCTGCTTTGTAGTGCAGCCCTGGCATAATCTCACATTTAGGCTAGAGGTTGTGTCTTTCATGTGAGTCATTGGCCTTCTGTCACTTAAAAAATGACCTGTTGCAGAAGGACCTGTAAACATGTTCTCTTCACATGTAGTCTGTATGATGTGATTCATGGTGAAGAGCGTTACAGGCCCCCTTTGCACATATGGACATTGTTAGTGCGAATTAGCCAATAATAATTTGTGGCATCTCAGTTTCTTCTTTGATAGCAAAGGATGTGACTTTGTGTAGATTTTGTGAGGTGAACGACTGAGATGGATTGACTCAAACAAACGCAGACCGCGTGGATTCAGGTCGACAGTAAAGAGGATGTACAAGACATGGGGGTTCGGCAGACAAGTGGAGATTCCAGATCTCGTCGGCTAAACTCGTCTCAGAGGGTAGCATTCCAAGTCTCGTCGTCCTAGCCCGTGCATTCCTCACATGACAGTCGCTGGAAACCATGGCAAAGAGAGAGCAGAGCAGACATTCCTCAGCTGTCACCTAAACCCCTCCCCTCCAGTCATTCTCTCTCTGGCTTGCCTCTCGCCATACAATGCCAAGGCCCAGCTGACTGTTGCCCACTGAGCTCCATCAAGGCAATTAGTGTGGAGGTAACCAGGGCTTTGTCGCTTCACACAGGAAAATCTCCACGCTGACCCACACCTGAACTTTTTGTCTTTGGCGTTCACGGCCCTTGCTGATCCCCGCGACTGAGGCGACAGGACTCAGCCCAGCTTAGCATGTCAGCGTCGGGTATTACAATGCCTTTGCTCTGTTGACATTACACACCCTCATTATGGCCCTGAAGTCCATGAACATTATCTTGCACTGTCTCCATGACAACGACTCAGGGAAGGTTGCTAGTCACTTGTGTTGGTGGATTTGCATGTACAGAGTGGGAGTTGCATAACACACTGAGCAGAGAAAGAGTCTCTGGCAGCGCTCAGCTGTTTTGAAACGAGAATCAATTTCATGAATTTAGTAATGGAACAATTATAGAGCGTGTGGCGGAAGATGGCGAGGTGGCTGTGTTTCTTTTCATCCAGAGCGGCATAAGTCATATTAGCACATTACATAATTGCTGTGGATTTCACTACAGCCCCAACCCCGAGGATTCTCAGCTGTGCCTGAGGCCCGCAGTTGGCCAGCGAGAGGAGCAAAAAAGAAATGCCTTTGACACGTCCCTGTCCTGATAAAGACATCATGGCATCCTCTTACAGACCCCAAGCCTCCTGTCTTTCTGCCTGAGGGAGAAAATCCCGCCATCTCATGTGGAGAGGCCTCTCGGCGGAGACAAGCAAAGCATCACATTGCATTGCAGATCTTCGCTGTTTCTCTCACCTGTTTTGCTAGCCTATACAACAGGTTAGTGACTGATCGAGGAAAGCTTAATCCACAAAAGTCTGTCAGGGCTGTAGCTGCCTGCATAATAACTCCCAGATCTGATGACTGTGAGATAAAGACTACCTAGGATTACATATTTTGAGGGTGAGATGTAATGCACAGTGCTGTTATCAGCTTTTTAGCAGCCTGTGGGGTTTGTAGGGGTGTGCAGCTTGTGGCCCAGATGACAAAGCAATGTAAATTGAATTAGGAATCCTACAGATATTTGGTAAATGCATATAAAGCATAGTAAATCTACCTTTTGATACCATCAGAATCAGCATCCATGGGGTCTTTTGAGTGGTTGTAACAGGATCTTTCTGTCGTTGTGGTTTCAGGCATTTGACGTTGGCCCATTTTAGAAGAAGTCTGCTTTCACATCACTATTCTTGCAAAAAGGTTGCACAAGATTTCCCGGTTCTTTGTTATGGTTGAAGGCCATCTTACAGTAGCAGCCAGTCAGTCACTCATGCATTTCTAACATAATGCAGAATACATTAAGATGCACCTTAATAATTCATGGACTGGAATCTAGACAGTCTAGATTTTATTGTTCTTTGTCTAGTACGAATACTTAAAAGTCTGCTGCCACCCATGAATTTTATTAGCTCCTGTCATGTTTTGGTATTTTGTTGTGGCTAATCTCTAGACATAATTGCAGCTTGTCATATGAGTTATGGTTGTGTATCATTGCTAATGACACATTAGCCAGAAGTCTACAGTAACTTATATAATTTGGTTCTTTTCAGTGCATACACGAGACTTAATTTCATTTGATTGTGTTCTTATTTAGCCTTGTGGTGCCATTATTCATTTTAATGATCAGCTCAAACAGCAGCAAAGTCTAGAGAGTACTGTAGAGGAAATATTGCATCATGAATTTACTAACCACATGAACCAAAACAGGTCTTGCAGAAGTGAGTTGTAACCTATCTTCTGAGTTCAAACCAGGAATGTCAGTTACAGTTAATGTTGCTTTCGATAGCCTGACGCCCACTAACTGGTAACTAACCAGTTAATTTTTTAAGAAAAAAGCAAAATGAAGTGAAATACAACAAGCCTCTCCTGTTGGGCCTACGTTCCTTTGACTCATTGAGCTTTAGTTGTTGTTGTTAACTATGTTAGCACTACTAGCCGTTTTGACGCTGCTAATGATGCTAACAGTGCTAACATTGTTCTCAATGCGAAAGGGGGTTTGCGGCTCAAAACTGAGCTGCTTACTTACCAGAATGGCGTGGAGTGGAGACCAGAGGGTGCACATAATGTTTCGTAAGCAACGCTGTTGGGTCAGGACGGCATTTCTGTTGGTAATTGCAGCTTAGCTCCTACGTAGGTGCACAGTGCAGTAAACTGAAAAGCACCAAACTTAACCTGTAAACCAGTCGACATCCCTAGTTCAAACTGATAGGAGCAACATCGGGAATACAAGGAAGACATCAACCAAACCTTGACACAACAGCAAAAACAATAGTAGATGAACATGGCAGTTATAAGGAATGTTTTATTCAATTACCCCACCCCATTTCCATTTTAATAAATCATTCAGCAGCTGGTTTGTGTGCAGCGGCTCACCAGTACTGATGGTGTTAGAATCTGTGTACTTTCCACAGCAAACACCAGTGCTTGTCATGTCCCTGTGAGCTGCTTTGGGTGTTTTGACTCAGTGTAGTCATACTAGATGCACCAATATGAGATAAACACGATATCCTCAATTTAACTTCTTACATAAAAATAAAGATCACGCAATGCGACGCTGAATTCCATTCTGGAATGAATCACTGTAGTGCCATTGTAACCTCGGCGTGCTCGATGACAGAGAGCGTTTATTTTAGAATTGGAGCCCCAGAACATGTATATATCACCTGTGTATAATTGGCAGGTCTGTCCTTGTCAAGCTGGCCCCGCTCGCTGCTTCATTCAGCCTTCCTACCAACCCCATAATCAACAGCAGGAAGTCCTTGTGGTGTTTGCGCGCCAATGATTTGCAACATGCCAGGTCATCTGCTGATTGTGACACGTCGGTGTTTCCTTGCAGATTGTGACATGATAACATATATATGACTCTGAAAATAGACAGCCAATACAGCACAGCAAATGAACTTACCACATCAGGCTTAATGCAAATTTGTCCTCAGTGAGAGATGGTGTATACGTCTGTCTCACTGAGTTAAATATGGAACTGTCGAGCCTTTTAGAGAAAGGACTGCAGTATCGATTTCTTCTAAAAGTAAAATCATGCCAGGCTCAGTTGATTCTGGCCTGGATGTAACCTATGCATCCCCACTCTATTAATGGCACAGCTGTGATAATGCATAGCGGGGATAAAATGCCAAAGGCATCCCCACCGGAGGATCTGGAACAGTGAGGGCCCTCAGAAGTATGTCAGATGAGCTTCGCTGCAGGTTGGAACTGGTTCACCTGGGGTCGTAAGGAGAATTCCTCAGTAGAGTGAACTTGCTGCCACGTATATGATCTGTGCTGACTTGATGGCAAGGCTGTGGACTTGACCTTGGCTTGAAGCACATTTGATGTGACGTGAGGGTGGATTTAACATTTTAGCCTGATGTAATGATGTAATGCAAAAAATTGCACGGCCATAACATAGCAGTGCTGCTGTATATGAGTTAAGGAAAATGAAAAGTTGATTTTAAATCAAAAGCTGCCAAGTTTGATATCGTTTTTCCCCACTTTCTTTATTGTACACAAGTTCATACACAGAGGTACAAACGTGTCAGGCGTGAACCCCCAGTTAGAATTCCTGAAGTGTTTATTGTTCAAAGGTCTCAAGTGATTAAAGCAGAGAAAAACATTGAATTAAGTGGGTTTTATCTTACAAACCAGTGTTTCTCTGATGCTGTTCAGCTCATCACTGGTATGCTGCTAGCCCAGCACCTGCTAACATGTGCTCACCTGTTTCCTCCTGATAACTTACGATGTAGACATTCAGGAAGTTTTTACCAGGAGCCACATTATCCTTAGAGGTCTCTTCCTCTCCAAAACAAAATTAACTTGAGGCAAACATTGCGTATGCACAAAGCAAGGCCTTCAGGAGGCATACACCACTTCCCACACAAAAGTTGGGATCTTTAAAAAAAGACTAAATGGGAGAAACTTTTACCTATGCATTCAGACATTTTGGAGACGGAAAATTGGCGATGCAAATGGTGAGGTGGAAGCCTGGTGGTTGAATGGCGCACGCCATTTTGGGCTTTTGTTGGTAGGTATATTTTTAGTATGGACCCTACGTATTGTTTTATAAATGAGACCCCAGGTAATTTTAAAAGCGCTGAATAAAGTTGTTTCAGATCTGGTTTTTTTTTTACGCTGCTCATCGAAGAGGGGCTGTTAACCATGGTGGCTTACGCAAAAACATGGATGACCCTATTTAGAGGAAGTATTTGGTTTGTCTGTTCTAGGCTATTGTAGAAACATGGCGATGCAACTAGACAGACTTTGTAGTCCAGAACCTGCTCCCTATTTAGATATTAATGGCTCATTCGAAGGTAACAAAAGCATGGCAGTTCTTATTTTGAGGTGATTACACACTAAAGAAAACATACTTATTATATTATATTCAGTTTCTGCAAATATATCTCCCTAAATCCTACACACTGGACATTGAACGTGAGATGAAATGGTGCTATATTGTTGAAATTCATTAATAAAGTGTAGAAAAGTCAGCTTGGTTTCTGACAGTCTACATTATCTAATATACAGCATGTTATTTTTAATTGTATCTTGACTAAAATATAGCATTACATCATATCAACATTCATCTTATGTGTGGTTTTCAGAAAGTTGGCTACATCAGTCCATAACATTCTTGTGTATATACAGTGAAAAATAAATGGGAAATATTCCACAATAGTCCACAGAAATCACACTTATATTCAGTATTCAGTTTGAATCTTTCTAACAGGTTTTAGCAGATACATTCTTTGTAATATCTTGAAAGATACTTCTTTATTCCTACTGTTGATACAGTATTTATCACAAACTTTTCATGCTTTTTCCCCGCTGCATATCATTAAATAAGGAAGACCAAAATATTAAGTTAAAGGGACAGTAGTGTTAGAGCACATCTCTTTCACCAATATAAATATTTTCCGCACAGTCAGATCTGAACGACGGCTCTATGGCACCAGAGTGCCACGTTTTATCTCTTCCTCTCAGCTGAATGCTTTTTGATGATGTCAGCGTGTGATACTATTTGTCACCCATACATGAGGTTGTAGGCGTTATCGCTGCATCTTGGAACGGCTTGTGAGGTTGATGAGAAATAACATGCAAGCTTAACTGCCTGTTGAGACTTCAGTGTAAACCAGATCTGTAAAAGGGTGCAGGTGCTTTAACAGGTCAGTGCCCACCACTTGCTTTCCCCTCTGCTTCCCCCCTTTTCCAAGCCATGCATAGTATTGAGCTGCTGTGAAATGTTTGTGGGATGACTTCAGCTTGTGTGTTTTTTTTCCCACCCTGTGGCACATAGTGTCTGCCTTCCACCTAAGCCAGGTCTCCATGAAGCCGTCCTGCTGTTGTTTGCTCGGCGGCAGTCACATGTCTCATGCTGAGTGTTTTTTTTATGGGTTGTTTTTGAACTGCAAACACCTGGACCCAGAGACTGTGAATTCCGCATTGTCTTACAGAGCAGCGAGTACAATTAAGGCAGAGAGCGCGTGTCCATTTGTTGTCTGTGGAAGGGTGAGGTTACATTCTTTCCATTTATTCTCAAAATGGCTGCATCTTCAGCTGACGAAGTGAGGGACAGAGGTGAACATGGTGATTTGGCCCATTGTACACAATCTAGACGTTGTGGTATTGTTAAGCCAGGAAACACAGAACATGATACCCTTGCGTTCTCAGTTTGGAAAAGTTAATGCTCACTGTTGCTTCCACCTGTCACCAAATAGCTTACTGTGAGAAAATACATCATGATATGATTACTGTGTTGGTCAGTAGCAATAAAAAATGGCTTATTCCACAATCTGACATACATCACCAGCAAAAATAGCATTGCACTGAAACATTGTCTGTATATGGTAATGCCAGCTGATAGGAAGAACTAATATATTGCAGCCTCTCTACGTATAAGGCTCTGGCTTTACTCTTGATTGGCATTGATTTTTGTTAGTGCTGATCCATGAGCGGCCATGAGATTGAATGAACCTGCTGCTCGCCATGATGCTACCCCATTAATGTTCTTGTGAGTAAGTGCATGTGAGTGATACTCTTCCTGCAGATAAATAGCGGTGTCAGTAAATGGGCCCGCAGCATGATAGTCGGAGTACTTTGGCTTGTGATTCAAATGGACTTATATAAGTATGGCCTCTGTGTTAGAAAAAGCATTACCCTCTGGCTGTTAGTAGATGTGCTTTCTCATGTTTTGGATAATCCAAAATGCTTTTAAACTTTGCTGCATTCCAGTTGTCCCTCATTTGACATTGAGCTGTGCCGAACAGTTTGAAGCATTAGTCATAACGACGACATTCGAATTCTAAATCAACATCGAATGCTTTGACAAGTAATGGATGTAATCATCTTCCATTTAGCCTTTCATAAACAACATACAAACAAATGGAGGCATGCACTTAGGATTGGGTACCGTTCACATTGGAAATGGTGCCGGTTATGAGGTCTCACTTATAGACATTGCGTACAAACAGAACAAGGCCTGGAAGAGGCGTACCCCACTTCCAGAGCAAAAGTTGTGATCTATAAAAACAGACTCGATGGGAGAAACTTTGACCCATGCTCACGAACGTTTTGGAGATGGGACACTGGCGACACAGGTGGTGAGGTGGAAGCCTAATTGCAGGAATTGTACCAGGCCTTTTTATCTTTGGTCTGTACGTACATTTTTAGTATGGATCCTATGCATTGTTTTATAAATGAGACACCTGGTACCTAGAACTAGGAACAGGTATCCAGCGGTACCTTTTTTTTGGTAGTTTACTCTCTCTGCTATATAATAAGTTTTACTTTTGAGCAAGCTGTGGGGGTGACGTTGTTGACTGTAGACAGTTCTGCTTTTCGTCACTTTTCTAATCACACAAAGCTAATTTCCTCTCTCTCTCTGTCTGCTTGAGTTTGTGTGCATGTCTGCTTGTCTAGCAGTGATTCCAGGCTATTACTAAAATAATATAGGAAAGAAAACAGACCACACGTCGAAACTATTGTGTCTGGTCTGGCTTGCTAGAAAGCCGAAAGAGCGGCTGGCTTTGGGGCACATTGCGGCACTTTGGCCTCTTGTTTAAGCCTGGCATTTTTGCCCAGATTTGCTTCCAGGTACTGACATTTTGCGCCGATGGATTAAACGTGAATTAGTACTCTGTAGTACCAATGTAATTTGGTCAGTACCCTTAAAAGTACAGAGTTTGGTACCCAACCTTTCACGCACCTGTTTTAATTGGCAGTCTGGCAGCAATCAAACAGCACCATAAAACACGTTAATTCATTAAAGAAAGTTGATTAATGAAATAAAGGCTCACTCATTTAATCCTGTGAATCACTTTATTGAAATTAAGGAAGAATGAACAGACATTCAAAGCTTCATTCAAACTTTGATAGAAGCTTTGAATGATTAGAAATGGCATTCAGCCCTTGAAGATAAGTAGTTTTTTATTGCCATTGGCTTTTCCTGCTGGTGCCATATTAAATATTGTCAACAGATGAATAATATAATAAAATATCATGAGAACTCTTTCACATCACACTCTTTCAACTGAGAAATTCAACTGAGCATCAGCTGATTTGATAACAGATTGGAATAGAAGTGGGGATAGAAAGTAAGAGAGATAACACCAATAATACAATTGAAATATCGGGACTGATTACAAAACAAGACACAATGAAAAGAAGTCATCACATCACCCTCAAATAAAATTTAATCTCCATGTTTTATAGAGCATAAATGTCAGGTCACTGAGTCCAGTCAAGCTGCGATGTTAATAGACTGTTAAATGAATAATTAATGAACTACAACCACTCATGCTAACACACAGTCAAGTTACGATCCTCAAGGTCCACGACCCCCGGCTGATTTTACAGATCATGTTGAGTAAAAGTCTGGTCAAGTGTGGAAGAATCCTTTTCAGTGATTGATTGATTAATCATAGTTTTATGTTTACTATCCATCCAAAGTATATCAGCAGACAGCGTGCAATGTTGGTGCACATTGTGTCATCTCTGGTGCATCAGTTTTAAGCAGCTGACATCAGTTATTGATAACTTACATGACTAACCCTCAGATAAACATACTCCTTTGTGTCTAATTCAGGTTGTTTAGATGGACGGTAAAAATGGACGCCCCTGTGCTGCGCGTGTTCACGCCCACAGCTCTGGGAGGAAGAGGGGGGTACTGCTCGTCTTTCCTCACCGAGGTGGTGATGGTAGGAGGGATCAGTGTGTTGGAGATTTCAGGCCAGAGAGGAACAGGAAGTGGCTGTTTATTTTTCTCATTTCCTCTTTGAAGCTCCACAAGTTAGCCTGCTTCTTCCACTCCCTCTGACAGTAGCCTAACATAGACACATGTAGTCACGGCCTACAAGCCTACAGCTATCTGCACTGGGTTGCATAATAATTTACTTAAACCCGGGCAAATGAATACACATTCTCACCTTTTTTATATTATGTGTTGTGGTGAATTATATGGATTTTTTTTTGTTAAATTGGCAGTAACTGAGGTCTGCAGTGTATCACTGTATTATTGCCTTGAAGTTTATGAATAAAACCTCACTCCTAGTTGGAGGTCTTTCTGTGGGCTGCAGGCTTATCCTTTTGTAGAGCTGCACAATGGATGACGAGCAGGTAAAAGCCCTTTCACACCAAGCATGGATTTTTGTCTGCTTGCACACCCCTGCATAACATTAATGTGGGGAAAAATATTCAGATATCCCTTGATTTCAACAAATTAAAATCCTTTCTTCCAACTGATGTCATACTTGCATGTCTTAGCTAGCTTGCTGCCAAAATAGGCAGTGTCTTATCAATTTGGTTTCTGCTTCAGCTGAGATACGATTAAGATGCTTATGCAGCTGATATGCACTTGCTAACATTGAATGTTGGTCACAGTCTCAAACAAACAGAAGCACATGGCTAATTATTATGCACAATAATGTCATCGGGCCACCGGGTGCTAGTCTGTCGGATTTTAATCAAACAGTCCTTCCTGTCTGGTTGGCTTTATGTAGCATTCAATGCAGGAGTGATATTGTGATGTTCATGAGGGCTTGATCCTCTAAGGCGGAATTTATACTTCCACGTCAAAGGCTCTACATTGATGTAGAGTCTACACAGTACCCTAACTATGTGTTGCAGCGACGCAGACCTCTTGTCTAGTTCTGTAAGCTGAAACCATTTCCCTCAGTGGAAACAAAGCTTTTATTTACTTCAGTTTCACAGATAAACAATAAATTTGAAATGTTAACTTTGTTATATGTTGCTGTTGTCCCTGGCCTCATATGAGTAAGGGAAATCGCTAGTCGCTAAGCTAATTTATACAATGTAAAATGCCATAGGCTTGTGCTAATAACATTAGCATGATGTATTTGTGGGGCAAATGTGTCCAGATAAAGACAAGTACTTTGTCTGTGAATGCTGTAGTGAAGCTGTTTTGTGTACTTGTGTTTTAAATTGTCGCTGATAAGCCATGTTTAATCTGTGTTTAATGTGTGTTTTGAATCAACTGAACTTCCACCGCCGACTAGTCTTTGGAGGTGTAACTGCAGAGCGACACAGACACACCACCGTTCAAGTGGACATGGGCACTATGTAGGAGTAAACTTTTCTTTGTCTTGATGAAAATAGAACAAGGCAACACGGATAACTTGCACTGGGCCCAGTACATATATGTATTTCCACATTATTGCATCACACTGTTGAGAAACGCTTTTAAAATTACTGTATTTTCAAATGTAATGTACATGTCCAGGTTTTTTGTTCCATTTGAGTAAAATGAGTAGTTTATGAAACTTTAAGTGCGGATTACGCTGTATGCATCTTACTCTAACTGTGGAGACGGTCTTTGTCTTTGCGTGACATGTACATGTGTACCAGCAGTTCAGCTTGTGTTGTGATGACGATCCATATTTGTGCTGGTAATGGCTATAAATTGGTAAAATGCCTGCAGGGCAGTCCCTGGCACCCACACTATCCATTTAACCTCTTGGGCTCATAGCTTGTTGGCATGAGCGGTGACACAGTGCCAGTACGCTGAGTGAAGCGGGGAGGGGGGGCGCACTGTGGACCATTCTCAATGCCTCTTTAGTAGACTGACTGTCAGTGACTGCTGACTGAGCTATCTACTGTCCTCCGTATAGTAGCCTCCACATAAGGGTTCTATTATATGGAAATATCAACGGAGGTTGTATTCTGCCATCTCTCCGTGGCTATCTGACCTCTCTGCCTCCCCCTGCCCCTAGTGCCCCCTCTCGCCTTTGGACCCCTCACATGGAAACTAATTTGGCTCTCAAGTGGGGCTATTGTTTTGGCTGCTGAGCGAAAGCCCAAGTGAAACATACAGTCAAAATCTCGCCGGCATTTTTTCTCCCCCTCTTCCTCAATCCTGGTCTTCTTTTTCCATGGGAATCCCAGGGCCATATATGGTCGTCCTCAGTAGCAGCAGCAGCAGCTAGAGCACTGAAGGCAGAGGCCGTGTGTGTGTGTGTGTGTGTGTGTGTGTGTGTGTGTGTGTGTGCATGCATGTGTGCGTGTGTGTGTAGTCTGGTTACAGCTCCCAACAGAGCTCATCTAGTGGAAGGACCCAGCTGGTCGCCCCGCAGCGCTCTAACCCTCCCCCTCGTACCCTCTGGCCTCATGAACCCTGCCAACAGCACAGGAGCTGTGAGCTCTTTGTCTCAGGCGTAAACACACACAGATGTACACTTCACAGAACGAACATTCACACCAAAATATCCCTCACACGTATAGATTCCCTGATCCTAATGTAAACCTTTTGTAGTCACGTCTGGATCGTTCTATTTCCAATATCATGTTTACTGTTTCACCACATCTCTCATTGTCTGGGCCGCTCCAACACACACATGCAAACGCAGACACATAACGCACTCATACTTACATGCAGGCGGTAAGAAGGAATTCCTTTTGTGGAAGTGGCTGCGCGCCTCAGAGCCGATGACGTCGCCCACGAGGAGTGGCCAAAGCGCTGATGCCTGAAGCCCCAAGGCTAGGAGTATTACTTATCTGGGAATTTCTCCACTGGTATGCTAGTCCAGGGCCTCGCTGCTCACTGGTTAGGTGGTTGCGGATAGAAGTACTATAGGGAGAGGGAGAGGAGTGAAGTATGAGAGGGAAGAAGCTGCTTTGTTGTCCGTGCTGTTGCTTTATATGGGAGAAAACTGGACTTTCCCCTTTGAGGAACAACAAACAACAAGTCCTATGTTATTAAGCTTTATTGTGGATGCCCTAAGCACTTATTCTGAAAGCCAACAAGCCTCTGTTTTATTCTATTTTGTACATGCAATGTTTGAGAAACCTTACACCATAATACCTAGATAATGTTTTGGCTTTCCTGACAGATACTAGAGGGTTTCAGCCATTATCCATCTCACCGCAGAAATTACAGCAGTTTCACTCCCCCCCACATCACACAAAAAGTAAAGCTGGAGACGGCTTACTGAAAGTGCCAGATGATTGCTAAGATGGCAAAAATTAGCATGCGATTTTTGTTTTTATGAGTTTGTGTTTAATATGTTTTGTTAGAAAGAGTGGTAGTGATATCACCCTCCTTCTCCACATGCCATGTTTTATTTAAGGACCGTGTGTATCTTGTGGTTGTGTAGGTGCTTTGATCCGAGCCAAAGTCCTGATCACAATCAAAGTGACTCAAGCCTTTTGTGGTTTGGGGGTTGGAACAGCTGTTCTCCCATCTCTGTGATAAGCTCTTGGTTTGTTGCTGTTGCAGTTTTACATTTGGTGAGTGTAGCGTAATCCACGGATGTCCCTGCAGGGAGTTTTTATTTATTCAATAGAAAGTTCAGTCATCCTTATAAAAACTGTTGACAGTGAGGTCTGTGGATCATCTTGAGGGATCTGGACATTGTTTCTGAAGAGACGTGTCTCTGTTGAATTGAGAATGACAGTATTCAATGACTGAGCACCACGAACAAAATTCCATTCACCATCACTGGCAAATAAAACCCAAACCTAAACCATTTGCAAGGGAGATACTGTCAGGGACAATAGGGTTACATACAACACATTTTGAGCTAGAAACTCCCTTAGCATTGTTAGCTATGTTAGCTCCACTAGCCATACTGAGTCTGCTAATAGTGATAACATAGTTAACAATGCTAAAGGAGGTTTGTGGCTAAAAAAATAAGGCTGCTTAGTCACCAGAGTGAACTGGGGTAGTCCAGAGAGTGGGCAAACTAGCAAAGTGAACATATAGACCGACATGCGTGAGTTGTCAGAAATATTCTCTGCAGTTAACCAGTTAACAGTGAACTGTTGACGTCCCTGTCACAGGTTAATCAGCTGACTTTGCCCATATGTCACACATTGAGTCATTGAATGTATGACTGAATAAAGGAGAGAGCAGCAGTTGATGCAGTGGTAGATACTACAAAAACCTTCCTATGAGGTAGTTTCGGAGATGAGCCCACTTTGCTGCAGGTGTCTATCCGAGCATTTTGAGAATATGTGATCCTGATAAGTTTGCAGTTGTGCTGCTTTTAATTGTCTGTATGTGTGCATGTTTTTGATGTGATGTGTGAAGTGTTTGTGGGATCATTTTGATAAGGTCCTTTTTCTCACAGTGCTAGAGTCAAAATAAAATAGGTTGATTTGTGGTACCGATGATATTCCTCGCCACACAGGCACCGACACTGTTGTCAGTCATGGATGTTATCATGGCCGTGATGCACCACTGATGATACAGTCATTGAATGTACAATAGCTGCCATCACAATGGGCTCAGCTGGCTGCCTGTGTCACTGAGTTCTCTGCCACTCTCAGCAGTAAAAGGTGTAGGAGCCACAGCAGGAGCTTTCTGCAGGGTGCTAGAGTCGTCCATCCCAGGGTGCTACTAAAGGAAGTCAAGGAGGGGAGGGGTCTTCAAGTGTCTCCTCGATGTGGAGTGCTGCTAAATTAAGCTCGGAGCTCTCTGTACGATGGCCCAGAAGATAATAAACCTAACCTTTTATACACACACAGTGGCTATACCCTTTGACTATAGCATGAAGAAGACTGTACCTTTTGTGAAGTGTTTTGTCTGAGGTGTCGACGTGTCTGCCTGAAGTGAAACATAAGGTGCAACATTTCAAAATGCTGTAATTATAATCTGTGTTATGGGTCGAGTCACTTAAGTTCCTGTTAACATAGAGTGAAGCTCATGACCTGCACTGATGTGATGGAAGATTGTGTTAATGTAAAGCACACAGACCGAAACAGATGGTTTGATAAGCCTGTTGATAGTGTTGTATCAGAAATACCTTATTGAGCCCTGCAGGGGAACTGTAGCAGGGGAAGATGGTGTGGCTTTACCATTACTTCCTGGAAGCTGACTTTATCTAGACGTTGTCAGTACAGCTGGGCAGTATCATATCATGAGTGCTGTCTCTCCCTGGTTTTAAAGGCTGTGTTACTCTGAACTCATCACACAGAAAATTCTCTCTGATGGGGAAGTGACGCTGTTATCTAAGAGCCACAAGACGCGGGGTGGCTTAAGTATATCCCAGCTGACATTGGGCGAGAGGCAGGGACTATCACAGGGCTGACACATAGAGACAGACAACCATTCACACTCACATTCACACCTACGCACAATTTAGAGTCATCAATTAACCTGCATGTCTTTGGACTGTGGGAGGAAACTGGAGTACCTGGAGGAAACCCACGCTGACTCACACTGGCTCTTGTGTTTCTTCAAATCTGCTGTGCAAATGATTTATATAAGACACTGTAATAAGCAGCAGTGGCACCCACATAATCCCTCTATAAGACATCTTTTCTTTTACCATAAGAGGTCATGAGAATCGCTCCGTAAGTCATGCCTGCAAGGGGTTAAAAAAAGAAAGATGGCACCTCGAGATGCTCCTGTCAACATTAGTTTTTTGATGTTGTCTCACAGTGGTTTGCTTTTTGCGCTGCCTTCAGGGGCCATCCGAGCAACCCCCGTGCGCTTTAAAATGAAGCCCTTTCTCTATTTATTTATGTTTCTTACAAAAGCCTGACAAGGCCTGAACCCATGTTCTCTTTTTGGCTTTGTCGTCGTGGCAACAGACCGGCCTCCTTTCTTAAGTGCACGTCACGGGCGCATATTTGGGCCCACTCCGAGAATGGCTTAGCCCATCTTCTTTTGCGGCGCTAGCAGGGAGTGGGGCTTGAATTCCTCCATATTATTTCAGGATTAGACCGGTGCATATGATGGATGCTGTATTGTTTCTGTCCTAATCTTCTCCATATTTAACCCCGCTGGCTTGGGGAGGTTTATGAAGTTAATCTCTTGATAGTGCCTATAATCAGCCCCACGCAGGTGCAGTTAATTGATGAGCGTGTGAAGTGAGAGACATGCACATGGCTTTGCTTTATTTACCTTTCTGTCTTAGGAATTTGTTGTCCAAGTGCAGCTGTACTCTTTTGGAAAACTTGTTTTGAAAAGTCAACATGAGCAACAGTGACTAGGTATTTGCATGTAGCATTTATGACTACTGTTTATCTAGCAAGGTTCGGCCTGATGACATGCTGATGTTTGCCTATGCCATCAGTGTGTTTTCCAGTTGTGAGGCCAGTTTGTGTGTGTGTTGTGTCATCTTTCCTGCTTCACATTAACTCCGGCAGGCTCGGGACTGGTTTCTTTTTCCTGTTCTCTCATAAAGTGCCACTGGAGGCCAATTATTTCTATGACAAATACAGGCCGAGTGTCCAGTGATGTCTGGCTGCTGTTTTTTTTAAATGTGCTTCCATCAACACTGAAGACACAGTTTTTGATTTAGAGCTAATGTTCTGAGGAGTTGGAAAAGAACAGTCCTGTATTGTGAGGATGCTAAGTGGTCTGTCACAACCTCAAGGATCAAACAGGCTCTGTTGAAAGCATTACAGTGGATCCTGCTCCACTCTGCATTCCTACAGTATAAACTTTAGATAGCCTGTGGTGTTATGTTACAGCTTTACAGCACCGTTTAAAAGAGACCTGTTCACCTGATGTGAGTTTCAGTCTTCAGAGTTTTCCTTCTATGAGAGTTAGTGGAGTAATGCCAGCGTCTCTCTTCCACCCCTCAAGGAAAATGTTTTAACGATGCCTGCTTTATGTGGATTATAGATTTTCATCAGATTGAACTTTTGACTCCCATTGACCACGGTTCAGATTTTTCAACTTCAATTAATTCCTAATGAGAGATTAGTGATTTTTCGCTGCTTTTCTTGCTCCACTGCAAACCTAATCCCACAAAGGCTAATGGGTAAACAGAGCTGTGTTCAGACGCTGGCCCACACAGTGTACATTAAGCTCTATCAACCAGTCGAATGGAGCATCCTGTGTCCATTGATTTGGTTAGTACTAGATTTTTTTTCCCCCTGTTCCGTTACGTCAACTTCCCAGAAGCCTCAGTTTCCATTAGAGAGGTCTTTTTATCAGAAAGGGGAGCAAGGACTCATCCTGTAGTAGTGTTGCACGGTATGAAAAAAGACAAGAGAAAGTCTGCCTCACAAAGGGAGACAACACGAGACAACACCAACTTGGTGGAACATTTGAGTTACAAAACTGTGACGTCCGTACCGAGGTACTTACCGAACCATGATTTTTTTGGTACCGTTACACCCCTACTATTTATTGTTCTAAAGGTTTGTATCCAAAAGGACTTTTCTTTAAGAAAAGTACTGAAGAGTATCGAAAAGTATCAAAATTCATATTGGCATTGGTACCGAAACAAAGATTTTGGTATCGTGACAACACTATCCTGTAGTCCTGCCTGGCAAACTGACAGGATACATCAAGTGATATCAAATGTGCTGTGGCCACATGGTCACCATTTCTCTCTCTCTCTCAATGCAGCAACCTTGGCTTTCTCAGTTATATCATATTAAGGATGATTAAAATTAGACCTGGACATGTGGAGTAGACCTTAGTATCATCACCAGTCCAGCAATACAGTATACGTATTATCACAGTGGAGATTATGAATTAACCCAAATAAAAGCCAACATATTATATAGATATTACCATGGTCCTTCGCTGAGTAGTAGGGATGTCACAAGCATCGATTCTTCAGTACCAGGTCGGTGCAGAAATTCTTAAAACATGACCGCACACATTTCCAATGTCACTTAAGTGTCCCACGGTCGCGGCAGTTGGGTAAGGGAGATTGTCCCTTTGCAGTAGCTGCTCGAAAACTTTGGAGTAGCCTTCCACTCTCAATCAAATGCTCCCCCTTCATTGACACTTTGCGGTTGTTTGATATAAACTTGATTTTATTTTATTTTGATTTTTCTCCAGTACTGTAGGTACGTTCTTTCAGACGTGACGGGGCAGCATATACGCCTTCAAGTGTTCTAGTCTGCCGTTTAAATGCCAAAGGAAGCAGAATGGCGACAACACATGAAAAATGGTCACAAGTGCAGTTGTAGCAACTCCTATTTACATATTTATACTATTTCACAAATGGCAGCAGTGTGACATGGTGCCGAGCATCTACTCTGCGCTTAGTACTGTGTTTGGCTTTTTTTATTTTCTTCTGGTAGCTGAGAATTGAAAAATGTAATTTTGGGTAAACACTGCGGTTGTCGCTGTCACTTTTTACCCAGCTGTCCAATCACAGTGGAAGAGGGGCGGGACAAATAGCCTACCAAACATACCATTCGTCACATCATCAAGTGCTGGATAACAAAAACAAAGGAGGAGAAATATGTTCATATAAAGTAGGCCAGACATACTGAGCTGAACTCTACCTGGGCGCCACTTGTAAAATGACAGGACGCCAGGCTCCAGTCACATCAGCCCATTCAGCCAGTCGCAATAGCTCTGCACAGGTCAGATGTACACAGGGGCGTTTCTAGGATTTGAGGCCGCTATGTGCTTAGCTCAGACCTTATGTGACCTTATATACTCGCTTTATTTATGTTCAACGTACAAGAAAAAAAGAATAATTGTATTTCCACTGTACCTGACACCCTGTTGCGGTATATTAATATATGTTTCCTTGCCCACAAAATCTCATGAACCCACATCATTGAATTTCACTGGTATTGGTATCGTTACATGCCTACTTTGTATCTGTAAGACTTCACCAGGCATTTAGAGTGTTGTATAGCTGTGATAAAGATCCAATTTTTACCGTAGTTCGTTTCATTTAATGTCTTTAATGTCCGACTCTTCTTTGTTATACCTTATAGTGCCATCCGTCTTATTACCTTCACGCTTTACAAGGCCTCATCTCTTCTCCCCCTCTCAGCACACTGGCCAAACAGGTTTAAATGGCAACGTGTCTGCTGCGGAGTGAGTCATTACACGTCTGAATGTTTCACCACGAGCACGGCACAGATCCTATATGTCATTTCGGGGCTGACAGTGATGTGCGAGACAGTATGAAGGCCGCAGTGTTTCTTAATATAACTTCAGTTAATAGTCAGATCCCCTTCCTCTTCTTCTCTGCTGTCTGACTCACTCACTCTGCCCCCTCTCAGATATGAAATGTTTTGTCTTTGTAGATATGAACCACGGAGGTGAATGTGGGGCTGCAAGTGTCTACGCTGCCCCACTTACTGCTCACCTCTGTGCATTCATGTCTGTTGGTTGAGGAGTGTGTTGTCCCATCACCACCACACTTTCTCTTGACTCCCTTCTTTCTCCTGTCCCTCTGGCTACTACGCTGTGCACACTCTTGATGCAGGCTGTCACTCTGGCACCTGTCAGCCACACACAATTACAGCCATTAAGGGATTACCTTTGTTGGGCTCCAATAGCTGTGGGGAGGAGCCAGTGGAGGAAGACTGGTGACGCACTCAAGAGGGAGGTCATAGTCGGCACTGCGTTCGCCTTAAGGGGCTTGTTTCCATTCTTAGAGGAGAAGGAGAAGACTTTGAAGAGATAATAAGTGTGTGGGGAATGACTGAGGGGGGGATTTAGATGAGGGCATTGAGGACAGTTTTTAGATGAGAGGCAGAAAGCTGGAACAATCCTTTTTTTTTCCTTCGGTCACATCATGTCGGCAGTCAAAAAAGGAAAGTGAGCGCAGTGCTTTGTATGTAAAAGGAGTCTGATAGACTCGGTCAAGGCTGACTGACTGAAGGCTATGTGTCACCTCACATTACCTTATGTAGTATGTTAATGTTGCACTTGAACACACAGCAGTAGACGGCTGTCTGACTGCCAACATGCGCATTCGTTCTGTATCTGCGCAAAAAGAACTGACCAGTCAATACAAGATAACCTACACGTTAAAGGTAGGTTAGTGAAATAACGTCTTATTAGATGGTTGACATTGCTTTACATTGTGTCCTCATATCTGAGGTCCTTGGCTTGTCAAAGGACAAAACTAAAAGCTGTAGTGAAAATTGCACTTCTCACTGATTCACGTGGCTAAACAGTGAGTAATATAGCTTGCGTTTGTTTGTTGCCAATTTAACACACTCAGTCAAGTCTTAACAAGGTCTCACCGGTGCCACTTGTCATTGTTTCTAACCTCATAACAGGGGTAGACAGTGCGAGTATTTCGCTTGCATTTGCCCCTCAAAAAAGACGTGTGCTAACCTGAAAAATCACTTACGGGCACGGTGTGCAAATGCATGATTGAAAACCTACTGTAATCTTTTCCCCGTGTGCTGCTAATCGTTTAAAAACTACAAGTCCCACAAACCACAATCTGCCAATCGCAGTAGGGTTTTCTGTGATGATGCAGCTGGTGTCAAGTAAGAAAAAGGTAACTAACACAAAAAACACTGACAATACGATAGGCTAGACGTAATATGTGCAGACATCGCTAAAAAAAGAAGCACATTCGTTTTTTATTTTGAGTGAAAAAGAGACTAGGGGAAAGAGGAATCCGGCGAGGTTCAACTAATGAGGCATTGCACTTTGCATTTACTGAGGCGGCTAACGTTAATATTAGCATGACGGCTTGAAACGACACGGTGGCTTTATTAGAAAACTTTATGAGTAAAGCTACCATGACCTTGCTGTCACTTCAGCATCCACTGGAGCCAACGGAGGGAGAACATACAGATTTTTATGTTTTAATGTCTAGAGAGGAGAGCATGATAAAGACGTGAGAGAGGTGACAGCATGAAGCAACTGACATGCTACTTTCTCTGTCTGAAACTGTTTTTTCCTGCTGTATTAATGAGTGTAATACATGGTTTGAGAAACTCAGCATCATGTGAACATTTTTGTCTGTGTTAAAGTTAGCGTAGAGCCCTGCACAAGGAGGCAAATGGGATGAATCTGTGGAGGATGGACACAGCAACATAGCAAAACCTTAACGTGACCAAAGAGTGTTAATGCCCATGAAAAATAACCACCAATCCTCCTGTTCCCTCATAATGAAAATACATGAAGCTTATCTTCACTACATGATAGTAGAGGTAATGTAATATGATGGAGTACCTAGACGCATCCTGTTTGGAAGTCTTGAGTGTCCTGATACTTTATTTGAACCAAAGCCATTACCAAATTGTGGACTTGGATGGAGACCACAAGCTGCCATGTGTTGGCACAGGTGTCGCCACATCATTTGCACATAATGCTGCCGTCCAACTAACAAACCCTTGACGGTGACATTTCAGTATCACTGAGAGCTGCAGCACTGTCAGAAGTAATGTCTTGCTCCGCTGTCTGCCCCTGTAACAAAGTCAGATGTCTGTTAACAAGTCCATCTGCACCTGGAGGAACTCTGTGCCTGAGCTCCCACACACAACCGCACCACATCATACACAAACACACACACGCACTCTGTCAGATAAGCTCAGTGAGGCCTTTGCAGGCGCTCTTCAGCTCTGGCCATGTACGGCGTTGTAAACGGCCCAAATTTGGACAAGGATTCCAGCCAGATAGTCGTGTGCCCTGAACGTGAGGCCGCTGTGTGTTCATGTGTATCTGTTTCCCTTGTCAACGCTGTTGTTGTCATAGCAACCCCAGGAGGGAGAGCGAGACAGTCCAGGCACAGTGTTCAGCGATGGGGGTGAGGGGATTGTGGTGGCAAAGTTTTTGGTTTTGAGTAATTGTGAGTAAAGTGTGTTTTGCTACTGATGATTAACTACAACTGTCAGTCAGTGAGTGTGTGTTACCAGAGATCAGTTCATAGCTGCAGAGATACTAAGGAAGAACGTTTTCTCCCAACTTGAGGGCTTTGTTTTTCTGACCACGTCTTTGCGGGTCACCTTGTTTACGTGTCTCTGATTCCAGGTCCTCTTCCTTACCTCGGGGCCTCTGTGTGTCCTGAATGCAAAGTGCACTGCAGGCTCTCCATTTCTGATTTTCCTCAAGCTCGTTGTTCTGGATGTTGAGCAGAAATATGACCTCCTTAACAGCTTGCTCCCTCTCAGGCGTGCGGCCAAGTAAAGCTGCTAATGCCCTGGCTGTGTATGCAATACAGTAAATGCGTTTTTGGAAAATAATAAGTATGTAAATATATGCATGGATGGATAGATTTACTTTATCGTGCAAGAGAGATTTTTTTTTCGTATATATTATGATGCCTACAGAACAGTAGTGGCTTAGTGGTTAGCAGTGTTGCTTGCTCAACAGCATGTCGTGAGTAGGCTTGTTGTCACAGCAGACATTTCACAGTGATGCAAGTCCTTGGCAGAACATTCCTAAAAACAGTATTCTCGGGGCATTGTCTCCTTTATTAAGGCCCAAATATACCAAACTGACATCTGACCTAGAGGAGATGTTGCTGTGCCGGCAGAGGAAAGGTAGAGGAAATAACCTCTACAGGAGCAGGCGGCGGTAGTTTTTTGTCGTCATGCAAAAAGGGAAACTGGAAGACCGGCAGGATGGATTTAAGATGCTAGTTAGCGAGTTAGTACATCAACAGCACAAACAATTAGGAATGATTTCTGCTGAGATCTTCTGCGATCTCACACACTCTTGACTTGAGTTGTTTGTTTGCTTTCCTCACTTCCTTTTATCTTGATCCATTCACCGACATCCTCCGCCATCTTGGACGCCGAAGCAACATGCTAAATTGGCCGAGAACAGCCGACAAAGGCTGACTAGCGCCAACGGTCTAGGATACGCTGCATAAACTAGGGCGGCAGACTCTTACCTGCAGCCTGATATTGACTGATGACCAACTGTCAGCCTGTTGTGTCAGGGCTCTTAGACTGGAGAGAGCGATGAGCAGTGACGTGCAACTGAGGTCGTTGGCTGGTCCTGAACAGTGGGGATGTTGTGATTATATGGTTGATTTTCACCTATGCCACCAGAATGCCCCAAAGACAGACATTTTGCTTGATTTCGCATGCAGAAATCCAAAGGTTGTAAACAAATAAAGCATTTTTCGCTATTTTATTGCTCACCAACCATATTAAATAATGCTTGTTATAGATTAGAACGTCTAGTAACATAGTTTGACTTCTAGACTGAGACTGTAGGTTTCATAAGAATAAAATCCAGACCTTTAAAAATGTTAATTTCTCATTAACATTTAACCATGCTGAACAGAAACTGAAAGTACACCCACCCTGGTGCAAATTCTGTGTCATAAAGTAGGTAAAAAATCACCCACTTCATCCGTCAGAGGACCTTAAATTAGATCTCTCCCACTTGCAGTTCCTATTCATTTATGTGGGTTTCACTTTTGTTTTCACTGCATTATCAGTCATTTATGGTTAGGTTTGCTGCACAGAGTATGGTTAAGCAACATTATGACGGTGCAAAGAAAATGCCAAATGCTTAAAAGCGCCCACTTTGTTGTGGGTGCTTCTTTGGTGACAGTGTGGGACGTGTCAATCATCATCAGACATGCATGATATATTTGTGGGTGGTCTGCTAGCTCTCAATGCAGTGTCTTTACTTCCCTTTGAATGTATTCGGTGAAAGTAGGAAAGGTGTCTCAGTCTTCTTCCATTGAATGACACAAACTCCTTTTTACTTTTGCTCAACCACAGATGTGGATTTAATTGAGTGATTCATCAGCTGCTCAGTGTAAGAGAAGAACGTACGGTTTGTGGTCTTTTCATTTGATTAATCATACGTGAGAGAGTATTTGGCTAATGTGCAGAGCTGAATGTTTCTGGAAAAGCAGTCTTTAGAAGTATAAATGAAGTCTCTTCCTTTCTGCACAAAGTAGCAGCGTATAGGCGGAACACCTCACTACCTCCATCAGCAGTACTACGCTATGTGGTATTTCAAGCACTCCTGTTATGTGGAGGCATTTTGAGAATGCTCCGCCTGCCAAAAATTCCCCAACAATTCTGGACGCATGTGGCAAGCAATCAGACACAGTGCAATGCTGCGTCTATGCAAGCTGTAACTATAGCACAGACATAAGCTCGTATGCATGTGGGCATGCAAACACAGACACACAGGCCAGGTCAAGCTCCTTGCTCCTCACAGTGGCCTCACTCCGCTTCTCTCTTTCTCCCCTAGGCATGCATAGACGACAATGTTGACATGGTGACTTTCCTGGTGGAGCATGGAGCCAGCATCAACCAGCCCGACAACGAGGGCTGGATCCCCCTCCACGCTGCAGCCTCCTGCGGATACCTAGACATAGCAGAGTGAGTATTGAGAGGCCTGTTTCTGAGAAGCAGTATCTGTTTCATCAGGTTTCTGCAAACTCATCCTCACATCCTGTTCTGTGTCTAGCTTTTTTTGTGTGACTGCAGCTCTCCTCATTAAATCTTTCAGTTCAGTTTGTGTGAAAATATCTGAGCGGTTGTGTCAGTAAGGTTCCTGTGTGAAAGTCCAGCTGGTACGATACAATTTAATTTGGATTGCCAAGCACAAAGTGACATCAGGGCTGGCTCCAGTTGAGGTCTGCACTGTCCTGTCACCTCTCTGACCCCCTCCATTAGTGACCCCTGTCTTTATATTGGTGCTAGCAAGATTGATGTGCTTTGAGTGTGGTCTAGTGCTGTGTTACCTTTTTGTTTTACCAGAAAAGGCACTCAAATAGCTATCACCAAACCCTCCAGACCCTATTTGAATAAACATTAATTTTATCATTGAAGAACGTTCTTCATTCAAAGCGGACAGAAACGTAATAGAACTCACTGTTTTGGTTCAAGTTCCACTTTTCCAACAATCACCAACTCTAGTTTGGTTGAAATAAACTCTTCAACCCTTAATTATTACCTCCACCAAGGAGGTTATGTTTTCACCAGTGTTGGTCTGTTTGTCTGCAAAATAACTCAAAAAGTTATGAACGGATTTTGATGAAATTTTGAAAGTGGATAATGGGACAAGGAACAGATGATAAAATTTTGGTGGTGATCGCTTGAATCGAAGTGGATAAAATAATAAAAAAGTCTATGGTCTGACAGCCTCAGCAGCAATTCCAATTTCTAAAGACGGTGAATATAGCGCCATCTGGTGGCTGGAAAGTACATCTTGTTCTACTTGCTAAATATTGTTGTAATTCTAAAGTTGAATTTAATGTTCTGTGTTGGAAAAAAAGAAAGTGAAAAATACAAAAAAAACCCATCTTATTTTCTGTGTTGGTACAAAATGAAAACGAAATAAATACACCTCAGTGTCTCCATGGTGAAGGCATATATAACCTAATAATGATAGTGATGCAAACAACCTAATTGTGATGCAGGCTGCAAAATCTGATGCAGAGGGGGAGGGAATATCACCTACTTGGCGGAGGTCTGCACTCTCTGAGTGCTTTTCTAGTTAGATGTATAAATTACTGTGTATTTAAATGGAAGAAAAGAGATCTTAACCTTTTAACAAAAAGGTCTATCTCTGTAGGGATCCTTTCCATACGATTTCAGACACTTAATATAATAATCTGAGCCTGTCAGCGGCAAAAACAAGTGCTTGTAGTGGACGTAAATAGACCGTGAAAACGTGCCCCAAGTGGTTACATCGTAGCCTGTTTGGAAGCTGCTGGCTGCAACACTTGATTAATACTGGACCAGATTCAAAAGTTGTTGTTACAGTTATAATAAATATCTGTCTAAATATCCTAGTCTTCTAGGACTAAAACTCAGGGCATGGAAATACTGCAGCTCAACTTTAGAGCTTGATTCCAGGTGCACTTGCCTGACCTCTCCATATTTGATTACATTACTCTAACAATGTGTGTCTTAGTTATCGGATGTGCTGCTGCCAGCGTGCTACTGAAAATGATGGCTATTGACGTGTTGATTCTGGAATGCTAGCTGACGTGCCCATGGGCATCTGCACAGTACACGGGTGCCAGTTGGCAGTCGTCGAGGATGTTGAGGGATCCCGAGGAAATTTGTCAAAACAATGTTACAAACAAACAGTAGAACCTGTAAGAGTGCCACTGTGCAACATTAAAGGGCAAGTTCGGTATTTTTCAACCTTGCTTTCCCATGTTTGTGTGTGTAAGTGCAATGGGAACAAAGTCCAGTATTGAGGGAGACAGGCTGTAATGTAATCATTGGGGGCACGTTAACATCGTCCATTTACATCCACTGTAAGTGCTTGTTGTTTTCACTGATAGGCTCAGATTATTATTTTAAGTGTCTGACAATATTATGGAAAGGATCCCTACCGAGAAAGACCTTTTTGTTTAAGCAGGAACAGCCCCGAAATTACCATTGCCAATTCCAGTAAATAATTTTAGCATGTATAGAGTAGGATATTTTCAGTTTTAAGACAAACCAAGACAGGTTTTGGGAGTTTATATTTGTTCCGATTACTTTGAATGAAGTGTTTTATGATGACGAAATTACTGTATTTAAATGGAGTCTGGTGGCTTTGTTGATGGTGATTTCAGGGCTGTGTCTGGTTAAACAAAAAGGATCTTACTCATTAATAAAAAGGTCTGTCTTTGTAGGGATCATTTCTATAATGTTGTCAGACACTTAGAATAATAACCTGAGCCTGTCACTGTCAAAAACAACTTTTAGCGGATGTAAATGGATGGTGTTAACATGCCACTAGTTATTACATTACAGCCTGTTTCGTCCTGCAGTCTGCAGTGCTCTCGTTCAATACGGGACTGATTTAAAAACACGGTTGCTCCCATTTGCACTTAGACACAAAAACGTATAAAAACAAGGTTTAAAAATACCGAACTTGCCCTTTAATATTGCACAGCAGAACTCTTAACTGGTTCTGTCGTGACATTGTTTTGAGAAATTTTCTTTGAATCCCTTAACATCCTCAACGACTGCCAATTGGCGCCGTTACACCGTATGCCCATGGGCATTTCAGTGAGCATTCCAGAATCAACACGTCAAAAGCCATCATTTTCACTGGCACACAGTCCTCGGCACATTTTGACAGGAGCGGCAGCGCATCTGATAGCTCACACACACACATTGTTAGAGTGATGTAATCAAATATGGAGAGATCGGGCCTCTATAACTGGAATCGGGCTCTAGAGTTGCACTTGTCGTATTTTCCTGCCCCTAGTCCTTTTCAGGTAAGGAGACTGCTCGCAGGGCACTGAACACAACACAGAGATGTTATCAGAGGATATTTAAACAGGCTAAAGGGGGCTGAAGGAGCTCAGTTGTACTCATTGTTCAGCATATTGGGAGTGTGCTGTGACCTGCTTTACTTCTGTGTTACATTACAGGAACCTGGCTTCAGATTTATCCCCACTGTTGATGTTTTCCCAAAAAGTAACAAGTGCAGACTGGAAGGAAGATAAACATGTGGATTATGTATAAATTAGCTGCCGGGCAAATTTCCTGCCCAGCATTTGTGTCGTAATTAAATAGTCTTTTTGAGCAGTAATGCAGAGAAATGACATTCGCAGTGTCCGTAAAAATGTCCACACAGTTGTGAGATATTTTAGTGTTGTTAGCGTCTCAAACCCAGCAAGTCTGTGTCCAGTAGGCCTCATGAACACAGCACCAGCAGTGGGCTAGTATTACAGAAAACAAGAAGTTTTTTGTTGTCGCATAATGAATGAAAGGTCAAGTGGCTGGCCTGATATGGGTGACTAATGGAGACATCATGTCACAGAGAGAAACTCAGCAACCTGATGTGGGCGGTGAGCTCTCAGTAGACCCATTTTTAATCCCAGCATCCTCATTCACAGTAACGGGAACTCCAGAGCGGGACTGTATCTCTGCGCCCCTGGTGTCACCACAGCCATCTAATGGTAGGGTTGGTTAGGAATCCCACAGTGGGACTCTGGACCACAAAGCCATCAAACCTAGTAAAGCTGACCCAAAATAGGCAGAATAGAAAGTCCAATCAAGGAAGTATAAAACTCTGAAACGTAACTGCAGTCATTTGCCATTTGGGGGGGAAGTCATAAGCGCTGAGACTGTTTCAAGTGGCGTGTTGGCCTAATGAGAAGGGCCTGAGTCTCGCCGCAGCTTTAATTGGAAGCAGCTGAAGCCAAGATGTGAAGTGGGTAGAAAGGTCTTGAATCTCTGTTGGGGGGAGGCAAAGATAGAAAGGGTTAAATCACTAAATAGCCTTTGATACAGTGTTAAATTTTGGTTGTATATTATTATTTATGGAGTTGTGGTTTTATGCCTTAAAGGGACAGTTCGCCCTAAAATAAAAATCACATAATTTTCCTCTTAGCTGTAGTGCTGTTGATCAGTCTGGATACTTTTGGCGTGAGTTGCAGAGTGTTGGAGATATCAGCCTAAGAGATGTCTGCCTTCTCTCCAAGATAATGCAACTAGATGACACTCAGCAATGAATGCTGGGATTGCATATGTAGTTGCAGTTATGTACTGCAAGACAACGGGGACAGTAGTTTACTGTCAAACCTGGAGAGTAGTAAACATCCATGCCCTGGTTTTGTGCCACTCCTCATTCAGACGCCTCTTTTTCTTTATTTTTCAGGTGTGGCGTGTTCACTGTGTTCACTGTGCTCACTGTGCTCGCTGTGTTTGCACAGACCCTCTGCAATTTAAACACACCGCGTGACTTAGGTTCCTTTAGCATATTACTTATTTGAACATGGAACATGGCTATTTACCTTTGTCATATCACATGTGCTGTAACTTCAGGGTGTGCTGAACACCAGTAAAAGACTCGTATGTTATTAGACAAGTCAGTTTTATTTATGTAGCACCAAATAACAAAAATTATCTTGTCTGTATGGACACCTTTTCCTCCTAATTTAATTTGTTTTATTTTTATTTTTATTTTATTTTATTTTATTTTATTTTATTTTATTTTATTTTAAGAATATACATCTACACATTTCTTATTGAGGATTTTAAGCAGCGACCAAACAGCAACATGTTTAAGATTTTGCACCAGATAATTATGGATTTTATTGTAATGATTAATACATTCAGTATCAGTGTTATTGTTGACGTGTTGCGAAGACATGACGGGCAACACAGGAGTTGCAGACTGTGGTGTAGTCGTGTCAACCAGTTTAAAGTGACAGACCTCCTTTCCTTTTCACCCCGTCAGAGGCTAGAGTTTGACCTGAAACTTTTCAGCACAAAAAATCAGCTAGACTGTAACCATCTTGGTTTAAACCTAAAATGTGTTGTGGTTGCAGGTATCTCATCAGCCAGGGTGCCAGTGTAGGAGTTGTGAACAGCGAGGGTGAGACACCGCTGGACATCGCCGAAGAGGAGGCGATGGAAGAGCTGCTGCAGAATGAGATCAACAGACAAGGTGCAGTATTAAAGACATCTTGAACTTGACTGTCCTTGTCACTCAACATAAAAATGTGTCTCAAGTGAATTTAACCACTGGTAATGCACTGTAGCTAACACAGCCTCTGCCAGGAAGTTATGTATTATTAATGCAGAAACAAAGAGGAAGTGGAGACAGGCCAGTGCTGGATTTTTGTGTCGCTACCAATATTTGGCAGCGCTATTTCTGAACATGGGCACTGAGCTTTATTCAGTGGGTGATTTAACAGGGAAAGTGCTCATTAATAAACACTGCTGTAAATGCACCAGTTACAGAGTTAGCCAAGATGATCAGCCAATAATAAAAATAGAGGATAATAATTTTGTGAAGAAGCTTCCAGACATAGTTTTGGGGCCAAATGCATAAAAATGAACTTTATAAGTGCGGCTTTGATTTACAGATTGACAGAACACTGTAGACTAAACAACACAATCAGTGAAATTGGCAAACACCAATTTATAATTAATCTTACCCTTATCATATCACCTGCAGCTATCAGCTAAAACCATGTGTACACCTGGCCTGAAGCCTGCGTCACGTGCACACATTCTCACTTCACATTCCTCCTTTTTAAATACCAGTTAATGTGTGGGAAAATGTGTTTGCATGTTTTTTGTGCATACACATCGTTGTGCATCTGGCCCCTGATATGTTAAGCATTTAAATGGCAGCATAGCTGTGAGGGGCGTCTGTGTGCCCTTCATGCATGTATGAGTATGTTGTCAAATAGACTCTGAGTTCTCATTGAGTGTCAGTCACCTGCTGTTTTTCACTCGCCTGCCTGCTGAAAACTTACATAATATAGAAAAGTGATCCAGCTGTGTTGTGAGCACTCATGTGATGATTCAAAACCGAAAAGTCGAGTCTTTCTATTTTGGGGCCTGGGCATTCTTGAGATGATGAAAGGCCCTTCCCTATGGTGAGAGGCCACATACAGACGTGTTAACTGGCCCCGGGTCAGAGGGGTGCTTGTCGGCTTGCTAATAAAGGTGAGCTGGCCTGCCCCGCTCTACGGAACGAGATGGCACTCAGCTTGTGGTGCTCAAAGTGCCAAAAAAATACATTTGAAAACTCAACATCAATGTCTCTTTCCAGAAATCATGACCTGGTTACTCAAGATAATCCACAGACCTTGTTGTGAGCAGTTTCATGTAGGAACTATTTTCTTTCTATCAAACTACACCCACCAACCATATCACCACACAGACTGAAGCCTGCATCTACTGCTAACTCACCTAGCATCACTGAGCTAGCTAATGTTACAGCCCAAATTAACACCCGCCAAGCGCCATAGATTTTCCATTTGGCGGGTAAATATTTGTACAAAAATCATCATTTAATAAAAAACTACTAGTCCTACCTCGTTCTCCTAGCACTCTTTTGCACCCTGATGAAAACCTTCAAGTCGAAACCGGTCAGTGTTTTAATGGAGGCAGCATGTTGTTTTAATAAAGGCTTTTTAACTTCATTCAAACACATTTGTTCCTGCTCGACGTAGAGTGCCTTAAGTTCAAATTTCCTTCCTAATAAAAAAAAAAAAAAAACTATGTTGAGAATTTGTACCGCATTTTGGTGTCATTTACGGTGCCCTGCTCCTTTGCTATCATGGTCGGCGTTTCATGCACACACACACTCTCAAGATGTGCGCAAAGAAACCGATTGTTTAGCGCTCACTTGCTGACAATGTGCTGCTAGCTACCATCAGGCTAATGTGTAGCATGGGGTTGAGTTGTGTCCATGCTGGAGGTTTTGTAGGTTGAACCAAGATGACAAACTCTTTATTGCTTCCAACACTGTCAGCTTCACTTCTTCCATTCTCACCTGTCACATTAAAAGCCCTAGACATATCCACTAAGTCACTGCTTACCTGGAAAACCTATATACATGCTGAGTCTGTGGTGATGAGTGTATCAATACATTAAAATAATTTAGCTTTAACTTTTGCTCTGGCCTTTTCTTTAAGTTTATATTCAACATGATACTTTTTTCATCTCAATGAAATGCACCGAAACAAATGTGTATGTGACACAAAAAGGCAGTTTGTTACTTTAGCCTCTAAAAAATATGCTGGTGATTGGTTTTATCTACCAGTTGCCTTGTCTGGTGAGTCAAAAAGTTCATTTCGGACACTGATTTCAGTTCAGTTCATGAGGATGCCATTAATGTTTATATCACATGCTGTCAAAAGCACAAGCCTCTTGTCTATGAGTAGATCCACGCTTTCATTTGTGTAGTGGCGCAGTTCGTAGAAAGAAAACTGTTACTGCACGAAACTGCTCATAACAACACCTGTGGATTATTTTCAGTCCTGAATCCTGGAAAGAGACATTACTGTTGAGTTTTTCAAATGGAAGCCATCTAGTTTCATTATAGTTGAGAGAAGGCAGACATCTCTATGGCCGATATCTCCAACACTCAGCAACTCACACCAAAACAATAGTATTTTATTTTGGGATGAACTGTCCCTTTCAGCAAGCTATAAGCAAGTGTTTGCATTGCATAGAAAAATGCAATACTGAATAGCGACGGTTATTGAAAGGTTGCTGTAAGGCAGAAGATGCACAGTCTCTATTCACACTATTTTGAGCGTATTGCAGAAACGGGGCTGCCGGTGTCTTTACAGTTATTAAAGTCCAGGTCCAAGTGTTAAAAAGCGCAGGGTATCCAGTTATATTTACACCCAGAGTGTTGTTTGCATGTTGCGCTCCTTGCCCGTGTTATGTAACGGCGGTGAGACATGCACCCACCCGAACCTCAAGCATCTCGGCCAGCGGCAGCTGTCAGCTTTGATTTGCTGACGTCTGAAGATGTGCCGCCTGGTTCGGAGCATCCACACACTGCCTCCCCTAAGATTCATCACTGACAGATGCAAAACAAAATGTGCATCTTCATTTGCCACGCTCATAGACCTCACAGAGCCAAACTAGTGAATACATTTTCATTATGTGGACGTTACGTATTCAAGTTTGAGCTGTATTTAGTTATTCTTTAATGCAGACTTGCATAAATGTGCTTTTGAGATAAAACTGCGCTGACGAATGAATGTGCGATGATCCTGGCCTCAGGGCAGCTGCAGACAATCCACAGCTCAGTCCTCTGTGCGAGAGGTAGCAGGCAGCATTATGCAACTAGCTGTTGTGTAACGCTTCTGTATGATTGTAATGTGATTTTCTCCTCTCAAAGAGACACCAGTCATGGGGTTAAACTTGTTAGCAAGTGGCCACGGTTTCCCCTCAGCAGGGCCAGCCTCTAGATCCTCTCCTTGACCCTGATTAGGTCAAGTGACTGGACAACCTCCGTCGCCCTCCTTCCCCTTCTCCATCAGCTGCTTCATGAGGGCTGCTGTCTGTCCTTGTGATGGACTGAAGGTGGATAATCTCACTGTGTCTCTATATCGCACTCTGTCCCTGGTGCTGAGAGGACACACGGCTGAAACTGTAGTTTCCTCTCAGTTTAAAGTAATTGTTTTCTTTCTTCTCTCCTAAAAAGCCAGCAGTAACAGTTCTTATCTCAGAGGATCCTGGTGCCTGCTTCAGGGTAGATATCTGAAGATATTTCATTCTGGCCTCACCAGACATACTGTAGGTACAGTATACTGTCGATGAGGTGGAGGGGGAGGCAAGTCCTTTTTTGGTCTATTGGATTTTCTTTTTATCTTCTCCTGTGGAAGATGTGCTGTTCTCTTGTAAAAACTTGACTTTGAACCGCTGCCAACTCTTCCACTCGTTCCTGTTCTGTAGTCCTACTTAGAGGCCATTAGGCTCCCTGCTTTTTATAGACACAGTGTAGGCTACTTCCCAAGAGATCACAGGACGCTGGTCTACCTGGCCAGCTCCCATTGCCTACATTAACTGAGCTGCACTCAGGAAGTTGAGGTTAATTTTCCTCCACAGAGTGTGTGTACTGCGTTTAACTCTAACTTGGCAAGTTGGGATGGATTTACATGACAGCTGAGGTTAGAACTGTAGCATTTCTGTAGATCTCACACCTTTTTGATTTTAATAATTAAATCGAGTTAGGCTATGCATACCTGGTCACACTTCAAAGTTAAGTGCACACAGAACAAAATGAGCTAGATTACATTCAAAGGTCTCAATTTGAATTTTGAACTTATTTCAGTCCCAACAAATTAACTAGTTGACGTTCATATCTTTAGTTTTCTTATAAATAGAATTAAACCTTGTGATCATCATTCGCTCACAGATATTTCCTTAAGGCTAATTTATACTCCCTTTACGTACGAAAATAGATACGTCCATTTCATACATTGTAAACGCCACTGCCCTTGTGCTGTCTTGCGTCCTTTATATGGGCATAGGTACAGTCAAGAGATTACTAGAGGGCAGAGTGGAAAGTTTCACACAACAACAAAAGAGGTGACAGTGGAGGAGGTCGTAATATTGTACCTTTAAAAGGAGGCGTCCTTCTATATGATGGTGGTCTGTGATGCCATCAAATACGTCCTGTCATGTGGACAGAGAATTCTTTTTGCTTTATTACTGATTTGTGCCATTCCGCCATTATTTCAATATGTACATCATCTTCTATGGTCGTGTCTCGCTTGAACTATGCTACACTGTCTCCACCATTCGTCCATATCTGTAAGCTCTCAGAAATCCTGCACAAATATGGATAAAATGAATGCAGAGTGTGGACAGAAGACTCTGTTGGTCTCTGTCTCTGTATCTAACGTTAAGTATAAATGAGCCCTTAGACTGGTCTTATGCTTCAGCTTGACATTGGGGCTGGTTTTAAACAACCAACGGGCACAGTCTCCTTTAAATATTCATATGAACCTTCGCAGTACTGGTAGCTGTGTTGTCTGAATTGTCAGTGGCACGCTGTGTTGAAGTCTATTCTCCTGTGAAACAGTGGGTAGGGGAAACCCATATCTATAAGGACAACTACTGGCATGCAGTACAGCAGTATGGGAGCATCATTAACCATCGCAAGAGTCAACGATGCTTATGTTCATAAGTTGAAAATAAATACATTTAGTTCACCTTTCACCAAAAACATAAGTCAGTTATATGAACGCGCACTTGCACAACCCTGCCTGGTGTCGTATGCTCTTTAAATAGCTTAAAGTTAAGCATGTTGAAAATACTCAATATAACTCGTGTCGGTGTTGATGAAATACACCACAACAATGTGCGACACTAGACTAGACTAGGCTAGATCACAAATGACGTCTGCTAATGTCATGCAGATTTTTAAAAGTGTCTGATGCAAGTAAATTGTGTCTTTAATTTAGATTTTGATCACATTTCCTATTTGTAAGCTTCTTGTCATGTCATAGAATATGTAATTATCTAGCCTAAGTTGTGTGAACAGTTTCTGGTTTTTGTAACGTTTTAAAAATTGTGACAATATTTTAGCAGGCATATCTAAGTAACCACTGACCAGCCAGCCATAGTGAGACACTGGTGAGGTGTCCCATAGTCATGTGGTTTAAAATGTTTTAAGGAAAACTTGAACTTTCGTCGAACATAACCTCAGATCCGGACTCATCGTCATAAGATCTGGTTTCACTTTCTTAGACTTCAGTCCACTGATGAGCAATGAACCAGAGTATTACTGTTACCTTTCTCAATGTGAGCCTGTGTTGTGTGTGATATTTAAGGCATATCAAAAAACTGCGCGAATAAAAAGCTCACAACAGATGTCTTCATGACTTTGTTTTTGAATTTGAAGTGTCCTCTTCTTGCCTAACAGACCACCTTGTGCTCCTCTCCAGCGAGCAATGACTGAATTTCTGGGGTAAAGTTAGACCTCTCCTCCGCCTGCCCATTTGCCTAAGCCAAGCTTGCAGACACAGATGTCCCCTTTCATTGGTTTAAAAGCTCGAGGCAATCTTGGAGCTTTCTGGAGTGTCAGGAAATGAGCGATGATGTATCCTTGGGAGTAGAACAAAAACCTATAAGATCAGCTGCAGTTTTGGCTCCTGCCCCAGAGCACTTCTTGGATCACTGTTTACGTAGTTCGACACAGTTAACACTCAGTCAACGAGGCAACGACTCGTGCAGCCGTGCATTTCAGACCGTCTTGTGCTCCAACCAGGTGTCAACAGGACAATGCAGGCCTGTTTTCACTGCATGAAGCTTATACCTTAGACATATTGACCCACTTAACCGGCTGAGGCTTGTGTGTTTGCAGCAACTATTTCATTGACAAATTGACAGAATATTGGCACAGAAGTAATTGCGAAGGCAGAGCAAGTGCTTTAAAACACCCTCTAGTGTTTACAGGCTGCCAGAATAATGTCATGTCGATTTCTTTTTCTTCTGTAGAACCTTAACGATGGATAGCATTGCTGCATTATCATTACAGTGTTTAAATATGCAGAGATTTATCATGTGGCTGTGTATTGAAAGATTTCCTGTGTAATCCATACCTGCAAACTAACGTAAAGTATCCCAAACATTCACCTCTCTTGATGTAAACAAGCACAACTTGTTATAAATACCTCAATGTGCCTCACTCCTCTATTCTCTGGGTTCAGTGTTACAGCTGGCAGCTTGCTCCTAAGTAGCAGCTAATCTGTCAGTGCCAATTTGACGGTATCAATCTCCTGTGTCGCACACCAGGGGTGGACATCGAGGCAGCCCGGAAAGAGGAGGAGCGGATCATGCTAAGGGACGCCCGGCAGTGGCTCAACAGCGGCCAGATCCAAGACACACGGCACACCAAGTCTGGAGGGACGGCGCTCCACGTAGCTGCTGCGAAAGGATACGCCGAGGTTTTAAAGTAAGCAGCGGCATTGATTTCACATGTTGAAGACTGAGTGTTAAGTGTTTTCTCTGATGAACTCATTTGTTGCGTGTTGTTACATAAATCCTGTCCGTTTTCTGACGTTAAATAAATACTATTTATAGTCCAGACAGCGTTGAGGCCTCGCATCGTGTGTTTCTGGTCTCTGCGTCTTGTCAGTGTGTTGTGCTGACATTGTCTCTGTGGGCTGTTAATACAGCTACACCGCTCGAGGAAACTGCAGCCACCTGTCCATCTGGTCCGGGAAGCCAGCCAGCACACTGTACTGCCATAGATAGCTCTGAGATCTCTGATGTTTAGCACAGCCACCATATACAAGAGGGAGATCTAAATGTTTTCCCCGTCATGACAGATTTACGGGCTGCAATATTAGAGCTTTCAAATTTGCCAACCTCATCGTGCGCTCGCTCAGGGATGACTAAGATTTTCAGATTATGTTTCCATGTGTTTAGGGGATGGACTCTGTATCTCATAAATCTGACCCGGGGTTACAATGCTGACGCACTTCTAAAAGCCTGGACGCTGTCAGCACCTTGAAAGATTAGGTTACAGAATCAAAGCCGAAATAAACAGATTCGCAAATTCTAACGAACACTGTTTCTGGTTCCTGCAGGCTTTTAATCCAAGCAGGGTATGATGTAAATATTAAGGACTATGATGGCTGGACTCCGTTACATGCAGCAGCACACTGGGGCAAAGAGGAAGCGTGTAGGATACTGGTGGAGAATCTATGTGACATGGACCTCATTAATAAAATGGTGAGTAACTGGAACTGTCACGAGTCCCGTCGTTAAGTGCCGTGCAATCCATATTATAGATAACATGGGTTTTATTTCCTCCCTCAGGGCCAGACAGCTTTTGATGTAGCAGATGAAGATGTTCTGGGATATTTAGAAGAACTACAAAAGAAGCAAAATCTGGTAAGTCAATGTGTCTGTACTGTCAGCAGTGTTAGTGGTGGTTAAATATGATTGAGTTCATTTTATTTTAAACACAAGACAGGGCTCAGCACTAAATTATAAAAGTAGTTGCCAGGCTTGAAACCAGGGATCAGCTTTTGATCGCTGAAACTGAAATAATGGCTGCTACTTTTAGTCACCATGTGACACAAGGGCCCTGACACACCAAGCCTCAGGTCGTCCTTCACTATAATACATCAATCAATCATGCAAATAGCTGTTCATCGACCCTTGTGAAGAATTGGTTGCCAATTTTTCAAAATGGTTGCCACCGGCAACTTGGCAGACGTTACCGTCGTGCCTCGCAAGAGAGATTGTGTGTCCAGGATTGTATGTCTCTTCCCCTGTGAGAATATCTGATTTTTGTTTTCTGTTTTGCAGCTGATAGGTGACAAGAAAGACGTTAAGAAATCTCCTTTGATTGAAACGACAACCACCGGGGATAACAACCAATCACTGAAACCACTCAAGAGGTAAATAGCCTGAAAATTCATCAACAGAAACTGTCTGCTAAATTAGTTTTAAGATTATCAAACCATCTGTAGCGTAGGCATAACTAATTAAACTTCTTGTTTGGTTTGAATATTTCATGATGTATCTGTGACTTAAACACTGCACTGATGCTGTTGGTTCTTTACTAATGGTGTTAAATCTGTGTTGCAGCAAAGAAACGCTGCTTCTGGAGCCTGAGAAGAGTGCCCCACGCATCGAGACCTTAGAACCGGAGAAGGTGGATGAAGTAGAGGAGGGGAAAAAGGACGAATCAAGCTGCTCCAGTGAGGAAGAGGATGATGAAGACTCAGAGTCAGAGACTGAAGCAGGTACATGTGAGAGAGTGTGTGTGTGTGAGAGAGAGAGAGAGACTTATTTTAGAATTCAGTAGATCAGGTCTAAAAACAAAGCGTTGACTGGGTGTCAGTTGAATCACTGACATAAAATTTAATTCCGTCAGCTCTGTGTCAGCACATAAATTCTTTCTAGTCTTGACTGTAGAGCTGCAGTTAACCATTGTTTTAATGATTATGTCCGACTATGTCCATCTTAGTCTCTAAGGTGATGCCTTTAAATTGGGGAATTCTGGATCAATACCAATGGAAAAAATAACAACTTGGCCGATAGCCGATACCAATACACATACTGTTTTTTAAACGCTTTCCACTTTTCCAAGGGGAACTGGACGCGGGCTGCTACTGGCAATCTTATTTTTTTATTGATAAGACATTTAATAACACTTAACTTTCATTTTTTAATTGTTAGTACACAGAACAAGCTTGTAGATGATGCATTTGTAAAGCAGGGGTGTAGTTTTGTTCGTTTAGGCACCACAGTGCACCTGTGTGAAAGCGCACGGGTAGGATGTGGCTTGTTTCAAGGGTTCTGTAGGTTTAAATACATTTGTCAACTATAACTATAAAATGAATGGATGTTTACTGCCTTCTCATCTTTTAATAGACTGAGAAAAATAGTTTTGTTCACTTAAACACTCAAAGGCTACCGGCTACTTTTAAGATGACATTTTCTGGTATGTTACATTGTCAATCAGTCAACACTCCTTAACTGTCAATATGACAACTCTGACCATTCCCGAAAAGATGAACAAACACTGACTATGCAAAGACACTTTAGGCACTCAGTCTACCAATGTGATAGCCAGAGCCAGCTAGACAACGAGGTCATGCACATGAGAAGAGACGATGGCTAATTAATTTGCACAAGGACGTTAGGTTTGGTGAAGTTACGGAAGATCGCCCTCACTGTCATAATCTGCCAAAATGATGGATGGCCTTCAGATTTTAAGGTCACTGTTTCAAAAATTCAATCAGTGACAATATTTGGTTAACGTGACCTCTGATTTCCATATTTAAGAGGCTGAATATTTAGTCCATTGATTATGCGAGTGGTCACCTGATTGTTGCAGCTCTAATTCTCTGAGCATAATCAACTCTTTTCTTTTTGACTCCTCCAGATAAGACCAAGCCTTCTGCATCGGTGAGCAACAGCACGACGCCCGCCCCGACCAGCATCACCGTGTCACCTCCAACTAGCCCAACCAACCAGGTGACAACCCCCACTTCACCGGTAAAGAAGGTGCGACCTGGTGGACGTGTTATTCATCACCCTACCCTGCGCAGACAGCTGCCACAGCACTGGCAGAAAAACAAAAGACAGATTTCATTCAAATTAGCAGCTGGTTGGTTTCAAAACGCCTTGGAGGAAATTAAACGCTGCAGCACAGCTGTGATGTAATCATGTCACTATTCCCCCCCTCAAACCATTTCAAGTAGTAACTGCACCTCCTCTGTCACATCGGCTTTACTCTGCTGAGACATGTCGGTGCCTCACTCTCTACACAAATCAGTGAAATCCACCATCTATTTAGTTACTCTCTCCCTTGAACACAAACCTAATTTCACAGCCGGCTGACGATACTGAGGCGTTTACGTAAAAGCAGTTCACACTCCAGGCCATCACAGAAATAGTTGTCCCTGGTTGTGATTTGTGCTCCTCATGTTGCAGTACAATGAGTGCACACAGCTAACAAATGTCACAGAGGCCCTGAGAGTGACATTTTACGACTAATTGTCGGAGGCGTTTAACAAACATGGCAACGGGCTGCACAGTGGGGATGATTGGTGGCCGATGCTGGATGATGTTAACAGTTTACTATAAGAGGAGGCTGGAGTACACAGAGCACTGGAGTGGATTGGTTGTCAGGAATGAAAACCAGGGCTTGCATAGCAGTGATTTCCCACTTTGAGTCTGCTGCCCTCTGCTGGCAAAATGAAGCCATGCATTTAACTAAAGTGAATCTGTCTCCTTCAGTCAATGTGACATCATGTTTAACTGTAGGTGTTTTCGAGTGTTTGTGTGGCCAGAGTTAATCTAGGATGCTTCGAGACCCAAAAAGGAAACCCCTAAATTAAAGCCATGACAGTCATTGACACTGTCTACAGATTTCATTACCTTTTGATGCTCCAGAATGTTGCTCAAAGGGTAAGTTGGTATTTTCCTAGACGCTGTTTTACCACATTTTATGTCTTAGTAACTAATGGGAACAACCATTTTTGAAACTGGTCCAATATGGAGCGAGAGCGCTGCAGCTGGCAGTAGCGACACATGCTGCAATGGAACCAAGTATGTTCGCACCATCAATGTTTGTCCTTTAAAAGTGTTTGTTTTTGACAGTGACAGGCTCAGATTGTTATTCCAAGTGTCTGACAATAGTATGGAAAGGATCCCTACAAACATAGACCCTTTTTTAAACAGTAAGATCCTTTTTGTTTAACTACAAACAGCCCTGAAATCGCCATCACCAATTCCACCAGACTCCATTTAAATAAACAGTAATTTTAGCGTGTATAGAGTCAGCATATTTTCACATCTAACTGAGTGAATTAAAGGTTTATTTCAACCAAACCACAGTTGGTGATTGTTGGAACAGTGAAGAGACAAACCAAGATGGTTTGAAGTGTGAATTGTATTTTATAATGATAAAATTATTGGTTATTTAAATGGGGTCTGGTGGGTTTGGACATGGCAATTTCAAGCTTGTTTCTTGCAAAAAAAATGGTCTTTGTCTTGTATTTTGTCTTTAATTGATACGACAGTATTAAGTGTTAGAGGTGGAGAGAGAGAGAGAGATGGGATGACGTGCAGCAAAAGGCCACAAGCTGGAGTTGAACCCATGGCCGCTGTAGCAAGGAAATTGCCATTGTACGTGGGACACCTGCTCTACCCACCGAGCTACTGGGTACCCCCACAAAAAGGATCTTAACCTTTAACAAAAAGGTCTATCTCTGTCGGGATCCTTTCCACCATGTTGTCAGACAGTTAAAACAATAATCTGAGCCTGTCAGTGGCAAAAACAAGCACTTTTAGTGGATGTAAAATGATGGAAACAGCTCCAAAATAGCTGTCGCCATTCCAACCAGACTCTAAATTACTGTTCATTTAAATAAAGTCAACAGAAACAAAAGAAAACTCACAGAAAAACCCATCTTGGTTCATTTTTTCCACTGTTCTAACAATTACCAACTCTGGTTTGGTTAAAAGAAAACCCCTTATTCACCCAGTTAGATGTGCAAATGTCCTTGTTCCATACACACTAAAATTACAGTTTATTTAAATGCAGTCTGGTGGAACTGACAGTAGCAATTTTGGGGCTGTTTTCAGTCAAACAAAAAGGATCTTACTCTTTAACAAAAAGGTCTATCTCTGTAGGGATCCTTTCCATAATGTTGTCAGACACTTACAACAATAATCTGAGCCTGTCAGTGGCAAAAACAAACACTTTTAGTGGATGTAAACTGATGGAAACAGCCCCAAAATTACCATTCAAACCAGGCTCCAAATAAATAGTAATTTTGTCATCATAAAACAAATCAACAGAAACAAAAGAAAACTGTACCAACAACTCTGGTTTGGTTGAAATAAACCCTTAATTTACCCTGTTAGATGTGCAAATATTCTTGATCCATAAACACTAAAATTACTGTATACTGTGAATGGAGTCTGGTGGAAATGACAGTAGCAATTTTGGGCCTGTTTCTGGTTAAAGAAAAAGAATCTTACTCTTAAACAAAAAGGTCTATCTCTGTAGGGATCCTTTCAGTAATATTGTCAGACATTTAGAATAACAACCTGAGCCTGTCAGTGGCAAAAACAAGCTCTTTTAGAGGAGGTACATGTGGTTACATTGCACCTTGTTTTCACCTTTTTAAAACTGGTCCAGCATTGAGCGCAATGCTGGACCAGTTTTAAAAAAAAGTTTTCTCCATCAGTCACTTGGACACAAAAACAGGAGAAAATAAGGTCCAGGTCGAAAATTACTCAAGTTACCCTTTAAATAAAAGGGCACCCTTTAGTTGTTGGGTCAGTGGCCACCTATCCAAAACTTTCTAAATGTTTTTTCTGCTTCGTCTCTTGCAATGATCTCCTTGTCCCAGTCCTCCTTTGAAGCCTAGTGCTCACACATCACAATGTCTTCTGTCTTAACAAAGAGTGAACAAAACATTAACAATGTGCAGTTTTGACACTACCAAATGTTTGTTGGATCTGTCACTTATTCCAACTGAGAACAATAGCAGTAGTCCCCCTCCCCCTGGTTTGGCAGTAAGCATTGTATGGTGTGACTAGGCCTTAAAAAAATCTGTCCTTGCCGTAAAGTTCTTTTGCTGCTTCTTCTGTCTTATTCTGGCTTTTTATCTCTGTCTCAACCTCCTCCCTGCCCTGCCCTCCTTCCCTCCCTCCCTCCCTCTCTCTGCGTCTTTCTCATCCTGGCCTCTTGTCTTGGTTGGCTGTAGTTTGAATGTATTACTCCCCTCATGCCTGTGGCGGAGCCGGGCTGTCCTGCATTGTGGCGTCAAGGCTTGCGCAAAACTGGCATTTCTCTAGTGCCCAAAAAACCTATGGTGAGGCATTGGTGTGCACCGGAGTTGTTCTCTCATCCTACATGCACCTGTGCACTGACAAAGTACTTAACCCCCCCCCCCCCCCCCCCGTCCTAACCACCCTGGCCCCATCCAGGTGATGCTGAACCTCCCTAACGCTGACTTTCACTCATCAACGTGGTGTTTCCACTTGTAATCAACACTGTGTCCTGGTCGTGCTTCCACTGTGTGTCTGTGTGGCTTCTGTGTTTTTGTTTAGTTGCTTGTTTTCTTTTTGTGTATGTGGCCAAATCTGAAAACAGTCGGACCCTAAAATCTCAACAGGTTTAATTCCCCTTTCACCAACTGTCATATTGTGAGAGTAGAGTTTACTCAGGAATAACTTGCGTCCAGTAGTAGTAACAGTGGATGCGATTGTACCTTAACCAGCATGCCCATCCTTAAAAATGTCCTAATGGTCTCACCGTTTAAACTTAAATCGCAGCCCCTGGAGATTAATCCAAACTGTTTGTGACCTGACTGACTTCTGTGTTACTCACCCAGATGACTAAAGAAATCTCATTTAACGTCTTTATACTTTTATAACGTTGCACACTAAACGGCTGCCGCTTCCTCCCTCTCAGGCCCCTCAGCCTGCTGGAAAGGTCTCCACCAAAGTGGAGGAGGAGAGGAAGGACGAGTCTCCGGCGTCATGGCGGCTGGGTTTGAGGAAGACGGGCAGCTACGGGGCGCTAGCCGAGATCACCGCCACCAAGGAGGCTCAGAGGGAGAAGGACACGACCGGGGTGATGCGCTCGGCCTCGAGCCCTCGCCTCTCCTCCTCTCTGGACAACAAAGACAAAGAGAAGGTCAGTATGAAATATTAAAATCTAGTCGAATTTAAAGTTATTGTATATGTGCTCACTGACATGAGTCTGTTTTTGTTACTCTGTCTGCAGGAAAAGGATAAAGGAACTCGGCTGGCCTACGTGGCCCCCACCATCCCCAGGAGACTGGCCAGTACTTCAGACATCGACGAGAAGGAAAACAGGTGAAACCCGAGAGCCGAGTGGCTCTGTGCAAACATGCATTGGCATGAGCGGCTCCTGCTGCCCACTGCTGTGTGTTGCAGGCAAAAGGCCTCAATGCTCTGCATGGTGTGTTGGCGCTGAGACACTGCCTTTGGTTAGGTTGTGTAGCAATGATAGGGTAGATTTCATAGTGGGTAGAATAAGGGTTAACGGTGAAGATTGTGTGTTTCATAAGTCCATATGTATGTCAGTATCTGTTTGGGGAAGCCTGAGGTGCTATTGAAGCTTGTGGTTCCCCAGGGACTCTACCGCTCTGATTCGTAGCGGCTCATACACCCGGCGACGCTGGGATGACGACCTGAAGAACAGTGAAGGAAGCGCCTCCACCAACCGAACCCCCAGCTACCAGCGCAGGTTAGCCTCTCCTGCGACGCAACACTCTGCTAAACCTCCACCCTTCATCTCATCATCAGATCTCTGCTCCATCTGATATGATGTGTTTATCCATTCTGAGGTCGACCTGTAGAAACTGTAGACGGCATTGATAGTTGTTTATCAATCATCTGCTGTGCAGTTTGCTTGGATGATGTCATCAGAGTTACATGCTTCCATGCACAGCAGCAGCTACTGAGAAAGCTTTTTCTCTACCACTGCCACAAGAGTCTGTTGCATGACTGTATCTGTCCCGTCAGGTTGCTGTGCTGCTGAGTTTAAAATGTATTGCTCTGACATTTTAACGAGCCTGTATACCTGTCAGATAAAGTTCCCAGGGTTGTTTGTGGCACAAAACCTAGACGTGGACTTATGCTGCATTCATGTCATATGGGGAAATACTGGATGCAAACCTTCTTCATTATTTTATATCAATAAAAAACTTCGATTAATCATCAAAAATCTGCAACAAATTTTAATTTACGGCATCTCCAAACACTTTAAAACTCATGATCTCTCTTAAAATCATCGAATCAGCATCTCCCCCCATATGACATGAATGCACCAATAGTGTGTCAAAGCTTAATAGTCTTAAATATGTATGTTTCTTGTACTGTATCTGTGTGTGTGCGCCTCCACCGCTAACATGCCTCTCTCGCCCACCCCGCCTGCCAACACGCCAGCACGTCCCACACGCTAGCACTAGGGCGGAGCGGCAGCACGCGGGACGTGCCAGCCAAGTCTTCGTCCACCTCCAGCTTGGACCCTAACACCTGTAATACTAAACCCTGGCAACCACCCACCTCCCACTACCCGTCTTACAGCATTTACCGCAGGTACACCAGCCTCCTCCCGGGGCGCCACCGTCTCCACACCCACCTGTCCTCTCTGATTGTGTGTCCCTGCTCTGCTGCAGTGCCCACCATGTGTACTGTGTTACTCTGGTTGCATTTATTGTGCTAATGAATATCAGAAGACATGTTTGTTTATCACTCAGTCCAGAGAGGAGATTTAAATGTCTTCCAACTCACCCAGTAAATGTAGAGCTGCAACAAGTATTTGAATTATCAACTAGGTAATGGACAAAAAATAAATAAATTGGTAACTATTTTTGGTTATTTAATGATCATTTAAGTAATTTTTTTTTAGACCAAAAGCAAAAAAAAAAAAAATCTGGTTTCATGTTTCTTAAATGTGAAATTTTAATGCTTTTTTTGTCATTCAAGTGATAAGAAACAATATTTTTTGGATTTTCGGACTGTTGATCCATTGAAACACACCGTTTTGTCGATGACTCCTTGGATTTGGGGAATTACTCTGCATTTTTCACGATTTTCTGACATTATATTGACAGAAAAATTAATTGATTAATTGAGAAAATAAAGGGCAGATTAACTGATCGTTAAAATAATCGTTAGTTGCAGCCAGAGGATTTCAAACTTGCCTTTTATGGACGAGACAGCAAAATTAAGTAGTGATGTCATTGAGTAACACTGTGAAACTGCTGTCCTATCATTGACAGTATGTTTAGCATAATTTTTACTGAATCAGCAGTATTTAAAATTTCCTTTTTAAATCAATCGTCATTATTAGAACTTAGTCATAACTAACAGAACCTTTAACCCTTCCTTAAATAACCATAGGCTTGGCAAAAAAACAATACATCTCCCAGTTTTTGCAAATGAAGGTTTCATTCCTTATTTCTTAAAAGAATACTTCACCCCTCAAATGACAATCTGTACATCAGTTACTCCCCGTGTTATGTTGAATGTATGAAGTACACTTTGTTTTTCTCCCATGCCTTCACTGTGAACGAAGAATCCAAAAATGTTCTTGATGAATTGAAGTCAAAGGGGGCCGCATCAAACAACAGCAAACCTATATCAATACACCTGTTTACAAACTCTCAAATAACCCATGCAGTATAATCCCAGTCTCATTTATATATGTATGCTTAGTACTCCCCAAAGACATGCTTTTTTGCTAAGATCTTACTATTAAAAACTGAACAGAAAGTGAATCTTATCCATGCTCCCTTCAGAGCCAGACTCCATTGACAAAACAGTAATTTTACCTCTCTGAAAACAGGAGCTGCTGGTCTACTGCTGCCTCGATCGGTAGTGTTATTGTGTGACTTTAGTGTTTTAAAGGGTTAGTTCGAACTCCCTAAAGTCACACAACACACTACAGATGAAGGCAGCAGTAGACCAGCAGCTCCTGTGTTCAGTGAGGTAAAATTGCTGCTTTTGTCAATGAGGTTTGGCTTTGAAGAGAGCATAGATAAGCCTCACTGTCCTTTCAGTTCCCCTGTAGAAAGGGCTGTCTGTTTGGGAAGTACTGAGCATACAACTGGATAAATCAGACTGTGAGAGCTTGTAAACAGATGTTTCGTTATAGTTTAGCTGTCGATTGCATATGACTTCGATTAAAGGTGAATTTTCTCAGTTTTTGGATTCTTCATTCACTGGAGGCATGCAAGAAAATCAAAGTTTTCTTCACTAAATCAACGTAACACAGGGGGGATAATTGACATACAAAGGGCCATTTTGTGGGTGAAGTACCTTTTTTGAATATAATACATGCACAGAGCCATCAATACTGGCAGCAGAAGGAGAATGTTTCAAACCTCTGCAGTAGAAAATGTAAAAGAGGCACTAGAACTGTGAAGAAAAAAGGATCACTGCCTCCTACTTTAAGTTTAATTTCCTTAAAGCATTGACGTAAACACTACTTTCTTGTCATAAAGATTACACAAAAGGAAGGTGCAGTTTTGTTATCCTATAGAAAACCTTCTCATTCTTATTTCTTTTCCCTGTAATCTCATGCAGTGACAGAATTCTAATATCTAATGAATCACCATTGTAGTTCATCATAGCTGTGTTTGTATCCCGCTCTGACTTACTGATGACTCTTCTTTGTTTATCTGACATTTTGTCCTCCAGCGGCTCTTTTGGCAGAAGACACGAGGACTTGGGTTCCTCGACCACCTCCTCCTCCTCCTCCTCCTCCACCTCCTCCACGACCACCACCACCTCCTCATCTGTTACCTCGCCCACAGGCCATCGCGGCCTGCTCTCCAGCCTGGGCTCCTCCTCCACCCGCACTGGCTCCACCAGTCTCACCAGCAGGTACATGAACACGACTGCCATCATCCAAACGTGAAAATGAGACACAAGACGTGTGCGACCTATAGCATGTGGATATTTAACTAGTTTTGTTACGCCATGGGGGGTTTATTTAAGTTGAAGTACATTCTTGTGACATTTTATCCTTATCTTGAGCTCAAGATGAATCTGTAGCCAAGAAAATGCACAGAAATAGTGTGTTTGATATGGGTATAGGAATGCTACAGTACCTGTCTTCCAAAATGGCCGCCAGCAGACATGTGGCTTCACTTACAGGCCCTCTGAAACCACATATTTCAGTTTTATGATAAAAACAGTTGAAGTAGAGTCAGTCAGGCTTCATGTCTTTATAAAACACTGGTGTGTAAACAGGTACTGGTCAGAGGAGAGAGGGGAGGAGAGGGAAAAGGAGAAGGAGAAGGAGTCGGCCGCGGTCATCCCCACTATAAACACTGGCTCTACTACGACCACCACATCTACCACTACCACCACCCCCGCCATATCTACCACTACCACCACCGGCACCGTCACTGGCGAAAGACGCAGGTAACACAAACACACGCCGTTTCCTTTTCAATCATAAAGAAGTTATTCACGTCCATATTAACTCTCGCTGTAGCATCCAGATGTGTCAGTGGGGTAATCTCCCCAGATCTGTGTCAAAGTTCTGTTTTTATTTGCCAATGCTGGTTTGTTATTCAACGATATTTACAATTTGTAGTTCAGCTTTTGTTTAGTCGGGGATGTGAGCTGCTGCTATTTTGGACTCTCAGTGTCCCACAGCATTTTGTCTGTGCCTTTTTTTCCTTTGCATGAGTTATAATCTCTTTAGAAAAGACGAGCACTTAAATTATCTTGTTTAACTAACTGTATTTATGTTCTATTTTTGTTTATGCGTATTCAATTTCAAGATCAGCTCAGTTATTGGATCAAACATTTACTGTGAGCAGCTTCAAGAAATATCAGGCTCATCCTTAAAAGCTTCCATCAGTCACACAGTAATCCGGATGCATTTCCTCTGTTTGAGAAGCGGGTGTGTGTATGTGTGATCTTCTGTACACACAGCGTGGAGGGGAAGGGAGAGCTCGAGAGTGTCACAGAAAGCATGTGTTTGCACGTGTACTTGAGTGGGGTCGAGTGCTCGTCTTCCTGTTGCGGTGCTGAGATGAGCCACCTGTCACAGTGGGAGTGGGGCAGGGGCTGTGTCAGAGCCGGGACCAGCGACGGCTCCAGCGACTTTTCCTTATAAGGAAGGTGGGCAGAAGCCGCACGTTTTGCTCAAGGCCGAGGCTCCACGCTGCACTGAATGAGTTTATGCTGCTGTGTGGCCGACAGAGGCACAGCGAGAGAAAGTGCTAGAATAGCTCAGTGTTTTCTTTCCCAAAATTGCGCCTGTTGAGCCCGATACTGTTATAGCAAGACGTTAAACTCAGAGACTTGTATCCTGATTTACTATAGTAACATAGAGTAGGTTTATCTTTGGAAACTAAAACATCTTCCATGAATATCCTGCCTCACATTAGGGATGTTTCTAATAGTTTCCCTGACGTTTAACAGAAGTTTAAACTTGAACTCTCGACTAGGCTGGAGCCTATTCAAGCTTGACATTGGGTGAGAGGCGGGGTACACCCTTGGACAGGTCACCAGACTATCACAGGGCTGACACATAGAGACAGACAACCATTCACACTCACATTCACACCTACTTAGAGTCACCAATTAACCTGCGTGTCTTTGGACTGTGGGGGGAAGCCGGAGCACCTGGAGGAAACCCACGCTGACACAGGGAGAACATGCAAACTTTCCCCATCTCAACAGTCACCTGATGCTAGAGTTTAGTGTTTATGCTCTTATTGCCAAACAGTTAATCTTAACCATGTGTTTATTTGTGTCTTTGCCTACATCAGGTCCTACCTGACGCCAGTGCGAGACGAGGAGTCAGAGTCCCAGAGGAAAGCTCGCTCCAGACAGGCCCGACAGTCGAGGAGGTCCACCCAGGTCAGTCAGCCACTATCGCCTCTGATATGTTGACAAGTGAAAGCACAGAGTCCCACGTCACGGCGACCTGACGGTGTCCCTGGTGTGCATCCTGGTTTTATAGCCACAGACTGTTTAGATATAGCTGTTAAGGTTGTTGAGACGGCACTCTTTGTGTACACAATTGGCACTTAACGTCCCGGCCTACACAAAGAGCTGATGGTTTTACGAGCTGACACAGTCTTGAAGTTTTTGACACTGAAGATTAAACATTGTAAAGCAGAGATTAGACTTGGATTTTTACTGCACAGCTCGGAGTTTAATGTAAATGACAAGATTATGGTTATAGAATAAAAAAATAATCCAAGCAAGGAACTTAAATTCGATGAATCTTAAATCTGTTTTTCCAGGGTGTGACTCTGACTGACCTGCAAGAGGCTGAGAAAATCAGCAGGAATCGTACCCCAAAGACCCGGGAGGAGGAGAAGGAGGAGAAGGAGAAGCAGGACAAGGAGAAGCAGGAGGAGAAGAAGGAGACGGAGACCAAGGAAGATGATTACCGGTCGAGGTACCGCAGCTATGAAGAGGTACATCTCCGCTCTCCGCTTCACTTCTACACCTTGAATATTTGACCACACTGTCCCTCTCACCTGTCGCCCGTCTCCCCCTCTCTCCCTACCAGCGCTACCGGCCTTCGTCCTCCTCCTCTACCTCCTCCATTTCCACACTCAGCACTGCCTCCACCCCGTCCTACACTAGCACCACATTGTCCTCCAGTTCCAGCTCCCTCAACAGGCCCAACAGTCTGACAGGGATCACCTCCTCCTATAGCCGTTCCTCCAGAGACACGGAAAAAGGTCAGTGCCATCTGAATACATCTACAGCTGCTACATGGCCACTAAAACCTCAGACTGGATCCATTTTAAACTGACTACAACAAAGCTCTCCCCACGTAGGCGCAGCATGAGGATGACGCTGTTATCTGTCCTCACAGGTCCACATTAGCACGGGCAAACTGCCACATGCTGATTAAGGGCATCGAGAGACAGAAAGGGATCAGGTTGCATTTAAAATTAAGTCACTCCTCTCTGAACAAACAAATCCATGAAGCATCCCTGGGAAAAAAGACAGTTTTAGTCTGTTGAACTGAAGGAAACACTGACCTCTTTGTTCTCCCACGACCACAACCTCTTTTTTTTTCATCTTTAATTTTCTCTGAACTCAGGCCAAGTCAAGTTGTGTGTGTCTTGTGAAGTCAAATCTTTGCCTGAACTCAGACTTAATGTACGGGTTTTTTTTCTTATTGTTCATGTCAAAATAATGACGGTCAAATTGTGCTCCTGTGAAAAAACTGACAGAGGTCAAAAGCAGACGATTTAGAGATTTACAAAAGGAGCAGATGTTATAATCTCACAGGCTCATTTTTACCTCTTTCATATGGAAACTTAAATTAAAGGAGAAGACCAGCAGTCTGATGCAACACACATTTAAAGGGGGCCTATTTAAAACATTTTCAGGTTCATAGTTGTATTTTGGTTTCTACTAAAACATGTTTACATGATTTAATGGTCAAAAACACTTTATTTTTCTCATACTGTCTGTGTTTGAACACCTGTGTTCACTCTCTGTCGGCAACACTCTGTTTTAGCACCTGTCTGTTGAAACCCCGCTCTAGAAACATCCCAGTCTGCTCTGATTGGTCAGCCTTTACGGGTCTTCTGCATCTCAGATTCTCTGCACCATCATTGCAGCCAGTTGAGTGACGGTAACGGAGAGTAGCAGCTCTTTTTCCTTTTTAAAATTTTACAGTAAAAGCGTCTGAACACAACTGGACATGTTCAGGCAGGAGTCTGATCTGAAATCAGAGGGAAATTAACATCTGCAGCCGAGATTATATGTTTCCCTGAAGGAAAACAAAGATAGGTAAATGTTTTTACAGTGGTACACAATAAGATGAAGGACAACAGGGTTTACATATGAGTCAAACTTCCATCTGGGACCTTAATGTTGGTTTCCCAATTGTCCCATTTCAACGTGTAGATGTCTGCCTTATATGTAAGTCTCAATGTCAGCTTTTCCAATGCCGCTAGATGCCCAAGCTGACTAAACCAGGAACTGACCGAGGGAACATCAGAGGCCCTCCCTTCACACATAATAATTACAGGGTTTTCCCTGGGCTTTTTCAAGACCAAGGTGGCAAAGGCCTGTGGCGGGGGGGATCTTGACAGCTGTACTTTTAGATACGTCCCCCCCCTCTATTAAATATGAAAGGAGCCCCCCCCCCCCCATGCTTGAGAGCTTTACACTGCTGACTTGTTTAATCAGAACAGACATGTCCTGTGATTTTCAGCCTTCTATGATTATATTTACCCTTTACAGCAGGTACATCCTGTCAGGTATTGTCCCCCCTCTATTAAATATGAAAGGAGGCTGAAAATCACAGGACATGTCTGTTCTGATGATACAAGTCAGTGGTCCTGAAATGTGTGTTTCTCTTCTATAATACACATTCTACATCTCGGAGGCGACGTCTTTCCACATACGGGCTTCCTTCGCCTTTCAAACGGGGCAGAGCTCCGTGGGAAACAGTAGGAGAGACACAGCCCAAGGGGGAACCGGGATCTGACACAACATCGAAGGGAGAAGCAGGTCCGTGGAGCTGTGCGCCGGACGGAAAAACAAGCGTGTTGCACCAAATGCGTGCCGCTACAGTGTCGCTTTGGGTTATGAGCGTGCATGACGCGCATCTACATCGAAAGTAATGGGTGTGAACGAAGACGTGAAGGATCCCCTAAGACAAACGGACAAGGAGAGAAGGGAATTTTGTGTTTCTGGGTGCTAATTCCCATCCAAAATTTCTGAATGTTCGGGCAGTCCAACAACTTGTGCATCAGAGTGCAGAGTAACAATTATACTAGTTATTATTCTTCTCCTTATCTTTTAATTTGGTGTCTTTTTGGTGTCATGGCAGCAACATCACCTCTGTGTGTCATGTGTAATCAACCATTTTTTCCTGCGCTTGGACAGAAATGGACAAAAAGGAGGAGGAGAAGGAGGGAGAGGACAAGCCCCGCTCCATACGGGATCGCAGGCGGCCCCGCGAGAAGAGACGCTCCACCGGCGTCTCCTTCTGGACCCAGGATGTAAGAGACTTTCACACAGCGATAGAAGTTTTTCTCTCACCATTATAAAGTATTCATAGCATAGTTCATGAGGGGTGGCGACGGGTTATAACACCGACACAACCCCGAGTTCCTCTTTGATCAGTGGGATAGCGAGAGCTGCGAGTCGTGCGTAACCCTTTTATCTGTGCTTTTTTAATTCTAGGGTGATGAAAATGACCCCGACCAGCAGTCCGACTCAGAGGAGGGCAGCACCAAGGGAGAGCCACAGGTAACGCAACACACACGGGCCAGAAAGTAGATAAAACTGACTTTTAATCAGGAGCCTTACAGCCTGACAGCCAAAACCAAACCATCCCTATTGCGTTTCTTGTGTGCCGTGACTTCCGTTTGATTCTTGCCCCTCTGCACTTGTTCTCTATTCTGGTCCGTCCTCATGTCTCATCTCATAAAGTCAAGGCCGAACAAGTCCAGCAGTCTTTGATATTCAGCACTCTGCCTGCCCTGTACAGCTATGATTTCCTCTCCGCCCACTTATCTTTCCTTCTCACCGTCCGCAGCCTTTGAATTTTTATTGTTCCCCCTCATTGCCATCTTCTGGTGATTGTCTGGTTGCTGTGGTGACCTTGCAACACCAGAAGTGGTCTCAGCCATAGATGAGTTTTAAGGGTTTTAGAAACATGGAGACATAGCAAGGAAAGGAAGTCTGGGTCACTGGGGTCAAAGCACACACATGAATAATAATAACTTTATGTATATGGCACTTTTCAAGCTTAAGCACAAAGTTCCCTCCAAAATTTAGAAAGTTAAGAACATATATACCTAAGTAAAATGTAGTTCTGTTTACAAATAAATAACTTAAAAACAATGAATCCTTCAGACCAGGAGAGAGTCTCTGTGCACTTAGCTAATCGTCTCTGAACCCCACAACCCACCAGCAGGTTTGAAAGGCATGTCATCTTTTAAATATTACCTAGATTCCACCGTTTATCATCACCAGAAACTGTAGAAACAGAAATTGTCAAATTTTTAGTTTTCCGATGGTCCTTGAATGTATCGTGAGGAACACTTGACAGTTTAAGTCCCTGTACGCACTAAATATGGAGCGTGGACTGCTGGCTGGAGAGGTGCCAGTTCACCTCCTGGGCATTGAACCCCCAACCACTCAGGGCGCCTGTCCAAAGCAGTCTCCTCTCTCTGACATCTCTCCATTTAATGCATGTATAGGTCCTGCATGTGTGTGCGTGTTTCCAGCCTGTTTGTATATGACAGTAGAGTGGAAAAAATTTAATCTCACCTCGGATATTAATAAAATATTTCTGATTCTTCTGATGATGATTCGTCTTCCTTCTTCTGATTCTTCTTCTTATTATTATTATTCTGATTCTTATTCTGACTAGGATTCTTCTTTCTGACTCTGATTCTTCTGATTCTTCTTCTGACTAATTCTTCTTGTTCTTCTGATTCTGATTCTTCAGATCCTTCTGATTATTCTGATTCTTCTGATTCTTCTTCTGACTCTGATTCTGATTCTTCTTCTGCTTCTTCTGACTGATTCTGATTCTTCTTCTGACTCTGATTCTTCTGATTCTTCTTCTGATTCTTGTTCTTCTGATTCTGATTCTTCTTCTGACTGATTATTCTGATTCTTCTGATTCTTCTTCCTCTGACTCTGATTCTAATTCTTCTTCTGCTTCTTCTTCTTCTTCTGATTCTTCCTCTGACTCTGATTCTTCTGATTCTTCTTCTTCTGATTCTTCTTCTTCTGATTCTTCTGATTCTGATTCTTCTTCTGCTTCTTCTGACTCTGATTCTTCTTGTTCTTCTGCTTCTTCTGACTCTGATTCTTCTTCTGATTGTTCTTGTTCTTCTGCTTCTTCTGACTCTGATTCTTCTTCTGATTGTTCTTGTTCTTCTGACTCTGATTCTTCTTGTTCTTCTGCTTCTTCTGATTCTTCTTGTTCTTCTGATTCTTCTGATTCTGATTCTCCTTCAAGGGAATTATACACACTGAGTGCTTCACATAGACAGAATGAGCATAAAACCACCAAATCACCAAAATCATAGAATCCTGGAGCCATAAATATTAGAATCAAGCAAGATGCAACATTTTTAAAAGACTTGCAGCAGTGTGAAATATAAAAGGAAACCGTTTCAGGCTGGAAAGTCCTAGCTAGTTAAAGGCTAGAGTGAAGACATTTTTAGCTTTCTTTTGAAAATATTTAGTAAGCCAGCTGCCCTGATATCTGTAGGTAGTGTGCTCCATAGCTTTGGGGCGTCATAGACAAAGGTTGCATTCCCAGTTGTCTTTCGGCTGTTGCTATAAACCTCCAATAAAGCAGCAGTACAGGATTACAGTGTTCTTGAAGATAAACCGTTAACAAATAAACTGTTTGCATAAAAAAAAAATCTGCATCATCAAGGCAGCAGGGAGGCCCTGAATGACTCCACTGAGACCAGCAGTCGTGACAAAATTCTGTGAAACTTCTGAACATCTGAACTGTCGGCTGTTCACGCAGAGGAGAGGACAAGAGAGGAAATTGTAAACAGTTGATGTAAAGTGCAGTATAGTGAAACAAAGGTTGTAGATAATAATAGCTGAGGGAAATGTCCGGGCCCTTGGCTTTCTGAAAATGTGGCCCTCCGAACAATATAGTTGAACAGCCCTGATGTTAGTAATGGATCAACCTGTCCTCCAATGCCTGAAATAAAAATAAAACTCTGACAAGCTTTTGAATCCAATTAAATGAATTCCATATCCCATATGGACGAGGCAGCGTGAGGCAGAAAGGGCACTGTTGTGAAAACAGTGCTGGCTGGATGAACATCCTGTTTGAATAGGAGTGTTTGCAGCGTGACATTGAGGGCAGACAGTAGTCGTTTACTCGAGTACAATCGGTGGGGATATATACGCTGCATCCAGCCGTCACTTTCAGGAGGACAGTCGACAGAGTGGAGCAGCAACAGAGCACTAAATAGGAAACAAGCAATTATCTCTGCATGGAGATCGGAAAGCGTACAGGAAAAGCTTCTGAGTGTCTTCCCTTTCTGCCTGGAACTCTCAGTTAAAAGTGGCAAAATGTTAAAATGTGTTTGGGCAATGCAGATTTGGAAGAGATCGTGTTTTATAGCAGACTTTAAAAGATTTACACGGCAAATTATTGAACCTCATTAGATAAAAATCATCAGGACTCACGTTATAAAACACAAACAGGAGCATTGCTTTGTTACTCATGAGTCGTGACTGCCAGATCGTGGCTGTAATCTCTCGTCCTGCATTGAATGGAGCCAAGCCGGCTGTGTATCTGATCAGCTGATGGTTTTCCTTGAAGGCTTCAGGACTCCTTGACTCAGATTGTAGCATTGTTGTGTCTCCGCCGCCCTCTGTCCGCCCCAGGAAGCGGACTGCAATTTTAAAATAGCTGGAAGCCCGACCCTCGGACCCGACCTCCCTATCTGATGTCTGGCCCCGTTCTGGGGGCCGCTGCACAAAGCGCAGCAGGCCTGCAGACGAAGTATGCCTCGAGGCAGTTTGCTGGCATGGCAGCTGTTAAGGAATAAATCTGCATGTATTTGTGTGTCGTGCAGGAGTGAGTGTAGGAGGCAGATTGCAAAGGAGGGAAGTTCAGGTGCTGATGGATGCAGAGAGGCTGTAGAATCTGAGAGTGGAGGTTTAGTTTAAAATGTCTCCTCTCTTCTGTCTGTTCAGTTTGTTTATGTCTGAATAAGAACAACATTAAGACGTGTCTGCTTTCAGTGTCGTGACGTGCTTTTCTCTTCATCATCATTAACCTTTGCTTTCATTTGTGCTTTCTTTCAGAGTGACAGGTTGTCCAGGTATGTTTCGCCCCCTTCATATTGTCACATTCTTTCTTATTATCCTTTATACGTTACCTGTACTGCAAAACAAATTTTTTTAATTTTGAATTATGTTGTTGTTGCAGGAATGAGAGCACTTCATCTATAGATCGCAATGACACTCTTAGCCGTGGCTATGGTGAGAGTCGGAGGACATACTCAAGCCGACTGGACAGAGACGACACCACTGATTATAAGAAGGTGTGTACTGATTTAAAACACTACACACACCGCTGCTTCAGCTTATCTGAATGCTGGGTTTAATTCCTACAACTGGCAAAGGATGCAGTTTGACTTTTGTACAGGAAATTTTGGACATGGGTGTGATACTAAGTTATGGTCTACACTAAAATGTGTTTCACTAAGACGTCACTGATTGATACTGAGTAGGCCCAAGTACCAAATCAGCAAGTCTAATGATTTGGCAGCACAATCCAAAGTACGAGCCAACAGCAGGAAGCACTGAGTAATAGAAACAGGTCTGAAGGCAGAGCTGACAAAAATTGGCTTAAAGTCTGTGTAAAGCAGCAAAAAATGTCTGTTATAAGTTTCTCACATCACAGAAATATGTGTCATTAATCACTGAGCCAAATTTGAAAGATTAAAAAAATCGCTAAGTATATAAAATTAGCTCTCAAAGTCATGGAAAAACAAGCACTTCTCTCTGCTGTGAAACGCTGTGGGCAGGTCCGGAGGGGTATGTCTGCAGCCTCTTGTCTCATGACTCCAGGCTGCAGCCATTCAGTCCACACCCACTGGCGGGAGGGAAGCCGCCTCCGTGTGCTGTAGAAGGACGTAACCCCGCACCTGCAGCCGGTGGAACTGGAGGATGTAATCCAGGGAGGGAGAGTGTCTGTTCGGCTCCATTGACTGAAAATATTTTTCCAGCGGATGTCTTAGTTACAACATGATTGAGCTAACTGGAGTAGTTTCGTGTCGTTTCCGGCAACGGGAGGCTTTTAACAGATGACCCAAAATGGAATAAATACCACACATAGCAACACAAAACTGCTTTGCTAGCTCAATCATGTAGTAACTAAGATATCCGCTGGAAAAAATATTTTTTTACACAGACCGTTCATTGAGTTACTGAGTTATTACAGACACCGCTAACGGCTAACAGCTAACAGCTAACAGTTAGCCCAGCTAATCTACGATAATTAATTACTATTAATGTTTGTTCAGTCATTGTGTTTATAGACTTAACAAACATCAGATTAGTCTAAACGGTGATATAGTGACGTGAAAAATGTGAGCCCACTAAATCCAGAACACAGAAACCTAGAAAGCTTTGAGAAGCCTTGCTCCACAATTCAACTGTAAATGGTTGAAAGGCTATTTTACACATTTTGAGGAATACTTTTATGACCTATTTAATGTGTTTAGAAGAAAATAGGAGAATTTGCTTTTCACGGACTTTAACATTGTAGCTTTTTACCAAATTTTCAATAAGAATTTACCGTATTTAAATGGAATCAGACTTTTCAACTCTCAGCAGATGATCGCTGATGATTAGCTGTTGCTGCTGTTAGAGGCAGCGCTGAAGGACTGTCTCCGTCAGCTGCTCTTTCTGCCTGGTTAGCACAAGTTAATACAACAGCAGCAGCTAACATCCAACACTGAGCCAGTAGACCAGTGTTTGGCAACCTAAACATGCAAAAGAGCTACTTTTGCTGGCACACACACACACTCACAAGCATACACATAGCTACCCCCTCCAAACCAGAGGCGGCTGCTGGTCTTTCAAGCAGGGACATCATAAAATTTGTCATATTGTAGAGAGGCAGTAACTTATAAAAGGAACATTTAATGGAAGTCGTTTTTCAACCACACTCATGCCACAGAAAAACAGTAAAACACACCTCAAAGATTTTCAGATGGGTTTAAACACCTGAACTGTGCTGTACAAACGGTGAAAATTAGCGATATGGCTTATGGAAATAAGGAACTCCGGACGACACTCTGTCAGAAGACACCCCTCGCAAATATCCACATGGGACTGAGCTCGAAATGCGAAGCGCTGTCAATTCCTCTAATCATCATGCATGCACCAAGCGTCCTCTCCTGCCTGCTGCTCCATTAGGTCCCAGGGAAGCTGAGCCTCCCTGGAAGTGACGATTTTGTCACATTTATCCAATGACCGTCTCGCTTTGCTGCATGAAAAAAAACCTGCTCAGCGCTGTCTCATAGGAATGCTTGGAGGCTCCGCGTCTACCGTGCTGACACGAGAATGTATGGCAGGGAGGTCGCGTTTGAAAACTGGTGATAAACAGCTGACGTTTGAACATCATAGTCATGATGTGAAAGCATCCTAGCGCACGTTTAATGCAGTGTAAATTCTTATTGTAATATAAATTCAATAGTGCATATTTGACAATTTCTTCTATGAAATTTTAGGGGAAGTTCAGCCTGCCTTGTTGTCTCAGAGCAATCGCCCCTGCTCCAAACACTTACACACTGACACAGCCCAACTCTGTCATCTAACCCAAACGTTAGCCTTGTGATGCTAACAGTGAGTCCTGTCACTGTGTGTGCAACACTGTCCCAGTCATGGAGCTCACACTCGGGAAGCAGTAGTCTCATATTACACAGAGAAGGGAAAGGAGAATACACCATAAACTGCTCTTGACTTGACCTATTTTGCTGTAAAGGTGCAGTGATCGGACAAAATTGCAAGGTCACACAAAATTCATGGGATTTGGCTGAATTGACGTGACAACCGGATCACTCTCCGTTTTCCTCAGAGTCCAGTTACTCTTGTTGTTCCTCCATCCTCCATTAATGCAACCTGGGAATAGCCGATATGGATAGCCACTGTGGGAAGACAAAAGCCTTATCCTCTTCCTGTTTTGGTTGTGCAGTGGTGGACATGCTTCCTTTGTTCCATACTCAGTGGCAGAGAGAATTGCATGCTAGAGTCCCTTGATTGTTTACTTGTCACACTTGTTGATTATGTTTGTGTCTCTTGTGCAGCTCTACGAGCAGATCTTAGCTGAGAACGAGAAGTTGAAGGCCCAGTTACGTGACACAGACCTGGAGCTGGCAGACTTGAAGCTACAACTAGAGAAGGCCACACAGGTACATGGAGCTCACACTGTTTCAGCTCATCAGTATCAACAACACCATTAGAACTCCTCATGACGAATGACTTGTATGTTTTCCCGTTGCAGAGGCAGGAACGCTATGCTGACCGATCACAGCTTGAGATGGAGAAAAGGGTAATGACAACACCGCTCTGTTTCACACGTCCTTTGTTTTAAAACACTAAACTTTACTGAACTGATGTGTAACTCATGTCTCTCTCAAGTTTATCTCAAACTACTCAGACGTCCTTGTGTTATTTCTGATAAACCCGAGCTGCTTTAAACATGTTGGTAACACTACCGATGGGTTTATGTCTGAAGGTAACAAGCAGGCCCCAATATCATCTGGGTGGTGGTATGATCTTAACCTGACTCTCTGTATCAGTCTACTCTCTGCTGCTGGCTGTCGTGTCACACATGTAGTCAGGGGGGGTCAAAGGGACTTCCCCTCTCCCCCTCATCGCCACCCAGAACACTGCCACCTTCTCTCTCACCTGACTTAAAACCTCAGAGGCAGCGTGTGGTCACCTCTTCTCCAGACTGCTTATTCTGTTATTCATGTGTGTGTGTGTGTGTGTGGAAGTGTATTTATCTAGTTTATACAGGAAGTAGATCAACTGTAGATCGTTACATTGCTGTTGAACGAACCTGTGCATGTGTGTGTGTTCATAGTGTTTTTTCACTCATGCAGTAATATGCTGGTGTCTTCAGCTGTTTAGCCATGAAGCCATAATCCATAGATTTATAAAATTCATCCATTATTTTTACGCCACGTTTAAGACCATCCTCCATTTGTCTTCACGTTTTATAATACAAGAATGTCCTTTTTTGTTTTGTTGTGTTCAAAAAAGACATTCTGACCCTTGTGTCCATGAGTCATTTCATTTAGGGGTTAGTTTGTATTTCTTTAAGTGGGGTTATATGAGGTACTTCTCCATAGCTAAAGCTAAGCAATGTACTGCCGTGGCTGGGAGCAGCAGCAAAGCATATTTTAGCCACCCAAAAAAAGAATGGAAGATACAGACACTTTAGGCCCGTTTCCACCGCAGGAACTTCAGGGTAATTTTACGGGGTTGGTTGGTGCGTGTCTCCACCGCAGGAACCACCCCCGAAGGACAGAGTTCCGGAACTTTTACGGGGGCTAAACAAGTCCCTGCCTCGGAGTAGGTACTCAGAACGGCCCCGAAAAACTCCTGGCTGGGGCTTGGGGATTACTTGGTGCTGATTGGATATACTCAGGAGGGATGTGATGTCAACAGAAAGCAACAAAATAGCCGGCATTTTTAAAACTCAGCAGATGAGGGTTAGCTCGTTCATAGCTTCCGCCGCCATGTAAAAAAACTCATTAAATGGCCTGTGAAAAAAATATTTTTTCCAGCTGATATCTTAGTTACAACATGATTGAGCTAGCAAAGCAGTTTTGTGTTTATTTGTGGTATGTATTCAGTTTTGGGAAATCACGATGTCTAGAAAGCATCAGGCTGCAGCTGACAGGGACAGCTAACGTTAACAGCAGCAAGGCTAACATCAGGACGTCATCTGTTAAAAGCCTCCCGTTGTCGGATACGACATGAAACTACTCCAGTTAGCTCTATCATGTTGTAACTAAGACATCCACTGGAAAAAAAAAAAAATTTTCACAGGCCATTTAGTGAGTTATTACAGACACCGCTAAGGGCTAACGGCGTCCCTACGTTGCCCCAGTCAAAATGGTCGCGCAACGATTACGTCACATCCAGAGCCCGGTAACTTTACAGGAACCTTCCTCCTACTCCGCTCTCTCAGTGGAGACACAGCGGTTGAGAGGGCCGGGCGAGAGGACGTTCCTGTAGTAGTTCCTGCCCCCCAAATACTACCAGGAACTTCTTTAGTGGAAACGGGCCTTTTGTCTTCAGTGCTATATTGTAGGCAACTGGACTTGCTTGAGTTTCTTGAGGAAGTTTCCCCTCTCATCCAAGAGGCTTCTTCAATCCTGGGATCCCTCCCCAGACGACCTAGCACCCATTCACACCTAGACCCATCTAACACTAACAACTCACATGTGACCTTATCGACTCTGTAAGGGTTCACACCCACACTGCGACTCCACACCGGTCATTTAGAGCTGAAGAAGCCTCTTGGATGAGAGGCGAAACGTCTTCAAGAAACTCAAGCAAGTCCAGTTGCCTTAGCCTGGTTCCAGACCATAAACCCCGCCCACTCAACTGAGTAGGCTTGCATCTCTGGTCTGGCATACTGCAATGAATTTGCAATTTATCTCATCCAAATGATGGAAGGACCAATGAACGCCGGGAGTGGGGGCGGGTCTAGCGATTAGCCAATCAGCGCCACATTAACGATGCTATCGAGGTATTTCGCCACTACTCGCGTTAATGGAGGACCAAATTAAGGAAGCTGCTAAACTGGATTTAACTGCGATGCAGCTGGGCGTGCACAACAACGGAGACATTTTAAACAGGCAATGCTCGCTTGTTTTCGGCACCCCCGAGGCATGGATACTAATGACGTCAGATTCTGGGTGAGTCGTTGATCTCTACTGATTGGTTAGGGAAAAATCAAATTTCCTCCCCCTTGTAAATCGCCTTCAATGTAGGCGATGTCAGACTGAAGGTTCTGGGAGCACTCAGGCTACAGTTGCCTAAGATATAGCACTTACAATTACCATGACCTGGATGACTGAGAATCTTCACCTACTGCACATACAAACGCTTTGAGTCATTGGTTCAGTCCAACAGTCAACCCAGAGCATCTGTATTTAAAGACCTGGGAATGAGACTCAACAATCAGCTCTCTTTCACCAGAGTTACACACAGAACCTTGAGGTGTTCGATATATTTAGAATATTTACACCACTTTACCTTGCTGTCATTTCAGTCCTTTCAAACCTGGAACTGAACTTAAAGTGAAATGTTTCTGTGCTCTCTTCAAAGTCAGACTCGTCTTACAAAAACAGTCATTTTACCTCGCGGAACACAGGAGTTGCTGACATTTGAACTGGTGCCAGTACTTCAAATTCCTTTACTCTATCAGTCGTAACAAAAACAGAATTTTTGAACAACCTGCAGTCAGTAAGTGATTCTGCTCTTTTCTAGTCATACTTTTCTCTCGTTGCGCTTTTCTAAGTCTCTGTCTGTAACAACAGTGATACAAGACTATTTCTAAAATAGGAGAGAAAATAGACCAGATAGCTAGCTGGGAAGCCAACAATGCTCCTTGGCCTGCCTCTTAGCTTTGGAGCATTTCATGACACTTCAGCCTCCTTTCCAAATCTGGCGGCTTCAATGTATTCACTGCAAAGTAGGGCTGTCAAAATTGCTCAGAAACGACGTTTGAATATTCCTTTAAAAAGTAACTCATAGGTTCGAACCATTCAAATTTTTTTTTTCTGCATTATGTCCACAAGAGGGCAAACTAATACAAGGAAACATGTATATGTATTAATACAAGGAAACATAACTACTTGTAGGTATTTTTATTTCAACATAAACGTCTTTGAAAACATTTACATACCTACACATTAAAACACATAAAACAATTATCTGTAACATTACGTTATAAACGACCGTGGACCTCTCGCTCGGCCCCCCTTTCTGACCCATCAGGCCACACCGCCCGCGGAAGCGCTGCGAATAGCCTCGAAGCGAAGCCAGTTTCCTTTCGGCGCCCATGTTGTGCCGCGCCGCGCAGCTCCGTGGCCGGCTCGCACCCTGCAGCGATCGTTTCGGCGTCTGGTCTATGTGTGCGCTGCGCTTCGCAGCACTTCCGCGAGCTTCTTCTCCACAATCGAATATCAATTTTCGCATTCGGAGGTCCTTTTTTTTCCAAATTTAAATTTGAATTTAGAATATTCGTTGACAGCCCTACTGCAAAGCACCCTAATGCTGGCCACAGAATTTCGCGGGCAGCTTTCCCACCTTTTGGGTGCTTCCACCTTCTGTTTAAACGCAGCGTTCTTACTAAGGTGCTTTCTTAGATACCGAAATTTGGCAACGTGAATCAGCACTTGTGATACCAACGTAATTTGGTCGGTACCCTTAAAAGTACCGAGTTCTGTACCCAACCCTTCTGCTATTACTACCACTGCCTTGATCAGTTTGTTTGTGTTTTTGTGTGACTTTGTTTTTTTTCAAAGCGTTAGTTTGGATTCACCAAAGTCACAGAATAACACAAACAAACTACCGAACAAGGCAGCGGTAGACCAGCAGCTCCTGTGTTCAGCAACGTAACATTACTGTTTTAAAAAGAGCGGGGGGGAAAGGCCTCAGTTCCCTGTTTGAATGGGCTGTGTGCCTGCAACGTAAAGCAATAAGATTAGCTAAAACCATTGCGTACACATAAACCACTCTTCGTTTATTTAAGTGGCTAAAGTATGTTGTGCTGCTGCCTCCATCCACAGCAGTACATTGCTTAGTTTCTGTGACAATACTCATGCCTGCTTCTCCAAACTGAGGGCTTGCTGACTGCCATCAACTGTGGGTAATACACAGACTATGGATAAAGTACCTCACACAACCCCACTTAAAAAAAATCCAAACTATCTCTTTAACGTACCATCCAACACATCTCCATGTTCCCATCTCTGGACTCATTCCTGCCTTTGATATCCTTACATGTGAATTACATACACGTCACTGAATATGTAAGTCAGACCTGGCTGTTGCTTGCAGACACCTCACGAGACATGCGTGTGTTCAAGTGTGTGTGTGCGCTGTCGCTACACCCTCACCATCTTCCCCACCGTATTTTATGCAGTGTGTAGAGCCTGCACTAAAGTGTGCTTCCTGCTAATTGTCTCCATTAAATGTGCGACTCCAGAATTTAACCTGCTCTCCTCCGCCCCCGCAGGAAAGAAGAGCTCTAGAAAGGAAGATTTCTGAGATGGAGGAGGAACTTAAGGTACACACAGTCACAGACATACACACTCACACACACATTATACTCTCTGTTCATGCACAGTGGGGTTTAGAGGGCTTCCATTAATGGAGTCAAGAACACAGCGAGTGTGGAGGTGGTACTTATGAGCTCCAGCATAGTGCTAACAGCTGTCACGTCAGTCTATCAGTGTCCCTTTGTGTATAAATCTCACTTTTGGGGGTTTAATGGGAGCAGTGAGTCATGTAAAATGCCACCATGTTTAAAAGATATGTTTTACTTTCATTGTACCCAAATAATATTTTGAGAATCTGGAAACATGAGCAGTGACGATCAGACAGGTGTTTAATAACATTTCAGATCTTAGCAATTAACATCTGGAGTGCAGTGTTATTATAATCAGTGGGAATAATGGGCTAAATTACAAAAAACAGGTCCCAGGTTGTATTAAATTACATTTTCTTAGAAATACTGTCATGTCTGTTTTTAAAACTGGACAAATATGATGTAGTTGATAAAGAAAAAAAAATCATCTTGGCTTAAATGTGAGACGACCCCCCTGTTCAGACATATACATGTTGAGAAAGTAACCAGATATTTTTTTCATTGCATATTCAGAGGACATGTAGCTAGCGGATCGTGAGGAGATGTTTGCTGTATGTGACAAAAACTTTTCAAGCTTAGGAAGACTTGGAGAGCCTTTTAATTTTGTCAACAAAAACTAGGACTAAATATGTTCGGCAACGCCTTTGTCCTATGACAAAGACAAGATGATGACAAGACAACACCAACATCACAAACATTAACCACGATTTTATTAATATGCAGTATTGTTGACAAATAAGAAAAGACCTTTGCCTTTGAAATTGTCGCACGTCTAAAAATAAATACAGTCTCACGTTGTTTTCTTGTCAATTCGGCATCAGTATAATCCTCAAAGAGAAACTGTATTTGCGTACAAACTTTTCCTTTTTGGTTTTTATTTCCTCAAAAATGAAAGAAAGTTAAAAACAAACAAACCAGAAAACAACCTGGAAAAAGAGCTTAGAAATTAAAATAATTATGCAACATAATTTGAAATATGTAATAATAATAATAATTATAAATCTAGTTTTCCTCTAGCTTTTTCTTTCCCATAGGTTTTGAAAAATAATTTCCTAAATCTTTTAACTTTTTGCAATCTGTGGGACATTTCTTACCAAGTTGCTCATTGCCTTTTTCCCCTGATTTCTGAAAGAAATTGCACCAATTTTCTCAGGGTTCAAAGGTTAGAATACTCGTGAAAAGTGTCTGAAAGCAGCACAAGAAAAGTGATACAACATGCTAACGCTATTAGCACAAGCCTATGGCATTTTACATTGTATAAATTAGCCTAGCTGCTAGTGGACTTTTCCTGGACTCGTATGAAGCCAGGGACAACAGCAACATTTAACAACCGACAAAACAACTGTCTATAAACACATTTTCCAAACAGATATAGCATGCTAACGTTATTAGCACAAGCCTATGGCATTTTACATTGTATAAATTAGCCTAGCAGCTTGTGGACTTTTCCTGTACTCGTATGAAGCCAGGGACAACAGCAACATTTAACAACCGACAAAACAACTGTCTATAAACACGTTTTTCAAACAAATAAAGCATGCTAACATTATTAGCACAAGCCTGTGGCATTTTACATTGTGTAAATTAGCCTAGCAGCTTGTGGACTTTTCCTCTGCACTTAATGAAGCCAGAAAAAATCACACACAAGACTTAAAATGCTATTTTTGTGGAGGCTTTATTGTCTTCAAAACTGGGGCTAAAAAACGGCTCCTGATGAGTCTTAACAATGAATATCTAATGTTGTGAATACGTAAATGTTACAACCTCCACTCTTGTAAATGTGATTCCTGTTCAATACAGTATCTCACCTGTGTCCACATGTTCGACTCCTCCTGCTAAACGTGCATCTGTTACTCAGCTCAGGCACATCTCAGGTCAGCTGCTGTAATCTATGTTGACATCTCGGTTAAGCTCCTCCACTGAGACGGCCAATTAAATGTCCCTTTTCTTGGAACTGATGTTAGGACGACAGAGAGAGAAGGAAAAAAATCCATTAAATCCTAGTAAGCAAGTGTTGTTCCCATCGCTGTGATAACCAAGTGTGTTTATTTTTAGGCAGCTGGCTGATCTTATCAGTGTCACTTTTCCATTCTATCTACAAGCATCACGCTGAAGCGGAAAAGCTCTTAATCATTCCTTCGGTTTCCAAAATCTGTCCCCATTTTCTAACAATCTTCCTTTTTCTGTTCTCCCTCTTCTCCTCCTCTCGGCCCCTCTTCTCTATTAATTTATATTGTCCTGTCTTTCATTAAACCTTTCTCTCCTCACCTGTTTCTACAAACCTTTTCCTCTCCTGCCATTCTCTCCTTCCTCCTTCCCTCCTTTCTCTTTGTTTTCCTGTGTTGTGGTTGTTGTTTTCCCCCCCTGCAGAACCTCCCCCAGGTAAAACAGGTTCAGGCCCTGCGGCAGGTTAAGGAGCGGCTGCAGGCTGAGAACCGGGCCCTGTCCCGCGTGTTGGCAAAGCTCTCGCAGTCCGCCTGCAGCCAGCTGCCCACCGTCGACCTCTAAGCCACGTCCGTCTGTCCACCACCATCTCCTCCTTTTTTCCTGTCCTTCTTCTTCCTCACCTTCCCCCTCCCCCCCCTCCTCCTCTTCCCAACCCCATTCTTCTCATGCTCCATTCGTGCTCTGCCCGCACCCATAGACAGGCAGGTGCCCAGCCGCCCAACCACCACTGGTTTTGTAACCTCCCCTTTCCGCCCCCCTCTGCCTCCCCAGAGCTTTTGGTTTTCAGATTGGGGAGGGTGTCTTTTTTTTATTTTCACAACAGGACACTCTCCTTTTACAGTCGGCAGCTGGCAGGTGATTTCCACAACTGTCAGCTCGTAAACATATCCTACATATGTCAAACTAACGAATATATCTACAGTAGGTGGAGAAAGGCTCAGGTAGGTGTCATTAAAGGCTGGCAGGTGTCTAAATTTACTCCAAAGCTTAATTCTGAATGAACACATGAATCACTGTAAAGGAAAGTGTCCTCTTTGTAGTTCCTAGTTGTGACGCTTCCATCACAGGGAGCTCAGTTGTTCAGTTTGGCTTGTTCTGGCTTCCTTGCATGAAGTGGCTTCCTTTTTTGGCATCAACCAAATTTTCAGAGATTGGAACCTTTCCTTTCCCCCTCCCCTCGTTTTCTCCCCCAAATGTTTAATTTTGACAGATGACATCAACAAGCATGGACACAGGCTCAGCATTGTGCCTGATCAGTATCAAGTGTAAACTCATGTGAGAACATGAATGAACATGTGAGCTAGCAGTTGATGGTCATCTGTGATCAGTACATGAGTCTGTTTTTAAGGGGACTGGAATCTGTTGTTGGAGTGTCAGTGACGTAGAACATGCGTCATCCTACTTAAAAGGTTAGTTTGGATTTTTTGAAGTGAGGTTGTGTCAGCTAGAGGCAGTGTGTTAGCTATAGTAGATGTCAGTCGGTGCACCACCTCTTCAGGACGGTCTCGGTCCGGTTGTTTTGGTGCACACCTGAGTGTGATTGCTGTGTTCACACCTGCCCAAGTGAACCACACCGAGGGGGCAAACGAACTTGAGTTTGATTGAACCGAACCAAATAGGGCAGGTGTGAATTGTTTTCAGTGGGCCGCCATCTACTGTACATGTAGGTAACACACTGAGTGTCGATAAGTACCTCGCACAACCCTGTTTCAAAAAATCCGAACTATCCCTTTAACGTTCACCACCACAGTGTCTGTACATTTTTTAAACAGTCAAACACTAAGTTACACGGTTATATATGTAAGCATTTCGCAGAATTAAAGACATACTGTCACCCAAATAGCAGAATTTTTGTTGGTGATATAAGTGTACTGAGTTTTGTTCGGTATCATACATCAGTCCAGCATCTCAAAATCATGCCAAGATTGAGATAAAGTCGATACAAGAATTCATCTGTTACGACTCAGTCTAACCCTCCAGAATTAGAGTGTTGTCTGCCCATCAGACATGATGGAGCTTCACCTTAGATACTACGGAGCCTGGCAGGTGTCATGACGGGAAACACATACATTCTGCTCTTCAGTAATTTGAGTCAGACTCTAAAATTACTAATAAATGTGCACAAATTAACAGAATATAATGCTGAACAATCTCGTTGACATTTTAACAGGCTTTTTTTTTCCTCCTGGGGATCAGTCTCATCCCGACATCTGTTGTTGAACAAGCTAAATCTGAAGCATAGACACATTTCTTTATCCAAGGTGTACAGACCAATGCACTCAGTTAAAGTGGCTCGTTGAGATTATCTTGTAAATTTCACTTTCTATTTTGAGTTAGGCGACACAGTGGTGTACAGTATAACTAATTAGTAGCATCCAAAGCAGAGCAGTATTGCCGAAACAACATTCAAAGTAGCGTCATAACTATTTTTTATTTACAGTGAATTTCTGGCACAGAGTATTTGTTTCAGAGTGCTGTAGAGCAGGCGTTCTTAACCTTTTTGACCTTGCGGCCCAACTTTTCTAGTACAATGTGGCCAGGGGCCCATTCAGATATTAACATGTTTAATTGATTTCACTCTTGGTTTGATTTGTATTCAATAACTAGATCAACTTCCAATTAATAAGATAAAAACATATCAAATAAATTACGTGATACAGTGTGATCATCACAGAAACATTTATTTATCATGTTGATGTAAATCTACACCTCCGTCAAGATGCCAAACAGGCTAACAATTCATGGGACAAATGTGGTGCAAGAACATATTTGACAACAATTTTAAAGGCTCAAGTTACAGCAAAAAGGATGGCCTCTCAAAAAACTGTTAAGAAAAATTAGAAATTTGACAAATAATATTATGTGGTGATAAATACATTCAAAATAATAAAAATTTAAAAATAAATAAATAAATAATATTAAATAAAATAGAAATAAAGTGCAAATGAAACTAAAGCTTATAATCACCAAGTTTAAAAATACATAAAAAAAATAGATAAACTAGTTACAATACAGTTGTTTAACAGTTAAACAACTGACTGACGCATTACCGCCACCAAGTGGTGGGAGGCTGTATTGTAACGGAGTGTGTCAACTTAACAGTATGCGGCCCTCGCGGCCCACAGGTGCAAAAATGAATTTGTTTCGCAGCCCTCTAGGTGGCGCTCGTGGCCCACACTTGGGCCGTGGCCCCATGGTAAAGAATCCCTGCTGTAGAGTGAGTGAATAAAGCCTGATTTATGGTCTTGCGTTGACTCAACGACGTCGCTACGTTGTAGCCGTGACACCGTTGTGAACCCTTCGAACTTCTCCGTCACTCCGTTTCATCGTGGTGCAATTCACCGCCAGAGCAGTAGGAGGCTGCGTTCCTTTCCTGAATGGTTGTCGTCGTCTCTAGTTGATTCTTTGTTTAGCTTCCGGCTTTTCCGGTCACAGAGAAATGAACGCGGAGCATGGACAGACAGCTCCAGCCGTATCCGTATCCGTATTGAACGTTGAGCATAATGTCATATATATATATATATATATATATAGTGAGCCTTAATACTGCAACATCTACATCGCAACAGAAGATGTTTAAAGATGGCGGGGATGGCGCAATCTGGAAATACGGAACCGGAAATGCGTTGCTACCAAGCAAACCAATCACAGCCCTGCCGGTCTGCGCTGGGTCTGCGTCGCCTCGACGTGTAGTTACATTTTTGGGGAGGTGCACGTCAGGCTACGCTGGGGGCTACGGAGAGGCTTCTGCGTAGCCCCGTACCCTACGACGTAGCGATGTCGTTGATTTAACGCAGGACCATAAATCAGGCTTAACAGACAGGTATTTGACAGAGACAGCAAACTAGCTCGTCAACATGGCCAAACACAAGTATGACGCTGAATACATTCAACCGTGTAGACCTTGTGAACTAATGACTAAGGAGCATTCTGGACCCCCTGGCTGGACCAGTTGGGAACCACTGCAGTAGAACTCGAAGGAACGAAGGAAACTGAAATAAAGTGATAGCAATTATATTTATGTGAGTGAAAGTATTTGTTGGCAACTCGGTACCAAAAACAGCTGCTAGCTTCCAGTTAACACACTCACATTGTGGCCGCTGATAGCTCCATGAAAGTCTGACTCACAAAGGATATTGCACTGAGAACGCTCACATAAATTTTGCAGCTGTGTGCAGTTTGCCTTTTGTTGCATCTGAGTGCAATCATGTGGCAAAGTATAATAAAAAAAAAAAAAAACAGTTGTCAGAACAATGACAAAGAGAAAAAACAAAGAAGCGAGCTCCAGGTCCTGACAGACGAGGTACAGAGGCACACGCAGCTTCAATCACTGTAGAGTCTGTGTGTGACACCACTTTATTAATATGCCTCAGTTAGCACCAGCTCTGATGCAGTGTGGCAATTAGTGCTGATCTTTGTGAACTGGCCTTACTTAATTTAAACATACTGTATGTAATATTCTGCCACTAAGGGTTTCTCAATCGACACAGTAACAGAAGATGGAGCAGTGTCGTTACTGCAGGCAGTTTCTCCTGGTTAGAATTCCGTCAGTGTTCATCGTTCAGGAGCCGAATTTACGCAGAGGTCTCTTCCTCTCCAAAACAAACAGATCAGGTGATTAAAACTAGTAAGAACACTGAATGAATAAACGTAAAAAACAGTGTTTCTCCGATGCTGTTCGGCACGGCAGGGGCTGGAGACGAGTTGCTGCTGACGTTTGCGCAGCTTGTTTCTATGCTAACTTAAGATCCAGACATCCAGTGACTAAAATCCCTCGTCCAATCAAATCACACAGTTAAAAACAACCAAGATCTGTAAAATTATGTTGTAATAGTGTGGCTGAAAACTGGATAGAAGTCAGTTTATGACAGCTTCTGGCAGACAACCACAACCTTGACGCATAGGTAAAGGGGATATGACGACATGAGCGGCGATCAAATGACACAGACCGTGTTACTTTTACTAAAATTACAGATTTCTGTGGGTTTGAACATTGTTGGAAACATTTAGGATGATGTAAGTGCACAACTCAAAAACATATATAACATCGGCCCAGTTGTTTTTAAACACTTAGATGCAGGAAAGTTGCATATTATCTTTAAATATCTGCAGATAACACAGGAGCACCAAGATGCTTTTTGCTTGGCCGCACAGCTACAACATGCAAGAATTAAAGGAAGAGTTGTTCCTGACACCTGCCGGGCTCTGTTGGAGACGATACAGCGATCCACATGTCAAACTTTCGATGCACTAGATCAGATTAAAAGTGACTTTGTGTCTCTGCTGTGTATTTTTGTGGCTGCCGTTGAGCAGCCGCTCAGACTCTGCATGGCTTTCTCAGGATCTTTGGCCTGTGGTGTGCCCGCTTTATACTCCTCTCTGTCTCTTTGACTTGGGACAAAGATTTAATTTTCTTTTTTCTCTTAAATAAAGGAGAAAACAAAACATGAGCGATGCTGTGTGACTCGGAGATTGCTTTACACAGGCTGCAATTAACAGTTTGTAAAAACCGGCCTGACTGGTTTGACGACGCTTTGTGTCTGTTGAGACTTGTCTAAGCCTTCTCTCTCTCTCTCTCTCTCTCTCTCTCTCTCTGTCTCCTCCTCCCCCTCCCTCTTTTCCTTTTTCTTCCCTTTCAGATGCTCCCAGACTTGAAAGCAGACAACCAGAGACTAAAGGACGAGAACGGAGCGCTCATTCGAGTCATTAGCAAGCTTTCCAAGTAGAACAGACCCCCTCTGCCCCGCCCCGTCTTCTGCACCCCCTCTAGTCCCCCATGGCAGTGACTAATGGAATTGCACATTTAGATATTAATTGCAACAGACATCAGAGACAAGACTCAGTTTTTTTTTCTTTCTTTTCCTCCTCCCAGCTCTTTATCTCCCCCTTTTTTTGCTCCACCACCACCACTGCGGCATCCATCCATCCATCCACCTCCTCCTCCTCGACTATTACCCACTCGATCGTGTGGCTGCTGTCCTGATAGAACCACTGAGTTTACAAACAGGAGACGTGTGATCAGCATGTAACCGGGCGGGGAAGCCTGAAAACTATTTAACCAATAAGCCTTAGTTGTACATAAAAGAGGAAAAAAAGAAAAAACACTCGCAGCGATCTCTTCTCTCTCTTCTCTCTCGGCTATCACTGAAGAACAGATATTATCCGACACCTGATTTTATTTGTGCCACAATCTTTTCCTCTCCTTGTGTTCGTGTTGTGTGCTGTGCAGTTTCCCCTTTTTAAAAACCCCTTAAAGTGCCACTTCTGCCCCGTATCGCTCCTTATCTCCTCCCTCACACACACACACAAACACAGTCACTGACGCACACACACTCACGCCCCCTCATTTTTTTTGTTACCTCTGTGTGTCTTCCTCCAAGAGGGATTTTTTTTTTTTTTTTTTTTTTTTAAATTCTCGCTTTAGCGGAAAAAAGAGGCGGACCTGGTGGAATTTAAGCTTTCACTATGTGCAATATGCATTTCTTTTTTTTTTTTAATGCTTTAATGATGAGTCCATCACAAGTAGGATTTTTCACTCTTCCACCGCTTCCATCGCTCACCTTCCTCCTCTTTTTTTTTTTTTTTTTGTTTTAAGTTTGTAGTGTAGTCAGTTTATACTCTGTATTTCTCACTTTGTTTTAGCAGGTACTGAGTGACGCTGTATATACCTGTATGTATTTGTTTGAGACCAGCACATGGCATGCGTTTATGGTTCCCGTCTGTTACTATTAAAAAGTATACAAAATTCCAGAGGACAAAAAGGTGTGTTTTAATTATTATTTCTTTTATAGACATTGGATACATAAAGTAGAGCCGCTCTCTCGTTACACGGGGACGACTGGCAGTGTTCAGTGCTTTAATTTTTCTCCAGTTTAAAATAAGTGTTCACATAATTGTGAGATTTAAAAACAGAAAAAAAAAAGAAATAATCGCTTCACTACATTTCACTTTCATTGTATTCAGTATCTTGGAAGAGTGCTGTTAATTTTGTTTCCAATTTTTTTTTTTTTTTTTTTTTAAAGCTGTAGTATTATAGCCAAGGTGTTGTCACTAAAAATAAAAAAAGAGAACTATCTTAGGTATCGCTAACCCAGTCCTTTTTACAAATGTCTACATGCACTGTCAATGCCATGTGAGGAGTCTTGATGTCAGGTTAAAGCAAATCGCCACCATCAAATATTCCATGCATCTGGAAAAAAAAAAAACATTTTATGCATTTCAGTGGCCTTTTAAGGATATTTTAGTAAAAGTTTAAAAAATTAAAAAGGAAAAAAAAAGTCGCTGCAGATGGGCCGATGACCATCTCCTCTGGTTTAGACTTTTTTTTTGTTTGTTTGTTTTTCTTTATTATTATTTTTTTTTCCCGTCATCTTGTAAAATAGGTGTGTGGCTTAATACATGCAAGCTGTGCTGTGACTACCAACCACTGAAGAGTTCATTAAAAATAAACTTGTACATTGTAAAGTTCCCACGTCTCATTATTTAATTATTTAAATGTTGTTTTTTAATATCTGATTGTCTGGCCTGTGGGGTTGCTTTCTCGAGAACTGCTCATACACACAACCTCACACTCGAGACTGCGCTTCTCTTGGTCCCCAGCGATACACCTGCCAAGTGTGAAGTACATCAGACAGTTAAAAGTACCTAGTAATATGCACTTACTCTGCAAAGAAACATGTTTGTGATGTTTTTCAATACAAGCACGACAAAATTGTATTCACCTCCATCATATTGGAGCAGAAGTCTCAAAAATTCCTGCACATAGAATCAAAACTGCCTGTGTAACTATGGAATGCCCTTCAAGTCAATATTAGATGAATAAATAGATCAATAAATTAATACGGCATGCTAAAATAATTAAATAAGGAAATAAATACATGAATAGATCTGAATATAATAATGTCAAGTCAGTGTAGTTCAACAAATAAATTGGATTTTATTTTTAAAAAATGGATGGTTTTCAGGAAACTACGTTTTAAGTTGAGTGGATTTTTATTTCATTTCACACTTAATTTAGGATTATTTAGTGGCCACATTTATTAATTTCAGGCATATTTATTTATTTAATATTAACTTAAATGGCACTAAAAAAGACTCCTTTTTTATTTCAGGGGATTTTTATTTCAAAATTAAAACTGCATAACTATGGAATTCCATTTAAGTCAATAATAAATATAGCTTTGAAATAAATACACAAATAAATGTTAATATAATTCATCATTAAGTCAGTATAATTCAATAAATAAATAGGTTTTTATTTTTTTAAAAAGGATGTTTTTCAGGGGAAAATTTTTTTTTCATACTTATTTTAGGATTTATTTGGTGGCCATATTTATTTTCTAAAGGGCATATTTTTTTATTTATTTTTTTATGCTGACTTAAATGGCATTCTTATACAGAATGTTTTTAATTTTTAGGGGAATTTTAGTGAATATTTCCATATTTATTTATGTCAGGATTTATTTCATATTTATTTCTTGCATAGGCATATTTATTTATTTATTTATTTAATATTGATTTAAATGGCACTCCATACCTGAGTGGACAAGATTAGGGGCTTAACAGAAAATACTTTTATTTTTATTTATTTATTTTTTTTTTAACTCTTTACTGAATTTCAAAGCTTTTCAACAGTCATTAGTGTACAGTGTTAAGTGAAACAGGCAATTTTTAAACATCAAACCCGCTTTCCCACCCCCCACCCCCATACCTTCACCCATCACAGGTCATGAGGCACATACAGACAAGTGAGTAAACAAACACACCAAAAATAAATAAAATAAAATAAAATAACATAAAATAAGTAAGTAAATAAATAAATAGAATATAATAAAATAAAACAAGGGGGAAAGAGTCAGAAATGAAGATGATATGGGTAGTTGATCAGTCCTTTTCTGGGTCTGGTATAATGTGTAGAAAATACTTTTATTGTAATTTGGGTGAACTGGCCCTTTAATGCCGTTATAATCTAATAACCAGTCATGTTTACCTTTGAAAATGATGTTAAAGTTCATGTCTGAGAACTGTACCTGCTCCTTCACCAACAGGGAGTGTAGAGCCTCTTCACTGTCACTACACCATCAGACCAGTAGATGGCGCACAGTCAGGTGCACTGAACATCATTTTACCACAGTGGAGAAATTTCTTTTAACTAGTGAGTATACACTGCAGATTACAGAGTTAAATGTCTTGACCGAAAGACCTTGAAGCAGCAGAGTGATATCTGCTTCTCCATTAACAGCAGGAACTGTTTCTTTACAGCAGGTTAAAAGCATCAACAGTAAGCCAACCGGTCTCCTAACTGAGTTTAAAATCCTTCAGATTCACAGTATTCATACTCATGATTCTGCACCGCTTCACTGTGCTCTATTGTAATTCTACATGGCAGCTGATTTGAAACAAATAAAGTACAGCTCAGAGGAAGATGACATGCACACTCAGCTGTAAAGTGACAAGAGTGTCTGCTGAGCGTTTGCTGCAGCTTCCTCCACAGAATCAGATTCCTCTTTGTGACTGACATTCAGTGGTGAAAGTACTCAGATCTTTAATTTTAGTTACAAGTTCAAGTCCTTTAAAACTTCAAGTAGAAGGTCAAAAGTATCAGCATCCTGCCTGTCCTCGCTGGTATCGCTCCAGCAGAGGTCAGATGAAAAGCAGCCACGCTGGCCCTCGCTTGAAAGGCACAGACGAGTGAATCCCACCTCCTCCGCCACAGACACCACAGCACTCGCGTCTCAAGTCCCATCTGATACCTCCAGGGCTGCCTGGGTCGAGCCAAGATGGAGGGACCAGTGGAAGTCAGCAGAACCATCAAGGCTCCGCCACTACATTGAAGACCCCACAGATGTTTCCCAACAGCACCTGCCCCGAAAGCAATGGACAACCCTCAGTCACCTGAGGACAGGCGTAGGACACTTTGGGTCTCGTGGACAGTGCCCACTGTGAATGTGGGGATCCACTACAAACTGTGGAACACATAATAACACAGGCCACCGAATGGCGATCACTGTCTAACTGGCCTGTATGATGGAACACTGGTCAGGCTTGCCTCAATGGAGCTGAAGGTCTAAGGACATACACCAGAAGAAGAGGGCGAAGGCACATGCTTCACACAGTAACTCAGTAACTTTCCTGTGCAGTGATTGATTCTCTGATTTCCCTGAATAGTTGCACATAGCATATTCACTCAGCCCCTAACTGCCCTGCTCTCTATTTATCAGACCACAAATGAGATAAGAAATAGCTGCTAGCCACTCCACGGTCCCTCCGCCTTTCTCCCCGCCGCTTTAGACTGCTTCACTGGGAGGAGAGTGGGCAGCACCTCCAGAGACAGACCTTCAGTCGGCAGCTGCAGCAGTTCCAATTCAGTCAGACAAAAGCACAAACCCCACAGCGCCGGGTCTAACCTGCGTAATGGCAGCAACAGAAAGTTTGCTGATCTATTGCAAAGTTGTGGCTGCTGAGTTGCACAGAGCTGAAGTTTTGCGCTGGCTGGATTGAAGTTGCTGCAGATGCAGACTGGGGGTCAGTCTCCGGAGCACAGACTGTATCTAAAGATGGATAACACATCTCGCCCTACCCCCACTGTACAAACGTGAAGCTAAAATATCCTGGATACAGCTGCTGCTGTCTTGCTCTGGTGGTGTCATTCAGAGCCAGAGTCAAGCATTAAATAACTAATTAACACTTGAACAAACAGCAGCATGATAAAATTACCTTAAATGACAGAAACCACCTTTGGGGAAAATTTATTTGATCTGTACTTTGAGTTTTTAGTTTGGCCCATGTCACATTCACTAACACAGAGAGGGTGGGCTTTATGATCTGTACTGCAGCCAGCCACCAGGGGGCGATTGAGATGTTTTGGCCTTACTTTTGAGGACCTGTCATGGCGTCCATCTTTATATACAGTCTATGCTCCGGAGCTCCTGCCAGCTCTTCTCCCAACGAGGTGGTCTGTAATTGCGGGGAGTGAGGCTAAGGACACACTGTGACTCGAGGCTCTAACTACAACGTGAACTTGAAGCCGCAGCTGTAAGCGTTTGACTCCAGTTAGCAGAAGGCTAAACCATTAGCAACATTTTCTCTCCATCTCTGAAACACTTCATTGATATTGACACGTTTTACTTTGTTATCGTCTTTCTGTTTTGGGTTGCTTTGCAGTGTCGACAGTCATAGCCGATGCTGGAATAACAACTTTCTCCGCAGGATTCTTCACCACTGAATCAGTCGGTCACCAAAGGGACGTGCATCTGCAGCCAATAGGAACACCCTCTTCCCGAAATGACCTGTTAACGGCTAAAGTTGTGGCTAATGTTTTTTACAGCATGAAAGCAGAACCAAGAGGAGGTGCAGAAGTCTAGTTTTTTTTCTGAATCCTTGAATTACAATACGCCACAAGTTTAACATGGGATTTTTGCTCAATGATGCCAAAATAAAACTGCCTACCCCTGCTTTAATGTGCAGTGGGTGAAAGTGGGGCTAATTTTAATTACATTATCAAATAAATGTAGTGGAGTAACATAAAGCAGCATGAAATGGAAACACTCAAGTACAAGTACCTCAAAATTGCACAGTAAACATAGTTACTTTCCACCACTGTTTATATGACTGATAACTTTACTGTAAGCTCTAGTTTCTGTCAGTAACAGCTCACGAGGTGTGACCTGCTCACTTAAATCTGTAATAAAGGGCTCCGATGTTTCGATCAAGCTTTGAGGATAAGTGGTGGTATCTGCTATAATTGCCCAGAGTCATGCAAAAGTGTTTTGCTTTTCTATTTTTCCATTGCCTCAGCACGTGGTTAGGAAGTCTGGTTTGTGTCTATACTGTGACATGGACGTGCTTCCTCAGCCGTCCACAGCAGAATGTCTTCATCAGGACCTTGACAGAAGAAAAGAAAAAACTTGAAAACAGATTCCTGGCCTTAAAACGTGACCTCATGTCATTATAGTACCAAATGTTTTGAGTTACTGCTGCCTTTGTGTTGTTTGGCTGGCTCAGAGGCAAAGACGGTGACATCAGGCTGTTAGTTTCTGCCATTATAACGAGCTATACTTCAGTCTGTGCGATCGGATGTTGAACCTGCGTCTTTATGTCACATCTGTTGCAGATGATGAACGTTACTCAGCAGGCTTTCATCTACACTTCAGCTGCGGACACTTCAGTTTGTCCTCAATAGATGAAATATAAAGTACATGTGATTGGTAGTAAATCTTAATAAACAGAAAAACTCTGGTATGTATGCAAGTCAAGAACAGCTGTGCTTGCATTTTTTTTTTTTTATCTGGAGAAGACAATCTTTGTTATTTCAAGATAACGAAACAATCAACCCGTTATCACGAGAAAACAGCAGGTCATTTCCTCTTATTATTTATGATGTTTATCAGAGATCAGGTTTTCCATGCCAGCACGGCATCTTGACAACTGTTTTATGATTAAAAAGTCAGAACAAGGAGTGCTCGTTATAGGGGTGACCTCTAGCTCACCTAGTAGAGTGTGTGTGTCCAACACATTCTCACTCCGACCCCGTCACATATCGACGTTTGGTCATGGACTTTCCATGTCTAGATACGATGTGAAAGGTACCCTGGGTGCATTGTTGACGTTCTGGGACGCCGTGTCAACTTCTGCCTGTTACATCTTTTGTCTTCTTTCAAAATACACTTCTGTTTTCACAGGAAATTTAACGTTTACCTACAGTCTCTTTCAAAATAAACGCACTACGTAGGTACAACATAAATTGACTTTTTTTTTTTTCAAGCCTGGTCTCAGTCCGAAGTCGAAATCCGGTGCTTGGGCAGTGACTTGCGGCATCATAAGGTTTCCTTTAAACAACAAAAAAAGCCGTCCTTTAACGTCGGCATGATACGTGGCTGATTGCCGTTATAGTTTAACAGCGTCTGGCAGCGTCAGGGGGGGACACGGCATGACAAGGACGAAAGTTAAGGCGGCGAAAGTCCCAGTAGAGCGAGTGATTGATGGGTCCAACAAACCAACTTTCACGTGAGAGAGTGGTGTTTGATAAGAATCTAAAGCCAAACCCTGTGTTTTTTTTCCTAAACATAACCACGTGTTTTTGTTGCTGAAGGAAAAAAAACGTTAATTCACAGTGTTGTACCGACATAATGCTTTTATTTTGAAAGAGACTGTATGTAATGGTACATTTCCTGTGAAAACAGAAGTGTATTTTGAAAGAAGACAATGCATGTAACAGGCAGAACTTAACACGGTGTCCCAGAACGTCAACAACCAACGCACCCAGGGTACCTTTCACATCGTATGTGGACGTGGAAAGTCCATGACCAAAGCGTAAATATGTGACGAGGTCGGAGTGAGAATGTGTTGGTTTGTTCCTTCAACAACTAACGCACATGGTTTAGGGGAAAAAAAAAAAACGGTTTTATAATCTTACAGTAGCGAACACCGCTCTCGCGGGTGAAGGTCTGTGTTTGCCGGACTCATCCACCACCCCTTCCACCCATCCTACTCAGACTTTTGTCGCCTTAACTTTCGTTCTTGTCCGGCCACATCCCCCCCCGATGCTGCTGAGCACAGTTTTGGTGACTGGCCGTGTATCATGCCAACGTTTATCATGGCTTTTTTTGGTCGAGCTAGCTTGTCAGTAAATGCACAATGCGTGATGCGAAGATGCACATTTCCTGCAAATGCTTTATTCGGCCTTTCATTTGCATTGAATGGAAGTGACCGGAAGGTAAATATTCACCAGTGTTAATTTCGCCTCCCGTTCATGAGTAGATGCATGTTTCCTTCTGCACAGTGATTCAGTCGGTGGGTGTGGTTCAGTAGAAAGAAAATAGTTCCTACATGAAACTGCTCACAACAAGGTCTGTGGATTATCTTGAGTAACCACGTCATGATTTCTGGAAAGAGACATTGCTGTTGAGTTTTTCAAATGTATTTTTTGGCGCTTTAAACACCACAAGCTGAGTGCCATCTAGTTCCATTATACTGGAGAGAAGGCAGACATCTCTACAGCTGATATCTCCAACACTCTGCAACTCACACCAAAACAATCTAAATTAATAAATGCCACTACATGTTAGGAGGAAAAATATGTGTTTTTGATTTTGGGGTGAACTGTTCCTTTAAGTGACATAGAAATGTGACCAGCATTAAGTCTCAACAGCAGCTTTACAGACCTAAAATAATCTCCTGATTTCTGGCTGTTCTCTTTGATTCCTGACAGCAGCTCCACCACGAGATGATGCACTGTGCTTTTCGAGGTTGGAAATCATCCATAAAGAAGGAATTAGATCTTGGCAACTGCTGTCACACACAGAGACACTCACACTCGTCCTCTCCTACTCATATTATTTCCACCATGACCTAATCTCCCTCTCTTCTCTACCGTAAAGTGCAGCAAGCCAAACAAACCTCCTCCCCGAATTGCAATTTTAAACCCCCCATCACACACACACACACACACGACTTAGACACACTGGATGAGCAAAACCCCTCAGCGCCGAGAACAAACAGCAGCGGGGTTTCTCTCCACTGACAAACAATGACAAATCGAGGCGTCCTGATGAAGTGACAGCTCGAGTCTGTCACTGAAACAAAGACAGACACACTCGGCTAGGAAAGAGTGATTCAAAGCGGCGGTGGATTGGCGAGGATGCATCTAGGAAAGAGGATATAGAGACGTCTCTGTCCCTCAGACTGTCAGCAGCTGCGTTTATAGGAAATATCCTCAATTGTTGTGTGTCATGAGAGCATCCAAGGGTCATATAAGGAGAGGACAGATAACTGTAAAACTTTGAGTCATACACTAATAATGAAATACAGACAGCTGACAGAGAATAATCACCAATTTTGAAACTGCTTCCAGCTCCCCAAATTTGCTGCTTTTCTCTTTTTTTTAATGTATCTTTTGTTTTTGGACTGTTGGTTTAACAAAACTGGAAGTTGTTAGGTAATCTTATGGTAATCTCAGAAACTGATCTGCCATAAGCGGCTGAAAATGAAGCCAACACAGAAGTATCAAAACTGCAGTTCCTCTAATGGCCACTTGAGGCTGGCTCCAAAAGCAAGTCAGTCCCTACAGACCTCCATGTTTAAGTACCCGACTTCACATCAGAAATAAACATGTTTACAGCCTGGTACAAAAAACAGTTTTGGTCTTGCTGATTTCAGAGCCCAGTCTCACTCCGAAGTCGTCGAAATCCAGAGCGTGGGCAGTGACTTGCAGCTTCAGAAACAAACAAAAAAAAGGCATCCTTGACATCGACATGATATGCGGCCAGTTGCTGTACAGTTTAATAGCGCCAAGCTCAAACCCAGTTTTCCTAAACATAACCACGTGTTTTTGTTGTTGACGGAAAAAAACGTCAATTCACTGTGTTGTACCGACGTAGTGCATTTATTTTGAAAGAGACTGTATGTAAACGTTAAATTTCCTGTGAAAACAAAAGTGTATTTTGAAAGAAGACAATGCATGTAACAGGCAGAACTTGACACGGCGTTCCAGAACATCAACAACCAACACACCCAGGGTACCTTGCACGTCGTATGTAGACGTGGAAAGTCCATGACCGAATGTCAATATGTGACGAGGTCAGAGTTAGAATGTGTTGGATTTCACCGTTCAAGACAACTCTATGGGGGTGAATTTTTACATAACTCACCTGTTTAAATGTTATTAAGACTTAAAGTTACGTGTAATTAAGGGCGTGGCTGCTTTGAGTGACAGGCTGTCTGCGGATAGTGTCCTCTGCTTCTTACTTACACGTGTGTGCACTGTGACAGCATCGCTATGGCAACTGAGTGCACCTGTCGCGTGTCTATATTAAAAATAATGAATTTGAAGCCGCAAGGAGAAAAAAAAAAAAAAAAAAAAAGCCCTGTGTACAGCCCCTCAAGTGACAGGTGGGTGCTGTCAAATGACAAGTCCCAACCATGGCAACAGTTTTGGTTAGGTAACAATTAAAACGTAACCCCAGATTCACAAAGTACAGGCGTTGCCATAGCTGTCGCTATTTTTGTGTGTTTTCAGTTAATTAAACCTAATTGCAATGTTTTGATCTCCCAAAAAAACTTCCATGGCATACTACAAACAAACAAACAAAAAAAAAACGTCACACCTGCAGCACTCTTTGATCACTTCTGACTCCAAAAATCCAAGATGGCGACAGCTAAAATGCCAAACTTGGGGCTTCAAAACAGGAGTCTACAAACCAGTGGGTTATGTCATGGTGGCTACCTCCATTATGTTGTACAATCTATATGATCTGCTCACATAGGGCTGCACTGCAAAAGAAAATCACCAACCCTGATAAGTCATGTGGTCTTAGATTGAGTCTTAAAGGCCATGATCTAAAATGTAAAGTCATTAAGGAAAGCTCTAAAGCTGAGTTGAGTTATACAGGACCCAGCTGACTGAAAACTATAGATTTAGAGGACTGGGAGAATACTTTGCAGTGTGCCAACTCTGCCAACTCAGCATCACAAAGCTGGGGGAGGGGAGGTTGGCATGGTGACCTGACTAGTCGCACCGCCACCATCAACAGATGGTGCCCTGCAGATGGCACGGGGAGCCGTTGGAGGGCACAGAGCGGATAACGGACAAACCTGTGAGCTGGACAGTGACTGGATCTGTGGAACAAAGAGGAACTTTCTACACAACCAGTAACATGAGGGCTGTGGGCCGGGCTTGTTACGCAGCAAAGTATATGTTCGCCTTTTAGAGGGTTTTATTTATTTATTAAGTACTCATAGATGAAGTTTGGTGACTTTGTTGTGTGACTCTGACTTTCACTCACACAGGAAGTGTGTCATCTAAAGCGCTCTGTTGTCACTGAACACAGCTCCCTTCCTGCTGTTGACCGTGTAGCTCGCTGCAGAACTCCTGACTCACAGTCGTGCACACAGAGGAGGGATATACGGCAGCAGGCTGGTGACACAGAGCTTAACAGTTCAAATCAAGGATCATCAGTGTATGTGAGCAAAGTTCTGTCCATTCTGTGTGTCCTCTCCTTGCATCACAGAAATGCCCTTTGGTTATACCTGACATCCCCCAGATGGTGATGTCAGCAACTGTATGTCCACCTGGTGGCTCTTAAAGAGCTACGCCATGCTTACTTTTTCAGTCTCTCTTTCAAACTTGTGCCACTGCTTTTTTTCAGAGACACACAATATTTTGTGGCAGCGTGTTGATATATTGTGCCGAAAAATGGGTGAAAATTTGTGTGTTCACATGGGTGTCGTATTTTCATCGCTGACGATTGGAGCTGATCACAGCTTGGATTAATACCTGTGTATACTGCAGAGTCATTTGTCCTGAGAGTGACTGTAACCTTCCCCACGTAAGACAAAAGCCAGATGTTAGTGGGTGTTTTTTTGTGCAGTGGGAAAGGGGACATTAGTTGGCTTCTTGCCAAAAGTTAGATGAGAAGATTAATATCCCTCTCATGTCTGTACACTAATTATGAAGCTACAGCTGGCAGCTGGCTCGACCTGTTTTTATTCCCATGGTGTCAAATACAGCACCCTGGTCAGTGGCCCTTTTCCTCTTTTACCAACACATAAAGCTCCACAGTAGGTGTTTCTCAAAGTCAAGGAAGTATCCTTAAATGGCTGAATTTCAAGGATGCTACGTCGTCAAATCCCACCTAAGGACTGTTCCAATGTCAAGGATCCTTCCAATTTTGTCCTTCTTTCAGAGAATTTTCAAGGATGCATGTGTGTATCCTCAGCAGGTATAAATACTCACAATTCTTTGTGCACGATTTGCTAGCATTGAAGGCGGGGCCTCTTCAATGAAAAGCTGCCCATCGGAGCTCCGTAAGATGTGCCGGTAACAGCGCCCATGCAGGAGGCATCCTCAACCGAACCACCTCAACTGACCCCTTTTGACGCGAAGGAGCAGCGGCTCTACTCCGAGCTCCCTCTGGATGTCCTAGCACCTTAAGTCCCAAACATACTCGGGCATACTATAAGCAGAGCGGACTCCGCGAGGAATGTCCGCAGTCATTCGGGCTTCCATAGTCGAGCGCACTTCCGCGTTGTAGTTTCCTGTAAAAATGTCCGTGGAACACACTACATTACCCACAATTCTTGCGCGTCGATGTGAAAAATACATGCCGAGCAGTCACTGGTGGGCAGAGCGGAGTCCGCGCGGTTGTAAAATCTGAGCTTTGCGTGCACAGGGCTTGCGGACGTCTGCTTTTGGTCTGGGCGGACCTCCGCGGAGTCCGCTCCGCCTACGTTCCGCCCGCGTATGTTCGGGCCTTTACCCTATCTCTTAGGCTGAGCCCAGTCACTCCAACAAGGAAACTACGTCCCCAGAGCCAGTCTGTGATGTCAGATATCAGCACGCCTGGGGCCCTGCCGCTGCCTGCCACCTGGCACACAATGCATCAAGGGTTAAGGGTGGTAGGCCCACGGAGCGATGGCTCCATGTCCTTTTTTTGGGGGCCCCATAGCCCAAGGCCCAGCCACCAGATTCTCGCTGGCGATCTCCCCACCAGGTCTGGCTCCAGAAGGAGGCTCTGGTGTTCCCATACCGGCCGAGGTGCTCAGAGTCCGAACTGCCTGTTTCATCAAGTAGCCATGGAAACTAACACATCCAAATGTGATGCTATAGAGGGGTATTTAGAGCATCTTAGTTTGAGACTTAGGGCCACTGACCAAGTTGCAGTATTTGTCGAGTTTGGAGTGAGAACATATTGGCTGGTTAGCTTAGCTTAGCTTAGCTTAGCATAAAGGCTGGAAACAGGGGAAACAGCTACCTTAGCTAACAAAATCCACCTACAGGTACCTCTAAATCTCACTAATTAACACGTAATCTCTACAGACAGTTTCTGCATATGTATTTCATTACAACTAACTGTTTCCCTAACCATGTTATGGTGTTTCCACCTATTTTTTTTTAGCCATGCTAGCGTACATGTAGTAGGGTTGGCTGGGCCACCTTAAAGGTCAGTCCACCTTACGGGATCCTGATTAGGTTTGAACGAGCATCAGGTGTAGCTCATTCATGCTACTCTACATACACACCATGCAAAGCCTCAGGCTGCAAACACACTGCTCCTCATTCCTGAGCTGAGTTATCTTGAAGTGTACATTCAAGCTGTTTTCTTTGTGTCTTTGATTTGTATGCTTTGGTGTCCTGCATGTGGGTTGTAAAATGTATGTATGTTTCATTGTTGTAGGCCAGATTTTCCCTTGAAGGCCAGCACAGCACAACATCCAAAAATGTTGAACTATTCCTTTAAATAAGATGGAGGAGGGACTCTTGCATTTCATTACCAAAAACCTCTTTTACTGGTGGCTTTGTCACAACAATATAGAGGTTAAAAATTCAAGTGCAAAGTTGTGAACTATGACAGATAGTCATATTATTTAACTGCACAGCCATCAAAGTTTGATCACCTAACATGTCTACAATCATGATTCTAAAGTCTCTCTCTCGCTGTTGGAGAATTCACAACATTCTTATCCTGACTGCAGCGGAGGCTATCTGGAGGACTGCTGTGTGCAGACCCAACATCTGGGAGGCTCGGGAGAAACATTTCTTGAATACTTACTTACTCTTGGATAAACAATTTCATGGGGGAGTGAGCTCCTGGTGTAGGCTCCCTCTCTACAAAATTACCCACCTAATGGCTTTTGACTGAAACATTACTGTCAAATAAATGAAAATGTGTGAACGCAAGAGTGGCCATTACACAGCGTTATGTTTAATATAAATTTCAGATTACTTGGCGAGGCTCATTTTACAGGCGGGCGAGCAATGCATTTTGTCTCCTTACTGCAAACGTGTTATGGGTTACAAAACGCATGATATGGCCATTCATTACAAAGCTTTCAGAGAGGGTGTAGGATAGTTTGAATAAAACACTTTAAGCACACGGACGTTGGGAATACATTACTGGAATGGAGTTTAGTTAGAAGCAGCAGTAGCAGGGTTTGTGTTGGCACGGAGGGGAACAGTCGGCGACAACCCTCGTGCCCCCTCATTTTGTTTTTCCTCCTCGAGAGCAGACAGAAATATGCTAAATATGCAGCAGTGTGACCTGAGTCCATAGATCAGGGTTTATTTTTAGGAAAGGCGCCTCACTCCCTTTGCTCCACCCAATTTTTCTCATTATCTGTAACAGGGTTGGCACTTGCAGAGATAATGGCTGAATGCCTGCTCTTCAGCTCTCCAGTGTGAGGATGTGGATGGTGTACAGCAATAAGACAGGTCCATTAAAGGTTCGGTATGTAACTTTCAAAAAAATCCTTCTTATTAGGGACCCCTCTCTCCGACATCCCTAAGTGAACAGCAGTCAGCATCATCTGTTGCCACAAGTGCATGGACCTCAAACTAATGACTAAGGAGAAATTTGGACACCATGGCTGCCCCAGTTGGGAACCACTGCCCATGAAAGTTTCTCAGTGGCGCATGAAGCCAAAAAAGGTTTGAAATTACCTGGATCTTCAGCATTGTGGGGCCCATAGAGCAATTGACTTACAGTGGCTACGCTGAACAGCTAACTTGCAGTTTAGTGCTCCACTAATTTAAATGGGGATAGAATTATTTCATTGTGTCGCTCTTCTTGACTTTCCAAATACTGGACTGAATGGATCATTCTGCGTATAGACATCTCTTTCCCAGTGTAAGTCTACGGAGTAAGTCTTTTTAGGCCCTATGGCATTATGTGACGGACCCAGACAGTGTAATTCCACTTTTGGCTGCTATGTAAAACCGGCTTCAAAACCCAGTGCTGTTCCTGGGGGCTTTTGAGGGCGAGCAGCCAAAACAGTGACAAACAAGAGACAGACTTTGTTCCACTAGAATCATATTGATAGAGCACTGAAAAATTAATTGCAATCATATCTAGAGTAACGTTACTATCTGTATGTTCCCATATTTTATTTGGACCATTGGCTCCATTATACTAACTTGCTTGCCATTTGCAAATTATTTTATCAGCTAATGTTACAAAGCAACCAATGGTAGATCAATGTACTTTACAGCTAGCTGGCTAACCTTACCTTAGCTTTGGTTACAGTCATTGGTGACCTAGCTGGCTGTAACTTAGCTACAATGCGTGGATCTGGCACTAATTGCTTTGTAGCTGATGAAGTAATTTGCAAATCCAGCCCGTTCTCACTTCCAACTTCCCAAAAACTGCCGCTGTGTTAGTGATCTCGGCATCACACAGCGACGCACAGAGGCACCTTTCACAACAGCATGATACGTATCAGGTGGCAGCAGTTTGTGATGCCGTTGGCAACTACCCAACTCATAAAGCACTACTGCTTTGTTAGTGGACATTGGCGTCAGACATCGACACACAGAGGCAGAGTTTGTGGCACTATGAAAAGCACTGGCTGACTGAAGTATGTAATGCCAGCAAATACTGTAGTATAAAGAGTAAGACAGTCAGTATAGGGCGGGCAAGAGGGGAGGTGTGTTGGTCATACAAAGTCGGACTGTCACCTGGGAGCCTGCTGTTCGTTTCCTGTTTGAAACCAAAAGTCAATGGAATTATTTTAATAACAATGTTGTGTATTAGAAGGCTATGTGTAGCATGCTAGGGTAGTGACATAAATATATCACATGACGTATGTCATATGTTACATGACATTGGTAACAACCATTATTATTTCAGGCCAATCCATGACCAACTGAGATAAGAACATGTTGGCAAACCAGTCCCAGGAGTCTGGATGAATTAGTTGATGGAATCCACTCAATAAGGTATTTTGCTACCTATGTTAGCTAGCAAATCATTCACATTAAGCCTGATTCATGGTCCTGTGTTAAATCAACGACGTACCTATGTCGTAAGGTACGTGGCTACGCAGGAGGCTCGCCATAGCCCCCGGCGTAGCCTGACGTGCACCTCCCAAAAAATGTAACTACACATCGAGGCGACGCAGACCCAGCGCAGACCGAGAGGGTTGTGATTGGTTTGCCTGGTAGCAACGCATTTCCGGTTCCGTATTTCCAGATTGCGCCATCCCCACCATCTTTAAACATCTTCTGTTGCGATGTAAATGTTGCAGTATTAACATACTTTCTTCGACATCCAACAACTCCAACTCCAGCAAGATTCTCTCTCTCTCGGTCGCCACTGTTCACTGTGACCGGAAAAGCTGGAAGCTAAACAAAGAATCAACTAGAGACGACGATAACCATTCAGGAAAGGAACGCAGCCTCCTACTGCATGAATCAGGCTTTAGAAGTCAAACTAACGTTAGCCAGCATTAGCCAACTAAAATTACAATATCACTATATATTTCACGTCAGTGTTTCTTCTGCGGGGGGGGGGGGGGGGTTTCAGCACCGGGGGGCCACCGAAATTATGGTATGGGGCACTAAATTTGATGAATTCACTGTTAAAAAAGAGACAAGAATTAGTTAGCACACCCTGCTGTTCTGCTTCAGTCCCACCACCAAGGGATCTCGAGAGGAACACGTAAGGCAGCTCTGGAGAAGGACCTTCAGTCAGCGGACGTAATAGCTTGAATCCTTCACATAGAAATCAGTCCACAGGCTGTGCTAGGCAAGCGGGAGAGTCGAGGACCGTCTCGGTTTTAAGTTCCGTTACAATCTGTTCAGCCACTGGCAATGAAAAACAATTAATACATGTAAAAAGTTATGTACAGTACCTTTAACACAACCAGGCTCCTTTGGGGAAAAATAGATGTCAATGATAAACTTGCCTGAAAGTCAGTGCACCCTTGGGACCGAGCTAGACGCACAAATCCAACACCGTAAGGCTCGTTTCCTTCAGCACAGTTAACTTATAGTGCCATTATCCTTGCATGAAATGAGCTTTCTGACAGTAAGCACCTATAGCAGCTTTAAATCACAGCATGGGGAGAAACCTGCTTGTACGCTGAGGTAATGGCAGGAATGCACAGAGATTGGATATCACTGGAAGGCCGTGCAGAGTTATGACAATGGCAATGACTTGCAGTACGTTAGATTAATTATATTTCCTCTAAGCTGGGATCATTACGCAGGAGAGCTGCTGCGGGGGGATGAAATAGTGATGTTGACTGTATGAGATGAAAAGTGATACCTGACTCTGTTCTGCTGTATGTTAGTGAGTTGTTTGCTGTTTTTGGAGCTTCGCATCCTCTCAATCTTCCTCAGCAGATGGAATTTGCTTTGTCGTCATCGAAATTTAGGTGCTAGAATTTCCATTTTTCCAAGCACTTCAAGGACTTTTCGTCAATGAAACTGCAGGGTCCCTCATACCATCAGGTCCTCCTGACCATTAATCTTTATTATCTTTATTTCCCCGCTGGAAAAACAGGGAATCGTCGCTACAAAGCAGCTGGAAACACAGCAATGTCTTGCTAAATCACAGCTGGTTTTGTTGTTTGTCGCTAAACTTTAAAATGCTACTTACACATCAATGACTTTTAATTTTCATACTTAATTTTACATTCAGTACTTAACGTTGAATTTTACTTCCAGTGGAGTACTCTTATTTTTGCAATAGTGCTTCAGTAAAGGAGCTAAATACTTAAAGGGTAACTTCGGTATTTTTTCAACCTGGATCTTATTTTCCCACATTTTTGTGTCTATGCAACAAATGGGAACAAGTTTTGAAACTGGTCCAGTATTGAGCGAGACTGCTGCAGCTGGCAGCAGTAAAACAGGCTACAGTGTCACCACTTGGGAAAATTGAGCACTATTTTGCCACGGACAGGCTCAGATTGTTATTTTAAGTGTCTGACAACATTACGGAAAGGATCCCCATAGAGATGGACCTGTTTGTAAGAGAGTAAGATCCTGTTTGTTTAACCAAAAACAGCCTCAAAATCACCATCGCCAAATCCACCAGACTCTATTTAAATAAAGAGCAATTTTAGCATGTAGAGAACCAGAATATTTTCACATCTAACTGGGTGAATCACTGGTTTATTTCAACCAAACCAGACTTGGTGACTTTAAACACAGTGAAAAAAAACCCTAGATGGCTTTGTGAGTTTTATTCTGCTTCTGACACATTTGAATTAAGCATATTTTATAAAGATAAAACTGCATTTTTTTTTTTAGATGGAGTCTGGTGGGTTTGACCATAGCAATTTGGGGGCTGTTTCTGGTTACACAAAAAGGATTTCAATCTTTAACAAAAAGGTCTACCTCTGTATCCCTGTTAGTGATCAAAACAAGCACTTTTAGTGGATGTAAATTGATGGTGCACAATTGCCCCAACTGACTACATTGCAGCCTGTTTTGCTGCTGTCGTCCACAGTGATCTCGCTCAATGCTGGAACAACTTCAAAAGCTGTTGTTCCCATTAGTCACTTAGACACTAAAACGTGGTAAAATGGGGTCCAGGCTGAAAAATACTGAAGTTGTCCTTTAATGAAACCAACATTCACAGAAATAAAAATGGTCCAATTTGGAAATGTAGTTTGTTTCCATTTAAGCAATTTTCCTATAATCTAAAAAAGATAAAAGATAAATTAACAGTTATAAGAATGAAATCATATGGACTTATTATTATTTGTGCATTTTTAAGTGTGTTTCTTTGAACTTTATACAGCCGGGGTCAGTAAACTCATCTTTCCTCTGTTTATAGGTTTTGTGTTTACTTGTTTTATTTCTGTCTGTTATTTTCTCTCATGTGAAGCCCTTGGTGGCCTTGTTTGTAAAAATTGCTGTAGAAAATACAGTAGCTGTGTGTTACAGGTGAAGGACATTTTAAAAGGCCTGAGTGAAGAAGTGAGTGTCGACATAAAGGTGATACTCTGCTGTCTCTGTAGCCTGATGTCATACAGAGAAGTATCAAGGTGACAGAGATTTAACTTTGATTCATCACATTTCTCATCCACAGCATCATCATCATCATCATAAATGCGAGAAATTAACACGTCAGTCATATCGTCCCCAACCTTCCCTTGAGCTGGAATCAAGTGTGTACATCAGCATGTGACGAACAAGGATGCTCTCCACTGATCAGAGCTGGTTGGATGACTCACCCGGCGCCTGAGGGAGTCAGTCTGTGGGATCTGCGTGGGAGAGCTCACTTGTCAACAATCGCTTGTCTGCAGAAATGTTGCACTCCAACTGAGCAGTTATCAAAGGCCTATTGAAGACAAGGAATCAGCGACATTGTGCTGAGTCTTTTATACAGCAGACACACACCTGTGGCTGATGGAATAAAATTTACCACTAAACTTTCTGCTTTCAAGGTCCCTAAACTTCTGCCACGCTCTCATAAATGTCAGACTGGAGGTGGAAAACAGTCAGTCAGAACATTTTAAAAGGAGTCATTCTGAATTTATATGATGGATTTCTACGTGACATTCCTTACAGGAAAAAAACATCATGTTGTACACTTTACAAGGACACCACGCTTAACCACACACCTGTGTATGGCTGCAGCCAACCATCCATCCATCCATCCATCCATTTTCATCTGCTTATCCGGGGCCAGGTCGCAGGAGCAGCAGGATGAGCAAAGCACCCCAGACGTCCCTCTCCCCAGCATTGCTTTCCAGCTCTTACTGGAGATATGAATTACGAGGTTAATTAATTACTAATATTTATGTTGGACAAACAATCAGAAAACTCAGTAGTATTCAGTGTTAGAAAAGTATAAAGTGTAAACAAATATTTTGTATTCTTACTTGACAAATTACTCTCACAGTCAATTAATTCTTAAAATCTTATCATTTTATTTTATTTTTCTCTCTATCTAGAACTTTGGTTGATCAGCTAATCCTTTCGTCATTACATCCATGCACACAATATTAAAATATATACTGATTTTATAAAAGATAAAAAAAATACCACTGAGAGTATTATAATAATAGAAATATAGCAATATGATAAAATGAAAAATAATTTAAAATACATTCATTCTGTATTAAAAGTACACTTTACTTGTTAAAACTTCTCTTTCCAAAAAAATAATTTTCATACATAGTTAGATTTTATATTTATTTTAAGCACACTGCTTTATTTTCAACATCTTTTGTTAAAATCAATTTAATTATGTCCTTATCACTTATATCTTACACTGTCATGTTTCTTAATTTTATTTTTGCATTTTTTGAATTGTGTGATTTTTATTTACCTCATTGCAGTCCTTGGGACAGTATATTACCAATTTCACTTATTTGTTCTATTAATAGTATTTATCTTAATTGATAGTTTTTTTCTGTATTACTTTAATTGCCTGATTTTATTTGCCTACGCCCTGAAATATTTTATCCTGGTTCAACTGCATAAAGCACTTTCTAACTTTGTTTTGAAAAGTGCTTCATAAATAAAGTTTATTATTATTTATTATAAACACAGCCATTCCTTCTACAAGACTTAAAAACAGTAGAAAAAAGTCACATCAAAACCAAAACTTGCATATTTTACTTTACTTATATGATCAGGCTATGCAGCAGAAAACCATGAAATTACAATAAAGATAACACACAAGTTCAAAAGTATGATAAAGTATGATAATATATAAATCATTATCTTTATGGAAATATCACAAAAGTGGCATAAAATACCGTAAACACCTTTAAAAAGCGCCATAAATAGCCTTATGGGCATATTAAAGGAATATTACAGTGACTTTATCTTCGTGCTGAGCTCCGCAGTCACTTCGGCTCCTGTCGGACGTGTTCGGCTGTTGTCGGACTCACCCGGTGTGCCAGAGGGCAGAGCGAGCGCAGCGGCTCTCAGCGCTCGAGACCAGCGCCATTCATCTGAGAGGACCGCGGGCACACCTGGTCGGACCGAGCAGAGCGAGTTTACCGACTGAAACGGCTCCACACAGGTGAGGTTATACCTTGCTTTACACTTTTAGTCAACTTTTGCACACTTTGCGGGGGTTTCACTCGAGGAATTATCACCAGAGGCGCGCGAGGAGGTGCAACTTTTGCGCATTTAAGCTAGCAGCAAACTTTAAGAACCTGTTATTATTGACGCTAGGTGCGTTAATTGTCACGTCGTGGGAAAATAAAGTTATATAGGGGGTTAAGAAGAGGTGGAAAGGACAGAAAGTTGTTTGTGCTGACTTTATTTTTTCTCTACCTGTCAACAGCACCCGGGTTAATCACTTGAGGAATGCGGTGCTATTAGGACGGGAGCCGAAACTTCACAGCAACTTTGCGTTAATTCTCACCAAGTTAGCAAAAAGGGATCATGGCGACAGGAGGATTTAAATCAAACGCCACGACAGACTTTTTGGAGGAGTGGAAGGCAAAACGGGAGAAAATGAGAGCCAAAATGTTGGGGGACATAGCCGCAGCCACGGGTGCTCCCTTGGGTGCCAGCAACCCAAACAGCAACAACACCAACCGCCACGCCGCCCCGGCAGCCACCGAGCTCACCAATAACGGCAGCCCAGACCGGAGCCCCTCCGCAGGGAACTACCTCCCCCCCTCCTACACGGTGGCTCGGTCCTCCTCCGGCACGGCTTTAAAGAGACCCGAGGAGGAAGCGCACCACCTCGCCTATCCTGCTTCGCCCACAGCCGCCACCCCGCCGGGGAGCAACCTGAAGAAGGCCCCGCCTCAGACGGAGAAGGCTCCGTGCGCTTCCCCGGACTCCAGCCCCATGGCGTGCAATGACAGTGACAAGGGGAGCCCATCGCCCAGTGCGGCCAAGGAGAAGAAGAGCAGTGGTCCCAGTGCCAGGAAGGGGAAAGGGCAGATTGAGAAGAGGAAGCTGAGGGAAAAGAGGAGATCAACAGGTGTTGTCAGCATACCATCCAATGAGGTGAGTCAGGCCTGCTTGTGTTTAATGTGAGAAGTGAATCCCCACCTTCTCTCCACAGATACAGACCAGCTTCACCTCAGCAGCATAGGGGATTATTTATGTTTGTGCTGTACTGGGTTTTGAGGCATGATGCTGGGATGCGGGCGGCTGTCAAAACTATTACAAAGACCAGGTGACAAGTACTTTCTGTCTTTGCTGCAGGAAAAGTCAGAGCACCTCAGAAGCTACATTAAGAGTAGTTGAGCATGACTGATACTGAGTTTTACAGGGCCAATATCAATATTAATAATCTGCCATTTGTTTTTAACACAACGACATTTTTGATAAAATCCCTTACATTAAGTTAAGGAAAAAGGACCAGTGATGGTACTTTTTACATTTCCCTAAAATCTGTGACTGTCAGTTGTTTTTCAGTTAATTCGTAAGTTATTTAGCCTCAATATTGTGTCTGTAAAGTGACAAATGTCCGTCACAAATTTCCAGAGCCTATTTTTATGTCTTCTAGTTGCTTATATTGTCTCACCACATGTCCAAATCTACATATTTTCACTTTATGACAACATAAAACTGAAAAAAAAATCCTTGTATTTCGGAAGCTCAAACTAGCAAATCTATGTTTTTTTTTTATCTGATAAATGAGTCAAATGAATAATTAAATGATCAAAATAGATAATTAACTTTCTGGTGATGGTCTAATAAACTAATGGACTTATTTTTTAAGCTCTTAGGAGAATAAAAGTGTCAAAAATGTAGCACTGAAAGCAAATATAGCAGTAAATTACTAATGTTTAACTTTACTGGAAACAAAATAAAATGAGCTAAAACATTTAAACAAGTACTGTATAGTGTGAACAACTTGTCTAAACAACCTTAAATTGATTCTAGATTATTTAAAAGCCTCATGTATCTTTATGAAGTAATTTATCCTTCATTTACCAGTCTTGCCTTGTCTTGCAATTTCTTATTACTGATCAGGTGACATGTACGCACTTTAGCGTGTGTGATAAGCTAACGCCAGCTGATAAAATTGGCCTACTTGATGTATTGGTCATGCTAATAATAGATAATTATAGTCATGGCTTTGACACCACAATGCGTGCAGTCATATAAAGTTAAGGAAAGTAAATAAAGTAGCAGGAAGAGAAACAGTGGAGCAGCTTTGTTTTAATATCAAGTTGTGTGCACACATGGGGAGTTACAGGGGTCAAGTCAGGGGTTATCTGAAATGTGAGGTCACAAATCATTTGTGAAAGGTTGTGATTGTTACATTATAGTGTGATATTTGATATGGGTGTGTATATTATGGTTAGTTTTTTGGCTGTTATTCTTTCTAACATCTTGGGACCAGGTTGGAAAAATGTTCTCACTTTAACACATTATCCCTCGGAGCCTGTGTTATAGATCCATAAATAATTCATATCAAAGAAAAGCACTTGTTTCCCAAAAGTCTCCAGATTCCTCTCATACATGTGTCTGGTTCAATCGACCCTCTGTAGCGAGGGGAACGTGAGCAGCTCTCAGATGTCGGGGAGTGGGAGACGAAACAGAGGGAGGGAGGGGCTGTCGGCTGTGTATTGGAAGGCGGTGCTGTGGCGTTCATTGTTATTGAATTTAAATCATGTCGCACTCTTGCTTAATTCCTGTGGTTCAGACACATGCAGGAACTCTGATATGAAGCCGTGGCTGCCAACACGCTCTCCTCGCCAGTGCTGTGATTAAATACACTTTCAAACAAAGCACTCATATTGCACAAAAATCGTTGGAGTAATGTTTTTTCATTAAGGCGATGGTGGCGTTTCTCCATAACCACCCCGCTTCCCGTATCCCCTTCTCTTATGGTTGATAGCCACCCGGACCTCTGTGCCCTCGGGGCAGCACAACTTGGAGTTTGACCAGTTTTTCAGTTGGCGCTCCACATCCTGTTATTAGGTGCTCAGCAGTGCCGAGCAAAGCCGTTTGAGAGCTGGTCACAAGCCAGGCTGTAATGTTGGGCTTCAGCACTCTGGGCTGTGCCAGATATGTTAGGTCGAGCCCATAGGCAGCTGATTATGTATTAAAGTGGGCGAACAGACTATTATTGGGGGGAGGTGGGAGGTAATCTGATGAAGAGGCGAGCTGATTTGTGTGAGTGAGGCAGAGAGAAAGAACTCTGATTCCAGCGTGAGTGCTGTGGTCTTACAGTACACTATAAAGACATGTCCCAGAGTCAGCTGCTTATCTGTGAGACACTTTGGAGTTTCTGGAGTGTCCGGATTACGTCTATAAGACCTTAATCTGGTTAGGAGGAAACCCATTATGTGAGTTGGAGTGCTCTGATAGATGTGTAGAAAGGTTTCTGATCTCTGACTGCCATTTGAGCAGGTCCCTTATCAGTTTGGGTTATGTAATGGTCAGTAGAATAAAATATGTGATTGTAGCACTGAAAAGAAAGTGAAAGTCGTGAAAGTGATTGATGAATCATTGGGTTTTTGTTGAGACAGAGCAAGCCACACACACACACAAAAACACATTGCCTGCATTTGCTTATTCAGAGCGCTGTGGCACGTACATATCATTGGGTTATTCAGAGCACTACGCTGTCTGAGCACACTACAGTGAAAGCAGTGTGGTGAAAGCTAGGGATATTGGATTCTTATATGTGATCTTATTTGGCTGTTAACAGATACTGATATATCCACTTTTTCCCCACCTAATAATGGAGACATAAAATACAATGCTTTTCAATATATGTGATATTCATTTATTATGCAGAATAAGAAAACGCATGATGGCCAAGACTAGTAGTTCATTTTAAAGCCAATGTCGGTCAATACCAATGACGTGCTGATACTATCAAGCATCCCTAGCGAAAGGGAACTAAACCTGTCATTAATTCATATAGAAATAGAGCACTCATCTAAGTGTTTATCATTTTTCCAGCCTATTTTGAATGGAACCAGCCACGTTCCCATGGAAACTGTGCACCCTGCAGTCCAGCACCAGCTCTAACCTGTGTAAGGGCAGCAACAGAAAGTTTGCTGTCACTCACCTCTGCAGCAGCTTTTCCTGTACTCCATATGTCTGATCAGCTCTGATTGATCTGACCCCGCAACTCAGACTCAACAAACTGCTGCTGAGGAAAAAAACCAAAACAAAATTCAGAGTTCCACCTGCGCTGCGTTCACAGACCGACAAGGTCACACAATACAAAGTGACACTGAAAAAATAAAATAATTGATTCCCAGAGGGGGAATTCTGGTGTTTAAGTGTCACAGACAGAAATAAGTACAGCTAAATAAAGAAATAAAACAATTAATATGTAGGATAAATAAAAATAAGAGGTATATACAACAGCTGGTATAAGACTAGAAGTAAAAATATGACCCACACATTAACAATTAAAGACAAAGTTACTAGCAGATAAATCAGTAATAAGAAAAACTGTTGGTTGCAGCCCTAAAATATTAACATTTAAAAATCTTTAATTTGTGGCTTTTTTTGCTTGATAAATGTCTTGATTTTTCAGTTATCAAAAATACTTAAAATTTTTCTGTCAGTCGACTACTCAACGAATCGTTTCTAATTCATACGTTTCTTAAATACATTTTATAAAATATACTATTATAATATTGATGATAACTTATATTTAAAACTGAAATATTGATTATTATGTTAATAAGATACATATGATATGATGTAAATAATCCAACTCCTCTTAAATAACTTATGTTTCTTAGTTATATTCATTTGTCTCCCTCCCCAACGCCATCTTGTTATCTTTTTTTACCATCGATGAAGTGTAACTGCTATTATTGTACGATTTTGTACAGTTATGGTTACAGACTCTGTCTCCAACTCCCTACTCTTGTATTTTTAGTTTAATTATTTGTCAAATAAAGAAACAAAATGCATAGTAAACAAAGTTGAAGATGAATTTGGCTGTTATTATTTTCAAAGTTTTTGCGATAATATTGTTATCATGAACTTTTTGGCCACCATAATCAGTAGTGAATGAAAATCTGACATCATACCAGCCCTAAATTAATGTAGTGTTTATTCTTCCTCCTTCTTCTGACACGCTTTATTTTCACTGATGACACACAACTGCTTTATTGTTTGACATCGCCTCCAGCTTCACCGTTTAACACTAATGTTTAACTTACTTTAGCCTCTGACACTAAATAACAGATCATGCTTTCTAACCTCTCTTTAATAATGGAAGCTTTGTCTCTCAGACCTTCACGAACTGAGATTTTTGCAAGCTTTGGAAATCACAGAGAAACACAAAAATACTGAAGCAGGCAGCATGGCAGATATTTATTCCCTTTGTCATATGTTTCCCGTTCTGCTCCTGTTGCATATAAAGAGGACCAAACTATGCAAATGAAGACTCCCCTCACACAAGCTCCCTTTGTCACGAGAATATGAGTGGACAGGTGTGAAAAGAGATGCCTGGGATTATCTCCCCGCTCGTTCTGTGCAGCATAATGGCTGTTGAGCGGGATTTCAGAGCATCAGGGGAACCCAATCTTCTGCCTGGTGAGGCCATAATGGCCCGATAAAAGCTCCCTGCTCTACTGGAGAAAAGACAGTTCGGCACAGCATCAATCAGTACCACCACCCGCGCTCTGGGAAGGTGTCTCCTTTCTCTCACCCTGCTCGCCGCCTTGGACTGGGGGCCATTGTTGTTGACGCTGACCTTTGACCTGCTCACGACATGCTTATGCAACAGAGGAATGTGGAAATGAGCGAGTGTGTGTGTGATGAGCAGTTAAGCATCTCTGAGTTTTCTCATCCGAAAATGTTTTGGGAGTCGTGATGCAAGCGTGTTTCCCGTAGGACACGCCACATGTGGTGTGACGGCTCATTGTGAAGCATTTTATGACCTTAGTGAGTTATGTGGCCGTGGTCAGACACTCCGACCGGGGAGTGTGAACGTTTTGTTTCATGTGGACGGCTGGATCTGCCCCACAGAGGCTGCTGCTGCTGCTGCTGGGGAGTGTGGAGCCCGCCGGCCCCTCGCAGCTATTTGTCTGCAGCGTCACCGAAGAGGTCAACAGGTTTAACATGCAATACTGTGCCGAGCGCTCGAGCAGTTAACACTCTGCTGATAGAAGGATGTGGCAGACAAGAGGGGTCCTTGTCTAACTTGATCCATTGGTTAATATGTTTTATACAAACATGTGTGAACCTCTTAAACACCACTGTCCTGCTGGTCAAATCCGCTGTCCATGATTTGAAGTTTTAGTGGAGATCTTAAAGTTTCCAAAAAACCCAAATATAATAAGCTACATTTTGGGGAAAAGTTTTGAAGTTTATGTGCAAGACGTGAATAGAATATTAATATTTCTGTTTGATGATGATGTGCAGCCTTTAAGAACAAGCAGATTTAGAACATTTACTGTCAGAAAGTGTGAAAAATGACGACTTTAACAACCTTAAAGCTACTTAAGGGAGCTGTAAAAAGAAAAAGGAGTTGTTTTTTGCCAATTTTATGCTTCAGTTTTACTCAGTGACATTTAAAGCACACATTTTGTTTTTCAAAGTCATTCAATTGTTTAAAAAGTATTCTGATATTTTTGACTCTAACTCTTTTTTGTCAGCCCGTCTCCCTCAGCATGAGTGGACACAGCACATGGCAGTAGTGAACACACACGTTGGGAACTGCAGGACTGCAAATTTGAATCCCAATTTGGAAATGTCTGTCCTGTGGTGGACAGAAAACATGTAAATTAGCAGGCTTGTCTAGGCGCAGTTGGGCAAGAAAATCAAGAGACCTTGGTTTAGGCAAAAAGGAGACTGGAGATTTAAGTATCTTAGTATCCACACACTTGTTTTAAGTATAGCTGCACTGTTTTAAATTATAATTCCTTATTTCAAGAACGACGGACTAGCATTTGCTAAATTTGAGCAAATTCTGCTTCATATTGAGAAAATAATACTTCAGACTTTTCTTTGTATCAAGATTAATGGACCTGTTTTTAGTTGGGCCGCATTTGTTTTGAGATATCTGTGGGTTCTTTCAGACTAGATATTTTTACATGTTTAATAAAAGTTTGGCAAGTGAATTTTTCCCTGTTCTGTTGGCAGATCGTTTTGTTTGATTTAAGTAATATTTCCACTATTTTATTACTTGTTTTTCTTGTTTTTGAGAGCTGACTTTTGCAGTGTTGTGTGTAACCGTTGTCAGGCGGTTGGAGATCAGACCCTTGGCGCAATCCTATTGTCTTCCTCTGGAACTGTACGACATGTTTCAGACAGTGTGCTGCATTTGTTATTTGTCTTCTCTGTGTTTACTGGCAGCTTGCAAACCAAGGTTAAAGGTACATGTCCCTCCACTCACTGTGTCAGGTGTGTAGATGCCGCCCTTGTCAAGTCAGTACTTTTGAACATTTTTGTGGCATCTTGAACTGAACTGCCAAATCTGTGAAATACACCAAGCTTGACTTTATCACACCACAGACTGTATGGGTTGTAGCTGCTGCAGATGTAGGCGAATCACATGTTCCATTAAATCAAAGAACACTTGCGATGATTGGCTGTGGGCAAAACCATACAAGTAGCTATTTTGTTCAACATCTGGGTACAAAAATGATTGAATCCAGGTGTTGTTTGACTGGAGAATTTTTGACACTACTTGGTTCTGGGTTATTTCGATCGATACCTTTAAGGGTATTTTGCACCGATGCTCGGTTGTGTCATTATACCAACTCTTTCTTCTGCTTTCCTAAAAACTGCCTGGACTGACATTAATCAGCTAATGCCCCCTGCCTTGTTTGTGCCCGAATTTATTTCTGCTCCATTTTATTCTGTGCTGATGTTCAGTGAAGGGTGAAGTTGCACTGTATGTTTGTGGAAAGGCCACGCTGAGAGCAGAGTTTGGACAACATTAGATCCTGTTTAACCCCAGTGCAGTCGCAGTCTAATGCATGGTTTGACTCTGGTTTAATGAAATGAGTGCTAATGTGTGTTTTTGTGTCATGGGTGGCCTTTACTTCTGCTGCTGCTGCTGCTGCTGCTGCTTTTAGCATTCGCAGTAATGTCTGAGTATACAGTAGTATACTCAGACACTCTTTTACCAAATGTGTTAAAGTAGAGGCCTATTTTTTTGTTTTAATAGCTTTCTGAAGGTGTTTAAAAGTTGTGTATTGGTGCATTTCTTTCATTTTTTTGTTCCACACAACAAAGTGACAGCAAAAATTAAAGTCACATACTCCTTAAAAAAGATCTAAAATGAGTTGTGACACTTTCTCACATCCCAAATGATGAATGTTGTAACTACACTCCTTAAATCCTCGCACTTGTTTATTTATCAAATATAAATAGGCTGTCAGTTCACAGCTGTGCAAAAGAATGCAAGAATGTTAATTTGCATGTGGTGGAGCATGTTTCACTCGCTGTTAAACCCTTCTCCAAACAAGGTCACATCATCACAGTAAATACCAGAGGGATTTTATCATGGACTTAGGTAAGCAAGGAGCTATTTAGGCAGGGTGTTGTGTTTCCTTCTTTTCTCTTGAACAACAGGAATGCTAAACTCTTTAATTAAAACACGTGTTTCTCTGAGTGAATTTTCACCAAAACCAGACGCACCCGTTCCCAAGCAGAACATTTTGTGTGGTTGACTTACTGGCATGAACTTTGGATTGTTTATGAGCGCCACTGTCACTGGAAAAGTTTCAAAGGAGTGACTAATGGAAATAAAAGTCCCCAGTCGAGCTGTTCTGAGAATTTTAAGGGAATTCCAAAGTAGGACGACAGAAGGGAGAGAAAGGGGGAAGAGCTGTCTGCTTCTGCGATGAAGTCGTTACCAGCTCGGCCCCTTTCCTTACAGGTACCTTGGGGTCTCTCAGCACCTCGTAAAACACGCAGCACCTTTGTAATGGGCCGTGGCACGTGGTTTTGTTCAGTTACGTAAACTTGAAGCCCCCATAAACGTGACCCCTGGCTAGGTGAGCGTCCATTATGTTGTCAGATGGCATTAGATCACTGGATTAGAGCTAAAGAGGGTGTGAGAGGGAGTCTAGCCACAAGTGGAACAACTCACTACGATACACCATCAGATACAAATTTGGTGGTAATACAGTGGTTACTATCACTTTGGTTGCTTTATGGTTGATTGTGGTGAATCTTGTAAATCAGTACGTGGGACTGCTTTATGCTAATATTGGATTAATTTGGATGATTTTTGCATCGATATAATGAATTATCTTGAGTTGTAAGGTATTTTTTTCTTCCCAAAAAATACATCCTGTGTGTTTATTTCTTTTCCAAACAGTTTCTTAACTTCCAAAAATGAATGGATTAAGTCGACATCGCAAATACTGTAATAGAGGATTTTATACTTACATGTGCAAGGCTTAAAATACCATGTGTATATACACGTAAAATTTGAGCTGTGCACGTAATTCAACTTTACATTCACCGGTGCTTGTAACTTTGTACATTAGAATATGTTATGCAGGGCTCAGATTCTTGCAGCTGACACTTTTCACATGCTCCCACACCACATTTCCATTTTCTGACACTCTGAAAAGCACATTTCTAACCATATAATAACATTGCAATACGACAAAAAGACAGGGACAGGGCAGGAACAGACAAGATAGAGTATGAGAATGTGCAAAACTCGATCCAGACAGCTGCTGCTCGAATTTTGATGCCTGTATATTTGTGCTGTTACGGTGCCAGTACATGGAGCAACTTAAAAGGACAATGAAAGACTACAGAGTCGACATCTGTCATCATATATTAAGTAAGCTTTTTTGAACATGTCATGTCACCAAAGAAGTCCTAACATGATTTAAATTTGGGATACAGACAGTGGTCATAAGTAAAACAAAACAGACAGTACAATACATAACACTCAGAATCCAGAATCACACTGTCAGGGGAAAATCATGGACAATTATTGGTCACTGCTGGTTAAGAAAAGTGATAGCAGACGGAACAAAGGATGATCTGTAACGCTCAGTGCTATATTTAGGGAGGCAAAACCTCCGCCTTGATGGAAGCAACAACTCTCCAGCTCAACATGGAGGGGATGTTGAGAGTCTGATCGATCAGTGTGAGACATTTCACAAGATAGCCAACTCATTTGTGGTTAGGTGAAAACATGGCATACAGTTTTAGATATTGTCATGATTTGAACATCGTGGGCTCATAAACCCTTTCAAAACATAGTGTCTAAATGTACAGTATTGTCATAAGAAGGGAATCACCAGTACGTCTGCGTCTTCTCTTTATTGTTTCGTTATGTCAGTTAAAGGTAGGGTCTGGAGGATTTTCCTGTTGCTGTTTGTAAACACACGTTCAAATTTGGCCCCTCCTATCAGGCTCAACTGCGCGCTGCCCCTACCCCTCCCGGCAGTTGGGTGTTAACGTTACACAAAATGATTCAAAGCTCAATCCTCACATTACATCAAGCCATGTATTAGCTAAACGTAAAGTTATTTGCATTGGTTGATAGTCAGAATTAGCCTCCACAACAAACTACGTAGGAATTACAGTTGTTGTAATGGAAAAGTTGATAAATTAGCAAACTAGCACAAGCTAACCGGCCTGTATTTGGGATTTACCTGTCCAACAGAAAGCAGGCTAACTCCGCGTCGCTGTACATCCCGAGCCTCTCCTTCAATGTTCGAAAGCGGGTGAAAGCCACCCCGATATTCACACGAGTTTTGGCCCGTGCTTTATCGGCTCGGCGTTTTGCCTCACTCACATTTAATTTCCTTTTCTTCGTGGGTACGTCTGTATCCGCCATTTCTCCCGGGTGTATGGAGCCCGGAGGTACGGAGGAAGGCTTCACAGAAGAGGACCAGGCAAGGCTCGCGCTGCTGCACGCTCGGACACGCTCAGGCACGGCACCTGCGCTCTCTCATTGGCTGGGGAAATCTCCGCCCAGAAGCAGTCCGAGCTCACAAAAACATCAAAATACAGTTAAAGGGCAGGAGCTCTGCAAACAGAGTCACCACCACACATGAGTAGAAGCCCATAGGTGATAATTAAGTAGGATTTCATTTATGTCAATATTTTGTTTTGTTTGAAAATCCTCCAGATCCTACCTTTAACTAAAAGATGCTTCACAGACACAGTTGCTAGCACTGACAAAGTGTCAGCACTTCCTTTGTCCATTTTACCATCTTGCAAAAGAAATAGATCTCAGTACTACATCATTATTAAAGATGAAGTATTTCATTTTTTTTTAAAAAGCCTAAGACTGTAACTTAAAGCTTTGTCTAACTAAAACAGACCGAGCTGCAGTTTGTCTGTTGACAGTAGCGGTAGCAGTAGCATAATCTGGAGCTACATCAACTCTGACAAAATTGATTTCAGTACCAGAATGTTGCTGAAAACCTAGAGCAGACAAAGGCTGACACTGCTGTGCAGCAGCTTCCCTGATTGTCGTTTGCCTTGGTGCCACAGTAGTATTACAGGCAGGGCTTGACACTAACTTTTTTCCCAAGGAGCACATGTGCTCCTAAGTTGAAAAACTAAGGAGCGCACAAAGAACTTTAGGGGCACAATGTAAATTGATCAAATAATGTGTTTTCCGTAATAAACGTGATGCAAATAGACATTTACAAGTAAAATTATTTAATGAATTCGTATACAAAATGTACAGAAAGGTAAAATCATCAAGTTTTGAAAAAGTATTGCAATTTAATTTTGCCTTCAATGTTATTATCTTATATATATTATCTATGCAATATGATTATCTTATATAATGTTATTACTATCTTAAAACATTCTCCAGGTCCTCTGAAACTCTGCAGGACTTAAGCCTCTTTCACACAGAGCTTTTGCGGTGCCCACCGTGGGGTAGGGCGCAGAGGACAGGATTTGGGGGAGTACAGGCTCGTTCAGGAGCTACAGCTCCATGGTGACCGCTTCCGGGTCTACTTCAGGCTCTTCTCTGCTATTGGACGTGCGGCGCCGAGGTGTCGTCACAGTGCGTTGCGTTGAAGTTAAAACATTTTTAATGTGAGCGCAGGCTGGCGGCACTCGCCGCTCAGCTCGGCGGCAGAGCGGTGTGCTCTTGCGCCGCGGTAGCACATACACAATGAAATGGGTTCGTCGGCGGAGGTCTGCGCTTTGCGCACTCTGTGTGAAAAGGGCTTTATTTGCACCCTGCCCAGCAGCGGTACCGTGGCGAACGGTCCCTAAAGGCCTCTACACATGATCAGCTGTAAAACCGCTTTGCGCTGGCTGTCCCATTGTTTGTCTATGGAGAGGGCAGCAACGCCTGACAAAGCGGCACCGCTACCTTTGGCGTCACGCATGATATTCATTGTGCCGACAGTGGCTTGGAAAACCGCCCATAACCGTGTCACACGGGGAAGAGGAAAGAGGGAAGGTGGCTGGAGTTCCTCCAACATTTGCGATTAGATTATCATATTTTTTTATTGACAAAAATATAGGCTGCTTCGGCTGATTTTTTTTATGCGCCCCTAAAAATTTTTTACAGTTTGCACACACCTATTTTTAGTCACAAATGCGAGTGAAATGCTCGCACTGTCGAGCCCTGACATGTATCCAAAGTCCTTCCTGTTGGATGCTTACTGTTTGAGTTTTGCTGTTATTTGCACACAAAGTTTAAAGTCCATTTTATCCGGGTCGCTGCTCTTCAGTTATGGCTGCTCAGGAACTTTGCAGAACAGACTGTAGATGATTACTGAAGAACAACGTAGCCCCTGCACGGCATGCCCAAGAATGCACAGTCATGCAAAACCTGCGCTGCCTCCGAGCATTGGCGTCGCATGCACACATGAAGACCAAGCCTGCCTGTTTTGCCTGCAGGGCCGCCTCACTCTCTCCGCCCTCCTTCTTTAATACAGCTCAGCAGTTATGAGCGCTCACATCTCAAGCGCTTTATCCCATATATTACCTTCAGTTGACATAGCTTCAGCATGGGCGACCACTGAGACTCAGCTGTGGGCGGTTTCCTAACCAGGAAGCATCAGGACGCTGCATGAGACATTACTCACCTCACTGCCGCTGCTCGAGTGACACGATTGCTGTCTTTGTGGCTAATATTTAACTGCATATGTGTGTCCAGGATGAACAAGTTTGGCATGAGTTTGTGTGTTGGTGTCAACTTGAGAATCTAAAATAAGCCTCTAAATGGAGCAGAAATTATTGATCCTCTGGAATTTGCATCAGTCCAGTGTTTAAAGGCCATGTTGAATTTACTGGTTAAATACAGTGTGCTTCATAAACCATGTGAATATTTAACCAGATCCACTTTGACTGTTTCCTCTGCAGGCACAAAACAGTGTCACAGTGAATAGCCCTGTCCTCATCTGACCCTGGATTCAGGCCATTGTTTTGCCATGAAAGCTCAAGACCGACCATCTTCACTCAGCAACTTTACACGTTTTGTTTAAGTTTGTTTACACATTTTTTTCCTGAGCTTCTGTCTGGTATTTCTCCCTCCTCATTACCAGCATTCACAGCAAGAACATTAACACAATCTGGTGTGTGTTGTGGCAACTGACATGCAGCTTATAGAAATGTACTGTTTGGGATTTTAATCCTAATAGTTTATGGAGGCATGCAGAGATAAGCGATAATCGGTTTCATGCTTCCGCTTTTTTTGGAGATAAGTCCCCCGTCCTGTCGTCATGTGGTTGTTGGGGAACTTTTCCCTCTGCTTAGCTGCCGGGCATCTTGCTAGTTTGACAGCACGCAGACACACACAAACACACACTGCAGGGGGTGTTAAGCAACACAGTGGTGGATTAGAGGAGTGGGTGAGTGTATGCTGTGATTTTTGTGTGTCTGTAACGTGTAACCTATTTGTCGGACATTCCTGTGTGTTTGCTGACGACTGTGGGGAATTTGTGAGTCAGCCCTAATCAGGCCACTCTGCATGATAAGGCATTTGGGAGCCTGTCTGTTTGTATTCATTAAAGTAGAATTACTTAGAGACCCCAGTTTCCATTTTCCCACTCTGTTCTATTTTAAATTCTGGTGCACATTTGGTATGCCTGTTTTTCAGTCTTCTGGGTGCTGTCGTCTGTGCTCTGCAGTGAGGGACAAAATTAGATGTCTTTCATTTAAACCAAGACTTTGCAACTTCTGAAATTAATAAAATAAGTTAAGTAAAGTAAGTTCATCTTCCCCTTACAAACGACGAGAGTATGAGAAAGTTACCTCAGTGTGTGGCTCATATCTAGTTCTGCTACTGTAATGTATATATGATTATAACAAGGTTTTTAAAGCACAATAATCTTGGGAAATAAAAGCAAATTCAGCTTACCTTTATACTGTAATTTCCCCCTCTGGCCACAGTGGGTCTCGTTTTAATTCATAATGTAAAAAGTAGAGTAAAAAGTAGCAAGTATTAGTCTTAGCAGCAAAATGTACACAACAGACTTTTATTTTAGGGCTGCCCCCTAATAGTCGACCAAATATTAGTCGACCAGAAAGGCCACTAGTCATAGGTCGCTTAGTCGCAAAAAAACTGTGAAACTCTATCAGGAGCTGCGTCTTGTCAAAATAAATCCAAACCTATATGACTGGACCATGTGGGAATTCAATTTGAAAGGACAGACACAGGAAGTGTCCACGCTCAGCAGTCAGACAGGAGTCAGGTTAATTTCCAGGGCTGGTACCTGCAGTTATTCCACAGGCTAGTTAACAACATGTCGGGCAGGAAATCCAAAGTGTGGGATCATTTTGAGAAGGTGAAGGACGAACCCAAGGTGATATGTAAACTCATCTTCATTGGTCGACTACAAACATGACGTATCATCTGAAACATGGAAGTAGCTACATGCCCATTAGCCCACAGCGTCATTAACATGCGGCTTGGCAGGCAGTTTTATGTTCTCTTATGCCAGAATAAAAAGCCTTGAAATTCATCTCCTGGTATTTTTAGTCAAAATCTGACACATTATATTTCAATAATCACTTTATATGTAAAATAATTTAAACATCAGTTATAGTCAGTTACACAAACCACTTCTGTCTGAGGTTTCATATCTGACGCAGCCTCGGTCCTCTGCTCACTCTGCCGTTTTATTGCATGGGGGACAATAAGCCTCAGTGATATTTGTATGAGTGAATGCACACCAACAGACTGATTCTGTCTGCAGTCTAACAGGTTTCACGCACTGCCTCTGTGTGTTATGTCACCATGGATCTCACTCAAACTGCTTCCTCCCGAGAAGCATCAGTGTATCAGATGAGCTGGTTTCACACGTGCAACCGAACCTGCTTTTGAGGACGGACGAGCAAACATCACTTTCCTCCTGTGGGTTAAAGACGGAAAGTCAAAGACTCAGACGGAGGAATGTTGGCTGAACAGGATGATGTCTTTGAGTCTCGCCAGTGTTTTGTTTGTCGATTTTACTTCTCATTTCTCTCCATGGAGAGGATAAACTTAATTTTCTCAAACTGAGCTGCAAGAAAAATATTTCAATACTGAACTTTATTGGTGCTCTTGGCTCCTGTGTTGCCCTCGAATGAAAACAAATAAGATTTAATAAAGCAAGAAGTATGACGATTTATGTGGTAATTTAGGCTGAATTGGAAACATTTTTAACACCAGCAGACTGATTTAATTTCCTACTTTCGACAGACCGAATATTAGATAGAAGTGCGGTAGTTTACCCCCCAGAACGTCGCACTTCAAAAGGACACAGTATTGAAAACACAGCTCAGTGAAACAGCTCAGGAATGCAAGTTGAACCCTTGAAATGGAATAAATATGTGGCGCTAAACTGCCAAATGCACGAAGCCTTGATCTTTAAGCCTTTCCTCCCAACAAAGGAGCCTGAAACCTGCTTCAGCTGACAGAAGGGCCTACCTATTATCAAGCTCATGCCTTGAAGCCTGAGTGTCTTTGTGCTTGTGCGTGCACTCCTGTGTGTGTGTGTTGTGTTTACCAAGGCAGTGTGCCACTTGACACACAGTACTGGAGGGAGCGATCTTATACTGTACCTGCCACAAAATGCCTTGTTTTCTCATTCCAGCTCCCCGTGGCTGGCAAATTACTTTTGGCACTTTGTTTGGAGGTTCTGTTGGATAATACGAGTGTGTAGTACGTGCACATTCGTTTCCTTCTGTGAAATCATTTCTACAATTTTCAGTACAGCTTAATTTACCCTCCCTAGAAGGGCAAATATCCATGGCAGCTCGCAGTACTCAACAACACAATAAACTAGGACACTTAAAAGGTGTGTTTGTTGTTTTAGTGCAGGGGGTTTTCAGGCCAAGGACCCCTTAGCTGAAATGGAGACCCCCTACTACGTAGAGTATACTGTATAAAATTGAGCTGCACATGGGCCTACAATAACCTTTTGTTTATAATGCACACAATACTAAGCTATTAAAATAGCTATTATTGGCAGATTCTTACATTTATACATAATGTTTTAATGTTACATGTTTAAGCCTTTTAGGAATAGTGTGTAAGATTTTGGGGGGTCTAGTGGCATCTACCGGTGGAGATCGCAGGGTAGACCTCCTTTAGTGTTCATCGTTCAGGAGGTTTTTATCGGGGGCCAAATTATCCACAGAGGTTTCTTTATCTTTAAAACAAATGGACCAGGTGATTTTAACAGGTAAAATCCTTCCTACAAATCAGTGTTTCTCTTACGCTGTTTGGCATGTCGGAGGCGGCCTGCTAGCCCAGCACCTGCTAATGTGTGCTCACCTTTTCTCACTGATAACTTACAATCCAGACATTCGGGAAGTTTTTACAGGGAGCTGAATTTTCCGCAACGTGCTCTTTGTCTCCAACAGAAACAGATGCAGTGATTTAAACCGTTAAAACATTGAGTAAAGCAGTTTCATGTTAAAAAATTACCTGTTTTTGACGCTGGTTGTCAGGAAGAGGCTGCTAACTACAGTGGCTGACTTAGATGTAGATATAAACAGCTCATTTTGAGGTAACGAAAACACAATGATTCTAATTTTCAGGCTATACACTAAAGAAAACATACCAACAATATTATGTTCTGCCTATATATCTCCTAAATACTGTAGTGAGATGTCTGACCCTGGTGATTGGGGTTTGAGTCTTCTCTCGTTTGCGCATTTCCGTAGCTGCGTGGCTGGGTGAGTTAGCCTCACCCTCTGCACTTTTGTTGGTGGTTTCTGAGGCTGACGGTGTGTCAGAGTTTCTTGCTTCAGAAGTTACGAAATGATCCATTGTGACACACAAGGTACAGCTGCACATTCTGCACAGTGATTTAGCGCAAGCTAGCTCATGATCAAATGAGAATGAAATTAAATTTAAAAATAATTTGGCAGTAACTCGGAGCATGTTCTAGGGGTTGTGAACCACTTGTTGAACACCCGGGTTCTGTTAAGTCATGAATATTTACACTTCAAGATTTTCCCGTAGTGTTCTTAGCAGAATAAAGATCCCGACCATTAGAAAACATCAATACCACCCCTGCTAAACATTTTGTTGGAAAAAAATCTGCTTTTATGGAATACACATTTTCAAAGCATTAAAAACAGTAAAATAAAAGCTATAAAAGCTCTGAGCACTGGACGTAAAATTTACATTTACTTTTACATTGTGTACTTAAACACTGACACAAGGCAGCAGGTTCTGGAAACACCATCTGCGTTTCCACAAGTGTTTTCATCTGCATTTTACAGCATTACATCATTTATATGGACAAAACCTGACAGCCATTAAATGTACTGGGAAGTCTGAGGATAATATATTCTGTCAGAGAGGAATGTGGTGAGAAACACCTGATGCAGAACCTGTTGTACTAGTTCCTGTTGGTTCTTATCATGATGTTCACGTACACATCTCCTCTGCTGCATGAATAGAAGAGCCACAGTAGATGACCAGCCTCCACAGGAAGGATGGAAAGGTTTGCTGTGTGACCAAGGCAGCAATAGTTGTCAGAGTTATATGCTAGTTTATGATTATCATTATCAGAAAAATGGCTGATGAGGATTGAGGAACAGTGTCCCATGGGATCCATCCATTTTTAACCACTTATCGGAAGTCAGGTCGCGGGGCAGCAGGTTGAGCAAAGTATTCCAGATGTCCCTCTTCCCAGCAACGCTTTCCAGCTCCTCCTGGGGAACCCCAAGGTGTTCCAAGGCCAGATGAAGTATGTAATCCCTTCAGCATGTTCTGGGTCTGCTCCGGGGCCTCCTACCAGTGGGATGTGCCCAGAATACCTCTGAAGGTAGGCGCCTAGGAGGATCCTGATCAGATGCCTGAACCACCTCCACTGGCCCCTTTCAATGCGAAGGAGTAGCGGCTCTACTCCGAGCTCCCTCAGGATGTCGATGCTCCTCACCCTATCTCTAAGGCTGAGCCCAGACACCCTTTGGGGGAAACTCATTTCGGCCGCTTGTATCCACAATCTCATTCTTTCGGGCACTACCCAGAGCTCACGAACATAGGTGAGGGTTGGGACGTAAATGGACCAGTAAATCGAAAGCTTTGCCTTCTGGCTCAGCGCCCACATCACTGAAGATGCCGCACCAAACCGCTGATCCATCTCATACTCCATTCTACTCTTGCTGGTCAACAAAACCCTGGGACACTTGAACTCCTTCGCTTGGGGCAGCGACTCACTCTCAACTGTAGGAACTATATTTAGCTAAAAATCTCACAACACAACCCTTTGCTATCTGCTCTTGAGAGTTCGGAATCTCGTCACACACAAAATAATGGTGTCTGGCATCTAATAAACTACTCATTAATCGAGCACAGTACTGAGTGTTTATGATGGAGGGAATGGTGACTAAGTGAATGTGAAGGGTGTGATTTCAGTCACAGCTTATCAGTAACTTATAGCCTCATTTACATCATGACGCTATGAGACCTCGTGTCACTTTTAGATAGGAATATGTAGAGTAAACATGGTGCTCTAGCAACATGGAGACAAATACAACAGTAGAAAGTGTGAAGCTGTCACTATTGACATTGTGACACACCCTCTTAGTGGACACAGATACAGTACAGTGCAAAGAGTGGACCAGGATGATGATGTGTCCGTCATGGCTTTGCCTCTGTACACCAGCACACTGGATCTCAACAGAGACGTTCACACCCATGTTGGGTCAACAGTGAAGGACTCAGAGACCATTTATACATTTTCTTAAACACTACCTCCAGTGAAAATAGAGTTTTTAACCTTAATGTGTTCATATGTTTTTTTTCATACACTACAAGACACAACTGCATGGAAAAAAAAAACAGTCAGCACCATGGCTGAGCATTTTCGCCTTTGAACTTTAGTGTACCAATGACAGTCTCAAGAACGCAGATTCAGACTTCCAGGGTTTGTTTCTTGACTAGTTGATCAATTGACCTCTATCCAACTGATCGTATGTTTCACACAACGTGTCCCTTGCACCATATATTGAGAACTCTCAAGTAGGCATGTGCCGATATGAGATTTTGACGGTATGATAACCCTGGGCAAAAATACCACGGTAACCGGTATTACCGAGGTAATAATATATAACAGGTGTCGTCCTATTTTTGTGCTCTACACTTTAAAACGGTAGGCTAATATTCGTTTGACCATTCATGAGCGACAGCACTACCAGGCATCTCCTGTCAGTGCAACGCATCATCACCCTAGTTGTTTTAATGTGTAAGCTAATAGACCCATTAAAAGTTTAATAGCGCCGTTTCTTAACTTCACAATGGTGACTCCGCCCAGCAGCTTGTTGAGCTCCTCGTCGTTGCGGACAGCCAGCTGCAGGTGACGGGGGATGATCCTGGTCTTCTTCTTGTCGCGGGCAGCGTTTCTCAGCGGTCAAATACTCCAGCACAGCCGCCAGGTATACGGGGGCACCAGCACTGACACGCTCCGCATAGTTTCCTTTGCGCACCAGCCTGTGAATACGGCCGACTGGGAACTGGAGCCCAGCACAGGAGGAGTGGGTCTTTGCCTTGGCTCTGGGGCTTCTCCTGATAGCCTAAATGGTCCCACACCACCGACTTCGTCCTTTTCGCTGGTGGGAAAAGTTCAGCTTTGCCTCCTCCAGCCATGTTTGCAGTTTGCACGTGAGTGGATTTACACTGATTTCTGACGTACTGACTGACTGAGGCTGCCCCCCCCCAATATTTGTGCTGACTGCAGCGGCTGCACGTGCATGATTTCAGAGTGTGTGCCAGTTAAAATGTACGACTGGCACAGAGTTATTTCTGAGTTTTGAGTTCCTGAGGTTCCCATTTATGAAACGTAGCGTAGGTTACACCGTCGGCCTTTACCGTCAGAATGGAAAATGAGCAGTTAGTGACATCTAGACATTCTTTTACCGTGGTAAACCGTGACATAGGTAACCGTCACATGCCTACTCTCAAGTACAGGAAGCTGGCATCAAATGTTTGACAAGATTTATAAATCTTATCCAAAGTCCTAAATTCAACAATATATGCAAAACTTTAAAACAAAACTCAAACCTGCACTCAAGGAATGAAGATTTGGGCTGTTGCGATAACCACAGTATTGCAATACCGCGCTATTGACAAGCCAACCACAGGGTATGGCTCGCAACTGCCAGCAGGTTTGTTCTTATTTCTTCATGGGAACGCCGTGTATTTACACTTAAAAGGTGCGACCACTCGTCATTGTCACTTTTTACTCAGCTGTCCAATCATAGCGAAGGAGGGGCAGGACAAGTACCACAAAGACCAACTGTCACATTGCTGAACAACATAAGCATAGAAGAAATTAATACCGAACCCATACAGAGTTATCAAAGCAACTAGAAGCAACCAAAAGGCTTCAGCTGCCTCCCATGTTGTGCCTCATCGCTCTTCTGTGTTGTGCATTTAACAATAAACAAGTATTCAATTTGTTTGTAATTTGAAAAGCAACAATATACCAAATAATAGCCTAACGATAAAGCTTATTTACAAGTCATTTGCAGGAACAACAAAACATGGCTGTAATATTCTTCTGCTGAGTCACTCTTAATCACCTTCGGGGGAATTCCTTCACTGTGCCGGCCTCATGAAAACGGCTGCATCATTAGGGAAGATACAAAGTGTTTGGTGATGTCTGTGGGTTGGACAGTAAGCTCCATTGACGTGTACATCATATTTATGTTCCTGTTAGCTTGTCTAACTACTTTCTGCCTCATAAAATTAAGGTACAGTGTATAAAAAGGGCTGCAGCTGCTACACTTTTTATCTGACATGGGTGTAAACACCTTTAAATTAAAGCTGAATGTCAGCATCTCAACCTCAAAGTCATTGTTCAATTTCCAAACTCAGTATGCTGCAGTTCTGTGACACGTGTGGCTACCCGGGAGCTAAGACCAATATAATGCACCACAAACTGAGGATCCTGTTGTGCCTGTGTTGCATCAGATACCTCACTGTTATCTGCCGAATTTTGGCTGTCAGTGACTCTTCGTCCTTTTCATGTTTTCACCTCTTTCGAGTTTGCTAAATCCTGTACTCTCTGCTGACACTGCGAGCGTGTGCCACAGTGTCAGACCTGTCCAACAACAAACAACAAGATCCGCATCACTCCTTTGGCCTTTCTGCCTCCCCGAGATGATGATGCCATAATGGATCATCAGAGGTTCACCGTGCTTTTCAGCAAGTCTTGTCTGACTCACATTAACCTTTGTTGTGTTTTCCTTTGCGGCACATGTTGTTGTTGTAATGGCTCTCCTGATCTGTGGGTGTCAACCTCACCTTGACAATCAGGTCATCAGTAGTTATTCCTCCAGAATGTCCTTCATGTTGTTGGCAACACATTTTCAAACAAACTGTAGGCATGCACACAGGGCTGCAGACAGACAGATAGACTGATGATAAATAATGCATCTTGCTTGTCTGATTTTTCAAAGTGAACCATGTTCAGTATTGCAGCTAAAGATATCTGTTGCCACTGTTACGCAGCTCTGTGTTATACAGCGTGCTCTCTGACCTCCCACTGATGGCTTCTGACTGCAGTAAAGTAATTTAGGATGCCTGTCAGGATCAGAAAGGAAGGTCAAGGCACAGAGGAGGAACTAGACACTTTGATTTGTGTTTACTCTGATCTCTGACCTTCACACATTGGCCCACTCAGTAACGTTTTTTGCTCTTACCATGTTGATTATTAGTTGTGATGATTTAAAGATTCAAATGTTGGGAAATCTACAAGTAATCCAGCCTTTACCTTTTAAATTGAACCTGTTATGCTCATTTTCAGGTTCAGATATCTACTAGAGCATGTTTAGACGCTTTCAAGGAACAGTGTGTAAGATTTAGGGATATTTAGTGCCATCTAGTGGTGAGAATGCAGACTGCAACCAGCTGAAACTTCTCCCGGTTAGGATTCCTTCAGTGTGTATTGTTCAGGAAGTGTTTACCGGGAGCCAAATTATCCGCAGAGGTCTCTTCCTCTCCAGAACAAGCAGATCAGGTCATTTAAACAGGTAAAAACACAGAATAAAGCAGTTTCATTTGACAAATCAGTGTTTCTCAGACACTTCTGAAACTAGCCCAGCACTTGCTAATCGGTGCTAATTTCAGATCCAGATGTTCAGGAAGTTTTTACCATGAGTTGAATTATCCACAGAAGTCTCCTCCTCTCCAAAACAACTGGCCAGGTGATTAAAACCGGTAAAAACACTAAGTAAAGTAGTTTCACATTAAAAATTCAGTGTTGTTTTGATGCTGCTTGTAGCGGAGGGACTGTTAAGTACAGTGGCAGACACAAAAATGCGAATGGTTCTATCTAGAGCCAGTGTTTGGTTTGTCCGTTCTGGGCTACTGTAGAAACATGGCAGTGCAACATCAGACATCAGACCTCAGACCCGCTCCCTACATAGATATATAAACAGCTTATTGTAAGGTAACGAAGACACGATGGTGCTTATTTTCAGGTGATTATACACTATTATATTATATACTGTTTCTGCCAATATATCCCCCTAAATCCTACACACTGGACTTTTAATGTAAAAAAAAAAAAAAAAAGCTTTATTTTCCTCATACTGTCTGTGCTGGATCGCCTATAATCACCCTCTGTCTACAGCACTCTGTTTTAGCACCTCTCTCTTTAGCCCGCCCCTCCTAAAAAAGCCCTGTCCGCTGTGGTCAGTCAGCATTTCCGGGTCTTTTGTATCTCAGGGTCTCTGCACTGCATCCGGGGAATGATTGTAGCAGAGAATAGTGGCACTCACTACCATGAAAAATAACCAACAACAACCTCTAATCACAACCAGACATGTTCCAGCAGGAATCTGATCTGAAATCAGGGAGAAATTTACAACATATTCAACGTCTTCAACCAAGTGTACATGTTTACCTGATGCTAGCATATAGCTATATAGCAGTGTATGTAATGTAAATACTTGCAGCAGATGAGCATATAAAGAAATCCTGCACAATCTGATGTCATCTGTGTGGAGAAAAACGTTGAAAATAACCCCAACAGTCTGAAGTTAAGGTTTTTGCTCACAGTGGTTATTTCTACATACGTTTATCTCATTATTTAAAAACTTTGGACTCATTTAATAAGAGGTGGAGCATTTCAACCGCTTTACAAAGTATCAGCAAATCTGCTTCGGCTTTCCGTTACGTTCTCAATTATTGAGAGGAGGTGACACAAGCATATGAAGCTCCTCAGATCTGCAGTGTATCAGAGGAGAACCACCTCTTTACAAGACTTTTGGTGAAGTGCAGACAGAGCATGTCATTTCCTCCATGTTTGTTTCCTCTGGGGTCTGTTGACTCACCCCTTTTAGTTTTGCATCCTCCACGTCTGCTGAGCAACGGGATATCCCAGCCTCCAGGGCAACATTCTTGGATTTTAAGCCGCTTTTATTTATTCCCTGAACACTTCTGTCTGTGTATTTCTAATGCCTCTCCTCGCGTGATAGCAAACTGCTGCATGATTGATGTTGTGGCTAAATGGTTTGTACCTGTTGCTGTCCAGCTGCCCACAAAACTGTGTCCAAACCCATAAGTGAAAGTTGAATAGACACGTGTAGAGGCGTATCAGTCATGCCTTCAAGTCAAGAAAGAGAAGCCAAGCGGTAATATTTATCATAGCGGTGTCTTGTAGCCCGCTCTCCTCTGTGGGTATTAACCTTTGCCTGTGGCACTGACGGCCTCCTAAAAGATTCATAGCCACTGAAACTTCTCAGTTCAGCGTGACAGATTGGATTTTTGTCATGAGCCGCACTGGTTGGTTGTACGCTTTTCTCACTTCACCAGCAGCTCCTTGTTTGTATTTTCGTCTGGTGCCTTTCTTTCTGTATGTCATCGTTCGTCTGGTATTTGGCCCGTAGATGCATGGTGTTTATTTTCCATTTTCCTTCTGTTCTCTTACTCTCAGATTCCAATAAATATCCAGCCGTCCTCAGCTATCTCCTCAAACAGCTCATTGGTAAATCAGTCCTCAAGCCTGCATGCATCCATAGTCATTTGTTTGCATTCAGAGATTCCAGGCTTCAAGCTGATAAGTAAACATGAGGTATAGCTGTGTGTGTGGCCCGTGTGCCCTCTCCTCTCTGCTTCTCCTTAGCTCTATTTTTCCACCTTCATCCCCCCTTTTTCACCGTTGGTCCAGTAGCCAAATGTGAAGCTGTCCAGGCCAGGATGAATAGCCCGGTGTCACCAGCTCTATCTGTCCACAGGGCTGGATTTATCTTCCTCGTGTCAGCCTTAAAGGTCACACAATCAAGTGCAAACAGTCGCCAGGCCACCATCATCTAGAGGACAGAGGGAGAGTGTTGCATGTACCCCTGGGAGCTCTACTGAGACGCCACTGAATGTAAACAGGGGGCTTCTGGAGTGCAACTTCATGGTTGTCACGATGTGCGAAAAAATACATGACAGTTCTGTAATACCTGACATTTAAGTCGCACCAGGAATGATGTTTACATCCAAATACACCTGCCTTATCACAAAGTGGAGCCACAGTAGAGAGCAACATCTAGTTGAGGCACTGTAGATTGAGTCTGTGCAGGCTCTTCAGTGATTTCTGTACCTCAAAACGTTTGATTTAAAAAAAACTGCACTACAAATTGCTACCATTGTGTGGAAAAAAAAAAAAAGGAAACAACCTATTCGTTGCCACAAAATTGAGCACAGTTCTCTGTAACCTCTTTTTTTTTCCTGGATTGAGGCTGCAAGTTAACATTATTGCTACTCCTGTGATGGCATGGCACGCTGCCAACAAGCTCCATAAACCAAACAGTTAGTTTGAGGTATTGGCAAAGAAATGGATCCGTTTTGGTAAGTTAAAAATAGGTCAATCAGTGTGGCTTGGTTGGAGCGGTATTGCCTGGGGCTAAAGGGTGAGTAGAGGAAGAAAAGTTCAAGAGAAAGCCCTGACCTCTGAAGTTACAAGGAAATTTGTTTGTGGAGATTGAGAGTTGGTTTCTGGGCTCACAGATGTGGTTCTGAATCAGAGTATTTTCACGTTGAAAACTGCAGTCATCAGTTAAATTGGCATTCTTAAAATTGACCATTTGAAGCATTGAACTTAAGTAATACTGTCTCCTAAACAGCAGTAAACAAATACTTCACTGGCCCTACAAACATTTGCGTGCATTTGTTGCTTCGAGCCCCATTGAAGCATCATTAGCCTTTTTAACACGGCTGTTCAAGGCAGGAACGTTACGCCAAACTCTGCCTCCCCGTTCTTTCTAAAAGGCACAATTAAGCCAGCAGCAGAGGTAATAACAGAGCCAATTACACCTTTGTAGAAGGGACAGCCAGCCTGAGGGGACAGGTGTGATGTTTTCACAACATGTTACGTGTGCAACCCACTGCCAGAAGATTTAAAAAGCAACTAGAAGCAGTTAGCAGCTAACTCAAAGAAGATGAACAGCAAAATGTCCACAAAGTGGGGAGACAATGAGGTTTGGCAGCTCCTCACCATCAACTGCCATATAACAGGGACAGTAAATGATTGGTACTGCCATGTTATGCCATTGCTATTGTTCAGAAAGTGCTGCTCGATGAGTGTTATGTTCGTACTAGAGGCCGGTACTGGTTGCATTAAGGCTGATTTACAGTTGTGCTTAGGCTCTGTTTATCCCAGCTGACATTGGACAAGAGGCAGGGTACACCCTGGACAGGTCACCAGACTATCACAGGGCTGACACATAGAGACAGACAACCATTCACACTCACATTCACACCTACGGGCAATTTAGAGTCACCACTTAACCTGCATGTCTTTGGACTGTGGGAGGAAGCTGGAGTACCTGGAGGAAAGCCACGCTGACACAGGGAGAACATGCAAACTCCGCACAGAAGGGCTCCCCCGCCCTGGGCTCGTTGGTCTAACATGGATTATGTTTTCCCCCAATATATGACATGCTAACATTATTAGCATAAGCCTATGACATTTTACATTGCATAAATTAGCCTAGTGGCTAGTGGACTTAACTCATTGTGAGGGGGGTTTATTTTCTTTACAATTTATTGTTTCTTATCTGGGAAATAAACGTAAATAAAAGCTTTGTTTCCGCTGATGGAAATGGTTTTCAGTTTCAGAAACAACCTAAGGTCTGCGTGGCTGCAATGTGTAGTCACATATTTGGGGAGGTGCACATTAAGCTACAGCGTAGGGTACACCACTACCCTGAGCCTCCAACATAGGTATGCCATTGATTCAACACAGAAGCATAAATCCTGCTTTATAAACACCAGCATGCTACTTAAAATCAAACACTGAGGCAGCATTATGCAGCCGTTGTTTGGTTCTGTATAAAAGAAGCAAAGCTGGTGTAATGAAGGGTCTCTGTTGTGGCCCTATCGCTGCAGTTAATCATGAGAGTGCTGTGAGAAGTCAGAATGTTCAATTGTTGTTGCTCTTGTTAAAGAAAACACTTTAGCTGGTTGCTTTTTATGTGTAAACCTTGCTCAGTCCTTTTTGTGCCTCCACCAGAACAAAAGGTACCCACAATGACAGAAATAACCAACCTATAAATCCGATGAATCCATTTCCACAGCTTATAGGAGAGCGATCATGTGATCTACCCAGACTGACAGGTGAAATTGAATTTCTCATTTGCAGCGTTGGTTTCCTCACAGTTGCACAGTCTTGGCAGGAAACGCTATTTACATACTGCATGCTTTTCTACTGTAAACCAGTTTTTCATTTCTGAGCTCATGTGCTTGTGTCACATCTTGTGCTCGTCTGCTGTCATGGTCGGTAAGGTCCTGTAAAAGTAGAACCAGGCAGATTTAAAGTGCGTGTGCTGAACAGGCTGTAACCTTTCTCAGCGCATGCTGTTAGCTGCTGGTCGGGGGAGTTCAGACTGTGCTTAGCATGACTCATGGTCTGGTTTGGTGTCTGCCAGCGGACAAACACAATGGCCTCTGTACACAATAGTCCAGTCTCTCTCCTGCTGGAATGCAAAACATGCTTCAGCGGTTTCCGATACTGTATATCGGAGTATTGTGTTACTGGGCAAGCAGGCAAGGTGCACTCCACAACATGCAAACACACACAGACAACATCCTTTTTTCAGAGATACTAAACATGCTGGGACAGAATCAAACAAAATCTGGAAACTGCTGGCAGTATCAGTCAGCCAAGTTGTTAGTTTGGTGGTTTTTGCACATTTCTGTACAAGTAAATGGGTATTTCTTTCTAGTAAGGAACTGTATAGAAAAAGTTTTGTAGAAATTGTAGACAGGACATTGTGGAGTTGTGTGCAGCATATTGCTTCGCCCAGCACCTCCTCGCCCCACTGTTGCCTTCTTTATCATGAGAGCGTAGGAGTGTTAGCTCCGCCCCAAGGAACAGTTACACACAGTGACAGGGCTAACTGTTAGCATCACACAGCTAACGTGCTCTAATGATGGTTTAATGACAGAGTCGAGGCAGTTCAGTGACAGTGTGAGTAGGGCGCAACAGTATGAGATTTTCTCGGTACGACCATCTCAGAAAATATCGCAGTTTCGCGGTATTACAGAATTCATCTTATTATCAGTCAGAATGACCCTTAAAGGAATGAAAACAGAAGGTTATTTTTGTTAGAACGAACGTTTTGTTACTATAACTGAAACTTAATTGAAATATGTGTAAAATGTGTTTTTGATATTGTAGATAAACAAATGTATACAGTATGATAACTGTCGACTTTTACATCACAGTATACCTTAAAACTGCTATATAGCTGCAACCCTAGGTGTGAGTTTGTTGGGACCGTTTTAATGGTTCGTTGTTGGATGTTAGACGCTGCAGTTGTGTTAGCTTGTGCTAAGCGGGCAGATGTTGAAGTGATGGGGAGGAGAGTGGCTCCAGACCACAAGAGAAGGTCCGTCAGTGTTGTGTCTAACCTATGTGATGTCACCGACAGAAAGTTTGTTGTTTTTCTTATGTTAACTTTGAATTCATGGTTTAATAGCCTACTTGACACCTGATTGCTTTATACACGAGCTTCAATTTACATTCCTTTTTGCGAGTGCTCAAATATAAATGTTGCTTAAAATGCCAATTCCCAGTATTATTACTTAATTAATGGTTAATAAACTGTTTACTTATGCTTTATAGATAAGTTATAGGTCACCTCTGCAAACAATCTTCAGGTTGCCAGTGTAAAAAAAAAGTCTCTACAGCTGGTTTATTTTTCTGTTTAGCTCTTTAGTGTATCAGTTATACAGCTCAAATCAACCGTTTGACTTCTGATCCTCTGTAACAGTGCTGCAGAACATCTGGACCAAAATCCATTTGTTTTCAAGTTGTTTTAAAATCATAAAATTATCACATATGTCTTTTGCTGTCGGCAACCCTTACTGTTTGATGTTTTTACAACCTGGGAACCTGAAGTTTGGTTTTAATTGCTTATCACTCATCTATAAACTTTCAATAAATTACATAGTTATCATTGAAGAAGTCTTATACACTAAATTTCAGCAGTGACTTACTAGAAAATGGTTATTATCAGTACAGTTATCAGCAGTTCATGAATGTTTTTAACTTTTGCTTTCTGTGTACGTTTAAAGTAAATGGCATTAAATAGCCCTGTGTCATTGTCATGAGCCGTTATGGCTCACAGCTGAACAAGAAAATAAAGGCTTGCCAACCTTTAAAAGAAAATACATGGGAAACTCATCACAGGAGAGACTATAGCCAACAAGAGATTAAAACAAAGAAGTGGAATGTCGTTCTTTGTGAAATAACAGTTTTTACTACTTTTGAGTTCAAAGGAAAAATGATTTAAGCAGGAAGTGTAAACATGAGGCAGAGCAGTGCCTCTGATGTGAGTGCCTGGAAATCGGGCTCCTCTGGGACCTGTGGCACTTTTAGGAACATTAGCGTGATTATTGTGGCGGTACATCACATGCCGACTGTCCGGCTTATCCTCATGCACTCCGGTTTTTCTGTTCTCACCAGCTCTTTTGGGGGAAACAAGGATACTTCTTGGTTTTACGGTAATGCTGCTGAGTGACAGGTTCCTCTGAAATATCACGAGAGGTAATGACTTGTCCTGGAGTTGTCACATGGCACTCTGTTTCCCAGCCATCTTAATCACTACTCCACCTTCCTCCCACTCACTCAGGGTTAATGGGCGGCCTGTCGTCGTGTCCACCCCCCACTTTGATGCTTCTCCTCCCTCCCAAAGAGTCTTTTAAGTGGGGGATTGAGCGTGTCTCCCTGCACAGCATGGAGGAGGATGAAACTGTGAGGGAGGCGTCCCCGTTGTGTATCTGTGATGCGGCCGTCTCCTCTGAATGCCTGCCACGAAACTCAGAGTAAATCACGACTGCCTCAGTGGAGCATGATTTATAATGGGGATCGATTTGCTCTCGAGATCAGTTATATAATGTTACAGTGCATGTGATGTTATGCAACAGGAGCCGTGAAACACCAGGCTTTCATCACACGGAAGATTTTGGATTTCACGTCAAATCCACGAGTCAGCAGCCGTGTTATTTAAAGTCTGGATTATTATTTCTAGCAGGAATCAGGGATGTTGTGACATGTCTCATTGTGACAAGTGTTGGTTCAGCACCTGCTGTGAGCTGTTGGGGTGCGAGGTGCTTTCAATTAATCTGGCCGTGTTTTCCAGCTGGATTCCTCATTTGCATGCAAAGCTCTGCCGCTCGCTCTCACTTGGAGCTCAGAACTGCCCTCCAAGTGACGCTTCAAAGACCAGATAAAGAGCTTCAGTCGTGAAAAATTAAGAGGCTGCAATCAGCTGTCTGTGTTTATATATTATGTTGCAGGTGTCGTAACCGTATATCTCAGCGTCTCCAAGGAGGCATTGCCTTTCACTTTCCAGACCAGACTGTGAGAGTGTGAGCAGAGCTCGGCATTTTAACACTTTATATCTTAACAAAGGGTTCTGGATAGATCAAATCTGCTTTTGCAATCAAGTTAAGGCTCAACAAGCTTGGGTTTGGCCCGAGGACATGCCTGAATGCACATTCTTTTGCTCCACACTCTTTGTCTTCATCCCTTTCTCTTCCTCCCTGCATATTTCCCTCCCCATGCCCTGATGAGTGGTTGGGCTTCTTCCAAGGATATCCATTATCGAAATACTGAACTAATTCCCCCACTCAATCTCTTGCTTTCTCCGTCTCTCCCTCCTCCTCCTCACACACTCACCAAATCCAGCCCCTTCTCTTTACTCTGCTGAGCAAGATAAGCCACAGCAGGGCGCAGGGTCGTGGAAGACTGTGGACTGACGGCAGCCATTTTTGTCGAGCGCCGCAGAAAAGCAGTTCATTTGTCCGGGCCCCACAGTATAATTTTCCCAGAGTCTCACGAGCAGAGCCAGCATTCTCATGAATAACAAACAGAGCTGTGCTCAGGGGAGGGAGTTCACACTGGCTCTCTCCCCTCTCTGCTTTCTCACCTTAGATCTCCAGGCTACGTCTAAAAGCCCCACAGAGTTTATTGCAAATTTCTAGTGTGATCCTTTCTGCAGGCTAGACTTAAGAGAGCGCGATGAGCATGCTGTAAATCTACCTGCTACAATTGAACAACAAACCCAACAGAGATGCAGGGTTTTTCGCCTTCGGGGCGGTGTAGATGAGCTCCGATTTATGCTTCTCACAGGAGGAAGTTGAGAAAGCCAATGTGGCATGCACAAAGCTTTATTTAAAGGAACAGTGTGTATGTTTAAAGGGAATTTAGTGGCATCTTGGGGTGAGGACTGCAGATTGCAACCGGCTGAAACTCTGGGTTATAATTCCCCCTTTACTGTTCAGAAGGTTTTTACGAGTCTCCTTCTCAGTGTATTTCCAACGCTGTTTAGCATGTCGCAGATAGGACGTTTGCCCAGCACCTGCGTATGTGTGCTCACCTTTTTTCTCTGATAACTTAAGATCCAGACGTTTAGGAGGTCTTTACCAGGAGCCAAGTTATCCACATGGGCTTCTTCCTCTCCAAAACAGACAGTTCGGTAAAAACACTGAATATAGCAGTTTTAGATGAAAAGAAATCCATCAGCATGCCAATGGCATGCTCCTGTGTCATTGTGTTGTGTAATTAAAGTGCACATTTTAGAGTGACCTTTAATTGTGACCATCCTGAAACACACCTGTGAAGTAATGATGCTGTTAATCAGCATCTTGATATGACACACCTGACACGTGGATCAGTTTTCCTGGAAAAGGAGGAGTGCTCACTAACATTGATTTTAACAAATTTGTGACCAGAACATGAGAGAAGACTATAACGTTTCCCTGTTTGTGTATGAAGCCCTTAATTGTCTGGCCCGATCCTACATCTCAGACCTTCTAACCCCGTATTCTACGCTGACCTGGGGCTCCTGGCTATCCCACGCTCCAGACTTAAGCTCAGGGGTGATCGTGCCTTTGCTGTGTCTGCCCCCAAACTGTGGAACAGCATCCCCCTCCCAGTCAGATCCGCCCCCTCCATTGACTGGTTTAAGTCCAGGCTCAAAACCTGCATTTATTCATCGGTGTTTGAGTCCCTGTGATGTGGTTTTCCCTGATGAGTGCCTGTGTGTGTTGGATGCTTTCATACTGGTGCTTTGTGGTCCGCTTTAAACAAACCCTGGTCCGCTCTCACGGATAGTTTGGTTCATTTGGAGTGGTGTGAACCCTCATTCGAACTCTCGTGCGGACCAAACGAGTGAACCCTGGTCCGTTTGAAAACTGTAGGCACTTACTGATGTATGGTCAGAGGACTATATATATCGCAGTTGCTTGTGGCTTCCCCGGCAACCTTTGTGGTGACCGGGGTTTTCTTATTCCTCATGCTTTTTTCTTCCTAGTTAGTGGTTATTTCAGGCAATACCGCCCCCAAACGAGCAGATGTTACTGCGTGATGATGTATTTTATGCAGAAATTGTGCTATATAAATACAGTTATTATTATTATAAAAAAAAACAGGAACAAAAAGAAAACTGTCCAGGTGATCATACACTAAAGAAAACATACTTATATTCCATTAATCCAATATATCCCCCTAAATCCTGCACACTGAACCTTTAAAGACTATTATCGCCCTGCTGCTGTCATAACACACCTATATGTTCTCAGGCAGTGATGTTGGCTGTTATCTGAAGTCTTCAGTCACATTTGTCATTCATATCCTTGTTGCGTCGGCTGATCCAGGTTCAGGAAGGCTCCACGGCTTTAACACCCCTCGGCGAACTGAGTGGCTTCTTTAATCTGACATCCTCATAGCGTTTTGAAAAAATTAAAGGGAAAGGGGGGAAACCTGGCAAATAACCAGAGACATGCAGGGACACAGAGGGGGGCAGGCAGCGATAACTATCCACATCCTCGCTCTTATTTGTATGTAAATAAGAAATAAATAATCTTATTTGTATGCAGCGATGCGTTGAATCGGCTCTTTAGAGAGAGCTAGAAGGGAATGGAGAAGGGAAATGTTATTGTTGCTCTGAGCTCGTCCACTGACATTGTGTGTGTGTGTGTGTGTGTGTGTGCTGGTGCGCCGGGTGGGGCGGAGTGGTGAGGAATGCACTAATCATGCAACTGTGCTGCCCTGCCCATGCCAGCCACATTGCCTTTTGTCTGCACTTGGAAAGCAAAGCAAAAAACTAGCAAGGTTTCAACCATTTCTCTCTTTCCATAAAGGGATGTAAAGACAGAAAGCGGCAGAAAGAGCTGGACATGTTTATTGTCTTGGTCTTCCAGGAAACGCTGAAGCCCCCCCAACTTCCCAATCCTGCCTTCTTCTCTCACTATGACGGGAATGTTGTGACACAATCAGTAATCCAGGCCGAACTGTACCGCCGAGAACAATAGGTCGTATTCAGAGTGTCTTCCCTCTCCTCTCTCTCTCAGCCTCCTCACCTGTCCCAAATTTTGCAAAACATCTTCAAATATCACTCGGTGTTAATCATGACGTCTTGTTTCCCTCCTGCTGTGCACAAACAGAATTAGGAAGTTTTGCAAGTCCTTGGTGTTTACTTAAAAGTATTTAACGAGACAGTAAACTCCGCAGTTAGACGCAGCCAAAAACTGTCTGCACAGGAGCTGCGTGCTTTGCATAGCAGAGAGATTTATTCTGAGCTGCTGCATAAAACGTTTTGTTTCCTAGAACATGCTGTGCTCCACTTTCCTGCAGTAAAACTATACTGCAGCTCCGGCGACTCGATGTAATGGTGTAACCAGTTGCATTCGTACAAAAATAAATCTGCACATGGTTTGATGGTTTGGCCCGGAGCACGGGACATTTTTCATTAGGGTTATGTTATTTCCCTCCTGTGCATTTTTCAGATTATTTTCCACTTGGATATGAATGATTGACAGCAGACAGCAGAGCTTCGAGGCGCTGTGATGTTTCTGAGTCGGCTGCTGAAGGCACAGTCATCAAATTGACTTATTGCGTTTGTGCAGTAATTATATTTGTTTTGTTTTGTGTATTTTGTTCATGAACAAGTGAGTCAACAACTGATGAATTTCACATATTAGTCTTGTCACTTGGAAAATTTACTGTTAGGACAAATGCCTATGTATTTACCTTCCTCAAATTTCCAGCATCTTGTGGATGCATCGAGGAGTTTTGTTGCGCACATATAGTTCAGTAAAATCAGACATTAAGGCATAATTTGTTTTCCAAGTGCTAAAAGTCAAAGCACAAGATTTGGGAGCTGCTCTCACTCCCAGTTTGATTGACTGGTGACAATAACATTTAGATTAACACAGTCACTAACAATAGCTGACAAACAATTTAAGAATTAATCAAGATTTTTGATGAAGCTGAAGTTTTGTTAACATCAGCACTGTGCGATAACAGTATAATTGGAGAGCGTTTGCAATTAAGAAACAGTGAGTCACACTCTTGTTCATCAGGACCTGATTGTGACTGACCACCTTGTAAAAACTCAGCAATGTTTCTGTGACCTGCTGCTCTGATTAGTAACTCTGAAACAAGTGTAAAATGTGATTGATCAATCAGTCGCCTGCTGAGCTGAATCCATTTCATCTCATTATCGATGTAGTTAATTGATGGTTAATTGTAGTTAATTGGTCGCCTCACTCATTAAATACCTGGACTCTGCTGTGTGACGCAGCACTGGTGCTCGTTTTCGCTGAAGGTTGGAGAAATACTTCACCAACTTCAATTATTCGCCCTGTTACATTAAATTTGGTAAGAAAACTCAAGTAAACGAAGAATCCAAAAACTCTGATGTCTGACACTTGATGAATTGGTGTAAAAGGGGACTGTGTTTAACAACACCAAAACTATATCAAAACATCCGACACAACTCGAGCAGTAAAATTCAAGTCTCATTTATCCAGTCGTAAGCTCAGTACTTATCAGACACATGCATTTTCGCTAAAACATTGTGATTAAAACACTTCGGCATAGCAACGATAAGTGGGTGCCTCCACTATTAAAATGCTGCGGGAAACTTATTATATCACTGAATATACCTGTGATTAATTTATGATTTAAATTATTACAGATTGGTCCTATTTAGTTTGTTTATACTTTACCTGAAATTGGTATCTCAAACCTTTCACATATGCATTGCAAACCTGAAATTATCTAGACCAGTGGTTCCCAAATGGTCCAGCCACAGGGTCCAGAGTTTTCCTTTGTCATTAGTTCAAGGTCCACACAGTTTAATACATTCAGCGTCATACTTGCATTTGGACACGTCATTGAGCTAGTTTGCTTGTCTCTGTCATGTAGCTGTACATTAGTCACTCACTCTACAGCAGGAAACAGCACTTCAAAATAAAAGCTTTGTGCCATGACACGGTTGTGAGTCACTTGCGGTCCATTCAGAATGGACCATGACCTACTTTGGGACCATTACCCACCTCTTGGGAACAACTGATCTAGACGTTACCTAGTCTGAGTGGGCGGAAGTTCGCTGCATAGATCAGCCTCTCATTGGGCGGAACGAGCCACCCGCTGAAGTCCCGCCCTACCACCTCCAGTTGCGTAGCAGTTTTCAACCGTTTTCAAAACGTCCTTTACTAACTTTTGCAGTGTTTGATCTTGCAGGGATGTAGCCATTTTTCTGCCATGGTTCGTGTTACACCAAAACCTGTTTCCCCCCGGCAATATTTTTGCAAGCGCACCGTTGCTGTGGCACCGCCCAGAACGATGGGGATTGGTTGAAAGAAATACAAGCAGCCGGGGTGTTTTTTCCTCCAATCTTAAAGTGAGAGTCGGCCCAGCCAGACCTTTCTTTTCTTGAGAAAGGTCTGGTGAGCGAGACTAGACGTTACCTGGAGGAGCTGTAAGTGAGAATGCAGAGTTGACAGACTTTATCCTGCTAGCTCCTTTATACGAAGTTTGTGTAATGCCCGATTGAGCCCATGTGTGACTAGAGGAGGTAATTCTCCGGAGAATTCACGGTGAGCAAGTGGGCACATTGGTGTTTCATGAGTTTCTTCTCATGAGTCTTGTGTTAAACTGGAAGCAAACAAACATTTGAGGGTAAAGAAGAAGGGTCATTTACACAAAGACCTGGACAAAATGTCTATCTGTAGAGATGACAAGAATTGGGAAAGTCTGTCAATGAAGGCCAAAGCCGAAATCGTCAGACAAATTAAAGGAACAACAAGAGACTCTGTTGTTTATGACTAATTTATGAATCAGCTACAGGACCGCAGTATAATCTGTGACATGTCCTGCCTCCTGCACGCTCTACCCAGGCACGACCCCTCACCTAAATCATGCAGAATATTTCCAGTAGGTGAGAACGCTTCTGACATCGACAGTGTCCTGTTATGTGCTGGCTCGCTAGACATTGTCTGGAGTTCACGAGTAAACAACTTAACTCTTCAAATAAAACTTTGAGAATGGAAATTCCCACTGTCTTTAGCCAGGATCTGTAATTGAAGTTCTTCCATAACAGCTATTTTATGTAAGCCAGCAACCCAAGGACTCATATCGGTCAAACGACCAATTATTGTTGTCATCAAAGTGCTGGTTCTTCTTTTCCTTTCTCTTGGTTTGCCCATTTCACGGTTCGTCTCTACCACACAGCCCTCGCCTCTGAAACAAGACAGTCAGTGTGTCGGCTGGTTGAGGAGATGTCAGAGTTGGAGAAAACAGCAGTCAAAACACAAAACACCCCGGATTGTTTCACATGTCAAAGCAAACTGACAGCCTCCCAGCCGCTCACATGATGATCAGAGTTCTGTGTGTCACATGCTGCACCGGGTCCAGTTCCCTGTCCTCCTTTCTACAGACTGTTACCAAGACGTGTTAGATTACAGCCGGAACAGTGTCGGATATCCGGGGATTCACTTTTGACTCGGCCATGATTGATGCATTGAGGTGATTAAAAGATCTGCACTACTTTTTTTTTGTAAGATTCTTAAGACTATTTTCTGGAGTGTAACTGCATGCAGCCATCTATATCTTGACCAATTTAACCATTTTAATGCAAAATTAAGTTCAGTTCACGTTAGGACTGGATGTTACAATCCCTGATGCACATACTTGAGACTATGAGTGGGAGTAATAGTGCAGTCCTGGGGTCAGAGTGGTAGCCAAAGCGAGGGTGAAAGCTTCACTGGGGTCATCAGGTGGTCAACCTCCTTCACTGATGTTTCGATGATAGGTCCACGACACGTCCAGAGGGCTCACTGGCAATGGCCTCCCCGTGTCTTCTTCATTTATGCCACCATGCTTTATCTGAATCAGCATTAGACTGCAGTGCTGTGTTCAAGAGATGCACTGTTTGTGACAGAAAATTGCCACATAGCAGTGTGTGTAAGTGTAATGAGTGTAATGGTCTTAATGGTCTTTTTTTTTTTTTTTTTTTTTTTTTTAGAAAAAAAGATAAATATTTTACAAATATCATACCCATTTAAAGCAGCTGTGCGGAACTTTAGGTTTTCATGGATTATAGTATCGAAGTATTATCAAAGCGGTATGACACCCACAGCCTGGTGTCGTAAAATTCCGACTACAGCCGGCATTCAGCTTCATTCGTAAAATCTCGACTGCAACCGGCAATTACCGCATGCATTTGTTTTGGAGAGCGAGAGGAAAATCAAAAATGTTCTGGTGTAGCTCTGAATTTCTTATAAACTGAGGACAACTGCCTGCTGTATACTTGTGTTCATGGTCACAGTCGCAGATAATTTTGTGGCGTTTGTTGTAACGTTACTAGACAAGAGTGGTTCATCAGCTAACGTTACATTTAGCTTGCTTATAACTTCCATGTCGTCATATATTGAAGTGAAACAACGTCTAACAAGTTGCGGTATATTCTCTAAATAAAAACAAAAATTACATACCTGTCGATTAGAAAAAGGGCCAACTCGGGATCAGTTTTAAAATCTTTCAAATCTCTCAGCTCTCTCCACTTGGTGAATGCCCGACCAAAGTTTACACGCGTTTGGGCTCGAGCCCTATCACTGTCCCGTTTAGCCTTCTTCTGTTCTTTTTCTTTTAGATGGTGCTCCTTCGTTATCCGCCATGACATTGAAAGTACAACCAAGTTCTTATAGATAGATCTGGTAAAACTGTTAGGTGTTCAGCAATGCCCATTGGGTACCGCTTACTCGAAGAACCCGGCTCTTCTTCTTCTTCTTCTTCTTCTTCTCTCAATTTATTGGCGGATCGCAAACAACCTCCAGGTGCATACCACCATCTACTGTACAAGAGACTACTCCCTACTACATGTCATTTAGCCTGTTTCTTAAATCCTACTGCAGGCGTGCAGACTTACTTCCACCTCCGGGTGTTGTATTCTGGCTTTTTTTGTCACTGTTGGGTTCAAATAAATATGCAGCTCTTCAAGGGGGGGTGATAGTCTGGAGACATAGATAAATTAATGCAATGTTCCTAATGCACAGGAAGAAGCTGACGGGGCAACAGCTGATCAATCATGTGAGTTACATGTTCAGTACGTCAGAACTTAATCTGCAAAAGTGTCTCCACATCCCTTTTGGTGCATCAAATCTTTGTTGACAAAGGCAAAACCAAGCAAATATTAAAACTTATTTGCACAATTGAGGAAGTGCAAACTTTGCTGTTCCCATACAGCTTTTCTAAGGTGATACTCCGAAGTGCAACTAAAATGTGTTTATGGAAACACAACTCATGCCATAAATACATACTCTATACGTCTAAGTTCCTTGCAAGGGTCTTACAATAAATTTGTTTTGTTATTTAGGCGTTTAGGTAACCTCCCAGGGAATTGGCAGCTGGTTTACAGCAGTGGGTCTACCCACAGAGGTGGACATTAGATGGTTAACAGGTATTTAAGAGCAGTTTTGTGACGCTCATATGTTAGCACAACTGTTTGTCTTTCCTCCTCCCCGCAGAGCCTTTATGGCTTTCTGCTACAGGACCAATTTGATCTTTTTTTTTTTTTTACAGCACCTATAAATACACAAAGCCATTCACCAAGTATAATTATGTAATTGGAATGCAACCACATAAAATGCAGGGACGCGAAGTACAAGACACACAATAGCATGTTGGTGAAACAAACCAAACAAACCTTTGCCACAAAGGCACACAGGGAAAGCTCCAAAGACAACTTTATCTTCCAAAAAATATTAAACACTTCGGTCAGCAAAGGTCCAGATGGGATCGCTCGACTGGGGCCGGCTGTAGATCCTGTAGTGAATCTGTTTAAAGGACAGTAAACATACAACAAGAAACATGATGCAGTGATTTTGTGTAACACAAGTAATTGGCTTTGCATGATTATTTTAATATTAGCTTCTCTATTAACATCTGAAAGTATGTTTTAGTCAGTGTTAATTACTAAAAGAACGTCAACATAAAGCCTGACTACCTATTGCTGCACGTGTTTGTGTACTTAGAGAACAGTGAGTGACGTCAGTGTGATTAAGGAAAGGTCATGTCAGTGTTTGCTTTGATTGTGTGCTTTGCTGCATGTGAACACACATTATCAGATCGCTTTCTTTAGAACTCGTGTAACAAGTTTACTTTCAGACTTCATTAAAGTAATTCTTTAAAATTACTGTTGAAGTTATTCTTTGCACATTCACTGCTTCATTTGCTTGTTTTCCTACCAAGCATTCTGGGATATGTAGTCGACTCGAGGGTCGTTTCAGTTTCTTCAGTCCAAATTCCATTTTGTCCGCCGGGAAATCCATTTAACCGCTGTTTTATGGTTGGAATTGCAGTGTTGATTGCTCCGCAAAGTTTGCCCCGAGGAGAGCAGATGGTAGCTTGAAGTTTGCTCAGTGTGCTCTTGCCCCTGAGGGTTAAGGAAAAAGGGCTTGTGCAAAGTCAGCCTGCATGGAAAAACAGACCCCTGCCCCAAAAAGATAAGGGCCCGTTTTGACCCCATTAATGCCGGGAAGGATGTAATCGGTGTAGAGAGAGAGAGAGAGAGAAAGAAAGGGCCGCAGGCATGCAGCAGTAAGAGGCAAACCATTGTTACCTCAAGTGGAAATTACATAACATAATCACAGGCTACAGCCACACACACACACACACACACTGTAGGCTTCCCCATCCAGCTTCTTTAGCTGTTATCAAATCCCCCCCACTCATTGTTGAAGAGCTTCCAGTAATGCTGTGCCACATGTTTATTTTGGGCAGGAAGCTTTTGCTGTGTCCCACTTCCAGACTTCACAGGAACTCTGAGCAGGTTTTGGGTTGATAAAATTAAATTTACTCAAAAAGTCAGTGTGCAAACTAAAGTCAAAGCATTTTTATGCAGTATGAGGGGCTACTGCTGGACAAAATTAAAACAAATTTAGGCAGTGATGAGACAGCTTTAGGGACATTCAAAGAGCAAAAACTTTTACATTTAATTGGCAGTAGCTTTCCAAACTCATAACTGAATGAAGTTATAGTTTTACATTGTAAGATTTGTTTTACATAATCTTTATTTCGGTCTTTACGTTAAAATAAATAATGAAAAGGGAAAAAGGAATGTACCTCGGTGCTCACACAGCCATCAAATCATGAATTTGTGCGAAGAGGAGATTATAGCAATGACTAGCAACAGAAAGCCTATCGTTCACACAGTGCAGAATTTTATTATTGAATCAAAGTCGTTTTTAAATCACTCATGGAACATATTTAGTTTCCACAATAATAGGTAAAAAAGTTGTAAATAACCTCATGTTTAATAACTCAAACTCAAAAATCCACGTTCAACAGATTGAAAGGTTACACATTACTATCAAATGTGCAGTTGGATGTTTTGTACTTTGATTTTTTAAAATAATGAAATGAGAGACCCCAATGAATCAAGCTATTTTTAACATTTGAAGTTGGATCTAATATGAATCTGTGTCAACTAATTTTCATTGATACAGTTCACGTGTGTGCACTTGCGCAAGATCGTGAGACATGGGCACCGCCTTCATGTGTGTTCACGTGCTTTTGGTGGTCTCGTGCGCAAACGTGAGCTCAGTGTACAGAGAGGCAGTCAGAGCTACAGGCTACAATGAGGCTAACAACAGAGTTCAAATGACGTTTTTCCGAACAACTTTTTATGTCGGGGCTTCAGGACACTTGGATCACTACGGATGAGCAGTATGGAGATATTTTGTGGTTTCAATTATGTGTTTTTGGACGTTTTAATCTGGGGCGCCGTCAGCCTGCATTAGGTGGAGTTGTGCTGCTACCCCTTCTCCCCTCGGATCTCCGCAAGGGATGTGAGGACTCTAAAACTTCACCTGAGCCTCCATTGGCATATGGGTGAGTAGATAATGGCTGAATTTTCATTTTTGGGTGCACTATAACTTTAAAGTTAGAGTGAGAGAACCAAAACACCAAGCGGGTCTATTGCTGGTGGCTTTAAAAAAAATGACAATTTATATTCGATGTTTATGATATAGTCATTTTATACAGACTTGGTAATTGGTATATTGCCCACCCCTAATATAGCCCCAAATTACAAATAACAGATTTGCTCTGAAAAGCTTTATAATCTGTTTTGACGTACGACACCATATTTCTTTAAACCCATGATTTGCTCAAGGACAATCTCCACACAAAAAAACTAATGGAAAAAATAAGGAAGAAACCTCAGGAAAGATGTTCTATACAGAAAAACAACTGTGAAATTACAGTATTGAAAAACAAAATGACAAGATTGGATAAACAGAGTGCAGACTTATCAGAAGTTTCTGAATCAGAGAGGACATAGAGCAACTTCCAGATGCCACCGAGCACTGGCAGGACCTGGACCACAAAACCACATCTGGTCCACAGAGACCTGGAAAAAGGACAGACTGCGCATACACAGGAGAGGCCCACAGAGGGAGACGAGATAGGACATGCTAAGAGAGCATTAATCAGTCATGAACACTATCCTAAAAATTGCAAAAACAGTATAGCATAAAGTTAAGTAAAACGCACGCACTTTATTAGTTTGTAGCGTGAAGATTTTTGAGACAGATTTTTATGGAGCTCGCACCATATGCATCGCTGCAGGGCCACTTTATCAGCCTTTTTATCACCCCTAACAAACAACTGAGCATCAAAACACAGGAGATGAGCGAACATGTTTGTTTTGTGCTTATATCTGGACTTGGTTAAGCGCCAGTCGTAGCAAAACATCCCTGTTTTGTCCTCAGCCTGAGGGTATGGCATGCAGAGCAGGCCCACCAGTGCACCACAAAAGTAACTCACTTTCATCCCTGCAGTATCTCTGTTGTCTCGTGTTTTGATATGTGCCTGCTGAAGTAAGATAAGACTGTACCTGCCAGTGAAATGAGACTGCTGTCTAAGTCTGTTTATTGTGAGGCAGTAGATAATATCTCTTCACTTATTGAACACTGGTTCTGTTCAGCGACCGACGGCCTGTCTTGTCATATTAATCTCACACCGTGCGGCGCAAAGTCAACACTACGGTATCTTCTACGTCCAGATCTGTTGGCCTGGAAGATGTACTTTATGCTTTACTCTACTCACACGAACATCTGCAGTTGGAGAGCGAGTCCTGTTTAGCGTAAGTGGTCAGCGGCCACACAAATGTAATCGCTCCACCAGATGTAATTTTCATGTTCAGCAGCTGCGCAGGGGAGAGAAAAGGTTATTTTCCTAAGTGTCTGCTACTCATCTCTGCTGGCGAGAAGAGCCGACTCTGGAGAGAATGCGGTGTAACCTGCCAAAGCAAACCCACAGAAATTTGATGAGTGTCCCACCGCCGTGGCTCTAGGGATCAACTCGCAGTTCATTGAAATTCCTCTGATATTGGAACCTGGCTCGCCGCTCACTGCTTTTTCAGACTGATTATCCTTTTCTCCAGGAGTACGGACTCACGCAGCATCGCTTCTGTGGCTCTTATTAATTTTCATATTGGAAAAACAAACTTCTGCCACCTTCTCCCTGGTTCTTATTTGTCATGTCTTTATGTACCTGCAAATGATTATGCTCAACTCATAGAAGTACTGCCCGAGTCCTGTGGCCCTGAGTGCAGGTTATTGAGCTGTCAAATCTTATTCTACTGCCACGCTTAGTAATGAACTCAGGTAATCTGGCTATTGTCGGCTTTCTGTACTTATCTTTTTCATGTAAACAAGAAACCCAGTTTCCTTAATCAGGAAAGGGATTAAGAAATAAACCTAGTAAAGCTAGATTGTTGTACGAGAAACCTAATTTCTTCGCCATGCAGAAGCATAACAGGCTTTGTAACAGGGCTTTTATAAGACCTCATAAGAATTTTAAAGACAAAGTACCAGGTAAGCGGTGGTGGCACACGTATCTAGAGTAGGGCAGTGAATCAGCTCCATTTTAACTCTGTAGCTGGTGGAGATCTTAGCTAGCTCTTTAATCAATAGCAATACTTATAAAGCAGGGGTAGGCCATTTTGGTGTCATCGAGCAAAAATCTCATAATGAACTTTGAGTGTATTGTTTAGAAATTCACTTTCTCACCACAAACAAACCTCACCAGAGTTCGTTTGTAACCGAACTGAGACCTTCTTGAAGAGGTGGTCTCGGTTCTGTTACAAACGAACTCTGGTGCGGTTCGTTTGGTGTGCACCCGTGTGTGATTGCTGTGTTCACACCTGCCCCAACGAAACTGCACTTAGGGGGCAAATGAACTTGATTTAACCGAACCAAACAGGGCAGGTGTGAAAGCACAAGGGAGTCTGACAATAAATGAAATGTGTCAATATCGGCAAAGCATCTCGGAGATGAAGAAAAAAATGTTGAGAACTGGTAAGCCTTCCACTGACTGGAGCTAAAGACTCATGGCTGCGGCTAATTCATGTACTTGTTTATGAAACTGACATTAGCTAGAGCCTGAAATTACTCTCCGTCACTACAGACCACCTCCCTGGGAGGAGAACAGTCAGCAGCTCCAGAGATGGACCCTCAGTCAGCAGCCATATTAACTCAAATCCAGCCAGAGTAAACCCCGGCTCTGAAGGACCGGACAGTCTTGATCCCCACCAGATCAGCAAACGTTCTGTTGCTGCCGTTACAGAAGCTAGACCCGGCACTGCCACTGGCCACATGCCCACTTTGACACCTGGTGCTGAGGGGTTTACACTAGCTGATTACAGGTCGCTACAGCCGCCAACCACTGGTCCTGCAGGCGAGACTTTGGAAAGGGTCAATTAAATCCAAAGCTTTACTTACTAGTTCCAAATGACTGAAAATGCATTTGGTCAGTTTACTCCTTGCACAACATTTGAGTGTAACTTTAGACCGGTTATACTCCTGTTCTCTTTTAAGGCTGAAAGGGCCAGTGTGTAAAATGGGTTGAAAACTGTGACATCAGTGGTCAAATTCTAGATTGCAGGGCTCACTCGCTCACCCCTCCCGTTGGGTAAATGACGGGGTCTTGTAGGGACAAAAAGCCTTGCGCAGACACGAGTTTTTCAGGAGTAGGTCTATCTAGCGACGAGGTGAATGTTTATTTAGAAATCCAAACCATGTTACGATATTGTAATGAATCCCTCTCGAGCGGGAGACCAGAGTAGCGTTCGGGAAAAAGGCCTGTTTATTTGAGCACTCCACAAACTCCGGTAACACTCCAGGGGGTAAAAGACTCCGTCCCAAACTCTGACTCTTCTAGCGTAACACACACACTTCATACACACATACTCCTTTACAATACCTAGCGGGGACCCCCCTCCCCTCTCTGCTCCACCAATCTCCAGCCCACACACTGACTGACAGCGTAGCCGGTAAACAGAGCTCAGCTGTTTATTTAGCCTAGCAATATCTCCGGACTATAGTAGCTGCAATGGACGACTTTGAACGCGATTTTGAAGAGTTTCTTGTAGCGGACACAGACCCAGGGCCATACTTGTTTGAGCCAGAGTACACAGATGAGAGCCGGAGTACACTGAGCGGGCGAGAAGAGAGGCTCAATCCTCCGCTCCCATTTTGCTGCACAGAATGGGATTCAGTGCTACCATCGTTGGGGAGATACATCATCAGGAGGAAAAGCGCCGCAGAGAGTGCATCACAAGGAGTGAAGTTGCGTCTTCTTTTCCTCGCAGATGACTGGTTCGGGTTCATTCTCTCCTGTTGCGTGGTAAGTGTGGTCCATTCGCAAACTTCAAAACTAAAAAAACCTTTCACTACTCTCCAACGACGAACTACTAACACTCTCTGCTGTTTGCTCCTCCTTCTTCCTTCCTCCCGCTGTCTTCCTTGGTTTATTTATACACGTGAAACGCGTTCTCTGGCTGGCTGGATTGTCTGCTTGGGCTGCCTTACATACATGGCGGCGCAAGATGGCGACCTCTCTAAAGCAAGACCCTTGCTATATATATATATATATATATATATATATATATATAAGCATAATTATAAGGCTACGAAAACCTAACGAATTTTATTTTATAGAGATTATACACTTATATAAACATATTAATGGGTAGAAGATTCAGATTCAGATTTGACAGTAAACCATGCCAAATATTACACACTGGCCCTTTAAGTTTCCTTGATTTCACTATTTACATCCTATTGATCAGTTTTTGTTTCTGTATTGAGGTCATTGATATCGCATCTCAGTGTATCTCATCTGCTGAACCTTTCTTTTCTGATTGGCTCCAGTCAGACTTCATTCACGTCACTTGCCTCAAGCTTTTGTCCAACAATCTCTTTTACAACTAAAGTTATTTAGTCAAGTCCATGTGAACACTGTGTTGTTGTCTTGGTGTACAAAGAGAAGACAGTGTAAACAATGCATACTTTTAGTCTTAAATGCTACCAAATGTTTCGGGAATGTGTTGTTGAAGTGATGTCATTGCCTGTGTTGTGGGCTCACAACATATGTACAGCTATCAAACATAGATGCTGGAGAAAACATCTTATTTCACCAGTTATGAGTGAGACACTCTGAGCCTCCCTTTATTTTGATTTTAAATCATTTTTTGGTCTCTCATCTTGTTTCCCACTCTTTCATCTGGAATGGCCCCTCTCTCAACAGGAGTCATCATGAATAGAAATGAAAAGGGGGAATTGTATTGCAGGCAGAACAGGATGGCAGACGTGGGCTTAAAATAGAAATATTCCTGTGTTTTTCACTCATTGTTTTTCTTTCGAAGCCATGTCAATCATAGCTACAGTAGTCCCAGAGGACGCTCTCCTGCTGCGCTGTGCGGTAGGTAGATGGTACTCGGTCTGCTGTTTGTTTGGAGGAGCTGCTCCTGTGGGCTATAACTGAGCTCAACTGTGGATTCCACATATGGGTCTAGCCACGCATGTTGTTATGCAATATGAGGCATAAATGGGAGCTAAGGACCTGATATGAAGAGACACTTAAAATGTGGCATGATTTTATGTTACATTATATTACATTTACATGTACTTGAGTAATTTTTTTTTAATAAATTGTCTTTCGAGTGAGGGTAGAATGGAGCGTGAGATGCATCGGCAGTTTGGCATGGTGTCAGCAGTTATGCGGGCACTGTGCCGGAACATCGTGGTGAAGAGAGAGCTGAGTCGGAAGGCAAAGCTTTCGATTTACTGGTCCATCTACGTCCCAACCCTCACCTATGGTCTTGAGCTCACGGTGGTGACCAAGACAATGAGGTCGCATACTCGAGCGGCCGAAATGAGTTTCCTCTGAAGGGTGGCTGGGCTCAGCCTTAGAGATAGGGTAAGGAGCTCGGACATCTGGAGGGCTATCGGAGTAGAGCCACTGCTCCTTCGCGTTGAAAGGGGGTCAGTTGAGGTGGTTCAGGAATCTGATCAGGATCCTCCTGGGCGCCTTCCGTTGGAGGTGTTCGGGGCACGTCCCACTGGTAGGAGCTGGAAAGTGTTGCTGGGGAGAGGAACGTCTGGGGTGCTTTACTCTGCCTGTATATAAACAGCCATGCAGTGCATTCTGGTAGCGCAGTGTGTGTCTAGAGAGACAGGTCGTCCATTCCTCATTTGCATAAAGTTGAACCTTGGCTTCTTTATGCAGATCAGGGGTGTCCAGCATGACCCCTCCCCTGGAAACTATCATAGAACCAACTGTTGTCGACCTACAATTAAGACATATTCAGCAGCTGCATGGATTATTTCTCACCTCAAATGTTTTCAGAAACACATTTCGGTGAACTGTTTCCATAATATGAGAGAAAGTTTACGAAAGAGCAGCCATGTTGGTCCAGTTACAAATCTGCGAGCAGACAGCCCATGGGCCCATCAAGCATCCAATAGTGGGAGGCAGGACGACACCTTGCATCCAGAAACGCCCCTGTGGGCACGTAGCATTCAAGTGGTTGTTTTGCAGAATACTTTTTACTCTTACTGAAGTACATTTGCAATAAATATATGTACTTCTACTTGTTTCATTGTGCTTGACATTTCTCAATACTTTTACTGACACACATTAAGCTAAGCTAACATGCTCAATAGCGACTGTCTGACAGCTAGCAATAAGATAGCCTACTATAACACTACAGATGGAGTGGACTATGGTCCACATCTGTGGAACAGCCTGCCTGAAGACCTGAGGGCCGCAGACTGTTTTTAAAAGCAAGCTCCCTGCCTCTGGTCTTTCCCCACTTATGATAGCGTTCTAGCGAGGTGTTCTGGTTGTGATGTGGCCACCGGTGTCGTGTCTAAAACTGTTCACCTGTCGATATGTGTTTTCCTCAGAGCTGTTGGCAGTTGCTCTAGGTAATTCTTGATTCCACAGGATGTGCTGAAGTGTCTTGGAAGCGTCTCTTTGCTGTACTTTGCTAGTGTTTTGTTTTGAGAGGTTAAGCAGAGCTTAACAGGAAGTATTTTGACATTTGCCCAGTCCTGGATATGACACTTTAATGACAATTAATGTGCACTTACCTGTTGAAGACCTGTTTGAAGGTATTACATTGAATAAAGTTAACTACTACTGAAGTTCTTTTTTTACAAGATGCTTTTTTACTCTTACTCAAGTAGATATTTTTATGAGTACTTCTACTTGATGTAATTATACAGCAGCAATGCTTGTATCTGTGCACTGTTTTTATTTACTCTACCCACCGCTGCTCTTGGATAAGGCAATGCTAAAGGCACACATGCTACCAAATACACACCTGCTGGTGATGAACTAAGGCCATATTCGCACCAACATTAGCACAGCAGCAACTAAAGCAGTGCATTTATTCATTTCGATGAGATCAATGTGTTGACACAGTGGGAGTCCAGCAAAACAATGCAGCTTTGTCCAACAAAAAGGTTCATCCTGGCTCAACAGTAACCTGAATGCCATCTGGCAGTGCAGTAGGTTGGCCAAACAAATATGTGTACACAAAGAATCTTTGTAATGTGATCAGTACAGTTCTATTGTTAAGTGTTGTGACTTCCTGTTTGGTATTTAATCTTGTCACCTGTGCCAGTAGCAACAGGTCAAAGCAATCACAGCCCCACCCCCTCTTTTTTGTTTGTCAATCAATAAATTAGATTACTGTTCTGATCGGATTAAGACAGCCACAGTATCTGTGCATGTGGCTGTCCTGTGAAGTTAAAAGAGCATGGTGATAGATTTGGGTGTGCAAACATCCTTCTGCACTTGGAACAAAAAATAAGAACGTGGAATGACATGAAGTTGTTAGATGCAGTCGTATGGATTATAATTGTACCATTATTGCAGCAAATACGTCCAGTATCCAAGGAAATGTCACAACCTGTGATTTATCGGTCTAAACTGAAATTTTCCTCCCACAATGAAAGGTCTATAAACAAATAACAGGGTACGATATGAATCAGGACAGATGGATTCAGTTGTGTAGAGCAAGGGACCTCACAATGGGACTTCGGGTTGTGTTCCAGATGGTATCAATTATAAGATAATTGTAAAATCGCAGACTGGTTTTTGCAGTGTGTCTCTTTATGTCTACAAACAGCACCGTATGCTTGTGGCATCCTTCTTTTAAAGTTATTATAGCTATGAAAATGTCCATTCTTTGACAACAAGGGAAAACGTTACCCTTTTTTTATCTTTAAAATGTAGGAAACATGTTGTGGTAAATACAAAAGAGCTAACAAGACAAAGAAGACAATTTATTTCCTATAAAGCAGCCTAATCCCATTGCTAGATTTGATTTTTAAGAGACAGCCTTTGCCTAGTGAGACGCATCGTCCAAAATAATTGAATTGTGACCTGCTCCGAAGCTGCAGGGTACGCTGCTTGCCAGAGGCATTTGTTTTGCTTCTATAAGACACTGTAACCTTAATTAGGGCTGTGATTTAAGCTTAGAAATTCCTCTCCAACAGGCCAGACCCTTTTAAGACGACAAAAATGAAACAATCTCAGGAGGAAATCTTTGCTTTCCAAGCCATTCCTCACTAATGACTGGATCAAGGCTCTGAGCAAACTACAGTACCCAAGCGCTCTGGCATCTTGTGCGGACCGCAGTGTTATTGTGTGGTATTTGATTGAATGCTAAATTTGTCCTGGCCTCTGTTTTGAAAGAGACAGAGAGCATTCCCTTTTGGCTCAAGTATGCACCTCCTATAGGAATGTTTTTACCGGCAAATTTGTTTTGAATTGGTGCCAGACGTTTCCTGTATCTAAAAGCCTGCTTTCATACCAGGCGTAAATGTAACAATAACAAAAAAAGCTTGGAAATTATCAGTTTAATGGACATAAGAACAAAAATACAAACTTATGGGCATCAGTCCCTTGTACGGCTGATCTTATTGTCTATTAACTGCTAAATAAATTAAGTTATTAAAGTTAAGTTTGATCCTATGTGGCAGTATTTTCCATGTGATGTAATAGACCTTCTGGCAGCCTTATTGGAGGAAGAGAACTGAACACAAATGGTTAAATTATGTGCTTCTCCGTAGTAGAAACAGGTCATTTCACCTGTAAATCTGATGTCGAACTTTCCATGATCGTCCAATCTGATTCTTCTTAAAGGGACAGTTCACGCCTACAACTATTTTTCCTCTGGCCTGTAGTGCTGTTTATCAGTCTAGACTGTTTTGGTGTGAGTTGCAGAGTGTTGGAGATATCAGCCATAGAGATGTCTGCTTTCTCTCCAAAATAATGGAACACGATGACACTCAGCTTGTGGTGCTCAAAGTGCTAAAAAAAAAAAATACATTTGAAAAACTCAACAGCAATGCCTCTTTCCAGAAACCATGACCTGGTTACTCAAGATAATCCACAGACCTTGTTGTGAGCAGTTTCATGTCAGAACTATTTTCTTTCTACCAAACTACACCTGCCAATCATATCACTGCACAGAAGGAAGTGTGCATCTACTGTTAGCTCACCTAGCACCACTGAGTGGCTAACTTCCAGTTTAGCTCTCTGCTAACTTGAATAGAGTTGAGAATGATTTTATTATGTGACTTCTCTGGACATTCGAAATGCTATAGGACCAAATGGGTCAAATCCATAACCCTAACACTCAAAAAAATGTAGCCACTAAATTTCAGACATCTCTTTCACAATGTAAGTCAATGGGAAAAGGTCTTTTTGGGCCCAGTGGCATCATGTGACGGACCTGGCAGTTGTATTTCCACATTTGGCCACTTTGTCAAATTAATTTCAAAGCCCATTGCAGTTCCTAGAGTCTTGGTATACATTTCACACGAGCCTCCTGTCCATGAGTAGATGCACTCTTCCTTCTGCGCAGTGATATGATTGGCAGGTGTAGTTTGGTAGAAAGAAAATAGTTCCGACATGAAACTGCTCACAACAAGGTCTGTGGATTATCTTGAGTAACCAGGTCGTGATTTCTGTAAAGAGACATTGCTGTTGAGTTTTTCAAATGTATTTTTTTGGCACTTTGAGCACCACAAGCTGAGTGCCATCTAGTTCCGTTATATTGGAGAGAAGGCAGACATCTCTACGGCTGATAACTCCAACACTCTGCAACTCACACCAAAACAATCTAGATTGATAAACAGCACTACAGGTAAGAGGAACAATGTGTATTGTTGATGTTGGTGTTACCTATACCTTAAATTCTATAAAATAAATCCTTAAAGAGACCACAGCTGAAGGCAGTTTGTGTCAGGTTACCTAAAGATAAAAGCAGTTTACAGGATTATCATTTGGGAGGGGATAATAACTGTTACAAAATAAAAGAGCACAGAGAAATTATAGATTCAAAAAGCAACAAAATTAAAATCACCTGTGATCATTCTGGCACAGAAATCCTACTCTGGCATATGTGGACCTGCATATGCATACTGACCATTCAGCCACGCTGATGTTTACCAGGACAGCTTATAATCTTTCTCCTGTGAGACTCCATGATGGCAGCACCTGTGTTTGTCAGGAGATGTGACACAACCGCAAACCTTTTATTGCCAGGTGTGTTGTTCAGGTGCTGGCCGGAAAACAGGATGGTTAAGCACTGCCATCAGGTGCCCTCAGGCTGCTACTGCTCTCCAGCTGCATGCACGCACGCACACACACACTCACTGAGGGCGAGGCTGACTTTCCACTTCGTGTTCGCTCAACAGCTGTCTTCATAATCAGTCACTCAGCAGGTACAGGCCGTCTCGGATGTACGCTTATGTTCTGTGCGGAGGAGTCTGTGGTATTCCACACACAGACATCGAAGGGCTTTGTATTTCTTTTGGTAAAAGCGAAGAAAAATATCCTCTCCACTTTGCCACACGGCACTTTGAATGTTTGTTGCTTTGCGCTCTTGAGTTGGACACGCAAACATTAGCTGGTTCTGGTGCGTAATGCGATAATTGGGGTCATCAAAAGGACTGCATTCTTACAGCAGCTGCAGGAAATACTTGAGTTCCGCCCATGTGAAATAATTTTAGTTCAGTTTAGTTGACCTTACCAGGAGAAAGACATCAAACCAAAAATACAGACATTTCAAAAGTCCAGTGCTCATTACTGTTGTGGTCCTTGATGTGACCGGATGACATTGTAAGACTAACCAAACTAACACAATTAATGCTAATATAATAAAAAAAAAAAAGTTATACAAAGGACTGTGGAGTACATACCATTACACCCTGTCTGTGTGTGGACACATCAATGTAGGCAGAAGATCAGTGAGTTCAAGCCTCTGTCAGGAATCGTTAACTGAAAATGAAACAGTTTTGAGCAGTTCTGGATAATTGGGAACAAGCTCCCACTGAGATCCTGACACAGTACCTAACATACTGAGACACCCAACATATCTAGAATTAAAAATGCCCCAGTTTCCCTGGACAACCAAATTTGAATCACTGTCAAGCATTTCCTTTAGCCCTTCAGTTAACTGTCGGCCCTTGTCTGTATCCTTTACCATCCATAAAGAATATTCTACTTGTGTTAATTACGGTGAGGCTGCAGTCAGGTTTTTTCCATTAGAACTGGCAAACAGATAACTTGGAGATGAAAATGGAAAACGAAAATAGTGACCTTGACACAAACATGACTACCAATACTGATTTGTTTTTATTGGTTTTATTGACCTATTTTTATCCAGGATCGGTCTCATTGACATTAAAAGTCATTTTCAAGGGAGTCCTGACAAGAGAGGCAACAGCACAAGACAGACACAAACAGACAATACAATATAAACATCCTGAAAACACAGAGCAGTACAAGCAACTTAGCAAAAATGTACTGACCCCCCAACGTTTCTGTCGACAAGGTCCAGTTGTTAAAGAAATTAAACCTGGATCAGAATTATGCAGATCTGGAAATCTATCCATGTTTTGCCATCCAGGATCAGCAAATCCATCTTACTGTTGTGCCACATTGTCAAAACAACTTTGGAGTGGATCATCCTGATCCAAATATTAACTTTTCAAAATTACCAAATCTGGATAACCAGTGCTCTAAAGGCCCTGACACACTCACACTGTTAGTGAGCGTCTGTCCCCCCAATCTTTGCGGTGTAACCCACACCATTGGCCCTCAATGGCTTTTTTTTTTTTTTTTAACTGATTCAGCATGTTCAGTCGGCATCGGCGGAGCCCATTGGTGAAAGAAATCCCTCTAAATGGCAATTAAGTTGAGTGCACGAGAAGAGAAGCGGAAGTGAGGAAAGTAAACAAACAGATAAGTCAAGAGGGAGTGAGATCAAAACAAACTTGTTGATTATTTTTTTGCCACTGAGCTCTTAAGCAGAAATGTTTCATGATGGTTTCTGTTATTATTCACTGGCGGACGGTAAATACACTTTGTTCTTTCAACATTGGATTGTTGTGTATGTGCTAATTGGCGTCCGTCAAGATGGTCTTCCAGTTTCCCTTTTTGAATGATGACTACAGACTACCGGCAGGCGCAGAACATACGTGCCAATCGGCTGTTGGCTGTAGTCTTTGTGGTGTGCTCATGTGCAACTTTTTGGCCAAAATACGGGCAATGTGAGGTGATGAAACAGTCAGCTTTCAGTTTGGTGTGTCTGGGCCTTAAATGGGACCACACATCACAATCTAGGCTACGATTGGTGAAAAGAACAACAAGTTGAACAGCCAGCAAGGTCACTTTAAGTGTTTTTATTTTTTTAAAAAAAGAACTGTGTCATTGTAATTAATGAAGTTATAATTGGAAGTAAAATTAAGTATGTGTTTAATATTGACAGCTATTTGGGGAATTATGTTATGGGGACAAAATCATTTTATTTTTTATTGTGCTGAAAAGATTAATAGGTAGCCTGAGGTCTACTCTCTGCTTTATCACTGCAATGGTGAACGAATTAAGTGAAAATTATAAATAAATTTATTCATTTGACTAATTTAAAAGTTTTTAGTGCATTTTGTTTCTAAAATTCACCCTGAATCCCTGCCTTTTGTCGGGATCAGGATAGTCTGTAATCTGAAGTTCTGTACAACAGACAATGAAGGTTCAGTCCAGATCAAAACTGAAATATGTGATCTAATGAGATGTTAGATTCCTTTCTTTCTTTTGAGCAACCCATTTTCGAGATTTGATCCAAATCCAATAGCCAAAATCTGATCAGAGTACCTCTGAACAACTGGGCACTGGTCTTTCAAAATTGATTCATGTAAACCCAAATAAAAAACTTGTGATCAAAACTTGGCTAATCATTGATGGTAAACAAAAGTGCCAAACAGAACACCTTGCTTTGAACACAGCAAATCTGGATTTGCTGCCTATTGTAATAACCCTGTGAGGACGTTAACGTGCACATGTGTGGCCTAAATTAAACAGGCTAGAGTGGGTCTGTTGTGTGTGAGACAGAGATAGAGCAAAGCTTTGGAAAGTTTGTACTAACATAAAATAGCCAGTTTTGATTAATATGTTTTGAATACTGAAATATGTGTAATTACTCTGGCACCGTTATTGTTCCAGATCTTAAACCAAAAGCTGATGCCTTTTTTCCAGCTTTGAAACCAATGCTGAAATGTCCCGTTGAGCCCCGAACATGATTATTGATTGCAGTATATTGTAGTGTAGAGGATAGATGTGTTATTTTGCTTCTTTAAAAGGTAACTTTGTACATTTTGGATGATGTTGAGCAGTTTTATCATCAGGAAATCTAACAGTGTGTGAAAGCCGTTTGCACTGTGGTTTCTGCTGCCACTTTCCTCGCTTCCTGGATGCTCTGGACCTGGCTTTACTCCTGCCCAGCATGTCTGTGGTTCTTTTGATAGGGCTGTGAAACCTGAATAGTCCCCGAGTTGTTGGAGCTCTGAATGAGCGCGAGCCTTTGGCCAAGAAAACCCAGCGACGGCAGCCAAAAAACACGATGGCCGAAGAGAAAGGCAGCGAGCGCTGAATGGCACTTCTCTCTCGTTCTCATTAGATAAACCCAATCAACAGAGAGGCAGGACAGATATCTGCTCCTCAAGTGTCAGACCTCCACAATGGCCCAAAAACATCTCTTCTCTTTGTGAGCTGTCCATTATGAGAAGCGTCTGCTGACACAATACCTCTCCGTCTAAATGCCCGCTGCCAAATGGACGTGTTCAGTCCATGCCAGGTTGCGAGGTAGACCAGGGCCAGCACACTCAAGAAGCTTTGTGGGGTGAAATGGAAGAATGCTCTGGGATACCAGATGTTGTACAACCCATTTGGCATTGTGCTGTGAGCCAGGACGAGGATCGGCTACACATGTGACGAGATACCAGACATTCCAAGAAGGAAGTTGGGGAGAATTTGGAGGCTGCGGACCACAGCTCCAGGTCAGGGATCACATTTTAGTCTGCTGATAAAATGCCAGTAAGATAAGCAGTCATTAACTCTGAGGTACAAAATGTCTTTCCTATCCATCTCTAACACAAGTGCAAACATGCATACAGTGAGGTGTACAGCACATGCACTTATGTGAGTCCTCTGTGGGTGCTCATACAGAATTTAAAATGAAGATTGGCTCAGACATCAGATCACAGGTCCATTTAGATTGATTTTAATACCAGTTTGATGTGCTCGTGTACCCAAATTCTGGTGCAAGCATGCAATGAACACCTCAGTTTATAGTACAGCAGCGCATCAGATGAGTTGGTTTGTTTCCCCCTCAGGGTTTCTTTATTTGAGCATGACCATCAGTCTTCATCAGGGAATGGAGTCTGCTTAGTGAACTGCAAACTGAGGAAACTCCATCTGCTAATACATGCCATGAGAGATGTTTAAAGCTTGGGTAAAATGCTAGAAAGTGGATTAAATCAATACTATTTTTTTTAAACTACATTTCAGGATTGGATGAACTATTCTCAATGTGACGCTGGGACATCTAAGATTTTTAATACTCAGTATAAGCAGATAAAGTCATCAATTTTTTTTATTATTATTATTATTCAAATTTTTTAGCTGTTAGCAGCCGGTTGCCGGAACTAACTGCTGACAGAGGTTGTATTAGGTTATGTTATGATGCATTCAAGCTGTATTCAGTAAAAATGAGTGCCAAGTGAAGCTAAATTATAACATTCTTATGATGTGTTCAAATGTAATCTTGTAAAATGGAGGATTTGGGGAGAAACTTGAGGAAATACAGTTGTTTGAAGGATGTTTTCACAGCAATATTTGTAATTAGAGAGATAATTCTGACATATACAGTAAAAAGACTTTTAAAGCAGGTTTTATGTAGAAAAAATGTTTGTAATGTGAAAGAAGGTTATGTTAAAGGCTGTGTCAGAAATTTGTATGATTGAATTTGTGCTCATTCAAAGGTAGTGAAATGAAAGGCTGAATGACTTCAGAACAGTTCAGTTATTTTTTATAATGAAGATTTTTTTTGTTTCCCTGGCACAATGGGGAAAAAATAACAATAAAAACAGAATTACCACGACAAAATACATAGGTGAGATTGTTATTTTGAACATCATCCGAGAATCTCATCAGTGCATCCGTAGTATTCATCATTAAAAAAAAGGAATCCAAAAGACCGACAAGACAGAGTCAAAATGCTAGTTAGCTAGCTAGCACATTAACAATAAAACTTGATGAAGAAACAAAGGATATTTACAGTGTACAATAACACAAAAAATTATAAATCTGCTAAAGAGCCCCATGACTAAAGAAATAAACTGACCTCATATAACAAATTTCGATCTCAGGACCTCTCAATTTTAGTCATTTGTTTACTTTCCCCACTTCTGTCTCTGTTCCTGCGCACTGAGCTGTACCACTATTCAGAGGGATTTTTATCACCAGTGGGCTCTGCCAGCTTCAACTCCGATTCAATATGCTGAATTGGCTGAAAAGTCGTTAACAAGGGCCAACTTGTGACAACAGTGTGAGACACACTGCAAAGACTAGGGTGACAGATGCTCACCGACGGCCTGACATTTTTTATTTATTTATTTTTTATTGAACATTTAAGTACACACAGGACAAATAGACAAGTACAGAACAGTATGGAACAAGGGGCAATTACAGAACAAACAAACAAACTAACAAAACAAAAACAAAAGCAAATCAATAAGTCAATGTCATCATCAAGTTTTTCTAACTCAAAACAAATCAAGAACAAGAGGGCTATGCTAAGGAGTATTGAGCAGACCTACTGAGGGGTGTCAAATTTCTTGGTGTGAGAAAAAAGAGAGAAAGGAGAAAAAACAATGTGATGTGGTGTTTGGAGTGATCAGCTCTCGATAAATTGTAAAAATGGGGACCAGATGTTGTTGTAATAGGTGATATTTTCTTTTATGGGAAATGAGAGTTTTTCTAAATTTGAGTGTTGCGTTAACAAGTTGTACCAGTGGGTTAGTAATAATTTAGTTCGGTCTTTCCAGTTGAGTAAAATGTTTTTTTGTTGGTTTTTTTTGGCCACAGCTGTAGAGACATTGACAGGCGGCTGATTTCGGCTTGTTGTGTCAGGTCTCTAACATGTAGATAGGCCACCATGACGTCACATTGTTATATTTTTGAGATAAAAACCGAAATAGCCGGACTATGGAGGAGCAAGAGAGGATAGAGTATGATGTGTGACATACAAAAGCAACAGGATGTTCTGTGCTCTGTGCCTTTTCCTTCTTGGCTTTTCATCCTCCTTTTTCCGCTTTGTATGATTTTTAACTTCCTGTGTGTTTTTCTAAACCCTACCTGTTTGGACGATGTGCCGTAGGATAGAAAACAACAGGCTACGGCAGCGGTTTTGTTCTGCCACTGGAAACATATGTAAAGTAAAAGTGTTGGAGCACCACCGCTGTGCAGCATATTGGTGAGAGTGGTGATTTTATCCTTTGTGCCGCACTGTGCAAAAAAGCACCAGAACAGGAAGGAAGAAAAAGTGCGCATGCCGGCAATATGGCGAAAACAAGATTAGGGGTTAGACAAAACACAGGACCACTTCCCCCCACAGCCTCCGTACGGCACACAGCAGGCACCCCGTTATTACTGCTGGTTTGCAGGAACAGGATTCATTACCGGGACGCAGGACTCAGGAGAGGTTACCGGGATAAAGACTCTAGCAGCAGTCACCACCAGCCTGCCCCCGCTGTCTCTTTCTGGCTTGAGTTACAGCCGTCCTGGTCTGTGGTCGGGACACACAGATGTTAAAACTATCTTACCCCTCTCAGGATGACCCACAGCTCTTGTCCCCACTGAGGGAGAGAACAGTTATTACTCAATGTCATGTATTAAGAGGATGAGTGTCAGGACGGCTGAACGTTTGTGTTCAGCAGATAACAACCATATTCATCAAATGTGCCATATAAATGCTGAATTCACTGAACATTGTATTTATTTAAACTTCTTAAATTATTGAATTCCTTCCTAAATGCCCACTTAATTTGTCCGTATTAATATCACCAGATTTTTTGGGTAAGTTTTGGTTTCCAAAAACGATGTATCCTTCTACATTGGATGTGACAAATATTTAGTATTCACTGATTTAAATCCATCACTGTGCAATAAAATCTCCAATTCTAATGGCAGACTCTTACAAGTTGCTTGAATTGTAAAATCCATCACAATGAACATTAAGTGTGCGTTAATTTTTGGCAGTGTTACATCATTGCAGATCATTTTAAGACTCGAGGTTCACCGTGATGGATTACATGACTCGTGTTTCAACTGCCAGCTAATAGATTTTCATACTGCACTTACAGTAAGAAATTCAAGCCTTTGGATAGCTGCAACAGCAGGATAAATATATGTTAAATGCAAATAATGGTGCTTTTAAGAGTATGACAGCATATATATGTCCTTACGTTTTATGTTCCCATCACTTAATTTAAGCTACATGATTCCCTCTGAGGAAATATTACGAAACTAGAAGAGCTAATAGTCCAGTCTTCCATGATCTGCAAATCTGTAAGTGTAACCACTATATATAGGCCCATGTCTGGATATATTTCCAAAACTATTAGCATGATGTCAAAATATGGCAAACAGAGGGGTCTACAGTCTGTGTTTGAAGGATATATCCAGGATGTCAAACTGACTCAGCAGCAACAACAGGTTAAAAAGACAAAGATAGTTAGAAGCTAAAGCCGAACTATAGGCTACAGATCACAGTGTAAAAGTGAACCACCACATCACTGCTGATCGCCACACAAGACAATGAATATAAAGGGAAACTTTGCTGATATTGAACCAGCTGTGTGGCATCGCAGTGTGTGCGGATGAATGGTGTTTGGTTTCACCCCAATCCTGCTGCCAGGACCTCCTCCAGCAGGGTTTGTGTAGGGAGCTCCAGGGGAGGCCAAACAGCCTTTATGTGCACACACTGCGATGACACACAGCTGGTGGAATATCAGCAAAGTTTCCCTGCTTCCCTTCACTGGTTCCTGTACAGCAGGGTCGGTCTTTGTTTCACTATTATAATCATTAAAAAGCAAAAGCAGCATGTGTATACATTCAGTAGGCTATATCTTCAGTAGCTAGCTAGCTAACCCTACACTTTTCAGGGTCTGATTTTGGAACAGGGAAGAAACGTAAATCTTTTTCCAACCTCTCCAAACTGAGAACATAACGTCCTGTGACTGTACAGTTGCACCTTTACGTCTTATACAACAGTTTGATGGGTAAAAACTGAGCTACAATTGAGTCCAGCAGAGATTAAGAGGTGAAGAAAATAAAATTGTACTGTAGCATAAAAAGCTGCGCCTCTTTATGTACAGTCTTTGTGCAGTCGAACACTGCCGCTGACCTGCAAATGGGGCTGTAACCCCAGGCTGCATCTCCTCCATTCAGAAGCAAGTCAACAGTGTTTATGAGGAGAAGGCTGATGCAAACACACAAAAAGATAAAGACCTCCAGCACATCAGGATAGGAGAGTTCAGCCTGCTCTTAATTTCCTGGGATGACAGTGTTTATACCTGGAGGAAACAGGATACAGAACACACATTTTTCAGGTTTTATGGGCTAAAAAGAAGCATGTTTGACCAGCATGCACTCACACACACTGGTAAATTGTGCCTTTATGGATTCATAACTAAGATTTAGCTAAGATGTACCACTTTTAAAATCCCTAATCCTGTCAGGAATAGAGGTGATGGTTTCTATCTTAAGAGGCAGAACTGGTGTTTTAAGTCATTTTATAAAGCACAACAGATCTGGCATTTTCTCTGCTGTTATCTAAAACCAATCTGTTATGCATAAATTCAACCACTAGCTAAATATTTATCAGGGATCCAAGGCAAAACCATGTAATTACACAATTTTCCATGATCTCGAATAATTCCGTGGCATTAAACGCAATCAGTTAATGTCATCCATTAGCAATGTTTTACACTTTTACAATTCCCATCATGTAACCCTTCATTTTGCCGTTTGACTCATTAAGTGTCACTCACGTGCAACTTTTAATTCCGCCTGCCTCTTGATTTCTATGCCCTCAATAAGCACTTAAGAACTCATCCACAGCAGGATCCTGGTTTGAATTGATAATGATTGTTTTGCACCTGAGGTTGACAGGCAAAATACTGCTGTTTTCCAGATTGATGTGGTGATTCATTGGGTTAACATTCAGTCAGGTAGAGCTCATACAGTGTCAGAGGTGTTAATATAAGCTTGGTAAACTGCCGTTACTCTTAAAGTCTGTCAGTTTGTGCACGCACAGAGGTCACAGTCGCAGGACTGTTATGGTCCACTGAGGGTCAGAGGCACAGCGTGGGGCTGCAGTAAGCCTGTTTAAAGCAGAGAAGAGTGTTATTTAAGGTCTCTCACTGGCTTCTTATACACTTCACTGTGTTGTAATCCACGTTGAAGAGCTCTCTTGGTCATACAGCAAGCTGTTTAAAGGCTTTACAAGAATGACTGACAGTCGATGAGATTTCTTCTTTATGCATGTAGCCACCATAGCTATGTAGTTGTGGATGTTTGCGTCCTTCAAAATGCAACTACATGTTGAGACTGCAGCGGCTACGCAGATATCAGAGTTTCTGGTGCTGGAAATGGTTTATAAGGGGCAGTATTAAGGAAGTGAAAACAAGACTAAACCCACTAACAGCCACTGACATCTGGCTTTTGTCTTCACTGTGAAAGGTTACAATCAGCATTCATTTCCAGGACAAATTGCAGTAGTCACTAGGGTTGGGTACCAATCTTGATATAAGGTTACTGACCGAATTATTGAAAAGGAGACTGAATAAGTAAAAGATGTAAAAAAGAAATGACTGTGTACCATTTTCACTGGCCTTCATGCTGCTTTCTATTGTTTACTAATCTCTATAAACAGATATCTGCATGTTCCCGACTTAAGTCGGGAACACTTTAGTCAAAGAAACCTTTATTTCCATTTGCAGTATTATATTTGGAATTATGGCTCTGTTTTGGGGCCTCTCTGCTTTTCCTCAGGCCCACACAGAAAGCCTCTTCCTAGCGCTTATGTGGAAAGCCATAAGGCAGAGAGAGCAAACCTCCCTGCCCTTCCATGCGCCTACGTGGAAAGCCTAAGGCAGAGAGAGCACACATCTCCGCCGTTCTTTGTGTCTATGTGGAAAGCCAAAGGTAGAGACAGCAAACCTCCCTGCCCTTCCATGCACCTACGTGGAAAGCCTAAGACAGAGACAGCACACCTCCCTGCCCTTCCATGCACCTACGTGGAAAGCCTAAGGCAGAGAGCGCACACCTCTCTGCCCTTCTGCATGCGCCTACGTGGAAAGCCTGAGGTAGGAACAGCAAACCTTCCTGCCCTTCCATGCGCCTATGTGGAAAGCCTAAGGCAAAAAGAGCACATCTCCTCCCTTCCTAGCGCTTCCATGGAAAGCCTTCAGGCAGAGAGAGCACACTTCTCTGCCCTTCCATGCAGCTATGTGAAAAGCCTAAGGCAAAGAGAACACACCTCTCCGCCCTTCTGTGTGTCTATGTGGAAAGCCTAAGGCGGAGACAACACACCTCTCAGCCCTTCTTATGCCTACATGGAAAACCTAAGGCAGAGACAGCAAACATCCCTGCCCTTCCATGCACCTACTTGGAAAGCGTAAGGCAGAGAGCGCACACCTCTCTGCCCTTCCATGTGCCTACGTGAAAAGCCTAAGGCAAAGAGAGCACACCTCCGTTTTCCATCACATTTGTGACGTCAAAGAGGACACCCCAGAAAACAAAACAAAATAGAAGGGCATCCTGTCGCCTATTATTAGCAGGTTTTCCTGTGTTTAAAAAGCCTGCATGTAAGCGCTAATTTTGGTGGAAAAAAAGGGGCAAGTCATCCTCTAGCTCTCAGTAACACACAAAGCTTATGCTCGCCGCAGTTCTTCATCCTTGTCATCATTATAATCATGTAAAATGTGTATTTTCTGAGATTGTGTTGCTGTAAATCACAAAGAAAATGAGAAATGTCAACACAGTTACTGCGGGGAATATAATGAAAGCACAATACGACCTGATAATGTACAATTTATCTCCCTGTTGTTGCACTGAGCTATCAGTGGCTGATATCCAACTATAACCAAAAGTTAAGCTGTAAAATATCTATTTGGGGACCAATGTTAAACCCCTGCATCAAGTATAAACTCGATTTTAGAGCCTAACCGATACTGGAGGCCAATAACAATGCAGGAAACCCTGATATTTCATACTTTAAGAGAGATCATGTCAAATACTACCAACGAAATATTTATCATTGTCGTTTTGTGCTTAGCATCTTCTTTTTCAGTAACTGGAAACGTGCATGTAAATGCTGATATCAACTTGCTGATGTATTGCTCAGCTCTAGTTTAATGCCTCTTGCTAAGCCAGACATCTCTGAGCAGGGGCCGTGTGGTTTTCTGTGGAGGTCTGCGGTGTTGGAGTGTAAAGAAGTCCCATTTACATAGAGAGAATCCGCCTGACCCCCCCCCCCCCCCTTCCACACACACACACACACACACACACACACACACAAACACACCCACAGTTAGACTCTTTACGAGCCTGGATGAAAACCGCTGCTCCGTTCCAACCTACTGTGGAGGTTATAGACCAGAGAACAAGTTTGGCAAACTTAAAGTGTGCGTAGAGCTGTTTCCCACACATGTATTAAAGTTTTTTCAGACAGTCAAAGATCTCTGCTTGGCCCTGGTGAATCTGAGCAGCCTGCCCTCAGGCCTCAGCTCTGTCTGATACATCCAGAGGAATGCTGATGCTGCTATCTCTGGGTCAACAATCACAGCCGGACCCCTGTTGTTTGTTTGTCAAAGGCCCTTTTTTTAACCGCACCCCCCGTGTAAAGCAAACTCATTTTGAGGTCTGGCTGAGTGCTGATTAAAATATTATAATCTCACTTGGAGTGAAAATGAGGGTCAAGAGGACTTCAAGTTCAAAGCTAAAGAGTGCAAGGCTTTCACTTGATAAACACATGATTTTTAAAGAAAGCAACCCGGGGGCTTTGTGGCCAATAAAAGCTTTGATTCTTGGGAATGTCCTGTACGCTGTTTGACTCGACTCTGTCCCCAGACAACCCTTTAAAAAAAGACCCTGTTTTGCATTTTTTTGGGGACTTAAATCAAATAAAGAGGCATCAGATTTTGGAAAGAGTGAATGAAACCAGAGCGGCTGCGGTGATAAATCATAAATGGAATGGTGGTAAATCACGACAGTGCGCAGCTTTAGTTTTACCGTGAAATGGTTTTTAATCTGCTCTAATGCCTTTTATATTTTTCTTCCTTTCATTACTCTTCCTCCTCAGTTCGGTGTCGGGCTGTGTGACATAATTATGCTGCCATTTTGGCCGCAACATGAGAGTTTGATCTCAGGAAAGCCGACTGGTTCAATAAAAGTTGAGCAAAAATTGTTTGAGAAAATCTTTTGCATGCTTAAATAAAATGGAGGCCGACTTTGAATATCTGCCACAAGGCATACTACTAACAGCTTGATGATATTTTGATTACAGATGATTTTGGATAAAGGTCACAGCAGGTGACAGAATGTATTATCTCTTCCTAAAGGGTTAGATGTGATATTTTTTTGCCACAGATCCGTTGAGGTCTAGTCACACCTGTTTTTTTGAGTCTGTCAAATGATGTCTCATTCCTGCTCTGAGTTGGCGTACCCCTCCTGGACCTAACACTGACCTTGGCAGTCTGTAGTGTCACATTAATCAGCCAGCAGCTCCGGGGCGGATGTCCTCACTTTGATCTCTGCCATACCTGAGCGCAGCGCTGTGCCTGTCTGTGCTGATGCCTGAGCTGACTGGCAGTGCCGATTAAAAGACAGTGGGCATCGTTGTGCCAGTGTCCCTCTTCTCTAATAGATCATCTTAATGAAGTCACTGTGCTGTGGCGAGTGACAGGTGATTAATATACACAAGTCATTAGGCCTGTTGTATGAGAGCGTGCCTCTGGCGGAGGTGCCCTTTGCTCGTTTAGAGATAAATCTGAGAGCTAAGTGGACAGGACACTGGCAGGGTGACGAGGCAGCATGGAAGTTCATATTGGATCATATTCAGGTTCATAATCATATTGTGGGGTTCTAGTAGAACATGTTTACATGTTTTAATATTCATGAAACACTGTTTTTAACCACTTGTCTCTTTAAACCCCCCATCCTGGAAAAGCCCAGTCTGCTCTGATTGGTCAGTATTTCCAGGTCTTCTGTATCTGTACTCTCTGCATCTGCATTGTCATTGCAGCCAGGAAGTTGCTGTAATGGAGTGCAGTGTAATTTTTACCATGAAAAACCTCCAATAAGAGCTTCTAGACCAAAATCTACAACATCAGGAACCAAGATTACATGTTTCCCATATGTTAGCATGTAGCTCCATGTTGCAATGTATTTGCAGCCAAGAAATGATTGTAATGGAGTATAGCGGCACTTTTTACCGTGAAAAATCACGAATTAAGCCTCCAAATCAAAACTGTCACGACATTTTTCCCAGACATTAGTATGTAGCTACATGTAGCACTATACGTAAATACAAATACTTGCAGTAACATGCCAGGAGCAGATGACCATATAAAGAAATCTTAAGTGCTATATTGTAGGCAACTGGACTTCTCTACTGGAGGCTTCCTCAGTTCTCACTGAATGCCCTTTGACCGGTACGGGAATTCAAATTGAAATTCAAGAAACTCAGGCAAGTTCAGTTGCCTACGATATAGCACTTAAGATTACCATGACCTGGCTGACTGAGAATCTTCACCGATATAAAGAAATCCATCACAAGCTGACATCAGCTTGTAGCCAAAGTAGAGAACATTGGAAACAGAATATTTAGAACGGCCTGAGGTCAGAGGTTTTTGCTCACAGGGATTACCTCAAAGTTTACCTCAAAGCTCAATAGTATTGTTTAAAAAAGGTTCTCTGAGAAGAAGATTGTACTTCTATCAGTTTTTTAATAACTTGTCTAATCCTATATAATTAGACACTTTCAACTAGTGTTGTTTAAATGACCAACCATTCAACCTAAAGTCTCGTCCACATGTCTACTATGTGTAACTGTTCAGACACCTTGGTAGACAGCTAGTTGATTTGAATTGCAGACATATGTGAAATTAGTAGGGCTGCACCTGATTCAGAATGCCAGGTTTGGCTGTTAAATATGAATATTTGACAATTTGTTTTTTGTTTCTTTGCCCCATTTAATATAATAAACAAGCTAACTGCGCTGACGACGGATCGGAAATGCGCAACAGCATTTTCAAACAGTAAATACACAACAGAACCTCACACAGTGTTAAGAAAAGTAATATTCTCACATCAGTTTTCCTTGTTCGGCAAAGACATCCAACTGTACATCTTTTGAATTCTCATTTCTCTTGGTCACAGAACAGAGACTGGCTTTATTGCCTTGTTAACTTGCACTTCATTCAGACCCGCCAAAAACAAAATAAAACTCAAACCTGTTACTCATCCCGCTAGTTAGTCCACTTTTCCAACATTCAAAAACTCTTAATCGTTTCTGGCTGGCTGTTTGCAGTCCTGTGCACGCGGCCAATGTCGGCATTATTCCTCCACCACTTGGCGTCACATTCAGTACGTTTACGTGGACAGTTTAATTCCACTTTCATTCGGAATGAAAGGCCATTCCGATTAAAAGTGGTCATGCAAACGGTCATTCCGAGTGAAAAATGGTCATTCTCATTGAAAATTAAATTCAATTAAAGGGCGTGGTTTATTCCGTTTGTCATTCCGAATGAAAGAATTTTGTGTGCATGTATACGAGTTCATTCTGGTCTTTCTATTTCCTTGCCCTTCTGGCGTGATGACGTATATAGCGCGCATAGCAACGGGCTGAATCATTGCACTCACCGGTTTCCATTCGCCACAGCACGGTCTTCTGTCTCCCTTCTTCGACCTTCTACCTCGCCTTCTCCTCCTCAACAGACGAAGCATTAGCAGAACAAGGTTGTTGTTGTACCGCTGCTTCAAGAATATAAGCAAAACAAGCCCGAAAAAGGCACTAAGAACGCCGTCGTCAAGCATCTTGTTATCCAGAGCAAGGACTACAGTGTTTTCTTCCGGTAAACGTAAACACGTAACATCCGCCCCGCCCCCTATCCAGTCAGAAACCTTCCCTGCCCCAAACCTTGCACAGACCCAAATAAAGGCGATTGAACTGATCTCCTGTGTAAGCCCTCATTCGGAATGAATATTTCTCATGTAAACTACCTGGAAACACTTTAATTCCGAATGATTTCATTCAGATTTATTTCATTCTGAATGAGAGGCCATTATGTTACCGTAGCCAGTGTCTTTTAGTTTCGTTGCCTGTTCTGTTAGTAGAGTTCGGAGACTGACCCCTAGTGGCGTGTGCTGTGCACTACATACAGTGAGTTTAATAGAAAGAGTAGCACCCGTGTTTATGACGGTATTGAAAATCATACCTTCGCGATTTCTGAATACCTTGGTATACTGTGATACCGCCCATGTCTATCTGTTAACAAACATGATTTGGTTTATACTGGTAATATAAATGTTGGATCATATTTCCCAGGCCTTATTTAGATTACGATCATTTTTAGGGAGGGTTTATTAAATACTTACCATAGAAAATGCATTCCCAGAACAGTGTATGATCATGTATTGCCATTATTAGTGACCAAAGTGCCCTTTTCCAAATAACAGACTGCTGTTTCTCATGTAAAAGCACCAGATCAGGGTCAGTAAGTGGCAACTGTTCATTCCTAGTCAAATGACATTGAAAGAAAGATGAAGTGAACCTTGGATAGAACTGTTATAAACAGATAGACTGTAGATTTAACATTCTGATTACTGGTTACAGGCCAAATGGTAATATTACTCTATGTGTTTGCATTACTGCACCAGTGTTTGTCATGGATGCCACTGCAGCTACAACTGCCTCTGTTGTGTCAGTGCTCAACAGTGTTTTTGTGGAGACTTGAAGTCATTTTGAAACATCACCTTGTCTTTGTTAAGTCAACAATAAGGGGAGGAATGCACAGCATGTTTCACTTTGAGTCTATATTTATTTGCACATGTTAAATCAGACAAATGATAAAGACAGTGTGCAGGGAAAATGAAATCCAAGAAGGGCTCAATCTCACCTCCAGGATAATAAAATGTGTCGAAGACATATGTAAGTTATGTAAGATCCCTGTGTCTTATTCATGACCTCAGCTTGTAAAATGTTTTTACATGCATTTTACAAACGCAGATTAATGTAGAATGAGCTCCCTCATTGCTATTTTGGAATCTATGTTCTGTGTTAACCTCGTCTGAGCTTATTTTATGGTGAAAAGAATCATATGGAGCATTAATCCTTACTTAATACTTCATTTAGAGCCCAGTTATTATTACATGAGGCTGTTTCAAATGTTTCTGTGCACATAAAATGCTAAATTCCTCAGAACAGTCTCCCCTGTCTGAGTGTACATTTGAGTGACATCAGCCTTTGGCATTCCATCATTCCTTTCCTTTTTTGAGTCAAATGCTGTGGGTGTACTGCCATACAATAAACTCAGCTCACTCAAATTAACCATGAGACTGCGTCACTTTGACAGTCACTCTAAAGGCAAATGTCAGAGTGGGACCTAAAGCTTGCTGCCTGCTGTTGTGCAGACAAAGACTCAGATGCATTCAGATATTTGCAGCCAGGGGCTTTAGAATAGATGACTGATCATTTTCCTCCCCGAAGAGAGAGTTTCCAACCACAACAGACTTTGCAATAGACCGTGAAGCTCCACTCCAGATGTAGCTTCTTGAATTCTTCATGTGCAGAGTGACGGACATGAGTCTGGAGGCTGCAGCACACCAGGATACGTGTTTTACTTGTTTTACTAAAGTAAACACTCTTGTGAGGCCCTGACTCTCATCCCTGCTGTAAACAGGAAGCAGGGATGATTCTGGAAATCTGGCTGCTTCTTCTCAGCTCATGCTCATCTTTTTAATCTCTTTAACTTGAGTCCACCATGAGTCCATGTTGATCAAGTTATTATGTGTATCAACTTTGGGGTGCATTTCACAGTATTCACCTAAATTATAGCCAATTAGGGGGCAATTAATCATGGATGATTGTATAATGACTTCAATTCCAGGATTATTAGTCATGTAATTCAGCAATATTGTTGAGCAACCTAAATTTGGTGGCCAGAGCACATTTTTAATGGCCCACATGTAAATTTACATAAAAACAATAGCCTACAGAAAAGGCAATTTAACACAAGACAAGGGCCGTACACATGCTGCATCTTTAGCAGCCTGGAAAACGTAAGGTCGGGCACTGGGTGCTACTTTTGTGCCTTTTTTGAGCCAGCCTTCAAGAGCGTGGCAGCAGCTTGCGTCTGCGGTTGCCAAGCAACTTTAGCAAGTACAGTATCAAAGCCTATTTATCTGAAAGTGGAGAGCTGATATTCTTCCAGGAGCTGTTTTTAAGTGTGTAGGCCTATCGTCCGTGGGACAGATGTAAAGCTCTGGCAGCCCTGCATTAAAATGATCAACTTCTCCATATTTATCACAGACTGATTTACAGAAGAAGGAAAAGATACCTGTTATTTGTGATAAAATATCACCAAATAAAGCCATATGAAACGTGAAAGTTATGATTCCACTTTCTCGGCAGTATATCTCTGCCAAAAATAGTGGTAGGAGTGAGACTCTTACCTTTTATAAAAGATCTAAGTCCCTGCTAATAGGTCCGCATAAGATCGTGAGTAATCCTTTAACTTTTCCCGTCGAAAAACGGCATGACACGACTTGTCACCACTCATCGCGATTTTGGACTTTGTGTGTTTATGCTGCTCTGGTGTGAAATACATAATAAATAAAAGAAAAACAGTGTTATTTTTGAAAAGTCGAGAGCTTCCTGAAGCAATACCAAACATCACGTGGTTTGATGACGTAGTGCGCCTGTGAGATACCATTTAACAAAGGAGGGAGGGAGCGAGGAGGGAGGGAGTAAGGACGTCTGCGTCCGGGCGGAGTTAGAGAGGTTAATGTTCCTCTGTCAGCCAGCACACTACAGACCTTTAATGCTCACTTGTAGCTAACAACTAACAAGCTCTCCTCCCACTAATAACAACACGATGATGCGCTCCATTGTAGTTGCTCAATTCAATTTGTCATTTGCTAACAGTAGTTGTATGTATATACAAAACCCCTTTAGTCTTGCAGGCTTCCTCGGGAAGATCGCTTGTCTGTCGTTGGCACCGTTAGTCTCAAGCCCTCGCTAGCTGGTGACAAGTAATGTTGCTGTTTGCTGTTTCCGTAGAATGTTGAACTAAAAGAGGCAAATGAAACGGGATGTTTTTGGAACTGTAGGGTTGCGTTCAGAAAGGATCTCAGTATGGGCATTTTTATTTACTTAACCTTTCTCAAGACTGGTAATCTGATTGAGACAGGTGGTCTTAATCACAGAAGACCCTGGTAAAACTTTGTGGCCACAGGGGGCCATCTACCAGCGATATCTGGTGGCCATAAACTAACCTTTTGTTGCCCTGGGCCATCAGGCAACAGCACATCTCAAACTCTGATTTACTGTATTTTTTTAATCCACTTTAAAGTCCCAGTGAAGTATAATACTTTCTTCCATCTGGCATGATCAGATGCATCAGGGCAGCATGCACCCAACCAGCCAAAACTGTAATAAATGAAACTTTGCAGTACTTCATGCAAGACACAGAAGTCATTCTCCTAACAAGGTGGTGCATTTAAATATGGCCACCTACTCAATGATCCCTGCTACACCAATGCTGTCTCACACACCGCTGTTGCTGCTGGCAAAGCTTTACCTGCCACCCCAGCGTCCACCTTCCTAATTCAGAGTCCTAACAGGGCTCCAAGGTTAAAAAGGTATTTTAAGTCTTGCTTTGGGCCCACTCTTGTACACACAGGGGTTTTTACATTGCACTCCTCATTTTGGATTGGCATGCTGCTTGTCTTATCCAGGGGGCATCTTAAGAGTGGAGCCATCAGCACCAAGCTTAACTGTATTTCCATTTGTTGCATTAAATGGTTAAATCTCTGTGTTCCTGACTGAAAGATTGACAGTAGCAGACTTTAAAATGACCATTTTTGGAGCAAAGACGGCAGATGTGTTAGCTCTTTCTCCTGGATTGATACTGATCCAGATCTTTATCTGAGTCACACTGGTGCAAAAATATTTCTACAAATATTAAATATACACTACATAACATCATTTGTTTTATTCAGAACGATGTGTTATCTCAGAATATGTAAATAATCTGTCGGCTAGTACAAACTGTGCTCTCCTTTACAAACTTTAGGAGAGTGATCTGTTAAAGTGCCAAATCTACAGCCACTGACAGTGATTTTAAAGAACTGTGCTTTGTGTCTAAAAAAATGAACACATACCTCAAAACATTTAGTCAGCGCATCAGTCACTCATCCCTCCTCACCTTCCCTGCTTGTTTCCACATTTAAAGGTAAGGCATTTGCCAGAAAAATACACAGACTCATTTTTATAAATTCAGGGGCAAAAACATCCCTTATATGGTTGCACACAGATCCCCCTTTCCCTTTATTTGGAGGAGAAGAAATGCACAGCAATTTGGAATACTAGAGGGCAAAACGGGCTGCATCGCTTTCCAAAATAAACTCTGAGATTCCCAATTCCACATTTCAGGCAAGTTTGTGCATAGCAGAGTGGTTAGTCACTGTGCAATTCACTTTGTGTTGACACAGACGAACTTCTGTTTAATTTCAGTTTTTTAATCTCCAAAACCTCTGCGTTTCCCACATCTTAATCTTGAAGCGGTGCCCTGTTAAGCTGGCATTTATGAATTGTTGTGAGAAAAATTTCCCATTTAAGTACTAAATAGTGCAATCCAAAGCAAGAAGACAAACTATGGAAATGAAAATCTTTCTGGCAGTATTTATTGCAGTTCATGTTCCTGTGAGATTGTGTCCACTGCTGTGTACTTGTATGTTAGAGATGGAGAGGGAGCTGCTGAGCACTAAGTTACATCAGGAGGAGGAGAAGAGAGCGTCGAAAAGAAAAGGAGCTGGCGTTTTCCCCAAGGACGACTGATAAACCGTTTGGCAGGAAAGGCCTTGCAAATGACTGCATTCCTTGTTAACCTTGTAAGGCTATTTTTACCGCTAAAGGGCCTTTTGAGCGGGCACCTTTTGTTCGCCCTGCAGCATGAAACAGGAAAGACTGGTTTGCATTGTGACCCTCTGGGAGTTTGGCTCCGATCTCTGTCTCTCGTCACGATCCAACCATCCATCCTAATGCCGAGCCCTGTTTACGCAATGAATCTTCACCGCTCCCGACAGATGAACCCGGTACCTCTGCTGCACAGTTCACTGTAAAGCAATGCAAATAGGAAGCTGAGGCCGCGCACATATTTCATAATAAAGCTTAGATTACAAGAAGTAAAGTTGGAGGTTTTCCCAGGCAGTGTGCAAAGGCTCTGCCTGAATAATGAAAGCTGACTCCCCACTCCTCTGTCAAAGGGATGTTTGCTCTCTGCGTGTTTGTACATGTCTTTTATTGTGTTTTCAAGGGACATTCCACTGGTCAGAAATCCCCTCTGACTGTCCCTGGGAGGTGAAAGGCCCTCGAACAGGCCGTCTTCCTGTTGCCTGGCCAAAGAGTCCATCTAGTGTTTTGTAGTGTTTGAGCTGCAGCTCCTCAGGGATTCCTGGAAGTGAATGTGATCATGTCTTAAGAGGATTATAAGGGGGCTGTGGCTGTGTTGAGCCAGAGGTCAACATCGCTGTTATGGTGGGAATGACCTCGCTTGTCACTGTGCATCTGTCAGTGCGTCAGCGTGCACCGAAGTGACCGAGTTACTGTCGGCTTTCCTCTGCGGGGACCTGATTTCTTTACTTAGTGGAAATGAGAAGCTTGATTTTTTTTTTTTCTTTAAACCTTTAGGGATTACACAGACCTAATGAACGCAGCAAGATTTCTGTGGCTGATATCTCAACCTTGTTTACTAACAGAAGCCCATGTGCATGACAAAACTAAATACTGGGAAAGTACAGCTGAGGTAGAATTTGTGATGGGATTAAAGGAATACTTCACCCGCAAATGACCATTAGTATCAATTAATCACCCTATATTACTTTAGATTTGTAAGCGAAGAATCCAAAAACTGAGAAAATTCTTGATTATTTTAAAGTAAAACAGCAAAACTATATCAAATCATCCATTTACAAACTCTAACACAACTTTTGCAGTATAATCCAAGTCTCATTTTTCCAGTTGCATGTGCAGTACTTCACAGACAGACCCTTGCTGATGGAGAACTAAACTAAAAGTGAAACTTATCTGTGCTCTATTCAAGGCCAGACTCCTTTGTCAAAAACTGTAATTTTACCTCACTGAACACAGGAGCTGCTGGTCTACCTCTGCCTCGATCAGTTAGTTTGTTTTATGTTAATTTGTGATTTCTAGGGATGCACCGAATATTCGGTAACCGAATATATTCGGCCGAATATTGCAAAAAAACACACATTTGGTATTCGGTGGAATAAGTTAAAAGCAAGGCCGAATAATAACAGCGTGTTTTGATAATGCAGTCAAGCAGCGTGCCGTGACCAGCGGAGTGAAATGTCAGCAGTGTGGCGATCCGCCCGTCAGGCACTCGCATTTGCGACTAAAAATAGTTTTGAGCGAGCAAACTAGGCTTAAATCATTCAGCACGCTGTGCGAGCAGCCTACAGATTTCAACCAGCAGCAGAAACGAAAGGCGAATCCCACCGATTGTGGGTTGAACGGGGGTCACAGACACAGACAGTAATGTATTCCTGTCAAATACGGCGGCCATCGGCTTACTGGTGATGGAGAATTCGGCTCCAATAATATCCTCTTCTTGACATCATGACTGCCCAGAAGTACCCAAACAACCGAGCCAGCCGAACACAGGTATGTCATGTGTCAGAGGAGAAACGAGCTGTTCACGGCCCACAAACCTCACCACACTTTAGGGACTGTTCTTTACTTATGAAGGGGAGGAGGGTGGCTGGTTGATTCTTATTTTACTTATTTATTATTTTATTTTGATCTCCCCTATGTTAATCACTGATTGATGCTGTTTTTGAAGTGTGAATAAGTCAATAAGTAATTTATTCCACTGAAATATCATTGATGTATTATAGAAAAGTGATTTATCTTTTTATAAATGACAAAAGGCACATCTGCCTCATTTCCGCTGTGGTATCGTGATACTACTCAGAACCATGATATTTTCTTTGGTATCATACCGTGGGTCCCAATTTTGGTACCGTGACAACACTAATCTGGAGGGGGTTCATCTGCAAAAAGTAATGAAAAACTAAACAACGATATTCGGTACTCGGTATTCGGCCAAGTGTTTAATATGCTTCGGCTTCGGACACAAATTTTCATTTCGGTGCATCCCTAGTGATTTCAGTGAAGCCGAATTAACCCTTTGACGCACCAGAGTCACACAATATCAGAAACAAACTAACTGATGGAGACCAGCAGCTCCTGTGCTCCACGTTTGAGATGTCACAAGCACTTTTATAAAAACAGACTGATCAAAATAAAGTGCAAAGACAGGGATTTTATTACCCTGTTTGAAAATATACAGCTGCACAACAGTTACACCTCCAAAACACTAGTCAGTCGGTGGCAGGGTTTCTGTGAAGTGCTGTAAAGTTTAGTTGATTTAAAACACACATTAAACACACATTAAACATGGCTTAATAGAGACAATTTCAAACACAAGCACACAAATCAGCTTCACTATAACTCGCAGCATTCACAGACAAACACTTGTCTTTATCTGGACACATTTTCCCCACAAATACAACATGCTAATGTTATTAGCACAAGCCTATGGCATTTTACATTGTATAAATTAGCCTAGCACCTAGCAAACTTTTCCTCTACTCATATGAAGCCAGGGACAACAGCAACATTTAACATTACAAAATCCAGCTCCATTACATCTCACAGGGTCCACTGACAAAACAACTGTCTTATACTAAACACGTTTTCTAAACGAATATAACAAGCTAACGTTATTAGCACAAGCCTATGGCATTTTACATTGTATGAATTAGCCTAGTGACGAGCAGAGATTTCCTCTGCTCATATGAAGCCAGGATAAATCACACACAAGACTTAAAATACTATTTTTGTGGAGGCTTTATTGTCTTCACAATTTATTGTTTCTTATCTGTGAAATTAAAGTAAATAAAAACTTTGTTTCGACTGGGGGAAATGGTTTCAGCTTACAAAAACGCACACTGGTATGTGTCACGTAATGCAACTTGACCCTATATCGATATAAACAGTGTTGTCTAAATTTATGTCTTGCTTGAAAATATATGGGTATATCGTACATACCTGTTATATCGCCCAGCCTTAGGGTGAGTAATTGAGATACAAATGGTCATTTCGGGGGCAAAGTATTCCTTTAAAGGGAACATCAACACACACGGCTGTGCATCTTTGTATTCAAAATAATAAAACTGAGACTGAAACTGACACTAGAATAAAAATAAGTCACTTGTGATACATTCTCATGGCAAGGAAAAGTGCTCTCTGACAAATATAACAGTAAGTATGTAACACTTAAAACAAACCAACCATGGTTCAGAAATATGACCTGGTTAGTGAAGAAATAGATGACTGACAAGCTGCATGTAAACCCAGATTTCAGAGTAACCGTGAGCCTGTTTCACAGAAGTGATTTTCCAGCACAACAAATTGTGGCTGTGTCTCATTTCACAAATCATTGCTGACAAATGCACGAGTCCTACAGCGCTCCTGCATGCATATGTATGGGCTGCAAGTACGCCATTTGTTTTGATTAGAGAAAAGTGTCAAAAACGTGTTCTCTGATTTCTCCCTGGCCTAATCTGGTTTCTCCCTGTAACCTGATTCATTGTGTGTGTGCATATAAAAACAACATCTCGGTGACTGTACTCCCTCCAGCCGAGGCTGATCTAAGCTCATCTATCATTCTTTTCCTCCTCTTCTCTCAGAGCCTGGATGAGCTGGACGACGACGACGCAGGGGAGAAGAACAGGAGGGAGGAGGAGGAGCTGGTTCAGGCCAACACTTTCCAGAATGAGGCCATGACGGCTGACCCTGCCACTGGCCACTTAATGGTAAGAAATGACACTGGAGAAGGAAGGAGAGGAGAGCTACACACTCATATTTTCTCACTTCTGGTGACATCTAGCCGTGTTTTGGTTTATTTTGCCCAGGTTTTGGGTTTATAGAGAGGTCATTCAAATCTAAAAAAGGCTTTCAGCATCAAAGATTACATCCAACATAAAGTCTCTGCAGTACTGTCTGTGTATTCCAGTCTTTAGTGTCTGGAATAGACTCATATAATATTCTATTTTTCCTCCACTCTGAACTCAAGCAGACTGTTGTACAGACTGATACATGGGTGCTGCCAAACAGAGGCACTGTTGCTCAGGGAGACACCCAGAGAGCTCAGGAGCAGAGGTTGTGTGAAAAGCTGCAGTGATGCAAAACCCAAAGGTGTCTCGGCATTTCATCACCACTGTGAAATCAGCTAAAAGCAAAAAAGAAAATGCTGTTAAAGCTACTCTGGGAGATGGTTTCTCACAAGTCGGGGGCCTTTGGTTTTGGTGGTGTCAAATTCTTATCCATAAGGCTGGTTGATCTTAAAAAGCAGCTCATGTGACTTTGTAGAGAGATGGAGTTTGCTTGTAACAATGTAAGCTACTGATACTGATCGACTGAAATGGGACGTACAAAAAATGTGAACATCATTTGATCATAGTCATTTTTCAAACTAAAACATGAAATATTCAGTAGCTTCAGTTTCTATAATATGAGGATTTGCTGCTTCTCACAGCTTGAGTTCATTTATAAATTGAAAGTCTTTGGATTTTGGACCGTCAAAGGTATTTTTTTTACACCGAACACAAATAATTCTTGCAGATAAATCACCCGTCAATTTAAGAATTTGAGCCCATCTATGGCCCTTTTACAGAGAGATCGCACTAGAGGTTACACAGAGCCACATAATGGCAGCATCATTCTGCTCCAGTGTGTGATTATAGGCCGCATCCCTGCAGCGTGGAATCAAAAGAGGCTTGACGGATGTGACACTTACACAACAGTGCGGCCTCTAGTGTGACATAAAACATACACATCAGCAGCTCTTTACAAACCTAACAATGGTATAACATGACAACAACAGTCATTTATCGTCTCTGTTATATTATAAATATATGGCAGCTGATCTCATCTCGAGTGTAAGGAGCTCCCGGACCTCATTGTTTCCCATATTTGCAGATATTTACGGCCACTGTTCTTCCTCTTTGAGTTAGCCGCTAACTGCTAACCACTACACATAAGATGTCATCAAAAAGTCACACCCGTGCTGCCCATGGTCCCATCCTGTCGGGTGTCCTGCTTTTCCTTTCCTTTCCTTTCCTTTCCTTTCCTTTCCTTTCCTTTCCTTTCCTTTCTGTTCCTTTCCTTTCTGTTCCTTTCCTTTCACTTCCTTTCCTTCTCCTCTCCTCTCCTCTCCTCTCCTCTCCTCTCCTCTGCTTTAGTTTCCTGTCCATTCCTTTCCTTTCCTTTCCTTTCCTTTCCTCTTCTTTCCCCTCTCCTCTCCTCTCCTCTCCTTTCCTTTACTTGTATTTCCTTTCCTTTCTTTTTCTTTTCTTTTCTTTTCTTTTCTTTTTTCCTCTCCTCTCCTTTTGTTTCCTTTCCATTCTTTTCCTTTCCTTTCCTCTCTCCTCTCCTCTCCTTTCCTTTCCTTTCCTTTCCTTTCCTTTCCTTTCCTTTCCTTTCTTTTTCCTTTCTTTTCTTTTCCTCTCCTTTCCTCTCCTTTCGTTTCCTTTCCATTCCTCTCCTCTCCTCTCCTCTCCTCGTGTTTCATTTCCTTTCCTTTTCTTTCCTGTGTGAAAAGGCCTTTAGACAAAAGAAGCCATTTGAAGATTCACCTTAGAATTCTTTTACAAGCTAAATGAGTAATCAGTCAATCAAAGTATCAATATGATCATAGATAATGAATATAATCATCAGTAGCAGAAACAAAGCAGTATCATTTACATCACATGCCGCTCAGTGTTTCTCTGTGTGTCTCCGGACCACAAGCTTAAAAGCCACATTCTCCATCTTAGGGCCAGTGTCAGGATCTGTGTCATGTATAAGGTGTCTGGTTCAGTGCCTGACGCTGTCGACAGACCGAATCTTTTACTCTTGGAAAGCATATCTGTGTTTATTTGATAAAAGTGAACCCATGCAGAGAAGGTCTGCTCTTCCCCCAAATAAGTCCAGGAGGCGTCTGCGGAGTCAGGACATAAAAAAAAAAGGAAAACCAAATCAGAAATGACACGCTCGTAATTTGAGTCTTTTCATTTTGTGGAGAACAGCGGTTCATATTCAGTAGTGCCGTGTTTGTAATTTCCAACTCACTTCAAATACACAGTGATTTTCAATAAGAAACTGAGCACAGGCAGGATATGAAAAGCATCCAGCTGTGTAACAACGACTCAAACCTCCACTCTGTTTGTATTTCTGTAAAACATCATCTGATTTACATGAAAATTGCTATTTGAAATACATAAAAAAAACAAATCAAATGGCGCTGCTGCCACTGAGTGACATCTCTTGTGGATGTAGTTAAGAGTTGCGTTCCAGATGGATTGGCTGTTATGCATCAGCAGGCTTATTTTGTTTTGGGCTGCAACCGTCTGAGGCTGTTTAGGCAAAATGAGGGCCTGTGTATGAAATATGTACACAAACACCACACTGACAGGAAGATTGTGACAGCACCTGCTGAGAGGTGGCCCGGATAGAAAATGAAAAGCAAAGGATTTGACTATTTATATGAGGTAGTCGACGCATGAACAGACAACAAGCAATTCAGCGTGATGTATTCTGTACATACGAACATTTATAGTGAGAGATTCCCAGTTCTTACCGTCACGACATGCAGCCTAACGCACACCAGATGTGGTTATGCAGAAACTAACCATTAGATGTCCCACTGTCACTCATAAAGAGGCAGACTAGGGAAATAAAAGAGCCTGAGAGGTCCAGTGTGGTCAGTGGAGCTGTCAGTTAGACATCTGTAAAGATGGAGCATCCCAAAAATGTGCCGCTCCCCCTCTCGGGCCCCATTTATCAACGGGAGACAAGCAATTGCCGTGTCAGGGCCGTTATGATATACAGCGTCCAGTCGGGCCTCTTAGCTGGTATCAAGATATCTGGACAAAAAGTTTTTAAAGAGGAGCTCAGTTCGAGAGCTGCAGGGTTGTTAACAGTCTCCCCGGATCTCAGAGCTTCTCCCAACCAAAACAAGCTGTAACTCTTCTGTGTTAGCTGCTGAGGACATAATGGAAACTCCACGACGGGTCCTGGATATGAAATATTTTATCAGATGTTTCAAATTCTGCAATGATGTCCTTTTTCCATCATTTCTGCACTCTTAGAAATAAGGGTTTCAAGGGTTCCTCCTGAAGGGCTCAGGTTCTACCCAGAACCATCTGCTTCTGAAGACCCCTTTTTTGAAGAGAGTGTTCTTGGAGGTTTGGAGAGGTTTCTTGATAATGCTAATGCCAAGTTCAGACCAAAGATCCGTGACGAGACGAGCTGAAACATGTAACTTCTAGGGCTGTACCCAAATATTCGGATATTCGAATATTCGTTTCTATGGGTAGGTATTCCTTATGAAAATTTGGTATTCGATCTTCTTCTTCTTCTTCTTTTTTTTTTTTTTTTTTTAGTATTAGGCTATTTTTTTTTATACATATTTTTTGGTGCTAAATGTAGTCTTTTTGTTGTTGGTAAATGTAGGTTATCAATAAAAATCAAAACTTTTAAATTGCATTGTTAAAAATGTGAAAATATAGTATCACCTACCAACGGAGCTTGTGCGCACGGCAAGCTCGAGCGCATCCGTCTGAGGCTGTGGATCAATGCCAAGTTTTACCACTTTATCACTATTCCCTCTAACTTGTAGCTGTTTTTTCGTTATCTTTTGAATTTAATATGAATTATGGAACCGTTTTTGTCAACGTTTGTTTCCCCCGTTTTGTACAATAAATTATTGTTTAAAGTTTCAACAAGTTTCTTTTGGAGTGCGTGACACAAGTGTGTTTTGAAAACGACCGCGTACTGTCACCTGCTCAACGCATCAGTACCTTTGGATGCCATGACAGTAATAGTCAATAATGTCAAAATATCATTTACAGACCGATTTAACAGACGATCACTGCTGCCCGACCCGCAGGTCCATTTACGGGTCCTGCGGGTTACGGGTCGACCCACAGATCACTACTCAGCTCAGTCTATAAAGGCTGTACACACAACAGTAAGGCTACAGACATTATATTCTATTCAGGCCGGCAGAACCATCGGCTCTACAGTACACGGCACTGCTGATTAACCATTTTATTGCAGCACAGAGTGTCTGCCAGCAACCAATTACTTGCAGAGGCTTCCTACAACTTGTTTTAACGGTTCCGATTTAATCAGAAGACAAATTAAACAGGATGACTAGCCAATGTGAAAATCAAAAGAAAGCATAAAATAATGTACTGAAGGAGACTGTTGTGCCATCACATTTTTTTGTGGTTTGAGAGCAAAGATCCAGTCGCTGCTGTGGAAAACTCTGCAATACAATTAGGTCCGAAAAAACCCCGGAGGAGTGCTTCACAAGGACTCTTTGAAAGGAGCCGAGCTTGGCGTAAAACCGGAGAGAGCAGGCAGCACGGCTGCAGCACGGCCGCAGCCCCACCGCCCCCCCCCCCCCCCTTTCTAAAGAACCCTTTTTGGAAGAAAGAGTTCATAAGGGGTTGTTAAAAGCATGGGTGTTAAAGATCCTCACCCTTAAATATTCTCATTGCCCATGTTTTAAATGGCATTTTTAAATGTAGATGTATCTGACATCCTCTTAACCAGTTCATTTTACTTGTCTTCTGCCATTTTTGATGTCTTTGACATTATGTAATGTCATACAATACCACATGGTCTGCTGAATTTCCCCTTTCCCCCTTTTTAATATTTTATTTAATAGGTACTCAGTACTTTGCATCTTGTATTTGATTCTAATCTGAAACCAAGTTTTGGTTCCCAACCCTACTGCACCATTGAAAAAGGTAAAGGCTATAGTAGCCATGATTTCACAAAATCCCCACCCCCTAAAAATGTCATTGTGAACCATGAGTGTTGTGGGTTACGTTGGGCCACATCAGCCCCTTTAGCAGCCCTCATGAAGCCCAAGGCTGCTAGATGTGGTTCTCTTGGCCCCAGCCTGAACTGCTACATTAAAGTCATGAGAAATGGGAGAGAGATCTATGATTAATGTAGTCAGTTACTGTTTTTAGAGCCCCCTAGCTCCCTTAGAAGGTGGAAAGGTTCTGGAAAGAACCCATGAAAAAAGTTCAAGGTAGAGGGGTATTCTGTAGAACCTCCGTGGATGGACCCTTTCACAGATGGTTTTAGGTATAAACCCTAGGTTCCAGGTGGTACCTATATAAGGATGCTTTCACACCTGCCCAGTTTGGTTCGGCTCAGTCTAACTCAAGTTTGTTTGCCTCCTAAGTGCGGATTGCAATCAAACTTAGGTGCGCACCAAAACAACCCGACCTAGACCTTCTTGAAGAGGTGGTTTCGGTTCTGTTACAAACGAAATCTGGTGCAGTTTGTTTGTGGTGAGAAGGTGTTCCGACTTGGATGTGAACCAACTGCAGTCACATGACACATTGTTTGGGTTAAACATGAGCATGTTACAGTCCTGGAGGATTATTAATGCGCACCTCCTCCTGTACCGCCTTAATATGCACATTCAGCACATCCAATGCATCAAAACATTGTTTTCTAGTTGGAGCCACGCCTCGTTTTCAAACTGTATGCTTTGACTAAAATGAACAATGACAGCAATATAGTCCACGATGAGCAGCACTAAAATCAACCTGCGTAGTTGTCCCTCCATTGTGACATTAGAAAGGGTCACATTTATCTTGCAAGTGTACTCTTCTTCAACGTTTGCTTTACTTCCTGGATTTTTCCCACATGGAAATTCTGACCAATCAAGAGCAGCTTTCTCGCATGAGGCAATTGATCTGGTCCGCCTGTAAATGCTGCCGTGAGAACACGAACCAACTCTAGGCAATTATGCAACAAAATCAGTCCCTGATTCAGAACAAAGGAGACAACTCTAGGTCTGAAAGCACTCTTAAAGGCTCAACCAGGAACCAGAAGGGTTTCTCCTGTGAGGACAAGCCGAAGAACCTTATGTGGTTAGCACCTTTATTTCTAAGAGCGTGGAGACCTGTGTTCCATTTAAATCTGCGTATAGAGATGTTGTGTGCTGTGTGTGTGTGTGTGTGTGTGTGTGTATTTGTGCATGGATACACACAGTTCTTCAGCGTGTGACAGGACACATGTATCTGATATGTCAGTGAGGCCCTGTGCAGGCATGTGGTCCTGGTTATCAGACTTTACCTCCCTCTGGTATGCAGGACCTACAAAAAAACCTGTTTCAGTGATCCAGCAGTCAGAACCATATGGAACATTCCTCAGGATCATCTGCATTTAATGTGGCGCCAGGTCCACAGCAGAGCGGCTCAGGTCTTTTTTCTGCCTCTCTCTCTCACACTGCAAACAGCCTCCATCCAGCACTTTTTAAACAGGCCTCATTTGCATTTCTAATTAGCACCTTTCAGTCCAAAAAATGGTGCTGATGCAGAGCATCTTGTCTGAGCAGCAGGGAAACGTTCACCGCCCATCACATGGCATTTCCAACCAGGACCCGCAGCTCCAGTGCTCGCAGCGAACTAAATTTCATTTTGGTGCCTGAAACAACATTTGATCACACTCACACCTCTGTTGATTCAAGATTTTAGGGATTACTGTTATATAAGCCAACTAAACCACAGCAACATTTATCTTTGACAGGATGGCTACCTGCAAAAACACTTTAGCTAGTTGGTGAGAGACTAAAATGAATGTTCACAGCAAACCAGAGACGCTGCAGCATGTTATTCAGATATCATTTAAAACATGAAAAAACAGGAGCTGTTGCAAATTAAACAGCCAGAGACTTTTAAATACAGATCAGTGTTATTGTAGTGTTATATTTTCAATAGTTAGTGTTTTTATTTTGTGTTTAATTTCTGTTTTCAATTCAGTTTAGTTTCAGTTAGTTTCCAGAGTGAGTTTGCAGGTTTCAGTTTAGTTTTTATTGTTTAAGCATATTTAGTTTCAGCTTCATTTCAGTTTCAGTGTTAGTTTTTCTTTTTTATCATGATATGGGGGGTATTTGTCAGGGGTTTAAGAAGCTCAGAACAGGTGTGACAAAGTCACCAGACTCCAGTTAATGAAAACAGTAATTTTGGCTCGCTGAACAGGAGAGATGCTGGCCTGCCGCTGCCTCAATCAGTCATTTTGTGCTATTATGTGACTTTGGTGAATCTGAACTAACCCTTTAAAACACCAAAGTCTCATAATAACAAAAAACAAACAAACAAACAAAAAAAAAACGATCAAGGCAGCAGTAGACCAGCAACTATGTTCAGCGATGTTAAATCACTGTTTTTCTCAATGGAATCTGGCCTTGAAGAGAGCGATATAGCAGCTTCAGTCCCCTATCTGGAATCATGGCCGGATGTCAAGGTAAAGCAGTGAAAATATTCTAAATGTAGCATACACTTAAACCAATATAGATTCTTTTTAGGTGGCTAAAATATGTTTAAATGCTTCCCCCTCCACAGAAGTACATGGCTCAGCTTCCATGTCCGACTCCCACCGTTTCTCCAAACTAGGGGTGTGTAGATTGAAACCTACTGATTGAAACACACTGACTACGTACAAGTACCTCACACAACCATGGTACAGACTTTGCATGGGTGCGAGAAAAGCTAATTTAAGAACCTCAGGCTAAAATACCTTTGACGAATACACATGCAGCAGCTGTATCGGTCACACACAGGGCAAGAGGTTAACATGACTTTCTGCAGCTGTTTACAGTGTAGTTTGCAGGTTGTTCCTGTTTTCATCTTCAGCCTTCGATTTATGTTCCAGGTTGGCATTTTGACATCTATTTCTCCAGCCTACATCAAAGACTCAGCGAGGTGAGGCTAGCATTCAAGTTAAAACGGTGTGTGAGAGAAGTGCAGGGCATCTCTACCTGAGCAGGTACAATGTTAGCCTGTAGTTATCATGATAAACATGTCGACGTCATAGATAAATTGCAGCGGTAAGTGATGGGGAAATGGTTCAGATGTTTTCATACAAACATATACAGCACAGAATTGGGACTTGTCAATAGCCTAGTTTTGCTGGTTGATGTTTTTGGCTTGCCTGCTTCTTCTAAATGCCAATCATGCCTGCTTATTTGAAGAGCATCTCTTGAATTTATCGAATGCCTCCAGTAAAATCGTAATCTTTATCATCTTGGTACAGACAAATACTCTGAGCGCTGCACTGCTGGAGAGAAGCTGCAGCCAGATAGAAAGCCAAAGATCAGCTTTTCATGTGAGATGGCATTCCTTTAGAGATTTGTGATTTTAATGAGCTGTAGACATAAATCACTGATCACATCAAGCCTTAAATGTCCAAGCGAGATATTTGGTTGTGTTTTATCTCCTATTCAAAGTGGCGTGGAGTGTTCCTCACACACAGAAATGCACATCAGGTAGTAATCTGCTGGAGTTCAGTGATAAAGTACTTGTTTTATTGTTGATATTTGTCTCTCTGTATTCTGAGTAGCTCTGCAGCCAGGCTTATGGGAGCTGTCAGCACAGCTCAAGCATGATAAATAAAGTTGCACGCAGGCTTGTATTGTGTGCAGTGAAGGAGCTGTACATGAATTACGCTGACCTTGTCTCGCAGATTCATATCCCAGACAGGAGGTACACACCGTGGAACACTGCCAAAAGTGGCAGTGGTAATGTGGCAGATGAAGTCTGGGATGTTTTCTGTAAACAAATAAGATTGTCAGCTGCACATCAGCCAGAGAGGGATGTTAATGATCAGTTTATCCTCAGAGTCCCTTTGTAATAGAGGAGCTGATGACCTGCAAGCTGTATATAATTAAAACCTGTTTGGTACTGCGCTGTATAACCTTGGTGTTAGTTTGTCTCTGTTGTTAGATAAAAATCAGACTTTTACGACTTATTAAATACTGAACACACAATAAAAAATGTCCTTAACATTATGGCATAAATAAGAGGATACTTGAGTGTGTTCTGCAGTGTGGATGGACTTAAAGAAAAGTCTGGAACCTTGTGTGACTCTTACGGCTTTTCTATTTATGTATCTGCAGAAGGTGGACATGCTGCCAAAGTGTAATTGGCTCGGTGCAGTTCTCAGACGATGGCACAAGATAATGAAATAGCATGACATTTTGACGATAATGTGTATTATAAACCAATCATATATGGTGCTTTTATTTATAGCACAGTGCTTCTAAACTAAGTGACATCAACGTAAGAGAGTCCAGTGGCTAAGAGTTGTTCAAACCCCAGTTACAGGCAGGAATTATTCTGTTGTTTGAACGGACAAATCGAAAATACAGATTGTTCCTCTTACGTGTAGTGCTGTTTATCAGTCCAGATTGTTTTAGTGTGAGTTGCAGAGTGTTGGAGATATCAGCTGTAGAGATGTCTGCCTTCTCTCCAATATAATGGAACTAGATGGCACTCAGCTTGTGGTGCTCAAATTGCTAAATAGATACACTCAACATCAATGCCTCTTTCCAGAAATCATGACCTGGTTACTCAAGATAATCCACAGACCTTGTTGTGAGCAGTTTCATGTACTGTAGGAACCATGCAGAAGGAAGAGTGCATCTACTGCTAGCTCACCTAGCACCACTGAGCTAGCTAACGTTACAGCTAGGGATGCACGATATTGGATTTTTTGCTGATATGCGGATATGTAACAACTCATTTGAACGATAACCAATATTGATATGTCCACTTTTTTCGCCCACCTAATTTTAGTGATCATCAAGTCTCTTCTGTAGTGGAATTAACATTATATCACACATGCATACTCTTACCATGATGGCCCACCAGCAGTTGGAGACATGAAATAGTTTTAAATGTATGTAATTTTCTTTCATTGTGCAAGTTAAGAAAAAGAACGTTGGCTGATACCATTGACGTGCTGTTGTTATTGTGCATCCCTTGTTACCGCTCAGTTGAGAAGGATACCATTAATATTTACATCTCTTGCTGTCACAAGCAAAGAGCCTCTCGTCCATGAGTAGATGCACACTTCCTTCTGTGCAGTGATACGGTTGGCAGGTGTTGTTCGGTAGAGAGAAAATAGTTCCTACATGAAACTGCTCAAAACAATGTCTGTGGATTATCTTGAGTAACCAGGTCATGATTGATGTTGAGTTTCTCAGATGTATTTTTTTGGCGCTTTGAGCACCACAAGCTGAGTGCCATCTACTTCCATTGATAATTAATTAATTAATTAATTAGTTGTTTCTCTTGCCCTTCGACTAAACATCTATTCACTTTGTCACATATAGTGAGTCTTGCTCATCTGTAATCTGATGATGATGTGGTCAACATGTCACTCTTGTTCTGAACTTTAAAATCGTCACTTCCTGTGATTGAAGAAATCCTTATTCCTAACACCATGATTTCATTTATAGCAGTCAAATTGCCCTGCTAGCCTCTCAATGCAGGAGATCAAACCCTTTTGCTTCAGCTTTACAGTCTTTTACTTACTATCAAGTAAGACTGATTCTTGTTCTTTTGTTTTGACTGTGTGCAAATGAGGATTGGCACAGCCTCACAACGTCTGCTGACCGCCGTAACCTTCCCTCATATTGTTGTTTTGACTCAGATTTCAACCCTCTTTCACCTCAGAAAATAATCAATCCAGTCCACTGACCCCTGTCAGTCGGCCAACAGACTGAATATGAAACTTGCTCACGCTGGATCTTTAAAAAAAACAGATGTATTAACATTTCTGAGGAAATGTAAAAGCAAACAATTGTTCCATGCACAGTTCCTGTTGGAAACCAGCAGACTGGGTTTGCAGGACAGTTGTATTTTCAAATAATCCTGTTGGCCTATTTAAGTTACACTAGACTGTGGAGACAAGAGAGTAAACATACATTTACATATAGACAGCGTTTTTTATTTCTACACTGTGATCTGAACTGACTGGAGCATCTGTTAGAGGTTTACAGCGGCTTTGAAAACTATCACATCTCAACTCAAAATGTTTTATATCAGGCCTTGGTCTCTCTTCTTCTTTTTTTCTGTCTTGTCTTTACAGGACTGATTTGGTACCCCCTTATCTAATTAATTATTCGGGAATGTGAGATGTAGTACTGCTGAAACACCTTTTCGATCAACAGAAATCTTTTCATAAATTTGTAATCATGATTGAAACTTCTCAAATCAGACAAAACAAGCAATTTAAAGAGCCCTGGGGAAAAGTGATGGACATTTATTCCTGCAATTTTCTGACATTTTATAAACTAAACAAATTAATTTTGAAATTTACTGACACATCACTCAGATTTTTAGTTGCAGCCATAGATGTGAGAAATTGACCTTCAAACTGTGTCTTAATTCTTAAATTAACCTGTCACAGTCTGGCTCAACTTTTCATAAAGTCTAACTCCATGGTTAAAGTCATTCTCTGTAGAAATAGTTCACCCAAAAACAATATAAATTGTATGTAACATTCGCCTCCCTAGGCTCTCTGCGGTCCCAGAAAAGGTTTGCTGTTGAATGATGTTATGAAAGCATATCAGTGTAAACAGACTTCTAAGGAAGCCGAACAAAAGACAGCAAAAAAAGGTTATAAAACGTTGCAGGTGGGTCGTCAATTGACAGCACAAGCCAGCAAATGCGCTTATGTGTGCACAACAAATTTCCCCACGGACGCATGATAGGTATAGGTGGTGGACTGGAGTCACGTGATTTGACTTAGTGTCAGATTTGAGTCTCAAAGTTGAAGAATTGAGACTTGATTGAATGACTGATAAAATACTTGACTTTGACTTGACTTTACTTAGACTTCAGACAGACTTGACTTTTTTTAAAAATATTTGCATTTTTCTAGATATTGAGAGGTTATGTTTTGTTGAGTTTCCGTAGAAGGGTAACTGGGCTCAGCCTTAGAGATAGGGTGAGGAGCTCGGACATCCTGAGGGAGCTCAGAGTAGAGCCACTGCTCCTTTATGTCGAAAGGGGTCAGTTGAGGTGGTTCGGCCATCTGATCAGGATCCTCCTGGTCGCCTCCTGTTAGAGGTGTTCAGGCACATTCCATTGGTAGAACATGCTGGAGGGATTACATATCTCATCTGGCCTGGGAACACCTTGGGGTCCTCCTGGAGGAGCTGGAAAGCATTGCCGGGGAGAGGGACGTCTGGGGTGCTTTGCTTGGCCTGCTGCCCCCGTGACCCGGCTTCAGATAAGCTGTTGAAAATCGATGGATGGTTTTGTTTTTGGTCGGTTTCTAGTGCAATGCGTGCAAATCTGGATACAGACCAGCATAGCCAACACACAAGACGGCTATCACAAAGGTAGCTGAAAAATGAAAAAAATTTGGACCTAAGGATTATGCTGTAGATGACGACAGAAAGAAGAAAACAGCGGTATGCAATGTCTCCAGCTTGAAAATCAGTGACACGACCACCACATCATCCAACTTCATTTGTCACTACGTTTCAGCTAACTTGGTAGCTTATTGGCTGATAAAACGTTAGCTAGACCAGATAATTAAGCCTGATTTATGGTCCTGCGGCATACCTACAATGTACCTACGTCGTTGCCGTGACACTGTCATGAACTCTTCGAACTTCTCCGTCACTCCATTTCGTCGCGGAGCAATTCACCGCCAGAGCGGTAGGGGGCTGCGTTCCTTTCCTGAGTGGTTATCGTCGTCTCTAGTTAATTCTTTGTTTAGCTTCCGGCTTTTCTGGTCACAGTGAACAGTGGCGACTGAGAGACAGAGAATCATGCTGGAGTTGGAGTTGTTGGATGTCGAAGAAAGTATGTTAATACTGCAACATCTACATCGCAACAGAAGATGTTTAAAGATGGTGGGGATGGCGCAATCTGGAAATACAGAACCGGAAATGCGTTGCTACCAAGCAAACCAATCACAGCCCTCTCGGTCTGCGCTAGGTCTGCGTCGCCTCGACGTGTAGTTACATTTTTTGGGAGGTGCAGGTCAGGTTATGCCGGGGGCTATGGCGAGCCTCCTGCGTAGCCACGTACCCTACGAAATAGGTACGTCGTTGATTTAACACAGGACCATAAATCAGGCTTAATGCTTGACCTCTGACCCTACTTGAGTTACAGCAGGGTCTCGACTTGATCTGGTTGATTCTCACAACAGTAACTTGGGACTTGCTTAAGACTTGAAGGTTAAGACTTGAGACTTGCTTGAGAATTGCACCTGTGACTTACTTCCATCTCTGTAAATCTAGGAACTCTTTGTTAAGCAATAGTTTAGCAATAATAGCTCTTATCTAGACTTCATTGAGGGTTAGGGTTATGTCTGTGAGTTGACTATTACTTTAATGGGTTAAGTGCTGCACCAATCAATTAATTAGCTGTCAACTAATTAATTAGTCTGGAACTAATTTGATAAACAGTACTCAATAATTTGAGTAATTTTTAAAGACAAAAATAAGTCAAAATTCCAGCCTCTTAAATGTGAATATTTTGTGGTTTCTTTACTCCACTCTGACAGTGAACTAAGTATCTTTGGGTTGTGGATAAAATAAGACACTTGGGGACATCATCTTGGGCTTTCACCATTTCTCACATTTTATAGACCAAACAACTATCGATTAATGGTTAAAAAATAATCAGTAGAATAATAAACAATCAAAATTAATCATTAGCTGCAGCCTGAATTGGTTTAGGCAGAGTCTGCCATTAGAGTAAAGTGCACGTTTAGAGTATCACCATCTGTCTGCCTTTGTCCACAATCCCTGATAGGACATTTTGTGGAAAAGATTGAACAACTACAGCACTGGCTTTTCATGTCCAGCTATAGCAGCTGTTGGATTACACCAAATCCTAGAAAATGTCAGTTTCTAAAACAGATTTCATCAAAGCGCTCTCAAATCCAGGTGTTGCTTGGACCAGGTCTGATGCGCAGATGAGGAATTATTTAGTGACCTGCTGCTGCTGCAGACTGCCCTCTTACTGTCCTCCACCTCCGTAAATCTATCCAGGCTTGAGCCAGGGAAGAGATGAGGGCCGAGATTTCATCCATGGGTAATAGATGATATGTCACCGAGACAGAGAGGCTGGTGCATGCTAATAGTCAGCCACAGCGTTTCCCCTCGCCCCGCTATAGCCGAGTTCTGACTGATAGATTATAGCGGAGCCAAGGCTCCTCAATCAAACCTGGGACCCTTCACTGCACAAGACCTTAGGAAAGAGGAGATGCGTATTCATCTCACACACCTCATTTTTTTCAGGGAGATTTCACCCAAGGCGATTTTAGCAGCGCATCACTGCTGTATAGGTCTAAACAACCTTTAGATCATACAGTAATGGGAAAAGAAGATAAACATGCACCCCCCATGTTGCAAAACAAGATTGCCTTCCACAACTTGGGGCCATGGGGCTCCTGTTGAACTATTAAATGCAACAAAGCTCATCTATATATCAGCTCAGCAGCTGCGATTCACACAACACGACCCAGAGGCTTTTTATAAATGCTGCCACTGATACATTTCTCTTATCGTGTAGATGGAGTTTTGTGTTTTTTCCTTTTTAGTGAACCACCAGAGGCTAATAAACACAATAAATGGTACCAAGAAACTCATTCTGGTATCTGCTGCTTTTCTGAAATTACAGTAATACTTAAAATTAGAGACTTAAATCTCCATGTAGGATTTAAGGGGATATACTGACAGGAATGGAATATAAGTTCATTTTCTTCAGTATATAATATCCTGAAAAGAATTGTTGTGTTTTTGTTACCTGAGAATGAGCTGTTTATATCTACATAGCTAGTGGGTCCTTGTCCATGGAGTCCGCCATGTTTCTACAGTGGCCAGGAGCAAACAAACCACTGGTTCTAGATAGGGCCATTTGTATTTTTAGCCCCGTTTCCACCAAACACTTTCAGTATGGTACCTTTGGAACCAACAGTAACCCTTCAGACATGGTACCTAGACCCCAGTGTTTCCACCACAAACAGTGCTCTTAAATGTGGGCGGGGTTGTTGTCACTCACTGCTCCGTCCAGCACTCACTGTATTTCCTCCTTTATCAGTCTGCACCTCGTTTATCGTATATATAGCAGGTTTGTGCATTTAGTCCTTCTCAGGCAAGCTCAGGGATTTAGTGTTGCTGTAGCCCACAGGAACGATGATCCACGATGCTTTTTTTTTCTCTCCGAGTGAGGATTAGAATATATGCTGTTCACATAATCCGGCCAAAATGAAAATACTGTAAAAACACTTGAAGATCCACTCATTACTAAAAGTGTCTGTCATATAAAAACTAAAGTAACGGTCAAAGTTGTCACAGTGAAATTTAAGGTGTGCTGATGGATTCACGTCATCAACTCATGCATGGAGTTGCATTACAAGTAAACATTCCACCTTAAAAGTTGCCGGCAGTCGGCCCAGTGAATGAAATTATTTTTTCTTCGACTCCAGCTGCTGTGAGAGGCAGCAAAACATCCTTTCATTTTATAGTTACAGTTTACTAATAAAACTCTCCACAGTATGAACAGTGGTTACATGAGCCTCAAAACCAGACACAACTCAACCCTGAGCAGAGTGACCGTCCTCTACTGACCAATCAGACTGCAGTGTTCACAGCTCCACCTTTTAGTACCAGATCTGTGTGCTAGGTACCCCAACAGAGGGGGGACCAAACATGGGGACGGTATGGAACGGTTCCATTGGTACCATCCACAACTTTTCACTGTTGCGTAACTGAACTGTATCGTACCACACAGGGCTTTTGTGTCAGCCACCGTAGTTAGCAGCTTCTCCTCGACAAGCCTGATAGCATCAGAAAAACTGACTTTTAATGTATAGCTGCTTTATTCAGTTATTTCTTACTGTTTAAATCGCTCCCTGTAAAACCCTCCTAATGAATAAAAACTGAAGGAATCCTAACCGGGAGTTCACACTTGGCACATGGGAGCAGTTTCAGTTGGTCTAACTCCGCAATCCTCACCATTAGATGGCACAAAATCCTTCATCCTCCTCCTTTAGCACTGCTCTAAAAATAAATCTTTAAACTCTTGAGTTATTTTTTTGGACTAAAGGTGTTCCTTTCCTTTTTGTTTCAGGAAACCCCCAGATCTGGGAGCGGCCGCCACAAGAGGTGAGTCTCATTTTATTATCCTGACACTGAGAGCGGAGTTTATCTGCTCCAGCATCACTAGTAATGTGTCAAGAGAAGAAACAGAGGCCGAGATGAGAAACAGCAGTTTGAGTCATTAATTACGAGAGCACATTCTCTCTGAAACGGTCAGAGGGCCTTTGCCTGGAGCGTCACTGTTGATTTTTTTTCCACCTCAGTGCTGCTCTTTTCATGCTTTCATTGCTCTGAAAAGATAGCTGTTGATGACTGTATTGAACAGTAGCTGACAGGACACCATCTGGGCTTTGGACACTTTGTTCAGGCCATCACTTCTCTGCTGTAGCTGGCAGGGACTGTCGAAAGTAAATCTTTTGCCGTGAAAGGTTTGGAGTCTGAAATGTGTGGTTCATTTCGGTGTAGATTGCTTTGCAAGATTGCATTTGATAAGGGGCTTTCAAACTTCTTTCAAACACCCAAAAAGATTGATGTTTGGACACCTCCTCCTGGGCAAATGTTTTTTCTTTGTATTTCATACAATTTACTGTAGAGGTTTTGGCAGAGAGCACAAAAATTGGGGTTGAAATAAATGTTCTTTCATGTGCTTCCATTAAACTACAACATACGTGAAATAATAGTCAAATCTCTGACTTGCTGAGAGGCCAAACTTGTGAGGAAAATTGTACTTATTGATTAGCCAAATATCACACTGCAGCCTGCAACACACAGTCAACACTACAAGTTTTAAAGTCCTCTGAGAACATCTGTGTGTGTCCCCTGGGTGTGTATTTATTCTGCTTTATTCGCAACCAAATCGTGAAGTTGTGGCCAACCCCGACAGCCAAGTTCACCAACTGACATTCAATCTGGCCATGTAATTATGGCCACTGCTCTCATCAGCTGGCTCGGCTACACTTGGACGCTCCGCAGTTCTGCAACGGATAACCTGCCAGGTGGGCCGGGGCGGGCGGGCAGCACAAGATGGCTGATAGAGCAACTCTATAGATTCGTGTCTCCCTCTAATTTACTCTCTCTTCTCTGTCAACTCGCTCCTGTCTCAGTCACTTTATCTTTTTTCTCTCTAGATTCAGGCTCGGCTCTGCTATCCCTGCTCTCCTCAATAACTACTTGGAAAATGTTGAAAACTCTGTTTTCATTCAGCCCTGATGCATGATGTTCCATCTTATATGGGAATAGAGATGGGACCTGATAAGATTTATTGATACTAATGCTGTTGTTATTATTATTATTTACTCTGCTTACCAATTCGTTTACAAAGAATTTTCATAGTCGACCAATAGTCGTCATTTAGGGCCATTAGTCGACTAGTCACCTGCATGTTTCTGATATTAATGTAATTATTAGATTATATATTTTGGGCGGGGCAACACAATGGTTTGAGTTGAAGGTGTGAGAAAGAATAGTATCAGTAACATTGTTAACACTGTGCTACATTACAGAGAAATACAAAACCGTACTAATGAACCTTCATTAATATAGGCCTATATTTTATCTACAAGTGCACGTCACACACTGAGCGAGCCGCCTGTTAATGACGCTGTGGGCTAATGCTTTTTAAAAATGTATCTGCATTGATATGTGGAACAGTAGACATTCTCTCTCATCTCCATTCTTGCATCTCATGTTGCTAGTCAGATTATAAACAATAACTGATCCATTAAAGAGGAAGTCTTGGCCTGGATATCCATTATCCATTATCCGGATATCTGCTGGCTTCAGAGGAACCACTAAAATATTTGCTGTTGCTCCCAGAGGCGAAATTGTCATCAGATATCCATTCAGATATCTAGCATCTAATACTGTCTGCCTTTCGGCCTGTTGAACTTGTCTGATAGAACTTATTAGCCTATGTAGCATATTAGCTTTGCAACACAAGTGTTTCAGTTTCTGAAGCTCCTTGTACTTTTCAAATAAAAAACAAAATACTTACTGCAGCTCATCTTGAATAGTTCAGGGCACTTGGGAGATTGAAGCATTTTAAACCTAAACACAAATCTCAGCAGCCATTGAGATGAAAGAAGCATTAATCAGCTGCACTTTTCAAGCTCTGACCCGTAAATAATGGTTGTTTGTGTAAATGGACAGGGTGGTATTAAACAACCACCTCAAAACAACTCTGAACGTCTTTATGTTTTCTTTCTATTTGGGGGAATGGCATGTACCTTAGCGAGGCGGGGTGTTAATCAGATGTTTGAGTACTGTGTGTTGTGGTTTCCAGTGTAGTTTTGACACATTGACACTTGAGTGTGTGAGAGACGTTGTTATACCTGTGGCTGCTGCTGTTAAAGGCTCTCCTGTCTGTGCTTTCTCCTTCCCACCTGCTGAGGCTCCCGAGAGTGCATGATTGGCTCAGCCTCTCTCTCCCCCAGACCTCACGCCGCAGGGTGCTAATGGGCCGCGGTGTGATATTTAGTATCGAGGCCATGGATGTTTAGGCTTAGCTTCAACACCCACTGAGCACCTTAGAGTACCCGTGTGTGTGTTGTTTGTGTGTGAGCGTGGGTGTGACCAGGAATATATCTCTTAACTGAAAATAACATGCATGGATGTAGATACACAAAGCATGTCATTGCTTTGCGTTTGGCGAGGGAACATATTCAGCGTCACACTTTGTAACATTTACGTGTGCATGCGTTTTGCATGTGTGGTCGTGCTGATATTAAACAAGAGTAGCCTTGAAGAGCCTACGATGAGAGAGACAAATGAAATGCACTTTATCTTGTTGTAGGCGAGCACCAAGGAGGGTGTTTCAAGGACTCGCTCTCGATCAAAAGCGACGGCCGTTGCAATGTTTGGCTCTCTGTTAGAATGAATGAAAATAAGCCGTTGGTTCTGTCAAATGAATGTACGGAAAAATACCACCTCTGCTTGTGAATGAAAAGGCACAGTGGCCTCAATAGAGAAAAGAGGAAAGGCTGAAAGTCAGAAGGGAGAGTCAGAGTGTTTTCATCATGGGGCTTGTGTCTGCAGTTTGTCCTCATCCTCCATAAAGTCATGGCTGTAGACTGCAACCAAAGCGGTCACATATGCAACCATTTGTCTTGAAGGTGCGAGTTCAAATTTCACATGGTTGCAATCTTGCGAGTGCATTATGCATCTACAATGACAAACTGACTCATCTTAACAAGTCTACTGCAGGTGAAATGCATGTCGGCAGGTCTGAGTTACAGCCTGTACTTCTGGTGTATGAAATGTCTGTATCGTCAAAGCATTGCATTTTTATCAGGGCTGCCCCTGACTAAGAATTTTCCTAGTCGACCAATTGTCATCATTTAGGGCCATTAGCCAACTACTCGCCTGCATGTTTAGGATATTAATGTAATTATTGAATTATATATTTTGGTGGTTTGAGTTGAAGGTGTGAGAAAGAATAGTATCAGTAACATTGTTAACACTGTGCTACATTACAGAGAAATACAAAACCGTACTAATGAACCTTCATTAATATAGGCCTATATTTTATCTACAAGTGCACGTCACACACTGAGCGAGCCGCCTGTTAATGACGCTGTGGGCTAATGGGCATGTAGCTACTTCCATGTTTCAGATGATACGTCATGTTTGTAGTCGACCAATGAAGATGAGTTTACATATCACCTTGGGTTCGTCCTTCACCTTCTCAAAATGATCCCACACTTTGGATTTCCTGCCCGACATGTTATTAACTAGCCTGTGGAATAACTGCAGGCACCAGCCCTGGAAATGAACCTGACTCCTGTCTGACTGCTGAGCGTGGACACTTCCTGTGTCTGTCCTTTCAAGTTAAATTACCACATGGTCCAGTCATATAGGTTTTGATTTATTTTTACAAGGCACAGCTCCTTATAGAGAAGCGACCAATGAAATCTTGCCGACTAATGACCTTTCGGGTCGCTTAGCATTTGGTCGACTATTAGGGGGCGGCTATAGGCATTACGTCACTCTCTTCAAAACCACCAGACTCCGTTGACAAAACAGTAATGTTACCTCACAGATCACAGGAGCTGCTCGTCTACTGCTGCCTTGATTGGTCAGTTTGTTTGTGGTACTGTATGACTTTGGATCCAAACTATGAAGGCGTCCACAGCACTACGTTGCTTAGCCTCTGTGCCAGTTATAACTGTTATAACTCTTCCTAATTGGATGTGACACACATGATCTATCCTGTTCCGTGCATCAGCGAACAAGCTAAGAAAAAAAACCACTGAAAAACCACTCGCTCTGGCTCTGTTTTGGCAAAGTTTCTTGCACCTCCAACCTATTTTCAGAGCAATAGCAAGCCATCGCTTCAGCTTGCTGAGGGATCAATTGGGTCCTTGACAGTTGTTGTCATTGGAAATTTCTTGGACATAGTTCACTCGCCCGCCATATGCTAGGAAGAGGTTTCAGAGAGGGATATCGCTAATTTGGAAGACTGATAATGCAGTTTTTAAGGAAGGCTAGGCTTCATCAAGGCGCAATTGGCGGGCAAGGGGGGTTACGTCAGGTTATGCAGGAAAAAGTGTTTGAAAGGGACACTAAAACATGCATACTCGGACCCAAATTTGAACGTTTGGATTTGATTACATACGGGACACTACCGGAAAGCTACAAAATATTAGAAATGTACTTTATGACCACAACTTCCAAGGTTCAGTTCTGACCAGGGTACCCCTGCTGCATGTCATATCTTTCTTTTACCTCATGTTTCCTGCCTGTCTCTACACAGTCATAAACCCAGTAAAAGCTAAGGATGCCAAAGAGGGAAAGTAAATTTGATATTGTGACAGTCTTTTAAGCATATTGCTCTCCACTGTCTCTCCGTCTCAGAGTTAAAAGTACTTTGTAAAGTAGTCTAATAATGGGAACATCATATCTGGCAGATCCTGAAAGGAGTGCAGATGGTACAAAGGAGTTATATTTGTCCTTTGTCTTGCCAGCAGCTTTCCTGTCGGTTTCAGCTGCAGAAAAATGCAGACAGCCCCCTTCAGACAATTCAGTGAAGCCCACAGACGTACACAGAATAATTTGATTCCCAGGGAGATTTTATAAACCTGGCACAATCTGTTCCTGCCGGGGAGTGGGAGTTATAGTCGGGTGGGGGTGCAGAGCCAGCAACTCATTCCAAGTTTCCACGTCAATAATTATTAGAATAAGGTCAGTAAGAAAATATACTGCACATGAATATTCTTCCCCAGCTGCCCCAGAATCTATCTCTGAGCAGCGAGAAGGTGAAGACAACATAAGGTTAATGTTCTGCTCGAGCTGCATTCAAAAACCTTTACTTTTTTTTTTTTTTTTTTAGCTCTCACCAGCTTAAGAACAGTGACGCACAAGTTGCCGCTGCCATTCTTGAGCCAATTTTGAAGGTGTAATATGTAAATTGTTTCATAATCAGAATCCTTTTTGCACCAAAGTTGCAAAGCCTCGACGGCCTTTTCTCCATTAATGGAATAAAAGGCGGAGGGGTGTTAATAATGCATGCCTAATTGAAAGGGCAAACACGCAGAAGATATTCCCACCTGTTCTTTTGATGATGGATGTGTCATCTCATTGAAGTCTAATAATGTGGCTATGATTCATACCTTCAAACAGCCTCAGTGTGAAGACAGTATTGGACACTTTCAATCGTGGAAATCAACACAAAATTCAAAGTTTATCAATTTTTTTTATATAGAAGAATTTAAAGTACAATAATAAAAAACCTTGAGTATACAAGTTGTATTCGGTGTTGTATTTATGTTTCTGTGTGTGTTTGTGACAGCTCTGCAGGGCCAGGATCCGAGGAGGAGGTGGGTGGGAACAGACAACGACACAACCGCCACGGCAGAGATGGAGGAGCTGCAGCACCGGGGAGTTTGGAGAAAAGGTTGGAGGAGCTGGAGAAGGTGTGTCCTCTGACCCTTTTGTTCATACTCCTGCTCGGTTACACTCACAGCTAACGCTGATTAGTTCCACTAATACAAACACAAGCCAGTTAAATTGTGTGTTTAAAGGAATAGTTCTACATTTTGGAAACTACTCTTTCTCATGTCTGTGTTTTAAAGCTGGGGTAGGCAGGTTTACTTTGGCATCACTGGGCAAAAATCCCATAATTAGAATCTGAACGTTGTGGTTCAAGTGTGTGGGAGAAAACTAGACTTCTCCACCTCCTCTTGGCTCTGTTTTCGGGGTTTAAATGTACCCAGTGACAGGGGGACAGGGGACTTTGGCCATTCACAGGTCATTTCAGAGAGAGGGCGTTAGCTGTTCCGCAAATTCAGATGCACGTATACATCCCTGCAGATGGTGAAAGCCTGATTCAGCGGTGGAGAATCATGCTGAGAATGTTGCTATTCCAGCATTGGTAGCAACTGTCCACACACTGACTTATCAAAAAAAGTCGAAAAGAAAGTCTGACAATTAACACATAAAACAAGTGTCAGTTTCAGCACAGTGAATCAGAGATGGAGAGGAAATGTTGCTAATAGTTTAGCCACCTGCTAACCGGAGTTAAAGGCTCACAGCTGCAGCTTCAAGTTAACGTTTAGGCAGCTAACGTTAGCTAGAGCCTTGAATCATAGTGTGTCCTCTGCCTCACTCCCTGCTGCTGCCGACAACCTCGCCGGGAGGAAAGTGGGCAGCAGTTCAAGAGAGACCCCCAGTCAGCAGCTGCAGCAACTCGAACTCAGCCAGCACAAACCCCACTTCCAGGGGACGAGACAGCCCCGACTCTAATGCTGCTGTAACACAAGTTAGACCTGCGCTGCCGCTGACCACCAGCCCGCTGTGACTACTGAATTTGAGTTGCTACAGCCACCGACTGGCGGCCCCTCCCTGGAGCAGCTGCCCACCCTCCTCCCAGCAAAGTAGTCCACAGTGGCAGAGCAAGGTAGTGAGACAGTGGGGTGTGGCAGCTCACTAATTCGTGTCTTACTTGCGCTCTGATGAAGACGGAAAGAAGAGAACTGAGCACCAATGGTGGACCTGCTAATTCTGGTGTTCTCTGGGGAGAGGGCATGGTGCTGGGCTGTGAGCACAGGTCTCACTAGAGGACATTGGGCCCTCATGCCACCCCCATGGAGTCTGTTTCTGACAGTGTGGTCAGAAACATGCACACCAGTAGCCTGCTGGAGGACATTTTGTAGGGCTCTGGCAGTGCTCCTCCTGTTTTCCTCACAGAAACGAGCAGATACCGGTCCTGCTGCTGGGTTGATGCCCTTCTACAGCCCTGTCCAGCTCTCCTCAAGTAACACCTGGTCTCCTGGTGTCTCCTCCACGCTCTTGAGACTGTGCTGGGAGACACAGCAAACTTTCTTACGACCACACGTATGGATGTGCCATCCTGGAGGAGCTGGACTACCTGTGCAGCCTGATTGGGCTGCAGGTACCGCCTCATGCTACCAGTAGTGACAAGGACACTAGCACAACACAAAACTAGAGAAGAATCAGTCAGGACGGATGAGGAGAGAACAGCTGTCTGTGGACACCACATGTAAAACCATTCCCTTTTTGGGGGTTGTCTTGCTTTTGCCTCTCCATTGCACCTGTTGTCACTTTCATTCGCAAAATAGTATATCAGTGGCAAAATAGTAGATATATCTTGATAATTAGAAACTTTTAGAGGTGCTTGTAGTCAGATATTGAGTAAGTCAGTTTCCCATATGACAATAGCATTGATCTTCTTACCTAACACCAAGACAGCAAGATATTTCCCAAAATGTCAAGGTATTTCTTTAAATAGTGCACCTATCATATAACTCACACGTTTCTGTTGTATACTATGAGTTTATTTTGTAAAGGTTACTCTTAAAACATATATCCATTTTTATTTTTGCTGATGGAAAGGTGAGTGAATGTGGACAGCTGCTCTGAGACTGGACTGTTTCCTATCTTGGTTCAGATGAGTCAGAATACACATCCTGGCAGGTTTTTTATCACCTCCCTGCTGTGAGAAGGTCAGCGCCTGTTGTTCTTGAGAGTGTTCTTGATATTTAATGGAACATCTTGCCAATTCTGTCACTCTCACCAATTGAGCATCAGCGATTTATATCACCAGTTATTCTTCCTGCTGCTTTTTTAAATTAGCCACAGTGGAATAGAAAAAACTAAAGAATGTTCACTTTTAGATTCTGCTCAGTTTTTTATCACTCATCCGCTCCCTGCTGTATGTAGCTTTTCCTTACTTTTTCATGTTTGTTTTTTTAGATTAAATTCGTATCCATAGTGATCACTCCTGAAATAAGACATAAATAAACACTCACTGGCCACTTTATTAGGTACACCTGTGCAATTGCTCGTTAAAGCAAATAGCAAATCGGCCCATGTGGCAGCAACTCGATGCATTTCGACATGTAGACATGGTCAAGACGACCTTCTGAAGTTCAAACTGAGCATCAAAGTGGAGAAGAAAGGTGATTTAAGTGACTTTGAATGTGGCATGGTTGTTGGTGCCAGACAGGCTGTAGCATTTTCACGCACAGTCATCTCTAGGGTTTACAGAGGATGGTCCCAGAAAGAGAAAATATCCAGTGAGCAGCAGTTCTCAGGGTGAAAATGCCTTGTTGATGCCAGAGGTCAGAGGAGAATGGCCAGACTGGTTCAAGATGATAGAAAGGCAACAGGAAGTCAAATAACCACTGGTTACAACCAAGGTCTGCAGAAGACCATCTCTGAAGCAACAACACCTTGTCCAACCTTGAAGCAGATGGGCTACAGCAGCAGAAGACCACACCAGGTGCCACTCCTGTCAGCTAACAACAGGAAACTGAGGCTGCAGTTCACACAGGCTCACCAAAACTGGACAATAGAAGATTGGAAAAACGTTGCCTAGTCTGATGAGTCTGGATTTCAACGTTCAGATGACAGGGTCAGACTTTGGTGTAATGGATCCATCCTGCCTTGTATCAACAGTTCAGGCTGCTGCTGCTGCTGCTGGTGTAATGGTGTGAGGGATATTTTCTTGGCACACTTTGGGCCCCTTAGTACCAACTGAGCATGGTTTAAACACCACAGCCTACCTGAGTATTGTTGCTGACCGTGTCCATCCCTTTATGACCACAGTGTACCCATCTTCTGATGGCTACTTCCAGCAGGATAACGCACCATGTCACAAAGCTCAAATCATCTCAAACTGGTTTCTTGAACATGACAATGAGTTCACTGTACTCCAATGGCCTCCACAGTCACCAGATCTCAGTCCAATAGAGCACCTTTGGGATGTGGATTCACATCATGGATGTGCAGCTGACAAATCTGCAGCAACTGTGTGATGTCATCATGTCAATATGGACCAAAATCTCTGAGGAATGTTTCCAGCACCTTGCTGAATCTGTGACAACAAGAATTAAGGCGGTTCTGAGGGCAAAAGGGGTCCCACCTGGCACTAGCAAGGTGTACCTAATAAAGTCATATTTAAAAATATAGGCTCAGCCATACAAAAAAAGTCACCAATTGTAATTTGTGTGTAAATTTAAAGTTGTAAACTCCTCCTCATGTCTGTAATTTCCCAAATACTCAGAAACAATACGAAGGACCTGACCGGGTTTTAGCTACTGCCCTGAACTGAACCATAAAATTCTGTTCAACCATCAAGGTGTCAGTTACACCCTCAAAATAGGACGATCTGAAGAAAAATCACCGTGTGAGAGCAGAGTGTAACCACAGCTAAATCGACCCCAACCACCATGGAAATGTAAAACCACAGAGGAAGCATCGACTTGATGATGGACATATACTAACACAGCCAAACCGTATCAACTTTTCAGTGAGTTTGGGAAATGCTTCACCCAGAAGTCTTTGAGCCAAGTAAAAGCCTCTATCAGCTGCACTTTGCTCAGATGAATTTCCACTTTGAGTCCTTTGAGCGGCCGCCCGAGTTCTGATTTTTATGACTGGAAACTACGGCTCCTCCTTGGTGTTGTTGAAGCAATGACCTTTTACAGCGCAGATATGTCTTTTCCTCCCACACCGTTCCTATCAGACACTCAACTCCTCACTGTAGAAACTCAACTCGGAATCAAATGTCACCTGGGTAGCTTTCGGGGAAAAGGGGGTTTTAAAGTAAGTGCTGCTTTGACCTTGGTGACTTCAGCGTGAGGTGTTTCTATGAGTCAAATGACTTGAAAATCCCTTTTCGCACACTTATATTTGTGCACACTGTTTCTGCAGGCGGAGGTGCGTATGTCGAAGGTCTGTTCATATGAGATTGCTGGAAAGTACATTTCTGAGACTTCAGGCTGCAACTTTAGGTCCTTATTGAAAAACTGAAAGCACAGAGATCTTCATAAATATATATCTCTGAAAAGAAACACCGCTCACGTATCCAGCCTCAGCCAAGGAGAGTCACAGAGCCAGGTCAGATGACACATTCAGAGCGAAGCCGCTAATGGAGATGTAGCCTGCGTTACTGTATTGGTTTGATAGGAGCACAAGAGATGTTTGTTCAAAGCCTTCAAGACTTCAAAGCTGCAGTTATCTGTGGTGCCTTTTAAAACCCAGGATGAATAGAGTTTCATTTGTAAGCATATTTACATCAGTGTCTTCTACTGTATCTGCTCGATAGGTTTCTATGGAAACAATTTTATGCTTATCTGGAAACTGGAAATCCTGATCTCATCTTCATTTCCTTTTTTTGTGTGAATTTTAAAGCCTCTGTCTTTTTTAAAGCGCGCATCGACTGTCTGTCTCTCTCTCAGTAGGGAACAATATCCATTTATTTAACTGTAGTTGTCGGAGGAGGCGGACAGGAACACACTGGCTTTTAATCAAGTACAATTTGAAAGCAACACAAAAGCGCTGTGAAAAAGGAGCTATTAATGCATTGTTCACTGACAATCTGCTCTGTTGATTATTACAGATTGCTTGTTTTGAAAAATATGTTGAATTCAGGAATAGAAAATTATGTATTTGATTAAAACTGTCATGCCACAAAAAGTCAGTGCTTTTTATTGATTGAGTTTTAACGCCCTCTGAAAACTTTTGGAAGTAGAATGTGCTTTCATTAAAGTAGTCTCACGTGGCAGCAGAATAATACACAGGTCTGTGTATTGTCAAATGTTGAATACAGCTGTTTGCAGTTGTAGGTTTGGCACAGCCGAGGCTTTCTAATGTTTGGCAGTAGTAAGGTTAAGGTTACTTAAGTTCCCCATGGAGAAAATTGTCTTGGATTAAAGGGTAACTTTTTTACACCTGGACCATATTTCCCCATGTGTTTGTGTCTAAGTGACTAATAGGAACATCAAACCGGTCCGGTATTGAGTGAGACCACTGTAGCCGGCAGTGGTGACAGTAACGTCCACTCGGGGTGCTTTCAGACCTAGAGCTGTCTCCTTTGGTCTGAATCAGGGACTAATTTTGTTACAAAGTTGTATAATTGCCTAGAGTTGGTTCGTGTTCTCATGGCAGCATTTACAAGAGGACAAGATCAAATGCCTTGTGTGAGAAAGCTGCTCTTGATTGGTCAGAATTTCCATGTGGGAAAAATCCAGGAAGTAAACCAAATGTACACTTCCAAGATAAATGTGACACTTTCTAATGTCACAATGGAGGGACAACTACGCAGGTTGATTTTAGCGCTGCTCATCGTGGACTATATTGCTGTCATTGTTCATTTTAGTCAAACCATACAGTTTGAAAACGAGGCGCGGCTCCAACTAGAAAACAATGTTTTGATGCATTGGATGTGCTGAATGTGCATATTAAGGCAGTACAGGAGGAGGTGCACATTAATAATCCTCCAGGACTGTAACATGCTCATGTTTAACCCAAACAATGTGTCATGTGACTGCAGTTGGTTCACATCCAGGTCGGAACACCTTCTCACCACAAACGAACAACACCATTTGTAACCAGACTGAGACCACCTCTTCAAGAAGGTCTCGATCCGGTTGTTTTGGTGCGCACCTGAGTGTGATTGCTGTGTTCATACCTGCCCAAACGAACCGCACTTCGGGGGCAAGCAAACTTGAGTTCGATTGAACCGAACCAAACAGCGCAGGTGTGAAAGCACCTTTAGTGGACACAAATTGACAATGCACATATTGCGTTACATGGCAGCCTGTTTTACAGGTGCCAGCTGCAGTCCTCTCACACAGTACTAGACCAAATTCAAATATTCTTGTCCCAATTAGTCACTTAGATACAAAAACAAAGGAGATGAGGGTCCAGGTTGAGAAACACTAAAGTTACCCTTTAAGGGAACTGCTGCATCAAAACCAAACATCACAGTAAAACACATTTACACAACATTAGCCAAACCAAACAGTAACCAAAAGATGAAATTCGCACAGAGTTCACATGAAGAGGTTGGCCACAACGGTTGTTTTCTATCAAGTACATCATTTGTGGAGGATGTTCTGTTGTGGAAAAACTTATTCAGCCATCTTCATGCATCAGTCTACTGGTCATCTGGGTCTAGGCCCTGGTGGTAGCAGGCCGAGCCACTTCCTGTAGCTCCTCCAGGGGAATCTCAAGGCTTTCCCAGGCCAGATGGGATACACTGTATCACTGTATACTCCCTCCAGCATCTTATATTCCTCCCAGTTGGGTTCAGCTCCACAGTCAGTGGATGTATTAGCAATTCTACTCAAAGCTCCCTGAAGTGTTTGTATGCATCAAACAAAGTGCTTGTTGGATCATTGAACACCATCTGAACCCGTCTACCTACGCACTTTTCCAACTTTGGAATTAAAGAGGCTGCATCCTCTAATCTTTTGTAACTATCAGAATCTGACGCTCTTTTTACATTCTTCACACATCTACCTATGTCACTTTTCATGCATACAACTTATGTATGAATGTCTTTCAGGAGATATTTTCTAAAAGTGTGCACCCCCACCCCAGTTCATATGATTCATAACGTCTCACCCCTCTCTATGAAGGCAGCCATTTGGAACCTGTGTAAACACTCTTGCCTTAAGGCATGGTCAAACGACACTTTGTACGAGATAATTATTTCAACAACATCTTATAGGCCCAAACATACTCGGGAGGAACATACGCGGAGCGGACTCCACGAAGGTCCGCCCGGACTAAAAGCGGACGTCCACAAGCCTAAAGGTGCTCACAGACTCGGGCATAGTATAAGCGGAGCGGACTCCGCGAGGAATGTCCGCAGTCAATTGGGCTTCCGTAGTTGAGCGCACTTCCGAGTTGTAGTTTCCTGTAAAAATGTCCGTGAAAAATCCCCGCGATGTGAAAAATACATGCCGAGCAGTCTTTTGTGTGACACTGGTGCGCGGAGCGGAGTCCGCGCGGTTGTAAAATCTGAGCTTTGCGCACACAGGGCTTGTAGACGTCTGCTTTTAGTCCAGGCGGACCTCCGCGCAGTCCACTCCGCGTACGTTCCGCCCGAGTATGTTTGGGCCTTAGGGTGAACCCTAACCAAATACTTCAACCCCCAAATGATCATCTGTATATCAGTTAAGCCCAGTTCAGACCAAACATTTGGGACGAGACAAAACCATTTTAGAACGTTGCAGCAGTGTGAATAGGCCTTACTGAGCTCAACTCAAGCCAGCTGTAGTGTCACGTCAAGAATTTTCTCAGTTTTTGGATTCCTTCTTCGATGTGGAGGCCTACGAGAAAAATAAAGGTTCAAGAGACGCTTGAACTCCTTTACTTGGAGCAGTAACTGTCCCAACCCAACCCTAACACCCAAAACCTCTTTAAAAGTTTTGGTTCAGTTTTGAGTTTTCCCTCTCAGGCAGCAATGCTTCAGTGCAAGTGTTTACGACCTGGCAATTACCATCTCTAATAAAGCTGAAGTAATTACATTTTTAGTCCCATAGCAGTGTGTATGAACCTTTTCATCAGGTGAAAAAATTAATCATTCATGCAATCATGTTGCTAATCTGTGTGTGTGTATATGTGTTTTCAGGAGCTGGCCAGAGAGCGCCAGGAGAACGACAGGTTGCTGAAGGCCCACCAGGACAAAGACGACCTCATCGGGAAGCTGAAGGAGGAAATTGACTTGCTGAACAGAGTGAGTCCAGCCTACGTAATTTTCTGTTCTGGTGTCTGATATTTTGAGCGTTCCTTTGTGTTTGTATGTGTGGGCGGCTTGTGTGGGCTGTAAATCATCATCTGGCATTTTAGCAGAGCCGTGTGTGTAATAGCTATGTGTTTTTCTACAACGATTTTTCCTGCAGTCCATTAGGATTTGGACACAAACAAACCTTTATTTTTGGATTTACACACTTGTTACAAATGACAGCAAATATCAGAGGCATTGTACATGCAATTTACATTTTAAAAACTCACCAGTGGTTTGGTGACATTTGAGTCATAAAAGTTACTGCTTCCCAGTGTTGCAGTGACATTAATGTCTTATTGATTTCTCCACCAAAAAACAAATTGCCTGGTGGATAAGAAGTTCAGACATGATTGTATGTCTCAAGCAAATTAAGAAAGATTTTTTTCTTACTCTTTGTCAGCTTAAATTTGAGGGTTTCTTCAGTCACTGTTGTGGTCCTCCTTAGAGGGTTTGGACGGTTTGTTTTGTCGAATAAAGCAAAAAAGAAAGAGATCAATAAGTAAGATGTTTTGGAGTGGCAGCTGAAAACACCGAAAATACCACGGTCTACAACTTTTAAACACCCAGTTTCTTTCTGCTTTCTTTTGGTTTATTCTCAGGCAGTATGTTTTATGGCAGATTCAGCACCAGCAAAAACATTCAAAGGGAATTTTGACCTCACACTTCACTGTGTTATTTCACATTCACAGCTTCGATACAGAGTTCATGTATCGAGTTAAGCCTAAGAAATCTTGGCCATAATCCAGCTAACTGTGAATAAGACTACACCCGCACTTTTGCAGGTTTTGGGCTTAAGGACTTGCTACCATGACTACAGCTCTTGATTGATCTGAAACCAGTTTTGAAGATCTGAAAATCCAGCAGATCCTCCAGAAATATACATATCAATCAATTTTATTTATAAAGCCCAATATCACAAATCACAATTTGCTTTACAGCATACGACATCCCTCTGTCCTTTGGACCCTCACAGCGGATAAGGAAAAACTCCCCAAAAAAACCCTTTAACGGGGATTAAAAAAACAGTAGAAACCTCAGGAAGAGCAACTGAGGAGGGATCCCTCTTCCAGGACGGACAGACGTGCAATACATGTCGTACAGAACAGATCAACATAATAAAATAATGAGACAGAACGAGAGACAGAGAGAGAGAGACAGAGAGAGAGAGAGATGCAGGACAGACGGTAATGACAGTAGCTTACAACAACATTAATGAAAGTAATAATATTATAATTAATAATAATATATTAATATCTGATAGTATACATGTGTGACAATAATCACATGTGTATAATAACAGTAGAAGTATGACTAATGACTAATGATAACAGCAGCAGCAGGAGGCATCTGGCGGGACCACGGCAGCAGCACAACCACACACGTCACGCTGTCCAGGCACCGCTGTGATATGAGTTAATCTGAGAGACAATGGAGCACAAAGGCTCCGGAGAAGAAGCCGAGTTAGTGACATCCAGAATGGCTGAGTTAGTAAGATGCAGTAATAGGACACGAGTGAGAGAGAGAGAGAGAGAGAGAGAGAGAGAGAGAGAAGGAGAAGGAGAGAACGTGCCTGGTGTATTATAGGGGGGTCCTCCGGCAGACTAGGCCTAAGTCAGCCTAACTAGGGGCTGGTACAGGACAAGCCTGAGCCAGCCCTAACTATAAGCTTTATCAAAGAGGAAAGTCTTAAGTCTAGTCTTAAATGTGGAGACGGTGTCTGCCTCCCGGACCGTAACAGGAAGATGATTCCACAGGAGAGGAGCCTGATAGCTGAAGGCTCTGGCTCCTGATCTACTTTTGGAGACATTAGGGACCATGAGTAACCCTGCGTTCTCAGAGTGCAGTGTTCTGGTGGGATAATATGGCACTATGAGCTCTCTAAGATATGACGGAGCTTGACCATTTAGAGCTTTATGAATTAACAGTAGGATTTTAAATTCAATTCTGGATTTTACAGGGAGCCAGTGCAGCGAAGCTAAAACAGGAGAAATATGGTCTCGTTTCTTAGTTCCTGTTAGTACACGTGCTGCTGCATTCTGAATTAGCTGGAGAGTTTTTAAGGACTTACTAGAGCTACCTGATAATAGAGAGTTACAGTAATCCAGCCTTGAGGTAACAAAAGCGTGGACCAATTTTTCTGCATCTTTTCGGGTCAGGATAGGCCTAATTTTCGCAATATTACGCAGATGAAAAAATGCAGTCAGTGAGGTTTGTTTTAAATGAGAATTAAAAGACAAATCTTGATCAAATGTTACTCCAAGGTTTCTTACGGTAGTGCTAGAGGCCAGAGCAATGCTGTCTAGAGAAACTATGTCATCAGATAAAGAGTCTCTGAGTTGTTTGGGGCCAAGAACAATAACTTCAGTTTTGTCTGAATTTAACATCAGGAAATTGGTGCTCATCCAGGTTTTTATGTCTTTAAGGCAATTATGAAGTTTAGTTAACTGATTACTATTACATAGAAGTGTTTTCTGACCAGACACCCCTATAGACAGGACATAATCACTTGTGTTTTGCAAAACCAAAGCAAACTAGCAACACTGCTAGTACCACTAGCGATGCCATCCCGATCCAACAGCTCTGCTTTGGAAAGCTTGTACCCACCCTCCGCTCTCCCTCCAGGTCACCCCGATGTATAAGCAGCTCAGCTTTGAGCTGCAAACCCCCTTTAGCTTTGTTAACTATGCTAGCACAGTTAGCAGTGTCAGCATGGCACGTGGTGCTAACAGTCAACAATGCTAAAGGGGTTTTGTGACTTAAAATGAAGCCACTTGAGAGTGGAGGGTGGGTCCGATGTTTCTACAGCAATGCTGCCCAAACACCAAGATGGTGTTACCAGCGGTAATAGCAAATGAGCAGCACGACTAGCTAGCTTGCACCCAATCCAAGTGGTGCACAGTGCAGAGCAACCAAGGCTAACATCAGCTAACCAGTGGAGACCTGAGGGTGGGCGGTTGGCACCATGGCAAAGTCAACAGAAAATAAAATAAAAGGCAAAACATTTACATCACCAAACCTTTATTTCTCACCACCTCTAAATGCACAGCACTTTGAAATGCGGCACTAAAGCTCACTGAGTCCAAGGAGTGCCAGACTAAAGGGAAGGGCCACTTGTAGTTCACATCATTACGTTTTTTTGGTTTTTTTTTGAGACATTAAACCTTCATTTCTATGGTTACAATAATGAAAATGAGGTTAAGTTCCTCCTCTGCTCCTGACATAATTACTGCAGTAGGTAGAAGTCTTTGTGACCTAAACAGATGTTGTGTAGAGAGGACAGGCTCAAATTATCTCCTTATGAAGAACAGGGCGAGACTTAGTTGTTGTTCTTAAAAGTCTCTGTGAAGAGGAGTACTCCGAGTCCTCCCACAGGAAAATCAGTTCAGAAAAGGCCGTGTTACTTACTGATAATTGTCAGAAGTGTTTTGGAGAGACCTTGCAGCCGTCACACTGAGAGTGTGTCACACTGACATGAACCCACTAGAAGGGGTCGTGTGTGTTTTTAAGTTTGGTTTGGCCTCACAGGTCGGGGTCCTCTTACCTCCTCACTCTGCAGTCAGGGTTGAAAGGCCGCAGGACACTCATGTAAGCTGATGTGTCTTTATATTCAGCTGCTGAAGTGAAACCTTCCCGAACTTCTCAACCTTTATCTCCCTCCCACCCAGACTGTCAGCAATTCCTCCACAACTCGCAGCCCTTACCTCGTTCTGGGTCAAAGAGGCTGATGGTAAAATACATCCCTGTTTTTTAGCGTCTCTGAAGGGAAACATAGCGGGAGGGGATAGATCTCACAGACTTTCATGTCTCAAATATTCAGAGAAAAGAGATCTTAACTCTCCCCTGCGGAGCCAATCAAATCCAAACAAGAGATCAAGCTCTGCCGACAAACAGCCATCAGAGCTGTGTACATTTCCAGCAACTAGTCAAATGAATGCTGCTTGGTTATTATTATCTTGACACTTTAGTCATCATGACACACACACACACACACACACACGACACAACCCATCTGCAAACACTGAGAGTGCAATATTGCAGGAGGCATCACGCTGATAGCATCACACGGACAGGAAGCCAGTCATAAGAGAAGGCCTTTATGTAAGGACGGTCAACGCGGTGATAGCCATCAGAAATGTCCCTGAGAGAGGCTCCGGCAAAGCCTGATGGGAACACAGGAGATAACAGCTGAGCCAGTCTGCCGTCTCTGTGCAGAGGAAGATTGAACCCTCAGTCACTGTAGAAGTTTATTTGGGAGAGAAAGAAAAGATAAAGCTACACTGCTGGACTTAATATCTCCTTCTTGATACGCTTTGAAGAGAAAAATACTGTGTTGTAGAGAGCTTAGATCTTTGTGAGAAAATGCATCTACCTTCAAATGATAAAGCAAGGTGTAGAGTTTTCATTTTCAAAAGATAAACCTGCAATAATTGTTTCTGGGTGGTTTTTGTTTTTGGCCACTTGGAGGCAGCGGAAACAAGTTGATATGGCAAACTTGTTAGCCAACAGTTGCTTTTTCTACACATGCAGCAAGTACAGGGCAACATTAATATTCATTTGAAGTGGTGTTTATGTCCACCTGATGAATGTAAGATTATATTCACTCTGTTTTAGCTCTGTTTTTGGTCTCCACCGACTCCTGAGGAAAATGTCTCTTTAGCTGCTAAACCAGGGGTGTCAAACATATATCCCGCAGGCCAGAACCGGCCCACCAAAGGGTCCATTTCAGCCCACTGGATGACTTAACACACCTAATACTGATGCGCTTGTGAAGGTTAAGCCCAGTTCAGACCAAAGATTCGTGATGAGACTAAACCGTTTGAGAAAGTTGCAGAGAAAAGTTGCAGCGGTGTGAACTTGCCGTCTGAGCTCGAATCAAGCCGGCTGATGGTGTAACCTGCAACTACGCTTGTCAAATCGCTGGCAGCTGGTTTTAGAACGTAAATCATGTCACCTGTTTCTACAGCCAATTGAGTTGTAGTGAAGTCCACTGGTCAAGTCAAGATGACCGCAGACAGGTGGCAGGTGCTCTGTCCCTGCCAAGCCCTCTGTTTCCGTCCTCACATGTGCCGGTGTCAGACGATAGGTCGCTGCTGCTGCTCATTGTATGTGCTTATGCCCTGCCCACACACACACAAACTCACTGACTGATTATTTGCCACTGGTTATTATATTATTGTAATGTATTGATCATGAATACAGTCCATCTGATGCTCGTTTTGTTTCTGTTTCTTCACCGTTTCATCACTACTATAAATGACAGAACAGCTCGGTTGAATTTCAGCCCAACATTGTTAAAACAGAGCATTTAATGTTGATGTAGTGAGAAGTTTGCGCTCATCCAGGCAGGTACGTTGTGTTTTATCCCGTAATGGCATTGTTTACATACGTCATGTACTCTGTCTGTTGATCTGTATTTTCGCCAAAATTGTAACTATATCCACTTTGCTGATTTATTCCCGATTAAATAACCGCTATCCTCATCGTCTTTCTCTCGGCTGCTTGCTGTCTGCCTGCTGCTGTTTGACGGTGACACAGACTTTTAAAATAAAATAAAATCATATCCTGAAGATGATTATACGGATCGATGTTTTCACTTTGCATCGATGATACTGGATCGTTGATCACTAAATTGATATATCAGTCTGGTTAAATAGATAATTACACCCCTAATGGATATGTATAGAGCTCGTAAGTTGCGTGTTTCTGTTTCCGGTTCATGGGATCTTAAAAATCAATTTCTCATAATGTATTTCAATGGCTAGATAAAAAAAACATTCTGGTCCCGTTTGAATTGTGCCATGAATTTCACATATGTTGTTTGTGAATTTTTAATATATTTTTTTCGTGCAAAGAAGGCTACAATTTAGCAGGAAGAAGTTTGATACTGTTAGGTTTTGTGTGAGAGCGCTTTGTGGACTACAGCTCTTCGCTGCTCTCGACGTGTATGATATACGTCACCACTCGCACTCAGAACATGGCTGTGTCTCTTTGGTACACTTCACCGCCTTGAAGGAAAATCGAAAGAAAGAACAGCCGTTCTTGTTGGAATGGTGACATTTGGGTACGAAACACACCGGCATCTTGATCTGATGGCTCCGTAGATTGTGGCAGAAGACGCAGCAGCAGCACTGTCAGTTGAGAAGTGGAGGGAAAGTGCGATGACGTGACGTCACATAGGCGACATGTAGTCTTTCTCATTACGTTGTTACCACAGCCTTTAACTTAAGAATCATACAATAAACTGTCAAACTCTTAACTTGAAAAAATATTATTTAGACCCACACGAAACATTTGTGTAATCCAAGGCATTTAATGACTGGGACCAGAAAATAATTTTCTCTCCATTGACTCCCATTCATATTTTCCGAGCCTAGAGGTCCGATGGGGGTCTACCGGAAGGGGCGTGACTTACGAGCTCTATTGACAAATGGATATTTTTTTAAAACACTAGTGAGAAACTTCCTTCATGTAAAATGCTTCTTCTGAGGCTTTTCCACCCTGACCAGAATACATCTCTCTGAGAAAACGGGATTATTTACCGTGCTCATATTTAAAGATATTGAACATGTTGCAAAATATGATCAATCAGCATCTTCAGTACAAAAGAATCTGTATCAGACCTCCATCTTAAAACAGTATTGGTGAAGACCTTTGGCTATGGCAAATGCACATGTAATGACAGTGAGTAGTCGACTGACCGAATGTGGACAAACTGGAGAGTAGGCTTTTGTTAAAATTGCACTTATTCTTATGAAGACATCTCATGCTGTTCATCATCTGTTTTGTTAATGGACAGAATGCATTAGTATTTGTTTACACTAAAAGAAAGGGAGATATCCGGAGGTTGTTATTTGTAGGTAGTTTTGCTGTATAGAGCTGTAGTCAACTTAAATTCTACTCTTTCTTCAACCAATCGATGGGAAAATATTTTGCTCATTATTTCTACATTAACTAAATTGGCCCCAGTGCACTTGGTGCGCTCTACCTGGTCCACCAAAGCATGTTTTTTCCCGTCACAGGCCTCTACATTAATGCTTGCCTGGGGCAAGAAACTCTGTGTTCAGGCAAGTGGAATGCCTCATTGAGTTGTCCAGTTGGGCAAGTGAAAAATATGTGATGTCTAATGTAATGTGAAAATGAATTGTGTACTGTATCACTAAGCTGAAGCTGTCTCATCACCAAGCATTACACATGACTGACAAGATAAATCTGACATACTGGACACTATAGAAGTTAACCCTGGGGTTGATAATGTTGTATATGACATAACAATACTAATGTTGAATATCTCTAGAACGCTGCATGTGAGGCACTTACTTTTTTTGCCTAGAGGCGTTGTTCCAATAAAGGCTTGGGGGTGATCTTATCCCTCTCAGAGGCTTTGTAATCCAGTCTTTACCTGTGGTGTCTTTTTGGAGACTTGAAGAAGTTTGTCATGATAAGTCCGACTCTGAATGTCTTCTCTGATTATTTATCCATTTTTTCGATTGCAAAATGGGAGTTGAAAAATGTTGACTTGGCACTGGTCACTTTTTACCCAGCTGTCTGATCACAGTGAAGAAGGGGCAGAACAAATACCTCGAAGACCAAATGTCACATACAATTACAAGTGCTGAACAGCAGCTGGGAAGAAAACACTTTGGTGGACACACAGCCTTATGAACGTCGCCCCAGCGATTGTCCAACCAATGAGAACTTGGTCAGACAAGATAAATAAATAGATAGATGGATAGATGGATGGATGGACTTTAGTGATCCCAAGTTGGGACATTTCTTTCGTTACAGCAGCAGGTTCCACCAGTTCAGACCAATGATTCATGACGAGACGAAACCATTTTAGAACTTTTCAGAGAAAAGTGTGCCAGTGTCGGACAGTGGGTTGCTGGTGCTCCTGGCTGTATGTGCTTGTGCCCCCTCCCCAGACAGACTTAACGCTTTGGGCCAGAAAGATTTCCTGTAACTGTCTTTGCAACAGCAAAGCTCAACCAGTCTTTAAAAGTCTGGTCAAAGAGGATATTGACCAACTGACCACAAAATGTTAGCCCTAATGCAATGGCTTCACTGGTCCAGCCCACTCGAGATTAAATTGGACTGCATGTGGTCTATGAACTAAAATGAGTCTGACACCCATGAGTGTATGTTCTGAAACTAGTCTTTATATCACTCTTCCTCTGCAGCAGAGTCAACATGCTGTGTAGAAACACATGACCTCCTTAGTTTGACTTTTCAAAACCCTCTTAGTGCAGCTCGGCTCGTCCTCAGCCACCACGCAATCACGACCGGTGATGGAGGAAACCAAAAATGAGGAGTGTCACTTTGATGAGATGGCGCTGTGGCAACTGAGAGCCTTTCTCATTTGCAACTAATTGGAGCTGTTAATGTCTGATTTGTTGCTATCAAGGCAGCCGGGCTGGAGAGGGAAACGGCAGCAGCTAACACTCGCTTTAACTGTCAGGCTAACACTCCGACCCCACTGGGCCCTCAAAGGTAGAGGTGGAGTTGTGAATATTTATGTGTCTAAATCTGTCTGAAGTGCTAACCCCTGAGCGGTCTGTGTTTGCCCTTTCACACAGGACCTGGATGACATTGAAGATGAGAACGAGCAACTCAAACAGGAGAACAAGACTCTGCTGAAAGTGGTGGGTCAGCTGACGAGGTAGAACACAAACAGCCCGGCCTCCTCCCTGACGAACGGAGCAGCTCTGTTCTCTTCCTCCTGACCTCCTGCCCTGGGTCAAGTCCAGCAGCATGGCCTTTAATCTGTCTGAGTCTGTCTCTTTGTGTGTTAGAGGTGAAACTGTAAAGTAGTCGACCTCAGAGCCTCGCGGCCTTAAATACATCCCCCGAGGAGGATTTATTCCATTTGCTGAGAGGGTAAGCTCTCAAGTCCTGACAGTCTCATGGGGATCATCTGTCATCTTATACATATTTAATGTAAATTTATTGTATATAGGCCATTTTAAATTGTTCATTTTGGGGGGAATTTTTAATAAGGTCTTCAAAAGCAAAGGAAAAATGAATGTATGTGCTGCAAAAACAAGCACACGTCTTTATTTAGAGGTTGAAAAAGAAACCCGTCTGTGCACACAGCAGCAGTCACCCAGGTAAATTTAAAAGATCTCCAGTGTTTGAATCATGCAGTTTCATCAGCGAACTCGTGACGATAGAGCTTCGGTCGAGGAACTCTTGGACCAAATTCAACAGAATTACTGCTACAGTACCATCAGCCAAAGTGAGCATCGTGCCTTACAACACACGTGTGATGTTATTTGTCAGTTCTTAAAACAACAGTTAAAGCCTGGCTTTATTAATGAACATCAGTGCCAGATTTACTTCCTTCCAATATTTTTTTCCTGTTACATTTGATTCCCGACAGGGCCTGAATCAGTGAATTGTATTTTAAATTTTTCCAGTTTAAATCATAAAGGTAACACAAGCAAGACTTTATATGGATTATATGCTTTGTGCATTTCAATGTTAACATCTGAGTATTAAACTTGTCCTGAGGGTGAAACCCTTGCCTAGTATATACAGTCTGTTTACACCTGGTACTAACATGCATCCTGGGTGATCACATTGCAAATGTAAAGTTTTAAGTACAGGTGAGAGTGCACCAAGTGTGTCCTCAACAGTTTTGGAGAGCAACTAGTTACATGTTGTTAAATTACAAAACTTTAATCAGTTACTGAGAAAAAATATGTAGTTAAATTACATACGGCTGGATATCGCCACTGATTTCCTGAATCTATTTGATTTGAGATTTTTCGGTTACAATACCAGTTTCTGCTAGTATGTGAAAGAGATTCTCAAAGAACTAATACTGTAAATTTTACAAGGAATTATTTTTAAAAAGACTACATTTACATCAGGAATAAAACTGAATATTTTAAAACTACATGTTTCTAGAGCAGCAACAGTAACATTAAAACAGCAAAGTCACAATATGAACTTAATATCTCACTGGAAACAAAATAAAAATGTCAGTAAAATAAATCATATTCCTGACATCACAATACTGAGTGAAGTTTAGAAGGAATAAAGAACACAGACATCAGTCAGTATCAGTCCTCCTGTCCTCTGCTGAGGAGACGGATCGGAATTGTGCAGCAACATTTTTTGCCGACATGAGATATGACAACAAAAGCCAGAGACTGTGTTGTATTGAGCTGTAAATTTACCACTGTACCAAGACAGTAGCGTGAAAGTCAAGAGCGCTCACTCTGCAGCAAAATCTGGGGACTAAAACATCCCTAGAAGTACACTGCACTGCATACTGACTAGCATAATAAAACTGTTCGACTTGAAGCAATCTTAGTCATATAAAAGGATCTCCAACTGACGATTCGAATCTCCAGCCCTAAAATAAAATAACTAGTAGGTAACTAGTAATCTGTGTAGTCTATCACATTTAACCTTCTCAACACTGATCGTCAATGTGTCTTGAGAGCTGTTCACTCAGTGGCTCGTACTTTAGCAGCAATAGTTGACTAGCGGTGCTTAGAGCAGGACAAGGAGGAGCTGCAAATCAAAGATACAATTAAATAAGACGTTACTCATTACAAAAAGTAAAGGCTATAAAGTGTTTAGCAAGACAAGCCGCCTGCTGGTTAAAAATGATGCTTTTGATCCTGCAAACAGAAATGATTCATGCGTTTATGTGTGTATAGAGCAGGAAACTTAGATCTGATTACAAGTGATCACCAAGATGTATTCGGAGATGTATTTTAGCGCCAGGTGATGCCAGTTGAGAAACATTTTCACATTGTCCGATCCATCAGAATTAAATGTCTCTGCAAAACAACGACATTGCACTCATGCCTCTTCACTACTGGAAACTTGTAAAAGGAAGGAGTCATGGCGGAGAGGAAGTAACAGTCCAAAGCGTGGCTTCATTTCACAAAGAAAGTGCAGCTTGTACTGTCTGTAAAATGATGATTTGACACTACACAGAAGTGCCACGCCACCCAACCGAGCAGCACGTCAATTATTGAGTGTAAATATTCTCTGTGATAATAATATTTGCGCCACACTGGCAGACTCAGCACATTTTTCCTTTGACTAATAGATAAAAAGGATGCTGTGCAGGTAGATGAAGAGATAATAAAACAGATGCATTGGTGCTGAAAACCTGCGTAGGCCTACTGTTGTACAGTACACACAAAGAATTGATTGGGAATTAGTAAAGGAATCAATAAAGGCAATGGTATTAAAAAAAATCAAGTGTGACCCACAGACAAAGAGTTGTCCATTTGTGATCTGATCACCCGAGACGAAGGTGAACACCAGGTGTAAACAGGTTTGAAGTGGATTCTTTTAAAGATGCTCGCTGTAATTTCGTTTACATGTTAACGTCTCTGCGATATTTGATAGATGTTTAGCTGCTCTGTTTATGGCATCTAAGATGTGTGGAGTGAGCTACAGTGCATTTTTTGTATGATAACCAAATGACCTGAAGGAACATACTATTTGAAATGCATCTCTTTTGTTTTACTCAAGGGAACAGGCTTGGCTGGTAGAGGTATTTTACTTTCTGTATTTAGATCATTTTATTCCACAGAGGAGTCGTTCAGCGAGCTCCCGCACTCGGGCAAATAATCGATAGGTTTTAGTCGGTCGATAGATAGCTCTGCTTCCACATACACTCACTTATTTTGGGGGGTAAAGATCATCTCCTCACAGGCAGACATCACAGACCCGTCTCTCTTTCCATGACATTATGCATGTACAGAAGATTAAGTCATTTAATAAAAGTTTGATTATCTCTCTCCTCAGTCGACTCGCTTGTGTTCATTAAGACTAATTTGATGTGATGATACCATGCCACTGAGCCGGTAATGCAATGTGACGGTGGCGGGGGGTTCAGTTCCTCCGCCTGGCTCTCAACACACACACTCTTTCATGATGATTCAACATGCCAATCACCAACCTGACTGCGTAAAGGCCGCCATCCCTGGAATTGAAGCTTCCATCCACCCCACAGAACCTCTATTACCTCCTTTGAAACACATTAATTCCTGCAACTAGTGGTGAAGTGGGGAGGGAAGCATATCAGGACTAATGTCAACTAAATCTCCAGATAATGGCCTCTTTGAGCTGATGGAAAGTGCCGTGGGCTCTCTGTAATCCCTATTAGCATTTTTATGAAAAGTTGTAAGGTCTGTCATTTGGAATAGTCGCAGAAAGCAAAGACAATTCATATCTGCCTCAGGTTTGTCACAACAGGCCGCTCAATCACTGTTACCGCCAATATCAGACCTCTACTTAAGATCAGACAGCATCAGATCAGTCGGGGAATTATAGGTTTCACTGTGTGTGAACGCAGTTTGTCAGCAAATGTCTTCGTGAAAGAAAATATGATGTCTACGACCTTTTGAGTAAAGTGGCAGTTCATGTTGTTATCTCTTATAGTGACAGAAAAACAAAAAGTAGACAGTGTTATGTGGTTGGAGCATTTAAACAGACACAGTGTAGTGAACACCCTCAGAGAGGAACATCTACTTTGATTATAGGACTGACCAAATGATAGTTCAATCAGGAGAGACAGATGAACAAAGTTAAGATGAATTTTAATACAGATGATTAGAGCTGATTAAGATTTAACAGAAGTCGTTGATTTTTTTGTGATCGAGGGACATCTGAGTTGCAGCAAGATAAATCCCCCCATGCAGTCCAGACACTGGTGGTGGCTGATGACTCTGAGGCTGGTGGCTGATGACTCTGAGGATGATGACTTTGAGGCTGGTGGCTGATGCCTCTGAGGTCGGTAGCTGATGACTCTGAGGCTGATGACTTTGAGGCTGGTGGCTGATGCCTCTGAGGCCGGTAGCTGATGACTCTGAGGCTGATGGCTGATGACTCTGAGGATGATGACTGATGACTCTGAGGCTGGTGGATGATGCCTCTGAGGCCGGTAGCTGATGACTTTGAGGCTGGTGGCTGATGCCTCTGAGGCCGGTAGCTGATGACTCTGAGGCTGATGGCTGTTGACTCTGAGGCTGATGAATCCTGAGGCTGTGATGGGTAAGACAGGAAGATGATAGGCTAAAAGACAAGGTGTGTCGCCGATGAACTTTTAGTAGAGCTCCACTTGTGCTATGCCACACCACTCCTAATAGAGTTTCACATTTCTTTTTTTTTTTGTTTTTTTTTTCTGCGACTTAGCGACCAATGAAATCTTGCCGACTTAACCTTTCTGGTCAACTAACATTTGGTTGACTGTTAGGTGGCAGCCCTACTCCTTACATGACCACTTAGGACTGCTTCCTTGTTTACTCCAAGGAAAACACATGTATTTATTTATTATATTTTCCTTGGTTTACTCCCGTCAGCGAATTGGTCACGCCTTTCAGAACATGTGGGATATGTACAAACTTGGGTGCACACATTTATATGCCTGTTTTTGAAACCTGGGAAGTACACTCGACAGTCATACAGAAAACAGTTTAGAGGTAATCAAGATGGAGTCAATATTTTACTTCCAAAAACATCAGTTCAGTCAGGAAAATTTTATTTCTATTTGCAGTGTTATATTTGGTGGTATGGCTCTGTTCTGGGGCCTCTCTGCCTTTCCTCAGGCCTGCGCATAAAGTTTCTTCCACGCACCTACGTGGAAAGCTTTAAGGCAGAGACAGCAAACCTCCTGCCCTTCCATGCGCCTACATGGAAAGCCTAAGGCAGGGAAAGCAGCAGCAAAGACCCCCAGGAACAGAACAGAGCAGCATCAGTGACAAACAGAAATGACATTGATAAGTCAGACACAGCATGAAAAGGAGGAGCTGGGGTGGAGGCAGGTTGCAAAGCGGCTTGCAGAGGAAGCAGCAACAGTAGGCAGGCCAGAGCAGTTTAAATAGGGCGCCCTGAATGAGATTCACCAGTTGGTTGCATAGAAAGGAATCGTGATCTATCAGCTGACTCCCTTTCATCAATCAGCTGCTCCATCAGTTGATTGGGCTGTTTGAGATCAGCTGATGTAGCTGGGATGTGAGCTGAGCTTGACATCATGTCCTGCCTGAATTATCGCTATGCTCAATATCCAAATTTATATCCAGATTTATAGATATCGTAGGCATTCAGATGCCGAATTTTGAAGAGAATAATTGAAGTTTGCAAACTGTGATCAGTCTGTTAGAGGATTTATTTTACATCGCTTTTACAGTTATTTTCAAATCAGAACTTTTGGTGCTGTAACGTACCTTGTGGTGACGATCATGTGTCCAGACTGGTTTGTTTGTATTTACGGCTGTAAATAAACACATCTCCCTCCACAAAGTGCATTAGATCCTGAGAGTCTGATAGTGCGCACAGAGATGAGAGGCAGGCCTTATCTTGTTCTTGTAGAAACCCAGCCATATTTCATTATCAGTTGGTTTCATGCTCCTCTTCGCTCTCCGGCCAATCTCCTCAATCTCCAGGGTCCCCTGGTGCAGGGAAGCACTCATCCACACAGAAGGTGGCAGGGGTCAGGATGCTAGAAAGAGTGAGAACGGATGGGCGGAAAGATACTGAACATATATTTCTGCAATTTCCTCTGCCTATTCCTTCTGGTCTACTTTATCAAAGCAGCCCATTTTCTCAACCACCAGCCTGAAAATGACTTGTGACTTTTATACCTCATTATCTCCAGGCTAAGTGATATCTGAGGTGACACTTTAAAGCTGGTATTCAAATTGAAGTGTCCTCGGTGATGGGAAATTATTGCGTTCAGACCTTCTATCCAAACCTAATGTCACACTGTACTTCCAGCAGAAGGCCCAATCTCTCTGTGTGCCTTTCAAGTCAGTGAGATTTCTCTGTCCCGCCTACCGTGAATGTGCTTTTTGAAGTTCTCTGAAGACAAACAGCAACAGCGCTGGAGCTGGGACTGCAATAACAAGGCTGCAGACGCCTCCTTCAGCACCTGGACCACATGGGGAGCTGCCCTTTGGTGAAAAGCTCTGTAAAAGTCAATGGGATACTAACACAGTTCACAAACTGAGAGGAATCAACTAATGGCAGTCCAAAGGCATGACATTTACCAAATGGCATAATTTAACTCGTCAGAGGAAATATTGAAGCAGAAGAGGAATAATGGGTTTTCTTTTTAGCACCAATTGGCAGCTAGATAATGAAACATCTTGTCAAAATGAGGCAGAAAAAAAGTCCTTTAAAGTCACCAAAAATCTAAATAAATTACAATAATAATGCCAGTGAATGTGAAATGATAATGTCATGCTGATAATGCTACTGTATTAGCCAGGAATTAATAGATTTAAAGGCTAAATTCCATTTTCAACACATTTAGGAGACACTTTATTAAATTTTGACAAGCGATTATTACAGCTGTTACATTATCAGCTGCAATAAAGCACATCCGAACACTTTCCATCTGGCCCATTTTATCACCGCAGCTGTCACCTAAATCACTCTCTCACCCAAAATGACTTCAGTCTACCCCTCCATAACCCATTATCCTAAAAAAAGATCTATTTGCGATGGCACTACAAACCCATATTCTGCTCTGTCCTTTGGCCCTGTTGGCTGGTATTTCCACTGGTTTCACCTTCAGTCTTAAAACTTTGGACCCACTTTTGTTCAGTGGGTTTAAAGTGGCCCTATCATGCTCATTTTTGGGTTCATACTTGTATTTTGGATTTCTAGTCAAACATGTTTACATGATTTAATGTTCAAAACACTGTATTTTCCTTATACTGTCAGTGCTGGAACACTTGTATTCACCATCTGTTTGAGACGCTCAGTTTTAGTGCCTATCTCTTTAACCCCCCCTCTTAAAAAGCCCAGTCTGTCTTCTGTATCTGCGCTCTCAGCATCTCTGCACATTTATTGCAGTTTTGGAGCATTTTCCACCGAGAAAAATCACCAATAAAAACTTCTAAACTAATTTTTTACAACCAGACATGTTCCAGAAGGAGTCTGATCCAAGATCAGGGAAAAAGTAACAACATTGGCAACCAAGATTAGATATTTCCTGATATTAGCATATAGCTACATGTAGCATTCCAACTGGAGAATGAGTGTAACAAAGTACAGCAGCACTTTCTACTGTGAAAAATCACCAATAAAGGTTTCTAAATACAACTGGACATGTTCCAGCAGGAATATGATCCGAAATCAGGGAGAAGTTTACAATATTAGCAAAAAATAAATTACGTTTGCCTGATGTTAGCATGTAGCTACATGTAGCAGGGTGTTTTCAGCCGGAGGATGACTGTGACCTACCATGAGAAGTCACCGATAAAAACTTCTAAACCAAAATATTCACAATTGGATATGTTCCAGCAGGAATCTAATTCAAAATTGGGGAGAAATAAACAACATTGTCAACCAAGATGACATGCTTGTCTGACATTAGCATGTAGCTAAATGTAGCAGTATACATGCAGTAGGAAAATAGCAACATTCTCTACTGTGAAAAATCAATAATAAACACTTCTATACCCAACTGGGCATGTTCCAGCAGGAATCTGATCTGAGAGAAGATTACCAATTAAAGCTTCTAAATCCATCGGTCATGGTCGAGCTATGATCCAAAACTAGGTGGGAAGGACAACATCGGTAACAAAGATTACATGTGTCTCTGATGTTAGCATTTAGCTACATGTAGCAGTGTAAATGCAGCCAGGGAAAGGATTTGTAATAACAAAGTATAGCAGTACTTCCCACAGTGAAGAATAAAAGCTCCTAAATACAGCCAGACTTGTTCCAGCAGTAATATGATCTGAAACTGGGGAGAGATTAACAACATTAGCAATCGATTATATAGCAACTGACATTAGCATATGGCTACATGTAGCATTGTACTGGCAGCCAGGACATGACTGTACAAGAGTGTAATGGCACTTACCAATAAAAGCTTCTAAACACAACCGGACATGCTCCAGCAGGAATATGATTCAAAATCTTGGATAAATTTACAACACTGGCAACAAAGATTGCTAATATTAGCATGTAACAACATGTAGCAGAGTACTCTCAGCAAGGGAAATGACTCTATCAGACTATAGCAGCACTTTCTCACGTGAAAAATCACCAGTAAAAGCTTCTAAACACAACTGGACACGTTCCAGCAGGAATATTATCCATAATTTTGGAAAAATTAACAACTTTTGCAACCAGGATTACATGTTTCTGTGACATTAGCAGTTAGCTACATGTAGCAGTGTGTGTATTATAAACACTTGCAGTGTTGTGCCTAAAACAGATGACCATAAAGAAATGTATCATGAGCTGACGTCACTTTGTCATAAAAGTAGAAAAAAAACATTGGAAAAAGCATCTGAAGCCTGAGGTTTTTGTTCACAGGGTTTATTTTTACATATGTTTACGTCATTTAAAACCATGAACATCTGACATTGCGATATTAGTCTATATTTATTTTATTCTTTATTCTTTCAAGAAACAGTGCTGTACATATTTCATTTTATCTTTATAAAAACAGTTGTGGAGTTGACTAAAGAAGAGTCCGTTTATTTTGTCACATCCAGAAATCTAATCTGCCTCAGTGAAAAAGACATTCTGAATGTAATCACCCAGAAACACACTTTGATTTGGACTTCAATATTCATGAGGAAGCTCGGCAGGCTGGAGAATAAACACAAAGCACCTCCAGCTGACAGAGTGCGCAGGGGGCCCTGACTTTTCACTGCATTTGGAATTAACAAAAGACTAACATTTTCTCCGACAACTTCACCTGAATGTTTCTCTTTTCTTGCAGAAGCTCCCGGGCAGAAGAACGGTATTACACTAATATGTTGGTTTACCTCTATTTTTGAAGTACTATTTGCTTTGTGTTGAATATCTTATGTAAGTTGGTACTTGTATGCCGTATTTTATTTGACCTTTGCACAAAATGTGATCCAAAACTACAAGAAATATTGCTACTGGTCCAGGCTTTTGGATGTGGGAGGATTCTTTCCCCCCAGGCTAATCAGTGCCCAGCGCCTGTGCCTTGAGGCAAACTGTGCACAATTTACATGAGGCACTTTTTTTTTCTCACCTCTGCTGGAAATTAAACGCAGCATAAATACCATCGCCACCTTGAGACTCCATCCTGTGGAGGCAAACAATAAAAAAAATCTACATGCAAAGCTATCAATTCGATCAGCACGGGAAACCAACCACAGCGACACAACAGACCTGTTCAATTTGCTGCGCGCACACACACACACACACACACACACACACACACACACACACGTACCTTTACAGCAGAGACAGAGGATGACAGACTTGAGTGGTTTGTTTCTCCTATGGGAATTAAGTCATCTGTTCCCGAAGATCTCTTTTTTTTTTTCTTCTCCAGGCCCCCGGGGTTGCCATGGCAACGGGATATGTCGTGTCTGTGTGTGTATCCCAATCAATCTTTAAAAAAAAAAACAAAAAAAAAAAGTAAGGGACATGCTTTGTGAGGACCCCCCTCCTATGCAGACACACACACACACCTTCTCCTCTTCCTCCAAACACCACACACACACACACACAGACTTTATATAAAGCCATCATCACACTGAGCACACAATGCCAATGTATTGACTGCCAGATAGATGAGTCAGACTTACTATAAATGTGATGACAAAGTGCTGCTCTACATTCGCCACCCACAGACTCTTAACGGTCGCAGGAAACATCACCGATGCTTTATCTCTCTGAACGCTCTGACGTCATTTGTTTCCAACTGTACCATGATAAACGAGCCAAACAGTGCTCCTGGAGAAGGTGGAGAGATCCCCCTCCTGTCCCACCATGCCTCACTACCTGCTCTCCTCCAGTGGGTGGCAGTGTTCCCAGCCTGGAGCCCAACAGTGATACCCAGAGGAAGCCTATCATGGCTCTGATGTGGGGTGTTTTCACAGGCTTATGTGCCCAGTGATCCTCAGTGACGAGCTGTTTCATATTCCACCTGTGGTTTCTTCAGAGGAGCTTCTGTGTACAGTTGTTACGTAACAGCCTCATGATATTGTGTGTGTGTGAATGGTGTTGGATCAATGCTGAGACACAGCCTTTGATCCTGCACGTGCTGTTACCATCACCTCATTAATGATGGGTCCTATTTGTCATTGACTATTATACTGCGTTCACATGGAATCAGGCAGACGGGAGACCGCACAGGGACAAAACCCTCTGGACAGCATGGGAAACACAAACAATCCGACGGAATGACAGGACGTTAAAGAATTATCTTGTGTTAATTATTTTATGTAATTATTTCAGTAATTGTCCAGAAAAGCTATAGCTAATGATTAGCGCCATATTGTGGGAAGTATAGATCAATAAAACTCAGATTTTGGTTTGCTGGTCAGTCTAGTTAGCGTTCTTACCAAGTAGGGTCCATTTGATTGATTAGGTAGTTTACTCTGTGGCAGGAAAACGTTTTCATGTTAGTGATTCAAATTAAAATAAAATCGTAATGTTCCCTGAGCTGAAAGGGAAGCCGATAATCAAATGTGACATGATCACACCCCACAATTCAAAGAAATGGTTTTAAGTCACCAAATGAGCTTTTTTTCATGTAGGTTTTCTAATAGTTTAGTCTAAGAGTTGGCCTTGTGGGTAACCTGTGAGGGTGTGATGTGTGATTCATGGTATGGATGGAGGGCAGCGGCTCTCTAGGAGGGCATGGTGAAGACGGCAGGCAGCAAAGAGTGATGATGGTCAGGAGAAATAAGTGTTTAGATAAGCTCAGGGCTGCTGTTCAACCTCACGAGAAGGTCATGTTTGTTGTTTTGTGGTGAAGACTGCAATAAAGTCACTGTTTGTGAGCAGCACCTGAACGCCTTGCCATCCTTTCCTTCTGCAGAGTGGTCCGGACCACTAGAAGAATGTAAATAAGCTGGCGTGTTCCCAACTTCAGTTCGGAGCTTGTAAGCTGTCACTGAGAGAGGTTACAATTTTTACTATTTCAAGCTAAGTTTTCAGTGGCTTTAAAGAAGCAGTGTGTAGGCTTTAGTGACATCTAGTGGTGAGGATTGCACATTGCAACCAACTTAAACTTCTCCCATTTGTTAACCATGACCTCGTGGTTAGGATTTCTCGAGTGGTTTTGTGTTTTAACGAGAGCTGAATTATCCACAGAGGTCTCTTCCTCTCCAAAACAAACAAACTCAAGATGGCGCCACACTTGTTGCAGCTTGTTACAGCAGCTCCTGCTCACCGTTGAGCTTTTTCTCCTATTATGACTGGTAAGAACCCTGAATAAAGCAGTTTCCTTTAAAAGACATCTGTGTGTTTCAGTGCAAAAACGCAGAAGCGTGAATGGCCCCATCTTGAGTTGGTGTTTGGTTTGTCCGTTCAGGGCTACTGTAGAAATGTAGCAGTGCAACAGGACCCACTGTGTTGATATAAAGGTTCATTTAAAGGCAACGAAAACACGACAATTCTTATTTTCAGGTGATTATACACTAAAGAAAACATTTATCATGTTATAGTCCATTTCTGCCAATACATCCCCCTAAATCCTGAACACTGGACCTTTACAGAAAAGTTCCAGATGTTTGTATACGCTGTCAGTTATAGAAGAAAATAAATCAGAATCGGCAGATCAAACTTTTAAAAGATGTGAGACGGGTGCATCTCTATTGACTCTGGTAATCAGGCTGCACGAGCTGAAAACACTGTTAGTTCAGTCGCTGTTTCCATCATTTTTCTCCCATTTGCTCATCCATTTTAATAAGCCCGATCCCCGAGAGAGGGAGCATGTGAATCTGAATGTTGTTGATGACTCACAAAGTCCATGCCAAGCAGAATAGGAGGCGGCTCTGGGGAGCATCAACAGCCTCTGAAGGTCACTCTACGCTGTTGCCATGACAGCGCCGGCCTCCCTCTGAGAAGTTGTTGCTGTTTTGTTTCGTGTTGTTGCGTAGCGTGATTTGAGAGGGGACGTGCCTCTGGGATGCGTGACAGTACAACCACTCCCGCTCAGCATGTACGCACACACAAGCGTGAGCATCCCCTGCCTCCCTCCTCCTCCTCCTCCTCCTCCTCATCAACACTATCAAGTCAGCAGGGGAGAGGCAGAGGTGCTTGTTCAACCCTGATCAGAGTCTCAGTCTGAGCTTTCCCCAGGGAAGGCCGCACACATGAGCATCATCAAGCAGTCTGAGAATCAAAATAATCTTTGTGGTGAATCCTGGGAGCGTCGAAGCCAAAGTGGCCGGAGTTTCACCTCTCGCCGCTGTCCTGCAATATGTACACAAAGTGTGAATAGGCTGTGTGCAGATGGATCAGACAGACACGTACACCAATCATCCATCTGTCACCTACTCTTACTCTGAAAAATGGCTGTCAACCGCCACCTCCGTCGTCTTTGTCCTTCCATTCATCTGTCAGCCATCACCACCCACAGCCATCCGCCCTATCTATGGAATATGCGCATCTGCAGACGGCTCACAGGTGGTTGCTAGCTGAGAGGAGGAGTGTGGAGATCATCCATATATGCATGACCATGCCCATGGCAGCTCACTTGGGAGCTTACCTCACAGGAAGTCCTAACAAGGCAATTATCCCTGTTAGGTTTCATTTGACTGCTGTTAAAGGTGCTGGAGGGTTTGGCCCTTGGATGCCTGGAAACCTCACCCTCAAGACTTGCTGCTCATAGAAAGGGAACAACATTAAAGGTCCAGTTCAACCTGAAATCAAAACTACACATTTTTCCTCTTTAGGCTCATTTATGTGCATGGCCTTTATGATGGCTTCAGTACATCCAGTAGATGTAACATTTTTTTTTATTTACACCCACTAACCGTATCACTACACAGAAGGAAGCGTGCATCTACTGCTGGCTCACCTAGCACCACCAAGCTAGTTAATGGTACAGCTCAGTCGAGTTTACATCCTACACTGTCAAAGGCGCAAGCCTCTCATCCATGAGTAGATGCACTCGTCCTTCTGTAGCAACACATTCTCACTCCCAATTCGTCAAACACCCTCACTTGGTCAGTGGCCCTACATATCAAACTATGACACTCCAGTCGCCGCGGTGTAAGAGGGTGGGTCAAACAAACTCCAGATTTTCACTTGGGAGACTGTTGATTGTGTCCCGTGTAAAACTGAAGTCAATCGAGTTATCCTAATAACAACGTAGTGTGCTAGTATGTGTAGCACACTATGCTGTCATGTGATGTTACGTTAACTTAGTAACAAAAGTACTTATTTTAAGCTGAGTGATGCTGTTTATTTCTAAACCCAACCATGTGATTTTGTTGCCTAAACCTGAGGAAGTAAACCTAACAATATATATATATATTTTTTTACGTATGTTCTAATTTTATTTTTGAAAAGAGGCTGTATGCATTGAACAACCTGTTAAAATTAAAGTTTATTCTGAAAAGACAATGCATATATCAAGCGTAAATTGACACACCGTACCTGTGCATCCAAAACTGACGCTGGAGGGGTACATAATGCATTATATTCAAGGTAGAGGGCCACTGACCAAGCGGTGGTATTTGTTGGGAGTTGGGAGTTGGGAGTGAGAATGTGTTGGCACAGGAGGAAGCGTGCATCTACTCATGGATGAGTGTGCTAGATGTAAACATTAATGTTGTCCTGAATTATAATGTTAGCTAGCTCAGTGGTGCTAGTTGAGCTAGCAGTAGATGCACACATCCTTCGGTGATACAGTTGGCAGGTGTAGTTCAGCAGGAAGAAAATAGTTCCTACATGAAATTGCTCACAACAAGGTCTGTGGATTGTCTTGAGTAACCAGGTCGTGATTTCTGGAAAGAGACATTGCTGTTGAGTTTTTCAAATGTATTTTTTTTTTAGCACTTTGAGCACCACAAGCTGAGTGTCATCTAGTTCCATTATATTGGAGAGAAGGCAGACATCTCTCCAGCTGATATCTCTAACACTCTGCAACTCACACCAAAACTATCTAGACTGATAAACAGCACTACAGGTATCAGGGATAATATGTATGTTTTTGATTATGGGGTGAAGAGTCCTTAATGTTTACATTTAAAGAACCACATGGTTTTTGGTATTTCAACCCATTAACTGTAAATGTCATGTATTTTCTGACACACTGCAGCATTTTCCAAGTTTCAGTACTGACTTTTTACCTGTCAGGCTTCTGTTCATTTCTCTGTGCTATGAAAATCAACAAGCAGAGACTTTAACCTTGCCCGAGGAAGGTAATCCATCTAATTAACGCATTATTACTTCGATTTTGTATCAGAGTGTGGTCACCTTCACATGGGAAATCACTTTTTGAAAACTCATGTTTGGTGCTCCAAGATTTACCTGCAGCTAGAAACTGGAAAGATCTTACGTACTAGAAAGTGTTATGGACAGATGCTTCAGGTCAAAACTCTGTTGTTTGCTTACAAAGTTTTGTGATTAAATTAATAATTAATAATTAAGCTGTGGCTGGAGGCATTATGTTTTCAGGTTGTCCTTTCATCTGTCTCGTTCTTTTGAACGCGATATCTCAAGAACATTTCTTCAAATTTGGCACAAACGTCCACTTGGACTCAAGGATGAACTGATTAGAATTTGGTGATTGAAGGTCAAAGGTGGGAATTTAATTTGAAAGGACAGACACAGGAAGTGTCCACGCTCAGCAGTCAGACAGGAGTCAGGTTCATTTCCAGTACTGGTACCTGCGGTTATTCCACAGGCTAGTTAATAACATGTCGGGCAGGAAATCCAAAGTGTGGGATCATTTTGAGAAGGTGAAGGACGAACCCAAGGTGATATGTAAACTCATCTTCATTGGTCGACTACAAACATGACGTATCATCTGAAACATGGAAGTAGCTACATGCCCATTAGCCCACAGCGTCATTAACAGGCGGCTCGCTCAGTGTGTGACGTGCACTTGTAGATAAAATATAGGCCTATATTAATGAAGGTTCATTAGTACGGTTTTGTATTTCTCTGTAATGTAGCACAGTGTTGTTACTGATGCTGACTGACACTGAGTCTACATTCTTTTTGTTTTCTGTTTTGGATTTTTGTTGTTTTTAACCTCTGTGAAGCACTTTGTGTTTCTGTCGTATGAAAAGTGCCATATAAATAAAGTTGATTTGATTTGAGTCTGGACAGACATGGATGCACGTTTTCTTCATTTGTTCATGAATCATTACGATTTTCTTATTCATTTCCATTTTATTTCAACAATATTGTTGGAATAAATACAACAATGACCATTTGTTATCAGCATGAGCTGTGTGCAGTTTCCACTCATTTGTTTTCACAACTCTTGCTGCCATTTGGTGCCGCCAACTTTTGCCTTGTGCAGCTTCAACACCAACTGTCTAAATGTCTTCCTTTAAACTCAACACACCCGCTGCTGCTGCATTAAACAGTTAAATAAGTGTCTGCGACTCGAGTCCAATACTTTGCTGTGATCCTCTTTCCTTTTTTAAAAAATTGTTTGAGTTGCTTCACTGGAGCACGACGACACAGGCACGTTATGCTGGGAGGGCAAACCAAGAGCATCATGGGCAGGTGACACATGGCTGAAAAGGTCATTCTCCACGTGGTGCGACCCATGATCCCATACTAGCAGGAGTCATCCACTGGGCGCATGATGGTACAGTATGGATCCAGGAAAAGTGGCCTACAGGAAGACATGTGAAATATTGACCTTTAACACAAAGATAAGCATCCACCAAACCTTATTATGCTTCTTTTATGTGCCTTATTGTATGACAACCTGCACATAAACGTTGTTTTTTTTTTCAAATATGGGGGTCACCTTGACAGGATGTTGATATATTCCGAATGATGTGAAAGTCTGGCTGTCACATCAGATGTTAAAATCGCTGCCGGTCCACAAGAGACCTCTGTAACTCTGGCATCCATCACCATGAAAAAGGTCATCTTGACTGAGGCACACAGAGTGAAAGAGACAGAGAGGGAGCAAGAATGGACTGGAACCAGCGAGTTTTCTTCTCTAGTTTACATAATGGCTGGCTGCAAAGGGGATATTGCAGGAAACATTGTGAAACAGCAGTGTTGATGGTTTTAAAACTCCTCTCCAAAGCCATTAGTGATTAGATAAAGAGTGGAGATGGACTTGTAATGACGCTCTCTCGCATGTTCCGTCTCTTTATCCCTTGCCTCAGCCAGATGAAAGACGGTGAGAGCCTCTCAGGGCCTTTGTTGTGGACATTATTTCACCCTTACAGGCACTGTATGGCCAATCCAACACCTGCACCTGTCTGCTTTGATCACTGGTTATTGGTGAGAAATAGTGACTTGAATAATGTAACGGCTGACGGAGAGTGAAGACAGAGCTGGTTCAGGAACTTGTGATGTTGCCAGATTTGACTGACAGCAAGTTGCCAAATTAGAGTCACAATCTGCCCAATCATAATAAATGTAGAACATTTGTTTGTAATTTGGGTGGATGATTTTGCCTTTGGCTTCTCTTTTATTAGCATTTTTGAAGTTTAAATAAAGACTGAACACGTTTTCTCTTTGCTGCTGCCTTTTATTAAATCAAATATTTTATTTTTAACACTGTGACTTTTATTCTTGTAATTTATACCTGTCTCATTCTGGGGGGTTTTCTATTCCCTTGCTTTTTATGACATTAATGATGATATTTTTTAATTGTATTTATGTAATCTTTCATTATATGTTTATTTTGCACTTAATCTACACATTATAAGGGACACCTTTCTAGTACCAGGTGGGACCCCTTTTGCCTTCTAAACTCCCTTAATTCAACAAGGTGCTGGAAACATTCCTCAGAGATGTTGGTCCATATTGACATGATAGCATCACACAGTTGCTGCAGATTTGTCGGCTGCACATCCATGATGTGAATCCACATCCCAAAGGTGCTCTATTGGACTGAGATCTGGTGACTGTGGAGGCCATTGGAGTACAGTGAACTCATTGTCATGTTCAAGAAACCAGTTTGAGATGATCTGAGCTTTGTGACATGGTGCGTTATCCTGCTGGAAGTAGCCATACAGAAAACGTAACATTAAATGGACAAAGTGCCCACTAATAGGAGCAGATGTAAGCTTTTACCAGTGGTTGAAAGTAACTAAGTACTTTTACTTAACTACAGTTATTAAGTACTTGAGTAATTTCATTTAATGCTACTTTATACGTCTATTTCACAAATTACTCAACTGAATGAAAACTGAAAGCAAAAAATATATTATTGGCTCTTCAGGGGCTCCATGGTGGCTTAGCTGGGTATTTAGGAGCAGTTGGCATGTTGTTTACTGGACTTCATTTATTATTTGAGCTAGAAACACCTGCTGCCACAAATACTATTATATGCCATAGTCAAATTTGCGTGCTTAAAAGCCAGAACATCCTCGAAGAAGTAACTTAAAGCTTGAAGAAATGTTTGTCCTGCTCTCCCTCTTGATGCTAACGGTTAGCTTAGCCGCTACGCTAATTAGCGAACGTCACAACCGTGAAGCTAGCTAGCTAACAAGCTAACCGACGTCAACTCTCAATGACGCACTTCAAGCCAGAATTTTTTCTTGTTTTGCTGTCACCATGTCTTCTCAATGGACGTATAAAGATGTCAACCACTTCACAGCAACAAGGTAGGAGTAACTAACACAAATTAACCGCTATATATTGAGTGCTTGCTTAATATATTAATTATAAGTAAGCTAGCTTTAGCCTGTGTTACTGCTAATTCCTGCACTGGTACAGAAGTAGGCTAATTTAGCTTACATGCTATCTACATAAACACAGTAGTTGTTTGTATTGATATATGACAAGTGTGAATTATTTTCTTGTAGAGACTGAGCTCATACTCCTTTGCTTGTTGTTAGGCACTGAATGTGATGCCTTCATCTCTAATGTTAGACCAGTTTACTCATAGTGAATATTATTGGGAGTGAAATCAGTTGGCATCCATCATCACTGGTCTGAACAGTAAAGTTGTCTTGATTGCTGGACGTTTAGCTGCAGGTTGTTTCCTTATTTTGGTGTCTTTTCAATTGAGTTACTCTAAACTGTGATCTTGCATTTGCTGTTAAGCTTGACATGGCTTCTGTCATGCACTACACAGTATATAATTACATTAATATCATGCCTATGCTCTTCAGACTGACTGCAGTTATTAGAGAAATATGTTGTCAAATATTGAATTTATGTGTGAAGGTAACCTGCTGAGCTTCTGCTCTGCAGTACTGTTGACACTGCTGCTACACTCATTGCAAACCTCAAGCATACATGCATGCATATACTGATGGTTTTCTCATCATGAGTATACTTGCTGCAAGTCTGCTGTGCTCACTCTTTCCTTTGCATTTGCAAATCTCTTGCAACCAATTTTACTAGTCATATAGCAATTTGTAGTCTTGTCTCTTCCCCTGAATCCACCTGTAGGCTCTCAACTCCCCTGAGCTGATGTTTATTATCACACTCCCACATCTGTGCTGCACTCTGTGTTTGCTTGTTAGGAGTGACGAGATCAGAGCCTTGACACTCAACTCTTTTGCATTCACATAAAATAACCTGCTCCTCCATGAATTGACTGGCTGAGCTCTGAGTTTGTAGCTTGTTCCTCTAAAACCCTCTGAGTCTGAATTGCTGCAGTGATTATGTTAGCCCACGGAGAGACAAACACCTTTCTATTGATTTGACACAGTGGTTTTCTTTCCTTCGTACACTGTACAGTGCATCGGCTTTTTTTCCTCCTCGCACAATCACAGATGACCTCACCTCCGTCTGTGTGCTTTCACTTTCATCCCTTCAATTTTCTTCCCCAGTTCAGGTATTGGTGTTATTCTCTCAAAAGTAAATTTCACCATCCACTTCTCACCGGCCTCACAGACATTGCCATTTTCAAAAATCACTGCTTTTCACATACGCGTTTAAAATGTTGGTATCTGGACTTTGGTATGCACTTATGTAGGAGGTTCTCTTCTTGAGCTGCGTTTTCTTTAGACAGTGAGACAAGCAAATGAAAAGGAGTATTTGGAATCGCATCGGTGCGTACTCGAAACACATTTACTGTTCTTAATTAAAAAGCCTGCAGTTTAGAGGCATAATGTGATATTTGCTGCTAAGTTGATGTTTTATTTGCAACTGGAGTCATTTATGGAAGGAAATGATATGCTAGCTGTGAATACAAGGGCATTTGCTAGTTGATGGAAATGTAGAAAGGCTAATACTATATGGCATTTATACTGAAATTAGGAAGCCACCCCTGGTCTACAGATATAAGCGTTCTTTTCACACAGTAGCATTTTATTTCTGGGCTGTTTAACGTTACTAATGGGTGTTTTCAGGGTTTGACAGTTCTCTCAATGTGCTCCCCATGTAATGTCCATTCTTTGCAGCTGCTGCAGCCTGCCTCGGTCACTTTATCATGAGAAAAGTGCTTCAACAGGAAGCAGCATTTAGCTCACTCAGCCAAAGTGTTGGGCTGGACCAAAAGATGGAGTGCTTTCACTCTCCAGCAGTTTATTGGAGGCTGCAGATTTGGAAATGTATTTCCATTACTTTTAATCATGTTAAACAGCCAGAGGATTGCAGTGCATGCTGGGAGATGCATCTATAGGATCCAAGGAACTGCAGAGAAGTGAAATCTGTAGGATAAGCTCAGCTTGGAGTGTATGGGGATGGAGCTATAATGGCATTGGACAATGGCTCCAGGCGCAGAATAGCAAGAGTAGCTGATCACGTGATGTGTCACAGTGTGCCTTCATCTGCGTTTCAAATGATAAACCCTCTTAGCCTCTCTGCCTGTGTGTGAACAGAGGCTACAAACAGGCCTTCTCTCATGTTTTCTACAACTTAACTGGTCCTGAGACTAAAACAACAGCCGTTTGATTTGCAGTCAAGTGAAGCAAATGTGGCAGCGGGGAAAGCCACTCGACCATGGGCTGCATTCAGTATGCACTTCCAGCTGACAGGCTGATGAGCTGCAATCAGCCCTCCTACCATGACTGGTCCATGCTGTGGCAATGATTGGTGAGTTATGGTGGAGGAATAGTCAGGCTGGGCTGCTTAAAGCTAAAGGTTTGCTGTTTGTTTAAAACACTGAAAACACTACATAGACATGTTTAGAAGATATTGAATAACTCATCACCACAGCCTCAGTATATGATTAAGTTACCTCCAGTAAGCAGTGATGCAGTGTATGTGTCTAAGGCTTTTGTTGTGAAAGGTAAGAACAGGAGCTGTGAAGTTGTAATGCACTGTCGTTGACACTGTGGGAGGTAATAAGGAATTTTCTGTCTTGGTTGAAGCTACAGAACCTCTATGTTTCTATTGTATTAGCTTCATGTAATAGTCTAGCGGATTAGTTGATGTCCTGCAGTGCCACAAAACTCTTGAGCGCTTGAGACGATAAGTTTTGCAGCACCTTTCTGACAACACATATGTAGTTTGTGTTCTTGTCTTTGTGTCTCCACGCACACTGGCTACGGTTGGTAACCTTTGTGGAAATAACTTTTCCTCATAATTTCTGAAACTGACACTACATCCAAACAGTAGTACCTGAGACAGATAATTGTGAAAAGAAATCACGTTCTTCCTCTTCCTACCTCTCTACTGTGGCTGTAGGCTGGTTGAAAATAGGGCTGTTATAGGGCAGTTAATCGAAAATTAATCAAAACCCGTACATGTACTCGTACTCGTTGTCCTCTGCTTATCTATGTCCGGGTCGCGGGGGCAGCAGCCTCAACAAAGAAGCCCAGACAGTCCTCTCCCCAGCCACTTCCGTCAGCTCTTCTGAGGGAACCCCGAGGCGTTCCCAGGCCAGCCGGGTGATGTAATCCCTCCAGCGTGTCCTGGGGCGGCCCTGAGGTCTCCTCCCGGTTGGACATGCCCAAAACACTTCCCAAGGGAGGCGTCCGGAAGGCATCCTTAGTAGATGCCCAAACCACCTCAACTGGCTCCTGTCGATGTGGAGGAGCAGCGGCTCTACTCCGAGTCCCTCCCGGATGTCCGAGCTCCTCACCCTATCTCTAAGGCTGAGCCCAGCCACCCTGCGGAGGAAACTCATTTTGGCCGCTTGTACTCACGATCTCGTTCTTTCGGTCACTACCCAGAGCTTGTGAACATAGGTGAGGGTTGGAACGTAGATCGACCGGTAAATCGAGAGCTTCGCTTTCTGGCTAAGCTCCCTCTTCACCACAACGGACCGGTTAAGTGCCTGCATCACTGCTGACGCCGCCCCAATCTGCCTGTCAGTCTCCCGCTCCATCCTACCCTCACTTGTGAACAGGATCCCGAGATACTTAAACTCCTCCACCTGAGGCAGGACCTCCCCCCCGACCTGCAGAGGACAATCCACCCGTTTCCAGCTAAGGACCATGGCCTTAGACTTGGAGGTGCTGATTCTCATTCCAGCTGCTTCACACTCGGCTGCGAACCGTCCCAGCAAGAGCCGGACGTCACTGTTTGATGGGGCTAGGAGAACCACATCATCCGCAAAAAGCAGAGACGAGATCCTCCTGTCACCGAACCTGACACCGTCCACCACTCGGCTGCGCCTAGAAATTCTGTCCATGAAAGTTATGAACAGAACCAGTGACAAATGGCAGCCCTGGCGGAGTCCAACCCTCACCAGGAACAGGTCAGACTTACTGCCGGCCACGCGAACCAGACTCCCGCTCCTTCGGCACAGGGACTGGATGGCCCTTAGCAAGGGGCCACCAACCCCATACTCCCGGAGCACCCCCCACAGGATGCCCCTGGGGACACGGTCGTAAGCCTTCTCCAAATCCACAAAACACATGTGGACTGGTTGGGCGAACTCCCATGCCCCCTCCAGCACCCTGGCGAGGGTAAAGAGCTGCTCCACGGTTCCGCGTCCGGGACGAAAACCACATTGCTCCTCCTCGAATTAATCGAAACCGGCATTCTGAACCTCTAATCAACGTAATCTTGCCCAAGTTGGTATTTTTTTTTACATTCTGTTAATACTTTTCCCACTGTGTGTGTTCATGTATCGTCTCCTCAAAAACGTACTACTGCGTGTGTAGTCACATGACTCCCCTCCGTCCAGTCCGCGACCTGGAAGCAACATGGAGGAGATATCAAACACTGAGCCAACTGAGCAACTTGAGCAGCTTGTGCCGAAGTGCCGAAAGTACAGTCACATTACCGAATATGAACAGTGCACGGCTTAAAAAAAGAAAGAGACTGACAAGCGCCCAACAACAAGTGCCTCCACAAAGCAGCTCTCAATAGCACAAGCATTTACAGAGGCCATAAAATATTCCAAAAATTGAAATGTTAAACAATGTTTCCTTAAATTATTTTAAAATCACAACATAAGATATGCACTCTTTCATTAGAGAAAATATCCCAGCTTCAATAGTCGAGCATATTTACAGTTCAAACCTTGTCAGTGAACTATGAGGGCAAAAATCGTTCAGTAATTGTAACTGAAGTAAAATGTTCAATAAATCGTGATGTTGATTTGAGGTTATATCACCCAGCCCTAGTGGAAAACCACCAATCAGAGCCGAGGAGCCTCTGACGCAGCTGTTAGACATGTCCATCATTGCTCACGAGCTGTGGTCAAACTGTCAAACTTGGGAGCACTGATCAAATATGAATCAAAATTCTGTTACTGCATTGCTGACGTCGCACCCCAGATGTTTTCAGAAACATATTTTAGTGTACTGTTTAGCTGTAAAATGAGAAAAGTTGCTCTGGCTGGTGGATGGTGCTTGGTTTTCGCTTGATTGTTTGCAACATGGCGGCCTGGTAACAAACTTTCTGATTTTATAGCTAAACAGCACACTGAAATATGTTTCTGAAGTTCGACTGCAGTTTATAAGCAGTGGTTGACATGGTTGACAGCTGCGTCTCTGATTTGTTGTTTTGTTCACATGCAGTGGGTTCTTTTAAATGCATTAGAGCGCTAAGAAGAGGCAGAGGAACATAAGTTTATCTGTCTCATGTGCTACTGTGTGGATATAGTGACAAACTTTTATAAAAGCTACCAGCTGTAGCTTCACCAGCACGTACAGTATAGTTTCTGGCCTAGCAGGGTGAGCTGACATTTATGGTCACAGTCCTATTCTTAAGATACAAAAGGTCACAAATGTCACGGCCACTTGCATGGAGCAGTATAAAACAGAGCAACACACAATGATAAAGAATAGTTACTGTCTTTTTGGCCTTTAGCTGCTTGCTTGTGAGGTAAATAAGACTTTCCAGCAGCTGATTTCATAGCTTCATAGCAATCTAACATTGTGTCTCAGTGACTCATGTCATTGTGTTGATTATGGGCCACCAAGATGACAGACTGATACGCTTCACCAGGCTGAAAAGTTGATGTAGCAGCCAAAACACGCTCGCATGACAACACTTTAAGGCTATAATTTCCACTAATTTAGATGCTAGTCTAAACAACATATTCATGTTTCCATAGGCTGCCATGCCAAACCGTTAATGATATTTCATAACCCCAGAGCTGCAGTGTTCATTTTACAGCAATTTCCCTTTCACATTTAGTAAATTTTAATTTCCTTTTTCTATCAGTGTAATTTTTTAAAATAAGGGTTGAGAACCCATCTGTTGGAAAATGGGCTCAAATGAGACATGCTTGTTATTTCAGTAGTAAATGGCCACCAGAGCTGAGGCTGTTGTTCTCCCTAAAAGCCTCGCAGACATAGTGTGCAAAGTCAAAATGCTCTGCTAATGTCCCCTCTAATCTAAAGAATAAGGAGAGGAAGATTGTCTATAGTTAACACATAATGCACTTTAATGGTAGTTAATGTTGGTGCCTTGAGATGTAAAAACGGAGAACTACTCTTACTCTAGCGCACCTTACAATCAAATGCAGTTAATAACTACAGCCTCCCAATATGTCACTTAGTCTGTGTTGTTTTCTGTTATTTTGTCAGACTAAATTTAAAGTGTATAGTTACCTAAGAAACTCTGAATGTGGCCTCTTGACCTCCAATTTGATACAAACAACAAAAACAATACAATAAATCCTATGTACTTGATAAATTCCTTTCATGAAAAAAATTGACTTTATTTAATTTATATTTTATTAGTCATCCCTGATGATCAGCTTCAAATGCAAAGCACTATCCTATATGGGTTTATAATTTTGATATATTCATATATCATCGACAGAATATTAACATATTTCTCCTCCACTTTTGTTGTTGTTTACCACTTATACATGTAAGATGTGACGGTTGGTCTTTGTGGTAGGCTATTTGTCCCGCCCCTCCTCCATTGTGATTGGACAGCTGGGTGAAAAAATGACGGTGATGAGCATTTCATTCGAAGTTGAGCATTTTTCAACTCTCCCAACCAGATCAAAAAAGCCAAACCTGCAGCACTCAGCGCAGGTTAGACTCTCAGCACCTTGTTTTACTGCTGGCGTTTGTAAATACGTGGCGTTTCCATTTTAATGGTGGCCTCAAAGAAAAACGTTTCTTTTTTTTTTTTTTTTTTTTTTTTGAGAGGTTGAGATGGAGCTGTTGATGCAGTTGCACTTGTCACGGCCTTCCACGTATTGTTCTTCTTCTACTGTACTAGTAGGCTTCATCTTCCTTTGGCATTTAACGGGAGAAAAGAACACTAGCAGGCAGTGTCCGAAATTAAGTTATTGGCTGACCGGCCAAGGTGACTGGTAGATGAAGAAAAAATCCAATGGCCACCAGCTAAGATAACGGTTGCCAGCAGGAGCAGCAAACCAACAGCAAGTGTCACTTTAGTTTATTTCAAACATGCATTTTTTTTTTTTACTGGCGGTAAAGAGGTACCAGGGGACCTGTTGAACAAGAATATTATAGGGTTTGTAACTTGATTTAAATTTGAATAGATTTTTGATAGACACTGTTATGATGATAGCAACTAATTATTAAAAATTGTAGTGAAAAAACAAGAAAGTATTGACAAATGTTTTAAACAAAGGAAAACAAGGGGGAAAAATAGAAAATGATGAAGTCCCTGTTGATGTGTGAGTGAGAAACTTGTCTTAGACACAGACATACAACAGAGGACAGAAGCAGCAGTGATGGTAAATGGCACAAAAACAAGGTAGAAACTTTCGGCATAGTTGTTTGTATTATGTGATTTTTTTTTGGTACAGACATTTCCCCAGCAGGGTTGTGAATAGCCTTCTGCGATTTACTCGCCAAACTGAAGATCTATCGGCATTCGGCGCTTTGTGGGTGTTAATTTCAGACCCTGCTTGTAGGTGTATATGCTACCCTGTCAGGCCTGGTGGAATTGTACTGGAGAAAAAAACATACTTTTTTCAGAATTTTGACATCGGCTGTGTAACTAATTGTAGGTTCTCAAGAAATCTCTAGTAGTATTAAAACCTCATGGCACCACCAGGACTCCTGAAGCTAACTTGTCACAAAATTTGTCAGGTTGTCAGGATGCACTTTTCTTTAACAAGACCATAATTTCTATCCAAATATCTGAAAATACCAGAGGCTCTTAGAGCTGGTTGTAGGATGAAATAATATCGCAGATTCAGATCTCAGAGGACAGAGCTAAAGAACCGGCATGATTGAACCCAAGTGGAAAAAGGCAAAGGTGAGAGTGTCTAAATCTATACCCATTGCTGTTCTCCAGTCTGCTGTCTTGCAGAGGGCTAAAGTGAGTGGCATTAAAAAACATTGTGGAAGCTTAATGCTGACATGACACCTGACCTCCAATTTTCTTTGCTCCTGCTGTTGTGACAATCTGTCAAAAACTTCCAAGGAAAAGAAAGTTTTAGATTACAGCCTTTCGACAGAATGATGGCTCTTCCTCTTAGTCTGACTTTTGTTAGTGGGTCCACCTCCTTTTCATTTTCCTGCTCTCTCTGAAACCATCGAGCCAAACTCTTTTCTCTAAGGTGGGGGAGGTGGGACGAGTGGGTCTGTTGACCATGACTGATAACCGTGGATGAGATGAAAATTACAGTGCAGAACCACCAGTCAGGCAAGATGGCACAGCAAAACCTTCCCTTCTTCAGAAAGTGGGGGAAAAGTACCTAAATGAGCACATTTCAGTAATGATAGAAGTCTCTGTGTGTTATGTAATGACCTAAATTATAGATAATACCGCCCAGGAAAATTATAGGCTGTCAGTCGCTGCTGTCATCTCTACTTAACCATCCTGTGATTAATTGTTCTGGCCTGGAGATCATCTCTGTACCCTACAGGTGTGGATGTGCTTTGCAATAAGGCTCTTTATTCTTTAGAGCATAATTGTTTTGCTCCGGTTTATTTAGAACACAGGTGGTAATCAAAACATTAATTGCAGAGTGATACTTCATAATTACACTACCTCCTTTGGTCTTGTGGTGTGCCCCAAAATGTGCAGCAAATAGCATTTCTTTGTTATGTTAATGTGCGCTTAACTTTCTGAATAAATTAAAAGTAACACAAGAGGTTCCAGCAATACAACTGGAAATAATTCCCTTTAAAGAAGAGCTATTTTGTTTTCAGCGCACCCTTCACATACTTCACTGTTTCTTTTGCATGCATTTGGTATTTAAACAGCATAAATGCATTAATGAATTATTCAGACACCTTCAAGTGATCCACCTTCAAGCGACATGCACACCGTTCTAATTCATAATTTATAGATATGGCGAACAGTTGTGAACCAGAAAATCTCCTCTATCCTTGGAGAATAAGTAATTACATTAACCTTTTTTCTTTGTCGTTGTTTCTGAATGGCTCTCAATCAAGCGTGTGGGTTGTTCACACATTGTAAATTACAGAGCAGGGCTAAGTCAGTGGACATTGAACTGTTTCACAGCAACAAATTAAATCCAGTCTTTTTAGTAGTAAATGCTACTTGTCGTCCTCTGACACAGTGCAGTAACATTTTTAGACTGCTGGGATTGGGAAAGTCACGAGAACTGATACTTCGGTACCAGGTTGATGCCAAAATTCTGACAAATGTGACGATACTTATTGTTGTCCAGTACCGTCGGTACTGGGGATGCAATTCTTCTGGATCCGTAGGTGAAAGTGATTTATGTGTCTGGGCCTTGATGGGGCAGCATATATGCCTACAAGTGTTCTAGTCTACCATTAAATGCCAAAGGATGAAGAACACCTATCAGCATGGAAGCATAAACACGTGAAAAATAGTGACAAGTGCAACTGCAGCAACAGTTCCACCTCGATTCGTTGAAAAGAAAAGTGCTTTCTTCCTGTATTTTTATTTCTCTGATGCAGCAACAGTGGTGGCCATAGGCAATATGTTTGTTGGGTTGTCCGTCCATCTATCTGTTTCTTGTGAACGTGATATCTCAAACTCACCTTTAGGAAATGTCTTCGAATTTGGCACAAATGCCCACTTGTACACTTGTACTAGGAGTTTGGTGGTCAAAGGTCACTGTGACCTCACAAATAATCTTGTCTTTTTTATTTTTTTTTGCTGCCGTGCTGGCCAAAGCTGTGGCTGGAGGCATTATGTTTTCAGGTTGTCTATCCGTCCATCCCACTCATTTTGGGAATGCAATATCTCAAAAATGCCCTGAGGGAATTTCTTCAAATTTGGCACAAACGTCCACTTGGACTCAAGAAAGAACTGATTCATTTTTGTGGTTAAAGCTCAAGGGTGTCTTTGACTTTGTGTGCGTCTCATTCTTGTGAACGTGATATCTCAAGAATGCTATGAAGAAATTTCTCCAAATTTAGCACAAACATGTTTTTGTCCATATCTCAAGAATTTATGCGCTAATTGTGACAAAATTTCACACAAATGTCTAATAGAATAAAATGATAGTGATGAGATTTTATATCCAAAAGGTCTAAGGCCAACTTCAGTGTGACATCATAATGTTCCGCAAAAAGACTTATCTGGCCATGATTTAACGCTCTGACTCAGGAACAGAAGGGGAGACATTTTAGTTAAATACAGAATTGATGACACTGATCTTGGATGTCGACCTTAAAATTTGTGGTGCCGGGTTAGAGATGTGTCTGAAGCATCCATGTTTTAGAATTTGTAGCTTCTTCAGTAACATCCATTCTTAAGCATTGTCTGCTGTGATGGCTATAAATGAGTCTGGACAGAGATGGATGTCAACTGTAACTGCAACTTGACTGCTTCATGGAGACATACTGTACAAATGCAAGGCAGTACTTGTAGTTTTCTGGTTGCTGTGAGTTGCAAAATGTTCAACTTAAGGTGAAATGCTGTTCTTGTAACTGTCACTTTTTACTTAACATAACATCTTACGTGTACAAGTGTTGAACAACAACAATAATAGAGGAAAAATATGTACTATACTGTAGGCTATATTGAAGTCATGAACCCACATGGACTAGAACTTTGCTTTCAAGGCGGATCATCAGGGATTAGTAATAAAATATAAAATAAATTTAAATCTTTTTAGTAAATAAATGAAACTTTAGGTAGCCTACATGAGTTTTTTTGTCAGTGGTATTGAATTGGGTACTTAAAAAGTGAAATTTTACTGGTATTGGTGTTGACTACTAAATTTCTGGTATTATAACATGCTAAGGTTTGAAAACAGTGTGGCTGAATGAGCCATTGTTTGAGTGCAGTTAAAAAACAGTTCTTTGCAGTAGGAAACCTCAGTGACTAGTTTTATTTGTCAAGAAGCTCCATAGTGTCGTAAAAATGTATGTAGATAGATATGTCTGAATCACTGAGGAGATGTTACGCTATCCGTCCTGAGATCCACAGGATGCTCGCTCATTTGTTCCAGGCTGGGAGCTGTGGATCTGTAACATGTTGTACCAGTAGCCTACAGCTGTGAGACTCCACTTGCACTGACATCACGTGACAGCCTGACTAAAAATAACCCTCTCTCCAACGCACAATGAGGATGATACTGGGACTAAGAATAGGCCCACTGGAGGGAAACGACATGATAGTAAATCATCAGCGAGGCAGTGGCTGCAGTGCAACAGGGAGAGGGTTTAGTAATTTGGCCTTGAAACAACACGATATCAGCGAAGCCTGTGACAGAATAATTTGCTCGATACAGTTACTGCGTGGTATCTGTCAGGTATGCATGCTGCTAATTGACTGGGGGAAGGATCAGTAGAAAATGAATTTGGCTGTAACCTTGGTGGGCTGGGTAAACAAAGGTGGCTCACACAGTGACTATAGGCATCTTTGGTGTTGTTTTTAACCGCTTTTGTATTGTGATCTTCAATTGAATGAAATTCAGAAACGAGAATCTACCAATACTAATTCAAACAACAGTGTTGTGAATTAATGGATACGTAGCTTCCTTTAGAGGGAGTGTGGGGGTGCACTGACCTGGAAGAACAAAGGTTTAAGAATCGGTCATCTGGATGTTGAAGTGAGGGGGAAATCAAGGGTTTGTGGGGCTTTTTAAAGAGGTCTTGACATGATCAGTGTGTCAACTAGTCTTTACGTTGAGTCTCTCACTTGTCTGTCCTCCCTCTGCTAAGATTATAGAGCTATTGCTGAGTTGGTGGAACTCAGGTACACTGGTGGATGTCATGTTTATCATTTTATACACATTTCTACCTCAGATATTTGTCATCTTTATCTCAAATTTAACTTCTGTGAATTTGAACAATTGTAGCTTTGTAAGGACAGACTGGCCGTGTCCATCACAGAACCTAGATATCCTCCGCAGGTGGACTGAAAATGTTATGGAGGACAGAACTGTGCGACTGAGACCCTGTGACAAAGATAAACTGACTGTTTTCTCTTTATGCATTGACAATAACACCATATGATATATGAGATTGCATCTTTCTAGGACTTAAGCATCATCATTTTTCTTCTGAAAAGACTGGTATCTGTACATGCTACACACATTGATTCATCTCATGTATGGGCATGATTTGTTGCCCTTGGGTGAGCAGAGAAAATATCTCGTGTATGAATAGCCGTTTCACATGGGACTGAGCCACAGAGCAGCATATCAGTGTATCCAACACCCTATATTACCCTTTAAGGCACTTTATGTGGCTGCACTGTCACTGCGAGGCAGACAGGCAGCCATTTTGGCTCCTATAAGTAGATGATGCGCTCTCAGGCAAACATGCTAGCCCCATTTATCAAGCATGTGAAAATGACTGGGCTGACAGACAGGTCGATGTATGATCATAGGTGCTATCATGTGTTGGTGTGGAAGGCGTCGGAGCGTGGCTGGCCCAAACATCTCCGGGGCAAGCCAGGCGATAAGGCTTGTTGGAGGTCTGGATGCGCTGATAAGAGGAAGTGGCTGACCTTCTACTTGAATGACCCCTGAGAGGATCAGGGTTGCTGAGGTGAAGGACAAAGCTGTTTATGCTATGCATTTTTATAAGTGGAGGATTTAATTTGCAGACATCACCTCAGTACATTTATCTTTGGACAGTCTTAATGATCTGAGCATGCACGACTGCATGTTATAAAATATAGGATACCCACTCCTCTGTGTGTCACTGCAGACTCACTAGATGTAACTGTAGTCAGTGATGCGCTTAGTGTATTTAGAGAATTACCTCACCATGTCTCAGCTTTAAGCTAATCTCCAGAACTCAATTTTGCCATCACAATAGAAACCATTAGCAGGCTCAGTGATGGGAAAACATTACAGGATTTTTACCCCCTCAGGATTCTTGGATTAGTTAAGTGCCAAAACTGCTGTCTTAGTCAATTTATAAACACTATATAACATCAAATGCTTCCCCCCCTAAGTTTAAATAGTTTTTGAGTGGATCAGTTGATTATAGATGTTTGTCCTGTACCAATTCAGCCATGATAAGGGACTCTAGAAAAATACAAAAACACATTCTTTGAGGCTCTTACTTGTCATCTGTCAATCAATCAATCAGTCAATCATGAGTTTGTCACAGGAAGTTATACAAGGTACAACTCCAAGGAAATGCGACCTTATCAGCTCCTTCAATTTCTGCATTGCGGTTTAGTCCTTTTTTGCCTCTTCTTACATTGTAGGCTGATGCTTTATAATTGTCCACCACACACTACAAAATATCAGCCTGATTGTAGCCCGACACAGTGTCATACGGTGTTGGCTCACGAATGACAAAGAGTGTTGTATGCGATAATACATCGATTCATCTCGTGTAGTGTGTCATTGTAGACGACAACTGACGTCACATCTGGGATGCCTCATGACATCCCGACAGAAAGTCTGGCATGTTTGAGTTTCTTTTTGTCGTTCACGACTGCTTCCGTCACAGCTGTCACTTTGACCAATAGGAACACAGAGCGATCTGCTGCCGTAGACAACTGTGTGACAACAACACAGGCTTTTTGATATTTCCTCTAGGGATGTTACCACAACAGAGTAAAATAATAATAATGGAGACAAACATAAAGTAAGAAAATTAAAAAATAGTGGCTTTTACTCACCACAACTACAGAGGCTGCCAGCTTCATTTGAAACAGACTACATTATAAACAGGCTGTTATTTATTATTCCCTCTGTATTTTTATATTTTTACTTTTTATCCGCTCCCGTTTGCCTTGATAACTTTAATGCATTGAAAGCCCCTTATAATTTGGGTTGAGGGAATCCCTTCATTTTCTAAAAAGGCTTTTATTGTGAAACATTTGCAGGAATTTCTGTACGGTGCTTCAAATGTGGCAGTTTTCACATTACTACAACAACATTTCAGCTGGCACATGAACAGACTGACAGTGACTGAAATAATAGTAAAAGTAATAAAAATAGGACGAGAATAACCCGATGTCATCAAAGACGACCAGCGATGATTGGTGTGGACCATTGTGTAGTGTGTCATGTCTGTCAGCCACGTCACGGCATGATTTTATGACTCCACAATTGTCTCATCTGACATAGTGACTGTCGGAACGGACAGAAATGTTGTGTAGTGTGAGCCCGGCATTAACTGAAGTTTTGGCTACAGTTACCTCTGTTGTTTTACAGATTAAATCCACCGCAGACTCAGTGAATTCATTGATGTCATTGGTGATGTTGGTGGTGGTGTCACTGAATATTCTGCGGACTCTGACTGGCTCCATCTCTCGCCTCACTGGGGGTTGTGTGTATTGGTTTGTTTACATATCTTGACCTCAACAAAATGGCATCATGGTTGCTTCTCCTTAAAGGCAGTGGATTCACTCTGAAGCCGCCTCTGCACAGTGTATAGCAGTGATCAAGAATGTGTATTTCCCTCATAGCTCAAGGTGAGCAGCACCTAACATTCCCATTTCCCTTACCCACCATAAAGCACACGCTTCCTCCCCTTTTCTCATCAGAGTACTCTGCCAGTTCTTGATATCCCATTGGAAACTGATGCAGGCACGAACGTCATCCAGTTTTTTATCCAGCGCTCGTGCGGTGGCTAACAGGATGCTAGTTTGGCAGAAAAATTGATGCCATTGGGACCATGTGTTTGATTCCTCCACGCTTGCACAGTGCCTCTGATGTAGATGTGGATGCAGAGATAGTCTTGCTTTTCCACATGGTTGGGATTGTAGCTGATGCTCATTCTCCCCATCTATTCCTCGATATTGACTGATGTTTAAATTTGAAAGCCTCAACCTGACCAGCTAGCAGGGTCGCAGGAGAGGCGAGTGTACAAACTGATAACCAACCCGCAACCACACGCCACCACCGTCCAGCACTAACCCCAAAATGCACCACCAACATTTGCAAAATAGACACAAGAGCATAAATGTAGCACAAATTTAAACGTCTGTGCCTACGTCAAGAAGAAGTGTATTGGCTAAAAAAACCCACTGCATCCAGAGGAAGGGAGGAGAACCCGTGAAGAGGTGGATTAGCAAGTCAACGAAGCCGCGGTACACTGCAGCCTCATCGACATGTTACATAGCAGAGGCCACTTGGACGGATGAAGCGGAGAAATGATGATGAATTCCACAGGGGCTACTGCCAAACCACTTCTGGTTGTCTTCAAAAGCGGAGGCTAATTTAGTGGGGAAATGAGTAACTAATGACCTCTAACAGTAATCATTCACAAGAGAGGAAGTGAACGGTGGCAAAGACAGTGAGGAGCACCTCTACTGATTTTCTTTTCGCCTCAAATCATTGTGATCACTTAAAAATGGCTTTTAAAGAATGAGAGACCTGGCTGTGAGTGTTCAGCTGCCATTTTTCAACGAACAGATGTGTTTCTGCAAAAGCAAAAGTTTGAATTCAAATTACAACTTCATAAAGTAGCAGGTTCCACATCATGGCATGTTGTGCAGGAACATTATCAATCTCTCTTGCTGCTCTGATTGAAAATCACAGAAGGTGTGAAAGCGTTGCATAAGAAATCTTTACTTGATTTTCGAACCGGAGCCCAGTGGTCCTCTAATTGCCATCTTTTCCATGAATATGTGGTCGGAGGGTTTAAGTGATGACAGGGTAGGTAAAATCAATATAAGAAGATTAGTCCGTCCAACAGCATACAAAGCATCACTTAGAGCTGTTTACTCGCTTTACAGATCTGGGAAATTGGCAGACGTGTCTGAGAGAGTTTAAGCTCTTAATTTGAATTTCAACAGGCCCATTACCCAGAATGCCTTATCACAAAGTCCACTGATTATGTCCAGTTTTATCCACGCCACTCAAAAGCCAAATTCGAATTAAATGTTGTCTGGAGGAATATTTTTCAGGTTTGTTTACAGAAGTATTTTTTTGTATTCTTATATTTTTTAAGATACTCCAGATATTTACTCCAGAGTATGACTACAGTCTGCGATCTCTAAGTCCATTAGTTGACCGTGGCGGTAGCTTTATCCAGCCCTGATGGATACCTCCGTCTATTTTTTGCAATCGCGTCTGGAGATGTGTCATTTTTGGTGGGAGCTTGCTCATTTCCATGCAGATTCGTTTGGCGCCCTCGCGTCCTGTCACCTCTATTTGTCACCCATCTCGTCTGCTCTTCCTCGCTTCTGAGCATCATCATCTGCGGCGGGTCTAGCCTTGTCATCTGGCCGTTAACAATCAGGCGAGCTGACAGCCGCCCACTGTTTACCCATCAGGCTTTTCTCCACACGCACATGCATGATTTTGAAGAAAGGTGCAACTTTACGCTTGGTCTACATGCACCACACACACTCTCCCCCCAGTGTGAGTGGGCACGGGGAGAATGGAGGGAGGTGGATGCAGGGATGACACAGTGGCGCATGAGTGTCACATCATCCATCAGTCTGTCACAGGCTGTCACCCAGCTTCTCCCAGAGACGCTGTCGATCTGTAAACAAGAGAGAGAACCACCAGGCTTCCCGAGGCGCCGTGCGTGCAGACAGTCAGGGCAGGGCAAGCCCCCCTCTCCCTCTCTATGAATCACACACTGGCGGAGGGCTGATTTGACCAAAGCAGGGTTTTGATCCACACAGCCAGGTGTGGATGACTAATGCCTCTGAAGAATACTGCTTATAAGCGACCGGCCGTGTCGGAAGCATGAAAACAATCAATGGCCTTTGTGACATTTTCTAATGAGGGGATAACATCGACTGGGAGAAACTGCCAACAGGAGTTTTTCTGCTTCAACACCTTGGAAAAGAGCAGTCTGATTGGATGTTGGACTAAATAATTAAGAAGGTTGTCCTCTAATGTTTCTTAGAGCGTGTTTTATAAGCCTGGGTGCTTAAATGCTCATTTTGCAGCCTTGTGAATGGCGTGCACAGGGCGTTCTACTGTGTCTGTTTTGTCAAGATGCTGAGTTATTATTGATGTCGAAGTGATTACACTGAGATGGATTTTATTGATTGGAACCATTCCTGCAACTGCTGCCACATCTCAGGTGTCTGTAACGTAATTGGCTGCTGATGGCCACATTCAAAACCATCCCGGCACCCTTTCATCACTCACTGAGCCAAGCAGTAATCTGTTATCTGCTGTAAGCTGGAAGATGGGGGGAGGGACAGACTCAGCCCTTTATTGCCCCTCTAATTAATATCCCCATCACATGATTAATATTGTCACTTTGATTTTGTTCTGAGCCCGCGACATGAGAGACTCTGTGACAGAGGACGCCGCCTGTACAGCGAGGGGTCAGCAGTGTCGGCTGCCCGGTCATTTCCGGGCCTCAGAGACACCACTGTCCTCTGAGCCAGGCTTGTGGAGCTGGGCCCGCTGCCTGCCTGCTGGGGGCTGATGGCTGGGACAGGGCCAGGGCCACGACTGGGGCCAAGCTATTTCTGAGTGATCCAGGGAGGATGCAGCTGGTGGTGCTGTTGTTGACAGTGTCAGTGTGCCAGTGGAGCCCCTCCAGAACCAATGAGCTCTTTCGTATCAAGACAAACCACCATTAACGCCAGTAATCACTGTACAACCCATGGCCAGAGACTTGGCTGGAGACACGCAAGGACAAGAGGTTTTACTTTGGCAGGGTTTTTTATTTAGACTGATAAAGTGAGCCAATATCAGGCTTCAGACAAAAGTAATTATTGCTCCATCAATACCACCGTCTACTGAGGAGATAAAATTGAAGATTGGACTTTTCATCAAAAGCTTCAGTGTAATGACAACTGTGTCACTTTGCCTTAACCAGCTGCGAAGAAACCTCGTCATTACTAAATTAATTGTATACAAAACAGTGATTTTTATAATTTGTTGTAATTTCATAGGCCTAATTGCAATGCATGCTGCAATGTTTTTGGCATTTCTTGAAATTAAAATTGCAGGAGGAGGTGAAAACTGCAAAAACAGCTGGAATTCTTTTGTATAATTTATTAAAATTGATTAAAATCAAAGGCAGATTGTTCCAATGAGAAGAAGACCACACTGATCTGGGTTTGTGATTTGTCCTACACTAACGATACCACTCACCATTCATTCTTTCAGCATGTGCAACTAATCTGGATGCAGCAGCTTCTATCATGGTGATTTGTCTTGTCCGTTGTTGACTCTTTTATGCCGGTCTCCAGGTGTATTTTGCAGTAGAAGAGTGTCTGTTAATCAATGTCTTTTGTGTTCCATCACAGTGTTGCACATGGCACAAAACAGTTTACCAACATCAGAGTATTGCCTTGCATGGTCTTTAGCACTAATTTTTGTTTGTAAATGTCAGACGATTGTGTCGCATGTTTGCATCTTCACAACCAGAAACAAGAGTTTGGTGACGAACGGGGGACCGCTATGATTGGTGAAACTCACAGGGAACTAGGATTATTGGTGGATTTGCTGAAAAGTTGTGGTGATTGGGCAAAATTGTAAGGTTGGTTTAGTTTGCGTTAATTGTTGACATCATGATATCACAACATCCTGGAGAGGCTGAAAATTGAGCTTCCAAGTTCATACTTTACCCTGGAGATTACAGTTGAGAAGACATTTCAGTAGGACTGCCTCTTTAAAATTGGAGATTTGAATCATCAGTTGGAGACCCCTCAGTCTACTGAGATTAATTTTCACGCTACTCTTTGATACAGACAGCTGCGGACGTGATGCAGCAGCACGGAGGAGGAGAAACTTTTCATCGTAAGGCTCTGAGATAACATTAGCTTCTCTCTTCTCTTCTGTGGTGAATTAACAGCTCACAATAACTTAATACGATACAGTCTTTGGCTCGTGTTGATTTGTAGTGTTGGCAAAAAATGTTGTTGCACATTTACAATCCATCGTTAGTGCCGTTAGCTTGTTTACTATATTACATGAATGCTGCTGTCACACTGAACCCCACGTCCCGTTAGGCCCCAATCAAACTTCAAAACTTGACATGGAAAAACAAAAAAACAAATCATTGAATATTCGTATTAAATGGCCAAATATAATTCGACTGACATAATTCTGAGATGGGTACACCCTACATTTCAGTCGTATTGCATGATCTTCATCAGCAAATGAAGTATACCCCATTATCACGGAATTATAGGTGCTCAAATTTCCATTTTTGGCTTTAAGAACATCTCCAGAATATGCTCACATTGCTCACATTGTTGTGAATAAAAATGTTTTGCTACTATAAATGGACTATTGATTATTAGATTGTAAAGGAGGATGACCTTTGAGTGCTGGATAAAGAGAAATCACCACAGGGTGCCACAGTATGTGACTCACCAGTGGACACAGTCAGACTGTCTTTTCTTGGTTTTCGGAGGAGGGTTCACCAGACTGGTTCCTTAAAACAAACAAGAAATACATTATACACCATCATATGTTGAGATTGATTAGTTAGTGTACAAAAAGTCATGCTCAGTGTGACATATTTACCTTTACATCCAAAAGAAAAGAAGCAAAATATAGATTTTGCGTCACACTCTCATTTATTCCAAGTTATTCAGACCAGAATTTGGGATTTATTTTAATTCGAAAAAGCTGAAATACTGCTTTTACACTTGCTTTTTACTGATCATATTCGGCACATGAAAGGTGCACCAAAATTATGTTTCGACACCAATATTTTGGAGCTGAAATCTGACTTTGATTTTATGTTCATATTCACACCATACCATCTGTTATCTATCTATTAAAATACCACACAATAATGTAATTAAACCAAGTGAATCCATTTTAACCCGGATGAGTGTTATATTTTCCAAACTGTACTGTGTAATTGACTGACATCAGGGTCATTTTGTATTGGTTTTAAGTCAATGATTTGCACTTCCATCCATCCATTTATCTATTATCTATAACTGCTAATCACAGGGCTTTCAGACAACCTTTCACACTCACATTCACACCTACAGTACATATAATTTAGAGTCAACACTGAACCTTCATGTCTTTGGACTGTGGGAGGAAGCCAGATTACCTTGAGGAAACTCATTCTGGTACAGTACGAGCAGAGCTTGCAAACTCTTCACATAAACGCCATTTGTTAACAGAAACTGTAAATGACCCTACTTCTCACTTGATTTATTACCTTAGTAAACAATTTCCTAATGAGTTTATGGTCTTAGTTGCTAGTTTGATGTCTTCTTCAGTGCAGCATGATGTTAACTGGCCAGCGCAACATGATGTGTAAATGGTCCCATTTAGAGTAAAACAGACAATAAAGCAGGGTATGCTTTGGGGCGTGGCTACCTTGTGATTGACAAGTCACTACTACCTGTGTTCATTTTAAATAGTCGTGATGTGTGCTTTAGATGTTGTCATTGTTTTTGTCTTTGAACTTCGAACCTTTCAGAGAGTATTTTCACTTCATGAAAGTAATAGCAACACTTCAGTCGGCTCAAAATGTCTTCTTCAGTGTCCGGTGATACTATAATACCGGGGAAGTACATTTTGTTTTTTTGCTAGCCAAAATTAGCATTTCAGTTAATGTAACTATTAACATAAAACATGGATGCCCCTGAAAAGTTTACCTTGAAGTATTGAAGCTAACTTTGTTGGTTGGGACTTTGCACGGCATAGTGAGGAGCCAGGGGCAGTCAGGTTTAGGGGTGGGGGGAAAAAAAGATTTTTAGATGCATCGAGATTCTGTCTTGAGCGAAGCGAGCATTGATGTGGGAAACTCACCATCGAATAATAATTTTATTTTTATATTTCTTTTTCAAATTACTGTAACTCCTCGACCGTTCATGCTATCGACGTAATTCCAACGGATTCTGAAAGCTGAGAAGTGGAGCTTTCCAGTGATATACATTACGGTAGCGACGTTGTTACCTGTGGAGGAGGGGAGGGAAGTGAGCACAGCAGGAGGAGAGTGACAGCTGATGAGGAGAATGCAAAATGGAGTGATTTAGTGGTGTTTTAGCAGAGTTTTGGTGAGTTTCAGTGGAGTTTGGGTGGCATTTTCTTTGTAAGTAATAGTTAGTGTTGTAAATAATAGTATTTGTGGTTTTTTGAGAGCTTTTTAGTTTTTTTTATGCCGTGTTTTTGAGTGTTTTTGCCATGTTTTCGTCGTGTTTTCACCATAGTTCGTAGTTTTGCCATCGTTCATCTTTTTTGCAATAGTTAGTGTGTTTTATAGTTCGTAGATAGTTATAGCCAGTTATAGTTTTGTAAATGCTGGAGGAGACGAGGGACAGGAGAGTCCCGTTGAGATTTGTGGATGAGGAGGATGGACCGGAGGAGACTGGTGGAGTGTAGTCATCTCAACCACAGTAAGTAATAGCATTTGTATGCACTGGATATGTATTCCCAGTTTTATTAGAATAATGTTTTTCAATATCTAGTGTAAATTTTCTTATTTGCTTAGAATCGAGAATTGTTTTATAATCGAAATCATTGCCCTCAGAATCGGAATTGAATCGAATCGTGAGGTGCCTAGAGATTCCCACCCCTAGTCAGGTTGCCTGATATACGTGGTGGTGCATAGTGTCTTTGGGTCCTCAGTCAGATCCACCCTCCACTCCTCCCCAGCTCCATCCTCTCTGACGAATATGATTACTTCTGGCTCCATATAATGAAGATGGCGACGGCCACAATATCACTTGTGCCTTAAAAATTGGAGTCCACAGACCTATTGGCAGAGGTGAGAATCACCAGAGGCACCATGATATGATATTATCACAGTGCTTAAGTCACAATGCAATATCATTGCGAATGTAAATGGTTTGCGATATGCGTAGCATGAGTATTGCAACAACATATTTTGCACTAACATATATTGCAGTGTATTGTGATTTATTACCATTTTTCACCAATGGGTGATGTCTGTTGGCTGTGTCTGCTTCTTTTATACAGTGAATGGTTGCATTGTACTTAAATTGCACGTGCATGGACAGAAAAAGATCTCTGATCCCCAGGATACTTAATTACAGCTTAATTGATAAACAATCTGAGGTGTTGTGATTAAAATATACAGTATGTGCTTTAAACCCCTCATAGCTGCTGAGTAACACATCACCTCACACATCATGTGGACTGTTCTTATGTTTTCATGGGAAAACATAGGACAGAGAGCTCTATTCATCCTGCAGCCTGTTGGTTTGTGTCTGACCTTTGAGTGCAGCTGGGTGCTGCTTTTATTCAGCTCTCCTGTGCAGCCAATAGAGGACCTGGTTTGCAACCTGATGCAGCTAAAAATGGCATTATCAGTCCTTTTCCATATTCATGAGTCCCGTGTCACATGATCACTTTGCTGGCACATCTCCGCCGCTTCATTTCCTCCTTTGAATTTTTAAGCCTTTATATAAGATTGGTGGGTTTAATGGCATTTTTATTTAAATCTAATGGAGTAATAGTTCATCAATTACAAGTATTGTAATTATAATTTACATAATAAATGAGCCCATATGCGCGGCGGAATAATCAACATCAGTCGTGTTGAATTACACTGGATTTGATTTTGTCTCACTGTATAACCTCTCCACTGGCTCTGAGGTCAGTTTGACAACATACTCAATCACCCTAATGAAAGATCGTCCTTGCAGGTGTTTGTGTGGCTTTTGTGTTGACAGGCTCAGCCGTCCTCTGGGGAAATCATCTCCCCTTCATGGACAAGTTCTTGTAAGATGTTGTGTGTGTGCATGCATGTGTGTGTTGTTGTATTTATCCATGTGCAAGGGCAGATCATGGCTCACTATGAAGTGACAAACACACACACACACAGACATGCACCCAGGGATCTCGAGATCCTGGGGGATTTTTTTGACGTGTCCTTGAAGGTGACGGGCGCCCAGAGGGGCTGCGAAACACAAACAAGGCATGTTAATGTGTGTAGAAGGGGTCATCTTAGGTTACACGCCGTTGCCCAACATCCTTGGCGTCTCCCCACTACCCAGCCAATCACAGCCAAGGACTCAGTGATGCAGTGCCCCTCTTACTGGAGGGATTCCTAGGAACTGCCGCGTGATGACGCTGGCTTGAACAGCCCAGAGTCTCTCCTGTCTCTCTCACACCTCCTCCTCCTCCTCCGCCTCCTCTTCTCTGCCCCCAGGTTTCTGTCTCCTAGCCGTACACGAGGTGCAGCCGCCGCCTGTGTTTGAACAGAAGGTGATCTAGCGCCATCCACTCTGCTCCCACAAGACTGGCTATATAGACGGCAGACAGAGTCATCATCCAGCCCTCTTTCTCTCCTCCTCCCTCTCTCCTCCAAACCAAGCTCCACCTCTCACTTTCCCTCCTTCTCTCTCTCCCTCTCTTTCTCTCGCAGCCTTACACTCATACACACACTCTCTCTCTCTCCAAGACTCCCATCTTCTACTCCAGATGAGCGTGCCTCCTTGTCAGGGTGAGCAGATTCGGAGCTGAAGGTGTTGCCAGGTAAGAGCGCACATTTCCTCTTTGGGTCAGCCCAGAAGTTACAAAGAAACAGGGTGTCCCTTGATTGTTTGTGGGTGGGTTTTTTTCGTGGCGGTGTGTGTGTGTTGAAGTATTGGTGTCTCGGTGACATAATCAGGAAGGGTGGGTGCTTTGAGGGTGCCACAGGGGAAGTGCACTTTGCTACAACTCCCAACCCCTCTCCGCCGTGACACAATTTTTTGGCGCCTGTTTTTGCCGCGCCTTTCATCGCCATGTGCGCCTTTCAACGCCTTTTGTGTTTGCTGGGGGAAACTGCTGTAGGTACAGGGTACGCAGCTGGCAATATCAGATCAACATATAGAGCATGTCTCGTTGCGAGGGGAGACCACGGTGTGGATGTGGGCGGATGGAGAGACTAGGAGAGAGGAGAGGAGGGGAGGGGAATGGAGACGGAAGACGAGCAGCTGCTTTCATCCCATGGAAGCTAATCCCTCCGTTTGTTCACCTCTCTCCATCAGATAAAATGGGCCGGCTGTGGCTCTGGTGCCCTGTGTTTTTTTTCTCTCTCTCTCTCCACTCTCCTCCATCCTTCAATTGTGATGGGTTTATCTTGGGCAGGGAGGAAAGAGGCAAGCTATTGATTCGGAAATGAGCTGTAATGCTATTTGAAAAGGGAACAAGACATCCCTCTCTGCCTGTGACTTTTCTCCTGCACGCTTTTGTTCCTCTCTGTACCTTGTGCTGATAATCTATTAGACAAACTCACCGCTGATAATGAATTCCTGCAGTCTCTCTAAGCTCATGAATCTATACAGTGAGCAGATACAATTGAAAAACCACTTGACTTGCATATGGTACAATATCTCAGCTATTTTTGTGATTGGCGGGAACCCCCCACGCTGTAAAGGAGGCTTATCACCTCTCACAGGTTCACTGATAGATTGCCGAATGGCTACTGCACAGTGCACACGGAAAAGGAACGGCTCCTGGCTCTCGGCAAACATGTCAAGCATATCCGTGGTGATTGTAGCGCGGCTTCGCTGACAAATAAGGTACCGTCAAAAGACTGGGGCGGCCTATCACCTCTCGCCTGCTCCCGGATTACCTAATATCTGAGGAGGCAGGTTCAGGCAATGCAACAGGAGAGAAAGAGAAGGGAGAGGAGGGGAGGGGAGGGGAGTGGGTTTAGGGGGTTGCTCAGGTGTTGCTGTTTAGCCTAGTGCTCGGAATACATTAGCCGGGAAGCTCCCATGTGTCAAACTGTTACCAGGTGACAGAGAGAGTGAGAGCGAGGCAGCACTCCATGCTTCTCACACCCAAATCTAAATGACCCCTCAGCTCATTTCCCAAGGCAGAGCTTATGTTTACATACTCTCAGGGAGCTTCTGCAGATGCTCCATTTCATAAGCACTAACTGAATCAGACAGGCTGAGGCTGTGTCTGCACTGATGGATGCAGCGTGGACTGTTGGCTGGCAATCACTTTTTGAAACAGGTAGGAGATATTTTCAGGGTTTCAGGGAGCCCTGACTGAGTGTAGTCATGGCACAGGGTGCTATTTGAAATTGTGTGATATGAGTTTGGGGTCAGGATTACAGCTGCACCCAACCCAGAATGATGCCAGTCGAATTGGATTTGGCTGTTCAACACAAATATTTGACTTCTCATTCCTTTTCGAATAGAGTTTAAGAATTTACTAAATGTGGTTCGGTGGGATGTTCAGGGTGGCAGCAAAGTTCACATAGTAAACAATAGGGATGTTCCTGGCGACTAATTTCCCTGTCGACTAAACGAAAATTTTAATTAAGAAAAAAGGAAAACACTCAAACAGTCAAAATTAAGCACAATTTATTAAGTATTTGAAACTTTGTCCCAAAAATACTGTGTGCATTAAGAGCCCTTTGAAGCCTTTAATCACAATCTTCAACAACCATGTCAGATTTTAAATGCCGCTACGAGACACTTTGCGCCGTGCAGTATGAATGTGAAAATGACGGCAACTCAGTCAAAAGTTAACCACTAAAATAACATCTAAAATACATAAATAACCTCTGAAATGTGGGGCACATTGAACCTTGCAGATTATCTTTATTTCCCATTGTGCTGTTTTAAAATTCCAGTCTACTCGAGCATTACTGCGTGGAGAGTGACTGCTGTTTGACGGCTCTGTAGCACCCACTAGTGGCGGGCAGCTGCATGACAGTTAAGCAACCTTGTACATGAATGAAACACTAATTGGTTTGACCGACTAATATTTCTGGTCCCAACTAGCGATGGGGCGGCTGTTAATTGTTTAGAAGATTAATCGCGCGCATCTCTAGTAAACAAGCCCTCCAAGCTAATGTGTACTAGCTACGCCAATGACGGCCTGGAAATGTACAACATTTTTGTTGATATGTACATATCAAACAAAGCCAGACACTGTATCGTATTAATTTGTTGTGGGCTGTGAATTCTCCACTTCTAAGCAGATGGCAGAAGAAAACATTATTTCAGAACCTGACAGGGCAAAGCCTCCATCAACTTAGACTCACCCTGGGTCTGGGTCGGCAGCTGCCTGTACCAGAGAGCAGTGTGAAAGCGAGAAGCGCTCAAGGGGTGTCCCGAATGGTTTATGGTAGTGTTGCACGGTATACCGGTACTAAAATAGTACCGCGGTACTAGAGTATTCCAAACGGTACTATACTGCATTTGGAAAATACCGGTACTTTGAAATTGATTCAATTCATTAATTTATTTTACTCATTTATGCACACAAACGCCTTTCTTGTTCCTACTGGAGCACAGATTGCAAAAGTGGTGTGTATCACAACACCTGTATCAACATTCGCAGCTGGCGCACGTGAAAAAAGACGAGAAAGTCTGCCTCGCAAAGGGAGACAACACGAGACAGCACCAACTTGGTGAAACATTTGAGTTACCAAACCGTGATGTCTGTACCGAGGAACTTACCGAACCATGATTTTTTGGTACCGTTACACCCCTACTATTTATTGTTCTAAAGGTTTGTATCCAAAAGGACTTTTCTTTAGGAAAAGTACCGAAGAGTATCGAAAAGTATCAAAATTCATATTGGTATTGGTACCGAAACAAAGATTTTGGTATTGTGACAACACTAGTTTATGGCTTCTGAGCTTAAGTGATAATTACCTGCAAATATCCGAAGTTTTGCAATAGGCAACCAAACCCGACACTGCATTCAGTGCCACTGCATGTGTGTGTGAGAGAGAAACAGAGTGGAGGGCACATGAGCTAGAGGTTGCCTCGAATCTCGGTCGACTAAGGGGTGTCTGAATCAAATCTTCGACTTTTAAGGTGCAGCAATGAAGTGCTAGAGAAATTGTGGATTCCTAATTTTGGCTCTAAAGTCTCAACACGTCATCTTCTGATCTTATTTACACCAAGCTTGAGAGGACGGGGGCAGATGTTGACTCCCAAAGTAATCAAGTGGCCAGTCAGCTGTCGCCTGAGGTGTTGTCATGTTTTATCAGGCTTGTTAAGCAGCTATTAATGAGAGATAAAGGCCCAACGTCCCAAACCTGGTGTCCAAGCAACAATAACCTTTTGTTTGGTTATCTGGGGCGAACTTTTCAAAAAGCCAAAGGCAAGGATAAAAGGGCGTCTGCCAAGATTGCTTTACATTTGTCTGAAGCCTCTCACTTATGATCAGTTTAGTAGAAGATGGATGGAGGTGAGGGCAAAGGAAGTGGAGCCAGGGAAAAGCAAAGTGTACCCAAAGCAGCAGGACGGCAAAAATAATGAGACGGGTGTTTGTTTCTGCTCTGGATAGCAATGCAGAATGGATGCTATAAATAACATCTCTCTTATGATTTGACCTTGGGTGGCCATTTGGTGGTGGGCGCCTGTGAGTAGGGATGTGACCAGATCAGTGACACTGTCACCACAGAGACCGACTCATGCTGGTGGAGATGGATGCCTCTGGAGTAGTTTCCCTGCTCTCTCTTCTTGCTGGGCTTTTTCTCTCTGTCCAAATACTTCCCTATATCCATCATTACGATCTTCTCATCCTTGTGCCCTCATCCTGTGGAGCTGATTATTGATTGACTATTAATTACAGCCCAGTCACGATCACTGTGTCACTGCCACAGTAGGTCAAATACATCGATTGAACACTGTAAAAATATATAATGCTGCTCAAGCTAATGTAGTATGCAGTCCAACTGACCTTGTAATGAGAAACAGCAAAAGACACCCAAAGTCAATCATAGATCAATCTGTCATACAAGTTTCAAACTGCAAATGTTCAGCTGCAGAGGAGAGAAGCAGCTTTCAGTGTAAAGCAAAAACTGATAAGAAACTTCATCACATTTCAAATATACTTCTTCTGTCATTAAGTATGAAATCTGACTAAATTAACTCGCGCAGTTTTTCGATTCCTCCAGGTAAACACGACAGCATACAGTTTTCTATTAGCCGTGTTTGTTTTCTTCATGGAACTGAAATATTGAACACTGCCTGTTAGCCAGCCAGCGTGGCATCACAGAGTGAGATCATTTTCTACAAAGTTGTTTTGCGAATTAACCATGCCTTCAGTGTATGTACATTAAATATAGGCTTATGCTTCTATGTGCCTTCCAAATCTCCTCTGAAGATAGATATGCAAATCTGCAGTATCCAATCTAGAGTGTAGAGTTTGCTCACATAGATTGCTTCTCAGGGTCAAAACAAGTGAGGTTGTTGTGAATATTTCACACTGTGACTTATCGGTCGAACTCAATTAAATAAACAAAATTAAAGAGAGCGAAGTAATTCAGCTGAATTGATTTTTCTGACAGTGACAGCGTATTATTTTCATCCTGATGCCAGACATTTCAATCATACTGATGATTTCTGGACAAAATCTTATTAAGTGCTACATGACGAAGCTACTCCAACACACTTTGTGGAGAATTAAGATTGATTTTTTTGGCAGTATCTCTTGGCACTTGTAGCACTTGGGATAGAATAAGGGCCTGTCTATATGTGTACAGATATTTTTGAAAACGGATAGTTTCCAAAGGTCAACATGCAAGGAGAGTTTTCAAAAGAATTTTCAAAACTCTGGACCATTGACTTTATGTATTGGTGAACAAATGCTCTCTACTTACTTCCACTGTACAGAAGTGAAGCGAAAATATTCTGGATGTGGTTGTTGCCATCTTGCTCTGGTGATGTCATTTGGAGCCAGACACTGCTCAGTAGCAATCTCTGCGGTATCAAGTTTTCCACAGAAACACCCCAACATAAAATTACCTCAACTGAGAGAAACCATCTTTGGGAAAAATTTATTTGATGTGTACTTTGAGTTTCTAGTTTGGCCCATGTCTCATCCACTAACATAGAGAGGGTGGCCTTTATGACCTATACTGCAGCCAGCCACCAGGGGGCGATTGAGATGTTTTGGCTTCACTTTTGGGGAGTTGTCATGTTTTCCATTTTTATACAGTCTTTGGAGTCGACATATGAAATGGAGCTTTTAGGAAACTATGATGTCATATAGGGCCATTGTTTCTTTATGTAATTAGCATTAGCGGACTACTGATTTTTCTACGTTTCCTTAGCACAGTGTGGTCTAATAACTACTTTGCACTTTAACTTAGTATTGATGTGCCGTTTGACAGATGAATGAAGGCGTGTGCTGTGCCCAGTATTGTTTGGGCCACCTCTTCTGTGGTTTAATGTCCACCAGATGCGATGGCTTTGGATCAAGCCTGGTCGCACCAGCCAATGGTGGCACATTGTCAAGAGTTAGACTGTTGTCAGTAGGAAGTCGGAGGAAAACTTTAGCATGTCTAGAGCATCACTCATATCTTTGAGTGAGCTCCTTCGTCCTTATATCAAACGATAATCAATGGTGATGAGATCTCCTGTGGGTGTTTTTGGAAAGGTAACGTTAGCCTGCACACTTTACCACCTTTGTGACAAGACAAGACTGTCTTGTAGTGTGGATGGAGATATTTTGTAAAGGGAGGGGATGTGGATTTCCATTCTGGATATGTGTAGACAGTGCCTCAACCGTGTCGAAACAAATTATGAAATCTTAAAGTCTAAAATGGCTTACGTTATCCATTAGGATTCAGGGTAAAATATGAATCCAGCACCTTGAATTTCACATTTTGCTTCTGAAAATCATTTTCCTAAGACCACCCTGAACTCCATTATGTGTACAGTAATAAGGCACTAACTGGGGAAGCTCCTCCTCGTAGCTCTTATAGCTAGGCTAACTGGTATCAGTGTTGTTTTAAAGACCTGACACTGATAAGCTAATTATCTTGGTCTAAGTCCTGAGTTGAAGCTCAGTGTTTGACGAGGTGTATAGAACTCAGGACTGCTTGATCTCTGTATACCCACAGAGATAAGACTCAGATTACATGATCAATCCACACGCACACACATACTCATTCTATTGGCAGAGTTAAACAAAGACACATATGTGTTCTTATAAAGGAAATTCCATTAAAGGAGGTAGTTTATTCATCTCACAGCAACCAAGGATGAGACCCCAACTCTTGGACATTTAATACAATTCCAGGGACGAAAGATGTCAGCAAAAATAAAAAACAGCATCTCCCAAATGTCAACTTGAGTCTTCTCTGCTGACTTCATCATGCAGCATATTTGACAGCATATCATATGGTGTAAAGCCGCTGAATTTAACAGAGCATGAGCGGGACCTTTTCTCACAATGCAACAAAGCTTATGAGGGTGTTTTCATTTGTGCAGAGGAACCACAGCATTGTTTGGTGAGCGACAAAAGCCCATTCTTCCAGCTGTATGCCACTGCATTTAAATTCATATTTATCAGCTGCTGCTCGGTCAAAACAGTTGCTGTTAAGTCGCAGTGAGTCGGAAGGGATCAGCCCCGAAGCCTGAGCAATGTCTAATGAAGCCAGTCAAAAAAAAAAAAGTCTGTGTTGGATATGTCTGCCTCAGTTTGCAGATTCAACAACAGTCTGCTTAATTAAATATACATAAGTGAATGGCTTCAGAGTAGTCAGAGAAAATTAATGTTACAATGACTTAACTTAGATTTCTCTTCCCAGGGAAAGTCCTCAGAAAAAATAATATTACTGGATGTTATTAATTTTGACTGCCTGTCATAAATGTACAATAGCCTGTACAAAGTGTAGTTATGGAGCCTTTATTTCATGGCTTTGTCATGACTGTCTGGCAGAGAGATTTTCATTTACAGAAGTTATCTTGGGTGTCCACGTATAGCGACGGTGGCGGAGGGGAGGTGTTTCATTGTGATAGGTAAGGACGAGAAAATGATTTTATGGCAAAACTTCCAGTCTGAGAGCTGTAATTTTAAAATCCCCTTTAGGGGGAAATTGCTTTTGCCCTCCTACAATTTTTTAATATCCTGATTCATACTTAGGGCTGGTAAAACGCATCACCTACCCATAGCATTTCTCCTGCCGCTGCCTGAAGGTGCTTTGTGGGGAAGTTATTAGAGATTAATACCATCTGGGTGTGTGGGACCGCAGAGGGACAGAAGCCTTGCCCCGTGTGCTCCATGTCTGTCCTCCTGAGCCCCCAGCCTCGCCTCTACATAGTGGGTGAAACATCCCCTTTGCCTAATGAAAGACTGTATTAATTATTACTGAAGGGCAAGCAGCATAAAAAAGAGGCACTGGAGGACATTTTTAATGTTTCATGAATGTAATAAGGTGTTTTTAAAAAAAAGGCCATCCTTCTGTTCCCATGCTTACCTTAAACGCTCATGCACATCCACCCAGCCCTAAAGACACATGGGGGCATCCCATGATGCACCTGCTCAACATGCTGATATCAAGGCAGCAGCCTCCACTCACTCACTCATGATGCTAGTGGCACCATTTCATGTGTGTGTTAGACGTACTGGGCTTTCCTCCAATTTCATATAAATCCATCTGTGTCATTATTGGATGCTCAAAGCAGCATGCGCAGTCTAAAGAGCATGAAAGTCCACTCAGGGTGGGCGGCTGAGGTGGGTAGGTCCAACAAACACGAGAATTTGACCCAGGAGAGTGGTGTTCAAGACCAATCAACAACAACATCAATTGTGGTGTTTGTGCCATTTAAAGCCGGGTGTTCTTTTAGCGACATCGGCCATCTTTTCCTAATCATTACCAAGTAGTTTTGTTGCCTCAGTCTATCTGGTGACCCCCTCCATTCGTGATCTTCTCCGAACGCCTAACCAAGTAGTTTTGTTGCCTAAGCCCAACCTCTAAAAGCCTTCTTACTGCCACGTTTGTGCCACTTGAAGAGGGGTGTTTCTTTAGTGACATTTCCAATCTTTTCTCAACTGTAACCGAAGAGTTTTGTTGTCTAAACCTAACCGCCGACCCCTTTTTACTGCCATGTTTGTGCCAGATGTCTTCGATCTTTCCTTTACCATAACCAGGAAGATTTGTTGCCTAAACCTGACTGATGACCCTTCCATCTGCGATCTAACTCCCTAACTATAACCAAGTAGTTTTGCTGTTTAAATCTAATGGCGAGCCCCCTCAGTCTGTGATCTTTTCTTAACCATAACAAAGTAGTTTTGTTGCCTAAACCTAACCGCCGACCCTTTCTTACCACCGCGTTTGTGCCACTTAAAGACAGGTGTTTCTTTAGCGACATCTCTGATATGTCCTTAACCATAACCAAGTAGTTTAGTTGCCTAACCTAACAGCCAACCCCTTCCATCTGGGATCTTTTCTTAACCATAACCAAGTAGTTTTGTTTCCTTAATCTAAAGACTGACCCCCTCTTACCGCCCTGTTTGTGACATTTAAAGCCTAGTGTTCTTTTTGTGATGTCTGTTGTCCTTTCCTAATCATAACCAAGTACTTTTGTTGCCTAAACCTAATAGCTGACCTCTTTCATCTGTGCTTTTTTCCTCACCTTAACTAAGTAGTATAGTTGCCTAAATCTAACCACCAACCCTCTCCCTCTATGTTTCTTTCCTTCCCATCACTAAGTAGTTGCCTTGCCTTGCCTTAACTTAATCCCCGTTCTGGGGCGTCAGTGGCTTAGTGGGTAGAGCAGGCGCCCCATGTACAAGGCTATTCGAGGTTCGAGTCCAGCCTGTGGCCCTTTGCTGCATGTCACCCCCCCCCCCCCCCAAAACCTACCTGTCCTGTCCATTAAAGGCAAAAATGCCCTAAAAAATATCTTTTAAAAAAACCAAAACTTAATCCCCTTCTTCACGCTGCGTCAAGATACAATGCAAAAGACTCCCCTCAGCTTTATTTCAGGAATGCCAACGGCTTCTGCCCAGCTGGCAAAATATGAGGAGCAGGGATGAGATCACGTTGAAGGCGGTAGAAAAGAAAATAGAGGAGAGCGTGGCACCTTACCTCCAGGGTAATGTCAGTAATAACCTAACCAACTGCTGTTCTTTGTGTAATTGTGTTTTTGGCTCACATTGTTCATTTTTTTTGTCCGAAATGATTAGATTAGAGGTGCTCCACCATGGTCCCCTGTTGATTTAGCCACTCTGTATTAAGTGTAAAGTGTCAGTATGGAGATGAGCCTGGAATCCAAATTACTAGTGTCCATTCTTTAGCCTACCTCCCATTCATGAGTTTGTAAGAGCAAAACGGCTGCAATTTTTGGTGTAAATTAAGTAATGTGGACCGACTGTCACAAAGTGGAATGCATCAATTTGAACAAAATGACACATTCACAACTCAACGCATCATGCCGAGTCTTATCTAAAGGAGAAAAGGCTAATTGTGATTTTTACAGCTCGTACAAGCTCACAATCCTCCAGAGGCTCCGTCAGTGTCCCCAGAATATGTCAGCACGACGAGGGGAAACAGAAAAAGCTGCGTCCAATAAGTTGCCTCTTGGCTCTGCTTACAGTTTACTTGCTGCTCCTGGGCGCCCTCGGAGGATGCATGAGTCATAAAGCAACACGACACCCTGGCAGTGTGTGCAAAATACACGGACATGATGGAGTAAAAAAAAAAGGCAATTAAAATCAGTGTCACCCTGCACTGCCCTGGCTGTGACACAAATGACCTTGGTGGAATTTTAAACTTGTCACGATAAATTCAACATGTGCTGGAAAGCTTGAATAGTTGTCACAGATATACAACTTATTGCTTCTCTCACTGTCAACTGAGTTCACATTGGACTGAAGAGAGCAGCTTTCTCAAGTGAGTCTCATGGCTGCATGTTTTTGCTACCAATCAAGGTCATTGCATGCTTATTAAATTCACCGTGGATGGATTAAAAAGAGTAAATGAACAGACACAAAACACACCGTTACAGCCTTAATATTTCCAAGTGACCCTACTGTGAAGATGATTTAATTCTTCTCTCTAATACAGCAATGCAAGAGGGGTCATTAGCTGTTGAACGAGTGAGTCCTTGTGTCCCTGTTGGACAGGAACCCCCCTCCTACAGCGTGGCTCAGCCCTGCTGTGGGAAAGAGATTGTGCGGGAGTGATAAGGAAAAGGCATTCCTCCCTTTCACCCCACCTTTTCTCATCTCTGGCCCCGGCAATTCTCCATTACTGTTAGTCGAGCAGCATGTGTGCCCTCCGCTGCCGACCGCCACTGAGATTTGCCTCTGATGCAAACATCCTTGTTTGTCGCCATGGCAACCAAGTCTCCTGCCTGCTGTAGGTTGTCATGCCAGCTGCCTCTCCCATGCTCTTCCTCACCCATCAGCCACTGTACTGTACATGGCACGTGCGAGTGTTGTACATCGCTCTACGTGATCCGTCTGGTTATCTATCATAAGCTGCTCTCATTACGTCGCACCGCTGTCCCTGCTCCTTCTTCAGGGGGTCCCCTTTTTACGTAGATTAAAAAAACAAAACATGGTATTACACCCTCAACTACAGGAATATTTTCATTTGAGGGAACTGCCAACCGACACAGTAAGAGTAAATTGCCGGAATAATGGCACAACCAGCGAAAGCCCACAGCTCAAAAGATGGGGGGAGATATAACAGCAAGTGGCCTCAATTTCCACTTCTCTTGTTTACTCTACAAACCAATTCATCCTTGAGAAATGGAGCGGTCTTGACATGTTTGGGGCTCCCGTGAAGGATGATGCAAATGTGGAGGCATATAGGTCCGTGCTGTGCGGAGTTCATTCTCAAAGCGCAGCATCTTGGGGGGGCAGACAGCGGCCTTTCTTCCAAAACATGTCCACCCAGTCAGACGAAAAAACACTCATTACCACAGCGCCACGGGGCCGACCCGACCCACTTGGGGATAATAACTAGGCATCTGCTTAAATTTGATATAATGCTGGCATACTGGGTAGTCTGGGGTCTGCGATAGTGGCAGAAATTATTGTGGTCTCTTAAGCTGTTTGACTTCCTGCTCTTTGCTGCTTAAGCTAAAGCATCTGAAGTGATCCCCGCTCAGTTATTCACACCAGAGGGTTTAATGGGATCTTTACAATGAAGCCTGAGGTTAAACTTTACAATATTCTGAGAGGATGATTGCCCATATTTACTGCCTTGTAGAGAACGGAGAGCTTAGACTATCATGATAATGGGTGACTTTTTTACCCTCCGATAGGCTGGGCTTCAGGCTTCAGGAGCCATTTTTGCTGCTGGTAAAATTTCAGAGATTACATTTGCTGTTCCTTATCTCCTAAATTAACTCATTACCTTGACATCCTGCTTTCCCTCGCTGGGAACAGATTGGCCTTGAATTTCTAATGAAACATGGCTGTCCCTTCACGTCCCATACGCACAGCGAGATTCTTAAACTCTCAGGCCTGTACTTGCCATTGATTTCTACTCCACCAGCCAGATGAGTAACCTTGAGGATGGGGGTGTAAACATGAGAAAGAAAGGAAGACAAGCACTGGGGCAAAAATATAATGCCTCCTATGTCAGTTCCATCAAACTGGCAGCGTGATTTTTTTGTTTCTTGGTGACAAAATCATCAAAACTCCTGAAAAATGGACTCGGTGCCGAACAATTGAAGAATTTTCCTTACTGTCAGGTCTGTGTCTGTAGTGTGTATCTGGTGTCTCTGTGTGCACCAGTAATACAGTGCTTTTTGGCCAGCAAATTGGTGAGCAAATTTGGTTTCTTGGACATATTTGCTGCAGTTGGGGCCTGGAGGTCAAGCTGTCAAACAATATTTTCATTATTCAACTGCTGTAGTATCTCAAAATAGGTTCCTTGTTGGCAGCCTATACTCCAGGAGGGGTGTCAGGCATACGTAAGTATCTCAAAATTGGCTTGAGAGATACAATGTGCAAAACATTTCCCATAAAGTCGACCATGGTTACTCTCTAAATTGGGTTCAATCAGACCAACTAGGCAAAACATTTCAGTCCTGTCAATCACATCCTTTCCTTGAAGCTCACACTAATTGCATATGCAAATTGCCTGAGATTATGAGTTTGCACCCGCTGTAGGGTTTGGTGATTGCGAGTTGCGATAATGATGGATTTCCTCACATTCATTTCTTAAACGTTGTTAATGAAGAGGCAGCCACTTACAAATGTGGATTATGCATGCATTGTGCATTGCAAAACAAACTCTGCAAGGCTGTCGCCGTTAACAACAAGTATTCCAATTAAAAGTGGTACCCAGGCTGAATATTATTCAACTTTAATGCCGCCAAATCACAATAAAGATGAAATGACTGTTAACACCAAGATTGGCTGATTATCCCCAAATAACTGGGACATTGTTTCCAGAGAAACATGTTGATTGGGTTTTTCAAGTGTAATTTTTTGGTGCTTCAGGCTCCACAAACAAAATGTCTTTCACCTTCATTGTGTTAGGTTAGAGGCAGAGATACGAGGGGTGCACGATTGTGAAGCTTCGGGCTGATACTGATACTGCTGTTTTTGTTGCTGTTGTATTTTGTTTTTGTGGTTATTTAGTCCCCATTTGCAAAAGAAGCAAAGTAATCTTCTGACACCTTGATAGTGAGTTTATTGCATCCATTTGTACTGACAGCATCCTTGGGAAGATCTCGTCAAGATCATGTTCGTCCTGAACATGTTTTATATCGTCCCCAAGACGACAGGATGATGGCTGATATGAGCCATCACATCGCAACAGTGACATCACAGAGCCCATTGACCTGATGATCATTGTACTGTTGTTGAACCTGCTCATTAGTTTAAGTTTGTGGCCGTTAGTCTTGAGCCCTGCTTTTTAGCCTGTGTAATACAGATGTCACACAATAGATAAACATTGGCCACTGTCATCGGTCAATGTCATCCTATTTGCTGATGACAACAAAGCTTACATCAACCAATACTGATGTTGAATGAATGAATGAATGACTATTTTGAACCAAAAATATATATAAAAAGACAAAGACAAAGATAACAGTGTCCAAAAAGGAATAGGTAGAAGTAAAACTTATATGTCCCTACCCCTTTCTTACAGTTCTTCGTTTAACTCGTATATTATTGCAATAAATTACCGAATTTTCAACAAATTCCCAACAAAACCCCAAATTGTAAAACGATTCACCGCTACTTAATGCTCATTTTTACTGAACAGAGCTTGAATGCATCATAACGCCAGGGCCACACTGCCTGCGGAAGCGCCGCAAATAGCCTCGAAGCGCCGAGAAGTGAAGCCAGTTTCCTTACGGCGCCCATGTTAACCGATTGTGTCATCCACACCGGCCACGCCGCCCAGCTCCGCCGCCGGCCCTGCAGTGATCATTTCGGCATCTGGTCTATTTTCTGCACGAGCTGCGAGCAAATGTGTCAAGCCGGGCAGTTACCCATGATGGAAAATGATGGAGAATTTCGGTGGCCCTTGCGTAATGTTACTCAGCGCAACCTCTTTTAGCTGTTAGTTCTGGCTAGCGGCTGCTAATGCTTTTCATCAACTAGCTCTCCCCCTGCCCCCTTCAGCACAGATTAGTTGTTCACAGTGTGGCATTATCTGTCCGTCCTGGAAGAGGGACTCTTCCTAAGTTGCGCTTCTTGATGTTGCTATCATTTTTTTCCCCCTGTTAAAGGGTTTTTTGAGGGGGAGTTTTTCCTTATACGCTGTGAGGGTCCAAGGACAGAGATGTATGCTGTAAAGCCTCTGAGGCAAATTGTGAGTTGTGATATTGGGCTTTGTAAATAAAATTGAATTGAATTGAATTTTAAAAAAAGTCAGGTCCGTCTTCTACTGCGTTCTTTTATGCTGAAGGCATCCCAAATGAAAATCTCTGTTTTTCCCGAATATATTTTCTGTTTTCACCTAGACGATGAAACGCCGTTGTCTTTAGCCCCTCTTTTAGCCAGACACAATAGAAAAACAAAGACGGCGAATAGTAATGGTCGCATTAAAAAATTGATTTTTCAAAAATAAAACAACTATTCGAAATTTGAAAATCGTGACCCATCCCTAAATAGAGTAATTACAAATAAATATTGTTTTAATGTGTAACTATTGAAATGTTCACAAGGGCTTTCATAAACTCCTACAATGTTGCGGCACTGCCGCCTTTGCAGGTTAAAAGTTAATGATAGCGACTTGAAGTGAGGAGGAGCAACACGTCTCCGGCGCTGACAAGCCAGAAACGCTGACTTTTGCATGTGATGCAAAATATTAAAATAACGTCATTATAACACAAAAAATATAAAAATGCGGTGGAGATGTGGTGTTTTTCTTTGCCACCAAAGCCACAGCGGTGTCAGTGTCGGCCGCCATGCTGACTGGTAGTGATCGACGTAAGACACCTGCCAAGGCCGTAACCCTAATCGTGTATTGGCAATCTAGAGCAATGACAATCCACAATATGAAATTTAGAGGCAATCGCACAGCCCTATGGTGTGTGCTGCATCCCTGTTAGATTCCACTTGGGGTGAGTTAGTAAATATAATTTGGTTTGTTTGGGTGAACTGACCCTTTAAAGTCTCCATGGATCACTGTCTTTCCATCCTCTGGAACTTCTGTCATCCTCTGGCTTTGGATTATTTCCGTTCTGTGTCCAGTCTACTTTCTCTGAAGGACAAAGAGTGACAGTGACCACGGATGCCGATGAAATCTTTTGGTTATTTATAGTCAGTGCCAGTGGGGGTGTGGGGAGATTAAAAAGGCAACCATAAACTCAGAAAACCAACAACAGGTTACAACCACAGCAATTGCAGGGGAGCAACAACAAAGGCAGCCGAAGAAATATGAGGATTTAGAAGCCATGTGATCAAGTTGTGAGGTGCAGAGATCCTCTAACAAGCTCAGCAAGCCGACTTACTTTGAAAAGAGCTGACAACACGTTAGCACAGAGATGGCAACAAAGAGCCATGAACTAGAAAAGCAAAAAGCTTCTGCAGGAGGCAACACAACCAGTCATTTGATTTTTTTTTTTTTCACCAATACCAACAATTAGACTGAGTCAGCCAGCAAGACTATTCACACTGCAGTTAAAAATCAATGACGCGCTTTGTGTGTTCCACATCTCTCTACAAACACGTAAAGGCTTTTTGCAGGGGACAGAATTATCCTCCAAAACTTAAATCCTTTTGATATATATAGAAGAATTTGGACCTTTTTACCGTGTAACATAATGAGCCGCTTTATGGCAGGAGCACAAGCCACCTTGGCTCCTCAGAAAAGGTGCTGAACCTATTCAGTGGCAGCAGGAAGGGCAACTTCTATGTCAGAGCTTCACACAAGCACACACAAACATCCTCGCCCCGCTCAGCCCTGCAGCACCCCTGGACCTGCTCACAGATTATGAGAAGCTTCAATCAATAACTCCAGAGCCTATCCTCCCACTCTGGCTGGCCAACCCGCTAAGAGCCCCCGCGGGGCCTGAGCAGCAGACAAGCTCAGAAAAATATCCCTGCGCTGGCTGTGGACCTGTAACAGACACATGTTGCTGCTTTGAATCGATAGAAAACTTAGTTTTATGGAAGTGTGAACACAACATCGTCCGCCGTGGCGAGCAGGCTGGAGCTCATTATCATTATGATATGCTCAGGGGCTGTTTGCTATGCAGATTTGGGAGGAGCAGGTGCAGTGAGGCATCACAACCACTAGATACTGCTGTAACCTGAATCTGGCTGTCCCTCTGGAGAATCAGACATGACATTGCGTAACAGACTCTCGCAACAACACCTTCATCTGTTCATCTGTAAATACCCAAGATTCAGACAAACAAGGATAGCTCAGTGAGGCTGCACGCTTTGTTTCTTATTTGAGAAAGTTGACAAATTATCAGCACATAATTAAATGTCTCACATTTTATTTTTTCGATAACTTGTGGACGAGCTGATGAGCGTCAAAAGCTGCATCACTGTCGGCACATTAATTTCTGAAGGGCTGTTAACATCTCTTAATTGGCCTTAGTTCCACATTGGTGCACACGGATTTCAATTTTGCTTACACAAATTTCATTATAATTTAAAAAGGCAAAATGGAGATACTGTGCTTTGATCAGCAATTCGCTCCTGACCAGCCGAGCAGTGAAAATTAATTGGATATGTTGGGGATCTTCTTTTTGAAGAAGCTTTAAATCCCAGAAATGTGACCTGTTTGGCTGAATGTTCTGTCCTCTCAGTAGTCCCTTGTTGATATTTGCAGTTTATGTGATTGTGAGAAGCTGTGTGCTCCGCTTCCTCCGCTCCATCCGCTCCCTCACCCTCTTTTCTTGCATCCCTACTGGAAATCACCAGTTGCTGATTGCCCCCAAATCTCAGAGGTGTGCCAGTAGATGATGTTGTCTCACTGTCTCTGTCTGTGTACAGTAAACACAGTCAGTGACTCATGACTCCATCCCAAGCTTCGGGGTCACTACATACTAACTGGCTCTCTGTTTACCCTCAGTCTGCCTCCTATCTCCGGCACTCCTCTGTGCTATCTCTCCCCCTGTCATTCTGCCCACCAGTCTCTCTCTGGGTATAATCCTTTCTCTGGGTGCATATATAAAGAGATTCAGTGGAAAACACACAGCAACAGGGCAACGCCTGGTTCATCGAATTTGCAGGATGACAAGCTCCAAATTAGGGCTGCACGATATTGTTTCTTTTACTGTTAGTGTAAAGACTGACAGAGCCTTTACCATCAGGCAGGGTCCAACAATAAGGACTGCCTGATGGCCTTTGGGCTGGGAAGAAGTTGGGGCAGTGCTCTCTGAGACTTCCCTCATCTTTCCCGTGTCAATCCTAAAACAACGTATGAGTTAAGTAAAAGAGCATTCATTGTGCTTTGGAGAGATATATATGAATGGGTTAAGAGTGATGACTCCTGTTGTAAGAGTAGTGTAGCTCCTTTGGGGAGTGCATAGCAATTGAGACGGAGAGAGTGGGAGTGGATGTGTTTAAAGCAGAAAGGAAATTTTTAAATGGTAGTACCAATGGAACTGTGCCACCTTAAATTTCACTGTGACAACTTTGACCATCCCTTTAGTTTTTATATGACAGACACTTTTAGTAATGAGTGGATCTTCAAGCATTTATATACATGAATTTCAACTGGATTATGTGAACTGCATATATTCTAATCCTCACTCGGAGAAAAAAAAGCATCGTGGATCATTGTTCCTGTGGGCTACAGCAACACTAAACCCCTGAGCTTGCCTGAGAAGGACTAAATGCACAAACCTGCTATATTTAAATATCCCGTGTAGAGAGACTCTCACTGCAGCCTGTTATATTTTGTTCCGGAAATGTCGGCGTGCAGCCTCGTTCTGTGGACGATAGACGAGGTGCAGACTGATAAAGGAGGGAATACAGTGAGTGCTGGACGGAGCAGTGAGTGACAACAACCCCGCCCACATTTAAGAGCACTGTTTGTGGTGGAAACACTAGAGTCTAGGTACCATGTCTGAAGGGTTACTGTTGGTTCCAAAGGTACCATACTGAAAGTGCACCCTTTCAAAGAGCAATTAACTTTTAATTCTTGGGAATATTCAGACACTGAAATTAGAATGTGAAAAAATATTTCACACATTTTTTAAAAAAATAGTTAACACCTGTTAAAATATTTGAGAAAGTATATATAAAATTATAGTACCTTCATCGGAGTAGCCCAAAATTACTCAATTTGAGACTTAATGCAAAATTTTGCCGACAAAAATCAAAACCAAGTGATGCCTCTTGCAACTTATAGTCAAGCTTAGTGAAGCTCCTGAAACTCCACAGTTACCTCTGTAATCCAGCCGTTGTGCTGCATTCGGCTCTCGGGGATGGACGGCCTGGGAGCCGGAGTGTTTGCTGGTGGATTCATGGAGTAAAACTGAAAAACAACACACTCTTTGACTCGTTGCTAGGGTTTGGCAAGCTAACAACTTCCACTCCAAAAGTGCAGCTGCAGGTAAGCTACGCTGTGTCGACTTTTGAATGGTCTAAGTAGGCGTGGATGGAGGCATTTAAGTTTTGTAAGTCTTATAATGGTGGGGAAAAAAACTTGCTGATTACTGTGGCATTTATAGACACTTTGCAAGTCTGTGTTAAGAACTGAGTCCACTTTGAAACCTGTTTATTTATCGCAAGTAATATTGTTACTGCGATATTCAGCAGTTATCGTGTGTTGCATATTTTCCTCATATTATGCAGCCGTACTCCAAATAAATACGTTTAGAGCAGGAAAATAAAAAGGTGCACCACAGAGTATAATATCATTCATTTAATGGCTGTTAAAATTGTCCCACAGAGGCTAAATTATTGTTTCCTGCATTGACCTGCCTCACCAGCCCTCCTTTGATGTGTGTTTGACACAATTTGTGAGCTTGATGTTGTGCCTCAGAGGCATCATTGCAGACTTCTCTGATTGCCTGGAACACAGCCAGATCTGTGTTAATATAACAGACATAATATTTATTGAATATCACCCAGGTTCGTTAACAGAGTTTGGATCATCAGGGGGTCTGAACAGTTACTGAAGAGTCAGTGAATCCTGTTAATACCTTCCTGATTCTTGTGTTTCACATCCTTCACATTAACCAAATAGACCCGTTTCTCTTGTAATCTTATTCAAAACAGGATTTGGTGTTGCTCAGAGGCTTAAAGGGGCAGCGGCTCCCGTAATCTGATACAGCCAGTGAACTAGTCTCTTAAATGTTGAATCGATATGCAGCTAAATACACTGGGTCTTGGTGGTGTGCCAGCATGTGGATCAAAATGACTCCTTGCCTGTTGATAAAAATAACCTGATGCTCAGTTTGTCTGTGTATAGCTGTGTTTTGTCCTATTTCAACCTTGGAGGAAGTGCACTACTTTCTCACTTCCTATGAGGCCGACCTCCACAGGCCTGGAGATGCCGTCTGTCACGGAGAGGAAGTGTGTTAATGACATGGTGGGATGATGTTACCAGTGATAAACAGCCCTGCTTTACAATGCTAACCCCCCAAACACGCATTTATTATCTGTGACTCAGAGCAGGTGATGATATAATGCCTCTATATAATGTAATATATGCATACAGATGGGTCACAAAGTAATGAAAAGGCTGAATAAATGAGCGCAGAGACATAATGAATGCAGATGCGTCTATACAGGGCACAAGGGGTCACTTAATGGTTTAATGAGTATGAAAATGATGTGATCTCAACCTAGTCAAATACACATGGGAGAATTCAGCCCGACGTGTTAGACAGTGCTTTCCACCACCATCGCCTAAACACCAAATAAGGGAATATCACAGATGGTTTTCTTGTCAGTCATTGAATATTTTGTCTTTTCAGACCTTTAAAAGGTCATTTAATATGCTGTGGAAAAGAATTCAGTTGACAGACAGGCAGGTGCAAATGGTGATTATTGGTGACAGGTGGACATTATGTCTCTCACAACCAAAAAGGTTACAAAGAATTTATTTAGAGGGACTGCAGTGCTATTTTTATCTTCTATGAACTATTGTATCCTCAGCATTTTCTTGCTTCTCGAACTTGCACCAACTTGTGGGTGCATATATCCATGTGGAAACCGGTTTAAGTGAATCTTATGTCACTGAAAATACATTCAGGGTTTAAAATGATTAGCGCCGCTCCTCATACGCAGTTACGCAACTATCTTTACTTTAAGCAGCCACAGTCTGGGACAGGAAGGGTTATAAATTCAACACCCACAGACAAGGGTGCACCAATCAGTTGGCCAATATTTGTTCTAAATAGTTTGAAGGCCAATCAGAAGAGCTAATCAGATGATACAAAACATGCGACTTAATTTCTCTATGCTCTGCTAAGATAGCCTCACTCATCTGGGGCTTCAGACAAGGCATGTGAAACCTCATTAGCGTAGGCTAGCAAGCCCGTAACTTAGTGCCTCTCCCTACATGTTGCATTAGACGTGAGAAATGTACCTGGACTTCCCTGGGTGACTGTGTGGTTGACTCACCACCAGGCCACTGCTCTTGCTCCTCTCGACCGACTCTCGACACCCCTTGGGTGCAGTTCTGTTTGTCCAGTCAGCCAGCTCACTCCTCTTTGTGGTTGTTCAGAGTGAATGTGTATTTACATGGATGATTTGTGGGGCGTGTCAAATGCTTTTTCATTCTCTTTTTTCTTCTGAATGTCTTGCGTCTGCCGTCTTCCTCGTAGTGTGCCCGTTCAGCTCAAGGGCCTCCCATACTCTCTCCCCAGGTGCGGCTAATAGCAGCTAATGATTCAATGCCACCAATGCCCAAGTGTGATATACCTGCCTCTACCACACCCACACCTACAAGTCATTAAACTACCATTAAAGCTAACATAACAGTTCATGGTTTATTACTAACCTGACGTCTAACTCACCTTCCTGTGCCAAGTGCAGACACACCATCGCTCTTTCCTTGCTTGCCACACACACACTACACTGAACGCTTCCATAGAGGCTGCCATACACTCTGCTGTTTTCTGACAAAGTTTACATAAAGCTTTGTTTTGTACTGAATTGTGCCCACGCAACTTACATGGCGTCTTTATGTAGACCAGCTCTGTCTCATCTGCACTTCTTCAGGATTTGAGTCTTTTTGTCTCCGGACTGGAAACACAGGCTTGATTAGGAGAGACTGGGGACAACTTTAACAGTCTTTTGGTTTTGACGTCATCACTCAAGTTTCTTGCCTTTGCCACCTTTTTCTCAAAAAAAAAAAAAAAAAAAAAAAATCTGAAAATCCTGGATGTTTTCTCTTCAATAAATCAATAAACAAAAACTCTGAGCCTTTTACACTATGCTCATTTGGGTCAAGCAGCTGCATCACGTTTGTGCCTTTTGGCAAACAAGACACTCCCCTGCACACCCAGCTCAAGTCACTGTGTTGCAGGAGCAGAGTCAGATTCAGCACCACAGCCTACAGGACAGCTCCCTCCTTCACCCACAGCAGCAGCAGTCCAGGCTGAGCCTCATTGCTTCAGCAGACTTCACTGAAACTTTCTCATTATCTTGTGTAATGAGTTGAGGGTATAGATGCAGTGAGTCCCAGACCCCTCCGTCCCCGGGGTGGCTCCTTCTGTCCCACCATCAGTCAGGGAGTCAGTGTGTCAGATGTTTTATTCAACACAGCTGCGTGTATTTTTGGCACCTGGCTGCCTCATCAGAAAGGAACGAGGAGGGGGGGAGAGTGTGTTGTGGGTCTTCCAGAATGGGGTCACGATTGCTTCATGTTTCCAAACCTGCCGGACCACCGCAGGCTAACATCAAACAACCAGAACACCTGTTTCCAGACAGAGTTCCTCGTTCAGCCGCTGCTAAGATGAAAGCACCAGGAAGTTTTTGACTGGGGGGAAATTGCACCAAGATCAAAGATGTGGCGTTGTTTAAATGGCGGAACAGAATGGTTTTAGAATGGTGAATGTTTTTGGGGTCTGCGTGTGAAGTTTATTCCAAAGTAAGACAGCTTGGCTGGTGACGCAGGGGACAGGTGGCCCTCATGAGGCATCAAAAGCTGCACTTAAAGCTCATTTTATCAAGTGTTCTGACTAAATGATGTGATCTCTGTGGTGTAGAAAACAAGGGGTACTTCAGCAACTTTACAACTGATGAAAGGATATTGCACAGACTGACTCGAATTGTTTATAGTTTGATGAGGCAAGTCTCAGGCTCCAGTGATCATGATTTTATTAGTGCTGGCAACAATTGACCTTTGATTGAACAAATACAATGTAATCATGTCTTGTCATGTTTTTAATCTATTAATACCTCCGTGCCAGCGATAGATAAGTTATCTGTCCATCTGTCTGTCTATTCCCAATCTCATGAACGCTATATCTTAAAAACCCCGTGATTGAATGTTTTCATATTTGGCACAGCTGTACACAAGGAAGAATTGATTACTTTTTTGTGGTCAAAGGTCAAGGTCACTGTGACCTCGTCTGACTCTTTCTTGTGAATGCAGTATCTCAAGAACGCCTTGAGGGAATGTCCTCAAATTTGTTTATTTACAAGGTTTCGTAATGAATTTCTGAGGACCGAAATTGTGCAAATAAAGTGAGTACACACTTTTTGGACAGACAAAAGATATTTTAATTTTTATGCCTCCGCGCTGGTGATAGCTGTGGCTGGAGGCATTATGTTTTTGAGTTGTCCATCTGTCTCATTTTGTGAATCTGATTTCTCGAAAATGCCTGGTGGGAATTTCTTCAAATTTGGCACAAATGTCCACTTGGGCTTAGAGATTAACTGATAAGATTTTGTGGTCAAGGGGCTCTTTGACCTTGCATCCATCTCATTCTTAGGACTTCCAAATCTGAAGAATGCTATGAGGAAATTTCTCCTAATTTGGCGCAAACATCCACTTGGACTCAGAAGATTAACTGATAAGATTTTGTGGTCAAGGGGCTCTTTGACCTTGCTTCCATCTCATTCTTAGGAGCACCAAATTTGAAGAATGCTATGAGGAAATTTCTCCTAATTTGGCGCAAACATCCACTTGGACTCAAAAGATTTGTTGTAGGAGTTGTAGTCAAGGTACAGTAGCTGGCATGAGCTGATCCTAGAATAAGAACTGCTGCCTTTCTGGAGAGTTGATGTTTATTGTGGTTATGAGCTCAAAATATTTTCAAAGCAGTCTTTTAATTCTGTGAAGAGTTGGAAAAATTACAGATCCCTTCTCTTTCGTGGAGGAGCAGTCTCAAAGCCCCACAGCCCGATGCTGAATTCTAAAGCCATAGAAATGTCAAAATTTCCATGTTGTCACACACAGAGAGAGGCAGACACTGGCTGGATTTCAGGGGCATGTGTTTGAAGTGTATACCCCCAGAGAGAGGTGGCCCTCACACTATCTTTCATTTCCCTTTTTTCACTTTGTGAAGATATCAGCAGAGTGAAGAGGAGCCAGTGAACCAAGAACAATATACATACTGCATTACCACACCTCAGGTGGATATCTCCAACCTGCATTCATGACCAAAAACTGAAAGGATTTCTACAATTTGCATGGTATCCTCCCAAATGCAACGAGAAAGGGAAAATGCAAAAAGAGCACGTGTGCATACTCAGTGATGTTGCTACGTATGTGTTCTGCATCCCTGACACAAAATTCTGAAAGTGAAACTGTTGACCTATTGTTTTCCCCGTTGATGCTACACTGTGAACAACAAATCCGTGTTGAAATCATAGCAACAGCAGCGACGTGTGACTTTACTTATTTTCAGTGATGTGGGCCTGTCCTTTTACTTTTGTTTGAAGATATATTGTCCCAGAAATAATTGACCATTTTATGTCACTGATATAATGATATCATTATGGTACAATACCATAATGATATCATTATGGTACAATACCATAATGTTGCAAGTACGCCCTTTCAAAGAGCAATGAACTTTAACTTTGTAAGAATATTCCAACAGTAAACAACGAAATTACCGACCTTTCATAGGAGTAGCCCAGTACTACTCAGTTTAAGACAAAAATTTGGCTGACAAAGACAAAACCAAGTGATGCCTCTTGGGACTAATGGACAAGCTTAGCTAAGCTCAGGCAACACTGCAGTTACCTCCATTATGGTGGGGTGATTTGGTGGTGGATTCACAGAGTGGAGGATGAAGTTGTTGGAGGGTTACACTACAAACGACGGACTTGTGGCTTGTTGCCAGGGGTTGGCATGCTAGTGACTATCAGGACGGGCCTCTTCCACTCCAGAAGTACAGGTTCAGGCTGGCAGTAAGCTACGCTGTGTCATCTTTGATGTGTTATTTTATTTTTCTTTGGACTCGTGCAAGTAGGCAGGACTGAAGAGAGGAAAAGAAGAATTCTAGTGCCTAAGTCGTACAATGGTCAGGAAAACCCTGCTATTTATTCTGGCATCATGTTGGCTTGCCTGCCTGCCTGCCCTCTCTGACACTCTGTTTGTCACCAGTGCAGCATGGAGGTCCCTGGGGAACATGTGTAGACAATCTCCTCATGTATTTAGGCTGATAAAATGTACCTGAATTCATGAGTATGTTGGACATTAATACAGACAGTCCGGTAATCCTTTGCCCCGGTGTCTGGTGACAGCAGATGCTGTATTGGCTCATGTTGATGATGACCTGACTACGCTTACTATCCAGGGGATGAGCCTTATGAAAAAATGTCTTAACCAGCACCCATCAAGTTACTACCAGTCTCAATAAGTGAAAGGAAAACTTTTTACAGAGACTATATATCCTCCTGAGACCCTGTGTCCTCATATGAGGACATCACATTTTGGGTTTACTTGACCTTATACTTCATTATACCTAGGGATATGGGTTGAACGGGGGTCACAGACACAGACAGTAATGTATTCCTGTCAAATACGGCGGCCATCGGCTTACTGGCGACGGATAAGTCGGCTCCAATAATGTCCTCTTCTTGGCGTGTGGACTGCCCAGAAGTACCCGAACAACCGAGCCAGCCGAACACAGGTGTCGTGTCAGAGGAGAAACGAGCTGTTCACGGCCCACAAACCTCACCGCACTTTAGGGACTGTTCTTTACTTATGAAGGGGAGGAGGGTGGCTGGTTGATTCTTATTTTATTTATTCATTTTATTTTGATCCCCCCTATGTTCATCACTGATTGATGCTGTTTTTGAAGTATGAATAAGTCAATAAGTAATTTATTCCATTGAAATATCATTGATGTAGCCTATAATAGAAAAGTTATTTATCTTTTCATAAATGACAAAAGGCACATCTGCCGATACCCCTGCTGTGGTATCGTGATACTACTCAGAACCGTGATACTTTCACTGGTATCATACTGTGGGCCCCAATTTTGGTACCGTGACAACACTAATCTGGAGGGGGTTCATCTGCAAAAAAGAATGAAAAACTAAACAACGATATTCGGTATTCGGTACTCGGTATTCAGCCAAGCGTTTAATATTATTCGGCTTTGGCCACAAATTTTTATTTCGGTGCATCCCTAATTCTAACTAACTTAGACCTGTTGTCCTCATTCGTGGACACTTTTTGTGCCATCCAGTAGTAGTAAGAGCACAATACACTGATCTATGTAAAAACAAGAAGAGGCATCTCTGCCAAGTAAGTCTGCACTAGATCCCGACACAAAAGTGGACAAGGTCCAGAACCTCTTTACATTTTCTGGGTTGTTTATTTGTGATTAATAATGTTTGTAGTTTGATACGGCAATAAAACAAAAAAAGACATTGTTAGTTAGGAAGTACTCGTTTGAGGACACTGGGACATTAGAAATGCATTCCAAATGAAAGGTCGGGTCTCAGTAGGATATAAAGATACAGTCTATGGTGTTGTAAATGAAGCATTCAGATTTGGGATTTCATTTGTTTAATTTTCAGTCACATTTTTAACATAAATGAATCTAACCACAATTATAAGAAGCTTAACACTACAATCTGTAAGAAAACACCAACTTGATGGGGGACCCACTTCAATGAACTCTTGTAACTCACTTCACAGAAAACCCGTCAACATTCCTGCATCCTTTCTGCATATGGACATAATCAGCTCACGTTTTCATCATGCTAAGCCAGGACTAAATGATTGCTAAGCATGTCCTCTCAGAGAGTATTTAGGAAACCAGCACATGTAGATTACAATGACTTTCTCTAACCACAAAGGATGAATTACACCTTTCAATAAAATGACACCCTGCTGCTTGAAAATTAATTGAATTTCCAAAACAGAATGCAATGGAGAGACCAAAGAGAGAGCTGCTCAGTAAAAACGCTCTTTGTTCTTTTAAATATATTGTGGTGGAATATCTCCACAACAGGCCCACGGATGAAAGTCCTAAAATCCAGAGGATGGTCCTGAAAAACAAAAGATCAAGAGTTTCTCGCTGCACTGATGATGAGTTCTTTTGAATGCGTCAGAGGATTTGAAAATTGAGCAAAGACAACACACCATGAAATGCCATCGCATCAGGCAAGCACTCTGCAATGGCCAAAACATAAAATGTCCCGTCTTCCTTTAATTCACCGTAAAATGATTTTCCTCCCCCCTTTATGGAGTCTCCACTGAGGTTAGCAGCCATGGTTCCGCAAATATTCATTAGGCACAAATACAAAATCAGAGTGATTCACTGGCCACCAGCCACCTTTTGCCCTATCAATTTGAATGCATGGCATATTCCTAATTCATTCAGTTGCAGTAATGGGATTGCACCACTGTTGTAGTGGCAACCTTCAATAAACCGCAACTGCAATAATGTACTGGGCTCCTTTTATTTGCAGCACGCCCTGCACTTACATCAGTGGTAATGATTTCTCCTTCATCAAAGGGTGGAAATACTGTATCCAGGCTGCTCAGATTTCTCTTCACGTTCATTAAGTCTGCCTTTAACCAACCAGAGATCTTCTTTGTACTCCTGCCTCACATACTTCTGAATATTACAAAGCATGTGTTGTGTGAGATGCATCCAAATAGAGGTGAGGACGATGCAATGATGTGTTGTAAATTGGGCTTCTGTTGCACGGTTCAGTGGTGTATATAAGGAAACACCCTTCCTCAGATACTTTACGATTAGGAATGGGTATCGTTAGGATCTTCAGCAGCTTTGTCATTATTTGTGGATGATTAGGAGTTAGAAAATGGCAGCTATGTTAGGATGAATTTATATAAGATAAAAACCGATAGCAGCACTGTTTGTCCAGGAGGTTATTGATATATTGCTACTGATCAGTCACAAACTGTTACTAATTTGGTACCATCTCTTGATACTTGTCGATATCTAAGATATCAGTTTTTAATGATCATGTCTTTTTCGTGATTAACGTGTATTTTCAGCTGTAAAAGTTCCCACTTAGTACATTTCCTAATTGTACTAAGAGATCCTTTAAAGTGACATTAGACCTGTGTGTTTGTTGAAAAAAGCAGAAATACCAATGTTAGTAATTTTCCTCCAAATTCAGTATCTGTCAAGCTAACATGAAAACTAATAGCAATTTTCCATACACACGTGCTGGCTTGGCTTGATTCAGTTTGACTTGGTGCGTCAGCCCAGTGTGGCAGGGATTTGCATTTCCACAGAACAGGTCTACCTGCCTGAAGGTGTGTCTTTAACTGATGACGCGGTTGTACTTCCGCTGGAACATTTCTCTGGTTGCCCCCGCTGTCGTTTATGAAAAACTTGTTCTACTATTGGAGTTTTTGAACGTTTGCCGAATGCCCATCTCCTCCAGCTTTCTTGCAGTGTCTCAGAGTCATGGGTGTAGTGCTGGCAGAAGCACACTGGAACAACACTTTGCCACGTTTTTCTCCAAGTGAAGAAATAGAATATTTACAGTTTGCATAATCCAGCTGAAATTCATATACATGCCCAGGGCTTGAAGAAACAATCATCACCAAAGCGTATGTCATACAAGAGAGCCAGTCAACACAAATGGAATGGTCAAAGCCGTGATATTGACATTCAAGGTGTGTTGACTGATGCAGTAGCTCAGTCCATAGGGACTTGGGTTGGGAACTGGAGGGTCACCGGTTCAAGTCCCCATCTGGACCAAATATGGAACGTGGACTGGTAGCTGGAGAGGTGCCAGTTCACTGCCGAGTTGCCCTTGAGCAGAGACTGTCCATGGGCAGCCCTCTCACTCTGACATCTCTCCATTTAATGCATGTATAGGTCCTGTTTGTGCATGTGTGTGTATTTCGGGCCTGTGTGTATATGACAACGGAGTGAAAAATTGAATTAATAAAGTATATGAAATTAAAAAACGTACTTAAATTAAAATTACATTAAATCAACGCATGTATTGAGTAACACTCAAGAAACCACGTTAAAAGTTGAGGGTAGCTGCCGGTAGCATTTGAGGGCCTCAGTGAATTAAATTATTTTTTCCTATAGCTAACTTTATATGAAATATGCATGCTCTTCTGACGGTTTCTTTATTTGCGTTATTCGCATTATTCCCTGAATTATGATGATGAAGCCCGTCTGACATCACCACAACAAGCTGGTTGGGCGTGCTTTGGCTTGACTCCAGCGATGGTCCATCTTGGTTGCGACTCGACAAAACGTGGCACATTTAAACTGGTAAACGAAATGCAAACCAACAAAAGTCCCTCTGAAAACCCCTTTAAGATCCATCGTTTATCATTCTAGCAACAGGGACTGGCATTTCTTTTCATCTGTAACATCAGTTTCCTGCTATAACTATCAATGTCTAACTATATAAATAATCAGCATATTTTATTGCTGGATGATTTTGTGCATTTTTATCAGTCACCACAACCACTTTTAAACTTACATTCAGTCAATCTCCAGATGCAAACTTCAGGTGTACGAACCTATTCCAGAGTGAAGTCATTACAGGCTCCAGTGCTTCTGTAATCCTTGAGGGATTCTGTAGGAAAGGTGGTCAAGATGTACAGTGCATATCAAAAGAAGACACATTTGGCAAGTTGTTGACAGGCTCACTGAACTGGGACAGCAGCTCATGAGGGAGTGAGCAATTTTGTCCTCTTCACTGCCTGGAGGGATGTGAATTTGGGCCCAAAGATGGCGCTCAGAGCAAAATTGTGACAACACAGAAACCCACATGAAACATGTTCTGATTTAGTTTAGATAAATGTCTTCTTATACCTATTGTAAATGTCTAATAATACGATCAAATATCAATATCCTAATGGTGCCAATAACGACTTTATGGAGATGAATTTGATTTGTTAGCGTGTCGGCACCATTACGCCTCGTCGTCAGAGAAATGGAGGTGCTGCCAAAAGGGGCAAAGGGAAGGAATGGAAGATCGAGTGTTCATGAGTGGCCGATGATGAATTACACGGCGCAGGGTTTGATTAGGTTTTTATCTGCTCACGGGACTCTCGGGGATGAACTGAGATTGATGGGCTGCAGAGAGATGACATGGTGTTGTTTATTTGGACGATGCATACTTGGCTGGAGTACAGTGTGCCACAGAGGGATGAGCAACAAAGGCTCTCAACACGTATTAAACAGCTCCTGTCCCCTATGGTGGACCCATTTGTCTTAGATATTGTAAGGACACTATACAGCCACACAGTGTCAACACATCAGGCACATTTTCCTTCCTATATGAGAGAAAACATTGCTTCCTGCAGCTAATTTCAGTTTCCTGACCCAGAGAGGGCATGGGAGTGTCTTAGTGGTGTACATTCATGATGTAATAATCCCCAAATCGATGACAAGAACAGTATTGATCATCTGCATTTAGTCCAGCCATGTACAGGTGTTATCTTTGCTGCCCTGACGGGAAGCACTCACACTTTTTCATAGATTTTCTTTAAGGTTCAAGGTCACCTTGATGAATACTGTCTTAATGAAAAATAATCTAGCACATGTGTAATAAGATAATTATTGATAGCCGGTTAGAGTATACACGTGTGAAATGCAGGCATATACTGTAGGGAGAACCAATGATTTAAACACCTACAGCTTATTTACAGTGCGCCAGAAATAGCTGAAGATAATTATATATGAATAACAAGCTTACAGAGAGAATCTTCTTTAACCCTTAAAACCCTGGAGTGACATAACTTTTCTTGTGCTGCTTTCAGACGCCTTTTGCAAGTATTTAAACCACTGAGTCTTGAGCAAATTGGTGCGATGTCTTTCAAAAACGTGAAAATAGGCAATGAGCAACTTGGTAAAAAATGTCTCACAAATTGGAAAAAAATAATATAGAAATTAGAAAATTATTAACAAAAAAAAGGAAAAAAGCAAAAAAGTTGTGGAACTATATTTAGAATTGTTATTAAAATTATGTCACAGAATTTCTGGATAAGTTCCTTGTTTGTTTGCTTTTAGCTTTCTGTCTTTCTAATTTTCTTGTTTTTAATTTTCTCTTTTTACTAATTTCTCACTATTTTTTTTTTGTCATTTCCTCCTTCAATGCTCATTGCCTACTTCCCATGTTGTTAAAAGAAATCAAGCCAGTTCAGCGCTCGACAGTGCGAGGGTTTCACTCGCATTTGCGACTAAAAATAGGTGTGTGCGAACTGTAAAAAATATTTAGGGGCACATGTGCGCATAAAAAAAATCAGCCAAAGCAGCCTATATTTTCGTCAATAAAAAAAATATGATAATCTAACCGCAAATGTTGGAGGAACTCCAGCCGCCTTCCCTCTTCCCTCTTCCCCGTGTGACACGGTTATGGGCGGTTTTCCAAGCCACTGTCGGCACAATGAATCTAAGTCCCACTGTTGGCAGCGTGGAAATAAGTCAAAGTGTGGAGGAGACGGACCGGGTTAAGCGTCGGACCTCCGGGGAGGCCTGCTCCGTTCTCCCCGCAGTTAGGGACCGTTCTCCACGGCCAGGCTGTCAGCTGGGTGGGAATAAGTCAAAGTGTGGCGGAGAAGAAGGACCGGGAAAAGCAGCGGACCTCCGGGGAAGCCTGCTCCATTCTCCCCGCAGTTAGGGACCGTTTGCCCTGGTACCGCTGCTGGGCAGGGTGGAAATAAGTCCTGCAGAGTTTCAGAGGACCTGGAGAATGTTTTAGGATAGTAATAACATTATATTAATAATCATATTGCAAAGATAATATATATAAGATAATAACATTGAAGACAAAATTAAATTGCAATACTTTTTCAAAACTTGATGATTTTAACTTTCTTTACATTTTGTTTACATTCATTCATCTTCTAACCGCTTCATCCTCTTGAGGGTCGCGGGGGGGCTGGAGCCTATCCCAGCTGACATCGGGCGAGAGGCAGGGTACACCCTGGACAGGTCGCCAGACTATCGCAGGGCTGACACATAGAGACAAACAACCATTCACGCTCACATTCACACCTACGGACAATTTAGAGTTACCAATTAACCTAGTCCCCAATCTGCATGTCTTTGGACTGTGGGAGGAAGCCGGAGTGCCCGGAGAGAACCCACGCTGACACGGGGAGAACATGCAAACTCCGCACAGAAGGGCTCCCACGCCCGGGATCGAACCGGCAACCCTCTTGCTGTGAGGCGAGAGTGCTAACCACCACACCACCGTGCCGCCCATTTTGTTTACAAATTCATTAAATAATTTTGCTTGTAAATGTCTATTTGCATCACGTTCATTACGGAAAACACATTATTTGATCAATTTACATTGTGCCCCTAAAGTTCTTTGTGCGCTCCTTACTTTTTCAACTTAGGAGCACATGTGCTCCTTGGGAAAAAAGTTAACGTCAAACCCTGCAGTTTGCTTAGGTTTCAAAGGTTAAGAGGCCCGTTTGGAATTTAAAACTCATGTTTGAATTAGTCTTAAAGGAATACTAAACCCCCCTTAGTGATCATTTATATATCAATTACTCACATGCCTCCACTGTCAATGAAGAATCAAAAAAATGGAGAAAATTCTTGATCAGTTGAAGTCATTGGGGTATATGTTTAACAACAGGAAAACAATATCAAAAACTCTAGTTACAAACTTTCACACAACTCATGCAGTGTCAAGTAAATATCTAGTCTCATTTACCCAGTCGTATGCTCAGTTCTTCCCAAATAAACATCCTTTTCCATTCCAGGTCACTGAACTGAAAGGGAAACTTATCTCTGCTCTCTTCAAAGCCAGACTCCACTGACAAAAACAGTAAATTTCCTCGCTGAACACAGGAGCTGCTGGTCTACTTCTGCCTTAATCAGTTTGTTTGCTGTAGACCAGCAGCTCCTGTGTTCAGCGAGGAAATTTACTGTTTTTGTCATTGAGTCTGGCTTTGAAGAGAGCAGAGATAAGTTTCACTTTAAGTTCATTTCCCTGTCAAAAAGGTCTGTCTGATTGGAAAGTACCGAGCATATGACTGTATAAATGAGACTTGGATTATACTGCGTGACTTGTTTGAGAGTTTGTAAACAGATGTTTTAATATAGTTTTGCTGTTGTTAAACTGGGACCCCTCTGACTTTAATTTTGGGTTGCCACGGTTTGAGATTTTCACGGTATGATGACCGCCTCAGAAAATAATTTGGTATGACAGTATGACAATTATTATTATCAGTCAGAATGACCCCTAAAGGAATTAAAACGGGACAGTTATTTTTGGTTAAACAATTTTTTATTACTATAATTGAAAGTATGTGTAAAAAGTCTCCCTTTTCTGTCCATTTGCATTTTTTCCCCAGTATCATACATAAGCAAATGGACATGGTATGATAACTGTCAATTTTAATATCACAATATACCTTGAATCTGGTATATTGCTGCAACCCTACTTTAATTGGTCAAGAATTTTGTACGTTTTTGGATTTTTTGTTCACTGCGGAGGCCTGTGGACAAAATGTTTTCTTCAGTGTAAATGTACAACGACGTGAGTGATTGATATACAAATGGTAATTTGGGGGGTAAAGTATTCCTTTAAGTATCTTAATCTTAGACATGCAGTGAATGTTAAAGGATATCCATGGATGCATGTGCACAAACATGCATGCATTTTGAAGATTGTACAGTAAATATTTAATTTTGCAGTTTCACAGCCACTTCACTGATTTTTAAATTGACTCGAGACTCTCGGCAACTAAAGGCAATAATTGAATGTTTCATCACCCTTTAAATCAAATCCCCCGCCCCCTGTTGTTGACTTAGATTTATTAGAGAGGCCAAGTTATTCAGGAACTTGTCCAAAACCTCCTCATTACTTTGTGGCAGATAATAATTATCTTCCCTTAGAGATAGTTTTCAGAAGATTTATTATACATCATGCACACATAAATCATTTAACCAAATATATCTGTTGGCAGTTAGGGTGAACTTTTAATGTTTTTCATTCGTCTTTGGGGTGTATTTTGAATATAGTCTGAGTTAAAAGTGGGAGCAGGAAGGCAGGTGTAGTGTTTACATATTTCTGTTGTAGGTGATGACCAAGTATTTATGCATTTGTGTCCCTGTTTGTGTAAATCTAAAGAGCTAAACTCACAAAGAACAAAACAACATGGTTTTGAGATTTAGCAATATGGCAGCACCACACTCCGCCCTGTGTGCGTGCAGTCTGTCAACATCCATTTCCTTCACTTAGAGCTAATACCCTGTATTGAGCAACAAGCAGGCGTGCTCCAAACAGGAGCCAGAGCTAAATAACCATGCCTAATAAAGCCTAGTATTTCCAAAATGGGAATCAGTGCATCCAGAGTGTCTGAAACTGTTGGGCTAATCGGCCTTGATGAAAGTCAATGTGCAGACCTCATCTTTCCTCATAGATTTATGGGATGGGAAACCAAAGGGCTCATATGCTGGTAAAGTGGATATGGATTGATAGTATTTGCAAAACCTAAATCACACACACACACACACACACACACACACACACGATCTGATCACTTTAACAATGAACAGACATTTTAAATCAGGTTTACTGTGGATATAAATAGACCAGGATGCATCTTGCAGAACAAATTTGATGTTGTGATTGTATTGAGTTCACTAACCCCACTGTACATCTATTCTGCTCTAGTCTTTAAACATTATCCTCCATTTCAGAATCAGTCGTGAGTGAATAACAAGCCTTCTGACACCTGATGTAGTGGCCATAATTCCAAGGACATCTCCAACCCTTTTTTGGACAGACATGATTGCAGAAGGGCATTTAAACTGTGCAAGTGTTTACTACAGCTAAGTTGGCAGCAGCACCAGTTCCCTCCCCTGAGTCTGTGGCCTATGGGTGTGATTAGGCTAAGCTCTACGCTGGCATTTATTGAAGCAGCAAATTTGGACACCCTCTCTACTGCTGGTTTCTGTTCAATTCGGTCATGTTTATCATGCCCTTATTGTGGATTTCGCCCATGCTGACAATGCCTGTAGCTTCATTACCATAGATGAGTTTCAGCCCTGTTGGAGTCGTGTGCCTGCCCGCCTGAAAGATGGTCAAACTTGTAATCATGCCACTTGGAAAAGCTTCTTTTGAACTGGAGAAAAGATTGGATTTCTGGGCCTATCTGACTTGTTTAAAAACACCATGGAGCTCTACACGTGGAGCCTGTGTGTTTTACCGGCAGTCACGGATGACAGTGTTGATAATTGGGGCAAAGAGCAAAAATGCAGAAATCACCAAATGCCCCTTAAAACCGTTGTCAGGTGGCAAAATTGCTGTGAAGACTTTGATATATATAAATAAGTTCAGACACCAGTTTAGGCCAGTATCCTACACTCACACAAACACTGGTTAGCTAGCTGCTGCTCCACCCACGTTAGCTGGGAGCTAGCTGGCAGCCCCGTTTGTTTGGTAATTAATGCTGGTAACGCCATCCTGACCCAGGATGGTTCAACGGCGTTGCTGCAAAAACATGGTGGCCACCCTCTGGTCTCTCCTCTTGTAGCCTTGGCAAGTAAATGACTTCACTTTGAGCCGCAAAACCCCCTTAGCACTGTTAATAATATTAGCACCGCTAGCCATGCTGATGGTGCTAACTGTGCTAAAAGTGACTCAAGACAAGCCGTCATTTTTTAAAAACACCTTGTTGTAATGGAGACGCAAATCCCTGCCGTGCTGGGCTGACAAGCTAAACCAAACCAAACCAACCCAGGCTAGCCCATGACTGTCGAAAGGGGTAATAGTTAAAAATGCTAAAGGGGTTTGTGGCTAAAAATAAAGCTGCTTACTTACTCAGGTGACCTGGAGGGAGCCCTGAGGGTGGGCACAGTGTTTCCACAGCAAAGCCTCACCAGCATGGGTTGGGAGGATGTTATTAACCGTAATCACCAAATGAGACGTGTAGCTAGCTAGCTCCCTGGCTAGCTGGTGCACAGAGCCAAGGCTATATGGATGGTAAATGGACCTGCACTTGTTTAGCTCCTTTCTAGTCATCGGACCACTCAAAGCGCTTTTTACACTACAAGTCACATTCACCCATTCATGCACACATTCATACGCTGGTGGCTGATAGTACCATACTACAACCACCTGCTTCTCAGTTTAAAACACATTCATACACCAGTTGCACACCTATCTGGCGCAATTTGGGGTTCAGTATCTTGCTCAAGGATACTTCGACATGCAGGCTGGAGCAGCCGGAGATCGAATTGCTGATCTTCTGATTAGTGGACAACCCACTCCACCTCTGAGCCACAGCTGCTAGCAACAGAATAGCATGAAAACCTTATTAGCTCTGCTCTTAACGTGATACAACGCAGTGCTAGTACTACTAAATTGAAGAGTAGGGAAATTAACCTAAGTGTAGCCGATCAAAAATAACCTCAGCAGTTGACCGATTAACAGTCAACCATTGTCATCCCTACATTATACATATACAAAGGGTATGAAGAGCTTAATGAAAGCCTAAAAAGTCACAACTGTGTCCTGCATTCTCGTACGGATGATTGCACACTGGCACAGCAATAGTATGCTCTTTATGTGCTCATGCTGGCACACGGTGGTGATTATGCATTTAATTTGCACTCATTTCGCATTTAGAACAGCAGCTTTATGCAGTAATAACTATTTACTATAAGAGCCCCCCAAATTTTGTAAATGCCCCAGTGTTTTAGACAGTCAGGGTCCCCAGTTTTTTTTTTTTAATTTTCAAAACTATTTACTGGGACTGCTGGAGGTCAGATTTAGCCAGTACAGTTTGGAGTACCTTATTTGAATTTGAATTGAAATAAGTAAAAGTTTCAGACAGAGAACTGACCTTGGCTAACTTCTCTCTCAAAGATCTCCTAGACCAGCTCATGTGTTCGCTCCCCTTCCAAAACTGGCTCTATAGTGCATTCAGACTAGTTGTGGAGTTGACAGTATTTACCACCATAGTCTAGACAACAGTTGTGTTTGGCTTTGGCCAGCTGAAGATGATGGCTACCATCTAAGCTACTGGATCTACTGTGCAGACAGGCTGCCGATCAACAGCTCCACAGAAGTCTTCTTAAAAACTCTCTTTCACAGAGTCTCCCATCACAGCCTTGTATTTATATGCAAATGAGGTTTTAGTTAAGTGTCAGTCTAGTCTAGTTTTAAGTAATCCTGCACTTTTTCATCTCCCCTTCATCTCATCTGTAACAGTGTTATACTCCGCATTGCTTTTTGGTTTATATCCTCGACATGTAAAACACGCTGTTCTTAATCAAGTGCGGATGAAGGAGAATCTGCAGCTTTTTTCTTTTAAAATGACTTCTTTTTCATCATGTTGAAAGCTTCCCAGAAATGTTCTGCCTTAACATTTGCATCAGATTGCATGAAACGCTGTCGTTCAATTTCAGGCTCCCCAGCTGATGTGTCTAAATGTGTGCCTGAATCTTTTGAGAGAATCCTTGAAAAGAAAGCGATGCAGTCTCTTAGCACAACCTTTCAGCAGAAAAGATAAAAAACACGATTCTTCTAGTTCTCAAGTCCGTTTGATGAGTGTTCCACCGACCTTAATGAGCACCAAAGAGAGCCATGTTTCCCTCTTTGTAACCCACTTTCAATTTCCTGTGGTATTTTCTATGGCGGAGCACCAGAAAATATGTAAAGTTTGAGCTTGAGAAGAAGGTTAGCGTGGGATATGAGCCCACCCTCAAAGTCCTAAGTGGTGGGATCTGATGTTCAGCACAACCCATTTTCAAATCTAATCAGCAAAAGCTGCTTTTATGGTTTGCTTATTGTGCTATAACCGGACCCCTTGACACATAATACAATAACATAATATAATATTTATCAGACAGCATGCTGTTGACAAACTCTTGGATAACCACACTGTTAATAATTGAAAAGGGCACAGGCTTCAATGCAAACATAATGGCAGGGCTGGATGCATCGTCTAGTATTGTGTCAAAATATGGCATTTTCACCGCTGCCACTGACTGCAGAACATTTAAGGTTTATATGTTCTTGTTACAAAACTGCCCCGCCCTGAAAGATTTTTCATGTCTTAACAAATGTTGGAAACGTCACACATAACGACAGTTTTGCTCCTACTGTGTGCGGGGGGCAACGATTCAGCCAAACTAGCGCTGACACAATGAAGGGATTTTCCCTGCAGTAATTAAGGATGGCTCACAAGTTTGTGGTATTACCGCCTTTTTTTTGGGTGTTGTTGCAAATTAATTTATTTAACCTGATTTCAGTGCTTTGTGAATAAGCTTTATTGTTAGGGTGTTATTAGGTATATTGTTTTATTAATGACAAAGATGACACAGTTTTAAAACTAATTAAATGTTTGTTTAATGTAGAACACAGAAGGGCAGTGAGGCACAGCGTCTTCTTCACCAAAGACACTTCGGTTGCGTCTGGTTGCTATGATACAGTATATCCCCGGAAGTAAATGTGTTGGCAGAAGATAGAGTTATTGCTCTGGATGAAGGGAAGGTTGAAGTACGTAAATAAAGAGGACGGACCCACTGGTCTGTGTGGGTTCAGTATTAAACTCTGTTGTTGTGGCAGCCCGGTAGTGCAGTGGTTAGCATTGTTTGCATGTTCTCCCCGTGTCAGTGTGGGTTTTCTCCAGGTACTCTGGCTTCCTCCCACAGTCCAAAGACATGCAGGTTAACTGGTGACTATATTGTCCGTAGGTGTGAATGTGAGTTGTCTGTCTCTATGTGTCAGCCCTCTGATAGTCTGGTGACCTGTCCAGGGTGTACCCCACCTCTCGCCCACTGTCAGCTGGGATAGGCTCCAGCCCCCCTCCATGACCCCCCCTGCATTGCTGTTGTTGTTCAGGGATGCGATGGTTGTTCATTGTGGTGTTTGTCGCAGCCCACCTTTAGGGTTGCAACAGTATGAGATTTTCAGGGTATGATAGCCGTCTCAGAAAATATAGCAGTTTCACAGTATCACGATGTTACAAAATTATTGCTATCGTCAGTCAGAATCACTCTTAAAGGAGTGAAAACAGAAGTATTATCTTTGGCTGAACAAACGTTTTATTACTATAACTGAAACTTGAAACCATTTTGAAAAATGACTAAATATAGTTGAGATTATCCTTCAAGTTGCATTTTTTTTTTCAATATCATAGATAATCAGAAGCAAATGGACACTGTATGATAATCGTCAGTGTTCATATCACGGTGTACCTTAAACCCGGTATATCACTGCAACCCGTTTACATTAAAAAAATATTTTGTGAAAATTAATAATTTGAAAACAAAACAATGCGTTGGTACAACTAAGAAGAGTCTGTGTATTTCAGCGTGTTGGGTGGACTTATGGAATGGGTTGCGTGATGAGTTGAAACAAAGCACAAATACAAATCAATTTAAAAACTATACAAAAAAGATATTTTTGGCAGATATATAGATGAGAAAAGGTTGCGTCAGGGGAGTGCATATTCATTTTCATCAACACTGGGTGCTACTTGGACTGTAAATAAACTGGGTTTATTATTTAAATTTGGGAATTTGTTGAAATAATATACGAGTGGAAAGAAAAAATGTAAGAAAAGGGGAGGGACATATTCGTTGTACTTCTACCTACACCTTTTCGGACACTGTTATCTTTGTCTTGTTTGTTTTTTAGTATGTTATTTTTTTTATTTTTGGCTCTAAATAAAGTCATTCATTCACTCAATCAACCCTACCCATCTCCTCTATGAGTAGACAGCTAGGTAAAAAGTGACAGTGACAAGCAGCTGCAATTCAAAGTTTAATATTCTTCAACTCTCGGTGACCAAAAAAAAAAAAAAAACAAGCATGTGCACACGATATTAGTTTGTTGTATTAAAACACAATTCTGAGGAAAAATTATTTATGAGGCTGAAGGACGGCTCCAATACTTCATAATAAGAGTGGTCAAACTTTTAACTGCTCCCTGGTAATTTTTATGACGGCCGCCCAGACCTGTCAGCATCTATAACCCTCACCGTCCTCCGTGACGTCCATTCGACTCCTGGGAGGAAGGAGCTGGAGGTTTGGCAAAGGGGACGGTGATGCCAGAGATCTGAGGTGCTTCCAGTTCACCACAGGCAAGAGCTTCCTCCACCCAGCCCCCTGCTCTTCTTTTGGCTCCAAAAACCACCAGTAAAAGGTCAAAGCATCCTCTGCTGCCTGCCGTGTTATTTGCCCTTTCTGCTCGCCAAGATCCCCCATTGACCTCCAGTCAGATTCCCTTCCTCTCGGCTGAACTCGGTGGCACTCCTGCAAATGAGATTTAAGCTGTGTCTATGCGTTGTTCCGTTCCTTTTAATCAGCTATGGACATCCTTTCCATTATCCAACCCTCTGGCTTGTGTTGAGATTATAGACTGTGTTGCTGTGCCACAGAAAACAGATGAATTACCTCTGATATAGTATTCGTACTGTGTGCTGTTTTCATTAGCCATGTCACCCTGCTCTCTTTATCCTCTCTCTTCATTTCCGTCTCTTGTGTGCTGTATTTTCCAGGCTATGATATCTACACAGGGACCTTAACAATAAATGCATGAAACAGATGATGTACAATGAAAACCGTGCATCTCCAAAATGTCAGCTTTTCATGACCTAAGAAAAACAGCCCTGTTTTGAGCTTTGTGATAATTCAATCCACTGTGTTTCTGCATGTCTTTTAGCTTTAGAGCAGGGATGTCAGGTCAGTGAATTTTACTTTTGATAGCGAACACCCATTAACTGGTCACTAACCAGTTACTTTTTAAGAAACAAAACATAAAATGACAACAAATGCAAGAGGTTTTTCCTTCTAGTTCGGTGCTTCATTTGCTCAGTGAACTTCAGTACTGCATTTCAAAGATCTATCCATTTAGAGGTGGTGACATTTGACTGGTCTATGATGAATGAATGAACTTTATTTATATAGCACCTTTCATGAACAGAATGCAGCACAAACTTATTTACAATTCAGCGGCAGAGACAAACAGCAAATACATAAAACCATACAGTTACACAACACTCATTCAAGGAGAAATTAGAAGAATAAGTAAATTAATCAATAATTTATCAAGTCATAAGAAAATACCTATTAAGAATATTTAAACGGATAGCTGCTAGTTATAGGCTATATTAAAAAGATTTCTTTCGAGTTATCGTTTGAAACTGTCCACTGAGCCAGCACGTCTAATATTTAAAGGCAGGGTGTTCCATAATTTTGGAGTAGTAGGTAAAAGAAGCATCCCAAAATATTTTTGTTCTGACATTAGGAACAGTTAAAAGAGCAGCTGCTGGGATCTCGGGGTTTGTGGAGGGACATTAGGTCATAGGGAATCTATTATATAGGAGGGGGCGATGACATTAAGAGCCTTAGAAACCAAAAGAAGGATTTTAAAATAAATTTTAACAATGTGAATATCTAATGTAAGTATCTTGCCCTTCATTTTATATTCTGTTGGCTTTGCTGACAGACAGCAGACTAGCCACGTTAACATGTGGAAACATAGTGCCCACTGGTTAGCTAGCCTTGGCCGATCCGCACTGCCCAACACCTGGGTCGGGTGGGAGCTACTGGGAGCTGCAGAAACATGTTAGCCACCTTCCGGTCTCCCCCTTGGTAGTAAGCAGCTTAATTTTGAGCCACAAAACCCCCCTTAGAATTGTTGACTAACGCATGTTAACACCACTAGCCATGCTGACACTGGTAAAGCCCAGTTCAAACCAAAGATTCTCGACGAGACGAAACCGTTTTAGAACATTGCAGAGAAAAGTTGCAGAGATGGGAAGTGGCCGGTTTGAGCTTGACTCAAGCCGGCTGATGGTGTCACCTGCAACTCAGCTGGTCAAACTGCCGGCGGCTTGCTCCAGAACGTAAAGCTTGTCACCTGTTACTACAGGTAGTGGGCTTGTAGTGAAATCTGCTGGTCAAGTCAAAATGACCGCAGACGGCGTTATCACTTAGCGGCAGATGCTCTGTCCCCACTGAGCACCCTGTTTCCGTTGTCATGGTGTGCCAGTGTTGGACAATGGGTCCCTGCTGCTGCTTGCTGTGTATGCTTACGCGCCCCACACACACATTCTCATTGACTAATTAATTGGTGCTACTTACTTACATTGTTGTGGCGTATCTACTATGAATTCAGTCCATCTGATGCTCATTTTGTTTCTGTTTTTCACTGTTCCATCACTTCTACAAATACAGCTGTAGCCAGTATCTCACTGTCACTATCCTCATTCATATTTTAAGAAGCTACAAATTATATTCAGCCACTAAATAAACCTGAAAAGATGCAAATCAGAAGAGTAGTACAGAGAGTTGTTGCATAGAGATGATACACCGTCTCATCTAGTTGCATTGGTGTGAACTGGCAGGTTTTTAGAACGTTGCAGAACGGCGCGTTGCAACTAGTTGCCTATTTCAACTTGTCTCGTCAGGAATCTTTGGTCTGAACTGGGCTTAATAGTACTTGGCACAGTGTTGGGTGGGATAACATTACTAGTCGTTACCAAATAGCTCCCACCAGACCTGGCTGGTGCACAGCACAGTAAACTGAAGAGCAGCAAAATTTACTGATAGACTGACATGCTTAACCAGTTAAAAATATTCCTGGCAGTAAACCGTTGACATCCCTACTTTAGAGAGAGGAGAATCTTTTGTTCTTGAATAAAGGAACTTTAAGTCATTCAGTTTATTTCACCACATTTGGGGATACATTTATTTTTGTACAGTAATGAGACAAATCCAGGTAAAAACCATTGTCCTTATCTTAATTCCCTTATACAGGATATGGGAAGAAACAGAAATAGATGAGTTCAATTTAAATTTGAAGGTTTTAGAAGCAGAGATTGTGCAAAAAATATTACAACTGAACAGCATTGTTATACCTCTGTTTTCAGTACATACAGTGTATTAACTGTGCTGATATTTATTAAAGTTACCAAAACTACTGTATGTACAAACAGCTATGATAAGGTCACATCCTCCTCATAAGAAACTGATATGAGATGGCTGTGGTTGATGATACATTGTATGCTGTTTGCTTGGAGAAATTGGGTTCAGCATTTTATCTGTATAAACAATTTATCTTGACTGAATCCTGAACTAAACCAGAGATATTATCTAGTACCCTGGGTACTCAGTCTAGCAGCATTCCTGGCATGATATGTTTTGAATGATGACGGAGATACTGTAGCCCCACCTGCTGTACAGGAGCATACAATGTCCGAGCCATGTTTAAGACACATAGCCGGGAGAGAGAGGGAACACATCACGGCTCATTATTTTTTAGGCTGCATGCCTGTGCTTCTCTGCTCTGTAATTATGCATGCAACTGGCACACAGCAAGTTATTTATACTGTGGAGAGTGTTGCCCAACTGCCACGAATCTTCTGATTGGTGCAACTGCTTTTCTAGGTCAGACAGTGGATCACATGCGTACACACACACAGACAAATACTCTCCTCCTCTCTCACACACAGCCAAACGCTTCCACCAGGGGAAGGTGATGTGCATTATTCGCCTGGTTGCTCCTCTTCCTCCCCAATCTAAATATAAACATGACTCACAGCGAGCGATGGCACTTGCACTGACTCAAGATGGCGGCATACCTTCAGTGGTTCTTCACTAAGTCTGACAGCAGGGCCTCCTTCTCCCTGTCATCAGGATAGTTTCCATCTTTGGTTGTTATTTACTTTATTTATCCTCCTGCTGGGAGACACGCCCGAGCTTTACAGTATATCCCTGTCTGTCACTGAAAGACTGATAATTGCTGTTGTTTGGGAATAATCTATAGGTAATAAACGTGGCGCTGCCAGCTGTTGTGTGCTGCTTAGAGGCCCCCAGGGGTGGCGATCAGGTGGGTGCTCATCTGGCGGCTGCAGAGGCAGGATGAGACTTGGCTCTGCCCCATCGCCTCTCTCCCTACCGCTCTTCCTCTTCCTCTCTGTCTCCTGGGTGTCTTGAACTCGGTGTGTCTGCGCCCTCAGACAGAAGTTGGTGCAGGTTAGTTGAGGAGAAATATATCAGTGTTGTTTTGTTCCTCAGCATCAGACAGCGTTTTAGCTGTAACTGAGAATAAACAAAATAGATATTGGAGGCTGTTAGGATGCACCGTGGGGAGTGCAGCACAGTGAGAATTCCTTGTCAAATAAACAAATGTATAAGTGAGGTAGTGTAAAAGGGGATTTATAAATAATGTTACAGTGCCGAATGTTGAATCACTTCTAGCAAAAACGTCAGCTTTCAGACCAGTCTGAATACAGTTTGCAATGTTTTTTCTGCTTTGCTACAAGCTGACGTTAGCTTGCGACAGATTTCTTTATGTGGTCATCTGCTCCAGGCACGCTGCTACATGTAGCTACATGCTAACATCAGGTAAACATGTACTCTTGTTGGAACATGTCCCTTTGTGAAGATTGTGGTTTATGGCCGCAGTGACGGTGCAGAGACACTGAGAGTGCAGATGTGGATGACTTGGAAATGGTTTCCAGGTTGTGCGTGGCACATGGTGTGCAAAGTGGCTTTGAGGTATGTTTTCTCATGGGTTGTGGATGTGTCAGAGGTGTTATCAAGTCAGCAGGGACATGTAAACAAACCCTGCCCTATAATAGGCGCTGCGGTTGCTCAGTCCATGGGGACTTGACTTGGGAACCAAAGGGTCCCTGGTTCAGGTCCCCATAAGGACCCTGTGCCTTTCCCCTTAATTGCATGTGTGTGTTTGGTTAAAAGAGACATATGCTGAAGCTGCATTTCAACTGCCTTTGGTACTGTAAATGAAAACTAAGGTTTTGCCCACCGATATACAAACACTTTTCTTCCTATCTCTCTCCGTATAGCTCTGTTAGCTACTATGTGATGTGACTAGCTAATCGCCCAAAGTCTCATTTGAATGGATGAACTATGGACATGTATTTGGCATCTAACATGTAATAAATGACACAGAGACACAGACACAGCTGATTTAGCTTTGGGTTAACTAGTGTTAGCTATGTCACTGTCCCAGTTGAGAGGTGACTCTCAAGTTGGCAAGCTTCATGATGCGTTTGATTGTTTGCTGTCATTTTATGACAACTACCCAGCTAATTGCTACTAGCTACCTGAAAATTACACAGTGCAACCAGATACATGTGGTTTGGTCAGTCAGTGGAATTAACATGATTTACAGTAGCTGCAGTTGTCTTTGTAGATGGCAAAGTTGATGGTCACAGACGAAACTTTCATTAAAGGTTTTTACAGCTTATTAAAACATGGTTACTAATGTAAGCTCTAAAAAAAAGTGTGGCCCTTGCAGTTTGAGAGATGACCTCCGTCAAATCAAGATCTGATATATAAAATATTTGATTACCCAGGTAATGATTCTTACGCACTCTGTTTCTTAAAACACCCACATTTGGAAATCATGTGAAATGACACTGCTTCATCACCAGTACTGACTGGTGTGACTGGCATCATTGCACGCCACCCAGTTTGAGCTTATTTCATTCTACCCTGTTGTTCTGACCGCCAGCTTTGTCACAGTATCGATCATCTCAGCTCCACCAACAATGCCTCATTGGTCATCGTTTCAACCTTGGACATTTTTTTTTTTATTTTCGGCTCCTTTATCACCACCATCCATCACGCTTCATTGCAACACATCCTTTCTCTCTGTCTCACAAAGTAGAAAGAAGATAGAAGGAGCACGAGTTTTTGATGAGTTTTATTTCATTTCGTCCACATGTGTTTCAGGATTGGCTCACGTCAGATTATCGCTGTTGATACCATTGTCAGAATTTCCCAGAATACAAATGGAAAAACAGGCTTTTTTCTTACCCTCAGAGACGTTCATGGTCACATTGTACTTGCCCATGGCCTCTGTGGGCAAGGTCTGGTTGTTTCCAATCCAGGCAGGCTGGCCACTGAGAGCAAGCCGCCTGAAGGAACAAAACCTTTAAAGTGCTCTCTGTCACTTTACATTTCCAGCCTTATATTAACATTGCAGGCTGCAGAGCAACGGGACACTGGAGAACATTAGCTGCTACTTAATGCAGACAGCCTTCAGGCTACAACTGTATTCAAAGTGCAGACGAGCAGCTCGACAACATGAAAAGTTTTGCTTAGGTAAAGTTTTTATTAGAGCCATATTGCCACATAAAAAGCTTATTAATTGAATTTCTCATGTGTATTTGCCTTGTCTTGGCCTTATCTGTATGTTGGTTCTGCTTTGTCATGCCTTTATTGGCTGAACGTGGGCACTGACAGATATTTGCCTTGTTTACTGTCATCGGCCCATTGGCAAATATGACATTCAATGGCAGTCGCTTATGTTTTCCTGTTGTGTTCATTTCTTATGTCCTGCCTGTGTGTTGTTGAATTATGCTGGATTTATACTTTTGGGTCAAATCAACGATTACCTACGGCGTAGGTTCTGCATCGACCTCCCCAGAAATGTAACTACACGTCTCAGCGATGCAGACCTACTATCTTTGTTTGTAAGCTGTAACCATTTCCCTCAGTGGAAAAAAAGCTTTTATTTACTTTAATTTCACAGATAAGAAACAATAAATTGTGAAGACAATAAAGCTTCCACAAAAGTAGCATTTTAAGTCTAGTGTGTGATTTATCCTGACTTCATATGAGCAGAGGAAATCTCCGCTCGTCACTAGGCTAATTTATACAATGTAAAATGCCATAGGCTTGTGCTAATAACGTTAGCATGTTGTATTTGTTTGGAAAACGTGTTTAGTATAAATGTGTGTTCCCACCAAACTTCGATTCGAGTTATCGCGTCAGACTCGCGAGTACGAGCCCGCCCATTTTCACTAGATAACAACAACATTACTTCCGCCATTTCTTTCTCTCATCGACCATGGCTGAGATCACCACGATCACTGCACTGTACCTGCTCGGGAGGTCCCAGATTCGTCTGAGGGCCAAACACCGCCGTCGGTTCTGGGTGCATGATACCCTGCGGAGACACACTGAGCTCGGCGAGTTCCACCGTCTCCTACAGGAGCTCCGCCTGGACGACGGTCGGTTCCAGCGGTACTTCAGGCTGATTGGGCCCAGTTTGAGGACCTGTTGGCGAGGGTTGGCTCCAGGATCTCCCGGCAGGACACCAACTACAGGCGCTAAGTATAATAATGTAATAACACACCATAACACACCGCAACCATGAGTTTCTCCTCCATCTTGGCATCAACAACTGGACTTCAGGGCATCAAGACGTCACTGACGTCATGATACCAGTAACGTCGGGAGAATCTCAACACTGATTGGCTTTCGCGGCACAGCGTCACGCGAATTTGCCTCAAAAGTTCAATATTTTCAACTCGATCGATGAGGCGATGGACGCGATTCTTGTAGCTATCGCGCCTATGCATCTAGCGCATCGCGATGCGAATTCGCGTCTAATCGCGACTTTGCATTGACTTTGTATGTAATCCTGACGTGCGAATTTGAGAATTCGTGTTTGGTGGGTACACAACATAAGACAGTTGTTTTGTCAGTGAACCTCGTGAGCTGTAATGGAGCCAAATTTAGTAACGTTACCTTTGCTACATGTTGCTGTTGTCCCTGGCTTCATATGAGTAGAGGAAAAGTCCACTAGCCACTAGGCTAATTTGCACAATGTAAAATGCCATAGGCTTGTGCTAAAAATGTTAGCATGTTGTACTTGTGGGGAAAATGTGTCCAGATAAAGTGTTTGTCCGTGAATGCTGCCAGTTATAGTGAAGCCAATATGTGAAATTTGTTGTGGAGATGAAGAGACCTCTACAGACATTTTGGCCGCCGGTAAAAACCTCCAGAACAGTGAACACTGAAGAAACCCTAACAGGGAGTACACGCTTGGCACATGGGATCATTTTCAGCTGGTTGCAATCTGCAAACCTCACTACTAGATGCCACTAAATCCTTCACACTGCTCCTTTAAAACTCCTCAATTATTTTTAGATTTGGAAAGATAAACATTGAGCAGGACCAGATGTCCTCTGCTCTCGATTGTTGCATCGTACATGAGGAAGGGGCTTCTTTCATAAGGCCAGTGTGCTGCTTGGTGAGACTTGCCCTTTGATTTCTTTGCATCCAATCAATGAGTTCTGGGTCAAACTGATAACGTGCACAGTCTCAATCCTTTCTCTGAGCAGCCACTGTAAAGCAGAGGAATGTAAAAAGGGGGTCAACAGACACGGCACTGTCTGAAGTGGAAATGTACTAGTACGGTATGTTCAAGAACTGCCATTAGCTGTGAGTCATATCTACAGGAGGGGTTGAAGAAAGGCACAAAATCACACATAAGTGTTTTAATAAAATATGAAGCGTCTCTGTTTGTGAGTATAACCACAGGCATCACTCAGGCTGAGCTAAGACTATTGTATGGTATATACATCAAACTGATGTGCATACGCTGATGTCTTCTGCACTCTGTGGCTTGTGGCGTCCCGCAAGCCTTCTAGAACAAACCGATGAATATGGATATATTTTGGGTACATACCGCTCCTTCACAGCTCTACTACTTCCAGCAGTCTCCTCTCACATCTCCTCCCTCCACCTTCTCACGGGTGTAGCAGTGCAATCTTCACATGCAAATATCCCGAGGAGGTGGGTGGGCAGCCGATGTGGCCAACTTGGGAACATAGATTACATTTGCATGTGATTTGAGGGGATCAGGGGGCTCAGTGGGAGCTGCTGTGCAGGAATAACAAGGCAGGAGAGGGGCTTGATTGCACTCCTCTCTTTACTCTGCAAAATACTTGTTGTTCGTCCTCAGGAGGGCTGACTTTGAGGTTTCCCTTATTGTAATCGTCTCAGGGTTTGAACTTAAATTGTCACATATACAACTACAGATGTCGGTTTATTAGTGCACCTAGCTAAAGCCAATGCAGTCTAATACAACAAGGCCGTAAATGCTACCTTCATGAAAGGTCATCATGTTCCTTTTCTTAAAAAGATGGTTTTCTTCTTGTGTTTCATTTATTGTGACTCTTTTTAAGACTTTCTTTTAATAAGTCCATCTTCTTTTTTGGGTTGCTTTGCAGCATAGGCAGTGGCAGTGAACTTTTTCTTTGAGAGACTGTGTGCCTGTTAATATGGTAAATGGTAAATGGACTGTACTTGTGTAGCACTTTTCTAGTCTTCTGACCACTTAAAGCGCTTTACACTACATGTCACAGTCACCCATTCATGCACACTGCCATACATGGTGCCACCTTCTACTCAGCAACCATTCGTAAGCACTCATGCCAATGGAACAGCCATCGGGAGCAGATTGGGGTTCAGTATCTTGCCCAAGGATACTTCGACATGTGACTGGAGGAGCCAGAGATCGAGCCACCAATCTTCCTATTAGTGGACGACCCGCTCTACCAATCAAACAATTACTGGACATACGTTTTAAGTAGACATATGATAGCCTACAGTTAAACAGAAATAAAACACGTCAGATTAAATAACTTGATGAAGCAGGGTTTTATTGAACAGAGTGACTTAGGTTTAGTAGCAGAGGTAAACGAGGTAAAGGACCTGGTGCGCTATGTGTCACCATAAATCACCAAGCCCTCTATCCACCATCTGGCTCCCTGTGGTGGAGTGACGCGTCTCTCCAGTCTGATCTGCGAGGGGACCCACAGTGTGTTGAAGGTTTTACCGGAGAACTCGTTACCTAAGCACACCGAGCACACTAAAGCAGGGCTTACTCCTTATGATTTTCAAAATGTTGTTCCACTGTACAAGTACATTGTCTGCGCTGTAAAGCCAAAGCTCATGATTTATGTGCTCACGCTGTGCAGCCTGATCATCAAACCATGACCTGTGTGCTCACACTGTAGGCTGCATGACTGTGACTGCCATGGATGTGGATGCCTCTGTAGAGGCAGGGACAAATCTGCATGGCTTCGGTGGATGGATAGCTCCTCTGGTCTGCATTACATATATTTATATCATAGTTGTCTTGGCAACATATTCATTCAAACCTTTATTTAAGACTCAGGAAATCAGTTGAAGGAGACTCATTTTCAATGACGCCGGGCATGAACCAAGACATTAAAAGCAATGGATAAGCAAACAAACAACCATCATGTGACTCAGTTAAAACAGAAATGAAATCATACAAAACAACAAATAGCAATAAATGATCACTAAAAGTAGAAATACAGGATGATAAACATGCTAAGGTGTAGATCAGGCATGTTCAAAGTCTGGCCCAGGGGCCAATTGTGGCCCGCAGACCAATTTCAATCGGCCCTCAGCTTGACTTTCAAAATATACCACATGTGGCCCTTTACACAATAATGTTTGATCGAGCAAGATCACTTTGCATTTTTACCCTGTACCTCACAATGACAGGACTATCATACACTTTGTAGACAGGCATCAAGTAGTAATAGTTCATTAAAAGATAAAAACGGTTGCATTTGTCTCACTTGTTGTTCTTTGAAAACCAATTTGACGGGAGAATCTGTTGGCCCCCAGGTATTTTCATGTTGTTTTATCCGGCCCCCGTTCAAAAAACTTTGGACACCCCTGGTGTAGATGTATATTTAAAATAATTTGCACTCAATTAAAACAAGATCAGATTTTGCAGATTATTCCATGTATAAGGTGCACACAATTATAGGTGAGACAAAATTAGGCTATTTAATGTGCTGTTAATGAATTCATTTATTTATTTGGCCTATTTCTAACTGGACATTTTTGTCATTGATATTTTCATCTGCCAAACAACTACATGTGAATGCTGCCTAAAACTCTGGTAAGCAGTTGTTGCCCATGATGGAATAGCATCTTGCTTATGTGCTTAAAGGTTATAATGAGATTTTTGCCCAATGTCGCCAAAGTACGACTTCCTACCCCAGCTTTAAAGTGTGTAATGCCATATTTGAGAGATGTTTTCATAAGTAAGCTGATGAGGTCAGTGGTAGCAGAAGCAGATATTGCCTATTAATGTATTTTATTAAATCACTGTCAGTCACAAACAGGAGATGCGGATAAAAGCTGCTATTATTATATTATTATATTGCCCAATACATATTTCCAGGTAGATGATTTTCATTCTTTGAGACAGTTTCCATGTCGATTGCCTAATGACATGCATCCCATTGTAAATGCAACCTCATTTTGTGCTAAATTTACCAATTAAATGTAATTTTTCTGTCACATACATGTACACACATGCCACAGCGAGGAGCAGCAGCTCTGTCCAGCACAGACTAGTTGAGATGACGCAACAGACGACCTTATGTAACACACATCTCTGCTGGAACTGGAGCAGAAAAACCACACAAGCCAATCACAGGACTCTCTCCGCCCACTCCCTGAGAGCTCATTGCCTCTTTAAAATAAGATTGCCTATATGCATGTGCAGAAAGCATAATCAGAGGAGTCGTTTAACCTCCCAGGCGACGGCTGGTTACGTTTTCATTAGGGACTAATTAGTCATCAATATATGACTTTCCTGGAGAGGGGTTTGTTATATTGCTGCTAATTGCTCCTTATAATATGCTGAAATGCAAATGGAATAGGATCAGTTCTGAAGTTGTGGGCTGAGACTGAGCATGGCGACAATGGGGGCCTTTGTTTACGAGGCATTGATAATGAATGTAGTGTGGCACTAGGAAATTACAGTCCTCATTTTGGCATTTCCTATGGACATTAAGTCCCAATTAAAAGGGGAAATTGAACATCCTCAAATGAAAGGATTGACTGACATTGATTATATGCACGATATAATGCCAAAGCTGAACCAATTCAGTATCTCACTTCCAAATTAACATCCAAATATAAGAGTCATGATAATCAAAACAGTTTAGCATACTAATCCCAGCAGAAAGATCTGTTGATGTTTATGCATGTGTTTCTCCTGTCCTAGTATTTATTCTGGCTAAAGCTGTTGATCTCATATATTAAACACTACATTTAAAGAGTGGCCTAATTGCATTTTGGGAAAAATCCCCCTTATATGCTGTCTCGATTAAGATTAATGTCTGAGTAATAAAATATAGATTAAAGGTTTATTTTGCTTTCAGTCACATCTCATGAATTGTTTCTCAGCACTCTCCCACGTGTTAGCTTATCTTCTTGGTGACTTTGGCTCCAAAGAACTCTTAAGCTGTCCTTTCACATGTTATATCATGTATTTGAAGTAATACATGTACAAACAGATACTTGGATACCATGTTTTAACAAGCAATTAACTTGGATATTTTTCTTAACCAAGAATAGCTGAACTCAATAACTACACACGGCATCTTCAAGTCCTGTTCTTGTAATTTGCCAGCTTTGCACTTTTTGAGCTACCTAACCTTTATGTTATGACTGCAAAAGTGTCCAAAATGACTCACCAGCCAAGGGGACTGGTAGTCGCGAGCAGGAGCAGCAGACTGGTGGCAAGTGATAGTGGAGTTTATTGTACAGATGTATATTTTTACTGGCCTAATTGTACGCATATGTGTATGACTTCAGTAATTAATTATCTGAAAACTGCAGCAGTAGAACAACTTTAAAAGATGACAAGTACCATGGGACCTGTTGAACAAGAATATTATGGGGTTTGCAACTTCATTTGAGTGTTAAATCGAATTTTTAAAATCTACCTTTGTAGAAATACATGCGATATTACGATTTTTGCATCTGATTAGTACCATGGGTACCATTAAAAATGCTGTAGTTAATAAATGTTCAACAAAAGAAAAGAAAAGAAAACAAAACAAAAAAATAGGCACTTTCCCATTTTAAACATCTTTCGTAGCCATTCGAGTATAGAATAAAGTTTTTTACAGAGTTAACAAGGTACCTGAACCTGCACCTAAGTATGACTGGAACTCATCAGTGACACAGACGACAGAAGCAGCGCAACAGTAAATGACACAAAAACGCTGTAGCAACCCTCAGCATAATTTGTTTTAATTAATGACTATTTTGGTACAAATATTTACCCTCCAGTATGGCAGATAGCTTTCTGAAATTTACCCGCCAAACAGAAAATCTATCCGCATTTGGCGCTTGGCAAGCGTTAATTTCTGACCCTGCTAACAAACTTGCATGATACAACTTGTAAACAACTTGTTCTGGAGTTGTCAATTCTCAATATTTGCTCATGTGATAAACTGGGCTAATCACATTATGGTGTGTTCGCCCCAGACGCAAAGCAAATTTTCCCCTTGCGTTACTTGTCCAAGTTTGACCACAGGATCATGTGTGTTAATCTGCATTACTCGTGAAAGATGAACCGGACAGACAGAGGGGATTACATCAATGTAGATATCAACGTTATTTCCCACCATTTCTTTACATCATCAGCAGTGGCTGAATAAACCACTATTGCTGCTTTGGTGTTTGGTCTTCTAATATATCTGGGACTGTGACAACAGGCACATAGTGTCTGAGTTCATAACATCATCTGGAGGTGCACACAACTCTGTGAATTTCACTAGATGACTTCTGCTTCCAGCACTACTTGAAGCTGACTTGTACCCAGTTTGATGACCTGTTAGTTTGGATTGGTGTCATGACTTCTCTGCTGGACACCAATTTTAGATGTTTAATCTCGGCTGCAGAACACCTGTCCATCTGTCTCCAGTTAGTGGCAGTTTCATAATTGCTGAGGGTTAATGGAGAAATATTCACTGTACCTAGAAGGTCAAATGTTACAGTGTCTTGAATTTCTTGCCTCCGGTGAAAAAATGTCAATTTTACGATGCAAATTTTGTCTATTTATGTGATTCAAGTTGCCCAAATTTGTGTGTATATGCATCTTTGCACTGGTGTTTAGCGTGAATGCACCATTACAGAGCTATCAACAAGGGTCACTTAACAGAGAACACTTAACCTAAACCACAAAACATAAAGATTGTTTGTTTTAGAAACAGACCTGATTGAGTAATTGGAACTAATCCAAAATGTGGTCGAACCAAGGTTAAAGGTTCATGTACAGCCACCCACTTATTTGGGTGTATAGATGCTGCCCTTGTTAAGTCAATGAAAGCAGTCTGGCTTAATATTATCTGCGCTTTTTATTGGTTAGAATTGAAGTAATGCACAATCATAAAAATGTCCCATTTTCAGCCCATAATTTATCGGCCTGATATTTATCTTGCATCCCAAGAAGTACCACATGAATAGAGATGACGGCAATCCGCTCGGGTCGTGCAGTTGGGTCTTGTTTACTATAAGGCTTATAAGGGTAAGACTATCGATGTACCGAATCCACAATGAATTATTTTGAAAATGTCATATTATTCCCTTAAGGTAATATGTTTTTGAGAGTCCCTCTTTAAAAAAAAATACACTTAAGGCTGACGTGGCTCTGCTGGTACCTGAAGCTCAAATTCTCATTAATGCCTTTAAACCTCTTGTAAGTATTTATAATGAAAAATCAGTTTGAGGTTTCTCTTAATGTTTGAGTAGTGGAGTGTGTTTGAACAACTCATGATGTGTCCTCAGACCTCACTATCTGGGGGGTCAGGGAGTCTAGACAACAAGTGCTCCTTAACGATACTGTTCACCTTTGAATAGGCAGCTGATTTAAACATCAGCGGAGGTTACACTTAACTGCGCTGGGTACTAATTTTTTCATTTTACCAGGTTTGATTAGCTGTAATGTCATTGTTTTGTGAAGTTGTGAGTCACTTGCACCCTATGAGGCGCTGTGATGTGATGAGAAATCCTTGGGGGGGGGAAAGAATTCAATAGGTCAAATTAGCATGTCATTTTCTGCAAAAAGCAGCGTGATGCTCATTATTCACAAACTTTCTTGTGAATGTTGCTGCCTAAAGAAAACTGTAAGATCTAATGTTTTTCCGATGCTTTTTTCAATCTGCTCAAATCACGAGCTCCTCTGATGCAGCCCACACTCGTGTCACCTTACTGAGCCTCTCTGCCTCATCTGCAGCCCTCTGCTCTGTTAATTAAGGATAATGGACGTGAGCTGGGGAGGGTAGTGTCCCTTCTGCCAGAACAAAAGCAACTGATTAGGCTGAGCAAGCTGCGTCACAAAGAATTGATGACGGCTCGGTCACCAATCAGACTGACTGGACTTTTTCTTCTTGCATCATAAGTCCAGTGGATCAGATTTCAGTCCCACGCGAACCTGTATCCGTAACTGTGGGTGGTAATAAGCCAATTCAACCTCAGTCAGACCAGTGGCTCGCAGGCTCACAGACTTTGGCCTTTTCATACATCAAAACACATTCATAGAGACTGTGCTAACTTTGATTGCATCCCATTAACCTATACCTGCGGCCACCCTCTGCTTCATTATTTCAAAGCTCCATTCTTTCCAAAAGAATCAGATGTTTGACAAATCACGGTTGAAGCTTTCAGGGGCCTCTGCCATTTCTAGTTCAGCTTGACTTGCCGGACACTGTGCTCTGACTTCCAAATGAAACATAAAAGGTCACAAAAGGTTCAAATAGCTTGACTCATAGAATAGTGAATATGCCATTGTGACGGGTCACAGCTGGATGCTGTGTGCGCCCCGCTGGCTTCACCGCTATTATAAAACGGAGGTGGAAATAGGCCTTTCACGTATACCCGGTGCTGGACTCGAACATACTGTATAGCAGGGCTTGACGCTAACTTTTTTCCCAAGGAGCACACGTGCTCCTAAGTTGAAAAAGTAAGGAGTGCACAAAGAACTTTAGGGGCACAATGTAAATTGATCAAATAATGTGTTTTCCGTAATAAACGTGACGCAAATAGACATTTACAAGCAAAATTATTTAATGAATCTGTATACAAAATGTACAGAAAGGTAAAATCATCAAGTTTTGAAAAAGTATTGCAATTTAATTTTGTCTTTAATGTTATTATCTTATATATATTATCTTTGCAATATTATGATCTTATATAATGTTATTACTATCCTAAAACATTCTCCAGGTCCTCTGAAACTCTGCAGGACTTATTTCCACCCTGCCCAGCAGCGGTACCGTGGCGAACGGTCCCTAACTGCAGGGAGAACGGAGCAGGCTTCACCAGAGGTCCACCGCTTTTCCCGGTCCCTCGTCTCCGCCACATGTTAACTCATTTCCACCCAGCCGACCGGGCGAGGCAGAGGCGCAGCGCATCTGTGCTTCGCCAACTGGGTGTGGCCAGGCGGATTTTGCAAGTTTGGCGCACCGTGCGCGCTGGCGCAGCTGCTCCTCTTTCCCACCTCCGTCCCTCCTACCTGCGCAAGTCAGAAAGAGGGAGGAGAGAAGGCGTGGAGTGGGTTTTACACACATCACACCAATCAAATGAGCCCCTCTCCTCGCCCTTAAATGCGCCGTGCGAAGGTGTAATGAGAGTTTACTCAATTCACCATGGCAGAAGAGAGCAGCAGCGTCAGACGGCCAAACTTCTCCCAGGAGGAAACTGATGTTTTGGTCCGGGAGGTCCAAGCTCGCAGTGTCCGAATATACGGAACTGTGAGCAGACCTCCACGGGCTGATGATGCAAAGGTAGCCTGGGAGGAGGTCACCACAATTGTAAATCAATGTTGCGTTTCTCTCATGCGCGCGCTCTCTCTTTCTCTCTCGCAGTCTCACTCTGTTTCTTTTCTTTTGGCTTTTCTAAGATGACAGATGCTGAATATATACTCCCTATCTGATGCTGGGGCTGTTTGTGGCTGGCTGAGAGGGATGTGAACTCATTAGTTTGCAGCTGTGTTAATCAAATCAGGTTGGGTTTCCATTACGCGTGCCAAATGTGCCAAACGGTGCCAATCCCCTTTGATCTGACATCAGATGTGACGGGACAGTCGATATAGAGATACTTTTATGTGCTGATTGCAGATAGTTGCATTGAATAGTGGTTTTTTGGGTATTTATTGCATCGTTAACGTGCCTGATATTCTGGAAACCTGCCTGTGAGGTATGGTGACGTGTGCACATTGTCCGCCGGTCAGCCAAACTTACACTGGCTGCGCTCCCCCTGCACTGACAGTAGACTTTGTTTCAGCTGGCGAGCTTTTAGCGCACCTTCGGCGAAGCCTTTTGGCACGAAACTGTCACTGCGCCAAGCTGGATCTGTCGACACCTCCCCCTGCTGCGCCGCCACACCCATCTCAGCGCACCTTGGTCTGCCAAACTACCAAACTGAGAGTGCCTCAGGTTGCGCTGCTCGAAACTAGCTCTGCATGGGGTTCGCCATCCTGCGCCGTGCCGGGAAACTAGAGGCCTTTGACTTATTTCCACCCTGCCAACAGTGGGACTTATATTCATTGTGCCGACAGTGGCTTGGAAAACCGCCCATAACCATGTCACACAGGGAAGAGGGAAGAGGGAAGGCGGCTGGAATTCCTCCAACATTTGTGGTTAGATTATCATATTTTTTTATTGACAAAAATATAGGCTGCTTTGGCTGATTTTTTTATGTGCACATGTGCCCCTAAATATTTTTTACAGTTCGCACACACCTATTTTTAGTCGCAAATGCAAGTGAAACGCTCGCACCGTCGAGCCCTGTATAGAATTGAGAATATAATTGCATCGAGGTGAACGATTGCCTCTTTCACATTTTTTATTTCCCGCTGTGAAAACCAGTTTCACGTTGTATTTAATATACTCAAGAAGATTAACCTGCCAGTCTTATACAAGCCTGTATGTGAAATGTGTATGTTTTAATGCAGTCGTTGGGCCACAAAGTACCCTCAGGGCATATTGTTAAGGGGTTATAGTTTTCAAACATAAAAGAGTCTTTGGATTTACTCTCGGCATATCAATGGATTTACCTTTAATTTGTTAGCAGCAGAATGTTTTTGACTAGTTACGCATGTTGGTCTGTTGGTTAATTTTGCTACTCTTAGGTTTACTGCCCTGCGCACTACCTGGGTCTGGTGGGAGCTAGCTAGCAGTGCTGCTAATTTGGCCGTTGCCACTGGTAACGCGATCCTGACCCAACCGCGTTGCAATGGAAATATTGTTCCCATCCACCCTCCTGTCTCTCCAGAGGTCACCCTGGTAAGTAAGCAGCCCAGTTTTGAGTCCTTAGCATCACTGTTAGCTCTGTTAGCACGGCTAGTGCTGCCAACATAGTTAACAATGCTAAAGGGGTTTTGTGGCTCAAAATGAAGCCGCTTACTCACCGCAGCGACCCGGGGAGAGACCTTGGGTTGGCCACCATGTTTCCATAGCATTGCTGTCTGGATAGTACAATAGCATTAGCAGTGGTAATTGCTTAGTGTTGTCCTTAGCTAGCTCCCACATAACCCGAGTATTGTGCAGTGCAGAGCAGCCAATGTGAGCGCTAGCTAGCCAGTGGAGACCTTAGGGTGGGCAGTGGGCGCTATGTTTCCACATGCTAGCACGGCTAGCTGTCTGTCTGTCAGCATAGCCAGCAGAAAACAAAATACAAGGCACGTTTACATCACACAACATTAAAATTTCACCACCTCTAAGTGGATAGATCTTCGAAATGTGGCACTAAAGCTCACTGAGTCAATGTAGCGCCTGACTAAAAATAAAGGCCTCTTGCATTTTTTCTCAAAAATTAACCTGTTAGACATCCCTAATTCACTAATTTCTTTTCTGTTTATAACTGCATACAAAACTACCCATGAACACCAGGTATATGAACAGAATTTACAGTTCTCCTTTCAAACATTCAATCTCTGTTTCTTTTTTTGTAAAAGTCAGTAAAAAACCATTAACAGTTAGTCTTATTAGCCATTTGATGCGCATGACAATTCTTCCAAATGTCATCTGCAGTGGTTCGGATATTTTTTGAATACCATGGAAAATGGTCAGTACTTATTCTTCGGAGCAGAGGTTTACTGTACAGTCTGCAGCGGGGCTAATTCAATTCTTCTGTCCTTTGCTGCCAGCTGCATGTCCCAGTCAAACCATGCTCTCATCAAACAAACTTGATTAAAACAGTCTAATCTATGCGGCTGCTAGATGATGCAGTTTGTGTGTGTGTGTGTGTGTGTGTGTGTGTGTGTGTTTGTGTCCTGATGTCCTGACGTACAAGAGGACCTTTGTTTATCCATTTAAATACTGACAGCGGGCTGAAAATAAGCATGTAGGGCACTCAGGGCCACAGACAGCCACCCCCATGACACTACCCTTGTAGTTTGTAACTCATAAAGCCTGTTGCTATTCAGTATGAAAGGCAAAAAAAGTCTGTTGCATTTTGCACTGTGCTCCTAGCTTGTCAGATGACCTGTCGTTGTAAGGAAAGAGTTCAGGGGACTGGCAGTGCAGTGCCATGATAAAATGGTCCGAATAATACTATGACAACATTGTTAGAGAAAATCTGTCACCTCAACAGACCAGTATCCCCCGTAATTCGATCCATATTAGCTAACGTTCAGTGCTAATGTAGGAAATAGTGTGTATTTATAGGTAGAGAATAAGGGTGTGGGTGTTAGGGTAGTGGAGGGGTGTGTAGCTGACTGTAACTCGGAAGATCAGAGTTTGTGTCTCGTCACAGCTCTACAGTGAATTTCACCTTTTTATTTAACGTTTCCATGATGGTTCCCTCAACCTAACCAACCCAACGCTGTCTAGACTGACCTTAACCATAGTTTGTTTGCCATAAAGCCTGGCATCACAACTTCAACAGGTGTAGAACAACATGCCTCTGGATGTATTTGGATAGACCTACAACCAATCAAAGCAACCTAACATGTGACATATTGCTGAGTGTCAGACAAATGTAAACAGACTACAGTATTAGGAGATGAGCTGTGACGGTGTTGCATTAATATGTGCATAAACAAGTGTTTCTAGTTTTGCCAACAGAATTTGAAAATCGTAGTTCGACAGAAATTCCCGCATCAGCTGTAGCCATTTTGGTTGTTTTTGAAAAATGCAGCAACGGCGCTTCCTTTTTACTGAGCTGGGTTAATGCTCGACTTGGCCTCGCTAGAGTGTCCTCATTGCTACGGTGCACAAGACAAAAACAAAGTCATCATGTATTTTGCCTCAAGGCTCCACAAGTTGTTAGTCACTGTATCAAACCTGCCCCATATTATATAGATGGTTTTCATTGGCCCGCCACAGGCCGTGTCGACTGGAAATCTGTCTGAACGGGAGGAGGACCAGACGGATCTGTCAGATTAATCAATAATGAGTTTGCAGATTGTCTGGTTCCCTGGCTTTCCTTGTTATATTGTTGTGTGTAGTGTGTGTTGTTAATGTAGAAAGGTACAATTAGAAAGATGCTGGCAGTGAGTGCAAAAAAGAATCGTCCAATATCAAAGTTCGTGTCTGGGGATAATATTGGACTTTGAATGTGATCACGTCTGAAATTTCATTACAGTATTTTGAAAGCTTTTTGTACTGTAGTCAGGGTCTGAAATAAACCCCTGCCGAGTGCCAAATGCTGGTACATTTTCCATTTGGCGAATAAATATTTGTACCAAAATAGTCATGTAATAAAAAAACCATGCTGAGTCTTTACAGCGTTGTTGTTTTTTTTGCTTTTTTGTCAATTATGGTCACGCTGCTCTGCGGTTCCTCTCTGTCAGTGTCAGAGTGTAACAGACACACACACATACTGCAGATGTGTTTTTATGTGTGTCTAAACGTTGCCGTGAGCTGACCATCTTGATCACTCTTGCACACAGTTGGGACAAACTACGTCCTCATAACATTACACCCTGAACTTTGAACCTCTTGATTTTAGATCCGTTACCTTGGAGATAAAACAGGCTGTGCCTGTCATTGTCATTGTTGTTTAATACTTATTCCCTTTTGTTTCTGGTTATATTTATGATTATTTTATATAATTAAAAATAAATATTACTGTTATTACTATCTGACTGGTCATCAGTCACTTGAATGCGCCGTTATCCATCATTGCTGTCAGTCAGCTGTCAATGAGCTGTCAAGCTGTTATCTGTTTGTGGCTCAGTCGATGTGACGTATCGTCCGCTGCGCAGAGGATTGTGGGCCAGAATAGCCAGATAATCAAGCTGACTTGCATACTACAAAACTGGACTGGATGTCGTAGAACATCCTGGTATTTTTGGCATACTGCATTTGCATACTATGCACTGGGACATACTAAATCTTTTTTGTAAACTATTTTATCATGGCACTCCACTGCCAACCCATTTATTATTTTGGCTGGTAAAACATACACTTGGCTGATGGATGTTTTTATCAACCAGTCTTCTTGGCCGTGAGTCAGAAAGACACTAAAGTACTGTTATGCTTATTTGTCCACATAGGAGGTGGTCATCTTGTAGGCGCCTTTCTTCCAGTCCCCATTATTACCTATGGCATTTTACACTGCGTTAATGATCCTGAGGGGTAGTGGACTTGTCATGTAGCTTAACAAATGACATGTAACAACGTCTTGAAATAAAGGTTCAAGACCTGAATGACGAAGAATGATTACAGTGACCACTGAGTCCTTAAACACACATACAGCACGATCAGAGCCTTCTCTTTAATCAAAGTCCCTTCTGACTGACCCTCGTAGTGTATTGCACTTAACTTCCTAATAAATTAGGTCACCTAAAAGACCACTCTGCTCATCTGAATAATGCTCGTATCAATTGGCTGTGAGGTAATGACTGCAAACTTCCACTTGGCAGCTTCCTCACATTCAAATTGCCTCATTCTGTGTAGTGTGTGTGAGCGAGCACGTGCACGCACCGAGGGTGGAGGGGAGAGGAGAAATAAACATTGGCCCGGACACAATGAGGTATATTGTCTGGTGTGGAAACCAAATTTCATGGGAGCTCATTAGACGGGCCACCACAAAGATTCCCAAAGAAAGAACTGGCGAATAGGATGAGCGCAAAATTGGATTTTCTCTAGTCTCTTAACTGCAAAATACCCAGCCCTCAATCTGAGACTAATGAACTGGATCTGGATGTGATCTATGTGGTTTGGATCAAATTTATGCACCCGCAATAACAAGGGCACCCTCTAAAGAGTATTGGTTATTTTCTTCTGTCTAGTCATGAAATGAAAAGAATAACTAAGCATCAGTGGGGACTCACAGGGAGTGTATTTAAATAAGGCCTAGTTTGTGTGTGCTTGTATTGGGCTGATGGTGGGTGATTTGTGCTTATCATAAGGTCACAGTTGCTCCTTTCAAACACTGAAAACTGTGGATTTTCTACAGAAACACTTCAGTCATCCAGCTTTGTATTTACATTAGTCAAATTTCTTATGTTCTCTTTTCCTAAGCTGCTTTCGCATCTGAGGCAATGAAATGGCAATTTTCATGGCATTTCTATCAGCACTGAAACGGCTGTGATAGAGTGAAACACCAGCAGTTATCTAAATGCAGAAACACAAGTTTATTGAACAATAAAGCAGATTGTGAGCAACCTAATTCCACGGTTTTATGAACATTCTCACTCTAGTTTTTTTCCTTTTGATTTGTTTAATATTGTACTTTTTTCTGTAGATACTGGCTTTTAAAGTTGGGTGTTTGTTGACTAGAAAGTTCATGTGTTTTTTTTTTGTTTTTTTTTGTGTGACAAGAGGAGACATGGTAGAGTTCGGGTGCTTTCAGACCTAGAGTTGTCTTGCTTTGGTCTGAATCAGGGACTCATTCTGTTACAAAGTTGCCTAGAGTTGGTTCGTGTTCTCACGGCAGCATTTACAAGCGGACCAGATCAAATGCCTTGTGTGAGAAAGCTGCTCTTGATTGGTCAGAATTTCCATGTGGGAAAAATCCAGGAAGTAAAGCAAACGTTGAAGAAGAGTACACTTGCAAGATAAATGTGACACTTTCTAATGTCACAATGGAGGGACAACTACGCAGGTTGATTTTAGCGCTGCTCATCGTGGACTATATTGCTGTCATTGTTCATTTTAGTCAAACCATACAGTTTGAAAACGAGGCGCGGCTCCAACTAGAAAACAATGTTTTGATGCATTGGATGTGCTGAATGTGCATATTAAAGTTATAGTTGGTAGTCCTGTTCAGAAACACTTCTTGTTATATTGGGTGAAATGGTCCTTCCTAGGGATGCACCGAATATTCGGTAACCGAATATATTCGGCCGAATATTGCAAAAAAATACACATTTGGTATTTGGTGGAATAAGTTAAAAGCAAGGCCGAATAATAACGGCGTGTTTTGATAATGCAGTCAAACAGCGTGCCGTGATGGGCTGAGTAAAATGTCGGCAGTGTGGTGACCCGCCCATCACCACACTCGCATTTGCGACTAAAAATAGTTTTGAGCGAGCAAACTAGGCTTAAATCATTCAGCACGCTGTGCGAGCAGCCTACAGATTTCAACCACTAGCAGAAACGAAAGGCGAATCCCACCGATTGTGGGTTGAATGGGGGTCACAGACACAGACAGTAATGTATTCCTGTCAAATACGGCGGCCATCGGCTTACCGGCGACGGATAAGTCGGCTCCAATAATGTCCTCTTTTTGGTGTGTGGACTGCCCAGAAGTACCTGAACAGCCGAGCCAGCCGAACACAGGTATGTCATGTGTCAGAGGAGAAACGAGCCGTTCACGGCCCACAAACCTCACCACACTTTAGGGACTGTTCTTTACTTATGAAGGGGAGGAGGGTGGCTGGTTGATTCTTGTTTTATTTATTCATTTTATTTTGATCCCCCCTATGTTAATCACTCATTGATGCTGTTTTTGAAATATGAATAAGTCAATAAGTAATTTATTCCACTGAAATATCATTGATGTATTATAGAAAAGTGATTTATCTTTTTATAAATGACAAAAGGCACATCTGCCTCATTTTCGCTGTGGTATCGTGATACTACTCAGAACCATGATATTTTCTTTGGTATCGTACAGTGGGATCCAATTTTGGTACCGTGACAACACTAATCTGGAGGGGGTTCATCTGCAAAAACTAATGAAAAACTAAACAACGATATTCGGTATTTGGTACTCGGTATTCGGCCAAGCGTTGGTCGGAACACGTTCTCACCACAAACGAACCGCACCAGAGTTCATTTGTAACCAGACTGAGACCACCTCTTCAAGAAGGTCTCAGTCAGATTGTTTTGGTGCACACCTGAGTGTGATTGCTGTGTTCACACCTGCCCAAACTAACCACACTTAGAGGGCAAATGAACTTAGTACCCTTTGTCTCTCAAGAATTTTAAGACACTGTGAATTTGAAGCAGACAAATGAGGTGCGCCTTTTGAGCTGAACTTTTGTTTGACGCCCTGTTTCTATTTATTCATGTCACACACTTTAAAAAATTTGGTAAACTGGGCTGGTCCAGTGTTTGGCTTAATGTCAAGTGGTTAGAAATTTTCACATAGGCCCATCCCTCGTTGCTTTGTATCATTATATTTTCAGCAGTGTTAGTGGAGTTTGATGGGAGAAAATGTTATAACTCCAGGTTTTGCATCAAGTAAGCGGAAGCGTCTTTGTCGTCCCTGGATTTTTTGCTGATATTCAGCAACATAATGTGAGAAATTCAGACATTTAAATTACTACACAAGTCAAAGCAAACACCAATCACTATATACATGGATATTTTTCTTGAAAAAAGGATCTTTTAGATTTTAGTTTGACTTTATTCATGGGATATTCTGAACATCACATCGTGATGGATTGCAGTATGTACTTTACAGCACACAAATATCCAAGGCTGAAATTTTAAACACTCCTAAAGCTTGCAAAAATCTCATGTACCATTTGTCTTTACTTGTACATTTAGATTCACCACAGCACTGTGCCAGATGTTGGCGTCGTCTCCCCTACCCCAAACTCTCCCTAAAGAGATCTAATTGCCTCTGAGCAAAGGTCTAACTTTGGGTTCATACATCCCATCTCTCTGACTCCATCAGTGGAGCGCACTAATGAGTGTTGCCTAGCAACCGTTAAAACAGGGCTGGTAAAGTCAGCGTTGGCAAAAAGACTCCTGCTCAGCGAGATCTTTTTCTTTTCTTCTCAACTTGCTATTCATGTGCCATCTGCATGCAGTAACAATGCCCGTTCTCACGTTGACATCAGAGAGGTTGTCTTGTTCTGCCAAGATATAATTACGTTGCATTTTTAATTAGCTCCCATCTTGAGGCTCTAATGCCATGTCTGGATGATTTGGAGGAATCATGCTACATGTGAAGCTGGTCATTTATGGATAAATGGATGATTGATGTCTGAATGCATTTCTTTCTCTGCTTGAATAATGTACTGAAGAATATCCTGCAGAATTAAATAAATATTTTTCTCTCTATGCAATCATACTGGGAGATTATGGCCTGAGGGCTGGACAGGCTGTATATATTTATAAATGAATAATACAATATGGCACTAAAGTCCTTCACAAAAGTGTTATCACTGAAATTGTAGTCCGGAACATCCCATTACCGAACATTCAAAAAATAATTTCTGCAGAGACCCGTCGAGGCGAATGAGCCAAATACGACTCAAATTAGCTTCAGTGGCAAATACCCGGCATTCTTGCTGCACCTGTGGAAGCCAAATAATGCAATTTGATTGCATGATTATCCAGAGTGCAGACTCTGAGTGCTGTCATTCAGTTTGATTGTGCTACACGAGAGGATTGAGTCCCGATCAAACCTAAGCGGCGAGGAGGGGGAGATCTAAGAGGATCTCATCCACTTCCTAGATTGGCTCATATTCTGTGAATCTATGAAATATCGTATCAGCGACCAGGTCCATCTTGCTATCTCGCAGTCCAGAAGGTACAGTGGTATATCACTTCAACAAAGACAGATTGCATCTAATGGAATTATGGATCTGGGTTTACCCCTAAGAGCATTGCCTTGAACAGCTTACCCAGACTGGCTGAGCCATAAGACACTCCATTTGAAATTAAACAGTGTTTGATCGATGTTCGTCTCAAAGTGGGTCATCCTGACCGGAGAGGTGACCACTGAGCCTGGCAGTACGCCGCACACGGTCATGCTTGTCTCCTCCAATAAACCATGTGAGGCTTCAAGTTATGCAAAGTCTGCTTACCTTTCAACTCCCCGCATTAAGAGGGGAGTCGTGTGTCTCAGGTGCAACAATGGACGCACGGTTAATGCTTCTTTTCCTTTTCTGCCGACGCCAAGCAGAAAAGCTTGTGATGGAAGCGGCAGTCGCTGCGTAAATGCAAAGGGTAAAGGCTTTATCATTCAAGGGCAAAGCACAGGAGAGGCAGGGCTTGCCAGTGCTGTGTCATCACCATGCAGGAAGACCATCTGAATGTTATTATGCTGTCTGATTTGAGTGCCAGCTTCAAGGGCATTCTACTCTACCCAGACGGTTATTGAAGTTCTTCGCCACGCTCAGCCAAACCCAAATAACATTTCAATTATATGAGAAAAAAACATTTCTCTTTATTTACTCAGCCCTTAATAGGTTTACTTCATTTACTTAATGCTGAGTGCTCACATTTGCTCCACTTCAGTTGGGCTGTGGCGGTGTTTACGATGAGAATGCCTGTGGCTCCGAGGTAATCGCTATTCTCTGGTTCCATCAGAGGAAAACATCTACTGTATAAAATGTCTACCTTAAATAAATCTGGCCTTCTCGTGACCAATCAGACAGCCTCTACAAGAAAACTCCCGATTCTTCAGAGGGTCCGATCTGATTTGAGGGTGCCTACCTGCAAGAGTTTTGTTTCTACACCCATGGCAGTGCGCTGGCAAAGCCTTCAGCGGTTTGAGAAGCAAACATATGTTTTCCGGAGAAACCTATCTCCATAATCAAAGTGACAAGTCTGTTTCATCAGCTTATATTCTCCTTCTAAACAATCAGACCCAAGCCACGGATGAGCCACGCTGGATACGCCTGTTTCGTATATTCCTGTCACATACTCATTTTTCATTTGCATGCACTCAGTTTTGATTGTTGCTCTTGCACATTCATCTAAGTAAATGGGCAAAAATGCAATTTATTGTTAAATGTCACGCAGTTTAGTCCAATGACAAAGAGACATCTCAGGCAGCGTAATTAGTAGGCGCAGCGCACCAGGCTGTGTGTCTTTTTTCTTTGCCCCCTCTCCTCAGCATCTGTAGCGCAGTGATTATCAAATGTTTTGATGTCAAGAGAGAGAGACGTTGACTGACAGGCCTGGCCAGACTTGGAGCAGCAGATCATGCGGTAACTGACAGCAGAGACCCGTCCTCTCTCTCCTCTGCACAAAAAAACAAAGCAAACAAAACATTTAATTATTCCTCCAGCCTCGACGGACAGAGGCAGAGCAGAATTGATGTGCAGAAATGAGTTTGGCTCTGCCTTTTTTGATGCTCCATAGAGTCGGAATTTGAACACTAATACCCTCACAGGAATACCCAAACGTACCAAAACAGAAATAAACTAAATTAATGTGCATTTACATGGACATGAATCACCTGTTTATGACGTTTATATTGGTTATGATCAAATTTGGGATATGGATATGACCACAGAGAAATCCGGCTCCGTATACTAGCGTCCCAGTTACTGATTACTGCAGCCCATTTGTGCAGGTGTCTGTGATGTTTACAAAAACAAGCCAGCAATGGGAGATGAGAGTGACAGGAAATATTAAACACTACACTCTACATTTATTTCCACTTGATTACTTGAGTGCTAATTCTCCTCTGCTTAGATAGCCAGCTGTCTGCTTGAAACACTTACCACCATTACTCTTTGTCGCACAATCACACACAGTACATGCTGGGGTAAGGTTATTCCTGAAAACACCTACGCTACTCTTATAACAATGTCCTCCACACGGGTATCAGCCTGTCACTGTCACTGTTAGGCATGTCACCTAATGTCCTATGTCACCTATGTCATTTAATCTTTTTAACGTTAATGGCAGTGTCACAAACATGGCTGTTTTTTCTCATGTTAACTATCAGTTGGTTTAATAGTAGGGATGGGCAGCACAAGCAGAAACATTATTTGAAAATCATGGCAACTATTCGACGATTTTTCGAATAATCGCCCCGAATTGCATGTCAAATAAAGGGGGGAAATAAGACGACGAATAGTAATAGTCGCATTAAAAAATTGATTTTTTAAAATAAAACGACTATTCGAAAATTCAAAAATCGTGACCCATCCCTATTTAATAGACAAATTGAAACCTGTTTTTTCAATAAATAAAGTATTTGGGTACTCTAAAACTATTTAATGAGAATAGCTAGATATGGAATTTGCTTATTACGCCCGTCCCTGTGCAGCCTACAGTATATAAACATATTTCTCCCTCTCCGCTGTTTATGATCAAGACTTTCACATGTAAAGGTCTAGCAACACCAAACCGACTTCAGAGAGCTAGCAGCGACGAAAGCCCCCTGCTACATCACGTTATGTCGCTGTGTCTCCGCCAAAAAGTTGCACATGAACACACCACAAATACAACAGCCAACCGCCAACCAGCACGCATGTTCTGCACCTGTGTGAGAGGAAATAACTCTCCACACCAGCAGGTGATGGTAGTTTGTAACTGTCGTTCTAAAAGGGAAGCTGGAAGACCGTCTTGACGAAGAATAACACAGTACCACGAAAGATATTTGCTGAAGAGCTCAATGGATAAATGGCAAATGGACCTGCACTTATATAGCGCATTTCTAGTCATCTGACCACTCAAAGTGCTTCTTACACTACGAGACACATTCACCCATTCACACACACATTCATACACAGGTGGCTGAGGCTACCGTACAAGGTGCCACCTGCTTCTCAGTTTTTAACACTCACACACCAATGGAACAGCCATCAGGAGCAACTTGGGGTTCAGTATCTTGCTCAAGGATACTTCGGCACGTGAACTGGAGGAGCTGGGGATTGACAACCTGCTCTTCTGAGCCACAGCAGCCCGATAAAGAAAACTTATCTTACCTTATGTAAAAACTCACCCCCTCTTAAAGTTAGCTCTTTGTTTACTTTCCTCACCTCTTGTGTGCAGAGCTGAACTGCCAACCGGGGTGAATTAATTCACTGATGGGCTCCACAATTGCCGTTGTAGATTCAACATGCTGAATCAGCCAAAATAAGCTGACGAGGGGCAACAGCCTGGGACACACCGCACAGACTAGGGTGAATGATGCTAACCATTGGCCCAACATTGACTGATGGCTTGGTGTTTCATGGCTTAAAGATGTGATGATTGTGGTTGGTTACAGGTCCTGCCCCTCCTCCACTGTGATTGGATGGCTTAGTAAAATTGACAGTGACAGGCACAGTTTTTCACACAATGCAGGACAGATGCTCAGCGCCTCGTCATGATTCTGGCATTTGCAGCAAAGTGTAAAAATGCAGCGCTCCCATTACAAAGAAATAAAATAATACACTGGCCTCAGGAAGAATCTCTAAACACGATTTGAGGTGGAGCTGTTACTGCAGCTGCACTTATCATCTATTACTTGCTGTTATTCTCCAGCGCTGGTAGGCGTTCTTCTTTTCCTTTTAACAGCATTTAACAGCAGACTAGAATACAGAACAGACTAGTCAGGTCCGAAAGAATTGGTATCCATGGTATCTACGGTACTGGAGAAAACAAGCACTGTCAGGTTTTCAAAATCTAAGCATCAATGTGGTATCACTCCTCCTCACTGCAACCAAACAGGACAGGGAAGTAACTAATGAAGAAACACCGCCTCTGTCATTATCCAAATTACAAAACTGAGTTTCTGCTGCCACTTTTTTTGTTTCTGTTACGTCGCTTGGCTGAAGCAGCACCTGCACAGGTAATCGGATGTGCTTAATAACAGGGAAACCGTTATACATGTAACAGTACCCTGGTTTCTTGAGCAGCATATTGGGTTTGCATAAACGGGATAAGGTCTTCTTAAAACTTGATGTAGTGTTTATGTGCTCCAACACATGAACAGGATACTGAAACTCCCTGATCATGAAGGGGTTATTCATATCCATGTAAACCCACTTTATGACGAAGGGTTATTCATCATTAACTTCTATAAAAATGACTTACTATAGTCACACCGTCTTCAGCAGCATCCAAGTACAGTGCCCTTCTTTGCAGTGTACCCATAGTAGTTATGTTGACTCCTGGAGTGCTGCTTTTCTGAGATGCTCTAGAGTCTTCCTGTGTTTGCAGCAAAGGAAACTAAAGCCTCCATTTTAATGTTAAATCTATAAATGCCTCATGTCTTGTTAGTCATTACTCCTGTGTTTCTGTTGATAAGCACCATGCAGGAGACCTCCTGGGTCTGCTGGTTTTACAGTAGCTTTCATGTTGCCTGGGAGGGATTCAGACGTCTTGTCTCTCAGTGCTGACTGTCTGCTGAAGTTGATATTAAAATATCCGTTCTTAGTTAGATGCCAGTTCTCAGGTTCTGGCCCGGATGTGTGAATGCAGGCATCAAAGCCTACCTGCCTGCTTCGGCCAGATGGTGTATTGAAAATGGAAAAACATGCTTGACCTTCATTGACCACGGCTTGTTTGTAATTGTGGAGTTTTAGGCTGTCCTTCTGTTTCTCAAGGCAAGAGTACATTTAGTTTGGATACAGTTTCTGTTGTGAGTGCTTTCAGATTTTCAGTACAAACAACTTTTTTTTAGTGAGTTGAACAAAACAGAACAAAATTAATTATCTTCTACTGCTTAAAATTGCACACAATTCGTGGCAAAACCTAATGCATCATTAGAAAATGGTTTGTCTAAATGTGCACCTTGAATATTATCGGAATACTGACTAATATACATGAACTGTCACTCTTGAATTAATCAGACAACATAATAATTTTGTAGTAAAATGAGACCAGAAAGTGAGACTAGAACCTTAAAGCTACAGTCGTTCATCAATGAGATGCCTTTATTTTGTTTGTCACAATTTGGACTTATTCCCTACATACGCCTCAAGAGCAAGAGTAGCTTTGAATTTCTCTCAGGGGTGTTACGATACTCAGTAGTCACAGTTTGATATATAAAGTTATATAAAGTCCATAGGGCTACATTTCTTTTTATTTATTTTGAAAAGACAATAGTGCAAGTGTCAATGACAGATGATATACCCAACTGGGGAGCAATTATGGTTTGGTTTAATTCATTATAATCCTGCAGCCTTTCACCTGCGCTCTCCTCCACACACACTTAAACGACAAACATAACCAGTGAACAGCCGAGTGGCCCCGGTGGAAACAAAGCGAAGATAACTTGTTGACGGCAGCTACACTCGTTACTGTAAGTGAAGTTAAACCTAAGGCAGTAAGAAACCAATACTTGCTCCGTCCAGCGTCACTAACGTTATGTCTTACACAAGGACAGCACGCTAGTTCGGCTGATAGCGAATTGTTACTAATAAGCTCAAGTGACAGCTGTCTGTATGTAGACTAACTTAGTTTGACACTTCTCTTAAAATACTTTTAAACTTCGATGCCTGCTGAGACAAACAGCCCCAACTCTCTACACCAACACTAATGTTACCTGCACAAAGTGAATCACATCAGCAGAGAGGGAGCAGGACAGAGGACAGGAGGACTGACTAATAAAAAGATAAATAAATAAACTTCACTCAGTACTGTCATGTCGGGAATATTATTTATGTAGTGACTTTGCTGTTGTAAGAAAAACCCAGAAACAACAATTCGTTTTATCTAAAATATTCGATATTCCTGTTCTAAATGTATTCTTTTTTTAAAAAATTGATATATTTCCTAAAAAGCAATTATTTAGAAATGAAAAAGAACCAATAAGAATACCGATATTGTACCGAATCGATAAGGAGTATCAATAAAAGTTGTAGTATTGATAAAATCTTGACAATACCAGAAGTAACCAGAAGTAAAAAGCTAATGTTAAGCACAACGCACACTGCCGCCGGCACGGCACTGTGGGCGTCAAGTGCCGCCCCCCAACACACATTGGCAGCGGTGTGCAGCAGCACCGTTGACACTAAAGTGTATTTCCCACCCCAGCCGGCTAGGTGGCTGTACCTACACTAGTTGCCAACTGCTAGCAACGGAAGAAGAAGAGGAAAAACTTTGAGGCAACAACAACTTGGATTTCACGGGTGAGTTTCTTATCAAAATCGTCTTATTAAAAATTTGAAAAACTTAATAACGGTAAGCACTAGGGGTGGGAATCTTTGGGCACCTCACGATTCGATAACAATTACGATTATAAAACGATTATTGATGCATCTTTAATTTATGTATATTGATGCACTTTTTCACGACACACATTTCTTTTTGTCTCACTGAATAAGCATTCAACACTTGCAATTTTTAAAAACAGTGCATTTGTGATAAGAAACAGTTGAATTCATTTCCATTATATTTTATTAAACATATAAATGGAAATGCGTGCAAACTGGAAAGTTACAACTTCGTTGTACGGAACCAAAGGTAACAACAGGTATCTTAAATCACAAGATAAAATGCGTAGTTAGAGTAACATATGATTCGGTGGCGACAGACATCCACGCATCACATGTAACTGCGATCCTACCTGCCTTCAACAGCGAGGCCATGACTTCTGTTTTGGTTTGGTTGTAGAGTGTCGGTGAAATAGCGTCGGGATGGGATGGTGTATCTGGGCTCCAGTGTATGCAGCAGTGCTCGAAATCCCTGATTTTCCACGACGGAATAAGGACGCAAATCCTTGGCAATAAATGCCGCGATGGCCTTCGTAATTCGCTTCGCCTTTTCCGATGAGGGTGGCAGCTTTCTCATTGCTTCCTCAATTGTTCTCTGGTCGGTAGCGCCACTAGTAGCCGCAGCAACAACAGCCTGCCGTCTCCCTGACTCCTCCGTCAGGTGGAATCGAGTTACATACCTTCTCATCTTTGTTGTCTTGCCAAAGTATTTTATTTTAGCACGACACAGCTTACATATAACGTGGCTCTTGTCCAGTTCGCTTCTGCCGTCAACGTTGTAGAAGCCGAAGTATTTCCACACGTCTGCTTTTAAATTAGAAGGAGCTGTTCGGATCTCATGGCGAGGTGGGTGGCGGTCAGCCATGTTTGTTTTCCTCTGTGCGCGTGTTGGCGTGTCCGCTCCAGGTGCGCATTTCAAAGTGTCCCGGAGATGACACTTCTTAGTTCCACATTATTTAGAACCTTCTGTATTACTCTAATTAACAGATTTAAATAATCGAAATTTGGACGTTTGTGAATCGATTCAGATTCGTCCACGTCTGAATCGCAATGCATCTAAGAATCGGAAATTTCCCCCACCCCTTGTAAGCACCCAGATACCCCTTTGAAAGCTGCAAATGAAACTGTGGCGGCTGAGACCTACATAAAAGTCTTTTCTCACAGCACTGGTCGCGCTGGAAATTGAGCAGTGGGCTGAAGCAGAGCGGCGTAGCGCGTCAGCCGGCGCCGGTGTGGGTTTGTTCATAGGCCGTTTTGACGCGCGGCATATGGCGGCGGTGTGTGTTGCACTTTAGGCTATAAAAGAACTACACTACAGTCGCATGACTTTTATCGGTTTAGCATGACGTTTTGTAGTCTCATTCAGCGACTTATTAGCAACTTATTTAGTGACTTGTTTTATGTTCTAGAACAAAACGTGAAAGTCTCTTAAGCTTGTGTTAACCATAGACCTTATTTCAGGCATCTAACCAAAAACCCATTAAAAAAAAAACATTGACTTTGAGACGAGGGAACCAGGAGTGCTAAAATACTAACTCATTTTTGGGTTTTAGGACTTGTTCTTGCAGCACTCTCTGCCACAGCCCTTTTTCTCTGTTCTCTCTGGTCATGTGGCACTGATTTCAAAAGTATTTGTCTTTATAGTGTGCAAAAAAAAAAAAAAGACTGTCTTTCCAGCAGTGAAATTACTTCAGTTATGCCTCTTAAGTTGTCCAAGTTTTGCCAGAAACTTCCACTTCATAACTGACAATCAGTGTCACTTATACAAAGCAGCCACCAGTTCTGTATGATATGTAAACAGTTTAAAAACAAGGGGGATACCAGACGGTCTCATACAGCAGTCTCATTACATCCCAAAAAAATACAAGTGCCCTTGTGCAAAGGTTTGGCACAACAGAGGTGTATTCATCTTTTGGCTGTTTGCTAACAGCCTGGTCGGTGTTTTGTTCTGCCAAATTCTTTTAGTCAAATTCAAGTGGGCCTTGTACGTGACTGTTGTTGAGGCTGCCTGTCTGGAGGGAAGGAAGCAACCAGCGTCAGGGAAACAATGGTGATGGCTCCATCCAGCCTTCAAACTCTGAAGAGAGGACGACATGAGATTTACAGAATGATGAAGGCTCCTCCTACCCAGGGGTAATATCTCCATACCGGATATTGGCTTTGTGTCCCCGCTGCTAAACAGAGGGGCCACCATTGTTCCTTAAACAGTGGTCCCCTCAGCTTCTTATTAAATAGATGTTGAGATCTAAACACCAATATGAGCCTGAGTGTAATATTATGTGTTGGTGTTTTTCATGAGGCGGGCCTCCCTATTCCATATGAGCTCTGCCGTGTTGTGAACACAGGAGAATATTTGATGTGTTGTCTAGAGGAGCAAGATAAATGGACAGTGGGATGGTCAGTTGTTTATCTCAATGGCAGATATTTGAAAGATGTGATATAGTCAGACCTTTGCTTATGGTCACAAAGTGCAAGAGATGCATTCATACTGCCCAGGCTGTGTAGTGAATGTTTGCTGAGTTGTAATATAGATTAAAAAACATACAGGATATATAATAATTTGTGAATTCATTTTTCCTATAATCCATTTATTCTGAAGTGACATGTGCTGTCAGCTAGGGGTGTAAATCAACAGTTTCATCATGGTACGATATCATATTGATTCTTTGGACAACGATGTGATATTTGCTCATCATGATACGATTTTGATTCGAATCAATTTAGGGGCCTACGATTGATATGAGGCGATATTATCTGTCCATTTAACACAGTGGGCTCTAGTTTCCCAGCACAGCGCAAGGTGGCGAAACCCGTGCAGAGCTAGTTTCGAGCAGCGCAACCTGAGGCACTCTCAGTTTGGTAGTTTGGCAGACCAAGGTGCGCTGAGATGGGTGTGGCGGTGCAGCAGGGGGAGGTGTCGACAGATCCAGCTTGGCGCAGTGACAGTTTCGTGCCAAAAGGCTTCGCCGAAGGTGCGCTAAAAGCTCGCCAGCTGAAACAAAGTCTACTGTCAGCGTAGGTGGAGCGCAGCCAGTGTAAGCCAAAGTTTGGCTGACTGGCGGACAATGTGCGCACGTCACCAAAACCTCACAGGCAGGTTTCCAGAATATCAGGCACATTAACAATGTAATAAATACCCCCCAAAAAAACACTATTCAATGCAACTATCTGCAATCAGCACATAAATGTATCTCTATATCGACTGTCCCGTCACATCTGATGTCAGATCAAAGGGGATTGGCACCTGATTTGATTAACACAGCTGCAAACTAATGCGTTCACATCCCTCTCAGCCAACCACAAACAGCCACAGCATCAGATAGGGAGTATATATTCAGCATCTGTCATCTTAGAAAAGCCAAAAGAAAAGAAACAGAGTGAGACTGCGAGAGAGAAAGAGAGAGAGCGCACGCACACGAGAGAAACGCAACATTGATTTACAATTGTGGTGACCTCCTCCCAGGCTACCTTTGCATCATCAGCCCGTGGAGGTCTGCTCACAGTTCCGTATATTCGGACACTGCGAGCTTGGACCTCCCGGACCAAAACATCAGTTTCCTCCTGGGAGAAGTTTGGCCGCCTGACGCTGCTGCTCTCTTCTGCCATGGCGAATTGAGTAAACTCTCATTACACCTTCGCATGGCGCATTTAAGGGCGAGGAGAGGGGCTCATTTGATTGGTGTGATGTGTGTAAAACCCACTCCACGCCTTCTCTCCTCCCTCTTTCCGACTTGCGCAGGTAGGAGGGACGGAGGTGGGAAAGAGGAGTAGCTGCGCCAGGGCGCACGGTGTGCCATATTTACAAAATCCGCCTGGCCACACTCAGTTGGCGAAGCGCAGGTACACTGCGCCTCTGCTGCGCCCGGTCTGCGAAACTAGAGCCCAGTGTGTTACAGAAGAAGCTGCCACCCCTTTCTTTTTTACTTTTGGCCATAAAATATAAAAACAACACAGAAATAATAAGTGTAGCAATGTTTACTTTACACTGACTCCACTAACATATGAAACATGCATGGGATAAGTTAACCTTCCCAGCCCTTTCTAGAAGATTCTTCTTAAAACATACTTTTATTGGAGAGCCTGTCCTTACTTGAGTTTTAAGTTCATTCAGACTGTCATTCGTTTCCTCAGTTTTTATACACTTAAGTTGGTGTGATGTGTGTAAAACCCACTCCACGCCTTCTCTCCTCCCTCTTTCCGACTTGCGCAGGTAGGAGGGACGGAGGTGGGAAAGAGGAGTAGCTGCGCCAGGGCGCACGGTGTGCCATATTTACAAAATCCGCCAACAGCAGCTAATGTTGCTGTAATGAGAAGTTAGCGGAGTATGATGCTCAACCAGGCAGGTAATGTTACGTTGCGTTTTATCTGGTAACAGCATTGTTTACGCTACAGGCCGTATTTTCCTGACCGAACCTGACTCAAGTCCGAGACAGTTATAATCAAGCCCGGCCTGAACCCAACAGCCTTTCTGAATTTGAAGTCCGAACCCGAGCGCGACACAGTTTGTTACCTGACTTAGTTATTGTTGTCTTTGTCTGTTGACCTATTTTCTCCATAATCGAAAATATTTCTGAGTGAACAGCGTTATCCTCTTTGCTGCTGTGCGACGGTGACAGTGAATTTCAAAACAAAGCCGCACCCCAAAGATGATGATATGGATCGGTGTATTCACTTTGCATTGATGATATTGGACTGTTAATCATGGAATTGATATCTTAATCCAGACTGATGGATCGTTACACCTCTACTGTCAGTAACTAGGCTGGGTAACTTAACACTAGATCTGATTTTGGACCACATTCATACCTTTACTCTTGACTTATAGCACACATACAAAGTGTCGACAGTTAATCCAGTTGGCCTCTTTGACAGCCATTCTAACTATATTTCAGGATTTGAGGTCACATGGGCTGCTTGTTAGAAGATTTGACTCTTGCTCCATTAAATTCAAGCAAGCTTTGAAATTTGACACACGAGGGAGGAAGAGGGAGGGAAATGTTGTAGGATGTTTTATTTGAAGTTCTTTGACTTACAGTTTTACTTAGACCAGAAGTTGTTACCATCTAAAAAGACTTGATGGCTTATTTTGTGTTTTCATCCACCTGTCTGTTTTGAATGCACATTTTCAATATGTGGGTTAAAAATCTGAGTGGAAATGATTGAAATTTGGGAAAACAACAACCTTCTAAATATGGCAAAAAAAGGTTTGTGGTGGTGTGCTTGGTTGTGGTCGGTCTGTTGAAGCCTTGAAACCTGATGGGAAAAGTTAGTGTATCAATAAAAGTGTGTAAATTGGAATGGAAACTTCCAATCCAGTCCATGCCAATTATTTTTAGCTGATTAACACATGTGCACTCAACAGCCTGAAGACACCATCACAAAACATAAATACATTAGATATTACATACTTGTAGGTAAATGCAAAAAAATACTATAACATAATCAACAAATCAATAGTAACTGTTATATAGATTTAAATAACGTTGAAAGAGCTGTAACATGACAACAGAAATGATCTGTCAAATAGAGATGTTTGCTTAATTACACACTGTGATGTTGATACAACAAAAAGGCCTGAAAGGACCTCAGTAAGGACATAACATGAAGAGATGATGTAACAGTCTGGCTCGGTCACTCTGCTGCTGATGAGACTGATGGCTTCTGTCCACAGACAAGCAATTGAAACCTCCATGATAATAATGTTTGAGCTCACCTCCAGTGCGCTCCCAGGATGAATGTTTGCAGGGGATATTACTGTGAAGGCAGGACGGCATAACGACGGCTCCTTTGAATATGAGAGCAGAGAGTGAGAGACAGGCTACCACAGCTATGATGGTGCAATAGCTATGAAAGCTATGAAATAGGGTAAAACACTCAGATGAGAATTTTTTTTTGGAACATTTCCTTTTCAGGATTAGGATAATTTAATATGAACACCCGCTATCATGCCAAGTTTATTTTAGCTTTTACTGTACACTGTTTACTCGCTACAATTTGGAAAAGCAGCTGACTGGCTTTTTAATATATCAAAACATTTTGACAACCTTTCACAAATCTTCTATGTCAATTCATATGAGATGTTTTTAATGGAATGACGTGTTTATCGCTTGTCACCTCTGTTTGATTTTTTTCTTTTAAAAGAGGTTCTTAAATTATTTGCATTTTTTTCCTCTCTCTGCTCGGCATGACGTTTAGAAAGGGCAACAAAACTCTAACATTACATTACAGTGATGAACTCTGCTTTGGTGAACTTTACATTCCCTGCATGTGATTTGAATGCGATGACATCCAGCCGACCTAGTCTCACAGAAATACGCATTACCCAGCGTTACATGATGGTGGGCAGGTAATGTCTTAAATTAACCTGTCAGCACCACTGCAACAGTGCCGATAGAAAGTCAAGTAGGATACTTTGTCGAAGTGGACACATAGATTCCCTGGTGTAATGAAGTCACGCAATGGCCAGTGTTAAATGTTAAGACTCCATAGGTAGTATAACACCTTATTTCCACTTATGTATGTGACTGGTGTCATTAGATCCGTAAATATACAGATGATGCCTCTAGTGTCCAACGCAAGGAAGTGCACTTCTTAACGGATGCATAGAAACTGCCTGTAGCCATGGCAGAGAGGCTAATCTTCCATTTTTGCCATCCAGTAGTTTGGAATATGCGCTTGGAACTTTACCAGGACAAAAACAGGAGCAATATTGCATGGCAACAAATAAACTAATATGTTGGCCTGCCAGGTATGCAGCATTTTTTTGTGAAATATTTCACTAAAGAGACATATGACTAGCTGAACGAGTCATAATGATGATCTGACTGTATATAACCATATTTTAACTGAATAACATTACTCAGATTCACAATGTGTTCAAACTAGATAAACAAGTTCTTTTTAGTCAACAGACAACTGAATTGAAGAAAATAGCCTGTTAGCCAGTTAGCACCCTGTTAGCTAAGCTAGCACACGGTCATACGGTCACCCCGAAATCCACTGAAGAAGTTCAATTTTTTTCAGTGTACTCGAGGCAAATTATGGACTAAAATATTACGGTGGGGAGGAGTTTCGCAGGCACATCGGATATCACGGAGATTCCTATAGGAATGAATAGACTTCCGGTTGACTCGTCTCTGTACATATACGTAAGTGGAAAGGAGGAGTAAAGAACAAGTAAGTCCTCATAGGCAGGAGTTTGAATGGTGGATGGGTCAAACAAATACAGGATTTTACCCAGGAGACAGCAGTCTGTGTCCCATGTGAAACCATCGTTGAAGTCATCGTTGATTCCTCTTAACGTTACGTACTTAAGTCCTTCACATAGTTATGCCAGGTCATGTGATGTACTTTTGTCTTTTTACAACGTACTTTCATTCCATATGTAACAAACATAAAGTTATGTACTTAACATAACTTTATGTTACTAACTGGGGCGGCAGTAGCTCATAGGGACTTGGGTTGGAAACCGGAGGGTCGCCTGTTCGAGTCCCAGTCTGGACCAAAATATGGAGCATGGACTGGTGGCTAGAGAGGTGCCAGTTCACCTCTTGGGCACTGCCGAGGTGCCCTTGAGCAAGGCACCGAACCCCCCAACCGCTCGGGGCGCCTCACCAAGGGAAGCCCCCTCACTCTGACATCTCTCCAATGTGTGCATGTATAGGTCCTGTTTGTGCATGTGTGTGTCTTTCGGACCTGTGTGTAATTGACAAGCAAGAGTGAAAACATTGAATTTCACCTCAGGGGGATTAAGGAAGGAAATAAACTTAACATAAAATTACGTAGGTCAAGATTAGGATAAAATATATGGTGACGACGTACCTTAAAATAACTCAAAGTTTACTTTAGCCATGCTGACTTTGTTGTTCAAGTTAACATGGTTCTCTACACCGACCTCCTGAGAGAACATCCTGTGTTTTTTGACCCATCCATCACGCCAACCTGCCTCCTGTTGGACAACTTCCTTTTTTACTCCCATCAGCGCATTGATCAAGTGATCACAGCCTTCTTGATTACGTTGGTTAGATATCAACTGCTGAATCATGATTATATGATTTATATACAAATTATGGTGCATTTCTTCTCGTCATATATGTATGAAGAGTGCTTGAGAACAGCCTGAACCAAGAAGTTTTGGTGCCTAAACCCAAACGTGCCACCACCACACAATGTAGTGTTAAGAAGTCATGGTCACTTAATACATTTCTGTAGGTCACGTTGCATCCTTAAGTGAAATTTAGCTGTTAGGCTTTCAGTCCCCACCACTCAGGGTGAAGGGTCTATTCTTGACCCCACCCACTGTAAAAATAGGCATGTCTTTAGGCCCTCTTCACCCGGCTCAGAGGGTGTCAATGACTGCCAGTGACTGACATCCCCCAGCATTTGAAGCCTATTTTAGGCCCATATATCCCAATGGGCAGACGGTGACGTTTTTTTTAAACCACATGACTGATGCTCATTCATGAAACACCTTTTCAGTAAAAGCAGTTGGCTTTCAAAGCCCTCCTGCTGTCTACTGGTAAATATCAGCCTCTAATTAGAGGCTGTTTATATCTTTCACAGCATCATCTTTTCGGAAGACAGGCAGAAAATCAGTACCAGAGCTAGCCTGCTATTAGAAATCAATTGACAAAATCTCTTCCATATTCTCTTCTCTCCACCTATATGTTTCTGTCCAGAGAAGTGGTCGGTAAATATTAGGAAATGTTACTTTATTCCACATGTCGGCAGCAATTTTATTTGTTTATTTATTTTTTTATGAAAAGGAACTTGAAACGTGGACTTATGGCTAAAGTTTGCTTCATTTCATCATGGAAAGTTTACACCCCCTGACATGGTGTGATATTAGCCACCCCACTTACATCAGGGTAACACCTCACCTTTCTGGGGCCTGGGATGCCGTACTCCCACTACACTTGCAAGGGCCAATTAAGAAACACTATGAAGCCAGTATGCAGTGAAGCTTCGGCCATGCTGGAGTTGGACTTACTTTAATTAAGTGATTGTGAAAAAAAAGTATTTCATGCTATGTCAAGTTTTTCCCATGTTTCACATTATACCTGTTTTCCAACAACATCAGCACATATATGCTGTTTTTAAATGTGAGAAAACTTGCTAAAAATAAGCGATAGACTCCATTCTCATCAGACTAAAGCTGTATACACAGCAGTGGGCTTTCTGTTTTGTTTTTTTTTCTTCTTTTACTTGTGTGCCACATTGGACGTAAGGCATGCCTGGAAAACTGCGTTAGTAAACAGTAGAAAGCAGCATGGAGGCCTGTGAAATTGTTATGGTAATAACTTTGTTTTTATATCTCTAACTTATTTAGTCTCCCTTTCAAACTTGGTGCCAACTAATTCAGAACGATGTTTGAGATGGACAGAGATAGATGGAATTTGTGGTGGCACGTCAGTGTATTGTGCCAGAAAAGGGGCTAAAATTTGTGCATTCACCCGGGTATCATACTTCCATCACTGTTGATCTGGGGGTGTTGAAGCTTGAGCTAATGCCTGTCACAATAACTACTTTTGTTGGACAATATATTGTCCTAGAAATTATTGTAATTATTATGCCATGACATAATGATAATATAGCTTAATAATGCAAATACACCCTGTTAAAGCAATGAATATTTAGCTCTAAGGAAAACGCAGACATTGGAATAGAACATGAAAAACTATTAACAATATATCACATTTTTAAGACAGTAATTTACACTTACATATACAGTACCTTTATAGGAGTAGCCCCAGAGACAGAGACAGTTAGAGACAAAATTTGGCCAACATAAACAAAACCAAGTGATGCCTCCTAGATAGACAAGCTTAGAGAAGCTGTGGGAACACTGCAGTTATCTTCATAATCCTGCTGATGTGCTGTTAGTGATGGACGTCTGAGAGTCAGGAGTGGAGGATAAACTTGCTGGAAGGTAAAAGTACAAACCAATAACTTTTTGGGTCGTTGCCAAGGGTTGGCAACTAACAACTATCACTCCAAAAGTGCAGCTGCAGGCTACTGGCAAGCTGCACTGTGTCGTCCTTGGAGTGTTGGTCCATTTTTCTCCAGACTCTGCAAGTAGGCGTGATGGAGAGAAAAAAAAAGAGAGAATCCTTTGGCCTTTGGCCTTAGCCTTAGTGGACATATCCATCAAAGCGTTTTTTTTCCCCTAAGGTCAGTGTATTCTTTTAATGCTTTGCAATGGGAGCGCTACGTATTTACGTTGTGCTACAAAGGCCAGCAGCTTAACGAGGCACTGAGGGTCTATTCTTTGCTTAGCGCTGCATGTTTGGCGTTTTATTTCTGAGCACCAAGTTGAAAAATGTTCAACTTTTGGTAAAACACTGCACTTGTCACTGTCATTTCAGCTGCTCAATTACAGGAGGAGGGACAAATACCATCAAGACCAACTTACAAACTCTTACAAATCCAAGAGCTTATGCGTGTGAATGCACATATTGTCGAATGAACCCACACAAACTGGTGGGTTCGTCCTCTCTCTTAACGTGCTTCAGCCTTTCCTTCATCCAGAGCAAGGGCCAGAGCAAGTAGTTCACCTTGTGTCGACATGTTTACCTCTGCGGACGCAACCAAAGCATCACAGCTGAAAAAACACTGTGCTTCCAAAGCACTCACAAATTCATTACAATGGTTGACAAAACCCTACTGTTTATTCTGACACCATGTTGACTAAAATGTTGGTGGCGTTCATGATTAAACAAACGTGCATGGAGACCCAACAGGCATTATCAAGTTCATCAGAATGATAGTGGTCATGTCCATATTTTGTAAGTCGCTAACCTAATTAGCATGGCAGGCCTAGCTGAAGTGGATAAATATCTGTAACTACTGTAGAGTTATTTGTGTCACAATCCCTGTCTCTCAGTCCTCTCCTGCAACACTGCTGCAGTAGTTTTCCACTCTCCCTCCCTCTGCTCCACTCTACCTGCCAGCCACGCCCACTTCATCAGGCCACTCTGCTCACCTGCCTCACAGCTGCAGCTCATTGCAATCAGGCCTGCATATAAGCCACTCCAGCACCTTCACTCACTGCCAGATTGTTCTTCTGCATTATGCGAGACTCTCCAGCGTTCTTCTCCTGCCTGATCTCCCGGTGCCAACTCTGCCTGTCCCCGACCTGCTCTCCTCGTCTGCCTCCCGGTAAACTCACCTGCCTTCTGTCCCCGACCTCGTGCTTTGCTTCAGCGTCTCTGGTTTCTGCCTGCCCGTCTGGTCTCGACTCCTCCGCCCGGCCTCGTCAACTCTCCTGCCTGCTCCTCAACGGTGCTTCTGCCTTCGCTGACGGCTCTTCTGGCTACGACCCCCACACCGGCTCCCGACCTCGCCTCAGCTCACTCCTCGTCGGCTTCTCAGCTCGATCAGCCGGCGTTTCAGCCTCTACGGAGCGCCTGCCTCGCCACCTTCGGCTGCCGTAAGCTACATCTCTTCTCCTCTCTGTGAAAGAGTTTTGAACTGTGTGGAACCGGGGGCTCTGGAGCTTCCCCTCGGTTCCGTGACTGAGCCCAGCCGCTTCTCTTCCCCCTTATCTGTGCTTCAGAGACTGTGTTAGGGCAACTTGCCCGAAGAACGAACTTTATCCTGTGTTTATTCTGCCTGCTGCATTCCCTGTTTGCTGTGGTGTTAATAAAAGTCATTACCAACTATTCCTGCGAGCCTGGTACTGCATTTGGGTTCACCAACACGCCCGTTTCAGTACAATCTGGCCAGAAATGGACCCAGCAGACCCCGCTTCACCTCAGTCCCGCCTAGCCCGGGTGGAGGGCATGCTCCAGCAGCATGAGGCTCAGTTAGCCTCTAACGCGGCGGAGGCTCGTCAGTCGGCGTCTGCTCTGGAACGAGCGCTAACCTCGCTAGCCGTCCAGGTGCAACAGATGGCGGCCGCCATGACACCACACGCCGTTCCTGCTGCGGCTCCAGCCCCTCCTGCTCCGACCCCGGGGCCGCCCTCCAGTACTGCACCCGAGCCCGGGTGGGGCACCAGAACGCCACGCAGGGGACCCTGAGGGCTGTAACCCTTTCCTGACAAACTGTTCCATTCTGTTCGCCCTGCAACCTCATACCTTCGCCACAGAGGGGGCTAGAGTCGCCTTCGCCATCAACCACCTCACTGGAAGAGCACGTCTGTGGGGAACGGCAGAGTGGGAGAGAGGCACACCAGCCTGCGCCTCTTTCCAGGCTTTCTCAGAGGCTGCGCAAGGTTTTTGGTCCCGTTTCCCTGGGGCCTGATGCTACAGGGGGTCTCATGAGCCAGAGGCAGGGGGTTCGGACAGTTGCTGACTACGACTTCAGGACCCGGGCTCGTCTCAGTGATTGGAACGCCGCCGCCCAATGTGACGCCTTCCTCAACGGGCTGGCTCCGTACGTGAAGGATGAGCTGGTTTCGTTCGACCTCCCCAGTTCCCTGGACGGACTCATCGAGTTGACCACGAGGCTGGACAGGCGGATTCAGGCAAGGAGGAGGAACAACGCCACGAGGGAGGGGATCACCGGCCATCTTTCCGTCAACGACGGTTCCCAGCCCCTCCTGTCCCACCTCCTGAACCCATACATGGAGGGGCGGAGCCCATGCAGGTGGGACGGACCAGCCTAACACCGGAGGAGCGAGAGCGACGACGCCGGGGAAATCTCTGCCTCTACTGTGGCCAGGCCGGCCATTTTGTTTCCCGGTGTCCAGCAAAAGGGAGGGCTCAGCAGTAAAGAGGGGCATTCTGCTGAGCCGGTCCCAGAACTCTGCCCCTAGCCCACGACCTCTGTTCCACGTCCAGCTCCTGCTGGTAGGGGGTCCCACACCGCTACCTTCATCGACTCTGGGGCAGACGTCAACCTAATGGACGAGGAACTCGCCCGCCAACTGGACATCAGCCGAGATCCTCTCCCTTGCCCCATGCCGGCCAGCGCTCTGGATGGTCATCTCCTGGGAACTGTCACCCATCAGACCGCCCCCATCTCTATGCTCCTGTCGGGCACCCATCATGAAACCATCCGGTTTCATATCCTGAGGTCTCCCAATCTTCCTCTCATCCTCGGCTATCCCTGGCTTCGACGCCACAACCCCCATATAGACTGGTCCACGGGGTCCATCCTGGGATGGAGCCCCTCCTGTCAGCAGATCTGCCTCAGACCGACGGGGGCCCCCACGCCGTCTGCCAGCCCCTGCTCCATCCCTGATCTCTCCATGGTGCCCTCTGACTACCACGACTTCCGGGAGGTGTTCAGTAAGGCAAGAGCCACATCTCTGCCCCCACATCGGCCCTACGACTGCGCCATCGACCTCCTTCCCGGCTCTGTACCCCCCAAGGGCCGTCTTTACTCCCTGTCCGCACCTGAAAGGGAGGCCATGGAGACCTACATCAGCGATGCCGCCGGAATCATTCGACCCTCCTCGTCACCTGCTGGGGCAGGATTTTTCTTCGTTGACAAGAAAGATGGGTCTCTGAGGCCGTGCATCGACACGAGGTCTGAACGACATCACGGTGAAGAACCGCTATCCTCTCCCCCTCATCGCCTCAGCTTTCGAGCTGCTCCAAGGGGCCACCGTCTTCACCAAGCTGGATCTCCGCAACGCCTACCATCTGGTGCGGATTCGAGAGGGGGATGAGTGGAAGACGGCCTTCAACACCCCCACAGGACATTACGAATATCTGGTGATGCCGTTTGGGCTGACCAATGCCCCGGCAGTGTTCCAAGCCCTCATCAACGATGTGCTGAGAGATATGCTCAACAAGTTCGTGTTCGTCTACCTAGACGATATCCTGATCTTCTCCCGGTCCAAGCAGGAACACATCCTCCACGACCAGACGGTGCTGCAACGCCTGCTAGAGAACGCCCTGTTTGTCAAGGCCGAGAAATGTGAGTTCCATGCCTCCTCGGTCTCCTTCCTGGGCTACATCATTGGCCGGGACCGCATGGAGATGGACCCCGCTAAGGTCTCAGCCGTCACCTCCTGGCCTGTTCCTGACTCTCGCAAGCAGCTGCAACGCTTTGGGGTTCGCCAACTTCTACAGGAGGTTCATCAGGGGCTACAGCACAGTGGCAGCACCTCTCACCGCCCTCACCTCCTCCAAGGTCCCTTTCCGCTGGACTTCAGCTGCCGAGGAGGCGTTCCAGCTCCTGAAGGGGCGTTTCACCTCGGCCCCCATCCTTCTGATCCCTGACCCCGAGAGACAGTTCGTCGTGGAAGTCGACGCCTCTGATGTGGGGGTAGGGGCCGTGCTCTCTCAGCGTTCTGCCAAGGACCAGAAACTACACCCCTGTGTCTTTTTCTCCAGGCGTCTGTCTCCAGCGGAGATGAATTATGACATCGGGAACCGAGAACTATTGGCGGTGAAGCTGGCACTGGAGGAGTGGCGCCACTGGTTGGAGGGATCCAAGACCCCCTTCCTCGTTTGGACCGACCACAAGAATCTGGAGTACATCCGCTCTGCTAAGAGACTGAACTCCCGTCAGGCCCGGTGGGCTCTGTTCTTCGCCAGATTCAGTTTTACCCTCTCCTACCGGCCGGGCTCCCGCAACGTAAAACCTGACGCCCTGTCCCGGCAATTCATGATCGGGGAGGAGGGCCCCTCCAGTCCAGACAACATCCTTCCCGCTTCTCATCTGATGGCCACTCTCACCTGGGAGGTGGAGGAGCGGGTGAGAGCTGCGTTGGAGGACCAGCCGGGGCCCAGCTCCTGCCCCCAAGACCGCCTATTCGTCCCCCAGCAGCTAAGGTCTGAGGTTCTGCAGTGGGCCCACGCTTCCCGACTCACCTGTCATCCCGGAATTCCAGCCCGTCAGATCCTGGACGCACGGCTCATCAGGGAGTTCCATCGCCAACACCCTGACCAGCCCTCCAACTTCACCTCTGCACAAGGTGGCCCCAACACTGACCCTCAGTCTCCTCCTGCATCTGAGGCATCTGGGTCTAAGGAGGAGGAGGAGGGATCGGCCTCAGAGGATGAAGAGACTGGGACGGAGGCCTTGGCTTCTCAGCTCGATCAGCCGGCGTTTCAGCCTACGGAGCGCCTGCCTCGCCACCTTCGGCTGCCGTAAGCTACATCTCTTCTCCTCTCTGTGAAAGAGTTTTGAACTGTGTGGAACCGGGGGCTCTGGAGCTTCCCCTCGGTTCCGTGACTGAGCCCAGCCGCTTCTCTTCCCCCTTATCTGTGCTTCAGAGACTGTTAGGGCAACTTGCCCGAAGAACGAACTTTATCCTGTGTTTATTCTGCCTGCTGCATTCCCTGTTTGCTGTGGTGTTAATAAAAGTCATTACCAACTATTCCTGCGAGCCTGGTACTGCATTTGGGTTCACCAACACGCCCGTTTCAATTTGTCCTGGGAATGAATGCAGATTGTCGCCTTTTTCACTGAAGACAAAAGCCAGATGTCGGGGTGTTGGTGGGGTTTTGTCCTGTGGGAAAGGGGCTTTAATTCCAGGGTTACAAATGTAGACAGCTGTTGTATTAGAGTGTTTCTATCATCTAATTTTGTCGCATGGTTTAAGTCAGATTTTTGAAGTATAGCCAGTGTGGTTCTCTCATCTGTGAGTATGTAAGGACACGTATAGTTGTCATGACTTTCTTCTGATTCATATAGCCTGTCTGTCCTTTGAAGGCATCTGAGTGGCCAAGCATATGTTGTTTATGCATTACTGCTCCATGGTGTGCCATCTGCTGCCTCTCAATGAGACCACCAGTCCCTGTCACCAATTATTGTAAGACTTATTAAACATTTGGAAAGAGATGATCGAGGTGAGGTTGACGCCAGTTATTCTTAATAAAAACCTCGGTGGTTGAAACTCAAACTGATTGTAAGCTTCATTATTCCTGTCCAATTTCACTCCGGTTGAGCTCCAAGGGTACTACAGGGCAAAAGGAGAATGTTTTGTGAGGCATTTTTTTGGCAGAATTGCTTTTGAAAATGAAATACCGGATGATGAAAGAAGAAGCAAGGTGTTAGTCATTTACAAAGAGTCCCATCTGTCTATTATGGATGACATTATGCTCATATTTCTTAATTGATGAGCTTACCTCTGTTTTAAAATGATCATTTTTCTCCCACACTGCCACAACTCAACCTCACTTCTTTGTAGAAAAAATGATTTAGATAAGAATGAACAGGGACTTTGGCTCCATTAAATCAAATCACAAGCTTTTCCGATGCTTAATTAACGTGTTTGAGTGAAAGACACTTGTTATAAGGCCAATCAATAATATCAATGTGCTGTGAAAAGGATTTCCGCTTGAGGACATGAGGGTTGTTTTAGGTGATTTACTAATAGGCAATTAAAAAGCATAGAGTTTAGCTACTGTGACATCACTCATTGGTTTGTGGACTACCATTTTGAAGCCTCGAGTTTGGCATTTTTGACGTCACCATCTTGGTTCTTTGGAGCCAGAAGTGACCAGATTTGGACAAGAAGGTGGAGCTGGCGAGGATACACATAGATATAACTGGAGTCTAGTCATAGTGAGGAGACAGCCCTTTCCTCCAGCCTGTCAATGCTGGGAAAATGCAATTTTTACAATCACATAAGAGAAACTATTACATTTATATGACTGATTAAACTAACTGTAATATTAGTACCATACAGCCACTAACACTGTGATAAAATAGACTAGTATTTTTTAGTAGAGCAGTGCTAACATTGCTCAGCGCAGTTAGCTTATTTTCTGACAATATGCTATAACGTTATCACGCAGGAATTTGCAATGTCAAGAGAACTACCAGCCCTTGGAGGCTTAGGTCATTTTTACTAGTGGCTAAACAATCTGACACTGTTTGGATAAAGCACTAGATCATTTTTCTTTACCAGAAATGGCTCCAAAATTGCTGTCGCCAAACCCACCAGACTCCATTCCAATAAACAGTAATTTTAGCGTGTGTAGAGCCAGCATATTTTCACATCTAACTGGGATTTATTTCAACCAAACCAGAGTTGGTTGATAAAATTACTGTGTGACAGTAGCAATTCCGAGGCTGTTTCTGGTTGAACAAAAAGGATCCTACTCTTTAACAAAAAGGTCAGCCTCTGTAGAAATCATTTTAATTATCTTGTCAGAAGCTTATAATAACAATCTGAGCACAAACAAGCACTTGTAGTGGATGTAAATTGACGGTGTGAATACACCTTGAGCGGTTACATTGCAGCCTGGCTGCTGCTGGCTGCAGCACTCTCATGCAATACAAGACCGTATTCAAAAAATGTTGTTCCCATGAGTCACTTTGGCAGAAAAACACATGGGAAAATAGGGTCCAGGTTAAAAAATACCCTACATTTTTAAGTTCATTGGACATGCAGAAAGCCACTCAGCAACTCTTCAGCATGGTAGCCAGTGCTTTGTTCTGGTGGTGCCCAGCAAACACGACGGACCCAGACATGTCTGAGAGAGCCCGATTGGGTCATGATCACGTCAAATCACAACTAGTCCGATCAGGCCCAGAATTTGACCCTATCACAACCAATTACTTGCGCACGGACGGACCAGTACAAGTCCGAGAGAGCCCAGTGGGGTCGTGATTGAGTCATATCATGACCAGTCACATCAGAGACTATCACCCTATCTCTATTATATGTATTAATTAATGTATTTATTTATTCATGTGATTTGGTGAAAGCGTACAAAAATGTATGTCATGTTGTAACTACGGTAAGACATCCGCTGGAAAAAATATTTTTTTCACGGACCGTTCATTGAGTAAATGAGTCATTACAGACACCGCTAACGGGGCTAACAGCTAACGGTTAGCCCAGCTAATCTACGATAACCATGTTGTTAATTACAAAATGTGCACACAGAAATAGTAATGTTTGTTCAATCATTGTGTTTATAGACTTTACAAACATCAGATTAGTCTAAACGGTGATATAGTGACGTGAAAAGTTAGGGGCATTAAAAAGGTGAGGACATCCTGAAAATGACGTCTAAAACATTGCCTATTTGGCCATGATTTAGACTAGTCCGGAATGTCACCGAATGACGTCAACACGATGTTAACTGGATGTCATTTGGCTTGCTGGGTGTAAAAGGATGTGTCAGTCACAAGGTAGCTATACCCTGAATTATACCCTGCTTTATTGTCTATTTTTCTTTAAATAAGACCATAATTTACAAAATAAACATCATGCTGTATTGAAAAAGACTTAAAACTAGCAATTGAGACCATAAGCTCATCAGAAAAATGTTTTCTGAGATAATAAATTAAGTGAGAAGTAGTGTTATTTTCTCATAGATTTCTAGGGTGTCTATGAACTAGGGCTGGACGTGGGCGGGGGTAATCAATGTCAATTGTGAATCGGATTTGTTGTAAAAACAAAATTCGAGATTTTTTTTTTTAGGCCATATCGCCCAGCCCTACTATGAACCCTGAGATCCTCTACAGCTGCCCTGATTGATTGATAAATTTATTTATTCTTATTTATTCTATAAATAAAGTACATTCATTCATATACAATCTGACGTCTTTTTTGAAACCAGTGGAGCCACCCCCTGCTGGCCATTAGAAAGAATGCAGGTGCAAGGCACTTGAGCATTGGCTTCACTTTTCTGACCTGCAGATAACCCTTTTGTTAAAAGGGTGAAAGGGGTTTTCTCACTCCAACATAAAGGATTTCACAGTGAATAGTTTAATTACAGTATTATCAGCTGTCATGCTACCTCTGTGGAGTATCAGCCTACTTCTTTTCACTTAATAGTGGACATTAGGACATTTTATTTGTACCGAAATGTATTAATTAATGGCTATTGGTTAACTACCACAAATTCTGCCTTCTGGCACTAGTCGATGTTATTTAAAAACTCAGCTCATAATTTGAGCTGATACTGGACATCTTTGTTAGAGCACTGACCCACTTTTTCTTTCTCAGGGACTCTATTCAGATGTCTTCATGGACTCTTTGACACATTTTATTACCTTGTACCAAGCACTGTACCTGGAACGTATTGGTAGAACTGCTTGTAATGTTACATGATGTTGTCTTTACTCATTGGCTTATTTCTAGGTGCAGGTAATTTCTTTAAAGGAAGATGTTTTTATGCTTCTGGACACTGACACCATTATTTTTTATTTTTCAGTGAACTTCCATTTGGAAAGGACGACAACAAAAGAAGGAGCCCCTCCAACTAAAGATATTGTAAGTGTCTGACCAATAACCTCTTTATTCAGTCCACCATGTGACCTGTGCTTGTAATGGACGGTGTAATGTAGGCCATTTACAGCATGCTACACAATACCAAATTCCAATTTTCCCCCAATTGTGTAATTTGTAAAAGCAGCCTAATTATATTTACTGAAAAGGACATCTTACCTCCTGTTGTACCCTGACGCACACACACACACACACACACACACTCACACAATCAATCAAATCAGTAAATCCAACAGGGAGTCAGGATGCCTGATGGCCTCTGGTCTCATTTGAGATGCAGACATTGTCCTGTTGCTTCCTTTAATGAGATCTGGAGGCGTGCAATCTAATATTCACCACTGAGGCTCCGACGTGGCCCCCGAGCCTGTAGCTCAGAAGGCTGTGTGCTAATTCAATGGAGTGAAGTCAGCTGTGATCAGAAGGACTGGAGTGGCCATTCAGTCGAAGAGGACGAAAGCATTAGCCTTTTCTATACATGATGCTCCAAGAGTCTATGTTTGGGTTCATCCTTTATTTAGTCGACTGGACTGGACTTTGAGAGGAGAGCTGCTTTCAGGCTGAAATAATCCTTAAAACCAACACAGGTCTGGCAACAAAGGGACACAAAGCCTGCATATAAATAACAAAATACTGTTGGAGAGGGGACATTTTCACACTGGTGTTAGTTCTCCCAGAACACACTTAAGAACCTAATTTTCCTTTGGCAACATTAAGTACTGAGAGGGAAGCTTGACATTATACTCAAAAGCAAACACATTTAAGCAAACACATTTCAGACACGTCAGACTCTGCAGGTTTTATAGTTCTTCAAAGGTGTAATGACAATAAAATAAGCCTACGTGTACCTCACAAAAATGTAGATTTACCCAAAACACATTGGCTTCATACTGCAATTGAGGGATGTAAGTGGTTAACTGTTAATTGGTAAACCACTGAGAATATATTTGACCGGTTATGCATGTTAGTCTAGGGTTAGGGTGTGGTGGGAGCTAGCTTGTGGCGCTGCTCATTTGGCGATTACAGCTAGTAACGCTGTCCTAAACCAGCAGCGTTGCTGTGGGAACATTGTGCCTAAGTGCCAGTCCCTCCCCAGGTCATCCTGGTGAGTAAGAAGCTTCATTTTGGACTGCAAACCCCATATATTAAATTAGCTCTGTTAGCACCGTTAGCATTGTCAAAATGGCTACTGGTGCTAACATAGTTAACAGTGCTAAAGGGGTTTTGCCACACAAAATGAGGCCACTTACTCACCGAGGCAGCCTGGGGGGAGATTGGAGGGTGGCCACCATGTTTCTGAATTTACTTGTGCCACTTTTGTGCATTTTTCAACATTTCCATGGGTTGTTATTTAACAAAATAGTCCTAGAGATTTAATCTGGTCGACTGCAAACATTGGTCTGTCCCACCGAAAGACCTCGAAGAAAAGAACTTATTACAAGCTTCAGATTTCATCAAACCGTGTGACCGTGGCAAGGCGCTAAACTTGCAGGTGTCGCCACGAACCACGAAGTAGTTTACATGTAGTAGTATACGGTAGCATACATGGTCCAATCTTCCTCAAACGTCACAGGATTGATGACAGTCCTGCCCTGAACACAGCTATATGCCAATATTTAGTAATGAGTACAGTGCCACTTACTGGCAACAGGAAATGTCATGTTGGTATTAGGGATATGCCATTTAACTCCTGCGTGCAGTGTCTGACTTTCACAAAAATGAATTGTCGCATCAGCTGGCATCCTGCCAGCTCCCTCCAGCTTTAACACCGTCATGCCACCAGAACAGCTTTACCAGCAATAATCGTGAGTGAGCAATGTTGCCAACTAGCTCCCACCTGGCTTGTGTGATGTGCAATGCAGAGCGGCCAAGGCTAGCTAACCAGTGGAGACTGGAAGGTGGGCAGTGGCCGTTTATGTGGCCAGCTTGCTGTCTGTCATCAAACCCAAAGGAAAATAAGATTAAATAAAAAGCAGAATATTAACATTAAAAAACAATAAACTTTTACCACCTCTAAATGGATAGCGCTCACTAAAGCTCACTGAGTCAGTGGAGTGCTGGACTAAAAGGAAAGGACGCGCTGTATTTCACATCATTTTGTATTTTTTTTTCCCCTTAAAAAATTGACTGGTTAGTTTCCAGTTAATGAATGTCAGCAAAACTAAACAAAACTAACGTCTCTAGGGGATTTCTTATGCCCAGTGACTCTTACATATATAGTTTTGCATGTCTTTGGTGAAGCTTGGTAAATAAGTTTTCAAACAAATGTAAAATGGCGGTAGGGATGTTGTAGAAAATGTCCCAGAAAAATGAAAATTATAGTGGTGGAGGTGCGCTGAATGCAACAAATCAGAATACTTAGTATGGAGATAGCACTTTTCTGTAGCCAGTAGCTGATACAGTTCTTCATATTTTTTGCGTTGTTACATTGGAATTCGATCAAACATTAATGTGATGTCAGGGGAAACTACTTCTGTAGGATCGCCCAAGGCAAAGTGGAGCCAGGTAAGGGGTCAAATAAAGAGCCACAGTGAAGACTTTTATTGCCTAAGAAACTTTTAGAAACTCATCTCTATAAAGATAACCACAATGCTCCCTTGGTACCACACCTGGGGGCAGACCTCACAGAAGAAACACCTGGTGCCTTGTTCTATATCCATGGGACCCAGTTGGGCTCATCTCAAAGAATAAACCTCTGTGTTTACCCCAGAGAATATGAGACTTCCCTTTGTGTGATGTGGAAATGAAGATAGCGTCTGAACGGTACAATGCAACACACTGTAGACCTGGTTAAGTGGTGGAAAATGGATGGAGGACAAGATATATTACTTTCTGTATATGTTGCTTCTTTGACCAGACTTCAATCCATCATTTCCTTTGTGCTACCAACCTTAAGTAGAAAAAAAGAAAAGCACCCTCTCTGGGTTTTAAAGAGTGGCTAGAGGCCAGAAGATAATGCAATGTGGCAATTTCCCTGTACATATATTTGCTATATCCCTTGCTTTTAAGGACAGAGAGGTATTACAGTGTGCACAAAATGCACTGTAGCCATAAATCTGCATTAGCAGTACTGGTACTTTGAAAATGTCACTAGATTTGTCAGCAACTGCTTCTCAGAAGAGTTTTCAGTGTGATCTAAAGTCAACAATGTGGCAGCAATGAGTTACTCTGCCTAATTGGCTCCACCTGTTACCTTCACCACATGGTTTCTGCTAATGTATTGCAAGCCTGGCAGCCAACTGGGCTTAAGATGCCACCTCTGCTCGGCCTCAGAGTCAGGGAAAATTAGAAATGTATTTTTAAGATGTTTCTTAAAACTACAGTTCCAGTGCTTGGCTCAGTAGGAAACGACGTCTGGTCAGAACGTGAACACACAAGAGGAAAACAGCAGGTCCAAGATGAGTGTTATTTGCCTTCAAGCTTCCAGCTATCACAAGCTATCATTGCCGAGCAACCTTAGCTAGCCAAACTGCCAGTAGCTGATGATTTTGTGATATTGAAGGCCAAAACACACCGGCGGCGAACAGCACACATCAAAAAATTGGTTGGAAATTAGCTACAGCCACCAGCAAAATGTTGGTAAAATATTCAAGTGGCTGCTGGATTTTCTTCACTCACCAGCCAAAAAAATATTGGTAATCTATTGGGCAGCTGGTCGATTTTCAAATCCACCAGCTACAGTGGCAGGTGAACAAAAATGTTCATTTCTAACCATAAAAAACACCCCAATTATTTCAATGTACAACTCCACACCAGCAGCAGCGAGACGCATGTCGGCACCACTGGAAGCGCCGCCCAGTGGCACTTCACACCACTGTCCAATTTCCAGCCTTGACACCCCTTGAGTTAAATCCATTTTCTCCCCACTCACTCTTTGCTTGTACATACCAGCTCCCGTAGCAGATTCTTTTCTCTGCTCCTATGGCAACTTGACTCCTCTTCTCACCATGGATGCATAAAGACAGCTCTGTTTTTACTCCTATGTCTCGTGTGTCACAAACACTGGATCAGGAGCGACTTGAAAAATATCCCAAGCTCACCGACAGTCCCGATGTTATAAAGACAACGGCCAAAAGATACTTTCTGGCAACAGAAGGGACAGAAGGCGAGTCATAGCTCGGGAGATCGGCTCTTCAGGTGAAAAATCAACTTTAATTGGTGGGTGTTCACACAAGATTTTAAGCTAACGTAGAGGAGAAAGAGGTGCAGATCTTTCATTAAGTAGTGTTGACAAGCTGCAGCGTGTCGTGTCCAGTGTGTGCTTGGGGCTTGACGCACGTCAACTGATACGCCGTGCTGTGATAAAGTAAATTCCACGATTCCGTTATAAAAGAAACTGAATCCACTCTGAGCTCTTAGGACTCTGAGCTCTTAGGACTTTATGAGGCGGAGATGGCTGCTAACATTTCATTTGCAATGTCATCACCAGAATGTGTTGATTACGATATTTCAGACATTACAGGGGGGGCCCTAAAGGATCCAAAGATCCAATCTGCCTTCAGAGCAACACAGCCTTCATATTCCACATTTAAATTGTGTGATTTAAGCTACTCATATAGTCTACCCAAAGAGCTATAGCTTTATATGGGGATCAATACTTAAGCGGGTAAGTGGTGTGATTATTCTCTTGTATCTTTATGTTCAGGGTGTGATTATTCTCTTGTATCTTTATGTTCAGGGTAGTTGGAGAGGTTTTTCCTGGTGTCTGGTTAGAGGCATAGATTTGCAGAAATTACTAATTAGCACTGTCTGGTTTGACATAGTGGAGCACCCACTCCTCTTGATGATGAAGCTCCCTGTGTCTGTCCCAGCTGTCACCAGTGATTGATGCACTGTGCACTTCCCACCTTCACTTGCCTTGTGTTCACTGCTGTTTACGCCTCATACCTGATCTCACATCCAGAGATGTCTCAGCCTCCTCCCATTAGCAGGCATATTAATCATCCTTCATAACGTGTGATTGGGTTAAAAATCCCACTGTGCTATGGTTCCACATTTTGCCCAGAGGAAGTCATTGAGCCTCTGCACCCCCTTTTAAACTTTCTCCACGTTCTCCAACAACTGATAATCCCCAGAAATAATCGTCTCTGACTGTACCACTAATCCTCGGGGTCCCTGTGGTCCACAGTACAAAACGACACACACAAAAAGACCCAGAAATGCTTTGACCAAATTATCCATGTTTATAAAAGACAAGCCTTAAGTGCTTCCAGAAACACAATTTTGTTGCAGTGCAAAATGGATTTGTTTTTACATTACTTACAGTAAACATAATTATGGTGACATTTTTTGAAACCTTATGTTCCATTTAGTAATTTATTTGTGTTTTGGCAGCGGTTTTTATTTGTGTTTGGAAATTTGTGAATGTTTTATAGAGTTTGACCCAGACGGCTCTGTAACCTCCTGACATTTACATGGTGCAGAAAAGTTTGTATGCTTGTTCACTTTGAAATTCAACTTAAAAATGAACAAGTGGCTGCTGCAAAATGGACCGAACCTTATTCAAAGGGGAGAAGCAGAAAGCGCCGCTCTTCTCTAAGGGTGCTTTCACACCTGCCCTGCTTGGTTCGGTTCAGTCAAACTCAAGTTCATTTGCCCCCTAAGTGTGGTTCGTTTGGGCAGGTGTGAACACAGCAATCACATTCAGGTGCGCACCAAAACAACTGAACCGAGACCTTCTTGAAGAGGTGGTCTCAGTCCGGTTACAAACAAACTCTGGTGCGGTTGGTTTGTGGTGAGAACGTGTTCCGACCTGGATCTGAACCAACTGCAGTCACGTGACACATTGTTTGGGTTAAACCAAAGATACTGGACTACTACAAGATGGCCCGCCTACAATATACTCCCATTGTATGAAATGGTTTACATTTCCGGTCTCCTAAGTAGGCGTTGTCCCCCGTACCCCAATCAAAGACGATGGAGAACCGCCTATCAAAGACGAGTATCCCCAACCTCGCTTCTGTCAACATGTGTGTACCCTTACTGGCCGTAAGCTAAATAAATAAACGGTCTGTGAAATTTTTATTTTTTCCAGCGGATGTCTTAGTTACAACATGATTGAGCTAACTGGGGTAGTTTCATGTCGTATCCGCCAACGGGAGGCTTTTAACAGATGACGTCCTGATGTTAGCTTTGCTGCTGCTGTTAGCTGTCCCTGTCAGCTGCAGCCACTGATGCTTTCTAGACATTGTGATTTCCCGTAACTGAATAAATATCACACATATCAACACAAAACTGCTTTGCTAGCTCAATTACGTTGTGACTAAGATATCCACTGGAAAAAAAGATTTTTTAAATCCAGTATCTTTGGTGAAACTGCACTGATTTCAGCACCAGAGAGAGGAGATATCTGCTGCCAGATCTCGCGAGAGTGTGTTGTTGAGACAGAGGCAGGTCTTGAACACAGATTTGTCCGTCTGAAATTTGCCATTTTGGTGTCGGAATGTTCTGAAGATATATGGCTTGTGATAAATAGGTCCAGTATTTGCTTCCGTGACTATGGTGCAAAAGAATCAGCCATAATCTGTAATTACATTCATTTCTCCCATTTCTCTTCAGGAAACTGACTCGCAGTGGATCGTCTTGGTTTATCCCCTGTCTTTGGTTAAACATGAGCATGTTATAGTCCTGGAGGATTATTATTGTGCACCTCCTCCTGTACTGCCTTAATATGCACATTCAGCACATCCAATGCATCAAAACATTGTTTTCTAGTTGGAGCCGCGCCTCGTTTTCAAACTGTATGCTTTGACTAAAATGAACAATGACAGCAATATAGTCCACGATGAGCAGCGCTAAAATCAACCTGCGTAGTTGTCCCTCCATTGTGACATTAGAAAGTGTCACATTTATCTTGCAAGTGTACTCTTCTTCAACGCTTGTTTTACTTCCTGGATTTTTCCCACATGGAAATTCTGACCAATGAAGAGCAGCTTTCTTACACAAGGCATTTGATCTGGTCCTCTTGTAAATGCTGCCGTGAGACCATGAAGCAACTCTAGGCAATTATGCAACTTTGTAACAAAATTAGTCCCTGATTCGGACTGAAGCAAGACAACTTTAGGGCGCCCTTACAAAGACATTCTTCAGCTGATGTAATGGAGCCATCATTTGGTCAAAATTTTAAGTTGTCCAGTATTTTGCTTTATGACAAAACACCACAAATCACTTGCAGATTCTTTTTCGTATTTCTGAAGCACATTTTTGCATCTCAGTGAAACAGCTTTTAGTCTTGTTTTTTTCATCTCAGTTAGGTTTAAACTTATAAATGTGAAGAAAAATATCCAATCAGAGGTGACAGATAAGTCTAATTAACATTTCCAAGCTCGTGCAAAACCTAATCATGTTTTTGTTTGGCAGTGACGTTAATGATTAAAAACTTAAAACAGGCCAAACCAAATAAATTACAGGTGAAAAATAAAGTTTGTAATGGAGAGAAATTGAGTCAAAGCTAATTTTTCACATAATTTCTCACCATTTCTTCCCCTATAAGTGCGATAATATTTCTCAGAGCGAACTGAACCTCTATCAGTCATACTCGGTCTTTCGGCTTGCCATTGCCGGCACAAAATGAAATCCACCTTCTCCACTGTCAAGGTTAGTGTTCAGCCATGTTTCCTTTTTCAGAGGGGACAGACAGCTCTCCCAGTTCCCCTTTTTAATCTAGCCGTGCTGCTATTTCATTTCCGGCCTGGCTCATTGAATCAACGTGAGCCTGCTATTGGATAATGGCGGGGTGACACCAGGCAGACACAATTTCATGTCACTTGGAGACCTGGGAATTTCTGATGGAGCAAAACCTGAAGTTGTTTAATCGATGTGTTGTAATGCACAGTATGAAAGCAAAGTGAATGCTTAATACAAAGTAAGTTACATGTTTGCCAACTGCATTTACGTTAAAATTAATTAAAAAAAAAACACATCACAAAATACAAAACCTAAAATTCAAAGCTTCAGGCTCAGATGTTAAAAGTGTGTGTCCAGTTAAAACCTTGTCAACACTCAAAAAAAAAAACAAAAAAACACTTAATGTGGTTCTGTGCTTCGGGGCAGCACAGTGTTACTTTAATGCATTTAAAATGAAGTATGTAAAGCACTGCATGCATAATTGCAACAGGCCACGAACAGCATATGTATAGATTTTCTTACAGCTGTACACTTGGTATGTCATATGCAGTTCCTCAGTGACTGTGGTGTGTGCTCGAGGCTGCCACGCAGTGTTTAGTAACCATCAGATGGGGTGGCTTGTCTCTGTCAGTGCAGCTCCATGATCCTTACATAGTGAGAGGAAAAAAAAGTCCCCTCCGGATAAGCTTACGAGAAGACAACACATGGGGGAAGATGGCCTGGCGTGTTCAAAATGGCCACAGGGAAGCCATTTCCCACAATGCTCCAATTCCCCTGGCTCCTTGGTGTCGATCTGTCCTTTGTGAGCCAAAGTGTCTCAGACACATTGCGGTCACCATGGGCTGGAGGAGATATGACAAATACAAAAGACAGACCCTGTTTGCCTCTCTCCCTTGAGAGGAGAACGTGTGGCTCGTTGATATCGTATGAGCTTAGCTTTCAAAGACACTTCTGGTGTCTTTGGAGGGCTGTCAACTTCATTAGTGGAGTTTCACAAAGTTAGCCTGCATAGATATTAGAAATAAAAAGCTGCACTCTAATAAAATTGGATGAATTTTAAATAGTTGCTCTGTTCGCAGTGCAGCAAGTCACTGAAACAACAAATGTGGCAATCAGTTTATTATTATTTACTAAATTCATTTAAAGTAGTTTAAATGTTATTTAAAATAGATGGTTAAATTTAAATTCAATTTCTCCACCGACAACCTTATAATAAGTCTTTAATGCATGCATTAAGGCTGCCCCCGAGTAAGAATTTTCCTAGTCGACCAATAGTCGTCATTTAGGGCCATTAGTCAACTAGTTGCCTGCATGTTTACGATATTAATGTAATTATTAAATGATATATTTTTTTTATTAAATGATAATGACGCTGTGGGCTAATGGGCATGTAGCTACTTCCATGTTTCAGATGATACGTCATGTTTGTAGTCGACCAATGAAGATGAGTTTACATATCACCTTGGGTTCGTCCTTCACCTTCTCAAAATGATCCCACACTTTGGATTTCCTGCCCGACATGTTATTAACTAGTCTGTGGAATAACCGCAGGTACCAGCCCTGGAAATTAGGGGCCGTTCACATGCCACATCTTTACCCACCTAGAAAACACGAGGCTGGGTGCTGGGTGCTAATCTTGTGCCTTTTATGTGCCAGCTGTCAAGAGCGTGGTGGCAGGTTGTGTCTGAGGTTGCTAAGCAACCTTAACAAGCATCATATAGCCTATTTACCTGAAATCCTGAGTGCAGAGCTGATCTTCTTCCAGGAGCTGTTTATAAGTGTGTAGGCCTATCGTCCGTGGGACAGATGTAAAGCTCTGGGTAGCCCTGCGCTAACATGATCAACTTTTCCATATTTATCAGACTAAAAATTACAAAAGAAGGGAAAAATATCTGCCGGCTGTGATTGGTTTGTAATGTGACTTCTGTCTGACTGCTGAGCGTGGCCTCTTCCTGTCTCTGTCCTTTCTAATTAAATTCCCACATGGTCCAGTCATATAGATTTTGATTTATTTTGAGGAGGTGCAGCTCCTGATAGAGTTTCACTTTTTTTTTTTTTTTTTGTCTTTTTTTTGCAACTAAGACCAATGAAATCTTGCCAACTAATAACCTTTCTGGTTGACTAATGTTTGGTTGACTATTAGGGGGCAGCCCTACTAGACATACTTGGATACTATGCTGCGTTGTTATTAAAATAACTTGTGTGACATTTGGTTTGACACAGGACACAAACAGCTGCCTCCTGGGTAAAAGTGCAGAGTTTGTTTGACCCATCCACCTCCCCTCACACCAATACAAAGCAAACTTTCTTACTCTTTATGCTATGGCAGGTGCTTGGAGCGTCAATAAAAGACCTTGTCTGGTGTGTCTCAAATGGACGCTAAAGGTTCCTCAGTGCCTCTTGGGAAGCAGCCCTCTTACACCAAGGGCCGCCGCCCAAGCGTTGGTATTTGACAAGTTGGAATTGAGACTTGGTTAAACAAAACCTGATGCTAACCTTTATATTTAAAGGCTTTAACAGAGAGAAAATTCAATGACGTTGTTCTTTTCTGGTGTTATAGCAGCATGTCATCATGTAGTACCAAAGTGCCCAAGCAGTCACAAAGCCTTATTTCTCCCTTGCATATCTGTTGAGATCATCCATGTCGTAATTACAGCTCACATTTGATAACAGACATCATTCCAACTAATGGAAGAGTGTGTTTTTGGAAATGTAATGTCTGAAAAAAGCCAATCGGAGAGCATACTGGCCCCCCAACGTGCAGAGGCATGTTCTAGTTCCTCAGTTTCTTTGGGAGACAGACCACAAACTATTGAATTAGTTCATTTTCTGGTCAAGTCCAGGCAACAGTGTAGAAGTCTCCTCCACACTCCTAGTGTGTGTTAAATTGAATTGATTTCTTGTGCCTCGAGTTTGTTTCCTGAAAGATAGCTTCATGACTGCCTCATGCTTTAAAGGGACCAAACTAGATGCAAGCCCAAGATGGCTCACTAACTCACAGTTAGACATTATTGCTGTCATCATATTTGGACTCAGTGGAAAAACAGATTGACTTCCCTCTGGAAATGTCTGCGAATCTGCACTCCAGGATACAATAATTACAACGAAGGCACAAACAGTCCTTATCAACTCCACCATAGAGGTTATATTTTTCAGTGCATTTGTTTGTTCATCTTGTTCAAACTTCTGCACAATTTTTCAATGAAGTTTATTGAAGAGTCAGGCAGTGAGCCAAGGAACAAGTGATTAGGTTTTGGTGTGGATCCAGGGATTTTAAAAAGGATTTTCTACATTTGGAGATAAGGCCCTTGTTAACATTTTTGCCATTTTCTGATAAACCCCTGCACTTATTTAATGAAAAGTACCTTTACCCATGATTGTCACTGTGCTGAGTTTGATTCATATCTGGATCCTGATGAAAATTACTGTCAGTTTTAGGCCTTTTCTAACATTAAACTAACAGTCTGCACATTTACAGGGCTGTGGAAGTGTGCACTCTCTGTCTTACTGTATAATTTTTAGTAGGAATATCAGGTTATGGTTATAGGAAGCAGCAGTTAAAGCTACATGAAAGTTTACTAATGATCATGTTTCCAAAATATATGTCCAGCCATTCATCTTAACTTCTTTGTAAAGCATTTGAAATGACAAAGCATCATGTCATTATTTATGGCTTTCACAAGTTCAGATCATCAGTCAGAGACCCCTCAGCCGACTGAGATTGCTTCAAGTTGAGGAGTCAGGTGCTACGGAGTGAGCACTCTTGGAAATTCATTGCATTGTTTAATATTTAGTGTCTGCAACAAAGGTTGTTGCACATTTCCGATCCGTTAGCATAGTTAGCTCGTTTACTATATTACAGTGAATGCTCTTGTCACTCTGAGTATCCTGCTGAGCCCATTCAAACTTAATATGGAAAAGAAATCACTAAACAAAAACAAATTATCAAAAATTCGTACTTAACAGCCAAATCTGATTAGACTGAAATAATTCTGAGTCGGGTACAGCCCTAAAATTATCATGGAAGTTGGCAGCACTGTCTGCAGGGTGCCAAAAATCCAAGACCTTCCTCGAGGACATTAGCTGCTAAGCCACGTGGTCATGAAAAATAACATACCATGACGGGTCTAAGCCTCATTTGCCACATTATAATCCAAACCAAATACAGGAATCCCTAGGGTAGACTACCGTTCCCATTTGAGCCAATACTGTTTCCTGTAGTTCTCTATCAGTACTCAACGGAGCTCCATGGCTGGCTTCCCGGCATCTGGGTACTTCCGCCTCCTGTCTTAAGTTGAATCGGGCTGCTCTGTGTCACTTCATTGCCGCCCTCTGAGCTCTGTGGCTGGCCTCCAAGTTTCAGGGCACTTTGCAGCACTTCTGTCTCTTATCTAAACCCGGTACTCTCACCCATACAAGCTCTCAGGTACTGACATTTGGCACCAATAGATTTAACTTGAATTGGTACACCTAAGTACAGAGTTTGGTACTCAACCTAGAGAATGTTTTCAGTGGGGTATATTTATAGTTAAGTGATACTGAGCAGTTCCTCGTTTTTTTAAAAATGTCTAGCAATAAAATTAAGCAACATGGACCAGTGTTCATACTCAGCTCTTTATCCGGTGCGGTGCAGCAAAACTGTCACTGCTAGTTTCACACCAAAGCAGTTGCCATTTTCAAGAACAGCGTTCATGTTGTGGAACAAGAAAATATCCTTGCACGCTGCGCAATTGACCAACAAAAACATGATCCAAAGTCAATGGTGCAGTATTTTCCTCCTATTTAAGGGGAGCATCATCCAGAAAGTAAGATGCACCTCCAAAGGTGGTTTCACAGCCCGCACACACTCAGCTTGCTACATACACTGCTTGATGTTCTTACTGAGCAGCTTTTGTTACCCCTGTCTCCTGACATTTTTACACCACTTTAGGCATCATGTGCCCATTCTGACGATGCCAGAAGACAAGGACATGTTTTCTGCTACCTCATCCTGTGCCTGCTTCACCTCAGGGGGCTTTAGTGGATCCCTGCTGCTCCTGTAGATCCATTTACTCAGCAGAAAATTGCTTGCTTCGCAATTTGTAGGTACACCTGGCTTTTAAGAGGAATGGGAGATGACACACTGATTGGTCGAATTCATGTTATGCCCAAAACAGACCTATGAATAATAAAGGGGCTATTAACAACCCATTTGACTCTTGCGCCTGATTATGTGCCTGTAAACAAGCAAAAGTAGAGTTGGATACACCCTAAATACACTTGCATCATGCACTTTAGACCACACACTATAGATAGTTTAAATAGGGCCCTCTGTGTTTTCTTAACTTCCATCCATCCATCCATCCATCCATTTTCATCGGCTTATCTGGGGCCAGGTCGTGGGGGCAGCAGCCCAAGCAAAGCACCCCAGGCGTCTCTCTCCCCAGCAGCACTTTTCAGCTCCTTCTGGGGGACCCCAAGGCGTTCCCAGGCCAGATGAGATAGGTAATCCCTCCAGTGTGTTCTGGGTCTGCCCCGGGGCCTCCTACCAGTTGAACTGCCCAGAACACCTCTAACAGGAGGCGCCCAGGAGGATCCTGATCAGATGCCTGAGCCACCTCAACTGACCCCTTTCGACGCAAAGGAGCAGCAGCTCTACTCCGAGCTCCCTCTGGATGTCAGAGCTCCTCACCCTATCTCTAAGGCTGAGCCCAGACACCCCACAGAGGAAACTTATTTCAGCCGCTTGCATTCGCGATCTCATTGTTTCGGTCACTACCCAGAGCTCATGACCATGGGTGAGGGTTGGGACGCAGATGGATCAGTAAATCGAAAGCTTCGCCTTCCAGCTCAGCTCCCTCTTCAGCATGACGATCCGGCATAGCCCCTGCATCACTGCAGAAGCTGCACCAAACCAACGATCCATCTCATGCTCCATTCTATCGTCACTCTTGAACAAGACCCCGAGATACTTGAACTCCCTCGCTTGAGGCAGTAACTCTCCCCCAACCTGGAGGGGGCAATCCACCAGTTTCCAGTTTTCTTAACTTGCCCCACCAAAATCAAACATGGTAGTAGGACAAAATTCAGTCCAATTACTAAGCCTCTCTTAAGTGATTGTACAGTTTGTCCACAAACACGACCAAGAAAACTCTGCTGCTGTGCCTCAGAGTAAAGGGAACAAACTGTTCCGTCCACTATGGTTGCAAAAACACCCAACATAACTCTGAGTACAACATCATTACTTGATGATTGAGAGCCAGAGAACTGGTGAAAAAAAAAGCCCCAGCCCACTCTACTGATTGCTGGCAGGAAGAGGCAAATCATCTCATGCACCAAAGGTGGCAGGAAAGATGGTAGGCATCATATTAACAGGATCAAAGCTGCTGCATTCTAATCTGTTCCTTAACTATGTGAAATATCTGGGGCAGTCGAGCTTCTGAAACTGCTCTTAGATCAGCTTCTGGTGACTCATCATGATGCCTGAGCCTTTCAAACTGAGTCAATGTCAATACTACGCAACATTTGTTTGGTGTAGCGCCGCAGGGAGGCTAAAACATCCGAGTTTGGGGAAATGTGATACTGTCTGAGTGGGCGGGTGTGGTTGTGCGTAGGTGTGAGGTAAAGACTATGGGTCTAATCCTGATTCCCACTCCTCGGGGAGTGTGGGTGGTGTTTTTTCTTCTTCTCTGGGGGGATTAAGCTATGGCTTGGTAAATATTCAAAGACTAGAAAGAGGCCACTCTGACTGGCTGAAGAACAAACAGACTTGGCACATTGAGAGAAGATGAGCACAAATTTGTCTTTTCTTCTTACATGAGATACAGTTTCTCTTTTAAATATGATAGTTTGCCATCTTCTTCTTCTTCTCCTTATTAAATAAGAAGCTTATTCTTGAAACACCAGATTAGAGTCTGAGCTAAATTTTTCTCCCTAATACAGGCTAAACAGTCCAACGACCAATGGATATTGTTTTAATCAATTTCAGTCTTGTTTTAATTATCACTTTCCTCATGTTTCATCCCCTCCACACTTCCTTTTCTTTTCCTGTTCATCTTCCTATGCCACAAAAGTGCATCCAAATCATAGAAGAGCAGAGGTATGGCCTTCTTCTGCCTTCAGGCTGCTTTGAAATGGACCACTAATGGATTGATAGGACTCCGGAGCAATTTAGTTGCGTCTCATTGTCACTGCTCATCTCTCTTCCTCAGTGATATAATGACAGACGCCGAGGCTAACATAATTGCGCTGAATTGTGTGTTTAGCAAACTTAATCTGGCAGGGAAATATTTGAACAGACCACAGAGGTGAACTCAATCACACTGATGATGCCTGTTCAGCTCGTGACTTTGCATATGAGAGCTTGTGGTGAAAAACTTGCGGATGGATTAATAAGACTGGTGAAAATCATTATGAGTCTTAGACATGGATTTTCTGATTTGGCTGTTTTTCTCGGGTGTCTTTGTGTAATTTATAATTAGCTCCTCTGAGGTGTTTGCGTCCCGTGAAGGCCGCTTCATTTATTTTCTTGCAGATGTTAAATAAATAATTAAATAGTTAAATAATTTTTTCCTCAGGATGGTTTCTTTCATTTCATGTAGTGCTTACCACGCTGCTGTTTGTTTAACTGCTTGTTTTTTTGCTAAGTTTGGTTTTAAGTCGTTATTTGATACTATGAAAACAGGGTTGAAGTCATGATTTACAACTGTGTGTGTCAATTGGTGTGCTCGCGACCAGTGGTGCTGCAAGTGATTGGGTCAGATTGGTATTTGGGTGGGAAGATGACACCATGGAAATCAAAGCTGCAGATGTTGAAATGACCGGTAGGAGAGCAGCTCCAGACGTCAGAGATGATCTTTCTGCATGTAACCTATGTAACAGCAACAAGAAAGAGTTTTCTTATTTTTCTCGTGGTAACTTTTAGGGTTGGGTCGGTATTTTTGTTAAAAAAAACGCATTAAGTCGGTTTGCAGCTTACTCAGTCAGTGCAAACAAGGGTTGCCTCCTTCGTCTGGCTCAAAGCCAAAGTGTTGCCATATTGGCACATTCTTTGGTTTCTTCGAGACTAAATTGTCCGCCATTATCGCCTCCCCGTCACTATTAAACAAACTCCAGGCTACAGTAGAGGCCTCGGCACATGCGCACTCTCACCCCCTAGCTCAGTCCCTGTCCTACCCACTCTCTCCTGCTCGCTGTGCGCTTGGCGAAGAGGCAGACACAGGTGCCCACAGACTCGGGCGTACTATAGGCAGAGTGTAAAAATGTCCGTGAAAAATCCTCGCAATGTGAAAAATACATGCCGAACAGTCTTTTGTGTGAAACTGGTGCGAGGAGCAGAGTCCGCGCAGTTGTGCTTTGCGCGCACAGGGCTTGTGGACGTCCACTATTACCGGGCAAACCTCCGCGGAGTCTGTTCCGCCTACATTCCGCCCGAGTATGCAGTCCGGTCGGTCTCAAAAAAAAAAAAAAAACCCGGTCCAAGACGGAGTACCGAACCGAACTGGTATTCCCGAGAACCGACCCAACCCTAGTAGCTTTGAATTTATGGTTTAAAGGGCTAATTGAAGCCTGGTTGTTTATTAAGTGAATTTCAAATTGCCTGGCCCTAGTAGTTACCAAACAGTGTGTCCAACTTGTGTCCATTTAAAAAAATGCTTTTGTATACTTGTGGCTCCTTACTACAGGTTGCATATCTGTTCATGGTGACAGGTTCAAGCAGAGAGTAATTTTTTGACCACTGGGAAAGTCCTGACTGACAAGTTGGGAATACCTGTTCCAGAGATTTCTCTGTCCCTATTTTACTTTAACATTAATATTCTGGTGCCAGGAGACACAACAAAAAGAATCTAAATATCATTATAGTCAATTCCTCAGTGTTTCACTCGCATTTTCTTTAAAGTTCCACAACAAATACTTCAATGATTCGAAACTATTACAGCACCATTAAGCTAAATTGATTCAGCTTCTTAAGTTGTAACCAGCAAAGGAATTGTTGGTACATTTATTTTTTCTCATTTCACATTCAACGAGGTGGCATCAGACGTTGCGTCTCTGCTGAGCCTCAGAAAGGAAAAAGGGTCTTCTCAGCCTCGCTGACGGCAACCTGAGCCAAAACACCCAGATGCTTGTTTAATGCTGTGCTGGCGCACAGTCGGCTGTAAATTGAACATGGAAGTATAATTCTAGGTGTCTGTTTGTTGTGTTCAAACACCGGTGAACCTTCTGCCGGGGTGACTTCATCAGCGCTCCCCCACTTCACAGAGGATTTTTAATTCCTCCTGTCTGTTCCCCAACACAATCGCTCCCATGGAGGATGAGGCAGATTACGCTGTTTCATGTTGTGTTGCTCTGTCTTCTGTGTCTGATGGTACCATGTTGCAAACTCTATTTAGTTAATGTGTAACTTCACCATTAGCGCTGCGTCAAAGCAGGTTTGCAGTCGAGTTGCTAGGTAACAAAACGCCTCCTAAGACTGTGCTGTTATTTCTGAAAACTACGTCAGGTTTTTTCACTCCTCCAAGAATAAATGCTGTGCTCACACGAGCTGCTTTTGTTAGACAGATAAGCTGAGGAGTATTGCCAAAGTAAAGCTAAAATATCATTAATATCTAATTCATCAGGGGAAGCAGAAGAACTTTTACATTTCCTCAAACATGTCAAAGAATCTGTCAAGAAACAGAAATCCACTGTAGATGTGAGACATGAAATGGAAAATGAAGCTCAGGGACACGTATCACTCTCTGCAGCAGCTCTGTGAACGTAATAAAAGCCTGAAAGATAACAATTTTTGGGGAAAAATGCTTTAGCGCAAGGACAAAATGACACATGCACTGTAATTATTGTGTAGACAGGTTCAAAGCGATGTGAAGGACGCATGTTATGTGAGCATCAAAGTCTAAACAAATCCCAGAGTGCTTTTACCTCCAGAGCATAAAAGCACCAAAGCCCGCCGTGCTCCACTCAACTAATTGTCACAGTTGGGGTCAACTTGACACCACAGTTGTCACCTTTTAGTCTGGGCCTTTCTGCAGGTCCCCAAACTTTCTTTCCCCCCCTGCTTAACTAATCACCCTGAAAAACGAAGAAAATGAAAGCATTTAGAGCATTCTCTTTCTCGCAGTTTCCAAGCACACTATGTCCCCGTGCACTTAAAGATGAAAAAGCAGCAGGCGTCTTTCAGGGCATCTACTCTTGGTAATAGCAGCGAGGCAGCAGGAGCAAATGAAAGCCCAGTTGTGCCCTCAAAGGCACGGGAGAGGAGCTGGAGTCAATGGACCCCCTTTGCCCCTAGAGTCAAGCTTTTTGCAGGCTCAGACCAGCTTTGATCATCTACTGGAAAACCCAAGCTAGAGAGATGCATTAAAGGCACTAGGGTGGCAATCTTGTTATGATGCTAATGCATCAGCCTTCATTTTGTGGCCTCGGTGCATTGAAAAAGATGAATACATGAATGCATTCAAAAGGCAAAACAGAGGTATCTTTCCATGTTTTGGAGGATACACTTTCCAGTCCATGCAGTGTATGAAATATGAGCTTTGTGATATATTTATATATAAGAGACAAAACACTTGTAACCTTTAGTTCCTGAACTCAGTCTTATTACTGAGATCATTCTTGGGGATCATTTACAGAGACCATTCTCAATTATATTGCAAAGGTTCTATTGTAGTTTGTACACTGAGCAAAAATTTAAATGTAACACTTTTGTTTTCGTCTCTTATTTTTCATGAGTTAATGATCCAAGACAAAATATTAATTTTTCTTATATTTTGCTCACAAATTTGTTAAAATCCATGTTAGTGAGCACTTCTCCTTTTCCAAGATAATCCGTCCACCTGATGTGGCATATCAGGATGCTGATTAAACAGTGTGATAACTTGTTCTCATTACTACGTTTTCAAATACCACCACGTCTGTGATTTCCTGGTCAGACACCGACGAAAAAAGGCATCCTTTCGCTGCATCAGTTTAAAACGCCATTGGAAGGTGTGCAGGATTGGTCCAACAAACATCGGACTTTCACCCAGGAGCCTGGTGTCTGCTTCCTACATGAATGTTGAGCCAAACCGTGATGTTTTTTTATAAAGCTAATGATGTGCTTTACAAGGAAATAAATGTAAATATGAGGTGTTTTACAGAAGTTGTATTTTATTTTGAAAAACACTATGCATCTAATTGACAGAGCGTCCCAAAACGTCAACAACAGGTGCATCCAAGATACCTGGCATGTCATATGTAGACGTCAGAGTCCACTGACCAAGCGGTGATACGTTACGAGCTGGGAGTGAGAACATGTTGGGTTACTACACAGGTGTGCCTTGGATTGATCACAATAAGAGGCCACTCTAAATGTGCTGTTTCATCACACTACACGAGGACAAAGATGACGCAAGTTTTGAGTGCGTGTACAATCGGCATGCTGCCTGCGGGAACGTCCACCTGAGCTGTTGCCTCTGAATTGAATATTAAAGGGATAGTGCACCCAAAATGAAAATTCAGCCATTATCTACTCACCCATATGCCAACGGAGGCCCTGGTTAAGTTTTAGAGTCCTCACATCCCTTGCGGAGATCGGCGGTGGCAGCGGCTAGCACACCTAATGGCAGAGGGCGCCCCAGACTAACGTCCAAGAACACAAAATTGAAACCACAAAATATCTCCATACAGCTCATCCATAGTGATCCAAGTGTGCTGCAGCCCCGACATAAAAAGTTGTTTGGAAAAACGTCATATGAACTCTGTTTTTAGCCTCACTGTAGCCTGTAGCTCTGACTGCCTCTCTGTGCTCTGTGCTCACGTGTGCGCGCTCAGGGTGATCGGTGATGCATGGTCTCTGAAGAGCAGCAGTCTTGTCAGTCCTGATGTCCAGATTCTCAAGTGCAGGCATCGCCAATTCCCAGTCTGAGCAGCAAAGACTTTGCTCATCCATTGGCATTGCTTTGCATTTGAAACAACTACACCACCAGGTTTCCAGTGCTCGACTCCGGTATTCTGCGGCTGGCTGAGGGTTAGGCTCATGAGCTGCGGCGGCTGCTTGATCCAGTAGCCTGAGTTCCACGTCCGTACACTCGGGCTCAAACAAATACGGCTCAACAAAGAAATGCTGTTCCTCCTCAATTTCAAAATCTTCAGACATATTGGGCTGTCCTTTGCTAAAAGACTGTAGTGCAAATTATCTTTTAGCTCTGTGGTTACTGTTGTCTCTCCCTGCGGTGCACGTGTCACGTGATGTAAACACGGGTAAGCAAAGCTCATGCTTTTGCTGGTCTTGCGCAAGCGCGCACACGTGAGGGCGGAGCACAGAAGCAGTCAGAGCTACAGGCTACAGTGAGGCTAAAAACAGAGTTCATGTGACATTTTTCGAAACAACTTTTTATGTCGGGGCTTCAGGACACTTGGATCACTACGGATGAGCATGTTGGAGATATTTTGTGGTTTCAATTTTGTGTTCTTGGACGTTAGTCTGGGGCGCTGTCTGCCATTAGGTGTGCTAGCCGCTGCCACCGCCGATCTCCGCAAGGGATGTGAGCACTCTAAAACTTCACCAGGGCCTCCGTCAGCATATGGGTGAGTAGATAATGGCTGAATTTTCATTTTGGGTGCACTATCCCTTTAAATTCACGACCATCAGCTGTCTCAAATGTCAATTCCTTGAATTTGACAGTGCCACACAACCACAGACCACATGTAACCACACGAGCCCAGGACCTCCACATCGGTCATCTTTACCTGCAAGATTGTTGGAGACCAGCCACCTGATGGCTAATGCAACAATTGACCCCTCCTTAGTCATACCCTTTTTCGCTCTGTGCTGTATTAACAGGGGAGCAAGCCTGGAACACAGCTTTCCTGTTATACCTAGATATAATATGTGCTAGGCTCATCTTTGTTGACAAGCCAGCCAAATTTTGAATCTTTGGTCTGAACTGGGCTTAAGGCTATACGTGCTGCTCTAAAGTAACCTTCTATATTAAAGAGAGACAAGGTCAGCACCATGGTCTGTAGTCGGTAATACACACATAGAGTATTTTACTGATCCTCAAAAGTGGAAAAGGGGACATCTACTAGGCAGTGCAGGGGCGATGATGACTGATAACAAAGGGTCACTTGGTTTGCACTACCAAAGAATTTCCGCACGTGCTGCACGTTAGAAACAGCTCCAGGGAAGTTCAACTGCCTGCTTGTCATCCTCGCCAGGGTCCTGGCCTGACTGCAATCCGTCATAGTAACCAACTTGAGTGGAAAAATGTTCACCTTCAATAGCATCTAGCAAGTTTTCTCTCTTAATAGATGCATCCTGTGTGACCAAAAAAAAAATGCATATCTGTAGCCATAGTCATGTAAAATCCAAAGTTCAGTGTAGCTTTATAGTGTGACCAATCCAAGGCACACCTGTGTTGCTATCATGCTGTTAAATCATCTGGATATTCCACACCTGTCAAGTGGATGGATTATCTTGGAACAGAATTTTAAAGTTGCAGCAGATACTTGAGAGGAAGAAGTGTTTGTGTGCATTTAAAAGTCTCAGATCTTTAATTTTAAGTCGGGAAAAATGGGAGCAAAAACAGGAGTGTTGCCTTCATGTTTTTGCCCAGTGTGAAATGATAATGTAGAGTTTCTGCAATAAGTGCAGCAAACATGCAGTATGTGCCCATAATAACCACCCTTCTTGGAAATACATTTTAAATTATGGCACACAGAAAATCAAAGATGCTCTTAGTTTTTTTTCAGTTCATGAAGGTTGTTGTTACAAACATGGCAAAAATTACTACCTTTCATGTATTCTGAAAAATTTCACAAACCATGGAGAGCAGTTTCTATGATTCAGTAAATGGATTTAACCACTTGTGCTCTCATAATGTTCCAAAAACACCAGTACGAGTAGCTGGCATTACACAGGTGCATCTGGCTCTTTTGCTGCTGTCACCATGGAGACGACCCCCCTCTGGCCTAGTTTAGTTAGCCTGCCCCTCCTAGCACATAAACATGAATGCAGTTCATACAGCGCTCTGCAGAGAGCAGACACACCTGCTCACACATAATGATTTACATTCTGCTGTGATCAACCTGAGGAGGGGAGAATACATGATCTCTTCAGACATCACATCGTCACAATGACATGTACTGAATTATAGCCTAGTGGGCAAAAGGACTCATAATACAGGGTTAGTCAGACATGATGTATAGTGTACATGAAAGTCAGTACAGCCTGGTAACATACTAGATACTATACAAAATGACAGCCCTTTTCTTCCTTACATCACTATGGATTTCTAGTTTTGTTTCTGAAGTACCAACAGATATGTGAAATTGTTTATTTTATTCTGTTTTATTGGGGTTTATGATCAGGTTAGAATATTTTTGATACACATAGGGTTAGCTTTTGCCCATTGCTTTGCTGCCTTTGTTGAGTCAATAAGCTCCACTACATTATTTCCAAAATTTGGAGACAAAAGCACATTTACCACAGTACACATATACGAATGTTCTGTAAGATTAGCCTGATAATATAAAAAAGGTATACCATGTTTCTTAGGGCTACAGAGTGCGACCATTTTGCTCACACAAGCAACCCAAATTCTGTGACACAAAAGTCAGCCAATTCCTGTGAAAACTGTGCTACCTTGCAATTTTGTCCAAGTACTGCATCTTCACTGCAAATTTGGCAATTTAACAACTCCTTGGCTTTCTCTCGCTGTTTTTCATAAGACTGTAAGACTACAAGACAGTGAGCTCTGTGCCCTGAAGTCACACACACACAGTGACGGGGCTAAATGTTAGCATCACACGGCTAATGTGACCCGCGGGTATTGACGGGTTTGACGACAGAGCTGAGCCATTTCAGTGTCCATGTGAGATTGTTGGGACTGTTAACAGCTCGGTGTCAGATGTTAGCAGCTGCTGCTGTGTTAGAAGACAATCCTTCAGCTCTGCTTCAGCCCCCCACCACCAAACTATCCACCCTGTCAACACAAATACATTTTAATTCTGTGGCAAACACCTAACGCTTATTATAACAGGCCCTGAATCTGAAACAGAACCACAACTATCTTTGCACTAATTGCAAAACATGCCTATAAACACTAGCCTGGAAATCCAGACCCAAATCTAGAAAGATTTAGGGTCTGGCTATGAGTAATGAAAATGGCCCAACTCGAGGGGCGGCACCAAGCATGCATTTGAAAATATCACGGCACGCAATTGGATAACACTACGACCAATCAGAACAATACACACGGTGACGTATCCAGAGCTTAGCTACCAGTGGAGCTAACTGGTAGATTAGACTCAAAAACGTCCTTCTTGCAAAGGAAAGACTCGAGCGCCGTCTTCTGTTCCTCTTTTAGAGAAAAAGACAAGTCTAACTCGTTCATTGTAGCAGCCAAAGCCATTTCAAACAACTGGTGTTCATCCGTAGCCATCTTGCAGTGTTTACTGACTGATTCCGGACTTCGTCATCGCAGCGCTGTCGTCATCTGTTTAGCTCGCCTCTGGCCTGCCTATATCAGATACACCGATGTGATTGGTGCAGCTCGGTTTCATGGGCATAGGTAATGAGCATCATAACTGATGCCAGAGTGACTCGCTGAGCAAATTCAAATTGTGCTCTTGCGAGAACTCTGGATTTCCAGGGTATATAAACACTGCAACATGATTTGCAATTTTTTTTTTTAGAAAATATGCTGTGACATCAGGCATGTCAGGCTGCAACAATCACAAAAACAGCCCCTGAATCTTGGACGGACTGACTGGTGCTGAGGTTAGCACAACAAGCTGATTGACGTGCGAGTCAGTCACACTGCCAGAGCTGGACGACCCTCTTGAGGGTTCCAGGTCAGCTGCATCAGCAATGGAAGAGAGGGTTATGTAGAAGAGGAGGATGGTGTGCAAGTGCTGCTCCACTATTGTAGGGTTATGTTATATGATGTTAACACATTGAACAAGTCAACACTTATTCAGTGACATCACCCAGATGTGCCGATCACTGGGACGAGGGTAAAACAAACTGGAGCCCAACTCCTTATCCTTGCTGTCTTAAAGTGGAACACGATATAAAGAAATACTGAAGTAATTGGCATTGGAACTGCCAAAAAGGGTCATGTTTAAAATGTATTATTGTAAAAGGTGAAATATAAAGGCACAGTGAACATTTTTGAGTGCACCTAAATTATGTGTTGGTGCGCAACTAAATAAAAAAATTAGGCACAACATTGCAGCCAACGTTAAAAGTTAGCATGGAGCCATGTTTCTGTAGGGATAATGGTCAAGGATTTCTAACATGCTTTTAACCCTATGGGCCCGAACGACGCATAGTGCGTCCAAATTCACACCTGTTCTTCTCTGTGGATTTTCTCTTTGACCGCGCCTCATAGCGAGAAGCCACGTGAAACAGCGGAACCGCAGCTTTCCGACAAGACCAACCACTTGTCGGTAGTCCAATGTTTTCACAGCGAAAAAAAAATTATAAAGTTACACTAACATTATGTATGACAGAGCTTTCATACAGCTTTGCACACACATTACTCTTGGATAGATTACTTGCGAATGCAGGCTCGCACAGAAATGCCACGCATATCACATGAAAGTGCAGGACCAGAGTTTTCCAGTGATGCCGCACACATCATTGTGCTGTCATCCCATCACGCTATAAATCCAGATCAGTTGTCTACAAAATAAAAACCTGACGAATTTCTTTACAATCCATTATACAGATCTTGTTATCAGTCACTTCATATAGTGAGGAATATCGTATCTTACCATGTCTTGGGCTTGCGTGTGTTTCTCCCTGTCTATCCACATTTGTAGTCCAGCTTTCAAAATGCAAATATCTCCATATTGTCCAGTTGACACTCCATCAAACTTTGTATGACAAGACCAACCACTTCACCTTTGCGCACCCAGACAACTGAGGACTAATTATGCATGCATGACAGGGCCGTAGTCACCATATACATTGAGGGGGACACGTGCCCCCCCCCTCCAATGCCCAAAATGTCCCCCCAATATATAACTGAAACTGAAACTTGGTTGACTATTTTTCTATGATCTTAGATGTAAATATTGCATGTTTCTTTCAGATAAAACACATTTTTGACTTGTGAATGAGTCAATGAAATTTCTTGCAATAATGAAAAAATACTGGCAATTATGTCCGCCTGGCACAAACCACATATTTTGGACAACTGTGAAGTGACAGAATGTCCCAGCATCATGGTTCTTATATTGCCAGTTTCCAGAGAGTCTCCCCTCTTCATATATGGCAGAATATGTCAACTTCCAACTTGCCATCGTGAGATACATGTAAAAATGTAAGAATTTAGTCACACGGATTTGTTTTTTTCATTGATATAAAAATGAATATAAAATACAGGCACATAGAAGGACATGGAATGATGGCAAGTCTGGATCCAGATTGTCCTGAAAAAAACAAGATATAGCATGTGTATGTAGCCTTTATAATGACCATGATATGAGCTTAAAAGTAAAGGCAGTAAAAATACCCCAAAAAAGCCTAGGGCCCATAGGGTTAAGTGAATTTGTTGGCTGTTATAAGAACAAAATTGGTCCAGTTATGAAACCAGAATTAAAGCTGAGGAACCAAACTGTTTTTTCTTGCCTGCACATTACATGCTTTCACCTCTAGGTTGTGCAGTGTGCTTCACATGAGTCCTTTTTTTTAATAGGCTCATGCCTCCAATCTCCTGATGTTTCATGTGTTTCTCTGTGTTCTTGTAAAGCCGCTGAATATCTTGAGTGCAGTGGTAGAGGTCATTTTTATCCCAGATCTGATCCCAGATATTTTTTTTTTATGATACATCGTCCTTTCCCACTCACAAACTGGCCGCTGAGGGTCCCCAGGCGCTGTGTGGTGCTTCAGGCATGTGTGTGAATAACAATCATCTTACTTCAGGAAGCTATATTGCCTCCAGTGGATGGATAAACCATTGTGGGAAATGACAGAGGATGAGATAGGAATCAGCCATCCTTAGTCAAGATGGAGCCCTCTCTCAAATGGCGGTCTGCCAACCAAGCGCACTGCTATCTCTCTTGCTCCGGCAGTTGCACAGCAGACCGGACACATGTCGACATCCATCATGATCATATGTGACCTGAACTGGTCCAGTCCATGCACAGTGTTTAAACAGAGTGAGTGCTACAGATGTAGTGACGCTATAAACATTGTTTGAGCAAGCGTTGGCCTGTATGGCAGCGTGTACGAGCCACATGGGAATATTCACTGGTCTGAGAAACAAGATTCATGTGTTGCACTGCAGATTTAAATAACTGCTGCACCACCAAACGTTCAGCTTTGCTGAGGATTAAAAAACTTAACGAGCTGCAAACCTGCCACATATTTATCATCTATGTGGAACACACCATTAGGCCTCTGTTGCCATGGATTCTCAAATTACAGCCCTTCTGCAACAAGATAAGGATGTATGTGTGATACATGGACAAGATCTGTTAATCCTTCTCCCTACAATATAGGTTTCTGAAACACTGATTATGGGATGTATAGCATGGATAAAACCAGGCATGAACATTGCTTATACTGAGTCCAACATATACCTCTCTGCTGCTGACACTAGAACACCAAATATTTGGCCTGGGCAACACGAGACATATTCATATCTCGGTATTTACAGGCTATTAATCTTACATATGGACATAGCATCAACAGAGAGGCAGAGGTAGTGAAGGAGTGAGAGACACATTGTCCTCGTTATATACGTCTTCTATATGTAACGTCTGTGTTGTCGCTGTATTTCTTTTAAACACATCTGGCATCCAGGCGCTGTATTAATGTCACATATTAGGCGACAAGTACCAAGAAGAACAGCGATGTGCGATGATTGACCTTATACACAAACTAGCAAACAAACGCTCACCTGACAAGATCAAACCGCTCTGTCTCCCGCATCCTAACTTCAAAAAGTTAGGAGCACCAGCAAAATTTTGGGAGTACCCACCGTAATGTAAGAAGCACCGACAGTGTAATCGTTTTTTTTGTATTGCAACAAAAAGTCAACATTATACTGTATACATTACATTGTATGTGTGTAGTACACTTATCATTAACAACTTTTTCAGTTGAAGACATTTTTAGAAAAAACACCACTGAACCATTGAACACCACTGTGAATGAAAGAGAAACCTTAGATGATTCCTCTGTTCCCGAGGGGCGGTATCAACAGCTGTCACTCAAAGTGCCCCTTCGCGCAATTGGAAAGACGGAAGAGTGTTGCCGTCTTTGTGGATTTCCTCCTCACTGTGGACTCCCTGAGCTGCATGGCTGTGATTCCCAGCTTGGTCACTTCCCTGACCTGCTCCTCCATGAGATGAACTGGCGGAGAAACAACAATAGCCACTGGGTTTTCACTGAGTCCCATCTTTTTCCCGATCAACAGAGCCATTTGGTAAATTAAACTTTTACCCAACCCCGTAGGAAGGACGGCAAACACATCCTTTTTTCAATAAAAGCTTTCAGTGCAGCCGTTTGTTCTGCTTTTAAAGAAAATGTACATTCCGGTACGTTCAACACATTTACCAAAGCAGTTTCAAAATCAGTAGCCATGTTGGTTGTTTACGAAATGCATTCACTCCGCTCCTTGTCCCTCCTATTCTGATGACATACCCTTATGATTGCATGGCCAGACTGATCTGCATATGCGACCAAAACGCTCGCAATTTTGAGCCCTGCACTATTTTCTTGGCTGATTTTTGTAACTTTTCTTTAAAGCCTCTGGAAACTTGGCTTAAAATTATAAAAATGCATATTTGATATCAAAGATGATGAAATGAAGATCCACAAAAATCTGATTGAAAATACTGATAACTTTCAGGTAATCTATAGTTCAAAAACAGCTCATTTGGCTGCTTAAACCATTCCTCAGGATTGTGGGGGTGTGATCAGATCATGCTTGATCAACAGCTCCTTTTTAGCTCAAATTATGTTAACTTTTATTTTCCTTCCAAATACTAGCATTAAAACGTGTTGCTACCATTGATATAAACTTCCAGATCTATCAAAGAGACCCCACTTGGTTAGAAAGCTAACTCGACTAACTAGCAATTTTGGTTAGACCACCCAAATCTATGTTTTTATTAAACTTTACCTCCTGAAATTTGGCGCTAATCATTTTAGTATTAGCTGACATGAGACAGTTATCATTCGATTTTCTGTATTAAATGTTTGAGTTTACTTTTGACTACTCCCTCCAGTAGCTATTTTGACTTACCAGCTAACTACCTTAGTAGACATATGTTTTTTATACTTCTAAGCAGCTAAGTGCTTTCATGAAATGGTTTGCATTAGCTTTGCTATGCTCCCCTTTTGAGCTGCTTATCAACTCTGTGGTTAATACAGATGTGGATGGTGTACAGCCTGCTAGTTAGCTTAGCACAGTAGCTTTCAAAACATGTGCTGCATGCTCAGGAATTACTTAGAACTTTTTCCCTTATGGTCTGAATAAGTTGCTTAATTTGTCGCTAGCTGCCTTTTAAATAAAGTCCCCATGAGGATCTGAAAAGTCGCTAATAGGGATGTGAGAAAGTGTCTATATTTGATGACCTTGGAATGAAACCAGGCTGCAGCAGCTATGACAATAGTTGGTTACTGTCTGTGTCAAAACTATGTGCTTTGTGCACTTGGTCATCTACCCCTTCTCTCTGACACTTTTCACTGCAGTGTAAGAACATGATACTGCTTCCTGCACTGGAAGGAAATGTTGGCAGTGAAGGTAATCAGTTATGTTGGCAGCTGAATATCTTACAAAAGGTATGTCCAAACACAATGTGTTGGATGCAAACGTAATTTGTAGGCGACAGGTCTGGCTGGAGAGATACAGAGTGCTGAAATCCACTGACTGGGAATTCAGCTCACTGTGGCAGCAGGTCATGTCAGGACAGAACTGCAGAGAACATAATAAACATGAATAAGACGTCAGAAAAAGAACAGACAGTTCATAACAACGTATAATTGGCCATTGCACTATCAAGCTGCAGTTATTTAAGAAGCAGGTTCTCAGAAACACTGAATCAGAGTTTTCTTTTAATCGCCTCAGTAACATGAGACATTCTCCAAAGTTTCTCCTCCTCACTGACAGCGAGTCACCCTCAAAGTACCTTGACACGGGGAGTAAACAAGCCTGCCTCTGTTCATCAGGGTAATCTTGTTTGTTCAGAGGGCAGTGTCTGCGCAGGGCAGCACACTGCCACAGGGATAAAGCCCCACCATGGAGATATTGTGATCCATGTTTTCATGTCTTTAAAGGAGACGGGGAGGAGCGGCCGTGCAGCTGGGCACAAATCTGTGTGACATCACCTGCAAAGCTGCAAAGTGAAACTGAAAGTGAAAGGGATGTCTGTTTAAGGACTGCCCCCGACTAAGAATTTTCCAAGTCGACCAATAGTCGTCATTTAGTAGACTAGTCGCCCGCATGTTTTTTTTTATTTTTAAAGATTATTTTTATTGGCTTTTTGCCTTTATTGACAGGACAGAGGGTAAAATGGGGAGACAGAGAGAGTGGGGACTGACACGCAGCAAAGGGCCGCAAGCCAGACTCGAGCCCGCAGCCGCTGCAGTGAGGCAATGCCTCTATACATGGGGCGCTGGCACTATCCACTACTCCACCGACGCCCCAAGTCGCCTGCATGTTAATGACGCTGTGGGCTAATGGGCATGTAGCTACTTCCATGTTTCAGATGATGCGTCATGTTTGTAGTCGACCAATGAAGATGAGTTTACATATCACCTTGGGTTCGTCCTTCACCTTCTCAAAATGATCCCACACTTTGGATTTCCTGCCCGACATGTTATTAACTAGCCTGTGGAATAACCGCAGGTACCAGCCCTGGAAATTAGGGGCCAACCAGTTCACTATCAAGTAAAAAAAAATAACCCAAAATGATTCAGTGAGCTTTAGCGCTGCATTTCAAAGCCCTCTCTATTTAGAGGTGGTGATTTTTTTTATGTCTTGTGACGTAAATGTCACCTTTTATTGTTCCTTTAATGTTTTATTTTAATGTATTTCTCTTGTAAAGCACATTGAATTGCCTTGTGTATGAATGGTGCTATATAAATAAAATTGCCTTGCCTTGCCTTTATGTGTGGTTCACCGTTGACATCAATGATACAATAAAAAGAGTTGGGCTTTTACTTTTATGAAAGACCAGCTATAGATTGATAGGAAAGGGGGTGGTGGGTGTGTGACATGTAGTCAAGGGCCACAGGCTGGAGGTGAACCTGGGCTGCTGCTGAGCTAGTTTTAATTGAGCCCACTTAGATGACTAAAATTCAAGCTCTGACAGATTTAAAATGGCCTTTAGCTTGAAAGTACTTAAACCAAAGTACCTACAGAAAGATAGTGTTTATTTCTCCAATTATTAACCTGTTATAATGTCAGACGACTGCTTCCACATGTGGGGGGTTTACCATTCAAAGCGATCTCTGGGGTTCATAATTAATCTCCCAGTGAGCAGCCATCAAAAGCAGAAGGAGAGGATCGCAGCCGTACCACCACAGAATAACTCAAGCACCAAAGCCACAGCTGCTGCAGGGTCTGCATTCTTTCCCAGGTGCGGCGTTTCTCCGCTCAAGACGTGATTCAAACCCTTTGGTGTGAAGAACGGGGGGCGGGGTGTTGTGATGGTAGATGAGGAGGGGGGATAGGAGTCACATGGGAGTAATGAGTGAGTTTTTCTTGCAAAAATAGAACTGTAAAAACGATAACAGCTCGCAGGCTGAAGTTACAGCTTCACTGGGTGTCATGTTTTTTTCATTCCTTTTTCATTCCTCCGTCGGGTGTCAATGTCTGCACCTTGTAAAGTTTTTAGTTCACTGTCACTCAGTGTTTTTAGCAAACTGAGTGCAGCGCGGAGTAAAACCTTATTATGGACAACAGAGCGACGCTTCTGGGTGACAGCAAAGGGTGGAAGACCACGTATAGCAAAAAGACTGGAGAAGGAAAGTAGAAACAGTCTTACACTGGGGTTCTCTTACAGTTGAAAGTAAAGGGAGTCGGAGGATGTGCAGCTATGATACGTAGAGACATACTGGCAGTGTAGCTTAAGGGTTAAATATCGTCACTGTTTGACCAGTGAAAACGTATTCCTCAGAGCAGATGGCGAGCCTGGTGGAGACCTATGCACATAGAGATTTACCTTATGTAGATATATGGCAGAGCGGAGCACGGTCGTCGTGAGGCCTGCTGGGGAAACAGTTGCTAAGCACTTCAGTGGCATTTGTTAGGTAGTAGGAAACACATGGCTGGAATGTCAAAGCACAAAGGCACCAGCATTACCCTCACTCATTCATAAACAGGCTCTCTGGTATTAAAGATGCTTTAGATACTCTGCCCGAGTGATTTTTAGATTCGGACGTTTGCTGTTTAACATAAATTCTTCTTCTCTTTGTCAAGGATACTGAATATGAATGAATATGAGTTCCTCTTTGACTGGTTGCCTTGGTGCTAAAGTGTGTGACATTGATTCATAGAGGCCAGTAGACTCTAGTTTGACAGCAGTAGCCTTGCAATTACGACAATTTCAGAGTTTCCATAGGCTGGTTTGAGTGATTTAAAAGAGAGAGAACATTGCGTTTAAGAAACTGCATGGGGAGGCTGCTGAGGCTGACATGCTGACACGCCATCACGCAGTGAATGGCTTTAGGACCAGAGAAATCTGATCAAACAAGAATACACAGAGGCCAAAATTTGGAACGTGGATGACAGCTGAATTTATTTTTGAGTACCTGACAGTAATTTGAACAGCATTTGATACGGTCATACTCTGTTTTGAAACAGTCAGCAGGTACGTGCAGAGAGGGACGCTGAGGGTGCTCGAGCACCTGCCCCTCTGACCCTTGATGTCCACAGTGCCTTTTGCCATGGCATATTTATTTAATCATTTGTGTGTGTGTGTGTGTGTGTGTGTGTGTGTGTGTGTGTGTGTGTCTGCCCATGGCCCTTATCGAGGAGAGCATAAAACAATAAACAGTCATTTAGCTTTACATAAAATGACCTGGCTGCCATCACCAGCAGCAGGTCAAAGATCATTTGTGACGTTCCCTCTGCTGTGACACAAGACAGACAGACAGACAGACAGACAGACATTAAGCAGCAACGTTTAGATGGTGAGTTTCATTATTGTGATTGACTGTGGCGTTGTATTTACAGTATTAGCGTTACACAGCATCAGCCGATTGTTTGTGAACACCCGGTGACGCCAGCTGTGGATCTTGATGCTTGTCTTTTATGGTGTGGGTGCTTGGGCACAACGTGATTTTGCCAAGTGGGGCCTGCTCCTGGATCCACATCCCACATCACGTTCCAGGACCAGCATTGCAATCAACCAATCATAGCCCTCTGACATCATCAGTGTGCTGCTCCTGTGCTTCTTTCAAAATTCCTTTGTGCATCCTCAGAGCTAAACTAGTTGTCCAAATTGAAGTTAGTACAATTAAACAAAATCTTCAGTAACACTGAAAAAAAATCTTGTAAGTACAGTTTTTAAATAAATGTATTAATAAATAAAGATAAGGTGACCTTGAATTACATTATAAAGGGTCATATTTTCCTCATATTAGAAATTTAATTTCAACGAACCTTAGGTTATATGAGGGTAGGTTATATGAAAATCTTAAAGGCTAACCGTCCAGGATGACCCTGACTGTGTCCACGTCAAATTTCATGTGATTTTACTGTAGAGTTTTTGAAATATTTAAAGGGAAATATAGCTCAAATGACGTAACATTCATAATTTCCTCATATTTATTTATCATAATCCCCCTCCGATTTCATCAGGTGCGGGACAACGACAATATCCTTGACACCAAACCCAGCACGCAAACAGAAATCAATTAGACAGTTCATCACGCGGTGCAGGTGCGCAGGATAGCAACGGCTAATGCAAACTTCATCGACTGTTTCCAACAGAGAACCAGTAGGCTATTATTAGTGAGGAAAAAGATGTGCTAGCCCTATATATACCTACTACTACAGCACAAACACCAGCTCAGGCTCACGACACACCCTCGTCAGCTGCTGTAGGTAAACAGAGGAATACCACAATGGTGCCAACTTGTGATTTCCCCAGCTGTGGGAATAAAAACATTGCTGGCTCCCAATTTCATCGGTTTCCTGTTACAGATGTAACCCGTAGGCAACTTTGGCTTGTGTCAATTGGGATGAACCTCGCTACCAAGCAACTGTGCGTATGTCAGGCTCACTTCAGCTGCCCACAGATCCCGACGGACAGAGAAAACGCAATTTCCGCACTGCTGTGCCCAAAGAGAGATATATTACCTAATACCAGTCTATATAACGATGTCTGTAACTGACTGTCTGTAAAACAAAATGTTTGATTGAACTAATAGCCTGTTGTGTTGTGGAGAGTACATTATACGCGGCCTTGTTTTACCGTCGGCATTTAGTTTATTATATTAGGCTAACTGCTAAATCCATGACATGAGTAATCAATCACATAGAAATGTGAATTCATATGTGATTACGACCAGTTACTGCTTTGTTCTGGTGGTGGGTTAGCCAAAGTTGCCTACGGGTTACATCTGTAACAGGAAACCGATGGAATTGGGAGCCGGCAATGTTTTTATTCCCACAGCTGGGGAAATCACAAGTTGGCACCATTTTGGTATTCCTCTGTTTACCTGCAGCAGCTGACGAGGGTGTGTCGTGAGCCTGAGCCGGTGTTTGCGCTGTAGTAGTAGGTATATATAGGGCTAGTACATCTTTTTCCTCACTAATAATACCTGCACGGCGTGGTGAACTGTCTAATTGATTTCTGTTGGCGTGCTGTCTTGCGGGCCTGCACAGCAGAGTGTTACTGACCAGAAAATAGTGCCAATTGATAGCAAGGTCTGACGTAATGCGGGGATGTTTTAAAATTATTGAAATAGTCTAACAAAACACATGCATACTTTTTTGTAGCTTAAACCCTTTTGGTTACGTGTCCCCCTTATATCTTCAGAACTACTTTTTCTCCGGTAAGCTACGGGCCATTTCTCAGAGCAGGAGGCTCATTGACATTAGTGACACCGTCACATCAGCTACAGATGGTCAGCGTTTCACACAACTTCATGTCCAAAAACCTTAACTATCACTTTAACACCACAGCCACAGCCTGGTGTGTGTGTGGTGTAAAGCATGCATATGCATAATACAAAGCACATTATGCTGTTTTAAATCAGTTCAGTGTGGAAAGTGGTGCACGTCTAATTCCTGTGTCTCCACATCATTTATACATCTGGACCCAGCTGACATATCTGGGGCTTCGCTTTCTGCCTCGCTGCCTGTCAGAGGAGAAACACTGTTTTGATTGGCAGGTTAAACTCTTCAAGGTCAGCCTGCTCTACAGCTCGCCCTCCTAGTGTAGATTACTGTGGTAATATCTCTCCTGTCAAGTGTCTCCCACCTCCCACCCCCCCTCCATCGACTGGTTCTCAGTCTACACTCAGATCTGAAGATTGTGTCCCTGCCTCCTCGTCATGTCGTTACGTAAGCTGCTGCACAGGTTGTTGAGCATGGAGATTGTGCTGTACGTTACATTTGCCATATCTGGGATGCTGAGGGGGAAATGAATGTCATTTCTGCTCATCATATCAATGGGTCAGGTCGGGGAAGGGAAGTGGGATGTGGTTGCATGATTGCAGCTCCAGAAATTTACATCTGACTGGGGTCCATATTCTTCTTGCATCGTTTAATGCTGTCCGTGCACTACAACACTTTTAAAATACTTTTTAAAGGCTTAAGTCTGACACCCTCACATCTAAAGACAATGTGACCTTTTTTAGTCACACACTATAAGATATTGAAAAGACTGGTGATTTTGCAGGGTCACTATTTGCAAGACTACAGCTAGATTTTCGTATTAATAATTCCTTACATGTCCACAAAAACGCCTAACTGTAGAAACACAATAAAAGGTGTTACATGTCAACAGTTTTCTTGGCAGTGCAGCATCAATGTAATCCATAACATAAACTGTACTTGTGGATTTTGTAGCCTCAACTCGCTTCCAGACTCCATTGGTTAGCTGTGTATTTTAGTTTTTAGTTTATAGTTAGTATTTAAAAGATTTCTAATTAAAATAAGCGCTGGTTGGTCGATCAGATACATGCACAATTAAACACTGACTCTGAGCGCTGGGCTTGCCGGAAAACCTGGATCTGAGTTCTTGGGTCGGCATTTTCCCATGCAGTCCGATCTGATGCCGATGCACGTTTTTTGCTAATATCAACGGCCAATACCGATCCTTAGTATAAACTACTGAAAGTGTATGTAGTCTCATTTGGGAACATAATTTACAGTTGAAAAAATAAATAATGAATATTACCATGTTCCACACTGTTCTTTACTATGAGGGTGCTTTCACACCTGCCCTGTTCGATTTGGTTCAATCGAACTCAAGTTTGCGTACCTCCTAAGTGTGGTTCATTTGGGCAGGTGTGAACACAGCAATCACACTCAAGTGCGCACCAAAACAACCGGACCGAGACCTTCTTGAAGAGGTGGTCTCAGTCCGGTTATTAGCGAACTCTGGTGCGGTTCGTTTGTGGTGAGAAGGTGTTCCGACCTGGATGTGAAGCAACTGCAGTCACATGACACATTGTTTGGGTTAAACATGAGCATGTTACAGTCCTGGAGGATTATTAATGTGCACCTCCTCCTGTACTGCCTTAATATGCACATTCAGCACATCCAATGCATCAAAACATTGTTTTCTAGTTGGAGCCGCGCCTCGTTTTCAAACTGTATGCTTTGACTAAAATGAACAATGACAGCAATATAGTCCACGATGAGCAGCGCTAAAATCAACCTGCGTAGTTGTCCCTCCATTGTGACATTAGAAAGTGTCACATTTATCTTGCAAGTGTACTCTTCTTCAATGTTTGCTTTACTTCCTGGATTTTTCCCACATGGAAATTCTGACCAATCAAGATCAGCTTTCTCACACAAGGCATTTGATCTGGTCCTCTTGCAAATGCTGCCGTGAGAACATGAAGCAACTCTAGGCAATTATACAACTTTGTAACAAAAGCAAGACAGCTCTAGGTCTGAAAGATCCGCCATCAGAGGATATAAGTCAGTAGGTCTTTGTATAATTCTTGATAATGTCAGAGAAATATTGCTCCAGTAGAATAATAGTAAATCTACCGAGGAAGTGTATCAGCTTTACCTGTGGATGACTGAGATTAGAGCTGTAGTCTTGTAAGAGATGTAAGAGAGGTTGATGAATACCTCCAAACAAAGAGATATTGTTTTATGAGTCCCAGAATTCTGTGGCAAAAAAGTGGTAAAAAGTGATGAGCAGAAGGATTGGAGGAGAAAATGTGAAAAACACAGCAGGAAACGAGAACTGTGTTCTATGGAGCCTCACAAAAGAACTTGTGCAGATGGCTGATGAAAGCCACAAAGGCAAACACTGAGTTGCTAGCACCTAATATCACGATGACATGCTCATTGTGTTCCGATCATGCTATTTGTTATGCATGCATATTTAGCAGCTCATTTCAAATGGTGACGCATCATTGATTTGTGCACACGATTGTAATGGGACTCGCTGTCAGGACAGCCTGCACTCTTATGTGATTTACATGTGAGAAGAGCTGGAAAGTGTGTGAGAGTGTGGAGAGCAGCCCATCAGTGCCTAATAGCACCCTATATACAACTAATATGTGACGTTGTTAGGGAAATGGAAAGAGCTGCCACGTGTAAACTAGCACAAAATGTCCCTGGGATGTGTGACCACTATTCAAGGGCACTTCTTAAATATATAAATAAATGCTTTAATGCTACTGAATGCAACTGGAATATGGCTGAATTGCTTATAAATATAGAATATGAACTACTATATACGTTTCATAATAGCAGGTATACTTAAACTAATATTTTGATGTGGCTGTCTCTGAGCAAACAAATCACACGCTACAACAATCCATTTGAATATGTCTGAATGTGTCTAGTACTATGTAAAATGGAATTGATTTACCTTTTCACTTTCCATCATAATTCTTGTACTCTGATAAGGCATGACAGGTGCATTGAAATATGAATGAATGTGCTGTCTGCGAATACTTTCCCTTTATACTCCTGCCAAGTAGAGGTAATGGCTTTTAATCTGTGCATCAGTTGGCCGATAAATACACTTTTCACAGTATGAGGAGGAGACTGGCAATCTTTGCTGCAAAGTGGTGTGTGTAGTCTCATCTCCTCCTGTGCTGGCAGAATATTTTTCAGCACTAGTCGTGGGTCTGTAGATCAGGGATGTTGGTAGACTGTGGTTAAACACAGATATTCATCGTCCTCAGAGGATGATTCAGGATGATTTAGGTCACGTGTTGACCTTTTATTCTGAGCCATCAGTAGGCGATAGCTTACTCTTAACAAAAAAGGGTATCTTAGAAACCAGTTTCTAGTTTAAAGGTTCATTCTCACTGCCGCGATGCGGAATTTCGCATTGTTGTGTTCCAAGTCGGGTGTGGGTGAACGGGTCCATGTCATTGGTCCGACATCCCGTTGTTCTGATATGTGATTATACTAGGCTATACTGTATTTGTGTACCATAGAGGATCAGCAAAGGCAACAAAAGTAGGCTACTGGTCGAGATACAAGTGCCATAGAGAGGAGAGAGTGAAACACCATAACCTCCTGTTATTAACTCTGGGGTCCGGGTTGTGTGGGGTGCTCTCCGCGGTGCTGAATGGCTCCCAGCGGGCGAATTTCTGCCTTGATGGTGTGCCGCGACCGGCTCTGGGTCAGCTGGGAAAGGCTTGAGGCGAAGCAGGCTCACGGCTTATGTGTTTGTGACTTTCTTTTTCATTTTAACCCACACCATGATCTTTTCCTGACCCTAACCAAGTGGTTTTTGTGCCTAAACCTAACCAGACCTTAACCACAGGGCATCATGATGATTTCAGAACAACGGGACTTCGGAACAATGGGTTTAATATGGTCGGAACAATGGGATGTCGGACCAATGGGCTGTCGGACCAATGGGCAGTTTCCCTGGGTGAACACGGACAAGAGTAGCAGCGAGCTAGCAAGCTAACGTTTAACAAGCGTCAACATCAACTTTCTTTAGCGCTTACCACCCTCACCGCAGCCACCCAGCTGGACAATGGACTGCCAGACGTTGTCCTTTAATTCATCGTTCATAAAATCATCCCGTCTTTTATCAAAAAGGACATTGTGCTGTGAAACGAGGTTTATCAATCTTTCTCCCATACTGTCCTGCCTGACTGGATTTTGGACTCTCCCTGGTCTGCGCGACTTTGACCCGTGTCTGGACGGAAACGTTTTTCACCGTGCGAAAGTTCCGCCCCGGTGTGCAAACTTCCATAAGAACCCATGAAATCAACTTTTATGTTTTTCTGCGAGAATAATCCGCGCGGATATTCGCCCTCGGTGAGAATCGACTTTACGTTTGTAGGTTTTTGCGGGTCCATGAACGCAGAGAAGACGAACCATGCTGCCGGTCGGTCCCCGCTCTCTCTCTCTCTGTCTCCCCATTTCACACACTGTCCTATCCATTAAAGGCAAAAGCCCAAAAAAATAATCTTTAAAAAAAAAAAAGTTCATTGAGGATGAATACCTCCACCAAGGACTAGAAGTTAGGTGTTACACTACCATGACGATGATGCCGTGCCACCACGGGTCAGCGACACTAACAGCACTGACAGTACTAAGTAGTAAAAGTGAGTAAGTACTGTGGCTGACATGGGTAGTACACAGTGCAGAGTAGCAGTAATTAGCTAGCCAGCAGGGAGGTGGATGATGGTTGTTTGTTCTGAATGTCGTGTATTGCACTTTCAACACTGTGAGATAAGGCATATGGTCTTGGTGGAGGTTTGTGCTCTTGGAGTACCACTCTAATTTATAGTGATTTGGTTACTTACTGACCTGTCTTGCACCCCATCAGGCCCAGATTTCCACGTACAGAGAAGAGGCAACAACAAAATGGCACATTGCATTCTGGGGAGTGGCAGCCATACTTCAGGACACGCTTCTTCAACTGAGACAAAAAAATAAAATAAAAAAAGAATGCTTACATCACTGTATTTGTGTCTTAGCTTTTGCACTCTCACCCCCTTAATGAGCCTCCACTCAAGCCAGGGGTGATCCCCAACTCTAGAGGTCAAGTGGAGTGTGCACAGTGTCCGCTGCAAGCTGGAAAGCACTCCATTAGCAATCTGTTTTCCACACTGGTTGCAACAACAGTTATGGCAGTTGATAATGCCGCAGATGTTCACCATTCCACCATGTTTTAAGCTGGATAAAATATAAACTCAACGGCGTTGTCTACTAGTACTCCTATCCTAAAATCCCACAGTGATTTGCATTGCTCACCACTGCTCACGCCACAATCCTACTCTTTATACACAAGAAGTCTAATGGACAGCTTGTTGGGAAAGTTACTGAACACTTCAATCCATAAATTCCAACTTCGTAGACACACTAATGGCTGCATTATGGCTAACAGCAATAGATTTTTTAGAATAACCTGCAAGTTTATTGTGTTTCCAGACATAGATTTTTTTCTGTACTTAAGAAGTTATTGTCCCTGATGTATTTATCTTTAATGTCAATGCATTTAATTATACACAAGCTAATAAATTCAACTGTGCAAATCCCAAAAATAGTGTTTTTCAATGACATAAAACAAAAAAAATTGCAAATGCTCACATTTAAGAAGCAATAAATTGACTATTCATTTATGCTCTAAATAAATTAAGTCAAACCCCCATTCAAAAGACTTTATTGTGCATTTCCGGCCTTCTGACAGAGATGCACAGCACTCAGCCCTCCACAGTCCCCACCAGGGCTGTACTGGAAACCTTCCCACACCTTCACAGCAGGCAGCATCTGCTGGGAGGAGATCTCCAGCTGCTCTTTCTACTGGTTTTCCAACACATGGCTGGTCTCCACTGGCCGTTCCCTGAATACGGCCAATTGTCTATAAAAACAGTCCATCGATAATGGATATCTGCCACCCCGCCACAGACATGCACAGATTACTGAGCTGATGGAACAATCAGCAGGGGCAAAAGATGTAGGCTTATTTATCCGCCTCTAGAAACAGTTGTTTGAGCCCATTGTGCACTCTGATTATTCAGAGACTTTGAATGCAAAGCAGGCGTGTTGTCTTTGTCTTGTGTACCTGTGGTTTCTTCCTTTGGGCACAGTTTTCGAGCAGAAATTGTCACGATGTTCAATCCCAAAGATCCTCAAGTGAATATAGAGAACATTTTACAAACAGCCTTTAGGTCTAGTTCGGTTTTATTGACTCTGTAGTCGAGCAGAGATTCTATGAGGTGATGACAATTGATTATACCAAACAAAGACTGCAAGGAACCCCTGGAAGTATCTCAGGGACACCGGAGGACACCTTACTGTGAGAGCTAGCACAAGACAGATGACTGTTTTTCATTCATTTGTACAAACATGGCCTTTCTTTTCATTTTCATATCCTAGATCTGAGTGACTGCCGGTGAGCGTGGAGGAAACATTTAAAGAGACACTGCAGCAGGCGCCGTCAAGATAAAAGGTGAGTCTCTGCTCCATTTTACGAAACACAAAGCATGTATTTTTACTGAAATGCCAAATGTCTACGTTAGCTGGGCTCTCATTCACTGTCAAGCAACATAAACAAATGCAAGGATTTCCACATCTCAGTACTTCAATCTTTACCTTTTTAGAGTTTCTAGGATTCTATTATGTTGTTTTTTACATTTATTTTCCTACTATGTTTGCTTTGTTTACTGTAACACGCTAGTTTACCCAATGAGTGATCATTTCAGATTAATTTAAAGCTATTGTACTGTTGTTATTGAATTTGGGTGATGGATATTGTGTTGTTTTATATTTCATTGGGATTTTTAATGGACCATATTAGCCCTGCCGAATATCATTGTTTTAATTTGAGCCTTCAGAATAAGCACCCTAAATCCAAGGATTGGACTCGAGCCACATGACTTGGACTCAACCCAGAGTGGAGTCACAAATTTCATGACTTGTAACTTGAATTGACAAAAATAGACTTGCAAATTGACCTGGAATTCAACGCCATTAACTCATGACATCACTTGAACTTGAGCCTTTTGACTTGAAAATACTTGATACCTCTCCCCACACCAATTTGGGGACAGAAAGTTAAAACATAAATCCAGTATGAGATGAGTTAAGTGCAGCAAGAGAGGACAGAAACATGAAATTAATCATGTTATGGTAATCACTAATTGTACTTTATGCTATGGATTCTCACCAAGCAGTTCAGTTCAGTTCATTACACAGTTATTTTGTGTTTCCATTGTCAAAAGTTGTGGATGTTACCAACAGAACTGTTCCACTCTTTCCCATTTTCATGTCACCCCTCTTTTGGGGTACCAAGCATACTGATCCGATACTAAAGCTTCTATCCCACTGCACAAAAAACCCCACTAACAACCGCTAACATCTGGCTTTTTAATGTAATGGGAAAGGTTACAATCAGCATTTATACGTGGATCAAATGACTCTGCAGTAGTCACAGGTATTTATTGACTCTGGCTCTGATCTGCATTGACAGAAACACAACAACAGGGTGAACACGCCACTACCAATACCATCCGTCAAAATCAATCCAAACTGCAATGAGTTTGAAAGAGCGACTGAGTAAGTGAGAGATACATAGAAAGAGGAAACCATTTTAAGTTTTCACAGGCCTCCATGCTGTTTTCTATCTTTTTCTAACCGGTTTTCCAGCCCGTCCTTGACATTGAACATGACACACAGAGAAAAAAAAATGGCATACTCGTGTGCAGCAGAGGTGTGTCCACAACTCTGGTTTACTGGCAGTGGGAAAGGAGTCTAAAGCCTTGTTGTAGTGTTTGAGAAAAGGGTGGAAAAGGGCTATAAAATGTGGAGCTAGAAATAGTGCAGTCCGTTGATTGGTCAAGAGAAAATCGTCACTCTGGCACAACAAGTACTCAATGCACAAGCCGGCTATTTTTAAGTATCCAATCTTGGAATTTGTTCTGAGAATGTAGGACAATGTGTAAGATGCAATCTGCAAATACAGCGAGAGCTGGAAGGAGCAGCGACATGGCCACTATCCAATAACAACCCTGCCTCTTTTCAAGAGTGCTGTCTGCATCAGAAAGGCTGAACAGATCTGGAGGTTGGGTACATGTACACGCAGGTGATGTACCGGTTCTACAGGTACTGTACTAAAAGTGTTTGGTGTAAACGCGACTGAAGTGCAGTGTCAGCACTACTTTTTAGTCATACTTAAAACTTACTTGTGACTTGCAACACAGTGACTTGGTCCCACCTCTCTGCCCAAAATCTTGCTGGGTGCACTTCTAAATACAGAGTAACTAAACTTACAGCTTTCTGGATTCATCAGAATATTATATTATATGAGTATGGGAGATGATGTGTCATAACCTTTTCTCACAGCTCGTGTTCAGACAAAGTTATTTGCTCTGTGTGAAACTACTGAAGCTGCGTAGTTGCATATTTTGCTGGTTTGATTAAAGCTTATTTGACTGGAACATCCTGAGCCCAAACCCAAAGTGTACCATAAACTCACAAAGAGGCTGATGCTGTGAATATATGAATAGAAAATGAGCAAGTCTTCTTTGACCCTTGAGGACAATGCTGCTGCTGCTCGCTGGACCAATTTATGGATTTAGATGCAGTCAGTTATGCAGATTGCTCTCTGGCAAGTTTTTGTGTTGATGGATTTCTTATGGGTGCAGTGCATATGGGTTGAATAATGCCTTATTGATTTTACCTTATCTCCAAGAGGAGCAGAATCACAGGCCGACTGTACACTACATCCACCTGTCATCGTACAAAGCCCTGCTATCAAGAGAAAAAGAAAAACAAGTGAATCATTTGTCGTCTGGGAATCTGATGGCAACTGTTTCTCATGCTGAATACTAAGTACAGAGGAAGACTTGGGGCTTTGTTGTTTCATATCAGCACATACTCACATTAATATTGATATGGAAATGTGTTGAGGTCACTCGCACAGTGTGTAGTTGGAACCACCGGTCCTCTTCATATCCTGCTTTCATGGCCAGTTGGTTGTGTTAATGAGCGATTTTGAGCTAATCACAAACTTTCTCATCATTCAACACATTTTTTATTATTTCCCATACCTTCCCAAAGTCAAACAGAAATACAGCTCATCATAATGCCCTGTAAATTCCTAATAAGACCATGTATGGGTAGGCAAAATGATCAAATGTATATCACTGTAACAAAATATATCAGGATATAGTCATTTTTCTGTAAATTCATGTAAAAAAAAAACATCTACCTCATATGAGACCCAGCCGTGATTTGGACCTGAATAGCTTTCACGGTGGTGCAGTGAATACTGTTATATCGTCCAACTGTAGAATTAGAGATTTGGAATTTTTTGAAAAATGGCTGGTTGCAATCAAACCATTGGTGCCATTAGCCGTCCTAAGTGTAATGACATATTAAATGCTATCTATTATGCTTGTGCTTTCACATCACAGCTGTGAGAGCAGTAATAATCCAAAATAGAGCTGAAACAAAAAGTGAATTCATTGATTGTTATATTGGCAGAAAATGCATTGGTAACTATAGTAATCAATAAATTGTTTAAGTCATTTTTAAAGCTAATCACAAACTTTCTCATCATTCAACACATTTTTATTATTAATCTTTGGGTTTTCAAACAGAAATACAGCTCATCATAATGCCCTGTAAATCCTAAGGGCTGGAGGATGTGGCTTAAAATGATCAAATGTAAACAATGTATTTAAACAATCATATATGTTTTGATATAGTCAGGTAGGGTTGTCAAACATTCGATTTATCAAAACATCTACCTCATACTGAATACACTTAAAAGTATTGATACACACTTAAGCTGTGGTTCCTCATTCTCTCTCTCTCATTGTTAATGGTTACTACAGTCATTCTGCTGTTCTCTGCCACTAACCAAAGAAAGAAAAGTCATCCTCATGTTATATGAAAAATCATGAATTTTGTAAATGTAATATATGTCAGGACTTAAAGGCGCCGTATGTAAGAATGTGGCCAAAACGGTTACTGCGCTCAAATTCAAAATACTGCCATGCAGTGAATACGTTATATCGCCCAACTGTAGAATTAGAGATTTGGAATTGCTGGACAATGCTGGTTGCAATCAAACCATTTGTTTGCCATTAGGCGGCTGTGTAATGACATATTAAATCGCTATCTATTATCTTGGTTTTCACAGTGGACCGTGAGAGCAAGTCCAGCTTCTCAAAATAGAGCTGAAGGAGCCGGCTGCTAATTCATTGATTGTTATATGCTGCAGAAAATGCATTGCTGCTAACGTTTGTAATCAATAAATTGTTTAAGTCATTTTTAAAGCAAAACTGCACATGGGCTAAAAACAATGCTGTGGTCGAAAATGAATAATCTTGAGTATTCAGACAATGTCCATCCCGTCTAGCTATGAGATCCTTTCAAATCCAAGGGCTGGAGGATGTGGCTTAACAATTACTTAAACAATCATATATGTTTTTGAATTCAACATTTTCTCCACTTGTCAAACCATTTCGATTTATCAAATCATCTCATCGATACTGAATACCCTCGCTTTGTCTGCAGTATTTGTCACTGGCGTTTTGGGAATCAGCTGGTTCCTCATTCTCTTTCTCTCGCACTGTTAATGGTTGTAGCTCAGTCATTCTGCTGTTCTCTGCCACTGACCAAAGTGAAAAGTCATCCTCATGGTGCAACAGAAAACACAAATTCAAAACATAAACATGATTTGTCAGACTTAATTTTTTTTTTTGCGAATGCAAATAGTTCTGGCTGTCAAATTCAAAATACGGTGAGATCAGTGTTATATGAACATTATTTGAGTCTGCTGTGACAGTGGAGGATTTTAGACTGTTTGCTTTGTTTGCCCAAACAAAGCTCCTTTAAATACCTGAAGGAGCAGGAGACCCACAATGCAGATCAGTGACAGGTGCTATTGCTTGCTGTGCTGCTCAATGTGTTTCTCAAAACAGTCGGGTTGATGACAGGATCACAGGGCAGGTGAAGTGTATGATCTGGGTGAGCAGTTGAAAGTACAACTCCATCCCTGGGGCTGGGCGAGGCAAGGCTGGGGCAGGCAGGTTTAGCTGCTTTGAAGCAAAATAAATACAAGGATTAGTTTGAAGGCGACAGCCAACACACAATCCGATTTCAATAGATCCAAAACCGTCAAAGATCCAAAATAACACATAGACCCTCGATGAATGAGGCTGAGTTTTGTCTTGAGCGTTGAATCATACGATGGCGAAGAGTTTCACACGAGAACTGTCAGCCAAAGTAGCTCAGTCAGAATCTTGTATATGCTATTACTTTGTTGTTAAAACTTGCACTACATTTTGGTAAGAGCACATTAGCACTTGTTAGGACTCAAAACTTAAAGCTTAGGACTTGGAACTTGACTCAGAACTTAAGTGCAAAGACTTGAAACTTACTTGTGACTTGCAACCCAGCGTTTGGCCCCACCTCTGCCCTAAATCTTGCTGGATGCACTTCTAAATACAAACTCACTAAAATGACAGCTTTCTGGGTGCATTAGAATCTTATATTATATATTGTGAAAATGATAAAAAGTTATAGTTATCTTAAATAAATATTTCTAAATTCTGTGTCCTCAATGTCAGTTTTCCCCTGTGGTATCAAAACTGGTACCAAATATCAATATTTTTTAGGATATTATATCGCAAATTCTAGTATTGTGACAACACTAGTCACGTGTGTAAAACAAAAACTACACCAATGTTTTTATTTATTTTAAAGAGTTTGCTTGGAATTTGCCTCAAAATATAACATATATAGTATTAAAAATTAATATAATTTCCATTGACAAGCTGGGACACTTGTCTTATATTGGGATGCACAGATCTGATACTGATATCAGATATGAGGCAAATACTAATTGAAATAGTTGGATCGGGTATTGGTGACAATAGCCATGTTTCCATCAGCCTGTTTAGATGCGCATCTAGAAGTATCGCATCGGAAAATTATGATGGAAATGGCAAAATTTGAATTAAAATCCCCTGATTCGCACAAACTAAAATACGCTCGCTTTAGCCGGGTTTTGGTTGATTCGAAAAAATGCTGATTCGCAAAACGGGGGATGGAAACAGTTATGTTCGAATTAAGTCTGACGTAGCGCACCTCTCTCCATGGTGATATCCACACTCCGGGTCGGGAAGGCGGTAATGCATTTACAAGCTGGTTGCCAACCGCCAGAAAACGTAGAAGAAGGAAGAACGCGAGACTTGTTTTGTTTCCGGTTCTGCGGAAAACTCGCGCAAGTTCGTAGTTTTACACCAAAGTCCGTACATTTAATGGAAACACACGGGATTCGTGTTTCTTTTAATACGCATTTCCCAGTGATTCGAATCACTTTTGAATGGAAACATAGCTTATGACGCAGAATTTTTAAAATTCAGTTCTGCATATACATCTGCTGACACGTGGACGTGTTGTGTCATGAGTCAGCAGGGCTCCTGTAGACCGCATAGCTGAGGGAGCAAACAACGAACATGTCAGCTGTTTGGAGATATTTCAAGTATATTTCTATGTATTCATCTGTTACATTTTCCTTTTTAAAATTCGGAAAGCAGTGTTTAAGTCAGACCTGATGTAGCCTACACATGAAAAAATGGTCCCTGTCTCTTCCACACAGCGAGGCAAATAGCTTATTAATTAAACACTGGTGTTTAAAATGTACCTTAGTTTGATGCTGCTTTGCTGAGTAATGCTGCTACACTAGATATAGTCTATAGTGTAAAAATAACAGACATTGCGGAGTGCACACATGGTGTATCATCCTCAAGAGTCTAATTTAAAATGCAGGAATACAAGAACTAAAATCGTGCATTGAACATGGTTGAAGTTATTAGAGTTTACATTTCCCACTGAGGCAAAGCAGAGATTCTATTCCTGCTGACTGTGGTGTATGGATTTTGATACAACCTGGTCGTTTCATTTGTATTTTATGGAGGATTCAAACCTGTTCACTCCTCCCTGCCCTGTCAAACTCCATCCTCTCACTCCACACCTCTATGTTAAAGTCTGTATTCAGCCGCCGTTGCTGGTTCAGGCAGGGTTCAGTGGCTATTTACTGAGGCATTGTGAGTGATTCTAGCCTTGTTAAATCCTATTTTGTTTTGTGAGCGTGGCGCTCAGCCTCTTTCGGGCCTGTGAAGGTGGAGGATGGAGCCGGGATGCCGACTGGGGACCCAAAGAGCAGTCCAATTTTTCATCCTTATTGCCCGTGACATATCCAAAGTGGCAGAGTGCCTTCCACGGAGAGACAGAAGGAAGGGGAGGGAGGAAAAAGTGAGAAGCATGCAGCTCTGATGGACTGAGAGGAGTTTATGTCTGCTTCCTCCTCCTGTAGTCCTGAGCAGGGTCTCCAATTTTCTGTGCTTAAACAATGCAATTCAGCAGCGTTCATCAGGGCAGACGAGGTTAAAGTACCTGCCCCTGCCTCTCTGTGACTTACTCCGCCTTCAGGCTTGTTAGTGTAGCCAGAGAATAAATGCAGGTTTGAAGCCGACAGAGAATAAAGAGTGTATTAGTGTCTGACTTACTGCATGACACTGACTAAATGAAGCTGTTACACCCACCCTTTACCCCCTTCTTTCACCATAGCTTCCCACAGGCTTCAGCTTCCAGTGCACAGGGATCATTATTCCTGGGGATGTTCAGTGACTCATCATATGAATCGCTCATGTGTACATTATGTAAGATTTTGTAAAATACTTCCAGTGCAAAGTAGAGGCTTTATTTTGATTAAGACAGATCCGTGTTGATGCAAATTTTGTGTCAATCAAGTGTCATTTGAGCTTGATTTCAGTTTGCGGTGTGATTACTTCTTCTTCTTCTGTCTTAATTTCAAGCCCTAACTCACATCCTGTGTGTGTGTGTGTGTGTGTGAACAGGAGGATTCGTGATCCATATGAGGTCCCTCTATAATACTTGTCCTAAAAAGTGTTTTTGTTAGAAATGCACTAATTTATATGCCGCACATCGATATCAGCCTGATTTTGAAAAAACTTTTACTCTCGTCAGTCTTCATTTTGATAAATGAAGTTGGTCTTACATGAATATATGTTTTATGACAGCACAAATCGCATCTGAGAAGCTCTTGGTACAGCATGTAAATGAACAAAGACATACCAAAAATTTTAAATAACAAGACAATAGCCCCTTTTCCACTGCCAGATTTTCCATGAATGTTGGGCCGTTTTGCCGGCAAGCTGCGAGCATTTAGACACACGGAGCCAGATTGGCAAGTTGATCCGAGGTGCCCAATTTTCCGCCTTGTAGGGTAGACATATTGGCCGAACCTTTTTGGTTTAAAAAGAACGAGGCGCCCTTCCACCACAGGAGGGGCTGTTGATGACTTGTGGGAGGAGCTGTTATTGATGCCGCACGTGCAACAGCGGTGGATAAGCAGGAAACAGCTGATAGCAGGAATGAGCAGCTAGTAGCAAGAGGGAAACGCAATCCTGACAGACACTGTGAAGATGAGCAACTGGGGAGACAAGGAATTGCGTGCCCTCCTTGTCCTCGCAAACAAAGAGGCCATTAACCATCAGATGACAGTGACAGTGAAGAAACAGGCCGACTTACGAGAGACTCGCCGAAGGACTGACCAGCCGCGGCTCCCCTTGGAGCAAGGCTGTTTACATCACACGCTGTGCTACACGTTTTGTTACTTGCTCACGCCCCCCCATTGCCCCGAAAAAGGGGCATTCTGTATAAACAAAAGTAGGCAGGCGGCATTTTGCTGCACTCCTTGATTTTGTTTTTATACTGCCAATGCTGAAGAAAGACTGATTGGGCTTTCCTGCAAATTTTCACAATTCCTATTTAAAAAGGGTTAATGATTCAGCCTCATATCGTGTATTTCACATGTCACACAGATCTGTCTAACATTGGAGCCTAAACATCTGCAAAGTCCTGATATTACAGTATCTTAACCTTCAGACGCCCTGGAGTCTCCTCACATGCGCCCATGCAGACAATGACGGACTCTGAGGCCTCCTATACCTAGGTCATGACCATGCATGAATCATACATTAATACAGTTACTATTATTATGCATGATGATATTCAAATACTTGTATATTTAGTTATTTTTCCATGACACAGCCAATAATGTTGTGCCAGTCCAACTTAGGACCCAAATGCAAACACTACCAGGAAACTGAATGGTTTGAGGCAGTTTACTGTAGTTTGAAGAAGAGGAGCTGAAGGCTTAAATGAGGTGATGGCTGAGGTGGGCAGAGAATGGCTATGCAGAGCAGGCAGATTAGTTGAAAGCAGAGCAAAAGTAGGTGAGAACGAGGCTGGACATGGAGGGTAATGGTTGAGGCTGGTATGAGGAACCTTAGACACAGAACAGAGCATGATTGATGTCCAAAAAGTACAAAAAGACAAAGCATCAAAAAGTTGAAGTTGGCGTAGATGTCTCTTCTGAAGAGGAGACTGATTGGTTTGGATGTCTGCGCCAGGGTTTTATACTGCAGTGGATTGTTGTAGATGTGGTTCAGGTGTGCAGGTTCAGCCGCTACTGGCACTCAGGAGGATCGGCAGGAGGAGGGAAACAGGAGGCCACGCCCAGCAGACACACTGAAGACAAACATGAGACGCTAGGAAGGGTAAACAGGAGACACAAGGGAGACACAAAGCCAATTTTCTAACAGATATTCGTCTTACTGACTGCCATAGGCCTATCGGCAAAAAATGTGAATTCAGGGTGGTGGTGGAGGTGGCAGTGACCGATGTTTTTCTGTCGTGGGCTAAAGAGCAGGTCTTAAGACAAACGGCATCTTGTCGTCCCGAGGATAATAGATAACATGTTTGAGATGAAGAGAGATCTTTCCAGGGATGCCATCGAGAAGAAAGGATGCAGTGAACTTACTACTAATGTTTCGGATGACGGACCCTTTCGTTTCCCTGATAATGCTACGTTGGGAGCAACTAATCAGTGTTTAAATTGGCAGGAAGAGAGCCGGTTAAAGTTAGCTGTTAGCAGCCAGTGGATTAAACTAACAGCCAACAGAGTTGCATCAAGTTACGTTATGATGCATTCAAACTCTATTCAGTAAAAATGAGAATTGGGTGAAGGTAAATTGAAACAATCAAGACATGTTTGAATGAAGTCTTGTAAAATCAGTTTTTTGACAACGAACTTGAATAAACACAGCTGTTAGAAGAAGAAATTTATTGATGTTTTTACAGTAAAGACGTGAAGTAAAAAGGCTTTTGAAGCAGTTATTTTTAAAGATTTTTTTTCATGTGAAAGAAAGGTTGTTTGATAAATTTGCATGATTGAATTTGTACCTAACCAAAGATAGCTTAATGAAGAACGGACTGACTTTAAAACAGTTTAGTTATTTTTTGATAAAGAAAAATCTTTGTTTCTCTGACACAAAAAAGGCAATAAATAATGACAAAAACACAACAGCAAAAACCTCAATATCGACCACTGGGGAAATTGTTGTTTTAAAAATCTTTATAGGCATCTGAATCTCACAATCAGTGCATCTCTAGTTTTTGTTTTCTTGTTTTCTTTTTTGTTTATACTTCAGGTGACTAAAGAGTATTCTCTTGCAGTGAATCTGAATCCATTAAACAAGCCTGTGTGTTGTGTCACATGCAGGCAGAAAAGTGATGGAGGGCAGTGAAGGGCACTGTCAAGGTGACTCCTGAGGGGTGGGTGACTTCACAGAGCCTACGTGACTGGGAAATTTTCATGACAGATATCCCCCCCCCGTTTGCCTTCATTCTCACGGTTGAGATTAAGATCTCTTGTTGTAATTATTGCTCCGTGAGGCGGCCTAATTCTGCCAAGTCGATAGCATCGCTGCCGTCAGGTGCAATAGAAGGTATCTGGCAGCAGCTGTTCATGTCCTGTACATGTTCCAGTGGGCTGCAGTGGGAGGTAATGGCAACGTTATGCGATACATGCCTGTTGATCGACTGGCTCCTGGAGAGCCGCCAGTCCACCTGCTTCCCTTTGCCTCCCTCCAGTAATCGCAGGAAGTGGAAAAGATGATGAAGAAATGAAAAGTGACGAAAAGTATAAAAGGACAACCCCTGGGGTGTCTGGCATTTTTAACACCTGATGTACAATAAGGGCGTCAATCAACCTTCGCAGTCCCAAGAAACATATGGCTGGCCGCCTTTCCCCTGAAAACACAGGTGCTTGACAGACAGAGTCAATTCTGCCTAATGAGCAATTGTGCTGCCATGTTGTGTACTATCTGTTGGGCACAGCGAGGCACTGATCCAACCAGACTGCTTTCATCAGCACGCAGACACGTTACATATCTGCCAAAATAACTTTTGTCAGTATTCATTGCTCATGAGAAAAGTTTCTTAGACAGACAGTTACCTGTGTAGGTATTAGACTAACGCCTGGAATACAAGGAGAGAGACATAGACAGAGATTTTATCAAAAGGCTGTTGCTGAAAATCACAGTTTGCCTTCTTGACTGTGAGGATTTGCTGCTTGTCTTTGCCATATATGATAGTCAGGCAACACTTGACATTAAATCCCTGTATTTTTGCATGGTGGTTTGTCGCCTTCACGAGTTCCTGGGTCCTGGTTTAGATACGGATGTTTTGATAAAGTTTTGCTGTTGTTAAATGCTGTCACCCATGAGTCCAACTCATCAAGACTTGTCTCCTTTTTTGGATTCTTGGTTCACCATGGAAACAAGAAAAACAGTTTTCTACATGAATTCAATGTAATACCGTGCGAGTTATTGATATACAAATCATAATTTTGTGGGTAAAATATTCCTTAAAAGCAGTTTAAAGTAGTTGTCATGGATATCTTTATGAAGCTGCGGGTTGTGAGAAATTGTAATAGGAATGTTTCAATATTTTCTGTCACTGTCGTTTCCAACTGGTGGGTTGCAGGTGACTCGCCAGCATGTCACGTTTGTAAAAAACACACTTTATTTTGAACTTCCAGCACAGAGCTTTTATTTTGAAGCGCTGTTTTCTGCTGTAGAGTGAGTGAACAACTGACAGCTACTTAACAAAGACAGAAAACTAGCTCGATGACATGGCCAAACGCAAGCATGACGCTGACGTTGAAACAAGTTAATGACCTAGAAACTCTGTAATGGCTTGCTCAGGTTTCTTAAAGGGGAACACTACCGAAATGAAGAATCCATAGACTAGGAAAGTTCAATCAATATTTGTGAACGTGAGCTACTCTCTGTCTAACTAGATAGAAACTAGAGAAGTAAATCTCAAACTTCGGAGGTCATCAAGTATAAATTCTGGAGCTGCTCCATAACAAGTCAAAGGGAGACTGATTTGTGGGTCTTACAGTATGTTTGTTTTCTTCTTTAAACCTAAATGATTTTTATTGTACTGTAGTAATTTCAGTCCTGAAACAGAAATTGTTCCCATATTCTCAGAACATTTCCCTGAATGCTCTCATTGTCATCTAGAACATCTTTCCCAGTTCGTTGTCCACAGATCTGCTTCGTGAAATTTGAAGTTCGGCACTCTAGTTTTTGGATCTGGGATAAAGTTGGTCATATTTACATATATTTTGAACTGTCTTAAACCATAGGAATAACATGTATGAATTTTGAAAATGAGCATAGTTCCCCTTTAAAGGTGTTTGGTGTCAATAACAGTACAGTCATTCCTTAATTGCTAGAAGTAGAAACACACTCACAAACAACCTTCTATATAGACATGATCCTCATTAGTGATTAGTATTTTTTTGCTTAAATGCTTCAGCTGTACCAGAGAATAAACCAGCTCAACACTCCCCACAGCAAAGTATTTGTTTTACAGGAGTGACTACCGGAGGGTATTTGCCTGAGAAAGGCTCTGATCACACAGAAAGTGTTTTCTCGTGTAATCAATCTACCGTTTATTTATTTATTTTATTTATTTCCCAGTAATCAGTATCTAGTTCCTAAAATGTTGAGGCAGAGGGTGCTGTCTGTAGCTCTGGTTGAGGGTGAGAGGCTGTCAGCAGATAAACAGAGATCTGTGTGGGTACGTGAGACCCTAAAAAAGAGGGTGGGTCATGGGGAGTACCACCAGTTGGTCCAGGAGCTTCTCCTCCATGATGGCTGTTTCCAGGCGTATTTTAGGATGACTCAGGGGCAGTTTGACAACCTGCTGTCTATTGTTGGGCAGTATAGCTCTGGGCATTCTCGGTACCCATCGGCTGTATTTGGCGTCTGACTTCTGGCAGACGGCGATATAGCCTCTGGGGACAGACCCCCGATTTTTTGGCATTCCGGTTTGATTTGGGCGGAGGAGGCGAATTTCCGTTTCCGACTTCCGTTTATATATAAGTAAATATGCTGAACCAGAGTTTGCAGTGACGCCAATTATGTTCCACCTCGTTAGTTCACCACATGGACCGTTTAACCTGGCAACAACTGCGGCCGGCTCAAACGTGATTGATCAATATCACACGGACTACAAACAGCCTACAACCAGAAACCAGGGCTCTTCCGCTTTTCTTCCGGAGGCAAGATCTCCGGGGTTTGCCTAGAGACTCTACATTCACTAAATGTAGAGTCTGTGTATAGAGACTAAGCTCCTGGTATCCAGCAACCGTTACCACCAATTTCTCCTCTCCTTGTTGTGACCACCACAGAAGGCCCACCTCTCAAATCATCTGATTGGACAATGGTCAAAAAGATGACGAAAAAAGAGATGATGCGGGGCACTTTTCGGCTTTGAATTGAAGGTTTACAACTTGAGGAGTTCAGAGCGCTTTGACAAAAATGCCAAGTGCTCAGAGCAATGAATAGGAGGTGTGTAGCAACGCAAAAACCTTCTCATTAAAAACAATTACAAAATGGCGCCTCCAGCTGCTAAAATGCTTTCTGTGTGATCAGGGCTTAACTGAACTACTTCAGACACTATGATTTGTTGCCTTCACTTGGTAGTGAGGTTCACCAGTACAACTGTGTATGTTCAGATAAGGGTGACAATGCTTTCATCATAAAGCCTGAATGGTTCAAAGGAACTTAAAAGAGACAGAGCAGCAGAATGTAAAGCGAATGAGGCCACTTAATTCCCTTTAATTGTAGAGAATTGACAGGAAATTAATTACATCAGTGGTTAATAATGTATTTCAGTGAAGCTCCATCCCTGGGTAAGAATACAGGTCTGTGTTTGAGCATGATGCTCTTTGGTTGAGTGTGTGTAGGTGAGTCTACATCCATATGTCAGTGTGCATTTGTGTTTGCACGGTTGCGTGTGCAGGATGGAGGTATCTTCCTGCTGCAGCTCATGGATCTGTTGAACTCATTGTGCTGCAGCTTAATGTTGAATGAGTGTCACACTGAATGAGCTTAACATATCAAACCTTCAGCTTCAGTGGCATCAAGATGCATCGAGTGTGGATCATTTGCATTTAAGTATCATGGTGGTTGGTCATTGATTTTTCTTGTAGTTTAAATGTTAAACCTGCCGTGAATGTGTGATTACATGTCTGCATGGGAACTGCCGTTGGCGTGTTTATATGTCAGTCTGAGCAGGAGAGTGAGAGCGTTCAATGGTGGATCGTGACTTTACTGCCTGTGTGGGAGCTGCTGCTACTCCCACGCTTCTCTCTCTCTCTCTCCCTGCCTCTCCTCTCTCTCTTCAAACCCGCTGGTCTTTAACCTCAGCTCATTTCTCACTTAACCACAAATCTACTCACAGTCACAACTTCCATCCATGGAAAAAAATTGTAAGTTAGCCGTGTGATTGATCCCTGATGGGAGTTCCACATCAGTAAAGCCCATTTCCATAATGCGTTCACCTATAAATCGCACCACTTGAAAACTGCTTTCTTACTTATATTCATGCTAACAACATGCTGTAACATTACATATACCTTCTCCCCCCTAGCACTCACACAGGCATGCTATTTTTCTGCGAGATAAAAATCGCACAAAATTCAAAATATGTTTTCTGGTGATGCTATGTCACAGAGATCATACAGAAAATCACATATTTACATTGAGCGTGATGCATAATGCATGTGTTGCCCTCAGGTTTTCAATTTATATGCTAAAAATGCATCTTGGTGATGAGTAGACCGCACACTAGGTGATGCTTTCCGATGACGGCGCCAAACAAATTGCGCATATTCTGAGTTTCCACTCCCGCTGACCTTGGAGGCTCTGTGTGGCCGGGCAGTAACGGGGTTGCTAAGGTAATTTAATTACCAGACCCTCCACGGGCGAGGGTAATTACTGCTCTCTAAATCCCCTTTAATCCCCGTTCTGAGTCCCCTACACAGACTCGGCCCGGGGCGCTCTAACAGGCAGCGCTGACTCCGTGATCCCGTCCCAGACAGGGGCCCTCCCAAAAAACACACACTGTTCCTGTCTGCACAACAGTGCTCCTCAGAGGCTTCACTTGTGTACGGTGTGTCCTCTCCATACTGTACTGCCTCCGCCTCAATGTCTCTGTCAGTGCAACAGACTCCAGTCATCAGTCGCGATGAATTCCTCTCACGTTGTTCTCCTCTCCTCGTGTGAGTCAAGGGGACTCTCAGGTCAAAGAGGCCACTCAGCTTTCCATAAGAATGTCGTAATTATCACTGCTGGGATGAATAAGATGTGAACTCTGTGAGCAGCAGTGCCTGGTGACTGAAGAAGAGTTGGATATGAAGGATGATGAGCATGCAAACAGGACTTCCTCCAGAAGTTATTGACATACCATCTGCTGGCCTTGTGTTTAGATGAAAGTAATAAACACAGAAATAACTTGTGTATCAGTGCGCGACTTAGGACTTACAGCTATACTGTTAATTACAGACTGGATATCAAATTCCAAACACTTAAAGGGACAGTGCCAAACTCAAAATTACACATTTTTCCTCTTACCTGTAGAGCTGTTTATCAGTCCAGATTGTTTTAGTGTAAGTTGCAGAGTGTTGGAAATATCAGCTGTAGAGATGTCTGCCTTCTCTCCAAAATAATGGAACTAGATGACACTCTGTTAGTGGTGCTCAATGTGCCAAAAAAAAATACATTAAATAATAATCCACAGACCTTGTTGTGAGCAGTTTCATGTAGGAACTGTTTTCTCTCTATCAAACTACACAACCGTATCACTGTGCAGAAGGAAGAGTGCATCTACTCACTGACGAGAAGCTCCTGCTTGTGACAGTGCGAGTTGTAAACATTAATGGTGTCTTCCTTAGCTGAGCTGCAACATTAGCACACAATCTAGACTGATAATAGCACTACAGGTAAGAGGAAAAATATGTACTTTTGATTTGGGGATAATTTGATGGATATTTTCATGGAATGTTTAATGAAAAAAAATTGAAAGGTTTCACTCATTGTGAAGCTCTCAGGGAAATATAACCTGATTCAGCAGTTCCCCTTTGCTCTACAGAGTTTTTTTGTGACTTTCAACTACTTGTTCTGGTTGTGTAGCCGTCAAGTTAATTGTTTTCGTTCACTCTTACCACTGGTTTTGTTTCTAGCTGCAGCATGAGCTGCAAAAAAGCTCTAAAAACTGATAGAATTCTACCAGCCGAGCATTAAAACAGCAAACACATCAAGTAAGCAGCTAGCTGGTTTACATAGTGGAGCATTTATTAGCTAAAGAGACAGACATTTGCCTTTGGGGTTGGTGGAGACCAAAACAGAGCTATAGGGGAGTGAATACTGGATTCCAAATGATTGCTAATGAATCATGTCTGCTAGATGTGTTAGCCCATGGACTCTTGTGATATCTGCGTTGTGTTGATATGAAGAGGCCCAGACTGTGGATATCTTTGGAGGTGATCCTCTGTCAAACACAACCATGCAAACTCAAGCCCCTCTCCCATGGAGTACAACACCAAGAGGGCACCATGTTACATTCAATTATACCATGGTCTGGGTGTATACTCAATTCTGATTGGCTGCAGGGTGTCCGTTAAAAAGTGTTATAGGACAGCTAAAAAGACGTTCTGGTCAAATTGCCTGATAATTTTGATGACTGGGATGCAGAGGAAGACAGGTTAGAGAATGAAAAGAAAAGGGAGAAATGGCACAAGGAGTCGCGGGTCTACACCAATCACAACCTCCGGAGCACAGCAGTAGGCCGGCTCTCTGACGCCGGCCTGGAAATTCATCAGATCATGACCATCACGGGACCTCGGTGTGAGAGCAGCCTGCAGGTTAGGCTCCATCAGCGCAGGAGAGACGAGACTGGAGCAACATCTTGTCGTCTCCAAATGTCCCAACAAGCAGTGCTCAATCTGTCAATCTCCGTCCTTCAAATGCCACTATGATGGACGTACCCATATCACTTTCAAATGTCACTATTCATGGTAATGTAGCGTTTAATTTTAAATAGGAAACAATCGTTAATTTGTTAATGTGTTTATATGATTTAATCTAAAATGATTTTGACTAGCCTACTATTTGGATGTTGATTATTTGAAACAAATTTTCTTGGGCCTATAAATGAACGCCAATGAATCATGAAAGTAATAGCCTATCTCAAGGGGTTTTTTTTTTTTGCACAATCATCCTCTGACCATCAGAGTCTGTAACACACAAGCGGTAAGAAGTGCACTGGCTTTCTGAAATAATTATCTTCTGAATAATATCACGTAACGTTTAGCCATCATCTCACTTCCCTTCACTGATCAGAGTCGCTATGCTCTCTGCGCTGCCGCCACAGTGGGTTTCCAACGCCTGTGAACTACAGAGATTAAATAGTCCGCTCAGCTGTGGCTGAGTCATGATTTTAACTGTAAAACACATTAAAGCATAAATAATTGATTTAATATTCATTTCTTTGGTAAGTGACCATGGTATAAGCGGGTTAATGCTCTTCGAGGTGTCTGTTATCAGGAATGAAAGGCCTCCGCGTCATCCATTAATTCCTGATAATGGACACCTCGTCAGGCATTAACCCTTACTTAAGCACGATAAAACACAGAAAACATACCTGACAGCAAGAGGTAAAAACAAAATCCTCCGTCAGCTACGACCATATTAAGTCAAGCCCTTACCCAAATTAAGTGACGCAAGATTATGTTAGCATAAAATGCAATGTCTCTCACCTCTCCCATGGAGTACAACAGCAAAAGGGGAGAGGTGAAGTGGATGACACCCCTTTATAGGTGGGGTACCCCCAAAGGTGAACGTAAGGGTATCAAACGTTCCACATATTGACTCTGTAGGCCTGAACTTAACATAACAATAACACTTATGGAGTCAAGATTTATTTTCTGATAACAAGATGCAATGTTTTTGACAGTTTCTATTGTCAGTGTCATTTAACACACCAGCAAGTTGCTCCATGTCCTCAAATGCACACCATGATAATTTATATTGATCAGATAATAATAACAATATTAAAACTTATTCAGTCAAAAATAAAAATGAATGGAGAACAGTAAAAGTCAGGATGTTTAGAAAGTGATCACTAGTCTGATGATGAGCTTTGAACAATGATCAACAGGAAGTAAATATATGCCAACTTAAACTTCATGGCTGAAACTTTCAGAGCTCCAATTATGGCCCTTTAAAGTAACATCTGGAGTTATTAATAGTTTAATAATTGAAAACTTGAGAAAAACAAGCAGCTCCTCTGTCTTCCTCTGCCCCTCTCGTAACCTCAGATGCCAGCCAAACATCTGTGTGACATCGGCAGCTTTGGCAAGTGTTGGTGACCCCAGCAGGTGTTGTGTGTTTAACTGTGTGTACTGTATGTCTGCGTGTGCATGTACGCGTGGCAGTTTGTGTACAGTAAATGAGAAAAGAGCCATCGGATGGCAGTTGTGAAAGGAGCACCTGTGTGTATTGAAAAGAGTTCTCTGAATAGCTCCATATTTGAACAGCCACTTATCCACCGATAAAGCTGTAAGTGATTCGTGGCAGCTTCCTGCCTGCAGTCGAGAGAGAGAGAGAGACGGGGAGTGATTAAATGAGAGCATCAGCTGTAATTAGGGCTACTTTCCTCTATTTGGAAGTGCATGTCTCTGTCTTAGAAAGAATTAGCACTGGATACCCCGGGCAGGCCAGAGCAATACAGCCTGAATAAATTCAAGGGGCAAAAACTACGATTTTTACAACCCAGCACCACAAAAAGGCAGCTGCACATCTGCAGGGATCAATATGGAGCTTTGCCTCAGGCTGAAAACTACACCTCAGTAACCCACGCACTTGACTTACCAGCTGAGTTTAAATGCAGTCAGTGTTTTTGGCTGTGGTCAAAAGTGCAGCCCAAAGTTCCCGAGACTTTCATACAGAGGCCTGGAGTTTGCATCCATCAAAGACGTCCAATTAGAGGAATATTTCAACCCCCAAATGAGCATTTGTCTATCAGTTACTCACCTTGTGTTCTGTTAAATTCACAAGGAAAAATTCTTGAATGCCTCCTGTGAACAAAGAATCCAAAAAAAAAGGAGAATTCCTGATGCATTGAAGACTTTTAACACAGAAAACTTTTAACAGTGGCATTTTTTCCAGAGCACTCTGAACTCCTCAAGTTGAAAAAACTTAAGCTCAGAGCAGATAAACTCCCCACGTCATCTCTTTTCCCATTGTCCAATCAGGTGATTTGAGAGGTGGGCCCTCTGTGGTGGTCACGACAACAAGTTTACAGTTGGTAAACAATGGAAGATAAACTAGTGGATACCCAGAGCTATACGGCCCGACCATAGACAGCAGGTTGTCAAACTGCCCCTGAGTCATCCTAAAATATGCCTGGAAACAGCCATCATGGAGGAGAAGCTCCTGGACCATCTGGTGGTACTCCTCATGACCCACCCTCTTTATTAGGGTCTCATGTACCCACACAGATCTCTGTTTATCTGCTGACAGCCTCTCACCCTCAACCAGAGCTACAGACAGCACCCTCTGCCTCAACATTGTCGGAACTACATACTAATTACTTGGAAATAAATGAAATAAATGAATCAATAATCTCAGCTTTTAGATTCCTCGTTTACCAGAGACAAGCACGAAAAACAAAACTTTCTTTACAATCCAATGCAACACAAGTAATTCACGTACAAATGATCATTTGGGCCGTGAAGTATTCCTTCAAAGTTATTCATTTTCCTATCTTTAACAAAGGGTTTTAGTTGTTTAACCTAAGCTTTTCCTTAACCATTTAGTTTATTACTATAAAAACAATCTTAACTTATCCCTAACTTAGTTGTTGTGCAGATGTTGTGAAAAGCTCGCTAAAGCTTTGACTGTAATCAGGATATTTTTTTTTTTTTTTTTTTTTTTAAAGAATTGTCCAATATTGACATTCTTGTTTGGCTGATCAATAAATTTAATGTGAGGTCTAACACACCAATCACATAAGTTCATTTAATGTGCTTTAAAAGTGAAGTCCCTCCATATACCAGGGTTTTCCCTGCCTACCTAAGACAAAGGGTGATTTTGGCCGCCGCCTTGGTTAAAGCGTGTGTGTGTGTGCATGTGGGGTGTTTAGATGTAGCGTCTTTTGCGTGCACAAATCCATTACTTTCAATGTAGACGTGCGTCATGCGCACTCACAACCCAACGCGACGCCATAGCGGCACGCATTCGGTGCGACACGCTTGTTTTTCGTCCGGCGCACGGCTCCACGGACCTGCTTCTCCCTCCGGTGTTGAGTCAGATCCCAGTTCCCCCTCGAGCTGTGTCTCTCCTACTGTTTCCCACGGAGCTCTGCCCCATTTGAAAGGCGAAGGAAGCCCTTATGTGTGGGGTAGGGCTGGATGATTAATCGAATTTTAATAATGATTTCGATTTTGGCTTCTCATGATCATAAAAACATTATAATTGAAGAAAAACGATTAATGCACCATGCAAGTTTCTGTGCTGGAAAAGCACCGTGAATGCACCTGTGTTACGTGCAGCAGCAGCAGCAAGCGTGTGACATGTGTGGATCAATAATATGTGGAGCGAGCGATTGAGAACATGGCAGAAAGGCACCCTTTGGTTGAAAAGAAAGGTAGGACAACTTCAGTCATCTGGAAACATTTTGGCTTCAAGTTGACGGACGTCGAGCAAAAGGAAATTTTTTGCAAAGTTTGTCACGCTGTCGTGTCTTCCCCCCAAGGCAGCACAACCAACTTATTCAATCATTTAAAGTTCAGCCATAAACTGGTCTATGGCCAGGTGATAAAGGAGCAAAAGGAGCAAAAAAGTGCAAACTCGTCAGCCAGCGCCACCGCAACACAGTCCTCTATTAAGGACACATCAAGAGATAACGGAGGCTGTGACATTTATGCTAGCGAAGGACATGTGCCCCATCAGTACTGTAAGCAAACCAGGATTCAAGACACTTGTTAAGACTTTGGACAAGCGTTACGTGTTGCCATCATGTAAACATTTCAGCAGAGTTGCACTGCCAGCCCTGTATGATAAATGTTGTGCTGAAGTTGCAAAAGATGTCTCCACTGCTGAGTTTTTTGCCACCACAACAGATCTGTGGTCAAGCTGTATATATCCCTCACCGTGCATTACATCGATGCAGATTTCACCACGACAAAATGTCTTCAAACAGCATTTTTCCCTGATGACCACACAGGCAGAAACATTGCTGATGGTGGGGGGGCTATATCTAAAAGTACAGATGTCAAGATGCCCACCACCACAGGCCTTTGCCACCTTGGTCTCGAAAAAACCCAGGGAAAGCCCTGTATACTGACAGTTCAGAGAGTCCACTTTTCCATTAAGAAGCCTACAGTATATGGAGAGTAGCAAGTACACAACATGCTGCTGCCAAGGACATATAATGTCCCTTTTACAATTGAATTCATGTTTGTAGACATATCCAGACTCCAGCGGTCACCTTGTGTTCCGTGCATGCTGCAGATACACGATTTTATCAGGAAAATGTCCCTTGTCACATTACACACACACATACAGTGTGATATACAGAGCCATGACTTAATTACTTCTCCTGATATTGAGCTACGTTAAGGACTGAGGTTTGGAGCTGCGCCAGTTCTGACAGGATGGTAGAATTAAAATTAATGAAAGTCGTCAGGCTTATTTAATTTCTCTTACCAAAAAAAAAAGGTAACACAGTGACAAAAGAAGTAACTGTTTTGGATTTACTTTATTCTCCACATGTAATATAATGAGTGTAAAACAATTTGCAAAGTCAACAGCATGTTAATCAGTAGTTCAGTTTGTAAAGATGAGTAACAGAAGCTACTTCCTGCTCTAAAGATTCACAGCCTCTCTCTTAGTGGTTGAATACCACCGGTTATTTGCAGTGTCCAGAGGTGACCATTCAAATGCTCCTGACATTTGGCAAATTGTCCTTTTTGTTCACCCTTCTCCCTTTATTTCACCGCCTTTTTCCTCCGAATGCCATTTTGCCCTTTCCATTCCTCTTTCAGCCTGCTGATCCCTCTCCCTCCTTTTACCTTTCTTGTTCCATCTACGTTCAATCACCATTGACAGGCTCCTGGTTTGAAAGATTTCCTTCTGTTTTTTTGAGCTTTTCGGTTACATGCTTTGTCCATTTCTTTTGAAAGTTGCTGTTGCAGGCAGAGGGCATAATGTGTGTTACGTTGTACGTGGGCGTCACAGCAGAAACCATTCTTAGCAGGGGTTGACTTTTGTTAGAATTCAAATGGTTTTGACAGCATTAAGTGCTGATGCACAGTTTTAGAACAGCTTTTTGGTCATTATGTGCAGTTTCATTGTTCTTTGTTCAATCAGTGGTCAAATCAGTGTAATGTTTCTGGCCTTGTCTCGATGTTAAGCTGTCACTGCTGTGGTTTCTCTGCACTACATTTCTTAGTCATGTGTCAATCAAGCACAGCCATTTTCTGACAGCGTTTTCTTTTCCTTTGAGTTTTGTATTGATGAAGTTTGAGTTTTTGTGGGTGGTTGTTACTCGGCTTGATCAAGGCACATTTTGATCACCGCGTAAGGGTCCAGTGTGGAGGATTTAGGAGCATCTATTGACAGAAATGGTATGTAATATTCTGAAGTATTAGGACTGCCCCCTAATAGTCGACCAGTTCCCGACCTCGCGTTTTACAGGCAGTTAAAGATGCAGCATGTGAACGGCCCCTAATTTCCAGGGCTGCGGTTATTCCACAGGCTAGTTAATAACATGTCAGGCAGGAAATCCAAAGTGTGGGATCATTTTGAGAAGGTGAAGGACGAACCCAAGGTGATATGTAAACTCATCTTCATTGGTCGACTACAAACATGACGTATCATCTGAAACATGGAAGTAGCTACATGCCCATTAGCCCACAGCGTCATTAACAGGCGGCTCGCTCAGTGTGTGACGTGCACTTGGAGATAAAATATAGGCCTATATTAATGAAGGTTCATTAGTACGGTTTTGTATTTCTCTGTAATGTAGCACAGTGTTAACAATGTTACTGATACTATTCTTTCTCACACCTTCAACTCAAACCACCAAAATATATCATTTAATAATTAAGTTAATATCGTAAACATGCAGAAGTTTCAGTTCTGCAACCTCACAGCTAGATGCCACTAAATCCTACAAACTGAACCTTTAATTTTACATATTTGCTGAAACTGTCACTACATCCACACAGTAGTGCTTGAGAATGGGGGTCTGTGAAAAACATAACGTTCCTCCTTCTCCTTGTAGAGCTTCTGATGGCTTTTGCAGAAATCCAGTGCACGTGAGTGAAAACAACCGATCAGAGCCAAGGAGTCGCTAATGCAGCTGCCAAACATGTCAGTCACTTCTTGTGAACTGCAGTCAGACTGTCAAACTAGGCAGTGCTGATCAAATATGACTCAATTTTGTAACTGCATTGCCTATTTCTTGTCTCAGATGTTTTCAGAAACATATTTTAGTGTACTGTTTAGCAGTAAAATGAGAATGTTTGCTCAGACAGGTGGGAGGTGCTCTGTTTCGGCTCAGCTGTTTTCAATGTGGCGGCTGAGTCACAGACTTCCTAGTGTAAAATAGGCTGACCAAACGTCCTCTTTTGCCCGGACATGTCCACTTTTCACGTCCTGTCCGGGGGGGTTTTATAAATTGATGATAATGTCTGGTTTTCCTTGTGTGTGTGTGTGTGTGTGTGTGTGTGTGTGTTAGAGTGCAGCACGGGCCGCATATTTCTGTCCAAACCCGACAGTCATTCTGTTTTGTTATGTCCGAAACCGAACCGAGCCCGACATTACTTAATTATTAAAGCACTGAGTTTGTGTCACACAGTTGTTATGGTTACAGGCTATTTAACAGGCCGGGCGTGCGCTGTGGGTGCTCAGCGGAGAGGGAGACCTCCACGTTTTGAGACGGGAGCGGGCAGCGGGAGTTCTGACGCTTCCAGCGAGGGGAGAGGGAGAAATATAATAAAAAAAGATAAAATAGGAAAAACTTGTCTCCCTCTTTTATTTAATTTTCAGCGTTTAATCAAGGTGGAGGCGGGTGGTGGGAGGTCCGCTTCCAGCGAGGGGAGCGGTAGAAACAAACAGCCAGTGTGTGTGTGTGTGTGTGTGTGTGTGTTCTGTTCAGGTGTTGTCACGTAAATAACAGTGCCCAAGCAATAAACAGGACAGACAATAGGATTTTATTTATTTTTACACTACATTTTCACTGAAAGCTGACCGAATCCAACCCGAGCCCGAATACAATTTATACATTTTTGACCGAACCCAGCCCGACCGGTCAGGTAGGCCTGCTGTCGGGACCCGTCGGGCTCGGATCGGGAAGCCACACTCTAGTGTGTGTATGTGTCCTCTATTGGGGCCTATCTGAATTTCTGTCTTTGAGAGATATTATTTTGTAATATAACTGAATTTTCTATCCATACATATAAACTTTAAATATATTAAAATTAAAAGGCATCTTTGAGTAAACTGCGAGTGTCATTTAAGTAGGCTATCTTGTGGCCAGGCTGACTGTCCTCTTTTTTGGAAATCAAAATATGGTCACCCTAGTGTAAAATATAGCTGTAACCCAACCATGTTGTAAAAGTAGAGCCGAAACAGAGCACTGCCCACTTCTCTGAGCAAACTTTCTCATTATACAGCTAAACAGTACACTAAAATATGTTTCTGAAAACATACAAGGTGAGAAATAGGCAATGTACTACCCGAATCCTGATTCATATTTGATTAATGCAGCCTAGTTTGACTTTAGTTTATGAGCAGTCATTGACAGCTGTGTCAAAAACTCCTTGCCTCTGATTGGTTGTGACAAATTATAGCAAATGTCATTAGAAGCACTACAAGGAGGCAGAGGATTGTCTTACACTCTTTGTCTCATGTACTACTGTGTGGATGAAGTGAGAGTTTCAGCAAATGTGACATTTATGTAAAAGTTACCAACTGTAGCTCGAAGCAAACTGCCCAGTTCTTCTTTTTTATCTCAGATAAACTGTCAGTCACAGTATCCAGCACGTATTCTTCAACACACCAGAGACACCAAATAAAGTGAGAATTATTGGATTCTGAATGCGAGATGCAACATCACTCTCACAGTTTCCATTTTAGTGAGAAAACATTATTTCCAGCAGAAAATAGGATATTTTAACTTGTATAAATTGTCTTCTCTCAGTCTGTTAATGCAGTTGTTCTAACATACACAGAGATGTGCTGCACCTTTAAAGCTCAGTGGCGTCCACAGAGGGCAGTAATCTGCACCCAGAGACCCAGTTCAGTCATTAGCGATTTATCGCTGCCTTCTCTTTTCCTGTGTGGAAAGCCATTAATCTCAAAAACAACTCCTACAGTATATTGACTACCCAGAGTGTTTACTCTCTTTCTTAGAGAAATTGTTTGGCCCAAACTATTATCTGTCTTCCAGCCAGTTTGCGTTTGCAAGGGAGATAAGCTTGTTGGAGGTGTGCAATTTCCAGCCCCTCGCCGTGATAGCGAAAGGCCTCTGTGGCGCTCGGGTGTGTGTTTAGCCAACTTTGTTGGGATAGACAACAGATATTCTCCATAGCAGGCTGGCCTGCGCCGCTCAGCATGGTCGCACTTCTTTCCCTGCTCATTAGGGTTGAACTATAAGACTGCTGGGCCACAAATCTGCACCGGCCACATCACCTCGCCCAGCAATCGATCCCCCCGCTGCCACACAACACAAAACACACACATAGCACACACAGAGCGAGTGAACCAAAGCTTATGTACAGAGGAGCAAGCTGTGCAGTGTCCAGGCAGGGTGTTAGTTGGTAATCATTAACACAGACTCCCTGTTTGCTTTGCGTCAGTCCCGGTTAAATGTCTGTTAGCTTTTATGCATGTGTGTGTGTGTTGTCAACAGTTCCATGCGTCTCACTTCGCTTTATCAGTCTGCGCACTTTATTTACACGCTGGGTCTCTCCATAGACAGACATGTGCACATACAGTACACACACATTTAACATCTGCTCACCCCCGCGGTTGTATATCTCAACGTTAGCTGCACACTTCCTGTTTTCCAGCAGCTCACAAATGAGTGGAGAAGAAAGATATGCTGCAGAGTAGAAAACGGCCGCCGTTCACATGCCACATAATTAATCTGTAGACAAAATAAGCAAACACTTGGAAGGTAAATTCAAGGTTTTCCTGAGGAGAGGATTGATTGGATGGGAGATAACCTGTTGAGGAAATGAGTGTGTGGCTGGAAGGGCAGACAGGAAGCACGGAAAGGGCGAACATACCGCAGAACTCCTGCTGTTAGATTCCAATTGAAACATGCAAAAACATTTTTTTAAACCTTGCGTCTCTGCCACCTCACTAATTGCAAGTCTCTGGCTAAAATGTCGCTTCACTCAGTCATGGACCACAGTATTAGTCGTATTACTCTGAATTCAGTCCTGTGCCAAAGCTTTAATGTTTCCTTTTTTCAGTTTTTTGTCTTAAATGATGATTTTATCACAAACTCGAAGTTATTAAAAAGTCTAAACCCCGAGGCTGAAATAGATTTAATTTAAGATATAATGTATAAGTGTAAGAGAAGTTAAATCACTCAACATTAGAACTGCAGTGATTAATCAATGAATCGATTAGTTGAACTATTAAATTAATTGGCAGCTAAGTTGATGACAGATTTTTTTTAAGGAAAAAAAAAGTCAAAATATTTTATTCCATGTTCTTAAATGTAAATATTTTGTGGTTTCTTTACTCCTCTGTGACAGTGAACTGAATATCTGTAGGTTGTGGACAAAACAAAATATTTCAGGGTGTCAGTTTTCACGATTCTCTGACATTTTATAGACCGAACAACTAGTTAATTAATCGAGAAAATAATCAACAAATTAATCAGTAATGAAAATAAACCTTAGTTGCAGCCCTACTCAACAGCGAATTCTTTGTACTATACCGTTATAAATCTAAGATAAAAGAAAAAGAGCACAGAGGAAAGTAAAAACAAAAAAGTGCAGTTGTCAAAACCATCACCAGTATTGATTCTGATAATGATGATTCACTGCAGTACAGATAATAACTGGACTCTACCACAATGACGAGAGGGCACACAGGCTTGAAACGTGGTCGTACCAATAAATACACAGGGTGTATTAAGTAAATTAATGTGTAATTACTGTTTTTTTTCCTAGTAACTATTAATAAAGGCAGATTCAATTAGCAACTAAATGTCCATAGCCAGCAATGCTACTTGCACCTGCTGTGTAAAAGGCTAATATGGCTTTTTACACATGGCTGTATATAAGTGGGCAACGCTGAAATATGACGTTAACACAAACAGGTCTATTCAGCTGTTCTGCTAAAGTTTGTGAGCACTGTGTTTAGAGATATCAGGTTTGGTTAATTTTGCTTTTGATTGCCAAACATCAACTGTTATATTGATATTTAACATGTAGAGAGGTTGAAACTGTAACGTTTAGTGATGTCTTGCCATTAGCTAACATTAGCTTTGGGCACTCTGCACTGCACACCATCCAGATCGGATTGAAGCAAGCTAGCTACACTGACCATTTGGCAGTTAGCAGTGGTAGTGCCATTCAAGTGGTGGGACCTCTGGTCTCCCCTCTGGTTGCTGTAGTAAGTAAGCGGCTTCATTTTGAGCCACAAAACCCCTTTAGCATTGTTTACTATGTTAGCACCATTAACCATGCTGACACTGCTAACAGTGCTAACAGTGCTAACATAGTTAACAATGCTAAAAGCCCAACTTGCAGGTTGGAGACCATGGTGAATAAATGTGTTGGAAAATAATGTAGAAACTCAATTAAAACAAAAAACAAAAACATTAACACACTACAGTGACTTTTGGGGTCGTTTTTGTGAGAGAATTTTGCTTCCGCATCTAAAAACCCACTAACCGGAAGTGACATAGCGTAAGGGAGTCCGGCTGAGTTTGATTGAGTGTAACATTAATAAACATGGATCCCAGTAGTAGTTTTGAGACTGAAGAGGTTGAAAATGTACATTCATATGCATATGACGGCCCACAGGCTTATAGTTATGAGCCTGCTAGGCGTCCAAGAGACCAGGGACAGATCAGGGTTAGGAGAAATAACGGCCACAGGAGAGAAATAGAGCTGTGGTGTGAGGAGAACCAGTGAAGAACTGGGCAGGTGTCTTGGTGAGCAACCAGCGTTAGCTAACGACAGCTAACGACAGCTAACGATGTGTTCACATCACAACATTAAGTTTGCCATCACGTATTAGGTTAAAACAAAGCTACCAATACCTCTGCCAGTATTAGATAACTAATGCTACTTACCCATAACAGAAACTAATGCGCAAATATCAGCTTGTATCAGACGTATCTTGCTAGCATGTTATAACTCCGCATTACGGTGTATTGATGTCCGCAGGGGAGAGAGGGAGAGAGAGAAACGAAGATTTCCTGATAATTTTTTGAGAGAGTATGTGCTGCAGGGAGGAGGATGCCTTCTGGGCTCTGGTGGAGAATCTGATCCCCAGACCAGACATTACATGCCTCACACTGCCCATCAACCCTCACGCCGCCCGCTCCCGTCTCAATCCCTCTCCGCGGAGAGGGGGTATGTGCGAGGGCGGGCGGGCTCCACCAGGAACATAATCCTCCTGTCCAAAATGAGCGCTGCACACGACCGCGTTTTTGGTCACAGATGAAGCTGTGAAATCGCGCCTCTTCACCTGCACAAAACGCACCCAGGCACGAAAACTAACTCCACTCCTTTTTCTGTCCGGAAAACGGTGGACTCGATGTCCTGACAGACTCCAGTTTGTGCAACCTGCACAAACACAATAATTCGGCATAATCACAAATGGTGAAATGCACTGTTAACCGAAAAAATACTAACTCACAAGTTTACTACCGCTCAGACTCACTACCACCTACTACTGCGCGTTGGACAGAGGCAGGGTCAAGGACGCAGAGTCCCTCTCGTGACGTAGTATCAGGCGAAGAGGAGCTAAAAAGAGCCACTTTTTCCTCTGAATTTGTGCCCTTATGTCATATAAACCATAATAAATTCTGAATTAACTTCTCATATGGTAATTTTCAGACAAAGTTATGCATATATTTTTAAAAAACTTTAACCTGCAAGTTGCACTTAAAGGGGATTTACAGCTTTAGATTGGGCTGCTTACACACCAGGCATGACCCCTGGTTGGAAACTGGAGGTTGGGTATACTGTTTCCACAGCAACACTGTTGGGTAAGGATGGTTTTAGTGGTGGTGATCGCTGAATGAGGAGCGCCGCTAGCTTGCTCTCACCAACCCCACTCGTGAAGAATAGCAAAATTAACCTATAGACTGACATGCGTAACCCGTCAAAAATATTCTCGGCACTTAACCCATTAACTGTTAAAGGTTGGCATCTCTAACAGAGTGAATTCAGCAGCTTTATACATCCTTGTAACTGAAAATGATAAGTCAACTAAGTCTAAAAAGTCTAAAAACAACAAGCAGACATTGACTCACTTGGCGCTCAAAAGTCTCCTATAGGAAAGTCCTGTACTTAACCACTTCATCAGCTGTGTTTTACTCCTTCAGTGGACTGTTGCGCTCTTTACACCACGTCACCTGACAGTCTGACATACATTAGTGAGTTTTTTCTTATACATTTACCACTCTAATCTCTGACAATACCCAGAATTTGCTAGTACTAGCCCTAACATGACCTTTTTGCCCTAACCCAAAGTGCCTCTTACCTTGACACGTCAAACATGATAAGTATTAGCTCATCACAGCACGCAATGGGATCCATAATAACGCATCATAGACTGTTTTCACCAAGATGCAAATAGACACTCTGATCAATTAAATCATATTGTTCCTGAGCCTATGACTGGCTTTAACAGATAGGTTTGGAGCATAAACATCCTGCCTGCAACAGACTTGATTGGACAAGCTCTGCCCAATGGTAGTAAACCAAAGCACTTCTGAATGTCGTGCCAATTAAACACCATCAAACACCCTCACCTCCATCAAATCCTGTGCTGCTGGCTTCACTCTGTCTCCATCCAAGTGGTCAAATGAGACCGACTGCTTGGCAGACTTTTGCTGCCGGTCCACCTTTTGCCTTTGCATCTGCTGCCCCCTCCCTGGGAGCTCCGAGTGCCACATCTGGTCGGGCTGAGAGTCGGGTGTGGGGGGGGGACAGTGGTGGTGGTGGTGGTGGAAGAGCTCCTCGAGGCGGAGCATTAGCATACACTTACTCTGGGAATGCCCTTGACTAGCTGTCTGAAGAATGGGACGTGAGCAGCATCAAATACACCCGCGGGACCTGAGGAGGGACGGGGGATAGGTGGAGAGGATGGAGAGGAGAGAATAAGGAGGAGTAAGTGTGAATGAAGGGCAGCTTTAAAAAGAGGAGTCAGAACTGTAATCACATACAGTACAAATGCCTCATTTGCATTATTCATCACCATCTGATGTCACATCGAGCTTCATCTTATCCTGAGAGGAAATATCGTCTGAAATATTCCACAGGACAAAGAAGTTTGTTGATGTTGTGTGTAATAGTACCTTCAATTGATATTTGTTTTCACGGAGCAGAAGGTGTGAGTGGGTGGGGGAAATGTCAGAAAATAGTGAGCTGAGAGATGGAGGGGATGTGTGCGCTCTGTCTGACAGAAGGAGAGCAAGCCAGGGAGAGAGCAGAGAGGAGAGAGAGAAGTTGGGGGAGGGGGCTGGAGTAGGTGGGCGGGAAGAGAGGAGGCGAGTGTCACGGACAGAGCGAGAGAGAGAGAGATAGAGAGAGAGGAAGGAACAGCGAGCTGCTGGCTTGCCGGAGCTGTTGACTGGGTGTTCGAGTGTGTGATTGCGAGTGCTTCTTGAGCTGCTGTGTGAAAAAGAAAAAAGGGGGAGACATTGCTTTTTGAGCCTTTCGTTTTTTTATTTCCCTTTTTCTTCTTTCTTCTCAAAGTGCCACATTGAGCTCCCTCGGCGAAAGCAGAACTTGTCTGAAGCCCTTCCTGGGATTGTAAAGAGGACCCAGGGACGACAGCGAGCTGCCAGGTAAGACACAAACACACAAAAAAAAACACATAAGAGGAGAGCAGTGTGGAGATGGTGATAGCATGGTTACACAAATGGCACGAGAGCTCCTGCTTGTGTTGCTGCTTTGAAATAAACACATGTCTGGTGGTTGAAACGGAGGGAGCACGCTGGTTTTGGATGTGTGCACATGTGTGAGAGCAAGGACGGACACTGTACTGTGATTGTGACTGCAGGAGTCAGGTTGTATAGAGCAGGAGGAGGAGGAGGTGTAGTGTCTTTTTGGCTGCAGCTCATCCAGGATGACAGATGTCAGAGCATGTCAGATTTACAGAGACGGGGAAACATAAATCAACAAATTTAGATCAGATTTTTTGAAGACTTTTTCTCTGTGTCACTTTCTTGTTCCTTTCGCCGTCAAATAATGCGGTTAATGCTTACTACACATCGGAGTTGATGCACTGTGTGGCTGTGTGCTCTGTAGTTTCATGAAAAAGTGGTCACAATATTGTGTTTGAGGAATCCAGTTTGTGCTTGTCTGTTGGTGGCTCCACACCTGACCGGATCCGTGGCATTAGTGACAGGCTGGGATAAGCGGACTCCCACGGAGGGCTAGGCCGAGCTCCAGATCAACGGCTGTTCCTCAGGCTCAAGTGTGGCAACGCTGGCAGCAGCGTGGTCCGAGGAGACGGTTACATCCCCACAGATAAGCAGTTGTGTGTACAGTATGATAGCGTGGCTTCCTAACCCTGGGCTCACTTTCTTTGTCATTTAATGAGAAGTTCTACTGTAATCGAATCACTGCACCGCCTTCCCTGCTGTTTATCATTTCCTCTTTGCCGTCCCTTATCTCTGCCTCTCTCTCTCATTATCCCAGATACAACTGAAATGAACTAGTCGATCCCTCTTCCTCCCAGTGCCTTCCTCCATCCATGCGTGCTGACGCACAGTATTAAACAAAGACAGGCAGAGAGGGCCAGAGGCTGAACAAAAGCTCCTCTGTTCTTAATAACATTTGCACTTCTATATTTTTTTCTTCTTCCCTCATTTAGAAACATGAAAGAGGTGAAGGTTGGTAGATTGTGGGGCTTCAGATAGCCCTCCTGTCTATTTGATTCCATTGTCTCGGGCTGGAACAAGCCATGAAAGCCAACGCGCGGCTCCAGTCTTTTCAAACGCAAAGCTAATTCACTCGGATTTCAGTTCCATTTTGACTTCATTTTTCCACCACCTTCCAAATCCTTTATTCAGCCGTAAGGTCCATTAAATCCTATTCTCACCCACTGCACCTTTTCTTTCTGCTCTGTCTTTTTTCTTGTGGAATACTGCGCCCACAGGCATTGTCATGTGATTCGGAAAACTATTGTGTGAAGTGTGCTTGTGTGTCCGCGGTGTGTGATGTGTATCCAGCTGTGAGATCTCCCAGTGCATCAATAGTTAATGAACGTCTCTAGCACCCATTCACACGGCCCATTCTCACAGTGTTTTTGTTTGTCTAACTGCTGCGAAGCCTTGAGTGACACGCACTGTACTGTACTGTACCATTACTGTACACTACGTGAGGCTTAAACACAGCTCAGGCTGAGTTGGTCGATCCAGGCAGTGTGTTGACCTTCATGCAACCTTGCAGCATTACAGTGGGTGTTTGGTTAGTTATTAAGGGGTGGTAACATTTAAGAGTAATGACTTGTCTCATAAATCATACAGCAGTGAGCCAGTGAGACGTAGAAGTGTGACTCCTCTGCCATTAAATGTGTTCATGCTTTAAAAGATTTGTAAATCTACATGTTCTTCCTGCATGTGGGTGTTGGTGTGTACATGACCAAATCATTCCATCCGTGGTTACTGTTTTGCTGCCCAGAGCGCCAGGCGGCTCCTTTCGGTCCACTGGATGCAGTCCGCTCTTCTCCGTGACTCATTGCCTCATCCACTCTGATTGGCTGGCTTTTCTACTCCGGGGAAAGACAGGACGGAGAGGGGTCGGCCTCTCATGAGCGGGGATCAGCCGTTCTTTTCACTCAACATCCCACTGGATGCACATTCACAATGCGCCGCGCTGAATGTTAAAACACAGGCATGAAGTTGAGCTATAAAAGGACAGGAGGTGCTTTTTATTGCCGCAACTGGCCGCCTGAGACGCTCACACATTTGAGCCAAACAAGTATCACTGAGATCGTCCTCCTCGAGAGACGCAAAGCTCCATCTAGCCCCAACCACAGTCGTGTTTCATATCCATCTAAGAGATGTATTCAGGCCTCCAGCCCCCCCAGTCCCTTTGTAGATGACGCTGTCACATGTGACAGCTCCGAAGCAAACAGGGCGTGGAGCTGGCTGCCTGCTGAGGCTCTGGCTTGTTTGCCTCTTACAGACAGACCCAGCAGAGAAGAGGTCCAAGCTGCTCAACCCAGTAACCCAGCCAGCACAAATCATATTTTCTGTCCTCTCTGTGGGTTGAGCCTCTGTGCGCAGGCCATGCAGCGCTGATTCAGAACCATGGACAGGGCTCCTGTGCAGAGGCAGAGAGGTGGACACAGGCACGGGAGGGTGAAATTTTCAGCACCACCTCTTGTGGACAGCACCAACAGTCCATATCACCAAACATCAGACAGACATGGAGACAAATATAATGAAACATACCGCCTTGTTTGTAAAGATCATTCATATGGTGATTAGATAATATACTGAGGGGACTGTCAGGGTTTACAGTTTGGTTGCAGAAGGCAGACACAGCAGTGTTTGAATATTTATTAGCTTTAAACTATTTGTGTTTACGAACCAACACTGACTGTCAGTCGAGTCCGCTGGCAGCAGTGCTCAGTACTTAACCAGGTAGCCCGGATAAATAATTACAACAATCACCAAAATGGTAAAGCTCACAAACAGGGTGTGTGCTGCTTCGCCACAGTGGATGTAGTTTGTATGCTTGCAGTCATCAGTGCTCAAGATTTACTGTCTACAGCTTAATGTGCTTTTCACACTCTGTGGACTCTTCAAGAAACAAGCCACATTATTTTAAAAGCTCTCATTTGAGCTTGTGAAAGACAGTCGGTCAATGGAGATATGGCAGACTGAAAGCCACATAGCCGAGACTGTATTGTCCTGTTCTACAAAGTGTTGCTTTAAAGAGCTTTTTCAGTGTGGATTGGTTTATTGACAACGTTCTAATATATATTTATACAAACACAACACATCAGACTTTGTCAGCAGTGGAGCGAAAAAGTCTCAGACTTCTTTCCAGTGTTGTCTCAGGTGTTCCAGACAGAGAAAGTTACTCAATATCTAGATATAGATATATTTGAAAAGAACGAATGTGGAGTAAATCATATAAAGACACAAAGCAGACAGAGTGAACGCCAAAGACACCAACTGTTTTATGACACATCAAGCAGCCCAGTCACCACATGAAAATGTTGGCATCGTACATTTCTGCAAAACCACGGACACATTACATTTGTATGTTTCATACGAATCATCAAAATTTCTAAAGCGATGTAGTTGTGATTACATGTATATGAGCTAACTCTGTCTTTGGGAGGAGGAGGGGATGGTGGATGGCACGATACCTGGGCACGACAGCTGCCTAGCTGCAGACCTCTATTCCACATAAACAAAACTGGGTGTTTTCCATCGCTGCATTTACAGCAGAGATTGTGCCACATAAAGTGGGTGTGTTTTAGTCAGCCATCACTGTAGAGAGGATCATGCCACCCAAAGTGAGTAAATTTTAATGGGCCATTGTTGCATTTCTAGTGGTGATTGTTCCTCCAAAAAAGGGTGTTTTTAGTGAGCCATAGCTGCATTTCCAGCAGCGATTGTGCCACCAAAAGTGTTTTTTTTTTTTTAGCACGTTATCACTGTTTCTAGCGGGGCTTTTCCAACCCAGGGTGGGTGTTTTTAGTGAGCCATAGCTGCATTTCCAGCTGTGATTGTGCCACCAAAAGTGGGTGTTTTTTTAGACAGCTATCACTGTCTCTAGCGGGGATTTTGCCACCCAAAGTGAGTAATATTTAATGGGCCATTATTGATTTCCAGCAGTGATTTTACCACCAAATGTAGAATTTTTTTCAGTGAGCTGTTGCTGTTTCTAGCAGGATTGTGAGACCCAAAGTGAGTGTTTTTTAACCAACTATCACTGTTTCTAGCGTGGACTTTGCAACCCAGAATGGGTGTTTTTTAGTGAGCCATAGCTGCATTTCCAGCAGTGATTGTGCCACCAAAAGCGGGTGATTTTTGTAAGCTATCACTGTTTCTAGCGGGAATTTTGCCCCCCAAAGTGAGTAAATTTTAATGGGCCATTGTTGCATTTCTAGTGGTGATTGTTTCACCAAAAAAGGGTGTTTTTTGGTTAGCCATAGCTGCATTTCCAGCAGCGATTGTGCCACCAAAAGCGGGTGTTTTTAGCCAGCTATCACTGTTTCTAGCGTGGGCTTTGCGACCCAGAATGGGTGTTTTTTAGTGATCCATAGCTGCATTTCCAGCAGTGATTTTACCACCAAATGTAGAATTTTTTTCAGTGAGCTGTTGCTGTTTCTAGCATGATTGCGCCACCCAAAGTGGGTGTTTTTTAACCAACTATCACTGTTTCTAGCGTGGACTTTGCATCCCAGAATGGGTGTTTTTAGTGAGCCATAGCTGCATTTCCAGTGATGATTGTGCCACCAAAAGCGGGTGTTTTTTTGTAAGCTATCACTGTTTCTAGCGGGGATTTTGCCACCCAAAGTGAGTCATTTTTAAAGGGCCATTGTTGCATTTCTAGTGGTGATTGTTTCACCAAAAAAGGGTGTTTTTTTGGTGAGCCATCGCTGCATTTCCAGCAGCGATTGTGCCACCAAAGTGTTTTTTTAGCAAGTTATCACTGTTTCTAGCGGGGCTTTTCCAACCCATGGTGGGTGTTTTTAGTGAGCCATAGCTGCATTTCCAGCTGTGATTGTGCCACCAAAAGTGGGTGTCTTTTTGGAGACATTGCTGTCTCCAGCAGCGATAGCACTTTTGGTGCCCCACTTTTGGTTGCGCAGTTGTATTTCAAGCCAAAACATGATCTTTTTCTCAACCATAATCAAGTGGTTTTTGTGCCTAAACAAATCAACATTAACCACAGTGCTGATAAAATGGAAAGAAATTGAAATATTCACCATACCTGCTACATAGTATCCATGGTTTGCAGAAAGGTATAATGCCAACCTGTGTGATCATTGAGTTTGCATGTTGTCCTCCTATTTGTGGTCAAGAACTGTTAAAACAATACCTTGGATGTCTACCATATTGACAGTTAAGAATTAATTACGGACTTTGTGGACTAATTTCTATTAATTTCATTCAATCTAGGCTCTGACCTTGTCACCTCTCATATGGAAGTACAGCAGGGGGGGATTGGGGAGTGAGGATAGTTATTTCTCAACAGTAGATGTTGTTAGCAGCGTGATTAATCCTCATATCAAAAAGTGGCTATGTTTCAGTAAAATTTGAACCAGTACCCATTGTGAACTCTATTTAGAAAGAACACCCCTTGGGCTCTCCCACTCTAGATTGTTCTCTGATGATATCACAGATTGGTGTATTAGTTCTCTTGTTATCGACAAAAATCACGACCACAAACCTTGAACTGCCAGTGTATGTGGTAGTGTAACATTAGTGTACACCCAAGACGAGCACTCTCTGCCATAGCAGCACGCTTCATTTCACACTATAAATCATTGTGATTAATCTGCTTTGGCTGTAATAAATGGCGTGTATGCAGCAGTTATGACTTTCTCAGTCCATTTTATTGATTTCAATGCATGGCTTTCCACACGTGCAAAGTATTTTAAAATCAAAGCCTCATGATTCAGATTTATAGTATAATTACTCTCGTCAATACAACAACATTTCTACAATAAGTAGGGCTGCATGTTCTGCAGCTGCTTCCAAATCACCCACTTTCATAAATTAATTAGATGTATCTCACATCCTGTGTGTGATAACAGCTAACACAGCGCGAGGGTGCAAAACCAGTGGTGGATATGTGTTATTTCTGTTCAGGCTGTTAGATTAAAGCTCAACTGTAGTCTTGCTCTCTGATCTCTGGTGACGGCGCTCACAGGAAACATTGGACGAAGCCACTCAGAGCGTCGCCGCTGCATTGATACGCTAAGAGAAGCTGGGAAGATAACAGCCACTTCTGTTCGTGCGTTTACCCTCGCACACACACACGTCCACACAAATATGCAAACACAGGCTCAGCGTGACATTGATTTTGTGCCTCGCTGCATGTCCTCCAAGTACTGAGAATCTCCAGCCCCCTCCTCCCCCGCAGAAACAATAAAAGCTGCACAAGTCTTGCCCTCAGGCTTCTGTTATCACCAGTGGACACCAAACCACCTGTCAGTCCTCTCTCTGTCTCCCTCGAACCCCCATACACATGTCCCCTAATTGAGACAGCTAATAACTAAGCAGGGTCATTTGTATATGTGTGCATTAGCATAATTGAATAGGCATGAGTTAAGTGTTCTCCACTGGTGTGTTAATAACATGGGCCGGAAAAAGAGGCATGTGCGGCTGTGTTTGTTCGGCCTAGACGCTGACATGAACTGGGAGTCATCCATCCGTGCAGTCCCCTCCCCTTTGCCCTGGCTCGCTTCCTTCCCCTCGTCAACTGTCAGCGCCATAAAACTAAGGTGTGGCCATTCTTTTCTCATCTCACATGTCCCTTTCTCTGCAGGATATGAGATGGCCAGAGATAATAAACCAGGGTCTAGCCTAGTGTGAAAATGGGCATGTGTGGCAGGTTGGACAGCATTCAGACCGCCGGTCACTGCAAGTTAATTTTCTTGTGTCAAACAGACAGAGCTGGAGAGATTTCACATGTGCTCTTTCTTCTGACCTGACCACAGAGGCCACTGCCACCTCTGGAAGGCAGTCGCTTCCTCTTCAAGCCCTCACTCCATCAATAAGCCCTCATTTTAGCAGAGGAGCCCCGATGTCAGGCAACAGACACTGATGGCAGGAGGTGGGGCACATGGAGAGAGAGCTGATATGAATTGCGCTTAAAGGGAAGAAAGGGATGAAGGAGGGAGGGTGGCATTTGGGGATGCAGCGAGGATATGTTTTCCATCTCGGTACGCTGCAGCTGTCGTCCTTGTCACTGCGCTGTGTAAATCAGTGTGCTGTCTGCTGCGATCTGAGCGGAAAAGAAGAGCGACTTTTTATCACTACATCTCTGGCTCTAGAGAAGGCTGCATATTCACCAGAAACCTCTATTTAAAGAGAGGGAAGGGGGCACAGCTGACAGCACCAAGGAAGTGTAAATTGCTTCAGCACGGTGCACAGGTTATTGAAAGGTAAAAGGAAACTTGAGAGTAGCACACCTCAAACATGTTTAATTGTTGCATAGCAACAGCCCACTTGTGTCAGTAGTTAAAGCACAAAGCAAAGCTTTGTTTTATGTTCGACAGAATATAGAGGTAATGGAAAGCGTCATGGTCAGAAAATATTAGCACACTGCAGGAACTTCATCCTATCTCCCATCATATATTACCCAATCTCTTGCTTTGCGTCATCTGTGTTGATGTACGTCAGCTCCAAAACCAGTGATGGAAGAGTTTTAACCCTGTCACAGCCTAAATTAATGGAAAGACAGTCCTGTAATTTTTTTAATCAGACAGATGATCATCAGGAAAGACCTTGAAATTTGATAAAATCAAAGTGCAAATTTAGATTACAATAAGAAAAGGAAACTATGTACAGAATTTGTGACTGTTACAGTGAGGTCAGTCTTGGTTTAGAAAATTGAAAAGCTATGTGACGTATCTTATGTCACGTCATGGGACATACCACAACATACTTCTCTACATTGTTAAAATAAAAACAGTAACTTTTGGTTTTACATGGGACACAAACACCACTCTCTTGGATGAAAGTCCTGTGTTTGTTTAACCAATACACAAAGGGGACTTTGTTGCTCTTTATGCTTCATCGCCTGACCTGATAAGAGTTAATTCAAGTCGGAATTGCCGTTTGTACAAATGTCTGTTTTGAAGGAGGACGGTCTGGAACATGTAATTTATGATTCATATGTGAGCCTTGATATGTTATCCAAAGACAGGGGTGGGCAACCTGTGGCTCTGAGGCTGCATGCGGCTCTTTAGCCCCTCTCCAGTGTCCCCCTGTGGTTTTGACAGATAATTATATGGAAATGAATGAATGTTATTTTTAATATTCTATTTTAAATTTATTGTTGTAGGCCTACAGTAAATCTTACATTCTTTAGCTGTAAAAATGCATAGCCTAAACATTGATGTAAGAAAATGTTGTTACATTTCGTGGACAAAAATGTGCGTCATATGTCTGGCCTGGTGTCTTTTCCACTAAAAACATCCCTATCGATGGCAACAGTAGTCTTGACTCTTCCTAGCTCAGCTAGCTCTGGATTCCAAATTCCGAAAAGGAAAAGTCTCAGAGGGATAAAGAGAGTTTAATAGTGCATGGACAAATTTGTTTGCTTTCATCAGCAACATTGCAAAGTTAGGACTTAGGATCATAGTTGATGGTTTCTGAATAAATAATGTCAAAGTTTGTTTGCATAATCCTGCGTTGCATCTCACTCTCTTTTGTTTTATCAATCTGGACACATACTTGCCTAAAACATGACATTTCAGACAGTGCACTGAATTATTGAAGGAATAAGATGCTGAATTACCAGGCACTCAAAGTAATATACAGTACAGGCCAAAAGTTTGGACACACCTTCTCATTCAATGCGTTTTCTTTATTTTCATGACTATTTACATTGTAGATTCTCACTGAAGGCATCAAAACTATGAATGAACACATGTGGAGTTATGTACTTAACAAAAAAAGGTGAAATAACTGAAAACATGTTTTATATTCTAGTTTCTTCAAAATAGCCACCCTTTGCTCTGATTACTGCTTTGCACACTCTTGGCATTCTCTCCATGAGCTTCAAGAGGTAGTCACCTGAAATGGTTTCCACTTCACAGGTGTGCCTTATCAGGGTTAATTAGTGGAATTTCTTGCTTTATCAATGGGGTTGGGACCATCAGTTGTGTTGTGCAGAAGTCAGGTTAATACACAGCCGACAGCCCTATTGGACAACTGTTAAAATTCATATTATGGCAAGAACCAATCAGCTAACTAAAGAAAAACCAGTGGCCATCATTACTTTAAGAAATGAAGGTCAGTCAGTCCGGAAAATTGCAAAAACTTTAAATGTGTCCCCAAGTGGAGTCGCAAAAACCATCAAGCGCTACAACGAAACTGGCACACATGAGGACCGACCCAGGAAAGGAAGACCAAGAGTCACCTCTGCTTCTGAGGATAAGTTCATCCGAGTCACCAGCCTCAGAAATCGCAAGTTAACAGCAGCTCAGATCAGAGACCAGATGAATGCCACACAGAGTTCTAGCAGCAGACCCATCTCTAGAACAACTGTTAAGAGGAGACTGCGCGAATCAGGCCTTCATGGTCAAATAGCTGCTAGGAAGCCACTGCTAAGGAGAGGCAACAAGCAGAAGAGATTTGTTTGGGCCAAGAAACACAAGGAATGGACATTAGACCAGTGGAAATCTGTGCTTTGGTCTGATGAGTCCAAATTTGAGATCTTTGGTTCCAACCGCCGTGTCTTTGTGAGGCAGAAAAGGTGAACGGATGGATTCCACATGCCTGGTTCCCACTGTGAAGCATGGAGGAGGAGGTGTGATGGTGCGGGATGTTTTGCTGGTGACACTGTTGGGGATTTATTCAAAATTGAAGGCACACTGAACCAGCATGGCTACCACAGCATCCTGCAGCGACATGCCATCCCATCCGGTTTGCGTTTAGTTGGACGATCATTTATTTTTCAACAGGACAATGACCCCAAACACACCTCCAGGCTGTGTAAGGGCTATTTGACCAAGAAGGAAAGTGATGGAGTGCTGCGGCAGATGACCTGGCCTCCACAGTCACCGGACCTGAACCCAATCGAGATGGTTTGGTGTGAGCTGGACCGCAGAGTGAAGGCAAAGGGGCCAACAAGTGCTAAACACCTCTGGGAACTCCTTCAAGACTGTTGGAAAACCATTTCAGGTGACTACCTCTTGAAGCTCATGGAGAGAATGCCAAGAGTGTGCAAAGCAGTAATCAGAGCAAAGGGTGGCTATTTTGAAGAAACTAGAATATAAAACATGTTTTCAGTTATTTCACCGTTTTTTGTTAAGTACATAACTCCACATGTGTTCATTCATAGTTTTGATGCCTTCAGTGAGAATCTACAATGTAAATAGTCATGAAAATAAAGAAAACGCATTGAATGAGAAGGTGTGTCCAAACTTTTGGCCTGTACTGTACATTGATATAAAAGTAAGAGTTGTTTGGAGACCGCTGACCCTGTCTCACCAGGCTCCTGTTATTGTGTCCAGCATGTCTGTCAACTGACCTTCCTTCTTGGTTAAGGAAAACCAATTTTAGAATTAACCCGCCTCCTCTTCTGCTGGTTACTGTTGATCAAAGTCTTTGATTTTCCCAGTGCTGTCCAATAAAACAACAAGGGCAAAACACAGTCTTTGTATTTGTGCTCTCGCTGCAAGTGTTTGTGAAAAATTGGATTTCCAGCAGCTCCTTTTTTCTGTTTACCAGGGTCAGTGGTGTCAGCCTCTCTCTGTAACCTTCCAGTCAATCCCGGTTTACTGCAATTAAAGGATCCATCATGTTAAAAGGCCGCCACAGGAAGGAAAAAGCTGGAAGGTTATCTTCAAATCAGGCATTTTCTCCAAACTCTGTCCTTTGATCCACTGACATGCCCTGAAGGAGGGCAGGCTGCGGTAAATGGAGGGTAATCACTGATCTTAGATGTCCACTCGGGAGTATATTATCAGATAACTCATGGAGGAGGTCCACTATGGGTGAAACAGATCCCATTACAGATGTGTTTCACAGGGCTTACAGTTGGAGTGCATGGACGTAAATACACACCCGTGCAAATGAACCCGGCATTCATGTGCAAAGTTGTGATTTATGTTGTCATGATTGCAAGGCTGAAGCAGAAAGAAGCAGCGTCGCAGATACATTTCAGAGCTGTTCGAGTTTCTTCCTCCTCCCGCTGAGTGCAGAGAGGAAGTACAGAGAGGCGAGTGGGTCATGCAAAGGGCTTCTGTGCGAGTGTAAATTCACCTTTTTCCCTGCATTCGTTTGGTGAGGACTTGCACAAAAGCTAGGTTTGAAAAGCCGGGCAAAATGCAATCAGTGTCTTTGCATTTCCTTTGGAGAGCCACCCCCTCCTATTCCCAAAACACAGGCACATTGTGATGAATCTCACCGAGCCAGGAGGAAGGCAGCAGAGAAACGAAGAGTAGAAATGTTTAGGCAGTACAATAATACTTTCTTTTCACTTTCTCCTTTCTCTATTTCTCTGTCTCTTGCTTTCTAACATCTCCCATCACCTGCTCTCAGATCAAGTCGGAGGTGTGTGTGCGTTGGGGGGGAGATAAAGCAATGTGTGAGATCACTGTGATTAACGGCAGCACATTGAGCTCATGCATTATTCATCCATCGTCACCTTCTCCCACTACCAAAAGTCGTGACTCAATTTTTTTGGGGAGGAGAAAATGTTGTTCCTGGAAATTTGAAGCCAAATGAGCAAAATCCGCTCTTCCACATTTGAGTCTCTAACCTGAGACCACCTTGGTGTGAAAACCAGTGACATGTTATATTACACAGCCTCTGTCATGTCTCACAGGGCTGCTTGCTTGTTAGAGCAATGACTGGTGATACAGTCATGATGCAGGGATTTCAATACTGGAAGTAAGGCAATAGATTGTGATTATTTTAATTGTGGATTTCAGTTTCAGTTAATTTTGCTTTCAGTAGCCCAACACTTAATAACTGGTAACTAACAGTCCAGTTTGGGGGGATATATCACATAATCAATAAACATGAGCTATTAGCCTTTTAGTCTGGCAATTAATAGACTTGGTGAGCTTTAGCGGTACATTTCAAAGCGCTATCCATTCAGAAGTGGTGAATTTTAATGTTTTTACTCGTAAATGTATTGCCTTTTATTTTATTTTCTGTTGGCTTTGCTGACAAGACAGTAACATAGAAACATAGTGCCCATTACCCACCCTTCAGTCTCTATTGGTTAGCTAGCTGCTCTGCCAGGCAGGAGCTAGCTAGTGGCACCGCTTATTTGGTGACTAGCACTGTTAAAGCACTCCCCACCTATGGTGGCAGAGGTGGCCTCCCTCCAGTCTCCCCCTAGGTCACCCTGGTGAGTAAGCAACTTACTTTTGAGCTGCAAAACCCCTTTAGCTTTGTTAACTATGTTAGCACCACGAGTTGTGTTGACGCTGCTAACCAAGCTAACAGTAGTTAACAATGCTAAAGGGGTTTTGTGACTCACAATTAAGCCTCTTCCTTACTGAGGTGACCTTGGGGAATAATGGCGAATGGGCACAATGTTAAAGCAGTAACGCCACCATGGGTTGGGGGAGCATTACCGTCAGTAATTGCCAAATGAGCGGCAATGCTAGCTAGCTCCCATGTCAGGACACGGGACCACAAGCGTTACATAGAAAAATAAACACTGATCAACGGGACCAGACTGGCCGACCCGTGTGCTCAGTGGATGGATGATGTCACAGGAAGCTTTGTGGTTGATTACTATGCCAATCTCACAAAGGAGGACGACACTTGAATGGTTTCCTCCAGTTTGTTTTGCTATGGAAGCTAACGTTAGCTAATGCGCTAAAAAGTTAGCGTTCCAGAGAAATCCAATATTCCTCTTAATCCCTCCCCAGTTTCTGATGAGGTGGACATGATAACCCTTAATACACATAACCTTATTCATCCCTACAACAGGAAATACTTTTTCCCTAACCTGATATGAAGTGTGCGCTGCACATGTGAGCATTTTTGATGACGGCCTCCGTCCAGTCCTTTGGTCTTATCACATTTAACCATCTTTGTTTTTGTTGACGGGCAGTGGCAACTGGTTTTGAGCCATGACTCCTTCTATTCTGGCTCCCAATAACACAACAAGACCACATTTTAAGACTCCTATGTAGCCTACAGCCCTGCGGTAGAGAGTTGTGTTTTGCCTCCAGCTAATGAAATGACATCATTGTGACGTCGGCCCTCAAAGGCTCTATACAGAGTGACGGCGGAGGGTAGCATACAGTTGCTGTTTTCATACAGTGTTATTGACAATTGATACAGTATCACAAAACATAGTATCATGATTCTCAAGTGTATTGGTCTTTCCTTACACCCCTACAGGTTGTAAAAGGGAAGTAAAGGTCCTAGGAACTTTATCTGCAAAGTTGAGGAAGGTCGTGTTAATAAGGTTTCTCTGTCAGAGCAGTACAACTCGTGGAATTATAAATCTTTATTAAAGCATCTCCTCCACACAGTGTAGATCCAGTCTTCCTCTCCTTCTCTGTCTCTTCTCACCACACCCAGCCCTGCCTATACTGTCAGTATAAATAACCTCTCCTGCTCCTGATATGATAAACCCCCAGGAGAAACAGATTACCCAGGATGCACAGGGAGTTCACGCAGAGAACGAGCTGCTGTATTATGGTGACTCGAGTTTGACATTCAGTGAATACTCTGTGCTAATTTGCAGTTTCCACCAGTAGTCAGAGCCTGGTCAGAGTTCACCTTCCGGAGTTAAATGTCTTTAGGGAGTGAGTGCAGGGATACTGTTTTACTTCTCTTAGAGGGTAAATCTCACTAATAAGTTGGTTACTGTCGGCAACTGCAGACTGGTACTTTGAATTTTGAGGTATTTTACATTTGGTTGCATATCATTTAAAATAAGAAACCTTTCTGTTCACTCCTGCATTGCTGTTACAGCTGCATCTGTATTTATCTGCATCCTTATACAACATTTGCTGACTCCAGCTTCTCAAATGTGAAGATTTTCTGCTTTTTTCTGTTGTATTTAATTTTAAATTGAATGCTATTGAGTTTCTAGGTCGTACAAAACAAATCATTTAAAGGGGTCACCTTGAGCTCTGGAAAAATAAGATTTTTTCTTACTATTTTTCTGACATTTCATGGACTGAATAATTACTAGGTGACAGTCAAGGCTGATTTATAGTTGTGCATCAGATCTACACAGAGCCCATGCAGTTGTCTACGCAATGAGCCCACACTATTGTGAACATTTATACTTGTGCTGTGGTGTGTCTGTGTCGCTCTGCAATTATACCTCCAAAATGCTCGATGACGGTGCGTGTTTTTTTTGCCACTGTATTGAGTTTATGGGAAGTGTCGTAAAGTATATTTTATTCAACTGACACACCTAAAACACACAAAACACTGCGTAACAGTAACAACATTTAATAAAAATACAAAGTTTTGCTCCTTTATATCTCGGTTGTCTTTGGTCTGGCACGTTTTACCCACATACACAGCATGCTAACATTATTAGCATAAGCCTATGACATTTTACACTGCATAAATTAGCCTCGCAGCTAGCGGACTTTTCCTCTACTGATATGAAGCCAGGAACAACAGCAAAAAACATAGAACAAAATACAAAATTTTGCTCCATTGTAACTCACAAGGTCAGCTGGGATAGGCTCCAGCCCCCCCCCCCCCCCGCGACCCTCAAGAGGATGAAGTGGTTAGAAGATGAATGAATGAATGAATGTAACTCACAAGGTTCACCGACAAAACAATCTTCCGATACTAGACACGCTTTCCCCACACATACAATATCCTAACATCGTTAGCATAAGCCTTTGACATTTTACATTTCATGTGTTAGCCTCACAGCTAGCGGAATTTTCCCCTTTTCATATGAAACCAGGAACAACAGCAAAAAACATTTAACAAAAGTACAAAATTCAGCTCCCTTATAACTCACGAGGTTCACCAACAAAACATTTGTTCAAAACTAGACACATCTCTGCCATATATAAAACATGCCATATATAAAACAGCGGACTTTTCCTCTACTCATATAAAGCCAGGATAAATCACACACTAGACTTCAAATGCTGTTTTGTGGGTGCTTTACTGTCTCTTATCTGTGAAACAGGATTTTGATTCTGGTCTGTGCACACAACATCTGTTACATGTCTGTCCATCCTGGAAGAGGGATCCTTCCTCAGCTGGTCTTTCTGAGGTTTCTACCATTTTTTTAACCATTAAAGAGTTTTTCCTTATCAGCTGAGAGGGTTCAAGGACAGAGGGAAGTCGTATCTTGTAAAGCCCTCTGGAGGGCCTTTGGAAACCTATTGGAAATGTTGTTTCTGATGAGGGAAATGGTTTTCAGTTAACAAAAATAAACAGGAGGTCTGCTCCGCCGTGATGTGTAGTTACACTGCTTGGGAGGTGCACACCAGGCTACAGCGCAGTGCCCTTTTTTTAAATGACAGTGTTTCTTTGTAACCTGTCTTGAAAGACTTCATCTGGAGGAAACAATAAGGTCAAGGCTGGGAGTACTGAGATGTGGGCTAACACATTGTTGGTTTTGGTCCATTTGTTAACACTTAGAAACGCATTACTGGCCTTAACCCTAACGATTATTGTACTATTATAGGCAGTATTCAAAAGTCACTCTGTTGCAGATCATTTTCTTTCATTACTATCACACAAACCATTATTATGTCCAATGTCCGAAAGGTGACAGTCCAGCTGACAGAAATTGCTGCAAGCTACTGCATACTGATTAACATGTAATTACATCTTGGAGTTTGTTTTGCAAACCATCACTGAAACTGTTCATGTATCATAAGTGACAAAAATTAACACAACGAAGACACAAAAAGGTGGAAGGGGTCAGTGTTTACAACACCTCTGTAATTGGAAACAAAATGCGATGTCAGTCACGTTACCCTCTCCGTGTTTCCTCCGTCTGGACGAGAAAGTGTTGATGGCGCTGCAGCTGAAGGTTTAAGAGCTTTAAGTGCGCTGAATTACGCCCTCGAGGCACTTTCCCCCCTCCTGAATGCACCAGTCAGATCAGTGACAGTGTCTAACCTCAGGTTCTCTCCTGCGCACGTCTCTTACCCCACCTGCCTTTTCCCCTTTGGCCCATCAATCAATCCAGCCCGCATCACGCTCTAGTAAGCTTGACTGGCACTAAGGAGGGAATCTAACCTTAGAGCGCGGTGTGTGGTGCCCGCCAGTTCATATACATATATATCCATTTCCTTTCATGTGTGGCTACAAAAGACATGTAGCTTAAAATGGCAGCGCCACACGCCCATGCTGAAACGCTCTGTGATTCTCGGATTTATCTCTTCCTACAACGTGCTTGTACCATCTCCTTCACAAGGCCATGGGGGCCAGTCAAGGACCTTCCTTGTCAGGTCATTCGGCTCTTAAATTGCCTGGCTCCTCTGTGCTTTTAATGCTCACCAGGCACCCCTGTATTGATTTGCTGCATTGATCCCATTCAACCAGGCCTATCTGTTTGTCCCTGAGCATCCAGAAATTGTCCTATCATGTCTGCGTGCACATTATTATACCATGCACACAGTATCTGAGCCGCATCCTCTTTTGTGTCAGCGTGATGAGTGGTGACAGCGCTCCGAGTCATGTCTTTTGTTGTGCGCGCAGGCATATTGTGAGTTGTTGTGTTTACCAGAGCGAGTTGGGAGCTGTTTGTGGCCCTGAGGCAGTGCTGCACAGGCGGGTGGGGGTCAAGGGTTCAGGGTCGACCCCGAGTTGAGTATCGCGCTGCACCGAATGACCAACCGGGACATTCACTGCCCCTCTAATGATTAAATGCATCATGTTGTTATTATCTCTGTCACTGTCGTGTGTGCTTTACCAATTTCTGCTCGCTGCTGATGGATGACAAGGCAGTAATGGACGGCTGCGTCCACAACTGATGTTTTTTTAACCCAGGTGGTAATTAAAAATTCTGATAACACAGTGTAGAAATCTGAACTGGATTATTTTCAGGCAGAGTCTGTTCATTTCAATTTATAAATCAGGAAAGTCTTGAGCGGGTAATGAACAGGATGGCCGTCCACAGTCATAAACCAGTATAAATTAGAGCAGCGACAGGCTCTAATTAAGTCTCAAGCCACAGCGGATTAATATTACACCTGTTTTGTCAAGGAAATACAGGAAGGCAAGGACAGACAGGAAGAGTAGATGACGCGTGTTAGGAAGAAGACAAAGGGAGAGACGGAGAGGTGTGAAACAAAGTTTTCACTCGTCAGCAGGGGTGGTAATAAGAGAAGCTTTTTGCAGCATGAGCTCGCAGATGGCTGTCCTCTCCTGGTGTGGCCAGGACACTCCGGCTTCATTTATCTCCTCTTCACAGCATTATTTGTTTCCATCTTTCTGGATGACTCTCGCAGAGAGATGAGAAAGTCCATCAGACTTTGGAGGATTTATCTGTCCGAACAGTTTACTCTGATCATACTGTGGCTGAATGTCTCTTCTCCTTTCATGGCTAAGTCAGATAAGATTCTTTCAAAATTTCTGATGTCTTGTTTTTTGAGAATTTATTAATTTCCCCCACTGTTTTCCATTTCTGGACAATTTTCTCCAACTGTTATCACAGCATGAATGAAAATATGAAAATACATGCAAAATCACCTTTAAAGTATTGAAACTGATGTTCATTACAACAAATTGTATTACATTGCTGTGCTTTAGATACAGCTACGGCTGCAGCTAACAGTTACTTCAACCCATCTTGTGAAGGGCTCATTGCATGAGTTAAGTATACCCTTAATCAAAAAATATAAAATGCAAGTCTCCTTTAAAACAATCCAAGGCACACTGTAGGGTATGTGCAAAAATTAAAATGCCTTTATTTTACATGGCAATATAGATAAAAAGACCCAACGTTTTATGACTCACAGGTCTTCATCAGGGTTATGACAAACCCTACAATCTGCCTTGGACTGTTTTTGAGGAGACTTCCATTTTTTTTTTTGACTTAGCGCATACTTTACTTGTGCAATGAGCCCTTCACAAGATGGAATAAACACAGTACACCTGAAGTATCCAACCTGTTTGTGACTACTACTGATACCCAGGAGCGCTTCTACTCCCTTGTCTTCACTTATTTCAGCCCAATTACCAGGAAAATGAGAATTTTTTTGCTTGTAATTACATAGCAGAAACACTAAAACTTTACGTTACAACCTTGTGATCAAGGTGCCGTTAGTTTAGGCACATAAACCACTAGGTTATGGTTAGAAAAAGATCATGTTTTGGCTTAAAATACCCAGTTCTGAAGGCACGTTCCCGGCTGGAAAGGGAGCGAGGTCTCAGTAGAAAATAGCCGCTTTCCATGGCAATGTCCCAGCAAGAAAAACATTGAGGGGTCCACTACAAAAACCCCATGTTTCATGACTAAAAAGCTGCTAGAAAAACATTGAAGGGACGCTAAAAAACACCCACATTTTTTGACTGAAAAGCCGCTGCAAACACATTGACGGGTTGCTACAAAATATCACTTCAGTAACTTAAAAGCCTCTGGAAAAAGAGCGACGAGTCTCTACAAAACACCCAGGTTTGGTGACTAAAAAGCTGCTCAAACAACATTGCAGGGTCACTACAAAACACCCACATCCACTGACTGAAAAGCAGCTGGAAACACAGTGACAGGTTGCTACAAAACACCACTTAGGTACATTACGAGTCACTGGAAAAAGACTGACGAGGTTTGTTGACTGAAAAGCAGCTGGAAACACAGTGACAGGTTGCTACAAAACACCACTTTGGTACCTTAAGAGCCACTGGAAAAAGAGCGACGAGTCTCTACAAAACACCCAGGTTTGGTGACTAAAAAGCTGCTCGAACAACATTGCAGGGTCACTACAAAACACCCACATCTACTGACTGAAAAGCAGCTAGAAACACAGTGACAGGTTGCTACAAAACACCACTTTGGTACCTTAAGAGCCACTGGAAAAAGAGCGACGAGTCTCTACAAAACACCCAGGTTTGGTGACTAAAAAGCTGCTCAAACAACATTGCAGGGTCACTACAAAACACCCACATCTACTGACTGAAAAGCAGCTAGAAACACAGTGACAGGTTGCTACAAAACACCACTTAGGCACATTAAGAGTCACTGGAAAAAGACTGATGAGGTTTGGTGACTAAAAAGCTGCTGGAAACACTGACACGTTGCTACAAAACAGCCAGGTTTAGTGACTAACAATCTGCTGCAAACACAGGGATGACTCAAAATCACAACCATTTTATTGTGTGTTAGTCTCAAACAGTGGTTGCAGCTTGGCAGGTGTCTCATCGATGTGACACGCCATCCACCATCTCCTCCACCTCCCTAAAACACTTTTGTTTGCAGAAATGTTTAGTGCCAAGATTTTTTCTGGCAACTGGATTTGTTATTTCCATTATGGATTAAGCTGTGGATTATTTCTCGATTCACTGATTCAGTTTTAGTCTGAAAATGTTGGAAAATAGTTACAAACAGTTAAAAATGTCTGACCAACACCTAAAAATCGCAAAGGTATTGAATTTGCTATCAAATAAGACTAAGAAAATGAGCATATAATCACACTTGAGAAGCTAGAACAAGTGATTTTTGTCATTTTTACCTTACAATTAGTGGATTATCAAATAGTTTGTGTCGATCTACTCATCAGTTGTTTCAGGTCTATACCAGACTTAGAAAACCTTCAGTAAATTATTGGGTTTTGTAGTGAAATTTGATTGAAATTTAGATTAATTTGGACACAAGCTTCAAGAAATTCAATAAATAATACCAATTTGTCGCCCAGCTCTTCAGTTTCTGTATTCATAAGTCCTTTGTGATGAGGCAGTAACAAATAGAAATTTAATAAAATGGGTTAAGAACGCTTTTGTTCTGGCATGCATGTCTCATCTCACCCATTGCTGTGTCTGCAGCTGTCTATATTATCTCTAATGTGGCCAAAATTGTGAGCAGACTCTTCCTCTGTTCTGTGTATTACGAAACATGTGGCTTAAATTGGTGACAAGAGCTTGAAAAAGGTACCACTAACATGAATCAGTTTGGAGTCTGTCCTGCAGTATGTCCTCAGTGCGACAGCTGTTACAGCCTGTTCTTTCCCAAATGTTCCAAAGACATTAATAGGCATAGTGCAACACACACACACACACACACCAAAAAATGATCAGAAAATGTCTGGCAAGCTGTTATTTCCACCTCCAGGCTGCTAGAAAGAGAAGAGAATTTAAATTGTATTGACATTTTTTAATAGGAGTTTACTTAATTTTACTACTAAAATTCCAAAACAATCTGTACATAGATACCAGAAAATGACTTTGAGACACACACACCCTTTAAAAACTGGCAAATTTGATGCTTCATGTTAGGGTATGCACTGATTATGAGAGTGTATATGACAAAGTCGTGTTCCTACAAAGAACAGGTTGTGGTCCTGCCACACATGCAGGCGATAAAAACAAAATACGGCCCGCTGCTAGAGAACGTGCCTAATAAGAAAGATGGAATTTGTCACATCTTTATTTTAAGGGAGCTGAATTTTCACACTAATTCCCAATGTTCTAGGATGTGTAAGGGATGGCTTAACACCACGCAACCATCCTTGGGTTTCCATGACGACTGTGATCCCTGTATGATAATCGGATTCCCACTATAGCTGTGAAAACACTCATTCCTGCCTGATCCAAGAAGAAATTATAACATGAAACGGCAGCGAGGAATTCGGCTGCGTGACGAGAGACAGCCGAGTGAAGAGACGCTTTGTAGCTGAGCCAGCCCACAGGGTCGGACCTCGGTGAAGTCTATTCATGACTGTAGCAAAGGTAGATCACAGGCGTTATAGTATGGTAGAGACGCTAAGCCATTTACCAAACGGGAGTGATGGAGGAGGTATTAGCAGCAGTGGTTGAACAATCCATTTTGTTTTTAACATGTGCACTTTGGTATCAGAGGAAGAAGAGCATTAAGGGTGAAAAAAAAAGGGAGAGCATTATTGACTTGCCTGCTTTTCACATTACACAGGAAGGAGAAGCACTTGAAGCCATTTGTTGTGTGGTTTTGTGTGGAGTGTGTGCATTTCTGGCTTACTCACAGATTATACATTTTTCTTTTCTGTTATTTAACAAGCTGCAAGTCCCAATAAGATGCATAGGGCTGACACCTTCTTGTCAGACAGTCGATTGGTCAGTTGATATGCTCTTGTCCGACCAAATTTTTATTGGTTGGACAATTGCTGGTGTTACTTTATTAAGGCTGTGAGACCAATAAATCGTTTTTTCCCCCAGCTGAAAATACCAGGCTCTCTTCTGAAAATGGCCAGCTGGGAGCACCAGAGCACTTTGGTGGCGCAGCGTTTTGTTTTTTCAACCAAAGCCCAGTTCAGAGCAAAGATTCGCCACAAGACGAAACTGTTTTAGAACGTTGCAGAGAAAAGTTGCAGCGGTGTGAACTGGCCGGTCTGAGCTCGACTCAAGCCGGCTGATGGTGCCACCTGCAACTCCGTAGGTCAGGTAGAAGGTAAGGCCGGTCACCTGTTTCTACAACCAGTCAGCTTGTAGTAAAGTCCGCTGGTCAAGTCAAAATGGCCGCAGACGGCGTGTTCACTTGCTGCTGCAGGTGCTTCATCCCTGCCGAACCCTCTGTTTCCGTCCTCACGATGTGCTAGTGTCAGACGGTGGGTCACTGCTGCTGCTGATTAATTGACGCTGCTTACTTCTATTATTGTGGTGTATTTTTTATTAATACAGTCCATCTGATGCTCGTTTTGTTTCTGTTTTCGTTGTTTCATCAAGACTACAAATGCCACTATTGTCAGTATCTCCTTGTCACTATCATCATTCATATTTTAAGAAGGTAAAAATTATATTCAGCCACAAAAAAAGTCCGAAAAGCTGGAAATCAGAACAGAAGTACAGAGAGTTGTTGCATAGAGATGATACACCATCTTATCTAGTTGCATTGGTGTGAACTGGCAGGTTTTTAGAACGTTGCAGAACGGAGCACAGAGAACTACATTTGTAGACCTTCTGAATTCAAGTTCCTCTCTGTCACCAAACTAAGATTAGCTGAATTGCCTTGTTAACCCGTTGTGAAACTCACTCCAGTCATACTCGACTAAAACAAAATAAACACATCAGAACGATCTTGGTTAGACTTGTTAGTTGTCTAGTTGATCAGTCCCCTCTTCCAACAATCACCAACTCCAGGTTTGGGCGAAAGCAGCCCTAAATTGATTGAGATAGATGGAAAAATATCCTGGGTTTACCTACTGTTTCTCTTTGCTGTTGCTGGCCGGCTGTTTACAGTCCTGTAATGTTATCCCCACTACTCACAGTCACCATGTTTGTCAGCTCTATAGACTGACCTCTGATGGCAGGTGATGTACACTACACTCAAAACATCTTCAATACAGCATCTTCCTATGAGTTTACTAGAAAGATGAGGTTCTGTAGTTTTGACGGTATTAAAAAATCATACTATTGGAATTTCTAAAAACCCTGATATACAGTTATACAGTGAATCCACCCAGGCCTGGTCCATCATCTTCTACTGAGTTAATTGTGCGGCAGTTTCTAGCTTTCCTTTTAGCCAAAGCATTAGCTACTTTTGAATATTCGCCAACAATACCATGCTGCTGCATTGTAGATTAGTGAAGGCCTCTAACATTGGTAGGATATTTTGCTTTGAGGTGATATGTAAATAGGAATTACCTCTGTGGTAATTAGTGTCCGGGCAGCTAAACTGCCAGGACACTATTGTAATCCTAGGTATTCTTCTTCTTTCGTCTTTCTTCTTTCTTCTTTCTTCTTCCGAGGAAATCATACCTCCCATGGGTGAAAACTCACCAAACTTTGCACAAAGGTCCAGTCTCATGCCAGATATCCTCAGCTGTAAACTCAAGCCAATAGTCCTGATGGTGGCGCTACAGCAAGCATCTAAAGTTCAAAACTTTGAAAATTCATAACAAATCAACCATACGTGCTACAACTTCACAACTTTCATCAAACTGTAGCCCCAATACTGAAGAAACTTTTGTACATTTAAACCTGTTAAAAATTATGAAGGTCATCACTCTGTTTTTTTTTTTTCAAAAACTGTAAAACTTCTTAAACCTATCTCCTCCCACAATTTTTGCTCAATTGACACCAAACTTGCTACAGAGCATCTTCAGACTGTCCTACAAAAACTACGTCTCTCAGATTTTTGATTTATCAAAAATTGAGCCTACAGTGCATCAAACTGTAAATGGTACTGTAAACATATACATGCAAATTCTTGCGAAATAAATCTTCAGTGTTCATGAAAAAATGACAAAATTCTAGAGTCATGGTAGATGATGTGTGGCAAATTTCAGAATTTTATCTCAAAAACTGAATTTTTGACAGCATTTTGAATTTTGCTCTAATGTGAACAATTGGAGTCAATGTAAAAATGGCAATTTTAAACATCAGTTTTTCACTTATGGAGCAAATCAATCATTGTTACAAACAAATTACCAACATCTCCATGCTGTCTAGATGCAATATGTGTATTTTCAGATTTTTGTCTTAATAACTGAATTTTTTACAGTGGTTTCAAATCTGCCTTTCCATGCACGGATGGCTGCTTTCCTACACAACAGTGAATGGCTTACTCAGTTTGTGAAGCCACTGTTGAGTGGCTACTTGCCAATTAGCTCAGAGCAGTAGATGATCGTCTTAGGTTCCAGAGGTTGCTCAGAATTGCCTAAAAATGCCCGGACCCGACCCATCTGTAATTAAATTTGGCTTTGCAAACCATGCTGATTACTTTATTCCTCAGCCTTGTTGTTTGCCTTGTTGTCTGAATCAAAGCAAACAGGTTAGGTTTGAAAGCACCCTAAAAATCTTTTTATCAAGACCGACCTTGCCCCAAAAAGGCAGCATAAAAACAGTGTTATGACAGTAAATACAACTCTGACAATTTAAAGAGGGCAAGAAATTAGTTTTGCATTTACATTGTTATTCAGAAGATCAGTAAGTAACTGACATCTGCTTCTATTCTGCGATTTTAATTGCATCCTTTGTTTCCAGATGCTGTAACACAAAAGCCAAGAGAGGAAAGGCTTGACTGCATAAATTCTTTTCACTGGCACAGTCTTAGCCTTTCACATTTATCTCCAGCTCAGAATATGACAACTATAGATCCCCTCTCCTTTGCACAAGACAAATGACCTTATTACCACAGAGGACCATTCAAAATAGGATCACGTCAGGCATGGTAAACCGCCGCTGAGAAAATACAGACCTGCTCTGTGAGCCGAGCACTGTTTCTCAGAGAAAAACCATCAAAAGCACATTTTGCAGACCAAACGAGTCATAGAGCGTGTTTTGGGCTTTTAACACATCAGGAGGCTCATCCAGAACCACTGGTGGACGAGCAGCGGTGTCAGCCTCTGTTAAATTAATACTGTGCAGACGTTTGTAAAAGAGCACCTTCTACTGACGCTGAGAACATGTTTGTTTTAAAGTTCAGTTTTCCTGTATACTGAGGAAGATGTGCCTGGAGGGCGGCTCAGCTTCTGTGTTTTACAGTGTGAGTGTGTGTGTCTTGCCCCCCCCCCCCCCGTTGTCACAGTACTAAGGGGCCGAGACAGATAGCCCAGGCACACAGTGTTCTCCCTGGTGGGAAATTAGCGTCCCCATGCATAATTACAGGATAGCATAGATAGGATGCTTGGGATTCATTTTCCTCGGCTATGCTAATAAAAACCTGAGGCCCTCTACGTTATCTACAGGAAAGGTTCTCAAAGTTTTCAGCCTGCGACCACCAAAATAATGATGCCAGAGACTCACGGCCCCCACTATCCCCAGAGGCCGAACAGCCTCACACAAAAGAACAATAGCCTGGCCTGCTGGCCTCTCTGCTTGGTCTGAATGTATTTACTAATGTTTCTTCTTGCACGCAATATCTCAGGAACACTTTTAAGGAGTTTCTTCAAATATGGCACTTGAACTCAAGGATGAACGTGATTTTAGTGGTCAAAATTAAAAAGTCAAGGTCACTGTGAATTTATGTCTGTCCCACTCTTGTGAACGTGATATATCAGGAACACCTTGAAGGAATTTCTTCAAATTTGGCACAAACGTCCACTTGAACTCAAGGATGAACGTGATTTTGGTGGTCAAAATTAAAAAGTCAAGGTCACTGTGAACTTTTGTCTGCCCCATTCTTGAGAACGTGATACCTCAGGAACACCTTGAAGGAGTTTGTTCAAATTTGGCACAAACGTCCACTTGGACTCAATGTTAGGTTGATTAGATTTTAATGGTCATGGTCACTGTGACCTCACAAAACACATTTTTGGCCATAACTTAAGAATTCATTCGCTAATTGGGACAAAATTTCACACAAATGTCTAATCGGTAAAATAATGAGGTGATGACTTTTTATATTGAAAAGGTTAGAGATCAACTTTAATGTGACATCATAATGTTCCACAAAAACAATTTTCTGGCTATTGTTCAAGGTCATATCTCAGGAACAGAAGGGGAGACACTGGGTGACACTAATCTCAAATGTCCACCTTGAAAATGTGGTGATTGTAAAGATCTTCTGTTCTCTGGTTGAAGATTTGTGTGAAGCATCCAAGTTTTAGCTGCTTCTTTGCAGCAGCAACCATATTTGAAGCATTGTCATTTGTCACATATGTCATGACAGACATGGATGGCAGAGGCAAACAAGCAAGGCAGTAATTCTTGTTCATAAATATATATTATACACAGTTATTGTTAAAAGATACACCCATGTCTGACAACCCTTCGGGAGTCACAACCCTTACTTTTAGATCCCCTGATCTACAGATCACTAAAACCCTGTCCAGCCCTGTTAATTAATTCATGTTTGCAGATGTGTGTGAGCATGAACATCTGACATTGTGAAGCAGTGCAAGGATCCAAACTGTTTGATAGGAGGTGAATCCGCCTGCTTCTGTTAACAATCAATCTTAACAAATTTAAGGGGAAGTTGGCGTCATCTTGACCTCGCTGCTCCAAAGGTCACAGCTGTTACAGTCCTTTTTAAAAAGTGGAGCTCATTGATTTGGCTCTGGACAGATCTGATGAGAACCGCAGGGGCTAATGAGCCCCAGTATACGTCAGTGTCCAATCACAAACCATCAAGCCTGATTCATAATGGCAGACCTTAATAGCATGACTGATAGGCTAATAGACCAATCATATTTGCGTCACTCATCCAAAATAGGCTTGCTCTTTACACTGGATTCAATTGATTTGCATAAAGATCACTGGCTGCGCACAGTTGCTCAGTTTGTTTGATTAGGTGAAGGAAATGTCTACAAAGAACATCAAGTATTTTTAGTTTCACTTAATTAAGTTTAAAAAAAAAAAAAATTTTAAACTAAATGTCAACATTTATTTGCAAAAGATAAAATAATTGAGAAATGAATAAATGTAAGGAGTCATGAGATGATAAACAAGATGGGTATGGGGAAGGAGAAACTGACGGCTGTTATACAACTTCTGTAAAACATATTCAGATAAAACACCCTGAGAATTTAAAAGTGGCTAATTGACAAATTATTGTAGATGCAGCAACTGTAAAAATGTCCTTCCACCCCCCATGCCTTCAAAGCTTTGAGTAACCACGAATATTTCTCAGCAAAGCTTTGATGCCCCAGAACTCGTATTTGGAACAGTCCTAGTATCAACTATGGCAGAATACAAGTAGATTGAATTGATACGAAGATTCCAGATGCATCTACATTTGAAAAATACCATTTGAAACTAGAGGTGTAAATTACCAGTTTCATCACGGTACGATATATCGATTTTTATTTTATTTTTTTTTAATTTTTATTTATTTTTTTTTTGGACGATACGATATTTGCTGACATTACGAAGTCTGTCACGATACAATTTTGATTCGATGCAAATCAGGGGCCTGTGATTTATGCGAGACAATCCCCAGCAAGCATTTTTTGGTTTAAAAAACATCTAATAGCCGTCTACATGAAGACCTGACGTCTAGGCTAAATCACGGCTGAATTTGGGCTGTCAGTGAAAATTTAGTAGACGTCTAACCGTAGCCAAAGTGTAGACGTCATCAATTATACAGCTATGTAGAGACCATGTCCAAAAAATGGAGATAAACATATTTTAATTACTGTTGACTCTCCATAGGTGATTGAATATCATACCGCACGCCATCTGCAATGGCGAAAATTACATTTAATCAATTTCAAAATTAAATCGGCTAGATTTGGGTTACATGTAGCTAGACTAAATCGGAGCTAAATATAGCCAATACGTTTAAATCACGACTATTGCTTGCTGGGGATATTGTCTGCCCATTTAACTCAGTCTGTTACAGAAGAAGCTGCCACACCTTTTGGTTTTTTGCTTTTGGCCATAAAAAACAAAACAACAACACATAGATGAAAGGGTGCAGTAAACACACATACTCCCCTATTTGAAAGATGGGTAAACATTTAAGTATTTGAGGGTGCTGATCGTTTAGTCTTGCTCACCAGTGGGTCAACTCTCACCTTAAGACTGGAGGAAAAAAACGCCCCGGCTGCTTGTATTTCTTTCAACCAATCACAATCGTTCTGGGTGGTGCCACAGCAGCGGTGCGCTTGCAAAAATATTGCCGGGGGGAAACAGATTTTGGTGTAACACGCCCACAAAAATATCGCCTACAGGACGCGAACCATGGCAGAAAAATGGCTACATCCCCGCAAGATCAAACACTGCAAAAGTTAGTAAAGGACGTGTTGAAAACTGCTACACAACCGGAGGTGGTAGGGCAGGACTTCAGCGGGTGGCTTGTTCCACCCAATGAGAGGCTGATCTATGCAGCGAACTTCCGCCCACTCAGACTACTGATCTTTCAACACCCATCCTTTCAACAATCCTCCTCTTTACAAAGGGTTCTTAGCATAAAAATGGTTCTTAATGGAACTTTTAGTCTTACAAATAACCCTTGACGAGGACATTTTCAGGAGCAAATGGTTCTGGGTAAAACCTCAGCCCGTAGGGAAGAACCCATTTGTAACCTCTATGTGTAAGATATGTAGAGAAACACTTTGTCAGCATCATCTTCAGAAGCCTTCACATCATTTCTTGTGAAGCTCACATCAAGAAGGAGCCACATGCCTTCCCTTTAAAACGGGTGAGGGAGTATCACTCATTTAAATTCCTCTGCTCTCAGTGGAGCCATAGCTCCACATAAAATAAAAAAGAGTGAGTAAACCTTCTGGATGCAAATGTCCTCAGTCGAGAGTTTTCACCTTGACTTTCATATCACAGATTTAGCCCAGTCAAACTTGTTCTCATCTGAGTGACTCTTCAGATCATTCATGCTGGCTTCTGCCCCTCAGGTGAGCCGCGCTCCTCACTCGATGTTTATGCAGGTTGTCAACACCTGACAGTGGACGAAGTAGTGCTGGCAGTTGGTTTCCCTCTGCCTGATCAGTCAGGACTGTTGGCCCACAGCTGAAGGTCAGAACAGGGCCGCCACACACAAACACACACACATTCACATGAAAAATCAGGCCAATTTAGGAGGAGATTTATGGAGAAACCAGCAGACATCTGGAGGGAGCTGGAGGATGCTGTGAGTGGTCCAATCAGACAGCAATTAAGGAAATTTGAGTTTGTATAAAACAACAACTGTAACAATTAGATAATATTTGTTTAGTATAAAATACAAAGGTCAAATTTAATTGTCGATTTATTACCCATTTTTTTCATTTTTGGGCTCCTGAGATTTCAGAGGCTTACTAGCAGCCTAATGATGCTTTTACCCATAGACTGTATAAATATAAGAGATGAAACCACTGTGACGGCACCCATAGCATTTTGGCCATCGCCATCTTGGATTTTTGGAGTCAGAAATTACCATATTTGGACAAGAAAGTGAAACTGTGAAGAAGCATGGGGTTGATCTTAACCAGTTGTATGTTCAGTTCCACCAAGTGATGACCTCCAGGGCTAAAAAAAAAAAAAAAAAAAAAAAAAAAAAGAAACCAGCGTGGAAGTGTTCAGTAACTTCGATACCTCTAATGACCACTTGAGGCTAGCTCAAAAAGCAGGTCAATCCTCATAGACCTCTATGTTAAAATGTCCAACTTTACAGCAGAAATAAACATGTTTACAGGCTGGTACAACGGTATTGGTCTCTAAAGCTAATTTCAGCAGTCACAATAATTGTACAGGGGGTTAATGTTCATATAACTCCCGTTTACATTTTCTGAAGGCCTAAAGTTATTCATAATTAAGGGCCCGAGTGCTGTCTGTTGTTAAAGGTCATTAAAACAGCGATAATGTTGATTAGCTAGCATCCCCATGGTGTAACCCAAAATCCACAGAGTATAGGCGTAGCCATATCTGTCGCTATTTCAGTGTTTCAATTGTTACGTTTTGGCCGCCTTTAAAGTCTTGTTCAGTGTTCGGTTGCACGTAAAGGCCCTCTAGCAAGTCGGACGTTTGTTTTTCCAATCATTGAGTTCTGTTTTTTTATGTTTCAGTTTCTGCTAGCAAAAATTAGCATTAGCATTATCACAGTTTAAACATAGACTGTGCAGTAAATGCACCATGCTAACCAAACTGGCAGCTAGCGTTAGAGTGCTCCACCCTCTCGTCCAAATATGGTCACTTCGGGCTCTAAAAATCCAAGAAGGCTACGTCAAAAATGCCAAACTTAAGGCTTCAAAACGGGAGACAAACAAATGGGTGACGTCATAGTGGCTATGTCTGTTATTTCATACAGTATACCAGGCTGTAAACATCCAATCAAATCAAGTCAAATCATGACACACAAATAAAGATAAGAAAAAAGAGATTATAAATGTACATGTACGTTTAAAAATGTGCCTTTAAAGTGTCACTGGAGGGGAAGCATTTGATTGAGAGTGGAAGGCTAGTCCACAGCTTCGGAGCAGCTACCTCAAAGAAACATTTGGTTCATTTTCACGGTAAAATTGGTCTGTGGGGATTGACTCAGTCCTGGAGCCAGCCTCAAGTGGCCATGAGAGGAACTGTAGTTTTTGGCACTTCGGCATTGGCTTCATTTTTCAGCACTGAAGGTTGCTGCTTGGTTGTTCATTAGTATCATGTCATTTTAACAAACAAAGCCATACTCGTTTTAGCATTTTTTTATTTTTTTTTTATTCCAGTGTCATTTCCTAAAGCCATGGCAGCCTGTGTCATCAAACTTTACATTTATAAAGCAAGAAGGAAATGATGAGCCCCAAGCCATAGCAAAACTTTCACAGATTTCCACTCAGTGCACTCAAGTGCCATGAGACAAGTGAAGACTTTCCTTTTGTGTTTTCAAAGCTCGTATGAGAGCTGTACAGAATTGTTCTCCGCGTCTTGGCTAAGCTCTTTAAAAGAGTCAAAGCGGTTGTCATTTTTCCTAACACCACCTAATTCCCCTAAATGTCACATGAGCACATTCAGCTGAAGCCGAATGGAGGCAACAGTGTCAGACCTGCTGATGCTGCTTCCCTCTTGGGTATTCCCTCTTTTTAAAGATCGATCGCTTTGGCTTGACTTCTCTATATTTTTCCCCACATGATAAAATCACAAGTGCATAAGTTTAACACTGTTTTCCTTTGTCACTGTGTTTGTTTTCCTAGTGGCAACATCTGAAGCACTACTGCAGTGAGTCACAGAGCAACACCGCCTCAGGAGCAATGTCACCTCTCAAGCTGCTTCTGCTCCTAATTTAAAGGAATCAAGATATCATTTATGACATCTGAGTGGATCTTTTGACTCTTTATCACCCTCCCTGCTTCTTTCAGAACAGTTTTGCGGATCGCCTGCAGTAGCGCCTCCTTACAGGAAAGTCACTTCCGAACAAGTGCGGATATTTCCACACGCTCCCTCATGGGATAACTAACAGCTTGTTCAGTCAAGGGTTATCAGCTGCAGATGGCTGAAGACAATAAACATGATCAAACATGGGGGTGGGTATTTTGAGGCAGTACGCCTTAAGCCAAGTCATAGTATGATGCGAATCCGCCCTTTCTGCAGTATTTTCTCTCCGAATGATTTGTTTTGATTGTTTGCATCAGTTTGACCTTTCATATAAAGCAACACTTATGATTGAATATCCTCATTCATAACAGCAGAGGCATGGCTTCTTTTCACCAACTATAAACAATCTAACTTGTGTAATGAGATGTGTTGGCTGCCTCTCACTATTAATGGATCCTATAAATCACCTATTTATCTGAGCTGCGCTAAGCTCACCACTAATGCGGAGTATCAGCCTTTCTCTCTCTCTCTGCAGCGAGACACCTTCAAGCTATCCTGTCCAGTAATCTTGATTAATTCTGTTTACCTCAGTGCAGTCATTATAGAGAATGGCTCCTATAATTTTAGCAGACAGCGTCTTGGAGTCGAGAGCTTGACCTCGATCCTGCTCTGCTCTTCCTTCTCAAGGTTACCAGCTCTCGGAATGTAAGAGCAGAGAAACAACACTAAGATTTCACCATGTTTCGTGTGGTTTGTTTAATATGCTTTCTCTCATACTGCAGCTCAAACAGGTTTCCATGGAAGGGCCTAGAATTAGGTAGGGGCGGTAGCATCTCTCTATCAATGATCAGCCACTCCCGACTTGTCCTTAGTAATAATTTTGATGAAAAATTGAATTGGAATCACTGTTGTCTGTCAAGGGTATACGAACAAATTTTATTCTCTTGGCCGAGTACCGCCTCCCTTACCCGCTATCTTTAATAGGATTGTAATTGTCGTTTCTTGGTAACATGAGAAGTTGTAGCTACATCTGTCTCTTTCAACTAGCTACGCATCCTCTGATAGGTGTGTCGCTGCATGTGCTTCCAACATGTTCTCATCCCCAGTCGTCACATATGGCCACTTTGTCTGTGGCCTTTTTCATCTACACATTTTGTGCTAGAAATCCTTCCGCTGTTTTGTCAGTGATTTTGGCATCAGACACCTGTCACCAAAAGCCACCTTTCGCCATCAGTTTGAAATGTGGCTGGACTGCAGTTTAACATTCTGGGACACTGTAAAAAACGCCAGGATGTCAACAGAAGCACATGGTTAGGTCTGGAAGTAAACATCATGGTTTGGCTCTACATTCATACAGGAAGCAAACACCAGGCTCCTGGGTGAAAGTCCAGGGTTTGTTGGACCCATTCTCCAGCCCTCCCACTCGCCCTATAGGGTATTTCCATTGCGTTGTTACTTGCAGCAATTTAACCTGATGCCGTCCAGCGCTGCATCATGCCACTGTGACAGGTGCTGTCTGGCAGCGTAATGAGCTGACACTGCCTTACTACAGATGCTGTCCAGCCAACCAGTAGCATATCATAACACTGAGAAAGCTTCAGTCCAGCCATGTTACAAACTGATGCTGCCTGGCAGCGAATCTTACTGCCGCAAAAGATGAATTTTGGCGTCAGGTGTCTGGTGCCAAAATCATTGACAAAGCGGCGGTATTTGAGAAGCAGCTGTGAGCTTCACTTCTTGTGATACGGTGGCGTCAACAATGTGGACAGTTCAGCCATAATGTTGAGGTTTATGTCCCTTCAGATATGTTTTGTTTCGATTTTCCACCTCCGATGACGAGCAGTACACAGCCACTTAAACTTTGTCTTATCCAGAGAGTCCCAAACAGGGTTTTGTGTCTGTCCGATGGTCTGAATAGCATAATGAACCGCGGACTTAAGGCACTAGGCGTGTAATAATCCATCAATCCAGGCGGATATATTGATTAAGTGATCAACAAAATAATTACATCGATGCAAAGTGAAAATATCGATACATATCCACATCTTTAAAGAAGCCACAGATAGAATTTGTTTTGTTTTTTTTTTTTTAGTTTGGCGCCACCTCGCGTCAGCGGTGTTGCTCGCACTGTCGCAGCGACCAAATTGACTGTGGGGATCAGAGATAATCAATAAAATGTAGGCTGTAAAGCCACCAGTATACCTCTATGTATATGTAGAATGAGAAGGTGTGTGGACACTCTACTAAATAAATGAGGAAAGAGACCGAGCAACAATTATCAGATTTATCTAAAGAAAAAACAAATAGTAATGCAAATAATTATACCAGAATGCACAGTACCAGTACAAACAACAGCAGACATGTAAGGGATAATGTATAGTGAGCCGGTGACTGTTGAAAAATAACTCCCGACAGGGGGAATACATTATCCCGTTTATAACATGTCTTACTACTAAAACATTCAAATGTTACAACTGGCATCAATATTATTAAACTGCTGGCAGAGTGTATTGACAGAGGAGAGGCGTTCACCAGACAAATGGGAGCGGAGGAGAGGATTTTACTCCACTTCTCCCAGTCGGAGATGCTGGGTGCCCAGTAGCTGCAGAGGCTGCCCTCACATTTATGGCCAGTAACCAACATGATCTCCCTGCTCTCCAGGACAGCTTGGGAGAGCTATGTGGACTAATGTTAACTGATTTTGATGCTCCTCAGTCTAAGGCCGTTGCAGTGAAAAGTCCAGTGTTCACAGCTGGGCGTAACTTAGCTGGGCGATGTCCGTCGATAGCTGCCTCCGTGAGAAGACAACAGAAGGAAGGGAGGGGGGTATCACTGTCCGAGGGCTGCCGTAGAATGGCAACTAGGATGTCAGCCGACCAACACTCGCTACCCGGTCCCTGGTTGCGGCGATTTGCGATGCTGGCCAGCTAGGAGTTAACTAGCAGCCGTGTCACTTACTGATCCATTACAAAGAAAGCTAGCTGGACACCGGTTTTGAAGCCTCTTTGGTCACGGAGCTCCCTCCATCTCTTGAACGCCTGACTGAGGTTTACTCTTGTTTTTCCTCTTCTTTTATCACTCTCCTTTTTGCTCTTCTTTGCCTTCTCAGACAGAGGAGCTCGTTTTCTTTCGCTAGGCCGTTTTTCACTTGTCTCCAAACTTTGTCCGTCTGCCATTGTGCTCGTGACTCAACTATCTCGTGCCCAGCTCCTCACAAGGACCAGCTCCAGTCCCTGATTGGCTGACCGACCAGTTTCGCAATACATGACACGTTTCCTGCCGTAAAGCGGATTTTTTCCGCGAAATTTCGCCCCCGGTGGTAGAAGCTTATTGCACAGCCACTAAGTAACCTATGTAAACGCTGATAGTCTGATTTTACTGTGGCCACTACCCTGTGCAACCCACATTATTTTCATAATGATATATTTAGGAAAAGATGCTGTCTGTTGCCTCTTTAAGACACATCTCTATTTTGAAATGGCCATGTCACGTCTGTGTCTGCATTTCTGTCCAAACTCACCTCCTTCCTTTACATTCAAAAAATGCTAACAGCCTAGCGCCAGGCAGACAGTGGCAAGCAGCCAAGAAAAAGACAATGAGGATATTTACTGATGCCATATTATATTGATTTCAGGCCCTTGAATCGAATCAAAATTGTTTTGTGGCAGATACCGTATCTGTGTCCAAAGAATTGATATAATATAGCACTGTGATAAAAACCTGTGATTTACACCTCTAATAGGCACGAAGGAAATATTCTTCTCATCAGATTATGAGTTAACACTCGTAATATTGCAACTTTATTTCTTAGATTAAATCTCAGAAGACAGATGTGTGGGATATTCAGTTGAATTAATGTATCACTGAGGTGACAAGGTGCTCCATGGACATTTAAAAGGTTACTTCCCCAATGAAAAGACGCAAAAGAGAACCGAAGAGTAAATCATACCTTTAAACATTAAATGAGAAAAGTTGATCTACAGGAGAATAAATATTTAAAAGCAATGCAGAAAGCCTGAGAGCCTCACTTTGTTATATTCCATTATATTTTCATTTTTAAAATTGTCACCTTTCTCCTGAATTTTGGTTTTACTTTGCATAAATTAGGACATTTCCACCATAAATTGGTGCATAAATAACCTCCAAAATGCAGGAAATGAAGCTCCAAATATTCAGGAAATTTACAATAAGACTGAGCAGTTGTCATTCAAAGGAGAGCGACAACTCTTAGTATTTCAAAGACCATTACACAGCGGCAAAGGTAATATAGCATGTCACTCTCTCTAAATCTGAAGAAAAAATCACAGCAAATAGCGCAGCATGCTCTCCGAAGCTGCATCTCCATTTGCCTAATGATCATGCAGGAGAGGGGCCCACTCCAGCTACAATGCCGCCTGATTGTATGGCCCTCAGCATTACCAGAGATAGCTTGTGCCGGGCCAGGCTTACTTCATACCAGTTGAAACTCGTTTATTCATAGATAATACCTCAAAGAGAGCATTGATTCTTATATAATCGTCCTGCCGCTGAGCCCCCTCATTCACCTTATCCACTCGCACATGGCAGATGGAAAACGGGGGGAAACAAATCAGTCCACGATTAGATAAAGGTCGTTTAACGTCTCTGATTGGGCATGATGGCGGTTTCTCAATTGTGGTTCAGCGAGCGTAAAATAAAAAGTAGAGAAAAGGCTGCTTTTAGACTGCAGCTGCGAAGCTTTTCGGGTAATAATAAAATATTTTTTTGCTCGATATAAGAGGCAATCCATCTTTATAATCATGGGCAGTCAGAGCTGAATGCACTATCAGCGGCAATTTCATATATTCAATTTTGGCTAATCATACTCGCTCTGTTCCTATTTTCTACTTAAGTTATTAAACTGAAGGAGTAAAACTGATTAAAGGGATACTGTCCTACATGGTAGAATGTGAAAATCTTTATGAGTCCTAAAGGAAGCGGTTAGAAAAGCAATATAATAACAGTCATACAGATAAATTCAAGAGTTAGAGTTTGAATTTCTTCATGTTTTATAGCTAAAAAAAAATGCTTTTTTACTTCATGCCTGGCGGTCACGATATTTTCCGTAACATATACGATACAGACTACAAAGGGAAAAGACAGAAGAAGGCAAATAGGGAAAACCCTCAGTGCTTGGCCTTGCCACTCCCTCCCACACTGATCTCAAATGGAGCCCAGTAATAGACCAATTTCAGCTCTGCCTGGAGCAAACCAGTCCCTTTATTCATGTACTCTGGTCTCTTCCTCTTCAGCCAGATTGCACAGGCAACAGAGGGAGAGAGAGAGATCCCCCCCTCCCTGGCAGGATAAAATGAAAGAAGATGGTAGAGCCATGAGGCTTCTGGGTAGGCACAGCAGAGAGCCCGCATTATGGATGGTAATGGACTGTTTGTATGCCCGGCTCCCTCCCCGCCTCATATTGTTCATTCGGGGCGGGTTCCCAGGGCGCTGCACCTCACTCCAAGGTCACAGGGGTTTAGCTGGAGAAGCCAGACCCACGCTTACAGTATTTGGGTCCCCCTGGTGGAGCAGGGAAGGTCCAATGGCAGTGAGGGCTGAGGTAATAAGCGCTGCTCCAGCCGGCTGCACACATGGGGAGTTGAGAGGAGGAGGACAAAAGAGAACTGTAGTGTGGGATTCAGAGCGCGGCAGGGGCACAGAGGATGTGCTGTTGATAAAAATGCCGGAGAAAAAATACCTGTAATGAATCAGAGAAACAAAATATATATACTCAGGGTTTCTGCAGGTTCTGAAAATTCGTAAATATCTTAAGCTCAATTTCATAAGTAGTACGCCTTAAAATCAATGATTTGTGAGGTCTTAATTTTCCCTTATTTTACTTATCCATCTTTTAATTTCTTCTTGTCAAATTGAGTCAAGCTTTCCTGTGTGAAATTCCACATTTCGTGTATGACTTAGGGGGATTTAGAGGCATCTATCAGTGAGGGTTGCAGCGATCCACAGAGGTCTCTTCCTCTTCAAAGCAAACAGAGGTGATTTAAATTGATACCAAACACTGAATAAAGCAGTTTCACGTGACAAGCCAGCATTTCGTCAGAGACAGGCCGTTAGCCCAGCACCTGCTAATGTGTGCTCACCTTTTTCCTTCAGTAAACTTAAGATCCAGACGTTCAGGAGGTTTTTGCTGGGAGTCGAATTATCCATAGATGTGTCTTCCTCTCCAAAACAAACGGACCTGGTGATTCAAACCAGTAGAAACAATGAATAAAGCAGTTTAACTTTACAAAGAAGTGTTTTTCGTACATTCTCCTTGCAGAGGGGCTGCTGACTACAGTGGCTGATGCGAAAACGTGCTGGTAATCAACAGTGTCTGTTCATACAACCTTAAATGTGTCATTTAGAAAAGAAACCAATTCTACTGTTGCTACCTTTGAGTAACTGTATTTCTCAGCAGTATAATGTCACTTTTTATTCCTATAGTTGTTACCATTCACTGATTTACTCTGTGTGGTCTTTGTGCAGCTACACTGCTCATTAGAAAAGAGCTGTTAAGCGCCTGTTGTTGCTATTATACTCATTACTGCAAAGACGCATTAAAGAAATGGCATTAATGTTTATGGCTCTCCCATTTTACAGCATGCTGTGAAGCACTCATATTCATTCATTATTGATTAATCATCCATTCATTCATTTTCCAAAACCGCTTATCCTGAAGCCTAGAGGCGGGGTACACCCTGGACAGGCTGCCAGACGATCACAGGTCGTTACTGATTATGTCAGAGAGAAAATGTATCAGAGAACGTTGGCTCTGTTACTGCAAAACATCGTCACTCCCAACTTGTCAAACAACCATGTTCGGTCAGTGGCCCTACACATCAAACTATGATGCTCTAGGTGCCCCTGCAGCATCAGATTTGGATCGCAGTGACGGCATGTCAATTTACACGTGTTACATGTATTGTGTGTTTTTGAAATATATGTCAGGGACCAAGCAGTGAGGCAATGAGGACAACGTGAGTTTGTTGGGGAAAAAATGGGGTTTTTATTTACCCAATAGATGCAAAAACAATACAAACCAAGAACTTAAATAATTAGGCCTGTAAAAGAGGGTCAACAAAATAGAATTATACTGAAAATAACAGCAACAAAACAAGGTGTTAACAGAACGAACTGACCTAACAGAATGAAACATTGGCTTGGCCAAACCATCTAACACAAAATTGACGTTTATCTAGAACTAACTAAACCAAATCCCCCCTCTGACACTGCAGAAGATGGTTTTGCCTGATGAGTTGGCCACAGGATTTAGCAGCTCTCTACCCTTGGCCACGCCTTTTGCTTCTCTACGAAGAGACCTCCCACCAGCATGGGAACACTTCTGGCTTTTACTTTGAGTGGCCTTGGCTATCACAGTAAACCTCTGTGTTCAACAGTAAATACACAGCTCGTTGAATACATAGAGTCTCTTTTCAAAATGAACTTAAAGGGATAGTGCACCCAAAAATGAAAATTCAGCCATTATCTACTCACCCATATGCCGAGGGAGGCTCAGGTGAAGTTTTAGAGTCTTCACAACACTTGCAGAGATCCAAGGGGAGAAGCCTCCATTAGGTGGAGTTGTGTTGCTACCCCCTCTCCCCTGGGATCTCCGCAAACTTCACCTGAGCCTCCTTCGGCATATGGGTGAGGTGCACTATCCCTTTAAAACATACGTAAAAAACTTTGTTTTTATGCTTACTTCCTGTGGTTTAGGCAAAATTAGTATGTGTTTAGGTTTAGAAAAAACATCTTGGTTTGGCTTAAAATTAGTGCTTTTCTTACTTTTCTTACATAAGCATAGTATGCTACACAAACTAGCACACTACGTTGGTATTAGAAGTAACTTGACTGACTTTTAGTGTCATGCAGGACACATACAGCAGTTTACCGAATGAAAGTCCATAGTTCGTTTGACCCTATCTAATGTCATTTATACACGTTTAATTTATTATTATGAAAATGAGTGAAGCTTTTTTATGTAAAAGTTCACATTTCTAATGTTACAGATCTTTAAAAAACTATAATACTGTCATTTTACTTTAACAAGTAAAACATGATTTCTGTCCTAAATTTGGTTAAAAGGTGTCTTTTAAAGCATTGTCTGATACCTGTAGACACCCTGGAAAGGTTTGTATTTTTCAGAAATTCATGTTCTGCACCTGGTGGTGCTCCCCAGCGAGTCTAAGCGGCTGTGGGTGTTTCAGTATGGAGCACAATAATACCCAGAGGGCTATAGACCAAAAACAAAACAGATATGTCTGTAAATATTGAATTATGTATGTGTGACCAAACGTTTGTAGTCTCACAACCACTGATGTGTCAATAAGCAGCCAATCCTACTGTTCCTATTTTTCAATATTCTCCTCAGCTGAATAATGTCACTTTCTATTCCTATAGTTGTTATCATTGATTCAGTAATGCCTCCATGTGGTCTGTGCACAGATATAGCGCTCATTAGAAAAGCACTGTAAAGCGTCCCTCATTGCTGTTACGCTCATTACTGCAAAGACACATTAAAGACATGGAAGTAATGTTTATGACTCTCCCACTTCACACTCATATTCATTCGTTATTGACAATGTCAGGGCGACATATATCAGAGGACATTAGATCTTTTATTTTCATCACTGGTTATGTGTTTATATTCTGCAGAAATTCAGCTTCTGCTCCTGGTGGTGCTCCCCGCTGAGTCTGGGCAGCTGTGGGAGTGTCAGTACGGAGCACAATAATCCCCAAAGGGCTATAGATAGCGAACCCAAACAGAGGCACATCTACTGAATGAAGTACGAGATACACAGAATGCACAAGGCAAAATGTGCCATGGGCATGTATGGTAACAAAGAAACTAGAGCAGAATGAGCTGGTGTGGAGGAAATCGATTGACACAGCCAGTGTGGCAGCGTGCAGCAGGTAGAGTAGAAGCAGAACACAACCAGTGGCGGCGGTGTGATGAGTGAGAATTTGTTTATTTATTTGATCTTTATTTAACCAGGAACTCTCCTGAGACACATTGTTCCTCGAGAAAACCAGCCAAAACACGAGAACACAAACAGTCAGTTTGCAACAAGGACGTGTAGCGTGATAAAGCACGACCTGAATAACATGAAAGTGATGATATCCTCGCTTATTTAAAGTAATTACAGTCACCATGAAGCATGTTTTGAATGCAGTGTTTGAATGCCTGATGGCAGTTTTTCCAAATTAAGTCTGTCGTGTAGATTATACCAAGCAGAGCGTGTCCTAATATGAAAAGACAGTTTTGCGAAGTTAAGATTAGACTCTGGAGACATTAAAACAGACTTTGGGGAATTATGAAACAATGTGATAATTAAGAGCGCCTCACTCTCTTTAAATAAAATGACTTGTTTGAATACAGGATGTTTGTGCAATTCTGAAAAAGTTTTATTTGAACGATTGATTTCCAGACCTTGAAAAGAAATGTGTGTGAAAGTCTAGATGTTTTCGAAAAGCTGGTTCTTTCCAGCCACTTGCTGACGCCACACGAGTCCTGTCAGATGGGGAGCAGCAGAGAGGATTTGGACAGGGTGCTTGTGTGTGCTTTGACCTCCACTGGGCCCCGGAGTTTGTCTCTGCGTGGCGGCGGTCCGCCGGCCTCTTCTCTGTCTGATCGGATTGGGCCACAATTGAATGACACAACTGTTTGCCGGTGCCCAGTGGAGGCCGACTGGCATTAAGCTGGTGCCAAACTGGCTCTCTGCTGAGACGTCTCCCTGGGAAAATATCCCCCCAATCCAGCTCCACCTCCCAAATCTCCTGCTGTTTACCAGAAATAAGAATTATCACAGCAACACATGCTGCCTCACAATGTCACCTCTCATAATTTGAATTACCAAATGGCACTCATGCTTAGTTAATTAAAAGACTAATTTAAATTTCCAAGTATCCTGATTTTAATAAGACATTTAGAAGAATCAGGCCAAAACTGACAGGGTGGTAAACAGCTAAAGACATTTGCTTACGCTTCATTTGCTCATAATAGATCTATTCAGAGCATCATAGTGTCAGGAACTGCTAAACAAGCACTGATAGTTGTGATTTTGCAGCCCCTGTGGACTTTCTCTTTGTGATGATAGAGTTTTTCCAGCTGGCCAGCTGCAGTGCTTTCTAACCCGAACAGGGGGAAATGAAAAGCATCAGTATGGGTTGTTGCTGGGGACGGATGTCAGAAAGAATTGTGCACTAGCGCTGGCAAGCCCTGACATGCCATCCTCCATAAGAAGTAAGTAATTGGCTCCCTAATTGCTCTCAGAGGCATGTTTCACCGACCGAGCCAGTTCCCGGGCCTGCCTTCAGCCTCAGTACAAGTCCGGTGTCAGCGCTGTGTGATCTGACCTGAACACAAGACAGACGAGAGGAAAAAAGGGCAGCTCTTTCTTCATCCTCTGGCTTCCTCCTTCCTGGCTACTTCCATTATCCTCCACCAGTCCTGTCACTCTGTCTGCAGCTCTGTTTATCTCCCTCAGGGGGCACTCGCCTCTCCAGCCAAACACACCAGTCAGTGAGCTGTTAAATCAGACTCAGATCAATAGGAATTACATTTCTACTGACGTTTAAGTGTCGCCACTGGAGACACACCGTCATGATCCCATCTTCTGCTTTTCTGTGTCTTTAAACTTAAAAGTACGTTAAGTAATCTCTTACAGAACTTTTAATAGGACTTATCTTTTCATCCTCTCGGCTAATTAGAACAAAAATCCAACAGAAACACTACAAGGGAATGTAATGCTCTATCTTTTATAGAGCACAGTAATGGTGATATCTCTTTTGCTGTGAATGTCTTGTGATTTTTGGGTAATAAGTGGTCAGGAAGATTAAGCTTTGCTTCAGTGCATAAAGAATATACGTTTGAAAACTCCACCACCTCGAGATACAGTGATTGACTTTCATTGATATTCACCAACATTCCCGTAAACCTCCTCACACTGTTGATGATGCCCGGGGCAGTAAACGTCTTTTTATTGTTGCCCCATCAATCAACAGCCTGTTGACTTTTACAGTGTGCTTGATAGTTCTGTTGAGGATTTGAAAATGTAGACAAAAGGCTGAAGTGTTTGCAGCATCTGTTAGTCATCTCATAGCTTTAGTCATAGTCATCTGTGAAAGCTTTTTCGCTGCATCTGAATGAGCAAACATTTCATTTGAATCTGTGGGATCTTCAGGCTTTTTCTTTGTTAGAAGAAAAGAAAAGTGTTGATGGAGCAGCTCTATAAATCAGAAGGCTCAGTGAGTCATGAGAAGCCATGACAGTGAGGTTTATACTGGCATGGGGGGAGGGGGAGGTTTCAACAGCCCACTTGGAATTAAGACGTGCAGTGAAATTGGATGTGTACGGGGTTTTGGGCCTGGGCCTGATCCATTCTGACAGGGTGGTGTGTCGGATGCAGTTCTCTGCAAAGTTACTCTGGAGGCAGGAATAATCTCAAGTGTTGTGTAACTGAGCCGGCAGAGCCAAACAAAATCACAACTTTGTGCAAGATGGCAGCTGAAACGTTCTTGGAAGACTAGGACGTAAGATGTGATATTTTTCCTTCTCGTTTCTAATTTGCATTCATTGCCTTGAAAACGACATGGATTTATCCTTAAAATTTGAAAATCAATAAAAGATTTTGAAGTCTAGTTCGGCTGATTTTGATTTTGAAGAAGGCTAAGCTGCGTAGCCAATATCGTAGATTACTTGTAATAAAAAGGCTACCTATGAAAAGAAGCTTTTTTGTGCGTATTTATTCATACATTGCTTATTTTCACTTTTCAATACGTAGTTTTCAGTAGATATAGCCAGTAAGAGATGTAAATTGCTAGTTTTATCATGATATAATATTATTTTAGTCGGGAACACTTGAGTCAAAGAAAACTGTATTTCCATTTGCATTAAATATTGGCAGTATGACTCTGTTCTGGGGCCTCTCTGCCTTTCCTCGGGTCTACACAGAAAGCCTCTTCCACTCACCTATGTGGTAAGCCTAAGGCGCATCTCTCCACCCTTCCACGTGCTTATGTAGAAAGCCTTAAGGTGGACAGAGCATCACCTTTCTACCCTTCCACATGCTTACTTAGAAAGCCTTAAGGCGGAGAGAACACCACCTCTCTGCTCTTCCACGTGCAAAGGAGTAAAGCCTTAAGGCAGAGGGAGCACCACCTCTCTGCCCTTCCACGTGCAAAGGAGGAAAGCCTTAAGGCAGAGAGAGCACACCTCTCTGCCCTTCCACGCACCTACATGGAAAGCCTAAGGCAGAGAGAGCAGCAGCAAAGACCCCCCCGAGAACAGAACAGAGCAGCATCAGTGACAAAGAGAAATGACACTGATAAGTCAGACACAGCATGAAAAGGAGGAGCTGGGGTGGAGGCAGGTTGCAAAGCAGCTTTCAGAGGAAGCAGCAACAGTAGGCAGGCCAGAGCAGTTTAAATAGGACGCCTTGACTGAGATTCACCAATTGGTTGCATAGAAAGGAATCATGTGATCAATCAGCTGACTCCCTTCCATCAGTCAGCTGCTCCATCAGTTGATTGGGCTGTTTGAGATCAGCTGATGTAGCTGGAATGTGAGCTGAGCTTGACGTGATGTCCTGCCTGAACTAACGCCATGCTCAATATAAATTCTTAGGACAACGGTATAATATTTGCTGTTAACACAAAGTCTGCTGCAATATGATTTGATTCAATTTGGGGGCGTGTGATCAGTTTGACACAATACCATTTGTTCTGTGTCAAGTTCCCATTTAACACAGTCAGTTACAGAAGAAGCTGCCAGCCCTTCCTTTTTTGATTTTGGTCATTTAAGAAATGCAACTGGTTGAGTGCAGTAAAGTTTACTTTGAATTGACTCCACTGACACACACAAAACGTGACTTATAATAGTATAAAATTCATCCCAAGATTCATTAGCAAGGAAGTCCTTTGCTAGTTACCATAATTGCCTTAAGTCTATGGCATTTTACATAGCATAAGTTAGCCCTGTGGCTAGTGGACTTAACCTCTACTTATAGGTTTACTTTTTCTTCCTCACAGTTGGTTTAACAGCACAGTTGAATTTCAGCCTACACATTTTTTCAGCCTAGCATCATTTAAAAAGAGCAGCTAATGTTGTTGTTGCGAGAGGAAAATATTAGCAGTGTTAGATGCCCGTGCAAGTTTATTGTATTTCCCAAGTGTTTGATCTATCAACATTGTTTACATACAGCATGTGCATTGTTTGTTGAATCATCTTTTCTCCTGAGTCCAAAATGTTATTCACTGCTGATTTATCCGCAAGAGGGGAGTAAATATCTTCGTCATCTTTTTCTTAGCTGTTTGCCATTATGGTGTCATGGGAATTTCAAAATAAAGGCGTGTCTTAAAGATGATGATAATGTGGATTGATGTTTTCACTTTGCATTGTTGATATTAGATTGTTGATCACATTTATATACAGGGCTGAAAATTAACTTCCTGGCTCAACGGCCAAGGGGACTGGTAGATGAAAAAATCCACCGGCCAAGCATATTTTTTACCAGCCAAAATAATGAATTGCCTTTTTCTGTCACATATACATTTGTTTCAGTACTTTTCATTGAGATAATACAGTGTTATGTTGAATACAAGCTTGAAGGAGAGGCCAGAGTGAAATTTGAAGCAAAATTAGTTTAGTAGTTATTAGTAGTTATTATCAAGTTTTGAGCTCAAAATTCAATTTGCACTTTGTTCTTCAAACATAACAGTAATTTACAGTAAACATAACAGTAAATTGTTTTTTTGTAAACCTTCCAGATGCTTATTAATCATGTAACTAACATCGTTTTGTTACCGATGACAAACGAGTTGTTACGGTTTTTTTCTTTATTCAAATAAACACAAGAAGTTTGTGCTCTAGAGAAAGGATCAGCACTCAGTGAATAACCTCCTAAGCCCTATGATAAGCTATTATGGCAAGGCTTAACTATACAGACCAGTGAGCAGTGATAACTAACATGTCTTTGGGGTCATCGGGTGGGAACCTACTGTCAGTGTTTCGTCTAGTTGGTCCCACGACACCTCCAGGAGGCTAGACAGTGATCTCTGGTGTCCCAGAGACACTCCCACTTACACATGGCTTTCTCAGCCCAAACAGCACTGCCACCTTCAACAAACCAAGGCTCCGTACATGCGAACTCCAGGTAGAAGCAGTGCTGATACTACCTTTCCTAGCACATTCACCATACTGTGTTTCACATGCTACATAGCATAACTCCAATATAAGCTAAAGTTAAAGGAGATAGATTAACTCACAGGATCAGCAAACACACTCACCTTGCCGCATGGTCTCAAACAAAAGGGATTCAAATAGGCCACTCCCACACTTAAATAACCTTCCTCTTCCTGGATTTCCTCCTGAGAGGAAGGGGATCTCTCCACCTGATGCCAAGGTGTTATGTACTCTGCTTAGTAGTTTCCTCTGCTGGCCCCCAACTGACATTATTTCTTCGCTTCCAGATCCATTGGCTACACCTAACTGCTTCCTCTGACATTTCCTTCACTGTCTTCCTCAAACTCTGTCCCCGCACTCCGAGTTCCCCCAGGAGTGAGACTGCTGATCTTACTATGAATCCCCCTACACCCCACTTCCACTGGACATATTACCGACATACATTATAGCTCATTACTGCACCCTCAGCATCGTAGTGTAGCCAGCCTCTTGAAACGCCATTATCGCAGAACCTCCATTTCTCACAAAACTTTACTTTTTTCTGTAACGTTACAGCTTCAGCTTCGTCCTCGTCGGTGGTTTACTTACACCTGGTGAATGTCGCCACATGATGTCCGCGGTGATAGCTTGCTTGCTACTTACAGCAGGTCATGGATCTAGGCGCGCGATATGCCAACGTGCACGCGCGTCCTCTGAGTAGGCCTACAGGTTCCTTGAGCAATTTAAGTGCGACACACAACAAACAGAGCACTGGTCTGCTATTAGCCACCGTCAAATAGCTGTTATATACATAATTTATTACATGACTATTTTGGTACAAACATTTACCCGCCAATGTGGCAGATAGCCTTCCAAGATTTAGTTGCCAAATGGAAAATCTACCCGCATTTTGCGCTTGGTGTTCATTTTCAGCCCTGTTTATATATGTCATTAATTGATCCTGTCTGCATGTGAAGAGCCTCCAGCATACAAACATTTTCCCCCTATGTTCAGTATCATGAGTACCTATCCTCTACTTTCTACTGTAGAGTGTACAGCAATGTTGTTATTTCTCTTTAACATTAAATTTTCATAACCAAACAAGTGATGGTCTAAGTTGAAATTTGGAAAAGATTATTTATTAAGAGTTTTACACTCAAAAACTTAGCTAATCTGCTTTATCAGGACCTTTTTCCAACTGAGCCCCGTCCACTTCAAACCAGTGGGAAAAGGTAAACCTTACCTCCCCAACTGTCATTGTTTGTAGTGTAATGTCACCTAGAAAGGAAATAAATACATATAATGGTCATTTAATTCCATCCAGTCTTGTTAAATCCAGCCAAAGATTATTTCAGCACCGTGGACAGCTACCAGTACAGACAGAACAAGAGTTTGCAGTGTTCATGTTACATCTATACAAACACATTCAGTTTACTCAGTCAAAATAAGTTTATGGAATTAATAAACGACATCCCTGTTTTCAAATAAAATCACCCCCCCCCCCCCCCCGAAGCGTTGAGTGGACATGGCAGCATGGATGGCTTTGCCACAGCCAGCAGTGTTAATTATCATGTGGGGTGTGGGAGGGTTCTCTGTTGTTGCCTGGAGGTACGACTACAGCAGATGTTTTGGTTCGGAGCCTTGTCTGCCAATGCTGAGATCATCATGATTATGATTCTGTCTCCAAGTGTCAAGACCAGTAAGTTGGTTGTAGGGTTAGAGGTCAGCGGCTGGTTGTTGTCTGACGCTGTGCAGTGATACATTACTTTATAATGTGTCTGTCTTTAGCAGCTAGCAACTGGTGTCTCCCTTGTGTCAGCAGACGAGGCAAGAGAAAGCTTATAGGAAAGGCTTTTTCATGTAAAATGCTGAAAGTACCAGGAAGGTAATCGACTGATTGATCAACAGCAATTGTAATAGAGGCTTTACATTTGCTTTAAGCTATTTCTTAAACAAGAGTTTAAAAAGTTCAAGCTGTGTTTGAAAGTTTGAGTTCCTCAGATGTTAGGATTTTCTGGTTAAGCAAGTTAAAGAGGACTTATTTGGCTTTTCCTCATTTTCTGTCATATATATATAATTTGAAAACGTCAGATGTTCTTTTAGATGTGGCCAAAGTTTTCAAATAATGAGGTAAACATATCTAAAGGTAATCCCTGTGAGCCTAAACCCCCTGACCGTCCTGAATACTTCCACTTATTTTTTCTACTCCAGCTGCTCCAAGCTCACATCTGCCAGTGCATAACATAGCCTATATTGCTACATGTAGCTACATGCTAATGTTCGGGAAACACGTAATCTTGGTTGTTGTTAGTTACTCCCCGATTATGGATCACAGTCCTGGAACATGTCTGGTTGTGTTTATAAGCTTTTATCGGTAATTTTTCATAAGAGTGTGTCACTATACACAGTCACTCCCCGCTACAAGTGCACTGCTACATGTAGCTACATGCTAGCCTCAGGGAAACATGTAATCTTGGTTGTTGTTAATTACTTTTCATGTTCCTTGAAACATGGATCATATTCCTTGAAACATGTCTGGTTGTGTTTAGAAGCTTTAATTGGTGATTTTTCATGAGAGAATGTGTTGCTATACACAATCATTCTGCACTGCACGTTCAGTGCTACATGTAGCTACATGCTAGCATCAGGGAAACTTGCAATTTTGGTTCTCGATGTCTTTAATTTCTCCGAGATTTCAGATCATATTCTCTCTGGAACATGTCCTGTTGTGAGGATTTTTGTTTAGAAGCTTTTGTTGGTCATTTTTAATGGGAGAAAGTGCTGCTATACACAGTCATTCCCCGCTGCAAGTGCACAGCTACATGTAGCTACATGCTAGAAACCCATAATTTTGTTTTTTGCTGTTGTTAATCTCTCCCAGATTTCAGATCATGTTGCTGCTTGAACATGTCCATTGGTGAAGATTTTTGTTTAGAGGCTTTTATTGGGGATTTTTACTGTAGAAAAAGCTGCTACACTTACTTGACAATCATTCCCCAGGTTGCAATGACGTGCCAAGATACAGAAGACCTGGAAATACTGACCAATCAAAGCAGACTGGGCTTTTTCAGGAGGGGGGCTGAAAGAGCGTCTCAGACAGAGGTTGATTAGAGGTGTTCCAGTACAAACAGTATGAGGAAAATAAAGTATTTTTGACCATTGAGACATGTTTACATGTTCTGGTAGTTATCCAAAATACAAGAATGAACCCAAAAATAAGCACAATAATTCCCTTATAAAGATACTGTATCAACATGGACTGTTTTGACATTTTATAGACCAAACAATAACCACTTCATTAAGAATAATCATTGGTTTCAGACCTAATTGCCTCGTCCTGTCTGCTTAGAGAAAGCAAAGTGCAGTGAAACAGTACTGGGCAGGGTCACCTGCAGGGGACACCTCTGTAAGCATCTGTAAGCATGCAGGCAGTGAGCATATTGTCCCTTTTTTTACCCTCTGTATACCGCCAAACATTCATCTTAGTGCTCCATCTCTGTATCGCACCATCATGGCTGCAGACTGTATTATTCAAGAGCAATTTCAGCCCAATTTCATGGGCTGTCTTGATATGGCTGCATCTGATCCCAATCTAAAGACTTGATGCTCACAGGAACTGAAATCTCTTTGATGCTATCAAGTTTGCCTGTCAAGTGTGTGCAATATGTGGGTTTCTGTGGCTAAAACCCAATAACACAGGCTGCTATGTCCCTCAGCTACCAAGATGTGATACATCAGAGCAGTAGAAAGAAATGCATGTAATACACATCTGTCTCTTCTTTCCTTCCTCCTCCTGCTCTGTCTCTCTGTACCACTGGAGCTTTTCGCAACCTGGGGGTCACGGCGATAACAGCGCGCTTGCAAATGAGAGAGTTTCTCCCAAATGAGAAAATCAGAACTCACACTAATGCAGTGTCAGAGACGCTTGATGGTGAACGATAAGCTGAAAGATCGTTGGTCACAATGCCTGTTTATTTCAATGTCACCCTCACAATGTTATCTATCAAGCTGCCACCACTGTCAATGAGTTCAGTCTCACTCTTCAAGCCCCCCTGGCTCTGTGGAGTATGATTTAGGGAGGCTGTTGTGTTAAATGATAGTGCCAGTGTGATCCGATCTGACAGCTCACTCTAGTTCAATGGGAAAAAAATGATGGAAAATGATAGCATCTTTTATTTTGCTGCCTCTTCAAAAGGTCAAATTCCTTTTCACTGGATATTCATCAGGTACTTTTGATGTCAATTTTTTACTTTGTGCGGCTGAAAGAAAAATCTGCGCAGCTAAATTATAGTTCTGTGACAATTATTGAGCTAGTTGGACATTGGCAGGCATGCTGCTTTTCAAACAAAGTGTGTGGGTGGAAATGTTGTGAGGGGCTGTAGGCGTATGAAAGGATGCCCGGTGGGGGAAAGGCTTTCTAATGGACGGACAAGGAGAGAAAGAAAAACATCAAAGTGTGCGAGGAAACAGACACCATGAGGAGATACATGAAGTAAGGGAAAAGTCAATATAGCAGTTTAAATGCTAACATGTGAAGCATCATTTCCTCATCGTCCTAATCATCATATTCTCCCCTGTAGTGCTGCCATGATCTGTTCACACATTGTTCCCACATGAAAAACTTAATTGTCCTGGAAAATTATTTCAACTAAAGTTCAATCTAAAGTTGTGTTGCTTTGGTCCAAAGCTTCAAGAAGGTCTCAGTACTGTTCTGTTGGTGCATACCTGAGTGTGATTGCTGTGCTCACACCTGCCCAAACGAACCACACTCAGGGGGAAAACGAACTTGAGTTTGATTGAACCGAACGAAACAGGGCAGGTGTGAAAGCACCCTTAGCTGAGAATGAACCACGAGGTTGTGCATCAGAGCTTCCCAAAACAGATTACATTGCCATCTGAATTTGTATTCACGATCATATTAATGTTCAAATGGTAGTTTATGGATGAGATTATTTTGAATAGGCTGCTCTTGGTTATGTTATGGAAGCGTTGTGAGCACACCCCAAAATCACGTCACATGGTAGCACATACAGTTTGGATTAGATTGGATTGATAACGGTGGCTGACGCTATGTTACAAGGTGCCACCTTCTACTCAGTTAAAATATTCGCACACACTAACACACATTTTGGTATTTAGTGTCTTGCCCAAGGATGCTTCAACATGTTGCCTAATCTACCAATTAGTGGACGACATGCTTTGTCTCCTGAGCCACAGTAACTCCACGCACCGTAAATGAAGCACAGTGTCAAGTGAGAAGTTGTCTGAATGAGTGGTTCTCTAGAGAGCTGCAAGTAGTAGTAGCAGAGGTCGAGGAATCAGCTCATTCTGAGCAAGCACATTTTGAACCATCACTGCACAAGTACGAGTCTGACTCACCAGGTGTAGACTGTGGCTGCCATTGGCTGACTTTTCAGGCCGGCATTTCTCCCTCTTATGCAATCTGTGTGTTACCATTTTCAAAATCACGCTTTGCTACGGGAAACAACAACAATAACCGCCAAGCTAACAAGCCCAGACTCTGCCTCTAAGGACTCACATGCCTGATGGTGATCCGTTGTTGGAGTTGACTTGCCACATCTTTTTATTCTGACAGTGATGTGCGCCAGTGACACTGACCACACTAATGTACCTATTCGATTCATGTCTTTTGAGCTTCTGTGATATCCTCTTTATAAGTTTGTGGTAGAGCCAAATACAGACAGCAAAACCTGTGGGTTTGAAGGGCCCTGTGAGCTCCTCCAGAGTCAGGTTTCTCCACTAATGTGCTGATTATCAAATTCACATTTTTTTTATTACCTAAAGTTGAATAAACACTCAGCATACTGTGTCTTATTGGTTTTGGTGGCGTTTTCTTTTGCTAATTAACCATTTTAATGTCAGTGCTCACCAACCCCATGTGCACTGTCACTGCATCCTGGGCTTAGTGCTGCTCAAGACAGTTGTGATTGGTTTAAAGCAATAAAAACAAGCCAGAGCATTTTTGTCCTGTAGCAGAATGATAATGTGTGCTTCCAGACCTTACTCTAGTGCTGTGGATCTGCTTGAAACTGCAGATCGGTGACACTTCGACTGTTATTTCTGAAGCTGAATTATTTGTCACCTTCTAATCACACTCTCACATCACTCTATGACACCTTTATGGGATTAGCAACCTGTCAGCATTGTGTTTGTGTGTGTTTGTGTGTGATTGTGTGTGTGTGTGGAGGGGGGTTCAGAGATCCTGTGACTCAGATGTGAAATCAGACCACCAAAGTGTCAATTAGATTCGAGAAGTGGGTGTTCGTGGCAAAGACATCCTGGACGAGCTGATTTATTCCATCACTCAGCCGAATGCTGATGTTTGGTGACCTCACATTCACCCTACCTTCAAATGAGTTCTGATACTGTGTAATTTAGCCCCTCGGCATAAACTGAAAATTTCTGAAAATGTCAGTGCAAGTTAGAATTTGTCCTGGACCACTGCTGAGCAAAAAGTTTGAGTCAGGCCACGGGCAAGTGTTGGATGAGAACTGCCTCTGCTTAAATGCACAACTTAGCCGAAATACGTCCCTGTTGCATTTTGAATCACTTTTTCGAAGTGACGAATCAGATGAGACAGCGCATATTCATCGACTTAGTCACTGGATGCTTAACCGTTTCTTGTTTGAGATGAACCGAGGCAACATCATCTGTAAACGGCACACACACTAGCCACACTCTAAACAGAATTAAAAGGTCAGCTGCCAAGTGTCTTGAAAGAGCACTTGAAGAGCCGTCTGTTTGAGAACATTAACAGCTCTGGGGACGTGTCTTTTTGACATGGACACCATAGAAAAGGATAAACTGCAAAGACAACAAATAAGGGAGAGCTCCATGTGCTACGTCATCTGTAACTAATAGGAACAGGAAAGAACCGATCTATAAACATACACTGCAACCATCTCTGCACTTGTATGTAGTTGTTTTTAAATGTGGAGACTTAAACTGAAGGTGATAATGCCCCTTGGTGTACTGAAATGAGTTTCTGCCTTTTGGTAAAGTCCCAGCTTCACGCAATAATTCCCCTCCTGATTATTTGCCTCGATAAACTGTGTCAGTTGTGATATCTGTGGCTGAGCCCTGCGGGAGGCATGGTGCTGCGGAGAGAGGCGTGAAGGAGTGGGCGGGAAGAAGAAGGAGAAGGAGAAGCTGGAGGGTGGAAGCTAAATAAAATCAAAGCTACAGGGTGTTTGTTTTATGTTGTTCCTCCGCTGAGCTACAGCTCTCCAAATGTTTGTATCGTTCTCATCACAGAGATGTAAAGATTTAAAAATGTGCCGTCAAAAAAACTTGTGAGCTCAGATAATGTTGTGACATAGACATCCTCAACTTAAATGTAACTACTTCCTTTCCTATTCTCAGTCAGCCAACAGTGAGCAGAGTCCGCTGACAGGTCATTGCAATCGCTCAGCCAATCAAGAACAGTCAGTGACGGACATTTTTAGGTACCTAAAATATGTTTTGCTGCTGACATCTCCACAGCAGTACATTGCTTAGCTTCCATGTCAGACTCGAGCCCGCTTCTCCAAACTGGGGGCGGGCTGATTGACATCTACTGCATGTTATATACTGTCTATGGATAAGTATCCCATACAACCCCACTTCAACAACATTGAACTATGCCTTTAAATATACCAACCTACATATCTCTTTATAGTAAATGGTCCTTGTAAACATTTGGTGCTGAATATGTCGGCATTCTCCATTTTCCATTTTTTATAAATAAATAGTGTTCCTCTTGAATGATAAAAAATCATCTTATTAAACCATTAAACCATCATAAATTTTGATGATCTGATGATTTCCATTTTAAGAGCATAATTTTTGGGGCTTCAGCTGTACCCCACACTAAAGCCTCTTGGTGTACCAAACACTCCAAGTCCTCTCAGAACAACCAAAGATTGCCAAGAGGTTTCTTTCTTAAGTACCTTTTAAAACCATGTGAACACTTTAAATAACTCAAAATAAATGACAGTAAGAGTTTAATAGTGGCGATACTGATAGACAAATTTCATTTTAAGCCAGTGGCCAACTTTAAATTGTATTAGTTTAGATTTATGCGCATTTTAAATTCAGTATGGAGGGTTGGAAACTCATGGACAGTTTGTGTCAAGCTTGCTTGGATTTGCTTTGACACACTTCCCATTTCCCATTTTTTAGTAGTTCAAATAGAAGATCTGATGTTATTCTATGCACACAAAACTTATTTACGTCAAATTTTGTTCTCAGATTTTGAGCACTTTGCCAACATAATCCGTAACCCATCCACCTGACAAGTGTGGCATATTGAGGTGCTGATTAAACAGCGTGATTCTTAAACACATCCCACTTTCTGAGGAAGCGCACCATGTCCACCAGAGCTGTTAACCTTGAAGAAAATGTTCATTCCATTACTTTAAGCTGTCTCCAGTGTTGTCTGAGAATTGGCAGTACATCCAGCCATCTTCACAACCTTCACAATCTTCACAGGACCTCCACATCCAGCATCAAACTGTCTCAGGAACGCTCATCTCAGCGGTAGGTTTTCGACCATCTTGCAGGTGAAGAAGCTGGTTGTGAAGGTCCCATACTGGCTCACTAGACCGGTTGGATGTACTGCCAAATTCACAGAAACAACACTGGAGACAGTTTATGTTGGTGAAATGAGCATTCACGTCATTGGCAACAGCAGTTGGTCCCCAAAATCGCATTGTGTTGTGTGATAACAAGGCACATTTTAGAGCGGGCTTGAATTGTGACAATGCCAAAACATACCTGTGTAATATTCATGCTGTTTAATCGGCATTAAACATGCCATGCAAGTGTCAGGTGGATGGATTATCTTGGAAGAGAAGAAGTGAACAAAATTTGAGAGACACAAGTGTTTTGTGTGCAAAAGAATAAAGTATTGGATCTTTTATATCAGCTCAGGAAAAATGGGAGCAAAAACACAAGAATTGCATTTATATTTTAAATTATTGTAAAAGCTAAAATGTGTAAAACCTCGAAGTGAATGTCCTCCCTGAAATGAGCATAACTTCACACTCTTCCCAAAGACAGTGTGTGCCAAATGAACTCTTAACAGACTACTAATGCTGCCCATAGTGGTCATTATAAAAGCAGACACATTGAGGTTTCTTCAGAGCGGATTACCAGCACAGTGCTGAATCTTTAATCTCCTTGTCCTCGACAGAATGAAGTACTCTCAATAACCCCTTGGAGTGCAACTATTGCCCCGCTCCAAGGGTCACTCTCGCCTTTTGACCGTTAAAACTCGTCACACTCCTTGCCTCTCTCAGCCTGTCATACAGCCAGCAGTTGCCGGGCAGATTTCCCTGAAGGGTGACCCTGGAGGCAAGAAGTGGTTGAGCAAATAGCCTCCCTTTATCTGTATGAGTCACCTACCAGTAGTTGCACCATGGCCCCTGGCTTCGCCTCCCACATCAGACTGATTCCAACAGACATGGCTCCCCAGGCGCTGCTATATTAGCCCCGGCCCTCATCCACCCCGGCGCTGGCCCCTCCAGCCTCGAAGCAACTAAGCACGCAACCGGGGCTAAGGGTCGCTAAATGTGGGAGGTGGGTTTTTAAGCTCTTTCAAACCGCATCTGCCGACGTGATGGGAAAACAGAACGAGTCAGACAGTAGTGTTTGATCCCTGTTAGTTGTCTAATAAACGCGGGGGCTGAGAAACAGCAGACCATTACAGATCCCCAGCAGTTTCTGAGTGAGTAATTTGTGAGTAATGGAGCTTTGATGGCCAACGGAAGCTAAATGCTCAAATAAAACTGGAGTAAGCCTTACAGTATTTTCCCTTCACTGCTGTGGGGTTTGCTTTTTTAATTGGAAATCAAGGTGTGTGCCCTGTATGTACTCAAGTCTGACAGTTACTCAAAGACATGTGACACTGGATTGGACTGGTGGTTTGAAAAGGAAAGATTGAGTGTTATTTCACCAAATGGAAACACTGAGATTTCTATTAAATTCTGTCACCTGTCACTCAAAAACTGCTCTGTTTAAGATGCTACTGGCAGGTTTACTTAGCAGCCCAAAACACAGAGCAAAGACTTATGATAAACTGCGAAATACCAACAAGGACAACAGAAATATTTACAGACCAGACACTGAAAATAAATGATGATTGGAGTTTCAATAGTAAATCAATAGATAAAGGAATAAATCCTTTACATAAGGAAATAATTAAAGACTATGATCATATGGCTCTTACTCAGGTTCGTAGAAACACACCAGTTACTTTTTAGTCATTTCAATTTTTATGAAGGGCTCTTGTCCCTAAAGAAAGACCAAATTAAAACACTGAATCAAATAATGCCCAGTTCACACTTAAGCACTTAAACCCTCTTGTCCACTTGCCAACAGTTTTTGGAGCTTCAGGACAAAAGCCCCAGATCAGAGGCCAGTCGGCGCTGGCTCGGCACTTTCAAATCAGTGCTTGAGCACTTTGTGTGAACTGTTCAGTGACGCAGGCCCAGAGGCTAGCTGATACACACACATCCTAGATATGCAGCAGGCTAAATATCTTGACCTGTCAACGAGCTAGAGCCAATGAGAGCAGACTGAGGGGAAGCCTTGGGGAAAGGTCACCTGCAATCAGAGGAACTTTACTGTATGTGTTGCATTTGAAACACAAATCAGAGGAAACAGGCTATAGATAGTAGACCTGCGGAAACAGGCTATTTAGTGAAGACGTGTGCCAACAACAGAAAATCCTTTCGCTGTGTTTTTTTCTGCTTTAATGCCATAGATGATATTGAATTAAGAAAATAATTTTTGTTTTGTCTCTTTTAACCAAATGTCCTCTGGTGTGGCTTGGCTAAAAACACCAAACCACAGAATCCGTCCCTTAGCGCGTCGTTCACTGCAGAGCCCCTGTGTGACTAACCCTTAATAACACACTGAAACAGCTCATCTCTGAAATTAAAATATTACGTATGATTGAATCCTTTGAACAATGCTTTGAGGACATAAAGAAATCCACTTCACTTTGATCACTCATTATGCAGTTTTGATCACAGAGAGGCAGTCATGTTCTTTGACTCTCAAATCTGATCACAGAATTTTTTATTAATAAAGGCCCCAATGGTGTCAGTCTTAGATTAGTGTTAAAGCTAGAGTGTGGAAGTCTATTTGCACCTGGGCTACCTACAGAGAGCTCTTTTTTATGTGTGTGTCTGTGTGTGTGTGTGTGCCTCAGTATTGATTCAAATCATTGCAACATATTTTAAAGCCAGATTCAGCATCTCAGTGTAAGCCCCCATCGGGTTCCTCTACACTTTACCCTCCTCTCTACTCCCCAGCCTCTCATTTAGCCCCGGGCTGACTGATCCATTTTCCAGTGGGTGTGCCACCCATGCGATGTTTGTCATATAAATAGACTCAACGTATCCACCGACAACTCAGGCAGTGTGTCAGACCTGCGCTGCGTGAGGAACAAGAGTAAGATGATAAGAGCTGCTGAGATCTGGGGCCCATGAGTCCTTCTCTCCGACAGACAACAAGGCTGCTTTCTTTTTCTTCTTTTTTTTTTAACTTTCCTCAGTGCTTTGGAAGCAGTAATTGAAAATGGGTGAAATCTTTGTGCACTGGCTTAATAGAGCTGTCTTGCCCTCGCTGCAAAGCGGGGTTAATAACTTTTTCCAGTTCCATTACCCCCTGAGATTGGCTTCAGGTGAGTAAAGAGGCTGCACAGGACAAGGGGAAGTGGCCACGGGGCCTCCTCGGCCTCCTCTTATCTCTGTCCTCGGCAGGCAGCTCACCTAACAATCATTTACGTGACTTATTATATACATAAAAAGACTCCCCCCTTGTGTCTGGAAACACTATCCTCTTGCAAATGAGTGGACGGCAGATGGTGGTGGATACTTGACTGACAGACAATAATTAATGTGCCAGTTCACGACCTCACGTCCTCCTCGTGCTCGTTACCAAAGTTTAGGTGCACTGTTTCTTTCTACCCACGTGTATCAAAGCAACCATTTCTTTCTTGGAAGTTCTTGTCAGTTTTATTTTTTTGGCTGAATTGGTTTGATATCTGACATGTGCTGCTGCCAGTTGACTTCATAAAATGTAGTTTTTCTTGTTCTGTGAGGCAGCAATGACACAATAAATTGGTCTGACGCTGGCTGACGGGCGATTTCTGTGATTTTCTTTGATGGAGAGTGAACAAAGACAGAATAGAGTGAGAGGAATCTGGAGTTCATCCGAGGTGCAGGTTTAGTCTTTATGCATGAAGTGCTTCTTCTACTAGAATGACCCACAGACTCATTAGTTACATATCTATGCACAAAGTAAGCCAGCTCTCGGCTCATACTTTGGTTAATGTCTTTCTGTCCTTAAAGGGTACATAGTGGCATTTTTAACACACCACAGTTCCTAGGCCACTTAGTTTGCATGATGTTTCGGTTTTGACTCGTGTTTCTGTTCCTTTTCTTAAGACCCACAGAACTCACATGAGGTAGGGAAAAGTTGAACAAGGTTTAGTGAAAATCCAAAAATGAAAAACAAAACAACAGGCCAAGTCCTCTACCGACTCAATGTCCTATTTGTATTTATTCTCATCGTATTCCAGTTGTTATACTTCAACACTACCCTGGAAATCCAGAGTTCTCGCTAGAGCACAATTTGAATTTGCTCAGCGAGTCACTCTGGCAATCAGTAATGATGCTCATTACCCATGCCGTTGGAGCCAAGCTGCACCAATCACATCGGTGTATCTGATATAGGCGGGCCAGAGGCGAGCTAAACAGATGACGACAGCGCTGCAACGACGAAGTCCAGAATCAGTCAGTAAACATTGCAAGATGGCTACGGATGAACACCAGTTGTTTGAAACGGCTTTGGCTGCTACAATGAACGAGTTAGACTTGGCTTTTTCTCTAAGAGAGGAACAGAAGACGGCGCTCGAATCTTTTCTTTGCAAGAAGGACGTTTTTGCTGTTTTGCCGACCGAATACGGCAAGAGTCTAATCTACCAGTTAGCTCCGCTGGTAGCGCTCTGGATACGTCACCCTGTGTATTGTTCTGATTGGTCGTAGTGTTATCCAATTGCGTGCAGTGATATTTTCAAATGCATGCTTGGTGCCGCCCCTCGAGTTGGGCCATTTGCATTACTCATAGCCAGACCCTAAATCTTTCTAGATTTGGGTCTGGATTTCCAGGCTACTTCAACACTGCATAACACAGTCAAAAATGTATTGCAATCCAAGTCAACACAAACGTCACATCATCATTAAGCACGATCTACAGAAACTGTTGTGTAAACTTAAATATTGTCAGAACCTACATGACATATCATATCAACACATATATTCTTACTACGTATTAATAAGTACTTAAGTGGCTCTAACAGGGTAACTGTGGTAATTTTCAACTTGGACCCTGTTTTCCCATGTTTTTGTGTCTTATGACTAATAGAAACAACAGTTTTTGAAATTGGTACTGTATTGAGTAGCAGAGCAAACACCTTCAATTTACATTCATTAAAAGTGCTTGTTATTGCCACTGACAGGATCAGATTGTCATTATAAGTGTCTGACAACATTATAGAAAGGATCCCTACAGAGAGTAAGACCTTTTTGTTTAACCAGAAACAACCCTTAAGTTGCTGTCACCAACCCGACTAGAGTGCTGTAAATAAACAGTAATTTTATCATTGTAAAGCACACTTCACTCAAAGTGACAAAAATAAAAACTTAAAAAAACTCACCCAATTCGATGTAAAAATATTAGAGATGTCCTAATACCTTTTTCCTTCCTGATACTTCCTGATTCATTTAGCTAAAGGCTAATGCTACATTCTTTACTGCAAATCAGTTCTTCTTTACTCATCTAAAACTGTAGTTGTCAGTGGCTTCACAGCACAAATGGCTGGCTACAATTAGCTATGCAGTGTTAACTTAGCTTATGTTAGTTCATCATTTCTTTTTCTTTTTTTTTTTTTCAAAGTTGCAGTTTAGCAGTTGGAACTGTTGGAGATGCTGAGAACTGCTCAGGTTTTTCTGATGTTATCTAATGTAACATTACACAGAGTAGAAAACAGCACACTTCTTAGAACTATTCAATTCAATTCAATTTTATTCATAAAGCCCAATATCACAAATCACAATTTGCCTCGGAGGGCTTTACAGCATACAACATCCCTCTGTCCTTGGACCCTTACAGTGGATAAGGAAAAACGCCACAGCAGTAATGGCAGCTTGTTTACCTCTGGTTCTTCATCAGATTCCTCCGAACGGGATAAAATTTTGCGGTAGGAAACTTTAAGTTCATCAGTCAATCATGTGGTATCAGATTGGTGTATAGACTTGTATACTCACGGATAGCCAATCCAGCATTTTAGGCAGTATGAGAGGCATTTCCAATTTTTAGTATTATTAGTAGTACTAAAATATGCTGGCTCTATACACACTAAATTAGCTTATTTCAGTGGAGTCTGGTGGCTTTTTATAATGGCAATTTCAGAGCTGTTTCTGGTTAAACAGAAAGGTCTATCTCTGTAGGGATCCTCCATAATGTTGTCAGACTCTTATAAAGACAATGTGATCCTGTCAGTGGCAAAAACAAACACTTTGAGTGGACATAAATTGATGGTCATTAACTATCCCATGGGATTACAATGCAGACTTTCATGGCTGCCAGTTGCAGCGCTCTCACTTAAAACTGTCTCAGTTTGAAAAATTGTTTTTTCCATTAGTCACTTAGATTTAAAAAGATGGGAAAATAGGGTCCGGGTTGAAAATACTAACGTTACCCTTAAACTCTATCAGCAAATACGTATGAAGAGACTCAACCTCTTATTTTTGTAGTTTATTTCTAATGAGAGTGAAAATAATGACTATCCAAAAGTGCAGTGAATGGATTTTTTTGTTGTTGGTTAGGTTGTTAAAATGTGCCCACAAGCCTGCAATTTGAGCAGAATGTAAAATACAGCAGTGAAAAGAAACTTTAGTGTTTTCAGTTCTTCATAATTCAGATATGTCTCAGTCCAGAACAACAAAGGTGTTATCTGAACTCTCCATGACACAGAATAGATGGCACTGATGACTAAAGCCAGACCTGAATGGCACTTGTTCATCTTCATGTAATATTGATGCCACAAGAAAGAGCTGAATTCATTTAATGAAGATCACGTGAGTCATAAAGTGTTGGATAATGAAATGGTCTATAAAGCACGAAATCACTTTAAAAATTCTAATTTATTTGCTGAATATCTCCCTAGTTGAATCTAACGGTGTTAATTGTTTGATGCAGCACTCCATTATGCTTGCAAAAACAAGCTTTATTTGTGTCATTTATTGTAATTACACTGTTAGTGTTCCCTTTGGATCAAAAAACATGTCCTAGCTCTGATTATTAGTTTATCCAGATCGGCACAGCAATCACCAAGTGTCTTCCTGAGGATTACTTTAAACAGCAGGAGCTCCCATGCTTGTAATCAAACCTGCGAATGGTTTAACATCTCTTAGAAACTGTTCACCAGTCAATGATCAAGACTGTCACAGTTAAGTGTCTGAGAGCTCATAATAAGACTTCATTAGCATTTCATTGTTCCAAAGGGAATATGAAGCACTGATTCAGGATGCTAATAAAATATGTACACTTATTTCTGGCTCCTGGATTTCTCTAAGACTCCAGAGCAGAGTCTTCGTATGCTTGTTAAGTCAAAGCACTTCCCTATTGATCCACACTATTGATCCCTGCACTACGACAGCGTTTGTGAGTCTCTTGCTGCTTTTGATTTGTCTTTGACGAAACATTTACGCCGCTATTAGTCGCTTCCTGTTTAAAAAGTCAAATTTAACAAGTCCCTTTGAATTACTCACTATCGCTCAAGGACAGAGATTTGAATGGTCACGTCGGTGCTGCTGTATAATGAAAAAAATATTTTGACATGAATTTCACTGAAGCAGAAAACAATGTATGTTTCAGTTAATCTGATTTTTTAGGGGTTTATTTAGCTTAAAGGGACAGTTCTCCCCCAAATCAAAAACACATGTTTTTCCTCTTACCTGTAGTGCTATTTATTAATCTAGATAGTTTTCATGTGAGTTGCAGAGTGTTGGAGATATCAGCCGTAGAGATGTCTGCTCTCTCTCCAGTATAATGGAACTAGATGACACTCAGCTTGTGGTGCTCAAAGTGCCAAAAAAAAAAAAAAAAATACATTTGAAAAACTCAACATCAGTGTCTCTTTCCAGAAATCATGACCAGGTTACTCAAGATAATCCACAGACCTTGTTGTGAGCAGTTTCATGTAGGAACTATTTTCTTTTTACCAAAATACATGGATGGATTACTGGACGGGCCTACCAGGCACAGGCCCAGGAGCCGAAAGTGTGGGCGGCACTCAGATTAACACATACCGACCAGGAAGGGACTCAAATTGACCACAAAGGGACACAAAAGGACTGAATAAAGTTGCAAAGGAATTGCAAAGAGACACAGAATAACTACAAAATGACCACATAATGACCACAAAGAAACACAAAATGAAAAAAAAAATGACATAAAATTACCTCAAAATTGCCTCAAAGAGACCCAAACGACACAAAGACACAAAACAGCCGCAAGGAGACGGGGGTCTGCCCATTGGTCCGACATCCCATTGTTCCGACCATATTAAACTCATTGTTCCGAAGTCCCGTTGTTCCGAAATCATCATGATGCCCTGTGGTTAAGGTCTGGTTAGGTTTAGGCACAAAAACCACTTGGTTAGGGTCAGGAAAAGATCATGGTGTGGGTTAAAATGAAAAAGAAAGTGGCAAACACATAAGCCGTGAGCCTGCTTCACCTCAAGCCTTTCCCAGCTGACCCAGAGCCGGTCGCGGAGCTGCCGGGAGCCGTTCAGCACCGCGGAGAGCACCCCACACAACCCCAACCCCAGAGTTAATAACAGGAGGTTATGGTGTTTCATTCTCTCCTCTCTATGACACTTGTATCTCGACCAGTAGCCTTCTTTTGTTGCCTTTGCTGATCCTCTATGGTACACAAATACAGTATAGCCTAGTATAATCACATATCAGAACAACGGGACGTCGGACTAATGAGGCGTCGGAACAATGAGAGGTCTGAACAATGCTACAACACCAGGAGACGCAATATAATTACATAGAGCCACTAGATGACTAAAAAGGACACAAATTGACCACAAAGAGACACAAAAACACAGCAAAGATCTGCAAAGAAACTAAAAGGGGCACAAAATTACTAGGACAATGGGCAAAACAACCAAAAAGACACAAACCAACCACAATTAGAAACAAAATAACTACAAAGCAACACAAAACAACAACAAAGAAACATAAAATGACAAGGATAAAACACAAAATTACCACAAAGAGACCCAAACAACTACAAAAAGACACAAAACAACCACAAAGTCTTTGTGTCCTGCTCCTATGTAGGACAGGTGATGGTGCCCCTCGCATATCTGTGCCTAGAGGCCCATTATTTTATCATTTGCCCATGCCCACCATCTATATCACCAGAGGGAAGTGTGCATCTACTCATGGGCAAGAGGCTCGTGCTTGTGATGGCGTGAGATGTAAACATTAATGGCGTCCTCCTCCACTGAGGGGTAACGTTAGCTAGCTCAGTGGTGCTAGGTGAGCTAGCAGTAGATGCACACTTCCTTCTGTGTGTTTATATGGCTTGTGGGTGTAGTTCTGTAGCAAGGAAACAGTTCTTACATGAAACTGCTCACAACAAGGTCAGTGTCATCTAGTTCCATTATATTGTAGAGAAGGCAGACATCTCTACGGCTGATATCTCCAACACTCTGCAACTCACACCAAAACTATCTAGAAGTAAGAAATAGAACATTCTCATTTTGTTTTTCTTACATATTTATATTCATACCTATGCAGAATAGTGAACTACAAGTCTCCAAAGACATACAGACTCTTTCCCTTATGGGAAGTGTAAAAAAATGTAATGATGGAATCGCAGAAAATGGTTTTAAACGCACGCTTCTGTTTGATCTTCTTTTTAAGCTCCAGGCTAAGAGAGGATGACTTACCAATCCCAATTAAACATAATTCTGTCTTTACCAAGATAGTCGTTTAGTACATGTAGACGATGAGCTCTCTCATATTGATCTTATCCCTTTTTACTGTGCATACATATATATATATCAAGTGGTTAAAATTTGGCTGACATATAACAACTGCCACATCGTTTTGTGATAATTAGCAGATAATTCTTGATAAAATGGGTTTAATTGGTGATTTACTGGGTGATTAACTCATGAAACCCAATAAAATGACAAGAGGGAAGTGTTATTGGCAAAAGGCCGCCTGTGTGTCTTGCTCTCTTTACTGTACCGTACAGTGGAGCTGTGATCTGTGAAATGTATTGAATTTGATAATGAAATGGACGAAATTAGTCCTGGGTTGGGCTCATTTTTGGCAGCTTTATCACTTCCTCACACAGCATGAGACATAACACCCGGCACACTGAGAAAGCTGGCCAAAACTGGAAGCAGTGGGGAGCAGAGAAATCCACATGATGAAAAATATACTGTCAAAAAATGAACTTAAGAGAGGGGTGACATCTTTTACATCACCATGTCAATCTGTTATAATCTGTTTTAGTTTATCATGTCGAAATGGTCATGTTAGTCATACCATGGCTGCTTAGGTTGGGGAGACAAGAATCAGGGAGGAGGCAAAAACATGAAAGGACGATGGAGGAGATAGCAGGAATGATAGAGGGAGGTAGAGAGCAAGGCAGCTGACCCAGTTAGAGACGGAGTGAGAGCTCAAGAGAAAGATGGAGGCAGAGAGGGAGGTGATAGGAGGGAGCTGTGTGCCAGCTTCGCCACTGTGGTTGGGGACCTGCTGGGCCATCTGGCGGGCCTGTAATTGGGTTGGGGTTTTGCACCTGAGCGGCACACCTCCAAAGAGATGACTGGAGCAAAATGAGAAAGAAACAAGCAGTGTATTGCATCCTGCAGCAGCTCAGTGAAGGTGGGAATAACTGTGAGAGTTGATAATAGGTTTGATCAATTGATGCCCTTGTGTCCCTGAAATTTATATTAATCTTTTTTTCCCACTCAAATTAGCTCGTATCGCCCACAGGTTACAAAATGGGGAGATTGAATGTGACACTTTGTCATTGGAGTGGGAAGGACATGCTGCGGTGTGACTGTTAGAAGAAACAACAACATCATTTAAAGGGACAGTTCACCCCTAAATCAAGAATCCATATTTTCTTTTTACCTGTAGTGCTGTTTATCAGTCTAGATAGTTTTGGTGTGAGTTGCAGAGTGTTGGAGATATCAGCCATAGAGATGTCTGCCTTCTCTCCAGTATTATGGAACTAGATGGCACTCAGCTTGTGGTGCTCAAAGTGCCAAAATATACACCTAAAAACTCAACATCAGTGTCTCTTTCCAGAAATCATGACCTGATTACTCAAGATAATCCACAGACCTTGTTGTGAGCAGTTTCATGTAGGAACTATTTTCTTTGTACCAAACTACGCCGGCCAACATGGATGTGCCTACCGAGCACAGGCCCAGGGACCCGAAGTGTTAGGGAACCTCCTGGCCTTCACTTGCAAAATGTCACCCTAGTTAACACGTACCAACCACAAAGGGAAAAATAATGACACCCTAGTTAACATGTTCCCACCACAAAGGGAAAAATAATGACTACAAAGCAACCAAAAAAACACATTAAATTACATCAAAGCTACAAAATCACCTTAAAGAGACCCAAACGGTTACAAAAAAACCACACAAAACTCCACAAGGAGACACAAAAGAACTACAAAGTGCAACAAAATGACCAAAAAAGACAAATATTGACCACAAAGAGATGCCAAAGAATGCAAAGATTTGCACAGGAACGGCAAAGAGATACAAAATAACTATAAAAACAGGCAAAACAACCACAAGGAGAAACTAAAGGACAACAAAATTACCAAATTACACCTGTTAACTGTAGCACTGTGCAGAAGGAAGTGTGCATCTACTCATGGACGACAGAATCATGCTCCTGACAGCAAGGGATGTAAACATTAATGGCTGCCTTCTCAGCTGAGCTGTAACGTTAGCTACCTCAGTGGTGATAGGTAAGCTAGCAGTAGATAAAAGCTTCCTTGGAGAGCTTCGGTTTGGGCTTCCTTTTTTTTTTAAAATGACACTGGCAATATTTGTACCTAAATGCAGGCGTTGCATTGGACTCAGTCAAGAGGGAGGGAGAGTGATGGAACAACAAAGCAGTATAGTGGAGAGTTGGGAGACTTGGTTGGCAGTGTTTGCTTCTGCCTTCCCAGCAGCGGGAGAGATGTGCATACCATGCAGTAGAGAGCAGTAGTCATATGTGATCGTCTGTGCTCATTGACACTGTGGACCGCTGTGCACACTCAAAGATGGAGACGCACTGAGGGGCCAAGCACTTTCTGTCAAACCTTGTGCATGAGATGCAGAGCTGAAGGCGACTCTTGATATAACAGAAGGAAGATAAGAAGGGGAAGTGGATTGAGGAAACATGTTTGCCCTTTGTGTGTATTAAATGTCTTAATATTAAAACATATGTACAGTAGCCTGAAAAATAGCACCACATGTCAGAAGAAAAACATGTATTTATGATGTAGAGGTGAACTGTCCCTTTAAAGCTCACCTTGAAGTAGGTCATAATAGTGACAGTCGATACTAATGTCTGTGTTGCAGTGGAAATACAGTGTAATTACATGGTGATGACAACTCTTGGAAGGGGAAAAAGGTCAACAAGGCTCTCAGGTTTTCCATACAGATAAATAAGGCCTGATCCACTTGCTCTGTAAGTGGACCACCTGCTGTGAGATACCGCAGACAATGGAGATAATACAGAAGTTGTCATCTTGTGCTTGAAGGGGCAAGTAGTCATTAAGGTGCAAATACGAGCTGAATTAATGTTTCATTTTTGCCAGTGATGTGAGAGGCATAACAGACTCCATGGGTGGTCCTCCCCACACACACACACACACACGCAGCTCACATTTGGTTGTCTTCCATTTGACATTTTGTTTGGAGATTTGAAGCCATCAGCTTTATACAAACCCGAAGGAAGATGATGTAATTTAAAAGCTGGGAGCATTATATCATTCAGATGCATCCTTAAAGGGCTCCCATTCACTGGGATGGTGTCATTTACATACACATTTGCACCCACTCTCTGTTGAAATCTTCAGGGTAATTATTGTCTTTTCAAAAATGTAGCTCCTTATGTATAATACATCCACTTAGGGGCATGGTAAACCATCGTGTTTGTGTTTCTGTTCCTCACATCAGACATAAGATCACTTGAAAATATCGAGTGAAAGCCTATGTGCCCCCCCACCTCCCCCATACAGGGCATGATCAATTCTTTTTCTATAGAGGAGGCCTCCCACATGCACTCTGCAGAGCATCATTGTGCTCCCTAAAAGTCCTCGCCAGTGTTGAAGTATCTCTGTCACTGCCAAGCGTGCCTCTCAATGGCTCAGCCCCCACACTAACCTTGCAGCGTTTCAAAGGGAGACCAAAGGGAGGCTGAGTGAACATGGACATGCGTAGGCATCCGTGCAACAAAGGGGGAGGTTGAGAGGGCCGAGATAACCAATGGCTGCTTTGTTCACGGGAGGAGAAGGTTCACTGACACTCTGTACATGAATCCCGCTTCTTGCTTAGATTATAGGTTTAGTTTTGTAAACTATTTTTCCTCTCTTTGGAAGTATTTTTTTGCCACATGACATGTCTTGAAAAAACTGTCTGTTGGTGACAGACAAAGATGTTGCTGAACAAGTGTTAGCTAAGTGTTAAAATCACAGCTGGAGAGTGCAGTGATATCATGCTTTCACAGTATGTTGGGAAGCGGCAGCTGGCGAACATGAAGTGATTGTGAATGGCGCCTCATGCTAGGTTCTCAGTCAGGATTGCTTTTGTTTGAATTCAGTGTCTCCACAAGGGATTTAAACTTGGTTATGGTTAGTTAACCATAAGTTATAACCATAAGTTATGGTTAGTTCAGCAATATGATCTTAGTAAGTTCCATCTATCCACTTTCATCTGCATATCCGGGTCCGGGTCATGGGGGCAGCAAGCCAAGCAAAGCACCCCAGATGTCCCTCTCCCCAGCAACGCTTTACAGCTTCTTCTGGGGCACCCCAAGGTGTTCCCAAACCAGATGAGATATGTAATCCCTCCAGCATGTTCTGGGTCTGCCCCAGGGGCCTCCTGGAAGTGGGACATGCCTGGAACACCTCTATCAGGAGGCGCCCAGGAGGATCCTGATCAGATGCCCGAACCACCTCAACTGACCCCTTTTGACGTGAAGGAGCAGCGGCTCTACTCCAAGCTCCCTCCAGATGTCCGAACTCCTCACCCTACCTCTAAGGCTGAACCCAGACACCCTATGGAGGAAACTCATCTCAGCAGATTTTACCTGCTATCTCATTCTTTCGGTCACTACCCAGAGCTCATGACCATAGATGAGGGTTGGGATGTAGATGGACCAGTAAATCAAAAGCGTCACCTTCCTGCTCAGCTCAGCACCAGCATAACTGCAGACACGGCACCAAACCACCAATCCATCTCATGCTCCATATCCTCACTCGTGAACAAGACCCTGATACTTGAACTCCCTCGCTTGGGGCAGTAACTCACTCCCAACCCAGATCATGGCGATCTCCATAGTTGAGGACCAACTCCCAATGTAGATATAAATGACTCATGATAAGCTCACAAACATGCAAGTCTGGCTTTCAGGTGATTATACCTGAATGAAAACATTGCTATGAATATTATATTTCAGTTTAGAGGCAATAAAGATCCCCTTAAATCCTACATGCTGGTCCTTTAAGAAAACGTTTTGGTGCTTAATATATGGTGGTATTGTCTGAGGGATTCAAATTACAACCACAATATCTAAATGTCTAAGTGAGGATCTTCAAACCAAACCCTCAAACTAGCCCTAATGAGGAGAATGTTTACCCATAAGCTCCTTATCATGTGCACAGTTGACATCACATGTTCTGTTTCAACACATAACAGCTGAACAGTTATTAATTAAGTGTGGTTACAAAGGTGAAGGCTAAACAAACCATCATCAACCTACCCAGCTATGGTTACCAAGTTATAAACAGAGCTAATGATCTGCAGTATTACTACATCATGCAACCACAGATACTTCATGTTCCGTTAGTTTCTCTTGGCCACAGTTGTCTTTCTTTATTCCTCGCTAACAGTTCTTGTTATTGCCAATTGTATATTGTGTCTCCTCCTACACATGAAGCCACTTTTTTTCACACTTTTTGTCAAAACATTTGGCTTCAATTCTCCACAATCCCCCTCAGATCTTAACCATGCGCTGTACATGCAACCTGTCCAACCAGTTGGAGTGGCTAGGGCTGTGCCAGGATATGATCCGTCACTGGCTTTCTCGGCAAACACCACCAGTCATGTCCAATTGAGTGCCTGGCTGAGCCATGTGCACTGCAAGTGTTTTTTTTTCCTTTGGTTTATTTCTCAAGAACATTTCCAACACCCTGTTGTCGCGCACACACACACACATGGGGACTGCCACTGTTCTGGACCAGAGGTTAGTTGGTTTCTGACCACCAGTCAGCTCAACCTGCTGGTTTCTGGTGGCTCTGATGTTAATTGTCCCAGCCATCTTAATTGGCCACCACCGAGCTGTGCTTGCAGCTAGTCTGGTGGCAGAACATCAGCAGCAGCCTGAGCTTCTGCCTGTCTTCATTTAATTTCCTCAGTGGTGGTGTTTAACATCAGGCTTTGGTATAACTGCATATTATAGTGTTAAAAGTTATCCAGGATAATGTTGGCAAAATACCAGACTTTGATAAAATAGTAGTATAAAAAAGAATATGAATATATAAGAGTATAGGTTGAGGTCCAGTTGATTTTCTTCCTCATTTTTTATCTGCGCAGCCTTGGGTTAGGAATCTGATTGTAGATCTGTTTTTTTATAGTCTTGATAATTTCATTACTATTGAACGTAAATGTTGGCATTATGCATTTCTGCAAACCACAAACACATTACATTTGCACAATTCATACGTATCATATCAGCACTTCTAAGGTGGGATGGTGGATGGCATGACACCTTGGCGAGACAGCTGCCAAGCTGCAAACCAGTGTTTTAGACCAACAAAATAGTTGGTTTTTTAGCAAGTAATCAGTGGCATTGCCGGTGGCAGTTGGGCCACCAAAACTGAGAAATTGACACAGTTTCCAGCAGTATTGTGGCACCAAAATGGGGTATTTTAAGCCAAAACTTCTATCCCTTACCAAGTGTTGTGTTTTTTAACAAGATATTTTTATTGATAATTCCATTAAGATGCACAGAGCATCAACAAACAAACCAACAATACAAAAAGACAACCCCATTCACCCACCAACCCAGGAACAAACAGAGAAAGCCAGACCAGCCAAAGGAAATCCAATAGACAAGAACGAAATAAATAAATAAAAAAGAATAAGAAAAGCTATATGTGTATTTAAAAAAAAAAAAAAGGAAGCTTCCATATTTGCCACAAAAGTTAAAAATGTTGGATAGAAGAATATTGGATTGGGAGTCCTGGATAGTTTAGGTAGCTGGAAATAAGATTGAAAGTATTAAAGCGATCTCTTCATATCCTTTTTAGATAATCAGATTTGCAACCAAGTTAACATGCCGTTAGCATGTAGCTACATGTAGCAGTGTATGTACACAGAAGCAGTAGCGTACCTGGAGCAGATGACCGTACGGAAATTTGTCACGAGCTGACCTCAGCTTGTCGCTAAAGAAGAAAACATTGGAAGCGGTCTGAATCCTGAAGTTGTTAGTTACAGGGATTACTTTCACGTATGTTTAGCTAATTTTCCAGATAATCAGATTTGTTCTGACTCCCCTGCTGCCAATAAGTCTAACCTAGAGGGATGACGGTTTATTAAAATCTGAATAAATGAAGAACTTCTTGTCAGTGTGTATGACCTCTGTGTACAAACCTTGTTTTTCTTTTAACTGGGACACTTGGAAACCAATAAAGGAAACTATATATTATGAGTCATGGTACAGTCAGTTTAGCTGTACGTGTAAGTATATGAGAGCATAGACTATGTACTTATGTTGCCTTTAATGTTCAAGCCAACAGCAGAAATAATCTACTTCATGTTCTGTTGAGGCTGGTTGGGATTGAGGCGTCACTAAATGTGTTTAGGGATTACGCCACTATTAGTCTCCTCCTGCTTCCTCTTGAGCCGGCGTTTGTATTTGAATTTGAATAATCGTATTGCCTCTGGTTCTTTGATGTTCTGTATTATTTGCTCCGTGCGCGTCTCCCTGAGCGATTTCTGTTGTACACCATGTAATGTCCCGACATGTAATGTAATGTCAGTGTTGGTATTCTGATCTGCTCACAAAAGGACATCAATTTAGGTGTGGAAACATGGGCCTTTTTTGGATTTATTTTACCCTGGACTGCTGACAGTTACACACAGTCAATCTGATTTTCCATATCTATGGTGTGGTGGAACACGATACCTCCATATTTGACGTCATTCATAACTAATATTTCTTTTGCTGGTCATTATTCACTTTTAAAGCAGAATGTTTATTTGATGTACAGATCAAACGTCCGCAGTCTTGGAGGTTGTTGTGTGAAATTTGCTGCAGTGAAGTCTTTCTGCTCTTTGATAGATATGCAGGACCTACTGATAGAGGAAATGGCAGTGTGCATTAGTGTCCCTTAATGTCATTCATGTCATGTTGCTGCACTTTGATGGACATCCAGAAACCCTGTGAAGTCTGTAAATACCAATTTCCCAGTCCACAATCCATATTCTCTGTATTTCCAGTTTGATGTCAGTGTAGCAGTTTAAACATAGTTTGTATCCTCTTGTAACTCAAGACAGGTTAAATGCATCTCATCCTAAAGGTCAAAGGGGACATCTCTTTAAGACCCCCCCTCCTGAAAAAGCCCAGTCTGCTTTGATTGGTCAGTGTTTCCAGGTCTTCTGTATCTCTGCCTCTGCTTCATCAGAAAGAGGCCAAGTCCCTCCCCTGCCGTTGTCCCCTGTGGGACCTTATTTCGGAAGAAATATTTACACTAGTCAACGGCGAGAGGCAAATCAATGTTTTGATCTGTTTTGAATTGTACCATGAATTATAAAGATGTTTGTCAACATAATTTTGCAAGTCAAAAGAGTCACTGTTTGTCCTAGTGCTATTTAGTTTTGCGCGAAACCCCTCAATGAATTATATCTCTCATCTAGCACAATATATGTTGCCAAAACCGGCTAGCTAGCGAGCTGTTAGCTATGTCATGGCTAAGTTGGCTATGTTCCACACACATATCTCGCCTGAAATGTTTTATCCATAACTCCTGGGGTCACGTTTAGAAAACAGAGCGTAGTATCCATACTAAAAATGTACATACGGACAAAAGCCAAATATAATGTGCACCAAAAAATATTCAACAATTTCTACAATCTCCAAAATGTCTGTAAGCATGGATCAAAGTTTCTCCCTTGAAGTCTGTTTTTAAAGTTTATAAATTTTGCATGGGAAGTGGCGTACATCCCTTTCAGGCCTCATATTGTGTGTACACAGTGTTTATAAATGAGACCCCAGGGGTCCGTTTCACAAAGCAGGTTCAACAAATTCTGAGTCTAATCCTAAACTCTGAGTTGATCTACTCTGAGATAGGAAACTCTGAGTTTCCGGTTCCAGAACAGCTGATTTGAACCAGTTTAATCAACTCGGAGTAGTTTCACCTGGAGTTAAGCGCGTGCACCACAACTGTAAAAAGCCAGCATCAATGGAGCCCTGATTCGACGAGTCACCATGGCAATGGGGAAGAGGAGGGCTGCGTTTTTCACCCCACTAGAATTAGAAATCTTAATGCGCTCATATGGCGAGTTTGCACACGTTTTCAAAAAGAAGTGCAACACCGCTGCAGCTGCAAAAGAGAGGGAGACGGCGTGGGAGAACATTGCTGCTCGGGTCAGTGATTAAGTTTAAATGTAGTCCTTTGCAATCACAATAATATTACAGGGGAAAACTGCTTGAATGGTAGCCCATTAATTTATTTCATTTAGGTGCAATCCCGCGGGGGAGAAGCGCACTTGGCAGCAGTTTAGGATGAAGTATAAAAACATTGTTCAAACAGGTAAGACCTCGGCATAATCTCATGGGGGTACCTCATTTAGATCATGTTTTATATTGTAAAGTAAATATTAAGTGGCTGTTTGACTGTGCAGTTGTTTTATCCCCAACATAATGCTGTTTTCACACACATAAATGTCTTCTCATCTATATCATGTTCTGTTAAATAATGAAGCCTATTTAAACTAACACAGACTTCTACTCAGCCAACAGAAAGAAGGCAGATGCCCGTAAAACGAGCACACTTTTCTGACCGCCCTGCATATAGTTGGCTTACTCAAGTGCTCAGCATCTCCGACATTGTCCAAAAACTTCCATTTGCAAAGAAACGCAGCGCAACACACAATATCTGCTGGGATGTGAGAGCATGACTACGATTGGTAATATTGCAGATGTAAGGACGGATTAGGTTGTGTATGTAGATGATGGACTGTGATGTGAAACGGTTCCGCTCAAAAAGATAATTGTCTGGAAATGCTAGAACATGGTCTGATAACCATCTCCCGACGAATATTTAATTCTCTGCGCAGTAATTCTGCACCTTCATCCACGGGATCGTTATCAAAAGGACATGCCATGTTAGTGGAAAAAGTCGCCACCTACTGTGCCTGATGGACTTCTAATATACTGACTCTGATTTCTTTAATGATTTTTTTAAAAGACAGACGGCAGAACTAGGCTACGCCAAAACTCGTCTGCTGACTGAATGAATGAGGAAATCAAATGGAGTGTGTGGCTCTGAAAGAGGGCGGAGACAGAGAGAAACTCGAGGTTCATTGAGAAGAACCTGGTCCCGACCAGGTTAGGTTCATAGAGTCTGTTACTACGGTAACTGACCGAGAGCTTAAGTTACCTCTCTCTCTGAAACAGGCTAGAGTTACCCCTCTTTCTCTGGTTTGAGTTACCTACCTTTTTGAAACGGAAAACTCAGAGTTTCCCTCATTTTAGGGTTAACAGACTCTGAGTTTTCACTAAACCTGCTTTGTGAAACAGACCCCTGGTCTTTTCATCAGTTGAGAAGGGACAGAATGGACAAGTCCCGTTGCTCATGTGAGTACATCCCGGTACGAAACACAAAGACATCTTATTGCAAATGTCACTTATGTAACTTTTGGGTGTGTAGTTGCTCTAGTTAAGTATTTTCACAGCTTTATACTTAAACATTTGTACGACAAACTGATACTTTCTCTGGCACTATTCAAATAGTTTCAAATAATTATTTGTCACTTACCGTTAACTACTGTACATACGTTTTTTTCTGAAATAAGGTCCCCTGGTGGTTCAGTGGAAGGGGACGAGCTTTACCTTTTTATTGCAGCTGCGGAATGAGTGTGGTGAAGAAAAGTGGCACTTTTTATCATAAAAAAAATCACCAAACACAACTGCACATTTTCCTGCAGGAGTATAAACCAAAATCAGGGAGAAATTAACCACACTGGGAGCTACAATTATGTTTCCCTAACATTAGCATTAAGCTACATGTGGAAAGCCATGTACATAATTTAAACACTTGCACTAACGTGCCTGGAGCAGATGACTGTATAAAGAAATCCGTCACAAGCTGACGTCAGCTGGTAGCCAAAGTACAAAAAACTGAGCATTGCACTGGCACAGAGCATTCAGATGATCAGATTTGCAACCAAGTTTACACATTTCTCTGTTGTTAGCATGTAGCTACATGTAGCAGTGTATGTACACACCTGTAGCAACATGCCTGGAACAAATCTGACATCAGCTTGTATCTAAATAAGAAAAACAAATTTGTAAATGTGTATTCAGAACAGTCTGATGCCTGAGGTTTTTCCTCACAGGGATTACTTTTTCATACATTTACCCTCTGAAACTTTGGCTATGTTTAACATGAACATCCAACGTTGTAACAATATATTTATGACAGGAAATAAAGAAAGCATAAAAGGTCTCCTTTACTATTCAGATAGACCGAATATCAGATTAAGCAGGTGTAACTGCACTGTTATCATAAAGACATTTACACAGCTTTGACCTTTTACGTTTTCCTGTTTGAGGTAACTGGGAATACTGGGAAGTTTCCAGAGAACAATCCTTTGTGTATGAGATGTCCAATTGATTTTGCACAGATGAGTGCACTTTGTTTATAAAAACCCACAGACTGCAGTTGTTGCTTGGCACCGGGCTCAACAGCAGCAGTGATAACCTAGATTTTATGGAAACGGGGTTGCGGCTTGTTGCCAGAATGAATTCCCAGATCAGCTGGGAAATCTGGAAGAGCACAGAGAATGAGAAATGATCCTCCCTCCCCCAACAACTACAGTCAGAGCTGAGTAAACAGGGGAATATGCTACTACACAACTACTCCAGTGAAGCTGCACAGTGGCCAACAGCAGATCATAGTGTGTTTGTTTTTCCTGGAAATTATTGTGAAGCTAATGATCAGTGCGACATCAGCTCTGTGTGGACGAATCCATGAGAATGAAAGAAAGTGTCCCGGCTCAGCTAAACTGTATCTGAGAAGCACAAATATTGAAAAGACACTTCATATCTCTGCCATAATTCAGTTGAAATTGCCCCGCTGCCTTTGCAAACCTAATTTTATACATTGGGAGAAACATGAATTGGATTTCAGCTCTCTGAAGCTTCCCTTTCCTTCATGTTTTTAAAGATTATATTTGGATGAATTGCCACTGCATTTTGTGCTCAGCTCTTTGAAGTTTAGAAACGGATATCATTAGAGGCCGCACTGAGGTTTAGGTTTAGATTTTTCAATTACACTGAACCCCTTAAAAGTGTTTCTGTCTGCACCAGTGCAGTGCCCTTTATGAAACAATACTACAAATGAAAAAATATGAGTTTAATGAGCACTGTGGCAAAGCAGGAGAAATTAGGCCATCAGCCTTCACTGTGGTACTGGTAGAACAACTCTACAAGTTTAGTGCACCATTACCCTTTTTGATTGCTATGGTGACACAGCCAAATTACAACCTGCACAGAAAGAGTGGACAGTAAATAGTTCCTGTCTGCAGGAGGTTTGTTACAGCACTGCAGCTCTGCTCGACACCCGTGTGCCATGATACTGAGTAGAACACAACACCGTGTAACAAAGGAAAGATGCCTGCAACCAACAGTCAGTTCTGAGGTCTAATAGTCAGAATGTTGGTGCTTTTTCCAATCAAAACACTTAATTTTCATATATGTTACATCTGTTTTAATATATGTTTTAAATGTTTGTCAGTCTTCAAATTTAACATGTTTTTTGCATGAAAAATATATATATGTTAACCAGATTAATTTACCCTCTATTATGAAAGTCGATTTATTCATCAGTTGACTGAAAGGAACTTAATCAGCAACTATTTTGATGATCTACATAAGTGTTGTAGTTATCTATCAAGCAAAAGTGCTGACATTTACTGGTTCCAGCTTCTTAAATGGGAAGATTTGCGGGCTTTCTTTGTCACTTCTCATCCATGACGTGGGTTTGGACTGCTGGTCAGACAAAACAAGAAATTTAAGGACATCAGTTTAGGCTCTCAGAGGTCACTACGTTTGAATAGTTGTTGTTTTATTGTATTTTTTTGTAGTATGTGTCGTATTTGTTGCATTTTAAATGTGTTTTGATTGGCTGCTACCTCGCTCAGGTCTGTCTTGTAAAGAGATTTTCAATCTCAGTGGGATTTCCTGGTTAAATAAAGGTTAAATAAATAAGTAAAAATCAAAAGTGCTGCAGCTGTGTGTGTATGATCTTTTTTTTTTTTTAAAAAAAGATATTTTTATGGGCATTTTTGCCTTTCATCAATAGGAAAGCTGAGCGTGAAGTGGGGAGGGAGAGTGGGAATGACATGCAGCAAAGGGCTGTGGGTTGGAATCGAACCTGGGCCACTGCGGAAACAGCTTTGTACACGGGCGCCTGCTCTATCCACTAAGTCACTGACGCGCCACGTATGACCATATCTGAATGTGTGAAAACCTTTTGGTTCAATATATTCAAATGTGTAGAAGGATATCTGAACAAATACATTTAATTTTTGAATCTGTGAGGAGATCTGTAGCTGTGCATTACATCTTGTGAATAAATGAAACAGACAGAAGGAGAACAGACGGCAGCTTTTAGTCATGACTACAGTTAACTGACAATTGATTAATTGATGAAATGTTTAATTTAATTGATCAAAAGATCTGATTCTGAAATATGTGTAGTCTACTCCCACATTATAGCTATCAGTAGAATTTTGAAAGCATGTTTCAGTGACTAGCATTAGCAAACAACGGGCGCAGTATAACAATTTTATGACGAGGCAGCCATCTTGGGGTCTGGAAGAAGAGCACAGCAGTGACACTGGAAAATAAAGCAGGCATTATTCAGTTGTATTCAATGTGTTTCATATGTTGAGGCCTCTTGATATTTATATGTTTCATACACAATGCAGTGCTGTCAGAGAATATGCGTGATGTTGCTCTGACCTTTGATTGAGAATAAAAAGTTGTTAGGTTTGTCTTGTAATCAAAATTAACAGATTAATTGATCGTTGCTTTGCTTGGCCTGCTGCCCTGGCAACATGGCCCCGGATCGGCGGATGAAAATAGATGGATGGTTACCAGTGATCGATTAAGAAAGGTGCTTGTAATTTGCAACCATAGTCAGTCCACATTAGCTATTCATGACGAAGCATGAAGTGTGGGACCAAAGTGTTTGAACCCAACTTTGATTTATACACGTAGATTTGACTTGTAACTGTAAACTTGGAATTCACACATACAGTTGAGTTCTTCGTGAACTTTTTTGTCCACAATCAGATAGATGTATAACTACAAACCTCATGTGTAACTGAAACTGTAAATTTTGTACAGATCTTCTTTATGCACTTCGACATAGGAAATTATTCATGGAAATCATTTTAATTTGTTCACAAAATATCAACCTTGGTTACACATCAAATTAAATCTGTTCACATATTTTTTGTTTTTTTACACATCCAAGCATTTGGTTGTGGTCGTAAAAATATCTGACACTCGGATATGGTCATGCACAGCTACAATACTTTTGTCCCTATTTTGTTTCCATACAGACTCTGATTATAAAGTTAATCCTTGGTTGCAGCCAATGTTGCTTAGAAGTTTATATATTTGTATCACAAGCAGCACACACAATCCTTGCTCAGTGTTTTGGTACTTATAACACCATAAAGCAACAGAGTCTTAAGTGCCATAGTAATGTACTGCAGGTGACTCATTTTACTGTCCAAAGGCAAAGCTGAAACTTCATGTTTTTCAGCTTCACTTCAACCAACCTCCCACAGTGAGTGAGGTGATGACTGACATGTGCAGGGTCGAGGCTGCTGCGATATACAGTTCATTATACATGTTTGTGTCCACACACACACACACACAGCAGCTAACATAAGCAATACATTGTTTCCTCCCCCGCAGTCACAAAAGACCAGGATGTAAAGTAAACACACCTGTTGTGTACAAAGAGCATGGTGTGATAAGATAGTGGACGCGTAATCTTCTCCGCACTGCCACATTATTTACTGTACTTCTTTCGGTTGACTTCTACCAGCACAGAATTTCAATTAAGCCGGTCGCAGTGCTGTGATTTACAGCCTGTGTTGTATGCGAGTAATAAATAATCATTTTATCTCTACTCTGTGATGCTAATCTGGAGTTTAAGCAATGAGTGAGTAGCTTTGTTCTGAATTCAGCGTGCTTGCCAATTCATCCTGGACCCCAGCTGATGTTTACCCAGGCTGAGCCAGCAGCTGCTCACACGGTCTGCGTCAACTCAGTCATCTGACAAGGCGAGCGCGCTGCCTCTGACATGCATCTGTCACAGCAGCACAAAAAAAAAAAAATCTAAGCCACTCTGAGTTGTCTTTCTCTTTCTCCACTCCTCCAGCATCTGCCTGGCTGCCCAGCATCGCCACAATGAATGAGAGTCGAAGGGAAGCACTGGCGGCGGCGGCGCCCGAGCCCACCACCGCCTCCTCCTCCATTGCTGGCTCCAACACTACCAACATGGCCGGCCCGGGCACCGGCGAGAAGGACGAGGCCTTTTCCAAGCTGAAGGACAAGTTCATGAACGAGCTGAACAAAATCCCATGTAAGTGTGTCTCTATGTCCTCCTGTATGAGAGTGGGATTTTAAAGCTCAAAACGAAGTCAGTTAGCAGCATCTATTGTGATAATTAATTTTTTTAGGTAATTATATAAAGCAAACATGCCAAAAATTTGCTCAACCTAGTCGTTCAAACGTTAATAAATGCTGGTTTCCTCAGTCTTCTATTACAGTAATTGAATACCTTTGGTTTTTACACTGTCCTGGGTTGGGAAAGTTTAAATTTTTCACTATTTTTGACATTTTTTCAGAGCAAACAAGTAATCAAATAGTCAGAAAATGGCAGAACAACCCATACTGAAAATTAATGCCTTTCATTCACGTTTGTACCACTAAGAACAGTTTTTGTAGCAGTGTTCGTTATATTGAGAAGATTTAGACAAATTATAGGGTTGTGAATAACTATACAACACATTAAATACCTCAAGAGAATGTCTGTCTTGTTGCATACAACACCTTAATTGCAGTTCTGTGCCTTATATTGAGAAGATTTAGACAAATTATAGGGTTGTGAATAACTATACAACACATTAAATACCTCAAGAGAATGTCTGTCTTGTTGCATACAACACCTTAATTGCAGTTCTGTGCCTTTATTTTGATGGACGCAGTGATAAATAAGGAATTCTCTGACTTGAAATGAGTCGACGAAATATAATACCTGACACTGACTCGAAACCACAAAATTCATCTAATCAAAATCTTGTGCTGACATGATAAGAACTTGTTCCCACAAGATAATTAACTTTAAAACAGAAAAATAGAAAAAGTCACCTTTTGGGACTTTTGGGGCTCAGTACAGTCCAGTGTTTTAAAAAGGGTTTTTCACACCCATGTAAATGCCAGTAGGCTCTTAGGCGTTTTGGAACCAGAGGAACTTTATCATGGGCTTTATCATCAAGTAACCTTGGATTTTGTTGTGTCCGCCCTGTAAGATCCTGCAACGATCACACTTCTTTGAATGCTGTATTAGGTACTTTTTTAACCCCTATTTGAGTGACATAAGTGTACATAGTCAACCTTTTGCAAAGCCCCGCCCCTGTGTGGTGGTCCAACAAGCTGTCGGAGTAAGCGTGGAGCCCACACTGTAACTAACTGCACTCCCTGAAGGAATATTATCATATTTTTGGAGAAATGAAAGAGTGATTCCAGAGAGAAGCAGACAGAGGGGTCTACAGTCTGTGTTTGAAGGATATATCCAGGATGTCAAACTGACTCAGCAGCAACAACAGGTTAAAAAGACAAAGATAGTTAGAAGCTAAAGCCGAACTATAGGCTACAGATCACAGTGTAAAAGTGAACCACCACATCACTGCTGATCGCCACACAAGACAATGAATATAAAGGGAAACTTTGCTGATGTTGAACCAGCTGTGTGGCATCGCAGTGTGTGCAGATGAACTGTGTTTTGTTTCACCCCAATATTGCCGCCAGCACCTTCTCCAGCAGGGTTTGTATAGGGATCTCCAGGGGAGGCCAAACAACCTTTATGTGCACACACTGCGATGACACACAGCTGGGTGAATATCAGCAAAGTTTCCTGCTTCCCTTCATGGACTGCAGCGATAGCTAGCATATGTCACTGTAGTGTTCCTATAGGCAGTGCGAATGCAGACAGAAAAATACCCCCTGAAGTTATGTAGTTCTCGGGAGAGCTCCCCAGTGGGCTGTTCCCCCAGAACTGTCTGGTTCAACAACACCTAATAATGTTGTTAATCACGCAACAAGCCCAGTGAGATACACATCCAACAATTTAAGCAGCATACAATGACAGATCAATCAGAAGTACTTTAATCTCAAACAGAAGAACATTTATGTATTGCATATTTAAAAAAAAATATCTGTTCAGAAAATATTAAAAATACACTGTTGTGCAGGCTTTACACCTTTCACTGACGCAGTTTGCCTGTAGCCTTGCAAAACCATGTGACGTGTCTATTCATGTGTGACTCTAGTGTAATCATGACTCAAAAATGACTCGTGAGTGAACAAGTGTTCCATGTGACCTCTGATAAAAAGGCTTCTACTGAATCAATTGAACAAATAATTTAGTGCATCTTTCATTTTGTTGCTCGAGTCAACAACAAATTCAAGTATTCCATGCACTGAACGGCTCAGATGGAATTGTCTAAATTATTTGAGGTGAAGAAGGAACATCTGGCAACAATAATTCCAGAGTTTAACATGATAAATTGCTAAATTATGCATAGCTGACTTTATTATTTGCTGTTAAATTTTTTTATCTCACTTGTGCTTTCAGTCAAAACATTTCCACATATTAAAACACATCCTGTTCTTTCATCACCAAACCTCTAACCTGAGGCTTCCACAGCCACATGTTACCGCCTGGAGAATATTGCAGTGTTGAGTATATGAGAATATGGTTGTCATTGTGTCATCAAGGATAAAGCACTGCCTGAAGATTTAAGGGTTTTGCATTCAGCAGAAATCTAAACATAAATATGTCCACATGTTAAAGCAATACTCTCAACAGACATTAAGTCCTGTGGAAGAGAGGCCCTATTTTTACAGCAGAGACACCCATACTCCCCTTTCCAGCGGTTTCATAGTGCAGGAAGTAGTGTAAAAAAGTTTTTTTTTTTGCATTATGGTTCTATATTTACCAAAATAAAACACCTAATTCACAGTCAGATAATTCATTAAGGCTGCAACTAACGATTATTTTCATTGTCGACTAATCATTTTATCAAAAAATGTGTTAAAATGTCAGTCTGTCTCTCCCAAACCCCAAAATTATGTCATCTAATGTCTTGTTTCTTACTCACGCCAAAGGGTTTTGGTTCACCGTCATGGGAGAGTGTGTAAAGCTGCCAATATCTGAACATAAGAAGCTGCAATAAGAGTATTTTGGGGTGCTTTTATAGTACTTTTCTATGAAAAATGACTCAAACCGTTTAGTCAACTACTAAAATAGTCGCCGATTATTTTAATAGTCGATTAGTCATTGATTAGTCAATTAATCGTTTGCTTTTTGAAGTTGTTTTAATCTGAAATTATGACCAGAGAGAATTAAATGTCGGACTCGGACAGATTGTCCTGGTCAAAATCAGATCATACAAAACCTGAGCAGAGCAGGGCTGTTGATAAAGCTGCTTGCTGTGTGTATTTAGAGACAGACAAGGGAAGAGAAGGTGGAAGGTGGACTATTGCACATTAGTTCTCTTAAACCCAGTTCAGACCAAAGATTCAAGATGACACAAGTTCAAAGATACAACTACTTGCAATGCACCTGCTGCAACGTTCTAAAAACCTGCCGGTTCACACCAATGCAACTAGATGAGACCGTGTATCATCTCTATGCAACAACTCTCTGTTCTGATTTGCAGCTTTTCAGTCTTATTTTGTGGCTGAATATAATTTGTAGCTTCTTAAAATATGAATGAGGATAGTGATAGTGAGATACTGGCTACAGCTGCATTTGTAGTAGTGATGGAACAGTGAAAAACAGAAACAAAATGAGCGTCAGACTGTATTTATAATAAATACGCCACAATAATGTAAATAACCAGCGGCAATAATCCTTCAGTGAGAATGTGTGTGTGGGTGGAGTATTAGCACATACAGCAAGCAGCAGCAGGAGTGACCCACTATCTGACACCAGCGCACTGTGAGGACGGAAACAGAGAGCTCGGCGGAGACGGAGCGAGTGAACACTGCGGTCATTTTGACTTGACCAGCAGACTGGGTGGGGTAAGGGATGGGTTGTCGGTGGTCCGCGCATCACTACTGCACCCTGTGGTCTGTTTGCATTGGTCAGTTGCTCAGCCGCACTACATCATGTTCTGTTGCTCTGATTGGTTGTAGGTCTTTCCAGTTGCATCCAGACATTTTGATCTGCGGCTGCTGATGATGCTGCTCAATATCAAAATGAACTGAGAGGTTCAATGCCAGGCTACTTCCATGTGGGCCTGAACAACACTTTGTCATTGATGGAAAATAGGAACACAGTTTTTAATTTGAAAGTGTGCTCTAGTAGCCTGGAAATCCAGACCCAAATCTAGAAAGATTTAGGGTCTGGCTATGAGTAATGCAAATGGCCCAACTCGAGGGGCGGCACCAAGCATGGATTTGAAAATATCACTGCACGCAATTGGATAACACTGCGACCAATCAGAACAATACACAAGGTGACGTATCCAGAGCTTAGCTACCAGCGGAGCTAACTGGTAGATTAGACTCTTGCTGTATCCGGTCGGTCGGCAAAACAGCAAAAACGTCCTTCTTGCAAAGAAAAGACTTGAGCGCCGTCTTCTGTTCCTCTTTTAGAGAAAAAGCCAAGTCTAACTCGTTCATTGTAGCGGCCAAAGCCGTTTCAAACAACTGGTGTTCATCTGTAGCCATCTTGTAGTGTTTACTGACTGATTCTGGACTTCGTCATCGCAGTGCTGTCGTCATCTGTTTAGCTCGCCTCTGGCCCGCCTGTATCAGATACACCGATGTGATTGGTGCAGCTTGGCTCCAACGGCATGGGTAATGAGCATCATTACTGATGCCAGAGTGACTCGCTGAGCAAATTCAAATTGTGCTCTAGCGAGAACTCTGGATTTCCAGGGTAGTGCTCTAGTACAGAAGGTGAATAAATTGGATCAACAGTGTTCAGTACTGTGATTCCAGTGTGGGGATGCTGAGGTTGTTGTCCCCTTTTCTCTCAGCATTGCAAATGCAACGCTGTTCCGACCAATTCTAGCCCAGGCCTGACAACTTTTCCACATCATCTTTAGAAGTAAGTAGACGATTCATTATTGCTCCCATCTTTTGACATCATGAAAAAAATAAACTTGGCCTTCTTTTGGCAGGAGAGTTATCAGAGGCCTGTCCATTATACAGAGTTTTAAATTACTGTTTTCTCACCTCATCCTCTCAATCAAACGCAGTGTTTGCTCCCCTGCACTGCCAAGCTGATGATGAATGCCCCAAGACTTGTTTACTCTGTGGAATATCGATACTGTCTGGAGAAAGTCAGGGAGCAGATTTAACGAGGAATATGTGATAGGAGAAGCTGCATGCTCAGCTAATGCTGCTGCACAAGGTTTTTCTTTTGGGTTTATAACCCAGTTTAAGCCCTGCAGGCTTTGTGGCTGGTCGCATGGGGCTGTCAGACTGGCCTCACTTGTTGCTGCATTTCTGTCCATCAGGATCTGCAGGACATATATCTCTGAGCAGGGGATATTGGCTCAGCCCAATCTGTTGGCTGGTGGCTCAAGCATCCACAAACCAGCAGACTTTATCTCCGTCTTTCTGCATTTACTGTTCTTTTTTCATTTCAGCTATTCTAAACATGTTTCAAGGAAAAACTGTCAGAAAAATATGTTAACATGCATATTTTATTCAATAATCTCACCTCTGATTATTCTAATGTGCTGGGGTTTATTCATAAAGAGACGCTCTCTCATCCTATTTGATGCGCTGTAGGGCTGCAAATAATAATTCTTAATTAATTTGTTGATTATTTCTCAATTAAGTTAATTGCTTGTTTTTAAAATGTCAGAAAATGGTGAAAAATGTCCATCATGAGTTTGCAGAGCGCTTTTTCCCCCCGTCTGACCCACAGAAGAGACGAACCAAAGACAAGCAATTTACTATGGAAGCATAGGGTGCTCACTTGAGAAAAAAAACTATCGATACCTGTACTTGCTCATGATAAGTAATAAAACAAAATAGGAAATAAGTGCCAAGATATTTCCAAGATATTTCAATAGTTGTTATTTAGAGCCATTATTCGACTAGTCGCCCACATGTTTACGATATTAATTTAATTATTAAATGATATATTTTGGTGGTTTGAGTTGAAGGTGTGAGAAAGAATAGTATCAGTAACATTGTTAACACTGTGCTACATTACAGAGAAATACAAAACCGTACTAATGAACCTTCATTAATATAGGCCTATATTTTATCTCCAAGTGCACGTCACACACTGAGCGAGCCGCCTGTTAATGACGCTGTGGGCTAATGGGCATGTAGCTACTTCCATGTTTCAGATGATACGTCATGTTTGTAGTCGACCAATGAAGATGAGTTTACATATCACCTTGGGTTCGTCCTTCACCTTCTCAAAATGATCCCACACTTTGGATTTCCTGCCCGACATGTTATTAACTAGCCTGTGGAATAACCGCAGGTACCAGCCCTGGAAATTAACCTGACTCCTTTTTCTTCTGCGACTAAGCAACCAATGAAATCTTGCCGACTAATGACCTTTCTGTTCGACTACTGTGTGGTTGAATATTAGGGGCAGCCCTAGAAATAAGGTCTCTAATTATAATTACTTTTCTGGGGGTTGAGGTCAGATGTAGTTCCCCTCATGTTGACTCCATGGCTACATCTTTGTCTTTCGTGATTTACAAAGATGTATAAAACAAGAGAAGCAGCTGAAAGTGGCACAAAATGTGAGCAAAATCCTACCCTCTGCAACAAAAATAAAGCCGTTTAATTAATTTATGAATAAGCCCTCCATGTCCCCAGAAACATGAGCACACACACCCCAACACACACGTGCAGAAGTCCGACTGTGTAATCACACTAAACCATATTGTGACTTGCCGTTGAGCGGAGAGGTTGCCTCCAAGGAAACCAGCGTATTGAATTTCTTAGTAAGTTTTCTAAACACCCAAGGCTTTGCTCCCACGATAACAATTAACCTCTGAGCGCAGAAGCTGTTTGATCCATGACTGCTGGCTCCACCAGCCATTACTCCAAATAACACAGACAAGCGATTGACATTTCAGGAATAAATAACAGTCTTTTTTTCCTCTCCTCTATCAGGAGCTTTGTGCTTTTAGGCTGCCGGAGGTACTCACATTTAAAAAGGCTGCAGAAATATTAAAATCATCTTGGAATACTTGTTTTGTCCCCTCTAGTGGAGCCATCTGTCTTCTTAATCCATTTAATTTTAATTGTTTGTCTTATTTGTTTTTTGTTTGTCTATATTTGCTGTGCCCCACAACAGCTTCTTCCTGTGCACTCTGGTACTGAATTTTAGTTTCAGTTTTGGGACTAGAACTCTCTTAGGACTGACCGACAGTGTCTTCCACTTCCGTGCTGGCTGACAGGAATGTTATACAGCCGACTACAAGGCTACACAGTCTGTGGTCTAACTTGAGAGGAAGCTAAAGGAAAAATACAAAAAAAAACGTCAGAGCTTGATCGTGTCTCAACTTGTTTGACTTTGTGGCTGCTCACAGTCAACAGACAGCAGAGTTTATTAAGGGGGATTACGGCGGTGGATCAGTGGAGCCATTCGTCTCCGCCTGCCTGCTGCTCTGGCGACGAGCCTTGCTGTCGTCTCTCTGCCCTCGCTTTGCTAAAGTTTGCCTGTCGTGAGACGGCATCAGAGGCTGGTCAAACCGCAGCCAGCTCGGTCTCAACCAGCACCAGCTTCACTCTGACTCTTCAGTCAACAGATGGGAAACAGATCTTCTGTCTTCTCTGAGGTTTTTCAGCATTTGAGGGTCAAATATATGTTATGAGTCTCTGTGCTGCAGCTTTTGTAAACATCATGACTTGTTTGTGCCGCGTGCTATAATTTTGACACCTGTGAACACTCAGAAATAGCTGCTCTCTCTTATTAACTGGCATATATTCTGCCTGTGTTGTGCTCTCTGTTTACTATTTTAGATTATTGAAATATGCTGACGACATGGCCTGAATTGGTCTTTTACAGCAAACAGACCCATCAGGTGAAGCTGCCTACCTGACCCACACTAAGGCCCTTCAAACATGGTGTCGCATCAGCAAGTTTGAAATTAATGTGGCCAAGACTAAAGAATTGATTATTGGTATGAAACAAGATCTGAAGACCGAGCCACTTTCACTCGATGGTCAACGTGTTGAAACTGTGGAAAAGGTTTAATACCTTGGTACAGTTCTGGACTCCCATGTGAGCATCTCTTTTTTCAAAAGATGCTCACAGCGACTTCATCCTCTTAAGAAACCCAGTGGCCTAGGTGTTCGTCAACAGACTTTAGAAAAAGTGTATAAACCTATGGTTGAGAGTGTTTTAACGTTTCACCTTCCTGCCGGGTTCGATCACCTTAACTGTACATCCAAGAATAAACTCTCTAGGAGTGTAACTATGGCAAGTAAAATAGTTGGCAAGCTTCAGAAGCCCTTGACCCAACTCTTTACAGAAAGGATAAGGAAGAAAGTGAGGAGTATCTTGGCAGATAGCTCCCTCTCTCTTTGTAGCCAGTAACTCAACAATGTGACTGATGAGTTTTAAACCACAGACAGACGATGAGCTGATTTAATGTGTTTAAGTATTCTGTAGTGACGTTTGTCTTGCTGAGTATTTGTTTGCTGTTCTATGTTTGGTGAGTTGAAGACAAATTTCCACCTATAGTGGACAATATAGATCTAGTTTATTCTATTCTTTTTATAATGTTACAATTAAGGATATCAGTTTTGGTTAGTTTTGCTTTCAATGGCCCCCAGACACCTATAAACTGGTAACCAACCAGTTAACTCTTAAGAAAACAATGCGTGAAATACTGGAGGCCTTTCCCTTTCGTCCAGCACTTCATTGACTCAGTGAGTTTTAGCACCGTATTTCAAAGTGCCCTCTATTAAGAGGTGGTGAAATTTGAATGTTTTGTGATGTAAATGTTTTGCCTTTTATTTTGTTTTCTGTTGGCTATGCTGACAGACAGCGGGCTAGCTGCATTAACATGCAGAAACATAGTGCCCAGTGCCCACCCTCCAGTCTGAACTGGTGAGCTAACATTAACTAACATTTGGCCGCCCTGCTCTGCACATCAGCCGGGTCGGGTGGGAGCTACTCGTTAAGGATTACCAATGGTACGTCATCCCAGTGGTGAGATGACATTGCTGTGGAAACATGGTGGCCACCTTCTAGTCTACCCACAGGTAGTCCCAGTGAGTAAGGGGCTTCATTGTGAGACTCAAAACCCCATTAGCCTTGTTAAGTATGTTAGCAACAGTAGCTGTCCTCTCAATGCTAACAGTGCTATCAGAGCTAGCTAGCTGTACTAACATAGGCCTAGTTAACAATGCAGCTCAAAATTGGGCACAATGTTTCCACATGAACACTGTTGGCTTGGGACGGCGTTTCATGCGGCAAACACTGAATGAATGGCGATGCTAGCTCCTCTGATACACAGTGCAGTAAACTAAGGATTGGCAAAATTAACCTGTGGGCCAACATGTTTAACTGGTCACAAATATTATCAGCAGTTAACTGACTAATGGTTAACCACTGACATCCTGAATTGCACCTTCGAAATTGCCAGATAGGGCATTTGGCCTTGGCTGAGGTTTGTGCTCTCTGAGTGCCCTTCTAGCTCCATAATGCTCAGTGTAAATACACCTTTACTCTAAAGGTGAAAAAAAAGCCTCTTTATGCACAGCATTCAACCGCTCTGCTTTTCTGCTCTGCTTAAATTACAGTCATTGCTCTTCTATCTACATCGCTATTACATCCAGTAAATCCACCTCACGCACTGTTAATGTAGTTCCACTTCCACTCACAGGAGTTCCAGAAAATGTACCGTGTCAATCGGTCTGCATTTTCAGATGATAATCAGGATAATGGACCACGCGGAATGGAAAATACCTAATTCAACCAAATCACAAAGAAATAGACCGTGCCATTTTTGTTACAAAAGGAGAAACTCACACACAGGACGTCTGAATACAGCTTTCATTATAATCAGCTCTGAGTTTCTGCATCGTCATTGTTGTGCGTAGTTGGAAGACGCTCCCTGCTGCAGTCATATTGTTTGCTTAAACAAGCCACAGCGGGGAGAGGGCACGGACAGAGTGTTGCTCTCATAAGCATAACAAGATATAATGTCAAGGTTAATTGACCAACAGGGTCTTGTCACATTGGATTAGCGTGGCCTGCTGGAAGTGGATATAAACCAGATGCAATATTACACACACACACACACATACACACACACACACACACACACACACACACACACACACACACACACACACACACACACACACACGCCCTTTCAAATGCTTCCATCAAACTCCATCTAGTTCATAAAACCCTTCTCTCAGATGTAAAGTGCTGTATATTACCAGAGATGTAGAGGAGGAAATCCTTTTAAATACAGAGTTGACTCAGAGCAGAGACGTCTTATACGGCTACCATCAGTCTTTATAGGGCTACCACGATCAGTCAACTAATCAATGACTAATCAACTATTAAAATAATCGGTGACTATTTTAGTAGTCGACTAATCGGTTTGAGTCATTTTTCATAGAAAAGTACTATAAAAGTACCCCAAAATACTGCAGCTTCTTACGTTCAGATATTGGCAGCTTTACACACTCTCCCGTGACAGTGAACTAAAACCCTTTGGCGTGAGTATGAAACAAGACATTAGATGACATAATTTTGGGGTTTGGGAGAGACAGACCGACATTTTTCAACATTTAACACATTTTTCGATTAAATGATTAGTCGACTAATCGAAGAAATAAATCTTTATGACATAAATCGGAAGTATTCATCAAAAATGTATGCTAACCAAAATACAAATATAGGGAGTAAATAGTAAATATAGAAGTCCTTGAAGTTATTTCTCATTTTCAGTCACAAAACCAAAACGAAATTGAGATGAAATCAGTTGGAACAACAAACCCACCACAAGGTTTATTCGGTAACTGATCTGAAGCTTTTTACTATATCACAAACGTCTTCCTCAGCAGATGTAGTAGTCCAGTTATTATGAAAATATGGACGTTTAAATGCCCATTCTTTTAAGCACCTTCATGACTTCTTGTTCTTATGTTGGACAACATTAATTCCCAGCAATCAAAATACTGAGGCTTAATACATTTAACTCCTTTACCCTGAACTAGAAGTTAAAATCTGCATAATTAAAGCTCTGGATGAAGGGTAATTCAAGCTTATTCATCCATTTCGAGTGTTATCACTCAATTAAATGTCCATTATAAGTGGTTTTCAGCATCATTGATATAGGTTAGAAGGCGACTAGCAAGTTCAGAATGCCATTATCAAAGCAAGAAATGCCCACTGGCATTGTTAGCAGTGTTGTTAAGTTTCACTTTTGTTCCGTTCAGGCACAAAGACTCTCGCAACGAAGGTCCGTGGAGCTGCAAGGTTCAGCTTTAGACAGGAAGCGGAAGTGCCCAGTGAAGTTCCCAGTGAGCCAAACAATCCCTGAAGCGCTGATCTGCTGCGATAGTTTCAAGTGCAAAGGAGCAGAATTGTGTTTTAGAGTACCATGTCACCCCTGTAGTTTGTTCAAAAATTAAATTGTGTTATTTCAGAGAAAGTGAGGTGCTAAAAAAAAAAGGTACTGTTGGATACCAGTACAGATTTTCAGGTACTGAAACCGGCAAATGTGACTAGCACCCAACAATTCCAAAAACTGTACAAGAAAGATTTTGACCACAATAACACCAATGGAGGGGAGAGAAAATATTCTAGCGCTTTGCAAGCACAAGCGCATCATTAGTGTAAGACACACCTTATAGCAAGTTGCTCTGTTGTATGAAATCCCTGCTGCACTGGGGCTGATGGGTTGATCCAAAACGAGTCAAGCCAGCACATGTGTTTGGAAAAAGGCTATATTTAAAGCCCATTGGCAGACTTGGAGTAGGTAGAAGGAGGGACTACAGTACAGTAAATGTCACTCACAGTATCTGAAGTACTTTCAAGGTTTCTCATTGTTTAGAGCTCTGGTGCCGCACCATTTCAGTGAAAGTGCTGAAAAGTGAGCCTTGAGGAACAGCAAACATGGATTTCATCATGCACAACCCACCCATTAGAGAAACTCCATTTTCCATGCCATGTCGCTCAGTGGAACAAGAGATAAGTGCTGGGAGCTGAAGTGCAGTGCGCATGCTGCCAGTACTCCCTCTCGCTCCCTCTTTCACTTTCCCGCTCTATTTCTCCCTCTCTCGAGAAAAGATACTCACACAATGTAGTTAATTAGGGGATGCTTTTTATTGCTTTCTGGGACTCAGGTTTCTTTAATTAAGGAACACTGAAGTGCCTTTCACTGGAAGACGAACAGTTGATGAATAAGATAAGGGCTGGGTTCATGCATTCATGGTTTCCACTGTAACTGTTTAAATGGCGTTCCATCAGGCGTCGTGAGCTTTGACGAAATGCTGGAAGGACTGAAGAGTGACATATGCATTGTGGGGGTTATGAAAGAAAGAGTTTACAGTGTTTCTATTTTGATTTCTCTTTATCAGAACTTCTATTAAGGCAAGAAAATAAATCACAGTTCCTTCAGAGAGGTGATTGCTTATCACCGTGTTTGCCAGTACGAAATACAAAACTGTCACAACTCAGACACTTCCATTAAAAAACTGTCTCCTTACCTTACCTTGTTTTTGTATGCGCAAGGTAAAAGTAGACGTTTTGGTGCTGAAATGAACCACAGTATCCTCAGAGGTGTAAGAAACAAATGCTCCTGTTTTATCCAAGGTTAGAGGTCCCTGCTGTTCAGTGCTACAAGGTCAGCAAGACTGTCCTAAAAACACTGGAGATGTTGCCAGAATTCCTGCAGGGTCAGGTATGTGGGCTCTGAGCATAAACACCACTGGTGCTACTTCCTTTACTACTTTTCTAATTGTTAATAAATCATGACTTAAGCTTTATAGATCCGTTGTAAGCCAACCCAGTTGCAACGAAAAATGTTGTTATTGTTATTTTTGCAAACCATGGATGCGTTACATTTGTATGTTATCTAGTGGATACATAAAACATTACATTTCAACAATGCTGTGGTTAATTTGTGGTTAGGTTTAGGCACAAAAACCACTTGGTCATGGTTAGGAAAAGGTCACATTTTGGCATAAAGTACCCGTTTTGGGGCAGAATCCTGGCAGGTGAAGCAGTGACAGGTCGCTACAAAATACATACTTTTGGAGCCCTAACAGCCATCAGAAAAACACCAAAGGGTTGCTACAAAACAGCCACGTTTGGAGCCTAAAAAGCCACTGGAAAAACACAGATGGGTTGCTACAAAACACCCACGTATGGACCCTAAAAGGCAACTGAAAAAATACTGACTGGTTGCTACAAAACACCCACGTTTGGAACGTTAAAAGCTGCTGGAAAAACACCAACGAGGCGCTACAAAACACCCAAGTTTGGAGCCTAAAAGCTCCTGGAAAAATGTAGATGGGTAGCTATAAAACAGCCGCATTTTGAGCCTTAAAAGGAACAGAAAAATACTGACTGGTTGCTACAAAACACCCACATTTGGAGTCTAAAAAGCCGACTGAAACAACGACTCGCTCCGGTTTTGTTGTTTGTTGGTCTCGAACAATGGTCTGCTGTTTGGCAAGTGACACACCGTCCACCATCCCCTCCACCTCCCGATGACAAAGTCAGCCTATATATTATGTCTCTTTAAACATTGATATGATACATATGAAACATGCGAATGTAACGTGGTTTGCAGAAACGCACAATGCCAACATTGTCTTCTAGCGACAGAGCTGAGGGTCCCATGTGACAGAATGTACTGTCTGACTTCTGACCTTCTTGACCAAAATCTATTTATTAAAAGCATTAATAAAGGTTTACTAACATGTATACCTACATTACAAAAAAAGGATAACACTAGCATTTATAAATCCTTACCTTACCTGTCCTGTAATACTCAAAAGTTGGCTACTAAACAAGATTTCCAATTCACCACAATAGAGATTCAGTCTGTTTTTTGTAAAAGCCAAAGAAACTCTACCTGACCCAGAGTTTATTCTCAGTATAGTTTCAAGTTTTTAAGGGAAATGCTGTCAGTTTTGGATGGCTCACAGTAAACGAGTCCCATCCAGTGTCACCTCCATCACCACACCGCTCCGGGGCGAGGCCAAAGCTGTAGATCCTGAAGTTATTTTAGAGCATCACTCACTGTTTTTCCTTGGAGGAGAGTGCTTATTGATTTTGTCAACAGAGCATCGATTCTTCTCCCCTCTCTTTCCCTCTTTCTCTTTCTTTTTTCTTCTCTTTCTCTCTCTCCCCTCAGACTTCAGTGAAAAAAACGCAGCTGATTGCTGGTGAGCAAAACCCCAGAGTGATAGACTGTAATATAGTTTTCTGTTTTGATGGGTCTTTTTGGAGTTTTTCAGATAAAGTCTTCAAAAGACTTGTCTTATTTCATCTATTGGTTTGTTGGATTTATGACCACTATTGGGCTTCTTCCTTAAATGAACCATGAGCTGTATTTTGTCTCTCTCTAGAAGAAGATTTTATATTTCTTTCTTCGGTATTGAGCTTTTTTCAGATGCTGCAGTCCAGATTGGCTCAGTCAGAACTATTCCCTTTGCTTTTAGAGCAGTGACAAAACCAAAAACATGCTCCTAAAATTGGCTCATTTGTCTGTTATTCCTCTCTATTAAAATGAGGGGTGGGTTGCCAGGTGTTTGGTGTCTGCTGAGTACAATGGAGGAGCTGCGATTATGACTGCTGAAGGGAGAAGTCTGTTGCGAGGTCTCTTATTATCTTCAGCCCATCTGGACTTTATGTCTCCGCTGCTTAAAACAACCCACTCTCTCCCTCCATCATGTGTTAGTGTGTGGATGTGTGGTGTATACTGTAGCTGAGTGCGTGCACACCAGGGAGTGCTAGCTGTCTGCTGACTATATATTGAGATAGGTGTCACAGTGTTTGCAGCGGGCTATTAGAGCCGTCACTGTGTTGTCAAGCCGAGTGTCTGTAGGTGACATAGTTGACGGGCCGGTTGTCCCGTTTCCTTCTGTCAGGTTCACACAGTATACAGTAACAGCATATGGTGGAGGAAGCAACAACTCATATGCCACTCACATCAGATTTACCTCACTGATTCATCATCTTAGAATTTTATTTTACTTTTGGTTTTAATCATGAAATCATATATCTGAGCAGCAAATCTCAAGGTCCTGCAGAGTCTGAAAAAGAATGGACTTTAAGATATATATGTGTTTAGTGACTTTATTGTGGTCTTTACATTGAAATAAATAGACTTATAATACCTGCCTAAAGCCCAGTACATACCAAACTAGTATTACCGGGGGACCTTATGTGATTTAGAAATAACCCCCTCACATCTGTGTCTCGTGTGGTGCATTCACACAGGATGAGCAAAGTCTGTTTTACTGATAATAACCCCTAAATATGATGCCAAGGCACAGCATAAGCTACAGGCCTGACATTACTGTTGATAGGCCACCAAATTACTGTTGAGCCTGTTCAAAGATAGAAAAATGTTCCTTACCACGTCTATTATCCATCTCATCTCCTTTCGAAATTTCACTTCTCTGATGGATTTGAGCTTGCGCTTTCTACGAAGGGGCCTCCATGCTGTGCAGTGAAATGAGCCTCCTGAATTTGCACCCAAAAAACTTTTATCTATAATTGCCAATGCAGCATCCATAACTCTCGTCCAGGAAAGAGGCAGGATAGAATTCCAAATTAATGAGATACAGATTTACAACAGGTTTGTTTACAGTTTTCTTTATTTTGTCTTAGAGAAGTTGTGTTAAATGAATACTTCAGCACCCGAAATGATCATTTGTAAATCAGTTATTCATCATATGTTACTTTGAATTCATGAAGAAAACACTGTTTTTCTCACATGCCTCCATAGTGAACAAAGAATCCAAAAACTGAGAAAATTCTTGATGAACTGAAGTGGTTCTGTATTTGAAAACAGCAAAACAAACTCTCACACAAATCGTGTCTCATTTATCCATATTCGAAGTAGCACTGAACTGAAAGTAAAACTCACCTATGTGCTCCTCAGTGCAAAACTCCCTTAATAAAAACAGTAATTTTACCTCACTGCATATGGGAGCTGCTGGTTTACCAATACTGTGACTGGTAGTTTGTTTGTGTTACTTTGTGACTTTGCTGAATTCAAATTAACCCTTTGAAACACCAAAGTCACACAATAACACAAACTAACTAACTGATCAAGGCAGAGGTAGACCAGCAGCTCCGGTGTTCATCGAGGTAAAATTACTGTTTTTGTTAATGAAGTCTGGCTTTGAAGAGAGAGCATAGATAAGTTTTAGTTCCCCGTCAGAAGGGGCTGTCTGATTGGGAATTACTGAGCATATGATTGGACAAATGGCACTTTGATTATATTGAACAAGTTGTGTGAGAGTTTGTAAACAGATGTTTTGATGTAGTTTTGCTGTTGTTAAACTTGGACCCCTATGACTTCAATTCAGCAAGAATTTCCTCTGTTTTTGGATTCTTCGTTCATCGTAGAAGCATGCGAGAAAAATGATGTTCTCTTCATGAATTCAGCATAACACGGAGTGAGTAATTGATATACAAATGATTATTTTGGAGGGTGAAGTATTCCTTTAAGTTACTACCCTGACAATGCTGGATAAAAAGTTATATAAACTGGGGGGCTACTACTATACCAAAGCTGAGTGCCGCAATAAAGATATAAGGTATGGACAAAACACCGACTTTAACTTGTGGAAAACACATCATAAATTAATGAACATGTCTCTCCCACCTTCCTGCAAGCACCTGAATGCACCATCAAGGAAGAGTTTTCCAACTGAACAACAATGAAGTGATACTGTCCGAAGTAAAAGATGTTATGGATTTTTTTTGAAGTTTCAAGACTCGTAGTTGATTTCTATGTTGTCTTGATGGTTCAAGAAACTCACAGAAGGTTATGACACATGATAAGCAGTGTGAGCAGTGTCTGGCAGCTCTCCTCACACAAAGACAATATGAAACAGCTGGAGGGCTTAAAAGAAATATTTTGACAAGGACATGATTACTTGGAAATTTGTGATTTGACTGTGGGATTGCTGACAGGTGATACAAAATGTTTAATTAAAGAGACCTTCCTGCTTTTGTTCTCTAACGTCCTCTGGACTGAACTGTAAATGTTCAGGTTTAATTCAGTGAGATTAGGCTCCTTTATACGTGGAGCAGTTCTGCCTCTGTCAAAGGTTTTTGTCTAAAACTCTAAGCCTTAAATCTCAACATAAAAGGCTCATTTCATACAGGTCTTTTTAAAGGTAATGTGGGAGCCAAGAGCGTGTGAACAATGTGTGTCAAACCCCCGTGAACCCGTTTGATTTTTACTGCATCATTGGCTTGTCATGGTCGCACCACTGTTAATGCCTCTCAGGCCCACCCTGCAAAATTACCACCGCTCTCGGTCCCGACGAGTTCTGTGTTGCCGGTGATTGCCGTGAAAGTGTCAGCTGTCTGTGAATCTTTTGTTTAAATGGCAAGTGGAAAATGCCAACATCTGTTACTTCCACTAAATTGGCTGGAGCTGTTCAGTCGGGTCTTGTCCTGCTAGTCAGGACCGATCGTTAGCAGTCTGCCACTTCTTGATGGACCTGGGCACTGGCTTAGGTGCTGATCCAATGTGCCAGCTCTGCGGGCACACACATTTTCCTCTGCTTTTATCTCACCTCAGTCAGTTGGTGTAATCATTACTCTTTGGAACTTCAAATGCTACTTTGGCCCAGTTGGCTGAAATGTTGTTTTCCTCCCTCCATGATGCTACAACGTTTTATTCCTCCCAGAAGTTTAATCCAAGCTCTTTCCCCTGTTTGTTCTTTCCACAGTGCCATCATGGGCCATTGTCTCTATTGCCTTCGTGGCGATCATTCTGGTGTTAGCATGCTGCTTCTGCATCTGCAAAAAATGGATATTCAAGAAGAAAAACAAAAAGAAGGGCAAAGACAAGGGCAAGAATGCCATCAACATGATGGATGTCAAAGATGGAGCCAAAACCGAGGTAAAGACTTTGAACTATTATTGCTTAAAACATAGAAACATAAACTACAGTATATGCCTTTCTTCATGCTAATTTAATAACAAGTTACTACCAAAACATTTTGTTTTTGCTGGATCCTCTGTGCATGACGTTATGATAGAATTAAAAATTATTTATTTGGGAAGATGTCCTAAATATATCCAATAATGTTAAGTGGGTGGGTTGTTGTTTTTTTATTTCCTGTGTTTGGCATACTTTTTATTTTCACTATTTTAGTGCTTCTAATGCTGTACGATGACGGATTTGATTGATCACATTTGCAGTGACTCCATCAGCACATTAAAGGGATAGTTGGAATTTTTTGAAGTTGGGTTGTATGAGGTACTTGTCCATGGTCAGTGTATTACCTACAGTAGTTGGCAGTATGCACACCTCTAGTTTGGAGAAGAAGGCTGAAGTGCCAACACGGACGCTGAGCAATGTACTGCTGTGGACGCACAACGTATTTTAACCACCAAAAGAAATCCATAACAGCCTAAGTGTAGGCTATATTTACAATATTTAACTGCTTTACCTCCTTGCCATTGGACAGTGATTTCTGACAGGGAACTGAAGCGCTATGTAGCTCTTCTCAAAGCCAGACTCTGTTGAGAGCAACAGTGATTTAATATCGCTGAACTGCCCTGATCAATTTGTATGTTTGTTATTGTGTGACTTTGGTGTTTTAAAGGGTTAATTTAGATTCACCAAGGTCACACAACAACACAAACAAAGAGAACAAGGTAGTGGTAAACCAGCAGCTCCTGTGTTTAGTTAGCCAAAATTACTGTTTTTATTCCTACATGGCGGCGATAGCCATGGCCATGGTCATTATGTTTTTCGGATTGTCTATACAGATATACAGGCATATGTCCCATTCTTGTGAAAGCGATATCTCAAGAACACCATGAGGGAATTTCTTCAAATTTGGCACACATGTCTACTTGGACTCATAGGTGAACTGATTGGGATGGTCCAAGGTCACTGTGACCTTGCCTCTGTCTCATTCATGTGAACACGATATCTCAAGAAAGCCTTGATGTCATTTCACTAAATTTGGCACAAACGTCCACTTGGACTCAAGAATGTTGTGTTTTTGGCCATAACTTAAGCATTTGCTAATTATGACAAAATTGCACACAAATGTCTAACAGCCTAAAATGATAACAAGGTCAACTTCACCATGGCATCTTTTTTTTTTTTTTTTTAATTTTTCTTTTGGACAAATGCTTTTCTGGCCGTTTGTTAGCACTGTAACTCAGGAACAGAATGACCTAATTAGAATTTGGTGGTTGATGGTCAATGTCATTGTGAGCTTACAAAATAATGTTTTTAGCCATAACTTAAGAATTCTAATGCTAGTTATGACAGAACTTCACACAAATGTCTGATAGGATATAATGATGATATTATGACAGTTTGTATCTAAAAGGTCAAAGGTCAACTTCACCCTGACATCATAATGTTCTATAAATACACTTTGATGGTCACTGATCAACGTCATATCTCAGGAACAGAGGAGACATTCAGTCAACTGAATTGGTGACACTAATCATTGTTGTCGACCTTGAAACTGTGGTGATTGTATAGACCATCTGTGCTGTAGAGGGGAAAATGTGTGTGAATTTCACGTTCTAGAATTTTTAACTTCTTGGCAGCAACATCCATATTTGAGTCATCATCAACTGTCATGGCTGCATATGAGTCTAGATAGATGTGAATGCCAACTGCAACCTGACTGGTTGGCAGAGGATTACAACTAATTCTAGTCGTCAATGGAGTATGGTGGCTTTGATGAGAACATAGAAGGGGAGCTGAAGCCATTATTGGCTTCCCTGTTGGAAGAGGCTATCTGATGGAAAGATAAAGCGGTGAAAATAATTTTAATATAGATAACATTGAAAGTGTTACAGATTTTTTTTTTAGGTGGCTAAAACACGTTTTGCTGCTGCCCCCGTTCACAGCAGTACATCGCTCAGCTTCCATGTCACCACTCCTGCAGCTTCCCACAGCATGGGGCATGCCAACTGTTATCTGCTGTGTGTAATACACTGACTTTGGACAAGTATCTCATAAAGCCCCACTTCAGAAAATCCTAACTATCCCTTTACATTGTGTTTTCAGAACAGTATGATAATAATTTAACTGCAAATATGGCGGTCAAAAACGTCCTTATTATTTAATGCAATGGTTGCTACTGTACTGTATGTATTTTGTACGCGTTATGTATTTATTGTTGCCAAAGAGATACATACAGTATTACTTAATATGATATTTCACCACTTAATTAAAACAAGAATCGAGTCTAATTACAGGGAAGTTAATGGAAGCCATTTAAATGGCTTCAGACTGAGGAGAGAGTATTTCAATCTCTTTTTTTTTCCTCCTACTTTTCGTTTCCTGTGAGTGTTTCTTTTGTCATATGAGGACCTGCTCACATGTTGAAGAGTGTGAGTAACGTTTGCCGTGTAATGAAGTGGTATCCACCCAGAGAAATGACATCACCAAATGATAATTCAACCCACTAAAATTAACCCCTACCTTTCAGATGGTACAGGAAGGAATGAAACCCTGACACTTCAAATGGAGTTAGCACACTAATTGCACCAGCGGAGCATCATTATACCGCCATCCTCGGCGGAATCATGTACAAAGTGTGTTTAATTTGCTGCAACACCTCTGCTATCAGAGGTGGATCCGAGTCGTAGACAGAAACTGCTGACAGTGTTTTCATACTTTATTAGTAACTGTAGAAGAAAGCATGAATTAAATGTTAAAGACTAATTTATTGTCTTGTGTAACAGAGAATGGTTTTAACAACCAGCTGCACCACAGCACATCACTTGTGCTTGTTAGAGGAGATTTTCCATTAATTCCCAATACTCTGGCTGCCTTAGAACCATCCAATTTTATTTTCAAATACCCATTAATCACAATAAAAGACTCCAGTTATCAGTCGCCCTTGTAACTAATCTCTGCGATCGGTGAATCTGCCACTTCGGAGGCAAGCGGTCATTTCTCCTGGTGTGCCCAGACTCTGGTGTGTTAACTCCTGTGTGTGGTTGTTTTAATTTGTGTTTCTTCCTTCTATGTCCTCCTTATCTGTGTTGTGTCTGATGACTGTTCGGGATGGTCACTGGCGGTAGGTTCCTAATTGCTGTTGGATCTTCTTAAGCCTGCTGCTCTGATGTTTTTTTATAGCCTCTTGACAACAACTTACTCCCATAGAACCAAATATATGTAACTATGCATACAGTACATGTATATCTACTGTATATATGTGTGTACAACCTGCATATGCACATATATATGTATGAAAGAAACACTGGGTGCGCATTGACAAGGTTGAACCATGCTGATTTTTGTGCCAAGCTAAAGTCTCCTGCCTTTTGAATCTTTCATTTACATATCAAACGAGTGGCAGCGGGCAAACGTAGAATGATTGAGAGGCACTACAGGTAAATGCTCTTTTGAAACCGGTGATGAAAAGGAAGCTTTTGACGCACAGTCACATCTGCCAACCCAGGTGAAACAGATCCTGGAGCGCAGGTGCGTGAGAAATTGGATTAACCTTATTAAAATAATATGAATTACACATTTGATAAATTAGGGGATTTTATTTCCTCAATCATTTTACCTGCTCCACTTTTCCCTCTTTTTACGTGCCAAACTTATAAGCCTCTCACTCACACACTAATGGGAACAATTTTTGAAATTGGTCCAGGATTGAGTGAGACTGCTGCAGCCAGCAGCAGCAAAAAAGGCTGCAGTGTGACCACTTGTCCACTAAAGGTGCTTTTTTTTTGCCACTGACAGGCTCAGGTTGATATTTTAAGTGTCTGACAACATTATTGAAAGATCCCTGCAGAGATATACCCTTTTGTTAAAAGAGTAAGATCCTTTTTGTTTAACCAAAAACAGTCCCAAAATTGCCATTACCAATTCCACCAGACTCCATTTAAAAAAACAGTAATTTTAGTGTGCATAGACCCAGCACATTTCCACATCTAACTGGGTTAATTAGAGGTTTATTTCAACCAAATCAGAATTGGTGATTGTTAAAACAGTGGAAAGATGAACTTTGACAGCTTTGGTGTGTTCCATTTTGTTTCTGTTGGCTTTGAATAAAGTGTGTTTTACCATGATAAAATTACTGTTTATTTAAATGGAGTCTGGTGGGAATGGCAATAGTGTTTTCAGAACAGTTTCTGGTCAAACAAAAGGATCTTACTCTTTCGCAAAAAGGGTCTATCTCTGTGGGGATCCTTTCCATAATGTTGTCAGACACTTAAAAAAACAATTTGAGCCTGTCAGTGGCAAAAACAAGCACTTCAGTGGACATAAGTTGACTATTAACATTATACTGCAGCCTGTTTAGCCACGGCTGGCTGCAGCAGTCTTACCCAACACTTGACCTCACAATTTGGATTTGCTCCCAAAAGGCAGAGACCAAAGTGGCCCAGCGGAACAAATTTTGAAACCAATCAGTGTTGTTCAGCCTTTTGCTTTCACATGAGCAACTTGACCAACTAATAGGGGCAGGCCCACCAATGTACATTACAACCCCCTTTTACCAACACCTACCCACCCACCGCTGGCATGATGCTTCTAGCTACCATCGACGTAGGGGTTAACATGAAAGCTTCAGGGGTTATGATGACAATGCGACTGTGTGTCTTGAGGGTGTAACCAGACTCGGGGAATGGGGGAATCACACGAGAGCACTGGTTTGTACGACAGAGAATGCTCTGCATGCCTAACGAAAAAGACATCTTGGAAGGCAACTCTTGACGCTGAATGAATGACCTTGAGAGCTAGTCTTTGCCTCTTCAATCGCATGTTGGTCTTATAACAAACTCCTCCACCTCCCCCAACACCTCCTGTCCCCACCACCACCACCACCAATGCCACCACCTGCTACCCTTACCTTAGTGCCAGGCTAGCGAAAGTCCAAGTTCACTTCTCACTCTCTGCCACTTCAGACTCTTCCCAGTTGATCTGTGTTTTGCCAGAGACTTGATCTGCCTGAAATAACATCAAGGGAATTGTCTTACTGTGATCTTTTCCGGAAGCCTCTCTCTTTCTCTCCTTCTTTCTATCCTCTCTATCCCCTCCCCTCTTCTTCCTCTAATGCCTGCCCATTGCTCTCATCTCTGGCGACATCATTTGATCTTTCCTCCCTTTAGACAGAAACACCCAGAGATTGATAGAAAAGCATCATCAGGGGACCAGGCCCGGGGCTTTAGTGCATCACAGAGCATGTCCTGGTGTTAACTGCTATGGTGTTTTAGTGCTTGCTTCCCCTTCCCCCTGTTTCCTCCCCCTTACACATCATAAAACAAGTGGCAGCTTTTACAGGAGTAGGTCCGCTGGCAGGACCTGGGCGGGGAACGGCTGGCTGGGTGCTAGCACCAGCGACAAACAGGCGACACTGACTCTTGGTGGGTGTCTCCTTCAGGCCTTGAAGGATGAGGAGGATGCCGAGACAGGGCTGACTGAAACGGAGAAAGAGGCAGAGCCCAAGGAGGACCAGAAACTGGGCAAATTACAGTACTCCCTGGATTACAATTTCACAGAAAATACGGTAAGGGTCTGTTCTCCGAATCTTTCTGTGTGTGTCGTTGTTACGAAAGGTCCTCCTTCGTAAGTATGGTCACACCCAACTTCTGAGGGGGTCCAACTTTTCATCTCTCCAGAGGGTAAAGGGTAACTGTGGTATTTTTCAACTTAGATCCAGTTTTCCAGTGTTTTTGTGTCTAAGTGACTAATGGGAACCACAATTTTTGAAACTGGTCCAGTATTGAGAGAGAGCTCCTTGGGCAGCAGCTGCAAAACAGGTTGCAGGGTAACATTCATGGCATTTTTGCACCATTAACTTACATCCATTAAGGGCATCAGGCATGGATAGGTGTACCGTGCCCCAGTATGGTACACAGTGTTCACACTAATCAAACAAACTTGACTTTAGGGTCAAGTGGGGTCAGATCCGAGCCCCAAAAGTGTCTGACAGCATTATGGAAAGGATCCCTACAGAGATAGACCTTTTTGTTAAAGAGTTGGATCCTTTTTTTAAGCAGAAACAGTCCTGATGTTGTCATCGCCAAACACAAGACTCTATTTGAATAAACAGTCATTTAAGCATGTATAGTGCCAGTATATTGTATAGTATTTGCCACTGATAGGCTCATGATAGGTTGATGTTGTTAGTGTCTGACAACATTATAGAAAGATCCCTACAGAGATAGACCTTTTTGTTAAAAGAGTAAGATTCTTTTTGTTTAACCAGAAACAGCCCCATAATTGCTATTGCCAGTTCCACCAGACTCCATTGAAATAAATTTATTTTAGCGTGTGTAGAGTCAGCCTACTTTCAATTCAATTAAAAGTTTATTTCAACCAAATCGTAGTTGGTGATTGTTTAAACAGTGGACAGATGAACCAAGATGGCTTTTGGGAGTTTTACTTTGTTTCTTGCGGCTTTGAATAAAGTGTATTTTATGATGATAGAATTACTCTTTATATAAATGAAGGCTCGCCTTATGACAAAAACGTCTATCTCTGTAGGGATCCTTTCCATAATGTTGTCAGACACTTAAAATAACAATACGAGCCTGTCAGTGGCAAAAACAGACACTTTAAGTGGATGTAAATTGACGGTTCGAAAATGGCCTGTCGTTATATTGCAGCCTGTTTTGTGGCTGCTGGCTGCAGCTGTGTCACCAATACCGTTGTTCTCATTAGTCACTTAGACAAATACCACAGTCACCCTTTAAACAGGACCCAACCCAGGTTTTGCACAACATTCTCCTTTTGTTGCCTCCGCTGTGAACACAGTTTGGTCACTGAAGCTTGAGAACAATCTCATAGGGATATCACGGTGGTCGAGTTTGTGCATTTGCTACCGAGCCTTGTAAAAGATACAGCACACTGTTGGGATTTAGTCCGTCTCTGAATTTGTTTCTTTTCTTTCTCCTTGATTGAAAAACATCCCCCGCAGATACCCATCTGCTTTATTTTTTCCAGCGGCTGAGTTTTAAAAAAAGCAGAACGAGGAAGCACATCAACTTTCCGGCGCCAGATGTTGTGTGACAGATAATAGACACGGTGCGTGAACACAGCGCTGTCCCTCACTGGGCTAGCTAACTCCCCATTATAAACAGAAGTGACAGGCTGAGATTAGACAGTAACACTGCTCCTGTACACACTGAGTCACACACCGGCTGAGGTACGTCTCCCTTATCTACACAACAAAAAAACTTTGATTGGTAGAAATGTTCTCGTGCAGTTGTGTCTCCGTCACAGGTTAATTTTTAGCACTTAGCCTGTGCAGTAATCATCTGTGCACAGGTTCCAGAGTCAATCATGTCGCTAATACAACTCAACAGTGTTCAGTCGACCAGACACTGTTTTTTTTAGAGACAAAATGACAAAGTATTGAGTCAATTCATGAAAAAGGGATATTATGTGGACAGTATTACATTTCACAGAGGGATCTGTCATGTAGTGGGAGGCAGTGACAGGTCTCTCTATGAGCTTCTTGATTACACTGGTAATAAGCTCCACAGTGGAGCTGAAGTGTAATGAATGGATGACAGTTTTCACTCTCTGTGACAGTGACCTGGGAGAAGCCGTGCCCAACTCATCGCCACTCCGGCTGCCACTGAAGTTAAAGAAGCTCAAAACATAAAGACCTCAAAAAACACGGCCACGCTGACCCACTTTCAGCTCAGTGACGGACACAGTCCAGAGGCACAGTGGCCTTCAGGAAATGTTTATTTTTAATCCTCGGGCTTTGAGGCCCGTGTGAGCACCACAGAGCTGCTGGAGGAGAACTGGCACAGGTGATTGGTTTCATGCCTGTAGGTTCCTTTATGAAGTCGAAGGCTGTGTGGGAAATTTTTTATCATCACTGAAAAGGTCGCAGCTGTTAAAGAGAGGATATTATCACGAGCAATTATTGGCTTGTCTTTTCAGTGTTGACTTTTTAATCCAGAACATCTCAGTGCTAATACAGGAAGTAGTCTGCTTTTATGTAGTGAAGTTGGGGTGATAGACGGGCATGTAGCATGTTTAATCGTCACATTGGAGACTGCAGTTTCTGCCCCATCGCACACAACAGACTTCATTCTTTGATAGGTAACAATCAAAAATTGTTGTCATTGAATTTGACCCGCAGGTTTTTGCCTTTCTGTGTGGTGATGGGGTCAGGAAAGGATATTCAGAATCGAAGTTTTAATTTAGGGTCTGGATCAAAGTTGTATTTTTAGATGCAATGTGTTAAGGGTGACAAGAAGGAGGTGTTTGTGGACCTCCTGGAAACTGTGGGACTTTTCATGAAAACGGGGAAAAAACTGTCACCAGTGAGCTGTCGTTGTCATACCAATTTGTCTCAAAAATGTAAAAACATGACTCGTTTAAGCTCCTGCTGTAAGCAGTATTAAATAGTAAAATATGGGGATTCATAGCAGAAAGATTCTCCCTGGTTTGTGTGCGTACAGACACTGAGGCGAGATCAAGCTGGAGTGCGCGGAGACGTGCAGATTAATGTCAAGTCCTTGTGGCAAAGAGTCCCAGCTTTGTTTCTGTCTGTTAACCACCACAAATGGCTGCTGCCCCTGGTGTTGATGACTCTGGGTTTTTACACTAATGAGACGAAGAGGTTTTGTAAAAGATCCAAATCACTCAGGGAGCGACGATGCGGCTACATCAGGCAAATACACAGCAAATGAACCACAAAGAGCCCCCTCAGCACAGCAGGGAGAGAATTATAATGTCATTCCTACTTTCAACATCATTACCATATTCATTGCTCTTTGTGCAGGTCAAGAGCAGGCCTATTGCATGGTGTCCAGTCAGTGTATGTGAATTTGAACTCATTATTAAGACGACATGAGCTTCAAAACATTCACATTATTTCCTTATTATTACTTATTTCAGAATTTCTCCTAGACAGTGAAATTCTGAAATAACACACAAAACTGCCTCAGTAAATGTTAGTCAATATGACTATGGATCGTCTTTGGAAGTGTGTGTGTGTGTGTGTGTGTGTGTGTGTGTGTGTGTGTGTGTGAGAATTGGTCACAGTAGAGCCATGATGCATTTGGGACAAAGCCGTCCAGGATAAGCTGCCAAGGGCTGAATCACCATCCTGTAGCCATTCTGGTCAGCGTGCTGCTCACTGGACTGAAGAGTAACACACAAACAGAGAGGGGTTAATACCAGCAGCCCTCCTCTGAGATAGGGCCCAATGCTTAGTTAAACAGAAACACCCACACAGATGTGCAAACACACAGTCACAGTCGTTTGTTTTATTTATTTAGCTTTATATGCCCAAAGGTACAGAAGCCCTGAGAAGCAAGTGAGAAAAAACTGATCTAAATTGTTTTCTCTCGTGTGTCTGTGACTTAAGAACAGGTGGGAGGAAAGGTTTTGTCTGGATAATCTTTCCAAGTTAATAAAAAATAAAAATTCATCTGTGAAGAAATTTTTATAAACCCTTTTAGGGATGACATCACAATGATGTCATTTTATTAGCTGGAGGCAAAACACGAGGCTACATAGGGGTTTTAAAATGTCATCTTGTGTTATTGGGAGCCAGAATAGAAGGAGTCATGGCTCAAAACCAGCCACCACTGCCCGTCAACAAAAACAAAGATGGTTAAATGTGATAAGACCAAAGGACTGGACGAGGAGATCATCAAAAATGCTCACATGTGCAGCGCACACTTCATATCAGGTTAGGGAAAAAGTATTTCCTGTTGTAGGGATGAATAAGGTTATGTGTATTAAGGGTTATCATGTCCACCTCATTAGAAACTGGGGAGGGATTAAGAGGAATATTGGTTTTCTCTGTAAAGTGCAACACACACCGCCGCCATATGCCGCGCGTCAAAACACCCGCCTCCTTTATATTCTATGAACAAACCCACACCGGCCGACGCGCTGCGCCGCTCTGCTTCAGCCCACTGCTCTATTTCCAGCGCAGCCGGCGCTGCGAGAAAAGCCTTTTATGTGCGTCTCGGCCGCTGTAGTATCAACTCCGCTTGATAAGAAACTCACCCGTGAAATCCAAGTTGTTGTTGCCTCAAAGTTTTTCCTCTTCTTCTTCCGTTACTAGCAGTTGGCAACCGTTGGCAACTAGTGTAGGTACAGCCACCTAGCGGCCTAGCCACAGCGCCCCGCCGGCGGCAGTGTGTATTGCACTTAACGCTAACTTTTCAGCGCATTCGCTAATGTTAGCTTCGATAGAGAAACAAACTGGAGGAAACTGTTTGAGTGTTGTCCTCCTTTTGCATAGTCATTAACCACAAAGCTTCCTGTGACATCATCCATCCACTGAGTGAGAGCATACGGATCAACCAGTCTGGTCCTGTTGGTCAAAAAGTGCGGTGCTCTGGATAATCCAACGCTACATTCCGACAGCGCACCAAATTTACAAACGGTCCAGTTTGTGTCAGAGTGCTCTCTGGCACTCAGAATGAATATTTCTGAAACACACCACTTGCATCATCTTCCTCCATTGTCCAAAACAAGCCAACAGAACTTGTTAGCTAGCGCTAGCTAACGTCTGTGGAGAATTGTTTTGCCTCCAGCCAAGCCCCGCCCACCAAAAAACGTCATACTGTTTGCTAACTGTAGAGGGGTTTATTAGTGCTGATTAAAGAACATTTCTATCCAAAAGTAAGACATGACAGTCATGTTACAGAACTATAAAAAATAGTAGATAGTAAATAGTAGGTAATTTCTTTATTTGTATATATTTACATATGATGAAATCTGTGCAAACTGACACCACTCTCAATAAAATGCTTTAATTACATGATTGACTGAGATGATAAAAGATAATTTAGTTGATGTAAAAAGCTCTGGCTGTATTATGTAAGAGATAAAACAGTTAAATTAAATGATGCTGGCTGGGAAATAACCATGTAACACCATATTACTCGGTTATTGTAACTGAAGGTAGGTTTTTAAGAAGTCTGTCACTTAACCCGATTTTGAGAAAATTAGCACAAATAAGTGAATTTACAAGAGGCTGAGTAGACTCTCAGTTGGAGACTAAATGAAATTTGAGGAAAAAAAGATATAGTTTATGCATAATTTTACTCTTCGGAGTGCTCTCTGCTTGGTTTGATCTCAGGCAAAGGTGTTCTGGGAAAACCCATCTTGAGTTGGTGTTCTGAGCCGTGGCGTCATACAGCACGTGGAGAGATACAATTAGCTGAAGCAGCAGCCACTTCCTGCTCTTATCTCTCCTCTGAAGCACCAGAGCCTCTCCCAGTAAAGATGGTGTGACATGCTGTGTGTGCTGCAGACTTCCACTGATGGATGGGTGGAAATCAGAAGGACAGCATGCAAGGATGAATTGCCACACTCAAAATCCAAGTGCCACTTTACAGCACTACAGTGTAAAACAGTTACATTTAGATTCAGGTAAATGACAGCTGGAATAATTGTATGTCTTTTATTTACCCTCTGGGGTGTGTAACTATTTCGCGGTGAGTGATGGTGATAAGCTACGCGCAGATGTGCAATCATAGAAGTTATATTTATGTCAGAGTGGTCCATTGAAATCATGACAGAATCTCGTTTCAGTGTTTGCAGTGTTTTCAAAGTAATGTCAAGGAAATGTTGTGCAAAACCTCGGGAGCATTAAATCAGCCGAGGATACTCTCCATGATGATCTCGTCTTGTGTTCACTCTTGTCATGTGTGGTGTTTGTGTGTGAGTACAGTGTACGTGTGTGTGTGTATCTGTGGTGCATTTACTGAGTGTTGACTCCATCTCATGAAGACCTGTCTGAATCTCACCACCATCCAATATAGATCAGTACATACAGATACAGTATAATATGGGAAATGGGAACATTAACCTGTGCTATATACGTTTTTGATGACAGCACCGAAACTGGGTAGATGGGGTGTGAAGTATAGTAGAGCTGCAACACTTTTTAAGAAGCAAAAGTCAAGATACTCAGATTCCAGCTTCTTAAATATTTGCCGTTTTCTTTACTCCTCTGTGACAGTAAACTGAGTATCTTTGGGTAACGGACAAATAAAGACATTTAAGGACATCTTCATCTTGGGCTTTGGTAAACTGATTGACATTTTTCACCATTTTCTGATGACTCAACACTGAAAATTATCGTTGCTTGTGGCGCTAAAATCCAGGGTCATGTAAGGTTCAGTTAGTTCATTGGAGTTTTAGTTATGTAAACTAAGAAACTGTCAGGGGAAGAGCTGCTCTGAAAGCAAAACATTAATGTGTGGAAGCAAATAGCCAGAGTTTTTCAAGCTGAAGCATCAGATGGAAATTAATAGATTTAAAGGGTAACTTTAGTATTTTTCAACCTGGACCTTATTTTCTCATGTTTTTGTTTTTAGTAACTAATGAGAACAATGTGTTTTGAAATTGGTCCAATATTGAGATAGAGAGTACTACAGCTGGCAACAGTGAAACAGGCTGCATTAAATGTACTTGTTTTTGCCACTAACAGGCTCGGATTGTTATTATGAATGTCTAACAACATTACGTAAATGACCCTACAGAGAAATGAAACATTTCTTTGTACCTGTTACTTGTTCCAGTCTGTTTCGTGTTCCAAGTCTCGCTCAAAGAGAAGCCTCGTTCTTAAATCCCGCAGACCTTTTCACATTGTCTTGCTCAGCTAAATATTCAGCCGTGACATTGAAAATCTTTAGATAACACTAAGCTACGCTTTGTGTTCTCCCAACACAACAAACTAAACCTGGCATTCCTCTCTCCAGCTCTTGCTAATGTTGTCATTATAGGTTTTCCTGCAACAAGTCACCTCTCATGAGATTTCAGAACAAAACTTTAGTAACTGTCTGTTAGTCACTCACTCTACAGCAGGAAACAGCACTTGAAAATAAAAGCTCTGTGTCAGAGATTCAGTGCACTTAAAGATAAAGTGTGTTTTTTACAAACTTGACAAGTTTGTGAGTCACTTGTGACCCATTCAGAATGGACCTGCAACCCACTGTGAGACTGTGACCCACCAGTTGGGAACAACTGTTTTAAGTTTTAAGTCTTACAACATTTTGGACCAATTACATAACAATCCGAGCCTGTCAGTGGCAAAAACAAGCATTTTGAGTGGACATAAATTGTCAGGGCGCACCTGCCCCAAATTACTTTTTAGCCTGTTTCACCTCTGTCAGTTGCAGCCCGCGTTCTCAGTACCGGACCATTTTCAAACTTTTTTGCTCCCACAAGTAATTTGACATGATAACACGGGAAAATAAGTCCAGGTTGAAAAATACCAGAGTTCTCCTTTAAGAAGAATGAACTGAGATTAAAATAGAAGCATTAATGATAAAGACCTTTGTCCATTTATTGATCCTGGAAGGTCTGCCAGGCTAACTGTCTAACTTTGTAACCTAGTACGACTGGACTGCCTAGATCTAGTTTTGACTTAGTCTCTATATATAGACTCTCCATTCAGTGGATGTAGAGTCTGTAGGCAAACCCCGGAGATCTTGCCTCAGGAAGAAGAGCAGAAGAGCCCTGGTTTCCTGTTGTAGGCTGTTTGTAGTCCACGTGATATTGATCAATCACGTTTGAGCCGGCTGCAGTTGTTTCCAGGTTAAACGGTCCGTGCGGTGAACTAACGAGGCGGAACATAATTGGCGTCACTGCAAACTCTGAATCCATCGCAATGGTTCAGCATATTTACTTATATATAAACAGAAGTCAGAAATGGAAATTTGCCTCCTCCGCCCAAATCAAACCGGAATGCCAAATAATTGGGGGTCTGCCCCCAGAGGCTCTATCGCAGTCTGCCGGAAGTCACACGCCGAATACAGCCGATGGGTTCCGAGAATGGTTTTGACTAAACAATCAGAACTCAAGATCCACTTAAAAGCTTTCAAACGTATCATGTGATCTTCGTCAGCAAAGATTTTTGCGTTGTTTGACTTGGGATTGTTTGTTAAACTTCTATTTCCAAACTCAAACAGAAGTTTCAACCCAACAGAGAGAGAAATGTTAAAAAGTGGATAATGAAGGCAGTCTACATGACAACTAAGCAAACTCTTATCTGTTAATAAAGTGGTACAGTTGAAAGCATAGCTAGTGGAGTCCTCCAGTAACACACGTTGCAAATAGGCAAGTATTCTCAACGCAGCTGGTTGTCTACACCAGCACGTGGTTAAAGAACAAGTATTTCTGCAGCCTTACCTTCTTCTTTTGAATGTCACTTGGCCAAAAAAAAAACCTCTACTGACTGAAAATCAAAGTGTGAGTCTTTCAGAGCAGCTCTACCTCTGAGAGTTCCTGAAGCAAGTCCTATTTTTTCTGTCCATAAAATAGATTTTCTGTCATATTGTTGGTTATTTGCCTTATAGCAATAACCAACTGCCAATTGTCATCATTTCCTACTTTTTTTTATTTACCGCTGTGTCACTGGTAGCACCACGCAGTAAACTGATGCGGCTCCCGACAGCTGTAAAGCTCCATGGCTGAGTGCCCTGGTCAGCCTCCAGATTGCTGCTTGATGGCTGCCTGATAGGAAGTTGATTGACTGACTAGCTGAGCCTCCTGAGAAGCCCTTGAGTAGAGACTCTGACTGGCAGGTCAATCAGCCTCCTGGACCCCCCGTTGTGGTTATCAATTATCAGCCTTATGTGAAGAGAAACAGTCCTCTCATTCCGACTCTGACACATCCTGACCTTTACGAATTCTTCAGCCGCTGTCAGGCTCTGCAGACATAACCTTCTAACACTGCTGCCATATCCCAGGAAATGACACTGAATCATTTTAAAGCCACCATTATGAGAGACTGATTTCTGGTTCTATCAAAAGACGAAAAAATCTAATGTTTCTCAAGGTCTTCAAGATTAATGGAACACTTCACCCACAAAATGATAATTTGTGTATCAGTTACTCACCTTGTCTGTCATTGTTTTGTTTTGAATGCCTCGGGTGAACAAAGAATCCAAAAACAGAAAATTGTTGATGAATTGGAATAAATTGGGCACTCGTTTAAGAACAGCAAAATTATATGAAAACTTTGGTTAACAAACTCTCATTTAATTTGCACAGTATAATCCAAGTCTCATTTATCCAGTCAAATGCTCAGTATTTCCCAAACACATGTATGTTTGCCTAAACCTGACCTATTTAAAACACTTCCACATATGAGTCATGAATGGTTGTCTGTCTTTATGTGTCAGCCCTGTGATAGTCTGGTGACCTGTCCAGGGTGTACCCCACCTCTCACCCAAAGACAGCTGGGATAGGCTCCAGCCAACTGCGACCCCTAACAGTGTAAACGTTCACGGAAAATGAATGAATGAATGAATACTGAGAAAATAGAATGCACTTACTGAGGCATGTGAGCAAAACAAAGTTTCTTCAATTCAATGTAACACGGGTTGAGTAATTGATAGACAAATTATTATTCTGTAGGTAATGTATCCCTTTAAAAGATATTTTTAGACATGTTTTAACCCACATATTGTTTCTCTGTAAGGATGTTGGTGGGATGAAGGTTCAAGTCATGATCATTTTGATTAAGTGGACAGTTACACATGCCGTCCCTCACTTTTTAACCTTTCGTCTTCCTCTTGTAGCTCATAGTGGGGATCATTCAGGCTGCAGAGCTGCCTGCCATGGACATGGGTGGCACATCTGACCCTTACGTAAAGGTCTACCTGCTGCCTGACAAGAAGAAGAAGCAGGAGACAAAGGTCCACAGGAAGACCCTCAATCCCGTCTTCAACGAGCAGTTCACCTTCAAAGTACGTCTCACAGTCCCTTCCACAGGATGCTCCAAAACATTTGCTGCTTTCAGACCACTTTTCTGTAGCTGGGGATCTTTTTGGTTCCACTGACAATCTGATTTGCATGCAGCCATGAATGCTGGGAAGGTGTTGAGACAGTTACCAGCTGGCACATTAACAAGCTCCTGACAGAATATCTCTCACACACATACACACACAGTTACACTCACACACACACACTGGAAAGACTCAATGTGATTGGGATTAACACAGGCAGATGCACTGCTACACTCTGGCCTTGCCTCGGCCATAATAAATGCACGGCTGCTGCTCAGCAGCGGGGAAAGTTTTGTTATTCACCCGACAGTGAAGAGCGCAGGTGTTTGGTGTTAAGTTAAGCATAATGTGATGCGATATCCATCTCAATACAACGTTTTTTGTGCGTGTTTGTGTGTGTTTTTCATAATACTTAATTCCAAATCTGTGAAGTGATTATAAGCACTGCCAAGAAAAGGAGATGATTTTATGAGATAATGTCAAGGACAAACCAGAGAGTCTTATCTTTCCCTTGCTCTCTTTTTTTGTGTGTTGTTACAAGCCATTTCCATTTAATAAGTTCCGTCCCCAAAATTGAAGGCAATCAAGTATCACAAGTACCCACCTGTCTTTTACCCTTCCCAGGTTGTGGGTCTGATAACAGCGTCTGTCAGGGCGGGGGCTGGAAGAGCAGTGATTGATTTGGAAACAGAATTACCCGCAACATCACCATCCACCTACTCCAAAAACACACACACACCTGACTCTGCTTGGCATTTAATTAACTGTAGAAACTTTCTATGGAAGTTCAAGGCTGACAATATTAGATTAAAATGCATGAAACTGAAACTTTATTTTCAGTACATATATATAACAAAAGTTTGAGACACCTTTTGATATCGCACAGCCTTATTCTTTCAAAGTCAACAAAAACTGGATATAATAAGCTTTACCGAGTTACTGCAGGGCTGGATGCCATTGCATTCTAGAAGTATATCTAATAATCTCAGTTTGAAATTTCTTTCTTTCCTGGATTATAAACAACTGCAGAGGTTCATAGGGGCAGATTAAAGGGGACCTAGTATGCTTTTCCTTATTTTCCATCATAATATAATATTACAGCGTCGGGTGTTTATATAAAACATAGCCAAATTTTCAGATAACAAGGTAAGCCTATGTAGACGTTATCCCTGTAAGCAAAAACCACAGGCTTCAGACCCTAGCCTACACTGCTACATGTAGCTTCGTGCTAACTTCAGTTGTAAATTTCTCCCAAAATTGCTTTATTTTCCTGCTGAAACATGTCCAGTTGTGTTTCAAAGCGTTAATTGGTGATTTTTAACAGGAGATACTGCCACTATACACAGTAATTCCCTGGCTCTATGTACACTGCTACATGTAGCGACATGCTAACATTAGGGAAAAAACATAATCTTGGTTTGCAGTGTTGTAAATTTCTTGGCGATTTCAGATAATCTTCCTGCTGGAACATGCCCAGTTGTGTTTAGAAACTTTTATTGGTGATTTTTAAGAAGACATAGTGTCACTATACACAGTCATTCCCTGACTCCAGGTACACTGCTACATGTACCTACATGCTAACATCAGGGAAGCCTGTTGCTGTGGTTGCTGATGTTGTAAATTTTCTCACAGGTTACAGGTCATTTTCCAGCTGGAACATAAGTTGTGTTTAGAAGCCTTTATTGGTGATTTTTAACAGGAGATAGTGCCACTATACACAATAATTCCCTGGCTCTATGTACACTGCTACATGTAGCGACATGCTAACATTAGGGAAAAAACATAATCTTGGTTTGCAGTGTTGTAAATTTCTTGTCGATTTCAGATAATCTTCCTGCTGGAACATGCCCAGTTGTGTTTAGAAACTTTTATTGGTGATTTTTAAGAAGACATAGTGTCACTATACACAGTCATTCCCTGACTCCAGGTACACTGCTACATGTACCTACATGCTCACATCAGGGAAGCCTGTTATTGTGGTTGCTGATGTTGTAAATTTTCTCACAGGTTACAGGTCATTTTCCAGCTGGAACATAAGTTGTGTTTAGAAACCTTTATTGGTGATTTTTAACGGGAGATAGCGCCACTATATACAGTTATTCCCTTGCTGCAGGTACACTGCTACATGTAGCTACATGCTAATTTTGCAGCAGAAAGACCATAGATGTATGATAGTAACTAGATACTGGACCTGAAGATAGCGCCTATTCAGTTCAATAGATCTGCTCTCCTAGCACAAATGCCAAAAAATGTTTCTGGCTTCTGGGTTTACTTCGTGGTATGCAGCCCACTGAATATGCCCAGTACTGTTTCTGCCCCTAGCTCCGCCTGCGAGTTCCTGCTCAGCTCATCGACTTTACATTTTGTTGATGTGACAGATTTTTAAATCACTTTTCTTGGCACTAGGACTGTTTTACAAATTTGAAACCTCCATAAATCTAAAAATTCATAATAGAAAGAGTCATATTAGACCTTGTTTGCAGTGTGAGGTGTTCTGTTAACAGCTTTACAGACGTCTCTTTTATAATGGGGGTCTATAGGGAAAATGCTTATACCGCAATACCTGCAATACTGCAAGTGGCCACTGGGAAAAATTGGAAGCAAGGCTGAGCTGCTTTCTTGAGGGCATGAAAGACCCGTAAACACTGACCAATCAGAGCAAACTGGGCTTTTTTTGGAAGGGGGTTTTGAAGAGATAGGCGCTAAACTGGAGTATTTCCGACAAAGGATGAACACAGGTGTTTCAGCACAGACAGTGTGAGGAAAAGAAAGTGTTTTTGACCGTTAAAACATATAAATGTGTTCTAGTATAGCCCTTAGATACAAGTATGAACCTGTTTTGACCCTTTGTGATCTGTATCTATTGTCATCTTCCACAGGTCCCCTACGTGGAGCTTGGTGGAAAGACACTGGTAATGACGGTGTACGACTTTGACCGCTTCTCCAAACACGATGCCATCGGCGACATCAAGGTGCCCATGAACAAGGTGGACTTCAGCCACATAACAGAGGAGTGGCGGGATCTGCAGAGCGCTGAGAAGGAGGAGGTAAGACTGTACGCGGACACACACAGAAAATATTCAATCATTCCCTGGTAAATGGGAAATGAGTAGGTCTGAAATCACTTGGTGACACCTGCCTCTCTGTCCAGGCTCAGATTTGTACATCTGGTAGCTGCTGTTTCAATAATAAGAGTATTTTTTATCGGTGCTTGCGTAAGTGATATCACAATGATTATTTTTGCTGCGTTCAGCGAGCCAATTGCACTCGAAGCGCAAATTTGATGCCGTGGCTGAAGTAATCCATCTCTCCTGGAAATGTCACTTAATCATATGTCCACACTTCCCCTTCAATTAATAGAGGTGTGACTTTCCAGGCAGCAGTTCAGGAGATTCAATTTTCATGGTAAATGTCATGGCATATAGCACATGTTGCCAGGGGAAGCTCATTTTTAGCATTACCGTGGTTTGATTTAAAGGTTAATTATAGTGGTGTCGAATGGCTGGTGGTGTTGTATGAGTTGAAGGGCATCACTGTACTTCTTAGCGTCTGGTCGCACAGCTGCACCTGACAATTTTACGCAAGACTTGAAACACTGGAGCGAAGCTTTGCTCAGTGGAGAGTGGCTGTAGAGGGAGACCATGGAAATTGCTAGTCTCCACCTTTAAACTGATGAAAAGTATTGAAAGATTTAATCATTACATTACATTTCATTAAGCTCTCTAACTGAACCGAACTGTAATTGGGAATGCAGAGAAGTGATAACAGATTTGTCAACAATCTTTTTTAGATTATGTGCGATGCCAGGGGGTTTGCAGGATTTGTGTCTGCCACAGCAGCTACAAATTATCCTGCCAGAGTGAAAAGGAGCTCGATAGATGTGACTGTTGATGACTCAATTATTTTTTTACAGTAAATCTTAACGTGTGACATTTTGGGAATGACGCCTATTTAATTCCAAGAGTTAGAAAAGAAATAGCTACAGCACGTAACTCCCTCTAAAACCACAAACTGACATTTTTACTTTTCTGTTTGTGTAGCGGCGGGCGTTTTCACTTACGTTGCAGAGGTGTGGACTCCAGTCAGACTCAAGTCACAAATTTGGTGACCTTAGACCTTGGATGACAAAATCAAAAAAGACTTGTAACTCTATTTTGACTTCGTGACCAGTGACTTCTGACTTCAGTTAGGCTTAAACCTTTTGACTTGAAAATTCTTCCTCCAAGGTCAAAGATTAAAAAAGTGTGCCATGAATCAATTCATTTCTCTTCATTTCCTGAATCAACTGACATTAACGCTGTTCATTCTCACCACGTCGACACATAATTCACCAGATGATCCACTTTGTTTCAACCAATCCGACAGCTTCTCGTCAAGTTGCAGGAGCAAACCACTAAGAACTAACACTACGTAACTGAGCAGCTGTTAAGAGGATACCAAAGATACTTTTAATTGAGTATGCAAAACATAAAATTACAAATGGAGATGCAACAACTTCCAGATTTGTTCGACAATTGAAGTTACACAAAGAACAGTCAAGACAAGTATTAACATAGTAAGCCGGCTAATACTTAGCTAACGTGAGCTAAACAGCAAAGTAACTTTTGCACAAACTTGTTTTAATAATAAGTACAAAATAAGAGTGTATTATTAATTGTTTAGGATACGAGACTCAAAGTTAAAGACTTGGGACTTGACTTGGAATTTACCTGCTTTGACTTGGGATCTGACTCAGAACTTAAGTGCAAAGACTTAAGACTTGCCTGTGACTGGCAAAACAATTACTTGGTCTACCTCTGCTACTTTGTACCAAACCCAGTTAATAGCTATAGAGGAACCAGTCTGAACCAGTCCTCCTAAAACCGAGTGAAGCACTAATGTTCTGCTAGGTATGGTCTACAAAACATTAAATAACTTTGGAACTGTTTATGATAGAGATGAGCTCCACTGTGACCTGTGAGATTCTCAACTTTCGGACGCAACTTGAACGTCGCTTGTACGACAACCAGAGCCGATTTACAGTTGGTGCGATCACACGATATGAGAACATAAGTGTTCTGGCTCACTACTGTGTGTTGGTAGGAGCACGCAGCTATCACAAGATGTAACACATGCCCAGTGACACGGATAAAACTAAATATGATGTGAAAGAGGTTTTAGGTACTTTCATATTTGAAAAAGTAAAAGACTGCAGTGCTCTATGTATCGACAGAATATTTTTCTGTCACTTTTTGTTTAGTTTTTCAGACGTGAAAACAGAGAGGCACCACAGTGATATAAAATGACGTCAGAAATGAGCGTACACATAGATCCCCTCCCCTTGTCTCTTCACGTCCACTCCTCTTACATTCTCCCTCACAGTGAGTAACTTTCAACCAAGGTACCATCAGAGAAATAAATGAATGCAAAAGAAGGAAAAGAGAAAAAAAATAAACCAAAGGAACAAAAAACTCCAATGAAATAAAAATAATAATGATAATATACCCACATTGGGCTCCCTCTTTTGGCTGTTTTCACTGTTGCCAAAAACTATTAGTGCCACAATTTTTACTGAAAGAACGCCCAGGACAGTATCCAATAAATGGCTGTAGTCAGGGCCGATTCTAGGATCAGAGGTTTAGGGCTGCTGAGCACCCAGAGAGCTGCCCGGCCAGGCAAGATAAATTTCACTGTTTTGTACATTTTAATGCAATTTCATTCCCACATTTGTGAAAGAAAAACACTTTTTGGGAAAGTCTGTGACTAAGCCATCAAATTTGATAAAGGTTATTTAAATGCTGAGCCACAGCAAAAGAGAAATGGATTGGAATCATAAAAGAAACATATTGTAACCCTAATTTCTGGGGCAAGACAACTCATTTTGATACAGCAGCTCCTCAACATACACATGAACAGTATCTATGTTTCTGGAGTAAACCAGCCCCCTATAGTGAGTACCAAAAATACCAAAAATGGACCTTGGACTTATTTTTTGGAGTTTTATTTGAAATGCAATGCACAACATGTAACATTAACACATTAACAGTAATTGACTTTTTCAAGGTTTTTCTCTGCCTTTTCCCTTCTTGTCACAATAGGAGTTATAATGTTAATGGAAATTAACAGTCAGTTAGCTAGTCAGTAGCACCTTGGCTTTAATATTAACACATGCGTATGACACAACAGCTAACTTATCTCATTCCAATTCAAACAGAGGACAGTGGTACTGACCACCTGTAACATTTCCTAGCTAGAAAAAACGTCAGCTAACTCCTACCTAACAACATAAACAGTGACCTACGATTAAATGCAGCAAAAATGAGGACTGGTAATGATAATAATGTGTTGGTATTGAGTGGTAGAAGTTAAGAAATGTACTATATATCCTGGTTTAAGCCGGGTACTTACACCACTACTGCATATCACCCACTCTGGAAGGCAGCGCATTGCTCTGTGTATTTTTGTTGTTAAAATAATACATTTCAACCAAGTACTGTATGGTTTTGACACTTTTCTAGCTTATTAAAAAAGGGCATACAGTAAAAAAAAAAGAAAAAATTAAAATCTCTCAAATTTTAGGGGTGCTGGGATTCAATTTAGGGGTGCTTCAGCACCCCCCAAAATGGGCTAGAAATGCCTATGGCTGTAGTTCACTTAGGAAAAGATGTATTTTCACCAACTTCATATGCAGCTTCAAAACATCCAAATACAAATTTTCACATTGGGGAAAAAAAAAAAAAAAATTCCCAGGTTGACTTTGGAGTTATTCAGCAAAACACCATTTTTTTCACTCAGCATTTTTAATGTCACATGTACTCTGCTCACACAAAGTTAATGCATGATGGTGACTTGAATCTGCACCAGAAAGAAAGGGTAGGTCCTCCTGAATTATATGATGTATAACACTTGATACAGACTGAAAGAATGAGCTCAGAATTGGCAAAAATATAAAATGATGTCCAGGCGTTTCTTTGTCTCTGGAGGGTTTTTTTTAAAAGCAGACTGAAGTGCTGACGGAACGGAAAACAGATTTAAGTGGCTGCGAGAGGATTAATCGGATACAGGAAAGAAGAAAATATACCTATATATTTGTTTTGGGGTATTTGATGGCTTTATTTGAGAGTCAAGAGATCAGAGATGACAGGAAATGAGAGGAAACAAAAATGGGGAAAAACATCCATGCCTCAAAATACACATATCTGCCACAGGAAAATAGTGGATACTCTTTAGACCTCTTAAAGTATTCAAATGAAACCGTCTGAGGAGGAAAATCACTCTCTGCCTGAGCTGCTCACAACCCCGTGGATATGTGTAACTCGTGATTGGGGGGGTCACAAGTTTGTTTTACGAGATAACAAACCGAAAAGGTGGGGAGCCAGTGGTTTTGAATATGTACAAAGCACATAACGCCCTGTAAGGAGGAAGCATATCAGTCCGAGCGCACAAAGAAAGAGACGCTCCTCTGGGTTTATATCTTTCAGTTGTGAGCTCAGTCAAGATTTAATACTCTACCTACACACAGGTAACACACTCCTCTTTACTTTTAAGGTCAGCTATGAAGTAGCAAGTTCAGAAAGTGCCCTTTAAGTGTCAGAGTTCATAGAAGATATTAAGGAGCCCAGTCACTGCTCTCGACAGGCATAATTAACCATCGCTTCTGCGTTTGCCGGCCTCCAGGGGGGCGTGTGTTTGTGTTGATTAAAACCCAGCCCTTGTCATCAAAGTAAGAGCGTTTAGTCATCAGGTTTTATTGTGCAACTACTAGTCAGAGTAGTAGATGAGAAGTAAAACAGGAGGAGGCCCTTTACAGTACTCAGCCATTTGCAGCACACTGATTCTGCATGAGGAAACAGGCCTTGATTGAAACTTGATGAAAGACTCCTGAAAGAAAACAAAGTTTGATATTCAAGTCCAATTTGCCTCTGATTTATAATCTCCAATTACAATGGCCACACGTTACGCAGGTGTGACCCGAGAGAGGGTTATTGACTGCGTCTGCTCCTCGCCTTGATAAGCGCGCGATAATGAGGCTGTGTTGTGATGGTGATTTGTGTGAACCAGTGAAGTGATTGCAGTCAGTACTTTTCCAGAGATGTGATGAGTGACAAACGAAAGCGGGAGCCGATATTAGAAAGCATTCAAACCAAAACAAGAGGCCAAATCCATAGAAGAAGATTGAAAACATGCCGGGGTTTGTTGTACCATTGATTGGCCGTGACTTTGAAGCTATGACTCAGAGAGGCAGGATGATATGAAGCATTGCATTTGACATTCTGTGTTTCCTTTGACAATTGTTTTAGATTTTGATTTATGTATTTAGTAACTTAAACGTAAATCAAATCCCTTTTTTCACCTGATATATTTTAATCTTGATTGTTAATGATTTTTGGATTTAAACACCTTGTAATTTTCCATGTATGTGCCACTTGCACAGTACAGTCATAGAAATTACAGTCATATGATTTATTATAAACCAATTACATGCAATAGATAGTCTAGTGTCCATTTGTACATTTTGAAGCTACTGTGTTATGTTTTTGTAATGTGCTGTAAATGTTCTTCTGTTGGGTCAACAGCTGCAGTGGCACTAGCAAATGCATTTTTTTCTATAATTACTTAAATTGAAATGTAATTAAGTTGATTGGTTATCATTTTTTTGGGGGGCAAAATTCTGAAGGTAGTCATAAAATAAATAATTCTACATTATAAACCTGCTACAGTACAGCTCACATTTCTCACATTAGAAGAATGGCAGATGAATATAGCAGTGTGTTTGTTGTGATTTTCATGGCTCCGCATCGGTTACAGCTGTAGTCGTAGGCATTATGTTTTTGGGTTGTTCGAATGCAACCATTCGTCCACATGTGTCATTCTCATGAACTTGATATCTCAAAATGCCTGATAGGAAATTCCCTCAAATTTGGCACAAACGTCACCCCGACCAGGCTCCCAGAAGTGAGCCAGGCTTTGAAGTCAATATTCGTAGTGGCCAAACAGTGTTACTGCCACTTCCAGGGCCCATCACACCTTGGGCCCAAAAAGAATTTTCCCATAGACTTACATTGGAAAGAGATGTATGTAAATTTCAGTCAGGAAGACTTCAGTCAAAGAAAACTTAATTTTCATGTACAGCATTATATTTGGTGGTATGGCTCTGTTCTGGGGCCTCTCTGTCATTCCTAGGCCTACGCATAAAGCCTCTCCCACATGCCTGTGTGGAAAGCCAAAGGCGGAGAAAGTACACCTCCCTGCCCTTCCATGCGCCTACGTGGAAAGCCTAAGGCAGGGAGAGCAGCAGCAAAGACCCCCCGGGGACAGAAGAGAGCAGCATCAATGACAAACGACAATGATAAGTCAGATACACCATAAAAAGGAACAGTAGGCAGGCCAGAGCAGTTTAAATAGGGCGCCAATTATTGGTTGCATAGAAAGGAATCAGCTGACTCCCTTCCATCAATCAGCTGCTCCATCAGTTGATTGGGCTGTTTGAGATCGGCTGATGTAACTGGGATGTGAGCTGAGCTTGACATCGTGTCCTGTCTGAGCTAACGCCATGCTCAGTTAGGGGATAAACTTTTTGAGCGTCACAATCCCTGCGAAATTACTTACTTTTAATATCAAGATTTGGTCCATTCGATCTGATAACATTTGGAGACTCCAGAAGAGCCACGAGTTAGCAGAGCGCTAAAGTCAGCTGTTCGGCTGCTGGAAGCTGGCTACTCGGTCACGCTTGGCCGTGCTCGGTGGCAGTAAGTCTCCAGTGCGCCTGCTCTATGGGCCTCACAGTGCGGAAGATCCAGGTACCTTCATACCTTGGAAAGTAAGCATTTTTGGCTTAATGCGCCACTGAGCAACTTTCACAGGAATGAACAGGGTCCCATCTTCAGTGCTGTATCCAGGTCTCCTAATATATCCATGACCTGGACTCAACAATGAACTGAGATTAGATTTTGAAGGTCAAAGAGCACTGTGACCTCACAAATATGTTTTTGGTCCCTCCAGAATTCAGGGACCAAAATCTGATAGGATGAAGTTATGACTTTTTATATCCCAAAGGTCAACTTCTCTGTGACATTGTAATGTTCTGCAAGAACAATATCTGTGCATTATTCAACGCCATATCTCAGGACAGAAGGGGAGACATTTGTTCAGATACCGGGGTGAAAACGCGTGTGAAGCATCCATGATTTAGAACTTTTAGCTTCTTTGCAGTAACATCTACATTTAAAGCCTTGTCTACTGTCATGCCTACATACAGTATGAGTGTGGACAGACATGGATGTAAACTGCGACTTAAGTGGTTGGCGGAGGCGTACAACCTTGAGGCGGTAATTCTAGTTTTTGTCTGAGCCTAAGTATTTTCCAATTATTTTTCCATTGATACAAAAAGGCGGCAGACAGCTGCCTCACATGGTGACCGACCTTGGAATGCAGACGTTTTGAGATACTGTTGCTGTTAGACATACAGTGTTCATTATTTGTTATTTTATAAATAATAAAAGTATTGTACACTTTTCTGAGCAATATTCATGATGTCCCCGATAAACAGATCAACATTAGTTATGTTTATATGTTGTATTTCTCCAGGATGATTCTCTCTGAATGATCAGAAAATTAAATCGCATGAAATTATCTGAAATGACTTACTCTTGTACTGAAGTGTTGTTGTTTTCCAGCTCTATATTAGCCACTAAATTATGTATGCTTATCTTTCCCTGTATTTCCTATACCAGAAAGCACTGTGCATAAAAATGTGTGCACTTAGAGCAATTACAAAAACATCTTTCTGCAACTTATGTAAATTTTATGCATATATGCACCGTTATACAAAGTGGAAACTGTAATTGCAGTAAACAGCTCTATGACCCAGGGTCAGTGTACTTCAACCTTTACGACCGTCACTTTTCATACACGTTGGCATTTACAGCTTTCATCATGAAAGGGTAACTTCATTTTTTTCAACATGGACCCTACTTTTTCATGTATCTGTGTCTGAGTGACTAATAGGAACAATCATTTCTCAAATTGGTCCAGTACTGAGGGAAAGTGCTGCAGACAGCATCCTCAATACAGGCAGCAGTGTAACACTTGGGACAATTATGCACCATCTATTTACGTCTACTAAAAGTTGTTGTTTTTGTCACTGACAGGCTCAGATTGTTCTTATAAGTGTGACGGTAATTTGGAAAGGATCCCTACAGAGATAGACCTTTTTGTTTAACCAGAAACAGCCCTGAAATCACTGTCACCAAGCGCACCAGACTCCATTTAAAAAAACAGCAATTTTATTATCACAAAACACACTTTATTTAAAGTCAGTAGAAACAAAATGAAATTCACAAACAGTCTTAATTTGTCTCTCCACCTTTCCAACGATCACTAACTCTAGTTTCGTTGACATAAACCCTTAATTCACTCAGTCAAATGTGAAAATATGCTGACTACATACACGCTTAAATTACTGTATTTTTAAATGGAATCTGGCAGTAGTGATTTCTGACTTTTTCTGGTTAAACAAAAAGGATTTTACTAAAGGTCTATCTCTGTAGGGATCCTTTCCATTACGTTGTCAAACACTAGCCCCTTTTCCACTGCCAGATTTTCCATGAATATTGGGCCGTTTTGCCGGCAAGCTGCGAGCGTTTAGACACACAGAGCCGGATTGGCGAGTTGATCCAAGGTGCCCAATTTTCCGCCTCGTAGGGTAGACATATTGGCAGAACCCTTTTAGTTTAAACAGACCAAGACGGCCTTCCGCAACAGGAGGGGCTGTTGATGACTTGTGGGAGGAGCTGTTGATGACACCGCATGTGCAACCCATTGGCGGTGGATAAACAGGAAACAGCTTATAGCAGGAATTAGCGAGCAGCTAGTAGCAAGAGGGAAACGCAAACCTGACAGACACTGTAAAGATGAGCAACTGGGGAGACAAGGAACTGCGCGCCCTCCTTGTCCTCGCAAATGAAGAGGCCATTAACCATCAGATGACGGGGACGGTGAAGAATGGGCCGACTTATGAGAGAATCACTGAAGGACTGACCAGCCGCGGCTTCCCTCCCACGTCACTGTTTACGTCACACGCTGAGCTACATGTTTTGTTACTTGCTCACGCCCCCCATTGCCCCGAAAAAGGCGCATTCTGTATAAACAAAAGTAGGTAGGCGGCATTTTGCTGCACTCCCCAATTTTGTGTTTATACTGCCAATGCTGAAAAAGACTGATTGGGCTTTCCTGCAAATTTGCACAATTCCTATTTAAAAAGGGCTAGTTACGATAACAATCTGATCCTGTCAATGACAAATTCAAGGATTTTCAGTGAACGTAAATTGACAGTGTATGATTGCCCCAATTGATGACAATGCAGTCTGTTTCACGGCTGCTGACTGCAGCCCTCTCACCTAATACTGGGCCAGTTTTCAAACTTGTTCCCAGTAGTCAGTTAGACACCAAAACATTTGAAAATAGGGTCCAGGTTAAAAACACTGACTTTGCCCTTTAAAAATTATCCTTTCTGCGTGTGGAGAGTAGGGCAGCATGAACATCAGCTCCTCTAATGTGTTGAAAAGGCTAAACTAGAACATCAGATTTGGTTGACTGAACAATTTCTAATGTGCTTTGGAGGGGAATTTACTTGCTCTATCTTTACCCTCATCTAACCTCTCAGTGAGCATCTGCTGCGAGCATCTGATGCAGTAAATTTGAATTTAGTGGTTAAAACTGTTCTCACCTCTGTGATCCCTCTGCTTTCTCCAACAGCAAGAGAAGCTGGGCGATATCTGCTTCTCTCTGCGATACGTCCCCACTGCTGGCAAGTTGACTGTGGTCATCCTAGAGGCCAAAAACCTGAAGAAAATGGATGTGGGAGGCTTGTCAGGTGAGAACAATTACATGTTGTGTGTATGTGTGTGTTCCAACTGACTTTCTTTCTGACAGGCACTTTGTCTGTAATTATACATGCACTGCAGCACACACTTTTCCTCTCCTAGAACCCTGCTTGTTTTCTAACAACCACCCAAACACACATCACTGGTCACGATTACAGTTTTTCCCCAGAATAATCTTAAAAGTTGACTTCAGATCCTTAAGAAGCTGCTCTGTTCAGACCTGATGTTGTGCAAAGGAAAAACATTCAGCCAGTTATGCTTGGAGCATGCACTAATGAGGACAATATCATGAGAAGTGTGAAACATGTTCCTGCTGTGGTGCAGCCCCCACATGTAGCATTAAGATCAATAGATGACATTTATCACAATACGGTGGAGTCTGAATAGCGGGTCTGATGTCATGGTAACAGAATGTGCCACTTGTGAGGGCAGAGGAGGGGTGGAAATCCTTGTACATGCAAACACCCACTGGAGCAACACACAGAGTCTGTTTCCATCAATAGCAGAGGGACCATTATTTCATTAAAAGGACAGTTCAGATATTTTAAAGTGGGGCAATATGAGGTATCAATAGTCCGTGTATGACCTACAGAAGATTTGCGGGCAGATGGTGACGTGAGTTGGATTGCAGAAGATCATCAGGAGGGTGTGTAGATACCAAACCGATTGTGGTCACTTGAGATCGAGACCAAATAGGACAGAGTTGCAGTAATCGATACGAGATGTAACCAAAGTGTGAATAAGAACGGTGATAGCGCTGCTGTTCGGTTTAAGCGATAACAATTAATATAACTTAGATGAAAGTATACAGACCGACTAACATTCTTGATGTGTGCCTCAGAGGACAATTCCTGTCCAGGATGACACCTACACTTTTAGTCCCAATCCCATTTCTCATTTTCGCCCCTACCCCTACCCCTCTTTTTCGAGTGCCCCTTGCAACAAAGTTACAAGGGGTAGGGGTTGACATATTCCCCTATGAAATGGGACAACCCTTCATACCCGGAAACGTCATCATTAGTCGTCAGTGACGTCATAAAAAGACGTGACGAGTACGTTGCCGGGGAAACCTCACAACTAGCGATTTTTTTTTGTTATGTTTGTCAGAACAAACGTATATAATACATTGAAACGACATCTCCGATGGTTATCATAGTCTTTAAATCTTTAGTTACGAATAAAATACTTACATTTATGGTTTTCTTTCATTGCCTCTGAAGCCTTCCCTGCCATCTTGCCAGTGATTCATTCAAGGCATTCTGGGAGATTACTCGTAGCACTCGCTTTGAAGTGTGCCTCTGAAAAAACTCAGTTTGGAGGGCCATATAGCCCTAGCACTCCGCCCTTCCCCTCTGCCTCAATGAGAATCGCTACACCTATGCGTGAACGCGCAAAATGGAGGGGTAGGGGCAAGTGGTAGGGTTAAGGGGTGTATTGGGAGTGGGCCTTTCTCTTAGGGGAAGGTAGGACTTTGGAGTCCTGTCTGTAATACACTGACTGCAGATAAATACCTCATACAACCCCACTTCAAAGAATCAAACTATCCCTTTAGGACAAAAAAGCTTGATAGATGTGCATCACAGTCCCAGGATGATCCTGAATTTACAGTTGGAGTCTTTGTTTTCTTCTCTAATGTCTTAATGTCGTACTGTGAGGCACAAATGAATAAATCTCACTTTGTGAGACTGTGTATTTCCTGTGGGGGCAACTCAGCAATGTGTGTGAATGTGCATAGCAAAGCCAACTGTGTTCATCCTGCAGCTTTAAATCCAAACATACCTGATTCACTCCACAGCATAAGACAAGCACACAAAGGCATTAATGTTTACTACAGTTTGGATTGGACTGGATCTTGGAAAACAACTACTGAAAGTTACATTTTGTCCCCAATTGTTTCACCCAGAGTTTTGTTCCTGTCTGGGTTTAAAAGCCCTGACAACTTTTTGCTTTCTAATTCTGTTTATTTCACATTAAGTTGGGTTGGATTTTTTGAAATAAGTATTATCTTTAGTTCCATCCTTAAAGTTGAGTTGCAGAGTGCTGGAGATATCAGTTGTAGAGATGTCTGCCTTCTCTCCAAAATAATGGAACTAGATGTCACTCAGCTTGTGGTGCTCAAAGTGCCAAAAAATACATCTGAAAAACTCAACAGCAATGTCTCTTTCCAGAAATCATGACTTGGTAGGAACTATTTTCTTCCTACTGAACTACACCTGCCAACCATAGCACTGCGCAGAAGGAAGTGCGCATCTACTCATGGTTGAGTGCCTTATGCCTGTGACAGCATGAGATGTAAACATTAATGACGTCCTCCTCAGATGAGCTGTCACATTAGCTAGCTCAGTGGTGCTAGGTGAGCTAGCAGTAGATCCATACTTTCTATTGCAAAAGAGACCTTGCTGTTGAGTTTTTCAGATGCATTTTTTTTTTTGTTTGGCGCTTTGACCAACTAGAGTGTGTCATCTAGTTCCATTATATTCAAGAGAAGGCACTCTGGGTTTGTTTCCTACTCCTGCTCCCACCCGCTCCCTCTGGATTTCTAAACATTACCACCCAGCCCCAAAGTGAGTGTGTTTCCTCTTCTGCCTGGTGGGCGGGGTACTCAGTGAGGGTCTCTGAGGGCTGATTACATATGTACAGCAGTCAGTTATAGACTGCAAATGTTTATCACATTGTGTGTCATGTTTTAAGGTAAATACATTTATAAGTTTGCCTGACATGGTTGTGATTGGCCAGTGAGCCTGCATGCTCTCCTGTGCACCCTGAATGACAGACAGAGAGGGCCGGTAAGAAAACAGAATCAGAAATGTAGGAGCAAAGTCCCTAAAGGTGACCGCTGCTGCTGCTACGACCCACATTTCCGAACCAACCAATCATGAAGTGATGTGAAACGATGCAGCTTAATATTACTGCTAAAAACATATTGACGTCAAACTCACTTTGCAAAATTTGCATTTCATGTTGCCCTGTTTCCCCTGGCTTCACAGAACCATCGCTAAAGTCAAATCCTTCTTATTGTTTTGCTGCTTTATAACAGTGAGGTTCAAGTGTAATATTCATCATTTACACAGTTCTGTCTGTTTTTATTTGTGATTCTCATCTCTCTGTGGTCAGCATTTATTGTTTTCAAATGTGCTCTATGAATACGTTTATTTGATTTAACTTGACGAAATGTGATAAAACACATTATGCCATATTCTGTCCCTAATTTTTGATTATATCAGACACACTCAACATGCACACACGGAGCCCACGCACACACTCAGAAACACAAGTAGCCCTTCCCCTCCCCGCTGCCTCGCCTTTGACTTTCTTCATCGGTTTCATTTTAAATTCCCTGGTGTGCACTTCCCTCCCGCCTTGACTCTTTTCTGCTGCAGTTACCATACACCTGGGTCCACTTGCTTTCTGCCTGACAGCCCAGTCTCTCCATATAAGCCTAAACATCCTGCAGTACAGTAACACAGCGCACATTAAAAGCTCACAGCTCCCTTTCATCTACCAGACCAGCGCAAGCAGCCATTTGGCAGAAGAAAAAAAACACCCTCCTCTGCTGCCATTTTATGCTACTGGCATTAGCGCTCACCTGTGCCCATTTGCATCGCAGGATTGTCAGCCACATCGACCAGCCAGTATGAGAAAAAGGTGTTAATCTGTTCACTTTGAAGGCCAGGTTTCTCTCTTTCAGAGAGGAGGAATAGCAGGGAAGCCAGACAGTTTGACACCACACACTGTATGTCACATTTAATTGGAGCATGTTTTATCTGTGTGCGCTGGTCTGTGGGTTCCAGGGTGAATTATTAGCATGCAGTAATGGCACAGTGCACGTTTCTAATTACACACAACCAGAATATACTCCGAATTGCACTTTGTGTTTTGATTTTTTGTTAGTTGCAGCTTCTTTTTCTGCTCACAGAATGGACTTAAAAGTGTAGCAGATGGATGAAATAATGGGCAGGTCTGTAATAACAATAATTAGCCTCCAACCACGGGGCGTCTCAGCCAGAGCTTAAGGAGGAGGACAAGTAATTGATGGCCTGGGATCAGCCTTCTCCTCTATTGTCATCCTGTTTACCATGCCTAATTATGGCTCACAGAGGAAGATGTGGGTATTATCATTAACCAATGTATAATCAGAAATAATTCTTTTGATTGGCTCCTCATGAAACATCCCTCCAAATCTACATCCACGCTGTGTCTCTCGCAAAAAAACAGACTTTTTTAATTGTTAGTTTAAAAAAGTACAGTCGTTTCTTTTCCCCTCAGGATTGTTGCTACTTAAGTGCGGTGATGCGCCGTGCACCATGCTCTTTAGCTGTCGTCTCAAAATAATCCCAGCCTCACTGCAGACAAGTTGATTTCCTCTCCCCGCTGTAGCCGACACCACAGCGATGTCTAGTTACAATACATATCCATTATGTTGAGTTGTAGGCAATCAGATTTTAAAGGGTCTGGAATCTCCAGTGGGCGGTGCGTTTTACAGTCTGCGAAACAAACTAAAGACTATAAAGTGACTTATTAAAGCTAGTAATTGCAGTAGCAGTTAAAGTCATTAGCAAGTCTCTCACCCTCCCACAGATGTGTCGTGTTATTCTGCGCTGAAGAGCAGTGACAGTTTCACTTATTGTCTGTTTAAAATGGTACGTTTCACAGTATTTGAAGCTACTGTAGTGTATCCCTGGCATGGGGCGCCATCAAAGGTGAGTCAGAGTCAAAATTGTGTTGGACACAAAGGCTAAGTGTCTGGAAGCGACTCAGAATGAGGATGTGTGGGTTTATAAAGGTGGTGGCAGGAAAAGTGTTTTGTCCCACCTTCTTTGTACCTCTGAAGTCTTCCCAGAGGGCTGTGAGGCAGCACATAACCAGGTAATGGCCCACAGTGGGGGAGTTATGAGAGCACACAGGTGCCGGTGTCGGTGGTAATGAAGCCGCGTTGCCCTGACCTGGAGCTCCAGTTCAGCACAGAGCCTCTCGGCTGGAAGGTTTATTTGTTTTGTTCCCCTGGATGGTCGGAGTGAGAGGTTTTCTCCCAGTCAGTAAAGCAACGGGCCAGAGGAATCATTAAGATGATGAACAGGCCCCAAGAGAAGGAGGCAATCTGAAAGTGATTATGGAATCCAAAAGTTATTTTATCAGTGTCGATTTCTTTCAGTGGTGGAAGAAGCATTCTGATCTTTTACTTGAGTAGAATAGCACAGTTTAAAGACACTCCTTATGCATTCAAGTTCTTGCTTTAGTAAAAGTATAGAACTTTTAGCATTAAAATATACTTAAAAGGAAAAGCACTTTGCAGAATGGCTTATTTCAGACTCAGTTAGCGCTGACCAAGTAACCTGATTGGACAAGAGGCATGCCTTGAGTGCTGATACACAGTATAGGAGCGGTTCCAAGTGTAAAATATATATGTAGGTTGCTTTTGTCATCGGTGTCTGTCAATATAGGTAGGTCGCTAGATGGGGACCACAGATAGTTTTTTGACCACAACGCTGGGCCACATTAAGTCAGGTGTACTGCTCAATGTAATAGTGAAAATTTGTACCTTTGAAATAGCCTGGAAATCCAGACTCAAATCTAGAAAGATTTTGAGTCTGGCCCTCACTGATACACCCTTCCTACCCAAGGGGCGGCACTAACTGAGGCATATTAAATGCCGCCGCACGCAATTGGATAGCACGATGGCCAATCAGAGCAAAAAACAAGGTGACGTATTCATTGCAGTAAGCCCCATTTGTTTGCCGAACAGTGGGGCTAACTGATATATTATGCTTTTGCTGTATCCCGTCGGCAAAACAGCAATTACGTCCTTCCTGGAAGCGAAGGCTTCTAGGGCAGTCATCTGTTCCTCTCTCAAGGAAAAAGATAAGTGTAGTTGGCTTAGCGTTTCTTCCAAAGCTAAACTGAATGGACACGGTCCTTCAGCAGCTGCCATATTGGCTGTTTACTTTTCAACTTCTACGGCGCAGCGCTGTCCTCATCATGTTACGCCCGCCCAGAGCCCGCCTCGGTCAGATAGACTGAGCTGATTGGTCCGATTGGCGATTCCTGTGCAGTAAAAATTCGATTTGCTAGGGGCGGGGCATCTGGATTTCCAGATTACCTTTGAAAGGTGATTTTGGCAACAATTAAATCGTAGGCAACTGGACTTTGATTTTGTCTAGAAGACGTTTCGCCTCTTATCCAAGCGGCTTCATCAGTTCTCAACGCATCGGTCTGACTAGTCCTCACTAGTCTGACAAACAGTGGAGTAAGACTCAGGTTTTTAACCTCTGTGGAGGTGTACACCCACCACCCTCATAAGACAATACTTCGTTAGTGGAGTTTCACTGGACCATTGTTTGGGTCAGGTGAGTCACACTAGTGAACGACAGTCGTTAGGAGTGAGTGGGGCCACTGGTGAGCAACAGTCGTTAGGCATAATGTGTGGTTACCAGTGAACGACTGTCGTTGTGTTTCTTTGAGCCACTTGAGGTTAGTTTCGGGCAGTCTTTGTTGTTCAATCTCTTAGGTACAGCAGCAAGGGCCGCATTGTAAATGGGGGATAGGTGGTGTCTCAGGCCACCTCCCCTATTTAGAGACGGCTTCTCTATTTTAACGTAGATGGATTCTTTCACCCCTCTTTCGAACCATCTGTCCTCTCTGTCCAAGATTTTCACATTGCTGTCCTCAAAGGAGTGAGCCTTCTCCTTTAGATGTAAATAAACAGCAGAAACTGGACCTGAGGAGTTTGCCCTTCTGTGTTGAGCCATGCGCTTGTTTAATAGTTGTTTGGTTTCACCAATGTGTGAGTCCTTGCATTCTTCACTGCATTGGACAGCATATACCAACCATATACCATATACCTGAGTCTTACTCCACTGTTTGTCAGACTAGTGAGGACTAGTCAGACCGATGCGTTGAGAACTGATGAAGCCGCTTGGACAAGAGGCGAAACGTCTTCTAGACAAAATCAAAGTCCAGTTGCCTACGATTTAATTGTTGCCAAAATGGAATTGACCTGGATAAATGAGAATATCCACAGACTTTGAAAGGTGATAAATAAATTATGCATCAGTGAAGAAGAAGAAGAAGAAGTGGACTCTTCGTTTTCATCTGATTAGGTCGGTTAGGTCAGGCGAGCGCACCATTTAGTAAGTAGCCTGTCTATCCAGCCCCTCAGTGGCTTTAAATCTAGGCTTAGCCTCTGTAATACACACCTACATACCTCTGTATAACCTCACTATGACTTTGATACAATACCTTTAAAAATATTGATATTCAATACCATTTTTGATGCCATGGGGAGAATTTACATTGAGGGCATGAAATTTAAACTTTTTATGAAAAGATAAACCTAACAGGGGTACAACATGACGACAACTTGTCACAGAACAGCAGAATGACTGTAGTAAACATTAACAAGAAGTAAGCAGCTGGTATCAGTGTATGGATACTGCAGAAAATGAGTACTGAAGCAGTTTCAAATATTTGGAATTGAGATGTATCAATCAACTGATATATTTGACATCACTAGTAGAAGTATAAAGTATTATCAAATGGAAATACTCAAGTACTGTAGAAGTACTTCCAATTTGAACTTAAGCACAGTACTTTAGTAAATGTATGTAGTTTCTTTCCAACACTGATTTCTCTCAGAATTTCTCTATATACAAATTCAGATGCAGATAATAAGAAGCAGAGGAATTACAGGAGGATTTCTGTGCTTTCAGTTCAGGTTCTCTTTGTCCAAATGGAACTAAGGCACTTTTTCACAGAGGTCTTTGTGGAAGCGTGTATGTGGGTCCACACCTCAGAGTTTCACTGTAAACGCGTGTGTTGGTGCGGTTTGTGTGCCACTCACTGCTGAGTCGAGTGTGTAAAACTAAACTGACAGTCACCCCTGGATTCACCCGCCCATGGCAAATCCAAAATGATGGGAGGAAAGCTAAGATGACAGCCAGGCTATATTTAACCCTGCTTGTATTGGTGTTCATTTGGCACAACTCTGCCAGCGCCCGCAGCGGCCACACTTGATGAACTGGGGAATATTTGAGAAACAAATTCCTTTTGTGTGGTGTTGTGTGTCTATGCACATAAAATAGTAGTGAAGCTTTAACTGTAAGGGGCACTCCCCCCACCAAAATAATCCAGATGAGTCACAGCTGGCAGTTAATCACAGCTTGAAACACAAACTGTAAGTAACCACTTTAAAATTAGACAGCTTTTGTAGCTCGGCTGAACTCTGCAGCAGATTTGGCTCAGGGCTCGTCACTTATCCAGAAACCTACTTCTAGCCTCCTGGGGGAAATGTATGGACGGCTGATAGTGCATCGCCTCATAAAACCATGGCCGAGATCCAGGAGTCAGATGAGTAACCCTCAGGATAGCGGAGTCGAGCCTCTTTGCTGTACACATATGTGAGGAAGCGCTGTTGCATCAGGAGCGCTGCTATTCATCCATGAAATGGGACAGATTACATCCGTCTGGGATAAGACGCTAAAATGGGCCGGATATGAGGTACGGCGAGCCTCCCAGAACTCAATAATGCCAAACTCTCATCTGCTGGCCAGAAAGATAAGCGGCGTCTGGATAGCAGTGATGTGGCGCCACAGGTGTGTTTTCCTTTTTTCCCCAACCTAAGAAAGGGTTATCTTGCATAATCCCATTCAGCTGCTGTATTGTGTTTATTCAGGCACAGTTATGAGAGGATACCTGACATGTACTGAACATGTTGAAGCATTCACTGTTATATTGCATGTACAGCTGTAAGCAATGATACATATCATTATTACAGTTGACCATTAATCCCATAAAAAAAACTCACATTAGTAAAAGTGAAAATTACCATTTAAAAAACCTTCTCAAGTTTAAGATAAAAAGCACCTAGTTATTAAATTACTCAAAGTACAAGTTACTTTCCGTTTTAGTATTTTTTAGGGTGTGTGGGCCGGTATGCAACAATTAAAAACAGCACTTGTTGACAAAACTTTATATCTCTGCACCGGTGATAGCTGTAGCCAGAAGCATTACGTTTTTGGGTTGTCCATCCTGCCGTCCCATTTTTGTGAATGTGATATCTCAAGAATGCCTTAAAGGATATTTTTCTTCAAATTTGGCACCAACGTTCAAATACCTGATAACCTGATTAGATTATGGTGGTTGAAGATCAAGGTCAATGTGACCTTGCATCCTACTTATTCTTGTAAACATGATATCTCAAAAACACCTTGAGGTTTTTTTTTTTCCCCAAGTTTGGCACAAACATTCACTGGCACCCCACAATGAACTGATTAGATTTTGGTCGTCATACATCAAAGGTCAGGGTCACATTGACCTTGTCTGTCTCATTCTTGAGAACATGATATCTCAAGAACACCAAAAAGGAATTTCTTCAGATTCAACACAAATGTCCTCTTGGACTTAAGAATGAACTGGCTAGAAGTTGCTGGTCGAAGGTCAAAGGTCAAGGTCAGCATGACATGTTTTTGGCCGTAACTCAAAAACTCATACACTAATTATGGCAAAACTTCCTACAAATATCCAAGAGGATGCTGTGATGAAGTGGTGACATTTTATATCTAAAAGGTCAAGGGTCAACTTCACTGTGACATCATAAAGTTCTGCAAAAACACTTTTCTGGCCATTATTCAACAGCATGTCTCTGCAACAGAAGAGGTGATGTTTCAGATACTGAATTGGTGACACCGACTTTGGGTGCTCACCTTGAAGCTGTGCTGGTTATACAGATCTTCTGTCTTTTTTTACCTTCTTTCCAAAGCCCAAAAATGCAAAAGTTAAAGATTTATACTGTGTGTTTATCAATTCTAGTCTGAATTGCAATTGTTAGCATGCTCTGCTGACTAGCTTACTGACCAAACTTGTAACGTAGAGTCATTCCTAAGGCCTCTAGTTCCCATTTCATTAACTAACTAACTTTTGTGTGGTTGCAGGGTACGTTAACAGGCGTTATTCACAACTGGAGTATCCAGTGTGTAGTATTCCTCCACCGTTAGCAGCTCTGTCCTGATGCTTAATGGATTTGTAGGAATTTACACTCCAGCATCTGGACTCGCAACTCTTTTCTCTTGTAAGAGCAAGCTTGTTGTAAGTTGTAATATTTTTCCATATCAAAGGCTATTTATACTACTAGGATTTTATGGCTTTTTTCTGCAAAACAAGACCAGTTCTGTTTCTTCATTTCCATGTGTCTTACATGTATCATCAACTAGTGAGAGCACTGACTTCTTGCCCAGGATGTGACTCATTTCAGTCCGACATCATGTGTTTAGCAATCAAGTGCATACATTCAGAATCCTACTTTACATGATTCTTGTTTTATTGTGAGTGAGTCAGAGATGGAGTTTTCATCTCAGGAAGCTAACATTACCCTGCCATAGCTATGGCTGATGATATTGCCAGCGACAGTTGTCATTTCAGCCGGCAAAATCAATAGTCATCAGCTGGAAATGAGAAGCCTTCTTTTGTGTACCTCTGCCTTAAATCAAGGACCCATTGTTTCTAAAATGCCACCGTTATCATTGTGAACTGCATATGTGACGTGCAAGAAGGAAAAGCTTGATGGGCAACAGTAACAGGGGGCGAGGTCAGCATACAAACAATTGTTCCTTGATTGTGTTCGCAAACATAAAATGTGATTACTGTTCCCATTTTGAAATGTCTTTAAATTTGTTGGGTTTTTTTCCTAATTCAGGGAGCAGAAATCACGGATTCCTTGTCTAGACCCTCATTGCCCTTTACCATCCCAGCTTTTGTGCTTGACTTTTTTCAGACTTGTGTGAACTTGATGAGACAGAGGTCTGCCTATGCCTAGATTAGCTTCAAATGAGCAGAAATAGAACAGAGGAGTTTCTATGAACATAAAGGCCTCCCGTGGCTGATCAAACAAAGAAAACCTGCAGAAGGTTCATTCATGCAGATAATCCAAGGGCAGTTGAATGTGACAGTAATGGCAACTGATTTGTGCGAGTTCAGTGCAGAAACTCGACAGAACAGCTCTAAGAATTGAAAGATTTTAACTTAAGTTGAAAAAAGTTCCAAACTTTAAAGCTTTGAGGTCTAAGTTTTGAATCTGAGACACTGATCTGACGAATAAAACCAGTGTCTAAAGGGCTCACACTGCTGTTTGAAACCCACTAGTCGAGGCTGGAGAAGTTCCTCATTTAGATACTGTTGGATTTATTATGACAACATGCACACAACAGCCCTCATCCACTGTTTTTCTCATCCCAGCACTCCAGCTCTTCTCAGCAGGAGAGTAATAATGGCCACCCACTCCATTAGGAGCCTGTTACCTTTTCACTCATGTCTCTGTCATCTATTTATTCCACCTGCTTTTCTCCCTCTGTTTGTGTGGCTTTCCCTCTTTCCCTATATTCATGTCAGCCGCCCTGGTCGAGCCCACAAGTCTTCAATCAGGTCCTTATCCCCCTAAATTGGATAAAAGATTAAGGGAGCTAAGCTTGTTCAGTATTTGCCGTTGCTAGAAATCCCACAATGTTCCAGCTAAAAACAGAGATATTTTCCAGTGTCGCCCACACATCAAAAAACATGAAACACTATAAAGACTTTGTGCATATGGGATCCAGAGATAAAACCAGATTATCAGAGCAAGCAGTGTTTCAACAACTAATTATAAGCTCTGATCCAGAGTCTTAGCCCTTATTCATTTCAGTGCACAGCTCCAAGGTTCAGTAGTTAGGGGGGATGTTGTTAGCCTCAGGCGAGGGACTACCTCATTAGCATCTCCGAGATTATTGTGGTTATTTGTTTTTGTCTCTCTCAAGCAGCGTGTTGTCTTAAATGATAAATGACACAAAGTGGTTTCATTAGATTTTCCCCTATAGCTTGTATAGTCGTCATGTTAGTGAGCTTGGGGATTGGAGATCATTAAGCGTCATTATGCAGTCTTCACATGTGGAACCAAAGTTTTGCACAATCTGGTCGACATTTTTTCACACTGCACATCACGGCCTGTTTTATGTGTTCATTTATTTTTATTTGTGTTCATTTATTTATAATGAGACATGTCTGTTTTTGCTGTTTTGCAGAGTTCCATCATATTTATGTCATAATAAGTGTTGATAAACTCAAACTGTAGAAAACCACTTCTGAGGGGCAAAGACGAAGCCTCCACAGCTGACTTTAAGAAGCTGATAATCATGTCAATCAAACACACGCACAAAACAACAAGTCCTCGACCCATACGGCTACATAGGTCGTATTTTTCTGTCTTCTGATTACGATGCAGTGGAGCGTTTTCTATATAGGAACCCCTAACTGTGGATGACAGAATTGTTCCTTTACAACAATGAACGGTTGCTGTTTTAAACACGTGGTTGAAGTTGTCAGAAGGTCACAGTTGCATCAAAATTACATGATAAGGTTTAGGCAGCAAAGCTCCTTGGTTCGGCTTCGAAAAAAGGATCATGGTTTGGCTTAAGCCGGGCTCAGACTGCAGGTGTTTTGGGATGATTTATCCCCAATTCACCCCACCTGACAGCTGGAGGAGAAATCCAGTCTGGGTCAACACAGATGTTTGGCTCAGATTATACAGTGATGTGAGAGGTGTCTTAAACCCCCCCCAACCTGCTCACACCTTAGGGAAGTCCTGATAATTTCAAACATGTTTGATATTTAGGAATCAAAATCTGGATGATTATGGTTATGATTACCTCAGTTCAGAACAACTGGCAGTGTTTTCAAGTGATGGTAAACATTCTAGCCCTTGATGTTACTGTTAGCTACAGTAGCACAGTACTGTTGAAAGGTATTAAAACTGACACTTAAAATCTCACCTTCAGATCTTGTTGAAGAATAGACAACCAGTATTAACCTGTCTCCAAACCGGTTCTTATCCAGACTCGTTAAGCCTTCTGCTTTTGTTTGTCTCATTGCAAAGCATTGTTCACTTTACAACAACTTGTTGCGCCGCATCAGTTTCTGTTTTGTTGACATCTGCTGTGAGGTGTTGCAGTCATGATCCCTCTGCCATGATAATCTTGAAAATATCCTGTAGTGCGTGATGCTCCGTTATGGGACACAAACAACAAGGCAAGGCAAGGCAAGTTTATTTGTATAGCACAATTCACCACAAGGTAATTCAAAGTGCTTTACAGAGACATTAAAAGCAACAAGACACAATTTAAAACAATAAAAACAGTCGATTAAAAAGGGAAATAGAGATTGAGAATGATAGTGATAATAAAATACAGTAAGATGAAATAAAAACAGGCTCAATACATTGCATCTAAGAGCAGTAAGAAGTAGAATAATAAAAGGCATAAATCAGCAGTGTGTAGTTAAAAAGTACGGGCAGTAGAATACAGCAGGTAAGTATTTAATCTAAGAGTACGCTTCAGTAAACAATAGTGTTTTTAGCCCTGATTTAAAGGAGCTGACAGTTTGAGCAGACCTCAGATCTACAGGAAGTTTGTTCCACAGGTGAGGAGCATAATAACTGAATGCTGCCTCACCTTGCTTGGTTCTTGTTCTTGGAACACACAACAAACCAGTTCCAGATGACCTAGGGGGTCTGGATGCTTCGTAGGGAACCAGTAGATCAAGCATGTATTTTGGTCCGAGACCATTTAAGGCTTTGTAGACCAGCAGTAAGATTTTACAGTCTATTCTTTGACTCACAGGAAGCCAGTGTAGCGATTTAATGACCGGTATAATATGGTCCAGTTTCCTGGTGTTTGTAAGGACTCTGGCGGCAGCGTTCTGAATCAGCTGCAGCAGATTTTTTGTAAATATGCCATTGCAATAATCCAACCTACTAAAAATGAATGCATGAATAAGTTTTTCCATGTCTTGTTTAGACAGAAACCCCTTAATTCTAGCTATGTTTTTCAGGTGGTAATGGGCAGATATAGTAATAAACTTTAAATGGCTGTTGAAGTTCAGGTCTGAGTCATTAATAACACCAAGATTTCTGGCTTGATTTGTAGCTGTCAATGACATAGAGCCAAGGTGGGTGCTGAGCTTTGCTTTTTCATTTTTAGGGCCAAAAATTAACACTGTCTTTTCTGGATTTTTCTGGATTGAAATTCTGGCACATCCAGTCATTGATTTGATGAATACAGTTACTCAATGAGAGTAAGGGACTGTAGTCATGTGATGACACTGAGATATAGAGTTGTGTGTCATCGGCATACGTACAACAGTCTCCTGGATGAAAGTCCTGTGTTTGTTTGTCCTGTCCACCCCCCCTCCTCCTGCCCTACGTGGAATTGATGCTCTTTATACTACGTTGCCTGACTTCCTCCTTTGCTTCTGTAATAATTACTATGACCACTAGAGGTCGCCGCCTAACAAAAAACGTAAATATGGGTCTGACTTTGTGCTAGTAAAAGATGACCTGTAAGGTCGTATCTCACCAAAGTCATTTTCCACTTTACTTACTATCATTCTGCTAAAAACAAGTAAAAACTACTGAGGCCATAATTTATTCTAGGAAATAAATATTTACTCTATGCTTTAACAGAGAAGGTGAAAGTTTTTATGTTCACTTCAGTAAAACCAATAGTTTTTCTTAGGGCAGCATCTAGTGACCTTTTATAGATCTGTAATTTCTACATTCACTATGTTGACATGCACCCAAGAAATCAGGTAACCCAGAGAAATCAGGTTGCTTGGAAAATTGGACGATACACTTACATGTACTGTAACCTAGTAACTGTAAATCTGTGTTCAGGTCAGTGATCAGGTTTCTATAAACAGCAATGCTTTAACTCTGTGAAGTCTTTATGCATATGTGCACAAATAGAAACCTGATTACCCAGATACATGCCTAAGAAATCAGCCATGATTATCTATTAATGCTCTTCATGTACACGAAGAAATCAGACTGCTGCATACTGCCAAGTTGACTGTAACAATGTCCCATGTATTATGGGTAACAGGAAGTATAAGACCTTCAGCTCTAATCAACAATTAAAAGATGATGTCTATTCCTCCTCAGTAACATTTAAATGATGTGTAACAATGTGCATTTCTGAGTTTCTAAATCAATAAAGAACAGATAACTGCATCAGTAGATTGTATTTAGTGAGGAAAAAGTGTGATTGAATAGGAAGATTGCATATTCTTTAAACCACAGTAATTATTGAATTCTCATTTTTCTCTTGGATCATTTTTATACGCCTCTGAAAATTACAGAGGAACTTATTCCATTCTTCATCTGCCCACATTTTGGACTGATTAGGATGTCTTTGTGCAACTTGAACAGCCTCACCTTGTCCCCTTAATGGCCCAATTAAAGCCAAAAGACTTGGTATTTCAATTTGAAAGACGATTGCTGCCCACCCTCGTGTCAGTTTGTTCTCGGAGCCCAAACAAAGACGCCAACTCTCCTCTTCTCCAGTTTCATTTTGATGACAATTTGGAGAATATAAACAAATCAGGAGGAGTAGCGTCACGCCGTAAATGAAAGCGATGGGCGGTTTGCTGTTTTCCAACACACACTCCACCTGATTGCCAGAGAGTGGATGAGGACGGAAGAAGCAGAACACTCGGGTGCCACTTGAGATGATGTTCGGACAGATGAAAATGAGGCTCTTGAACTGGGAAGGTTAGCTGAGTGATGTAAACACACAGGACTCTCATGGCCACTTATAACCACTGCCCATCACTTGCACTGGAGGTATCACTCAAGGACTGTCAAAAATATCAGTAATGTAGGTTTGAAGGTTTGTTTAAAGCTGCTGTAATCAATGTTTTTATATTAACAATGGATAAAATGTTGCTCATAATGGTGCCGTCGCAGAGAATTATCACTCAACTGCATTTTCCCTCAGCTCTGTGGAGGTCTTTGGCGGCCTTCAGCTCATTGTTTTGGTTTAACAATCGCCAACTTTCAATACTGCTCCATCTACGTCAGAACCCTCACCTATGGTCATGAGCTCTGGGTAGTGACCGCAAGAATGAGATTGTGGATACAAATGGCCGAAATGAGTTTCCTCTGTGGGGTGGCTGGAGTAGAGTAGAGCGGAGTAGAGCTGCTGCTCCTTCGTGTAGAAAGGGGTCAGTTGAGGTGGTTTGGGCATCTGATCAGGATCCTCCTGGGCGCCTAATTTTAGAGCTGTTCTGGGCACGTCCCACTGGTAGGAGGCCCTGGGCAGACCCAGGACACACTGGAGGGATTAAATATCTCATCTGGCCTCCAGTTTTGTGGATTTGGAGAAGGCTTATGACCGTGTCCCCAGGGGCATCCTGTGGGGGGTGCTCCGGGAGTATGGGGTTGGTGGCCCCTTGCTAAGGGCCATCCAGTCCCTGTACCGAAGGAGCATGAGTCTGGTTCGCGTGGCTGGCAGTAAGTCTGACCTGTTCCTGGTGAGGGTTGGACTCCGCCAGGGCTGCCCTTTGTCACCGGTTCTGTTCATAACTTTTATGGACAGAATTTCTAGGCGCAGCCGAGTGGTGGAGGGTGTCAGGTTCGGTGATGGGAGAATCTCGTCCCTGCTTTTTGCAGATGACGTGGTCCTCCTAGCTCCATCGAACAGTGACCTCCAGCTCTCACTGGGGCGGTTCGCAGCCGAGTGTGAAGCGGCTGGGATGAGAATCAGCACCTCCAAGTCCAAGGCCATGGTCCTCAGCCGGAAAAGGGTGGATTGCCCACTCCAGGTCAGGGGGGAGGTCCTTCCTCAGGTGGAGGAGTTTAAGTATCTCGGGATCTTGTTCACGAGTGAGGGTAGGATGGAGCGGGAGATTGACAGGCGGATTGGGGCAGCGTCAGCAGTGATGCGGGCGCTTAACCGGTCCGTTGTGGTGAAAAGGGAGCTTGGCCAGAAAGCGAAGCTCTCGATTTACCGGTCGATCTTCGTTCCAACCCTCACCTATGTTCACAAGCTCTGGGTAGTGACCGAAAGAATGAGATCGCGAATACAAGCGGCCGAAATGAGTTTCCTCCGCAGGGTGGCTGGGCTCAGCCTTAGGGATAGGGTGAGGAGCTCAGACATTCGGGAGGGACTCGGAGTAGAGCCACTGCTCCTCCACATCGAGAGGAGCCAGTTGAGGTGGTTCGGGCATCTGGTAAGGATGCCTTCTGGGCGCCTCCCTTGGGAGGTGTTTCGGGCATGTCCAACCGGGAGGAGACCTCGGGGCCGCCCCAGGACACGCTGGAGGGACTACATCACCCGGCTGGCCTGGGAACGCCTCGGGGTTCCCGCGGAAGAGCTGATGGAAGTGGCTGGGGAGAGGACTGTCTGGGCTTCCTTGCTGAGGCTGCTGCCCCCACGAACCGGACCCGGATAAGCGGAGGACGACGAAGACGAAGACGAAGACGAAGATTTTTTTGGGCAGTTTTGCCTTTAATTGATAGGAAAGACAAGTGTAGGAATGACATTCAGCAAAGGCCACAGGCTGGAGTCGAACCCAGGCCGCTGCAGCAACAGCCTTGTACATGGGGCACCTGCTCTATCCACTAAGCCACCGACGTCCCTATTTATTTATTTTTGCCGTGGGACCTCAGAGTATATCAGTGATGCAGAACATATTATAATTTCTTCAAAGCAAGACATAACGTTAAGTCCATTTTACACTCCTGGTATATTACAGCAAATAAAACACTAATAAGGAAATTGATTAGTTTATTGGTATTTATCATAGATAATTCATTTCACTTTAATTTTCCCAAAAACTAAAGTGATTTTCACAAATCTGTCATTATAAGACAGTGTCAGCGCGTAAATTCAGCTATGAGTATAATGTTTAAATCTGCTACATCATGTTTAAAGTTTAAGAGCTGTAGTTTGTGGAGTTGTTGCATTAGAAATGAACAGAGTGATACAATAAATATGTTCACTGGTGAATTTACACAGTTAGTAGTTTTAAGCCAGCGCTCCTCTCTCATCTTAATTGAACCAACAGTGTTGCTTTTTAGGGCGCCGAGTGGATCAGTAGCCCCCCGCCCTTTCTACAAAGGGATGTACAATTGTCCTTGCCGCAGCAGCCGTGGGATTGATTCCAGCCCTTTGCCATTTGCTGCATGTCATCCCTTCTCTTTACCCCTTTCATGCTTAACTCTGTCCTGACAAGGCAGAAGCTAAAAAAAAAAAACGGTAGTAATTTTTAGTATTCTTCAAAGGCAGAAGTATGCGGCACACAGTAGATCAGTTTTAAAGGTGTCATTTGATTCAATTCATGGGAACACGAGTCTGTCTGAGCAAGAAAGCCTGGGATAACAGAACAGGTCGATAACCACCTTCATGGTACCTTTTAACTGTTCGTGGGGTTTTAGGGTTTGTCGCGCTAGCAAAGGCACAAAAAGGCTTAGCTCTGTTGAACTTGTGTCATGGTACAGCTCTCATATCGAAGTGATAAGCCCTTGGGGCGGCTGTGGCTCAGAAGGTAGAGCGGGTCGTCCAGTAGTATCCTTGAGCAAGATACTGAATCCCAGATTGCTCCCAGTGGCTGCTCCATCAGTGTGTGAGTGTGTTAAAAACTGAGTAGCAGGTAGCCTCGGCCACCAGTGTATGAATGTGTGTGTGAATGGATGAATTTGACTAGCAGTGTAAAGTGGTCAGAAGACTAGAAAGGCACTAGTCCATTTACCATTTATCATAATATGTTAGTGTTGTGTTTACAGCTTGTTCTACTGCCCCCAAGTGGCCAAAAAATCAGTTAACACAGGACTAACTCTTATAATCTGTTGAAGGAAAGACACATGGAGGAGGAATATAAAAAAAGAGCATCATGAGAGGCACAAATGTTAAATTATGTTCTTTACTTTTTCTCTGCAGATCCATACGTGAAGATCCACCTGATGCAAAACGGCAAGAGGCTGAAGAAGAAGAAGACGACAATCAAGAAGAACACCCTCAACCCTTACTACAACGAGTCCTTTAGCTTTGAAGTCCCATTTGAACAAATCCAGGTACGTACTCACCAATTCACAGAGCTGTTTATAAAATATCGAAGGTGCTGTACACAAGGGATGGACTGTACTGTAAGACCCAGCAAACATTTGCTTGCTTAGAAACAATTGATAAGTGGGAGCTCATTTGCCAAATAATCAGTTTAGAGGCTTTTCATCATAACAGTATAATCAAAGGCACTTCAGTTTAAATCAGCCTCAGTTTTGCAATTTGACAAGCCAATTCCTCTGTGGATATTATTCTCTGCACTTCTTATTGCCTGTGGCGTGTATCTCACTGCTATTTGTTGCATTTCTTACAATGATTTGAGTGCAACAACTGCATTGAATCAAAGTCAAAGGAGAAGTAAAGCATGAATATTTCTCCAGAACGTCATGAAGCAAAGGATGAAGAATGCACAAACAGTGCCAGAAAGGAATAGCGATGAACAACATTATCTCTTCAGGCAAGACAGTAATTGAGTCAAATTGATTAAGCCTGTCACAGCTTACAAATCGCGGGTTTGGGTCCATGAGCCTCAGATTCAATTTAAAATGTGTTGATCCCAATCAACCCCGTCCACATCAAGCCCTTATTTAATGCTGCTGATACAAGTATGTATTTCTTATCTCATCATTAAGAGCCAGGTTAAATAATTATTAGTGCCACTGATTGAATCATAAACTGATCATTGATTAGCTGTATTGAACGTTCTCCTGAAGGCGAGTTAAAAACATTCTTAATTTGAGTGAGACCAATCAGTCAAACAGCAGCTTCTTAAAGAGGCTGTAGTGAATGTTAAACCAATGGACTATTCAAACACTGACAGCTCCACAGGCCTCATGCTGCTCCACATCTGATTTTAAATACTTAAAACTGAGGCGATTTTTAATTACAGCCCACAATATTACTTGCGCCTGATGTTCTGGGGAAACAAATACAGCTTAATTTGTTAATCAATTTGTCAGGCAGATGAATTATACAACTGCTTATAGAAAGCTGCAAATCGACTGCTTTTATCTGCAGAGGCGGAGTGTTGGATTTGAGTTAAACTTGACCTTGAGGCTGTTTGTGTAATTAATGTAAAGATTTTAATTGTCTCAGGGATTGCGTGGGAATAACTATCACTGCTTTTAATTGCTTTATTTCTTAGCACTATTGACTGAGTACACACACAATCAGCTTTGCAGCACTCAGTGACACTATAAGGATTCATTTGTTTTAATCTATATCTATCTGACATACTCGCAGCAAATCTAGGCTGTTTTCACTCCTAGTTTTTGAGTCGGTCATAGAAGACTTAACTCTGACACTTTGAATATATACAAAAATCAGTTAATTTATTTAGCACATTTTAAACACAAAGACAGTTGACAGGGCTTAGATAAAGGGTAAAATCCATTAAATGAAAATGCACTACATGAGGAAGCACCATCAAACAACACAAATTAAAGGTTTAAAACAAATTATTTTTTATGCAGTTCAGTGAAGTAAAAACAAAAATAAATAGGATGGAGTTTTAGACTTCAGCGCATGGTAGATAATGGCGAGAATTTCAGAGAACGCTTCACCTGCAAAAAGGTCCATTTCTATAGCTGTGTCTCAATTCAGGGGCTGCAGCCTTCGAAGGCCGCATTTGAAGACCGATTGCGTCACATCAGCGCGACTAGATTAATTAATCTTCGTGGCCCAGCCTATCCCAAGATGCATTGGGTGCCGATGACAATTAGATAACAGTAACGCCAACGGGTCAGGGCGAGAACAATTGGTGATGCAACCAGGAAATCCTCTGCAGACTAGACCGCCCCATTTCGGAGACCGTTCGGTTTGGCTGATGAGGTCTTCAAAGGACATGGCCGACGTTGAACGTAAAGGTCGCATCCTTCAAAGGCTGCAGCCCCTGAATTGAGACACAGCTAGCATCATTGACTTATTTCATGTTACTTTGAAATTTTGAAATTGTGTTTCTAACATGCCTTCACAGTGAAGACAGAATCCAAAAAAACCACTTTCTTTATGAAATTAATTAAATGGGGGCCAACTGTAAAACTACGTCAAAACAATCGTTTACAAACTCTCACACAACTCGTGCTGAATAATCTAAGTCTTACTTATCCAGTCGTATGCTGGGTTCTTCCCAAACACATGCATTTAGCTAAAACCTTACTATTTAAACACTGAGTGTGCGCATGTGTATAAGCTCTGCTTAGGTAAAGTTCAAAGTAATGCTACTCTGCCATGCATGAGACTGTTTGTACTAAGATGTGTTAAATCAGAATGTTTTAACAAAAGTACATGTTTGAGAAGTTCTGAGCATACGACTGGATATCTGACACTTGGATTATACTGCACGAGTTGTGTGAGAGTTGGTAAACAGATGTTTTGATAGAGTTTTGCTATTGGTAAGTGCGGTCACCTATGACTTCAGTTCATCAAGAGTTTTCTTCATTTTTGGATTCTTCCATTACCATAGAGGCATGCAAGAAAAACAACGATTTTGTCTCAAATTCAAGGTAACACTTGGTGAGTAATTGATATACAAATCATCATTTTGCGAGTGAAGTATCCCCTCAAATTCAGATGAACAAAATATTATAAAATATTATCCCGACCCCTGCTGGTTTTACAGGAAGTCACTGTCAGGGAAAGTCTTACATCTTATGGGTTTAGAAAAATATAACCAGTTATTTTTTGGCTTTGAACAGAAAATCTGGCACACTGCTCTTGCTCAGCTTCTCAATTCATTCGTAACACTTGCGTTTCAGTCCTCCTGGACCTTCGCCAAGAGTGTTCAGCATCATTATTTCCAACATTGAGCTTCAACAGAAAGTGCTCCGCCCATTTCACAGGTGTGCACAGGTATCACAGATGTGGGGGAATTAATCAGCTGTGGGTGTGTTTTCGCAGTAACTGACAACAGCCTGTGCACCGTATGTCACACATCCCACACACAAAAGTAAAAGGGAGCAGCTGATGTGCGAATACCTTTCTTCAAACCAAGATGAAAACATTTAAACGGTGTATTTTAAAGAAATGGTTTAACATTTTGGGAGAACACAGATTTCCTTTCTGAGCTTGATATCTCATTTTGTCGTCTCATCTCCCTCTAGGAGATAATAAATAAATATTGGGCTTATTTTCTAAAATGTGATTTGAATGGTTGTCCATAATGTGATTATTATTGGTAAATCAATCACAGACGGGACAGTAGAATCAGCAGAGCAAGACTGACAGGTCGCTGATGATCAACCAAAGAGCCTGCTAATTTGCAGCCAAAGAAAGCTGTGATTCAATTAGCAATGTGAGGGTGAACTGTCCCTTTAAAGACCAACTAACCCCAACCAGTCATCTGGGAACCTTGCTCAGTATTTCATTACATGGCGTATTAGGCATGCTCTTTAACAACACAGGCTCTGAGCTCATGCAGGTGGCAGTATCCCCGTCTCAGTGTGCCAGTGGATCGAAACTTAATCAGGGCTCTTTGTGCACTAATTCATATTCTCTGCCAGAGATTGATGCCCAGGTCACTCCTCTCCGCGGCGTCCCTTTGAATAAACACATGCCGAGGCTGAGTCTTAGACCTCTGAGTAATCAGACATTCTGCTGTGTTTGGCTCTGGAAATAAGCGAGGCCTGGTCTGGAGTGTCACTTACTGTTAATCAACATTAATGTCTGAAGGAGAACCTCATTCTCTGCATTAGTATATTACTTAAACTAATAACCAGGAATTGTTTCAGAGAGCTTGATGCACAAATATATACACTGTACTACTCTACAATGAGCGCAGACTTTGCTCAGTTTATCAGGTCTTTTAAATATACTGTTAAAACCACTCAGGATCAATGGGTTTTCGACAGGAAAGTTTTCAGCCACACAGAGCCTTATGTTTTGTTAGGAAGAAATAGAAACACATAGTCTTTAACATGAGCAGCTCAAAACCCACAGGACCTTAAACTTCACCAAATAAAACATTAAGCAACACTGATTGACGGGTGATGTCTGTGAAATACAATGTAGAACACAGCAGCTTTGAGCGTGTAGCAGTGTTGTAGTCAAGACCACCTAAACCAAGACCAAGTCATGACCAAGACCAGAGTGTATCGAGACTGATACAAGACTTTGAGGGGTTAAGACCAAGCCAAGATTAAAACCAAGGCAGAGCAAGACCCACATTGCATGACACAGTCACGATAATATGCACTCCTCAAATTATTCTGAAAGATCCACATTTTCATATAAACACCCAAAGAAAACAAAGCTTCCTCTTTATTCACCACTTTTATTGCTGTATATGTGTGTACGATGAGAAATGTCTTGATAAGATAATCAAAAGGCATCACAGAAGGGAATTTTGCATATGTGAATTTTCCTTCCTTTTCTATGAGAAGGAACAAACACAAAGGAGCTAAAATCAATTTAATCGTCTTTTTCAACAGGCAATTCCGTGATACTTCCATAGTTGTGGTTTTGACTGGTCTTAGAATAGATTCTGAGTCCTCTTTGTCTGAGACCGAGACAAGACGGAGTAAAAATGCGATCAAAATGAGACAGAGACCTTCAAAAAGTGGTTTTGAGACCAAACCAATCTTGAGTACTTCAACACTAGGGGTGGGGGATCAATACAGCATAGTATCGTGATTTTTTTTTTTTCTTGTGGCAATATCGTATCGTCACACAGTTCTAAGTATCGATTGTTATTATTTAAATTATTATTACAAATACAAATTTAACTTTATGTAGCCCACTAAAATAACATAATCAATTACTTTTTCAGTCCACTAGATACATTTTTGCTGGAAAAAAAAGAGTGAAGTGAGATGAACAGACTGAAAACTTTATTTTATTAGGTAGAACAGATGTTTGACTAAAATGAACAATGACAGCAATATAGTCCACGATGAGCAGCGCTAAAATCAACCTGTGTAGTTGTCCCTCCATTGTGACATTAGAAAGTGTCACATTCATCTTGCAAGTGTACTCTTCTTCAACATTTGCTTTACTTCCTGGATTTTTCCTACATGGAAATTCTGACCAATCAAAAGTAGCTTTCTCACACAAGGCATTTGATCTAGTCTGCTTGTAAATGCTGCCGTGAGAACACGAACCAACTCTAGGCAATTATACAACTTTGTAACAGAATGAGTCCCTGATTCAGACCAAAGCAAGACAACTCTAGGTCTGAAAGCACCCAAAAGCAAACATGGCTGTTTGGAGATGAGCATTAACCGTCTATATGCTGATGACACCTTGATTTATATTTATGTTCTCTCATCCTTCCCATCCTTTCCTTTCTACAGAAAGTGCAAGTTGTTATAACTGTTCTGGACTATGACAAGATCGGCAAGAACGATGCCATCGGCAAAGTCTTTGTGGGCCTCAACAGCTCGGGGACGGAGCTGCGCCACTGGTCCGACATGCTGGCCAACCCCAGGAGACCCATTGCCCAGTGGCACGTGCTGAAGCCTGAGGAAGAGGTGGATGCTCAGCTCTCCACCAAGAAATAGGCAGGGCCCTTTCAGCTCCTGCCTTGTAGTACTCTTTAGCCAGTATGTGTAAATACCTCAGTGATATATGGGTCCATCCATGTAACCCCGCCCTCCCCACCCCCTCAGCTTTACCTCCTGATATCACAAACAATCCTAATTGTTCAAACTTCCTGCGACATCCCACCCTCTGCTTTTTTTTATCAGGTTCCCTACTTTTCTTGCTTTTTGTTTCGTTCCTCTCTGATTTGTTTGTTCTCCATCTCTGTGCCCTTCACCACCCGACCAAATGCCCCCTTCTTTTAAGCAATATGATCTGTATAGATAGCGCATGACTGAAAGAATTTATTGTACCACAGTTGTATATATAAGTATGCAGACAAAAATGATTTCTAGTTTATGTGTTTGTATGTTGTTACCCGTTTCCTAATCTGTGTATATCTTGATGTTTTTAATAAGATGTTCTATTTTAAATTATGTAAATGCAGATATAGAGGAAAGCCAATATTATATATCCCAGGATTTAAAAATTCTACCTTATTACCTTATTGCATTCCAGATATTAAAAAAAAAAATTCCAACCTGCAAGACACTAGTGGAAATATATTCACATTGTAAAGGACGATGTCTGACTTTAAGTTCAGCAAAAGGATCATCATGGAAAAGACAGATGAATATATATACACACAAAACTCCAAAATACAAGGCCATTAACTACTATGGTTCTGAGGGAAAATTATGCTGCTGGAAATTATACAAGCACATGATTTCTTACGACTTTTTGTACTTATTTCTCAATCAGAGGACCTATGTGTTTAGCTTGATGCACACTGTTACCAGAAACAATAGTTAAACCAGTTAGCATCTTTTTTTCGTCTTCACATTTGGCAGTTTAAGTGAAATAGGTCCTCGTTTTAAAGGCCATCGTTCACTTATGCTGGCTCCTTTTCTTTTCCTGAAAATGGAAAATATTGCCTCCGAAAACCAAGACTCATTTCTCAACCCTTAACGAAACAGACCCCATGTGAAAAAAAAAGCACCAAGCTGTAGCCATTGTGTCCTTAAGCTCGATATTTTGTTTACTTTGAACAGCCTTGTCGTTGTTAGAAGTTTATCGCATTTAAGCCGGGGTCCGATCTTTCTTTGAGAGGGCGTTGAAAAAAAGAAAATAAAAAAAAAAAGAGTCGTGACTCTGGTTTTAAGAGGACTATTTTTAGAGCAATTCAACGTCTTGACTATTTTTCGTAAACTGCATGATTTTTTTTACGATCTTTACTAAAGGCTGGGACGGGGGGGAGATCTACTGACACCAGGGGCTGTCTCTTCTGATACGATCCCCTTGCCTTCAATCAGAGGAGAGGAAAATCAAGAGTTAAACTTTTGGGTCAATGTATGTGAATATATTGACAGAGGCGAAGCGAGTTTCTAAACACTGCCATTTTCCAGAGGTGACTTGTGTAAAGACCCTCTCTTCATGCACACTCCCACTTGCTAGTGGTTGTAGCTTTTGGTTTATTGGGAACAATGTCTTTGGCTGCAATGGTGCCCTGAATCGCAGTCTTTGCTTTGCGTTGCCTTCTCACAGTGACAATAGAGCTAGCCATGTTTTACTGCCAATTTTAACTTTTATGTGGCTGCTGTTTTGCACTGGATGTCTTTGAACTAGCTTGTCGACTTCTTTAGGAACAATTCTTTGGACGATTGTTGGGCTTCGTTTCAGGACACCTGCAGGGGGAGCCAGAACTCCACCTGCTCGATCAGCTTAATACACACACGAAAAACAAAAGAAAGCAATGATGACAAATCACGTTTCAGCCAACACATCAGTTTTGTTTTCTCGTTGGCAGCGGACTACACCAAGAGAATGCGAAATAACCGTAAAGTTAATGGTCTGCGTAGGCGATTAGTCCATCATGTCCTTTACTACGGGTCCAATTAGCAAAGTTTTAATCCATGAAAACCATGAAGTCTCTTATCTCGGAGGAACCTCTTGCATATACTCGATGCTAGCTTCAGGAGGACTTTCTAAATGTTTTCAATGTTATTGTGTAGTTGATAGCACTATTATGAAAAAGCTACTTGTCATTCCATAGGAGTCTCTGAGGACTGCTTTGTGTATCACTGTGACTGCCGTGTGTGCTTAGAGATGTAGACTTATCAGTAGGTAGCGAAACCAGTTTGTTCTGTAGTGATGTCGTAGCGTTTAATGCCATTTTCCCTTCTACACGCAGAGAAAGAGAAAGACAGAGGGTGCGCGTGGCGTCGATGCCCGACTGCACACAAAAAGGCCGGACAGATGTTCTATCCATGCGGGTCGCTTCACACAGCATTTTGTTGAGCACTGTGCAATACTTGTATGTTCATCCCATAGTGTTAACGTGGGTGGCGTTGCCCGAGAAAAAGAAAAAGAAGCAAACACCAGATTCTAACCCTTGAGGATGATTCCAGTCCAGAGAGATGTTTCTCCTTTCCAGTGAGATGGTTAGGACACAGCACACGTAGATTCAGCTTACAGGTTGGAGCTTGTCGACCTCTTTTTAGGGTTCCCTCCCTTTTCGCAGGTTCGTTTTTTCTCTTCTTGCACACAGTTCCAGCATCAAACGTTTCAGGGAGTATTAGTTAAATACCAAACGAGATTCTACATTTAAATATCCCCTTAAAATACATAAATGTATATATTTACATAACCGTGTCAGAAAAATGTATATCGAGAATAAATATAAAGCGACATGAACACGCAGATATCACTCTATCCATCATCCATATATTATATTTCATCATTATTATTTCAGTTTTTATTTCGCACCCACCCTGTTGATTTAAAAAACAAACCGTTTTATATTTGAGATGAAAACTGAATGTACAGTACGGACTGTGTTGGTATAGATTAACCGTGAGATTAGATGTACTTTGCACTTTCTGTTGTATGGAAAAAAATCCGTTTTGTTTCTATTTTTTTCAACTGTTATGAATTTATTTCATAGCCCTTCAGGGTTAAAACCTCCCCTGTCTGCATTCCAGAGTCATTGAATATACTTTAATACAGCTGCACCCCCAAATCCCTCGGAGGGATTTGGGGATTATTTAACATGTTTCACATATGTAGATTCATGAATTCCAGTACAGCTTCAGATTTAAATAAACAGATTAAAGTTAAAGGTAAAGGCAAAAACGGCCTGAGCAATTCGATATTAACGCAAAAAAGGTTGTACTAATGTAATTAACCGATCAAAGCTGAAAGAAAATTAAGATCTAAACATGTATAAATAAATGTATCAGGGAATCCAGTAACAGGAAGTGTTGCAGATTGGATTGCGAGGTGTGTGGAAACAAAACCACAAAGCCATTACCTGCGCTGCAAAGCAACGCTCCTCTTACTGTGATTTCCCACCAAAGTATGCATGCTTAAACAAAAATCTCCTCTTGTAAAAAAAAAAAAAAAAAACCTTATCAAGCTCTCTGTGTGACAAGGAACTCCAGATTCTCTCCAGTGGCGCTCGCTGATGAAAAAGCCACGCTGACCTTTCAGAAACAAAGCTGTGTAAAGTATTAGAATCTGATGCTGTAGAAAGATCCTAGTTGCCTTTGTGTATATCAACTGCCTGCTTGAGTATTTTGTGTGTGGAAAAATTTTCTCTGTAATCTTGTAGAACTGTTTGGGGTGTTTTTTCCTGCCATATCGCTCGCGGTGACGGCGAGCCGCCGACAGTTATATTTGCTGTGTATACCTTCATTTTTTGACGAGGTGTTTTACAGTTTTGTTTCACTTTGTGTAGTGATTCACTCTGTGGAGTTTTCTGACTGTTGTTATATAACTTCATATACACAAATGATCAATAAAAATGTTTTATTTCCTGTTGATACAGAATCTTATCATGTCGTATTTTCAGTCAGGGTCGCAACTTCCTGTATGGGACCTAGGTAGCCCTGTATGAGGAAAACTAAAGGCAAAAGCATCTGGGGTGCAGCACAAAAACAAGAAGAAGTCACCTCACAGTAAGAGGGTCCCTGATCAAACCCAGGGTGGGGGGCTTGAACCTCGTGCAGGAGGCAAAGGGCCACATCTCGGAGCCTTAAGGGTATGACTGTAGTGAGTAAGGCTCCAATGAAGATTCTCAGATCCTGTTAATACGACAACGATTTCAAGCGCAAACATTAAACTTTCGTTGCGTTTTGAAAACAGGATCCAGAGTGCAATTTTTTGAAAACAACACCATCTCCAGTGTCATGTAAACTTGCAATATACGCAAACCAAGACTTGGCGCACATGCGCATTACGGTTCCAGTCACAAGGCATGCGCAAGAAAGTCGACCAGCCGAGTTCTATTTGTGCTGCTCATTCTGTTGAATTTATCAACGCTTCCCCATCATGGTGTAGATTTACTGTAGCACCTCCACCTCGTCGTCCATCCAGACAAACTTGTTGTTGTTTCATTACAAAGTCACATCGCCAACTACTGGCCTGGCATGTATACTGCAGTGTTTTGGTCATTTTTGCGAAGCCATGCGCCGGCGATTGTAATCAAAGCATTGCCGCCTGAACATGGAACTTTTTTCAAAACGAAAATGAGAAACGATTCGGTTTCGATTTCAGCGGATCGTTTTCGTGTAAACACGGCTTCAGCCATCCAGGTCATGGTAACCTTAAGTGCTATATCGTAGGCAACTGGACTTGCTTACGTTTCTTGAAGACGTTTTGCCTCTTGTCCAAGAGGCTTCTTCAGTTCCAACTGAATGGTCTGTGTGGGTGTGAACCCTTACAGAGTCATTAAGGTCACATGTGAGTCGTTGATGGCCAGGTGGGTCAATGACTCACACGTGACCTTAACGACTCTGTAAGGGTTCACACCAGCACTGAGTATAGAGCCTGCAACTCTGCGCCAGTCCAAAAGAACTGAAGAAGCTTCTCGGATGACAGGCGAAACGTCTTCAAGAAACACAAGTAAGTCCAGTTGCCTATGATATAGCACGGAAGGCTCCAATGAATCAGTGCCCGTCATATTTAAAGAGGCAATAGTAGAGGATGAGGGTCACCCGCCAGACCCTTTGGTCAACCTCCCTGTAACAGGGGTAACTGCAGACTTACAGGATGAGTTTGAAACTTCGGGGGTGTGACGAAGGGTTAGGAGCAGCCACTGGAGCAGGAGTTTTCGTCTTTTCGTACTGGTCTTTGGGTAAGAGGCCTCTGACAAAATGGGGGTTCATCCCATATGCCAAAATAATGGCCTTCCCTTTGACCCTCCAGATACTGACTCCCTGAAGGACAAACTAGAGGCCAGTTCAAGAAGAAATACAGACTTGATTGCAGACCCCAAAGGCCCAGCCACAAATGGGACTGAGGCCTGCACAGTGGTTGAGGGTTTATTAGATCTTGATGGTGGATTATCAAGAGTTCTGAGTTATACAGGTGGCAGCAAATTTGATCAATAAGTATCTGCATGTTCTCCCCGTGTCAGCGTGGGTTTCCTCCAGGCACTCCAGCTTCCTCCCACAGTCCAAAGACAATCAGATTATCTGGTAACTCTAAATTGTCCGTAGGTGTGAATGTGAGTGTGAATGGTTGTCTGTCTCTATGTGTCAGCCCTGTGATAGTCTGGTGACCTGTCCAAGGGTGTACCCTGCCTCTCATCCAGTGTCAGCTGGGATAGGCTCCAGCCCCCTGTGACCCCCAACAGGATAAGAGGTTATGGATATTAGCGTCAACAGAGCGTTCATTTTAATCAGCAAAAAATGCTGTGACTCCTCAAACAGTTGCTTTAATAACAGAATCAGCATTTCTTACTCTCACTACAGTGTTGGTATTGATTGGCAGAAGAAGTATGACTAACTGCTCCTGCATGAAACTCCCGTCACATCAAAACGAAAAGTATCTGCATGACAAATTTCACTTTTAATGATGATTTTTTTGGCTCTCAACACTTTGAATTCACTGTGAATCGCCCACAGCAGCCTGTTAACAAGGTCACTACTGCCATCTAAAGGACGCAACGCAGCACAGCATGGTGTATGAGTGTGTGAGCCCAGCAATGAAAAAAACACAGATCATGTTTTCCATTTTGCTCCAGGCTCAGATCAATTTCTATTAGTGCATATTCACTGATGTCTACTAGAGCCAGAAAATGAGGACAGGAGTTTGTCCTCCCACCAAATGCGTGATGTCACATCGATGTGAAGCTCAGCTGAGAGTGAATTCGATGATGAGAGCACCCTGATGTTGTAGGTGTATAGATTTTAGGCTGTTGCTTTGAAATGAGGCTCATTTAGGTGTTAAAGGGCCCAAAGGCTCATCAGCAATAATGTCCGTAAACCCCCTAACATCAGGTGTCTTTTAATTAACTCTTTAACAAGCTTTAAAAATGATCTTATTCCTCAGGATCTGACAGTTTTACATATATATTATTTATCTGCTTCAAACATTATATTTGATTTACACTGAATAAAATACTAAAACCCAAGATGTTAAAGCTGCTCTGTTGCATCAAATGGGAATTGCATAATTTTATACATATTTCCCCAAATTTAGCCTGACAAACTTGTAGTTGTAGGAAACATTTTACATAAAATTCTGTAGGATTGAACACAATTTGGCTGCACAGCCTGGCGTTACACCCAGGCTGGCCCACAGAAAAGAAAGGTCTAGTGTATTATTTATTTATTTATTTATTTATTTAATGGTAACAGAGAGTAAACTATATCCATAATAGGTTGTCAGTAAAATTCTGTAGCTTTGTTCAGATTCTGACTTGAACTTTTAGTAAAAATAGGCTCTGATTTCAATTTGTTTGTGTCATCAAATCATTAAATTTTAATGGACCAAATTTTGGCATCAAACATCAATATCTTAAACACCAAAATGAACAAATCTAAGGCAACTTTTTGCGTTTATTTTTGCTGATGTCACACGTTATTTTTGAACATTTCATTTTATTTTTGAACACTTTATGGACACCACTGGAAGCATTGCTGTCCCCCATGTTGTTATTTGCACATTCAGTATTCACTTGCACTAAATATGTTCACTTTAATCCACTGCTCACTTTTTTATCCACTGCTCATTATTATTATTGTTATTATTTATTGCTCTTTCTTGTATCTGTTTCTGCATGCCTATTTTTTTTTTTAAGTTTTTAAATATTGAAATAAATAAATAAATATCTTTACCCTTGACTGCTGTAGCACTGGAATTTCTCAATTGTGGGATCAATAAAGGTGTATCTTATCATATCTTATCTTAACATACTCATGTACAAATCTTAGAGGGGACATTTCAAGATTCATGATAAACTTTATTGACCCAGAGGAGATTACAGTCACAAAGATGCACCTAACAGGTGAGTAACCTTAAAAACTAGACACAATATGAAGCTTGACAAACAGTAATACAATGAGATAGGTACTATTTGTGAAGCTACAAATATTTTTCCTTGAGCCTCCCTGAGTGACTCACGGGAAAAAAATGCATGACCCTACTGCCACAATGAATTAGTTGTCAGATTTTCAAAACTCACCCTTTAATGTTTGAAAGTTAAAAGTTTAAAGATAAAATACCAGGGGCCGTATTCACAAAGCTTCCTCATACTAAGAGTTGCTCCTAGTGACACAATGCTAAGAGAATTCTTAGAATTGTGACGCTTTCTTTTTCTTAGAATTTCCCCTTAAAGTTAAGAGTAGGTCCTTATAAAGATAACAATTATTCACAGAGCATCTTAGCCCTTAAAAGAGCTCCTAAGGTGAAAAACTGTTCAGAGCAGGGAGGAGGACTTTTAAGAGGCTCAAGAGTTTCTTAATCAGAGGAGAAAATGGCGGACAGCAACTCCTTAGAAAGAGTTGCTTACTGAATATGGCCCCTGACGTGTCCTTGGACTGTTGGAAATATGAAAATTCAATGACAATTTCTGTTTTTACAGTTTCTGGCTATAATGTATGGTGGAATATTGACTGGCTGGTTTGGAAGGCAGGTTTTCCTTAAAAAAAATAAAATAAAATAAATAAATACAAAATAAAAACGTGTAAATTTTGTTCACCACTTCCCAAAAGCCAAATGAAAAATATAAGTCCCTCCCCGGTGCATTTTTTTTTGTTGACATACCTTACCCTTTTGTCACCACCCTCTTCCCCCTCACAAGTAACGAACAGTCCCTTATGAAGGACCAAAGCAGCCACACTGTGTCATGCCCACGTGGTGCCCATGGATAACACCGTCCCTAATATTTGGTCACGTAAATCTCCTAATGCACTTGTTTTTATGTCAGTTGTAAACTGTACACTTTTAATTTAAATAGTCCACACGTTTTATTTTATTTTATTTATTATTGAAGAGTTTTATTCTGAAAGGTCCTCCATGTGGAAGTGACGTTTAAGCTTCTTCTTTGTCAAAGTAGCTAGCGTTAGCCGTTACCACACCGGAAGTTGTATTTACTCAGTTGAAAAAATGTTTAAAAACCGTGTTATTTCGTGGTGAATAAAGGAATGAGATAATATGTATTATATTTAGTTAAATAACTTCACTGCTGTTGCTGACTTTCTGGGTGTTGTTCGAGAAAAATCGCATTATTTCCGAAGCAATGCTTTTATTTTCATAAACCGTGACCGGATGTTTGTGTTAGCTCCAGCTAGCTTGACAGCAACACTACTTGACAGCCCCCGTAACAGTTTGCAGTAACCTCACTGTCTGCTGCTGCTTTCTGCATTGACAAACAACCTTACCGTAACCGAAACTGACTGAAAATGTTGCGGTACATCATTGGTGTAAGTATACCTTCATTAAAAGCAGCCAGGCTTATTCTATTTTAGCTAACTCCGTTGCGTTAGCTCAGGCTAACAGTAGCTAACATTTAGTTTCCCTCATCAAGTTGAGCTGGGAGCTGTGTCGGCCCCTGCCCACAGGAATGGCTATGACTCATTTCTCCTGTTATGGATTAAACTGAAATGGCTTGACTTCAGTTGGACAACGCCCCGCAGAGGTCTCAAACAGTTGGTAGCTAATGCTAGCTGCTTGTGGTCTGACTCATCTTGTTTGTGACCTTTTATCGCAGCTGATCCGAGGCGGCTTTGACAGCATCATCAACTTGATCTTCAGACTCTTCTTCTCCAAGAAGAAACCAGCCCTGACCTTAGAGGACCCCAACATCAAGTATGCACTGCGGCTGCTCGACAAACAGGTAACTCTTCATTTGCTTAAAACAGATGCACACAATAGCCTGTCTGTGTTTACAAACGCAGCTGGTGCGTTCAGGCACCACTGTAGCTCTGTGCTGGTATTTGCATGATTTTTTTTTTATCATGTGTGTTTCTTGTGCAGATTGTCAGCCATGACACAAGGAAGTTCCGCTTTGCACTGCCGTCCCCTGAACACATCCTCGGTCTCCCTATCGGTTAGTATCAACACTTCCACGTCAGGAAACAAACTCTACACACAGTCATTATGAGAACGTCACATTATTGTTAACAGTCATAAACTCAGAGTACAGTAACGTATATGGACATAAACAAAAATACAAAAGCTCAGGAATTAAATTACAGTATCACACAAGTAAATATGAGATAGTGGGATTTTATTTAGTGTTTAAAATAGGGGAAGAAGAAGAAGAGAAAAAAACCCCATCTACATTTGATGTACATACTGTTGATTTATGTTGTCTTTGCTGCACGTCATGTTTCTCAAAGTCAAGGACCCTTCCTTGGGAGGACGGGTCCTGCAGGGACAAGGCAAGAGTCCTTCCTAGCCTTCAGTGAACACACATTGGAACAGGCTAACGTGTGTCCCCAGGTGATCGTCATTAACCCTCAGCAGACTGAGGGGTTTCAGTTACTGTGATCATTTTATAACTCTCTAATGTTGTTGTACAATCTTTTTTTTTTTTTTTTAACTTTATTACAGGTACAGTACATAAACACACAGACATATTGAGATGTGTAGGTGTTATTAAGAGGCTTTGTGTGGCATGTAACAGTCCCATTTTTCCCAGTATTCATCTCCTTTTGAAGCTGCAATGTAACAGTCATTTTCTCCATTCCACGAAAAGAGTTTATAATGTTCGTAAACAGTCTCATGGCAGGAGGGTTTCACTGAAGCCAACATTTGGTTATTGGTTGTTGTACAATCTGAACAAATGTAGCCAGTATTTTCAGAGTCACGTGACTTTTAGAGAATATATTTCTGGATCATATTTAAGAGGAAGTGGAGTAATGAAGTAAACAGTCTTACACACAGAATCACACTGTGCTCTGATGAGGCACGCTGCTCTGAAACAGCTAACCACGCCGATTGTACATAATACTGCTGTGTCATCCTCTGAAATAAGTTCACCACAAAACAGAAGAGTGATGCTTTGACCTGCAGGATATTCTGATGTCTTTACTGTGGCTGTTCTCCAAAGCCATTCCCCCCAGAATTACACCAACTGATGCTGACAGAATGAAAGCAATGATGATGTCGTTATCATGTGAATCATGGGGGGAGGAGGGGTCAATTAAATTATGATGTTTCTGTCGTTATTGTTTTCACGCTTGTAGGATAAAAACTTCCAGGAGATATTAATCCAAATAAATGACATATTTATGGAAATCCTGCCGAGCTCTGCTGGCGCAGGTTTCATTGAAGAGGCCCCACCCTCACTTCCAGCAAATCATGTGCAAAGCGTTTTATATCTGTGAAGGATCCACACATGCATCCTGGGAGCTTCTCTGAAAGACAGAATCTGTCCTTGGTGAAATTCAGAAAGATCCTTGACATTGGGACAGTCCTTCGGCGGGGGTCGATGACGTAGCGTCCTTCAAAGTCAGCTGTTTGAGGATCCTTCCTTGACTTTGAGAAACACCCTCCGTCTCACCCTATCTGTTCTATCAAATAAAGCCCCCCAAAATATCTTTAAAAATTATAAGCAGTTGAAGATAATATTAGGGCTCCAACTACTATTGTTTTTATTTTCTTGCAATATGCCGTTTAGTTACTAGGTCTATTGTTATCACAGTTTCTCAGAACAGAATATGATGTCTTCATATTGCTTTTTTAATCTGACCATCATTCCCAAACCTAAATATATTCAATTTTTCTTCCTTTATGACAAAAGAAACACAAAGTCCTCACTTTTGAGAAACTTGAGCCAGAGACTGTAATAGCTACAGTATATACACATGCAGTTCTTGAACTGAACACAGGGTGGAGCAGTTATGTGTGAGGTACATATAGGTAGGCTCCAGGTGCTGAGAATCAGGTGTGTGGAAAGCATGAAGTATCAGCTTGTAAAACTGAATAACTGAATGGAATAATGAATACATACAGACAGTGCTGTCGCCCTCCTGTGTCATGGTGGGCATGTGTGTATTTTATTAAGAGTAAATGGATCGTCAACTCCGAAGATGCACTGGACAGTAGTTTATTCTCAGCCCAGAACACTCGTCCACAACAAGTTGACCCGTTCAGTGGCTTGTTTAGACATTTTGTTTTATTAAAAAGTCACTACAAAAGCTAAACTGAGGCACTCACCATGGTTCTGTGTTTTCCTCTCCAGGGCAGCACATCTATTTGTCTGCAAGAATAGACGGGAAGCTGGTCGTCCGTCCGTACACACCAGTGTCCAGCGATGATGACAAAGGCTTTGTGGACTTGGTGGTGAAGGTACAGCCTTTTAAAGTTTTCCTGTATACATGTATAGTTGTGCATGTTCTTTTCCTAATCTAGTTCCCCTTGTTGTCCCTTGTTGGCAGATTTACTTTAAGAATGTTCATCCTAAATTCCCCGAGGGGGGGAAGATGAGTCAGTACTTGGAGAGCCTCAGGATCAACGACACCATTGACTTCAGAGGACCCAGTGGTCTCCTTGTTTACAAAGGCAAAGGTGAGCACCATAACCTGATGTCCTCATACAGTGGGTGAACACATGTTTGTAGGTTTGTAACTGAGCTTCAGCAGCCTGATCTGACGCTGTCTCTTTCCCTCCACAGGAGTTTTTGCAATCCAACCAGAGAAGAAGTCCCCAGCTGAGACCAAGACAGCCAAACATGTGGGCATGATCGCTGGAGGGACGGGTAAGGAAACTTCACTCAGGAAAATGTGAAGCAGAGACTGTAATCCTGATGCATAATCTCATCACATGATCAGTTTGTTTTGTAAAAGATGGTCTGAACTTTAGCTCCTCAAAGTGTGGCCCACAGGCATGTGATGAATCAGCCAGGTTTATTAGAGTACTGTTGGCTTACAGGTCAGGTTAGGTACACTATGGTATTTTTTTGATATAATATATGACTGTTTGTTTGTTTGTTTGTTTTTAAAATTTTTGTCACAAACGAAACTATGATTTTTTTTCATCATTTTGGACGACATGCTATACTATGACTTTTTTTCATCATTTTGGACGACATGCTATACTATGACTTTTCTTTCATCATTTTGGACGACATGCTATACTATGACTTTTTTTCATCATTTTTAACGACATGCTATACTATGACTTTTTTTCATCATTTTTAACGACATGCTATACTATGACTTTTTTTTCATCATTTTTAACGACATACTATACTATGACTTTTTTTCATCATTTTTAACGACATGCTATACTATGACTTTTTTTTCATCATTTTTAACGACATGCTATACTATGACTTTTTTTCATCATTTTTAACGACATACTATATACTATGACTTTTTTTCATCATTTTTAACGACATACTATACTATGACTTTTTTTCATCATTTTGGACGACATGCTATACTATGACTTTTTTTCATCATTTTGGACGACATGCTATACTATGACTTTTTTTTCATCATTTTTGACAACATACTATACTATGACTTTCATCATTTTTGACAACATACTATACTATGACTTTTTTTCATCATTTTGGACGACATGCTATACTATGACTTTTTTCATCATTTTTAACGACATACTATACTATGACTTTTTTTTCATCATTTTTAACGACATACTATACTATGACTTTTTTTTCATCATTTTGGACGACATACTATACTATGACTTTTTTTTCATCATTTTGGACGACATGCTATACTAGGACTTTTTTTCATCATTTTTAACGACATGCTATACTATGACTTTTTTTTCATCATTTTTAACGACATACTATACTATGACTTTTTTTTCATCATTTTTAACGACATGCTATACTATGACTTTTTTTCATCATTTTTAACGACATACTATATACTATGACTTTTTTTCATCATTTTTAACGACATGCTATACTATGACTTTTTTTCATCATTTTGGACGACATGCTATATTATGACTTTTTTTCATCATTTTTAACGACATACTATACTATGACTTTTTTTCATCATTTGGGACGACATACTATACTATGACTTTTTTTCATCATTTTTAACGACATGCTATACTATGACTTGTTTTCATCATTTTTAACGACATGCTATACTATGACTTTTTTTCATCATTTGGGACGACATACTATACTATGACTTTTTTTCATCATTTGGGACAACATACTATACTATGACTTTTTTTCATCATTTTTAACGACATACTATACTATGACTTTTTTTCATCATTTTTAACGACATGCTATACTATGACTTTTTTTCATCATTTGGGACGACATACTATACTATGACTTTTTTTCATCATTTTTAACGACATGCTATACTATGACTTTTTTTTTCATCATTTTTAACGACATACTATACTATGACTTTTTTTCATCATTTTTAACGACATGCTATATACTATGACTTCTTTTTCATCATTTTTAACGACATACTATACTATGACTTTTTTTCATCATTTTTAACGACATACTATACTATGACTTTTTTTCATCATTTTTAACGACATGCTATACTATGGCTTGTTTTCATCATTTGGGACGACATACTATACTATGACTTTTTTTCATCATTTTGGACGACATGCTATACTATGACTTTTTTTTCATCATTTGGGACGACATACTATACTATGACTTTTTTTCATCATTTTGGGCGACATGCTATACTATGACTTTTTTTTCATCATTTGGGACGACATACTATACTATGACTTTTTTTCATCATTTTTAACGACATACTATACTATGACTTTTTTTCATCATTTTTAACGACATGCTATACTATGACTTTTTTTTCATCATTTGGGACGACATACTATACTATGACTTTTTTTCATCATTTTTAACGACATGCTATACTATGGCTTGTTTTCATCATTTGGGACGACATACTATACTATGACTTTTTTTCATCATTTTGGACAACATGCTATACTATGACTTGTTTTCATCATTTTCAACGACATGCTTCACTATGACTTTTTTCATGGTTTTTGACAACATGTTATACTTAAATGTTTTTTATGTCATACTGTACTGTGACTATTTATTATATATTAACTATATATATTAACATTCTTAATCACTTAGCACTTAACATGAGAAATGATGTCCCACAAGGAAAGTTTGAACATTTTGAGAATTTTTTAATACAGAAATTAATGACGCACAGAACTGGCAATACTTTTGTGGTTCTCCTTTGCAACTTACTCCACCCACATCAGTTCTGTGTCCCTTACCCTTTTTTTTTAGAAGTCTTATCTTATTCTCACAGTTTTGAGGTGATAAGGGCTCAGCTGGGTTGTTCTGTCAGCCATTCATATCTGATCAAACCACTCCCATGCAGTCCCTCTGAAGCAGAGTTTTTGGGTGTTACACTTTGTAATACCTTATAAATAAAGATATATACTTATATAATTTTTATTATTGCTTATTTTAGTCATGAATATATGTTACAGATAAATACTTTAAATTTTAGGCGAAGTTTTCAGGAGCTTTAAGGTTTTTCTTTCCTGGAACCCAGGGTGAGAGGGATAGATACATTTGGCCATGTATTGTATGTGTAATGAAGGTAATTTCATGTCTGAGGCCAAAAACATGACCACCTCCTGTTCTGTTTTCTTCCAGGGATCACTCCCATGTTGCAGCTCATTACAGCTGTGATGAAGGATCCACAGGACCAGACCGTGTGTCACTTGCTGTTTGCCAACCAGGTGAGTTTCATCAGCCTGGATCATATGATGCACTGATGTTTGCAGACAGTGTTATTAGAATTTATTTGTCTTCCTGTGTACCTGGGAAGGAGTGGTTAATACTAAAATAAAGTTTCTCCCTGTCACAGACTGAGAAAGACATCCTGTTGCGACCAGAGTTGGAAGAGATCCAGGTCAACAACCCGGACCGGTTCAAGCTGTGGTTCACCGTAGACAGAGCACCTGAAGGTACCATACTTTTCATGAAATTTGAACACAGCCTTGCAAATTACAACTGCCAACATACGGCTAGGTCTTACTGTCATCTCAGATGTTGAACGGTCTCATGCAGAGCAGGTTTTCGTGAACAGGATATTGTGATTATCTGGTGTCCACACCATCAGCAGCATGGTTCATATTGACAACAGTTTCACTCATTTATGCCTGGGATATATTCTGATATTTTCCAAATGTTTGTTTAGGGCTACAGCTAGTTCATAGAATGTCAGAAAACGAACAACCATGCAAAGATGCATATCAATTGTAACAATTTTAGATTCAGTGTTTTATTGTATTATATCAAAATCAAGTTAAATAGTATTACCCCATCCCAACAACAAGTGCTCTGCAGATGTACAGATAATACGTAGCTTATAACCAGCGAATACAATCAAGTACACTAACACCCTTAATATATTAATTTTCCTTCTTTCTTAATAAGCTAATAATCAAGGACAAACTCACAAGACAAAAACAAGTTGAAGGCACTTTAATTGGAAGACAGCGACAGGGTGTTTCTTGTGTTGTCTTCATGTGAACAGTAATAGTATGTAATAAATTGACAAAAAAATGACACAGTGTAGGATGTCAAACAAAAAAAAATCAATGTATAGTATCAATCGATTTTATTTATAAAGCCCAATATCACAAATCACATTTTGCCTCACAGGGCTTCACAGCATATGACATCCCTCTGTCCTTAGGACCCTCACAGCGGATAGGGGAACCCCCTTTAACTGGGGGAAAAAGCGGTAGAAACCTCAGGAAGAGCAACTGAGGAGGGATCCCTCTTCCAGGACGGACAGACGTGCAGTAGTATGTGATAAATTATGAAAAAAAACACAGTATATGAAAAAATGAAAAGATGGCATTATGGAATAAAAACAAAAGAAAATTGAATGAATGGCATGTGTCATAGTATAGCATGTAAAAAAAAACTATATAGTATAGCATGTCGTCCAAAATCATGAAAAAAAGTCATAGTATAGCATGTCGTCCAAAATGATGAAAGAAAAGTCATAGTATAGCATGTCGTCCAAAATGATGAAAGAAAAGTCATGGTATAGCATGTCGTCCAAAATCATGAAAAAAAGTCATAGTATAGCATGTCGTCCAAAATGATGAAAGAAAAGTCATAGTATAGCATGTCGTCCAAAATGATGAAAAAAAGTCATAGTATAGCATGTCGTCCCAAATGGTGAAAAAAAAGTCATAGTATAGCATGTCGTCCAAAATGATGAAAAAAAGTCATAGTATAGCATGTCGTCCAAAATGATGAAAAAAAGTCATAGTATAGCATGTCGTCCAAAATGATGAAAAAAAGTCATAGTATAGCATGTCGTCCAAAATGATGAAAAAAAGTCATAGTATAGCATGTCGTCCAAAATGATGAAAAAAAGTCATAGTATAGCATGTCGTCCAAAATGATGAAAAAAGTCATAGTATAGTATGTTGTCAAAAATGATGAAAAAAGTCATAGTATAGCATGTCGTCCAAAATGATGAAAAAAAGTCATAGTATAGTATGTTGTCAAAAATGATGAAAAAAGTCATAGTATAGTATGTTGTCCAAAATGATGAAAAAAAGTCATAGTATAGTATGTTGTCCAAAATGATGAAAAAAAGTCATAGTATAGCATGTCGTCCAAAATGATGGAAAAAAAGTCATAGTACAGTATGTCGTCCAAAATGATGGAAAAAAAGTCATAGTATAGTATGTCGTCCAAAATGATGAAAAAAAGTCATAGTATAGCATGTCGTTAAAAATGATGAAAAAAAGTCATAGTATAGCATGTCGTCCAAAATGATGAAAAAAAGTCATAGTATAGTATGTCGTCCAAAATGATGAAAAAAAAGTCATAGTATAGTATGTCGTCCAAAATGATGGAAAAAAAGTCATAGTATAGTATGTCGTCCAAAATGATGGAAAAAAAGTCATAGTATAGTATGTCGTCCAAAATGATGAAAAAAAAGTCATAGTATAGTATGTCGTCCAAAATGATGAAAGAAAAGTCATAGTATAATACTCATAAAAACAGTAATAGTATGTTGTTGTGATACATTGAGTTGTGTTTAACCTTTCAGCCCTTCTCTGTGTTTCAGGCTGGGAGTACAGCCAAGGCTTCATCAATGAAGACATGGTGAGGGAACACCTGCCACCTCCAGGTGACGACACTCTCATCCTCATGTGTGGACCTCCGCCAATGATCCAGTTTGCCTGCAACCCCAACCTGGACAAAGTCGGCCACTCCGACAGCCGGAGGTTTACCTTCTAGACGTCCATTCTCATCATGGAAATGAAGTTTGGGCATATAAGGGCATCCAGTTATTTTATTCTCTACCCCAAAGCGTTAAAGCACTCGTACAGTTGCAGTGGGTATTGCACTATGTATACTATATTTATGCCCTGATATTCATCATGCAGCAGAATTACAGCATGGACCAATAATTGTAATCAGGAAGTGTCATGGAAGGAGAAGGAAATAGGAAATATGTGGGCTTGTTTGGGATTGAAGTACGTGGAGAAGATGGATTAACCAAAAGTGTTTATATATAGTTGGCTTGGAAATAAGGATGTGATTCCAAATCTGTTGCAAACAATATCGAGGAGTTAAGGTTTACTGGCTGTTTTCTGAGTGCCTTAACTTGCAAAGCTTTTTTTATGCACACTTTAAGATTCGCGACCACTTGCGTCATTTATACAGAGCTGTACTAATTATACTAATTATTCCATTACTGCTGTTTTGAATGTGTTTCAGAGTTATACCTGCCCTCTATCTATCTGTCGTCACGTCAAAGATGTCAATATTTTGCTAGAACATGTTCAGTGACTTGTTGAACGTTGTGTGGTTACTGATACGATGTCTTTGCTGCAAGTCTGGCAACAGTGGCTACCTGTGTGTGGATATGCAACATAAAGCAACTACTGCTATTGAATTTTTGACACTTTATTATTTTGTATTTTGATTGACTCACTGTCCGACAGCACGCTACCTGTTTGGAGAAGCAGACACGGAGTACTGCCACTGAAGCTAAGCCATGTACAGCTGTAGACAAGGGCAACAGCAAAACTTATTTTAGCCACATAAAAAAGTCAGTATCAGTTTAAGCGTACGGTATAATTTTTTATTAATGTTTTCACAGCTTTACCTTGCCGTCAGACAGCCCTCTTCAACAGGGAACAGATGATTACGACTTCATTTACCTGTTAGAGAGGGCTGTCTGGCACCAAGGTAAAGCGGTATGTTTTGTTGCTGGCCCCGTCCAACGCAGTACATTACTTCCCCTCCTTGGTGGTACTTCTGCCTGCTTCTCCAAACCGGGGTCATGCCGTCTCTTATCTATTGTAGGAAACACACTGACAACGGGTAAATATAGCATACAACCATTATTTAAAAAAAAAAAAAAAAAAATCCGAACAATGAAAATGGATTTTCTATGTTTTTATTACCAAAAATTTAAAAACAAGACTTTGGTTTCCATCTTTGCAGTCATGCCGTTTTGTTTTTGTTTTTTTTAAGGAAGAGTTTGACATTTGGAGAAAGAGTTAGACGAGCTAGAGGGGATAGCTTTAAAATACACCAGCACCTCTAAGCTCATTAATCAATTTGTGCTTTTAGGGAGAACTAACAATTTTGTGGTGAACAGCATTTCAGCAAAAGAGATAAAACATGTTAATTAGTGAGCTTTAGAGATTCTGGTCGTCTTTATGCTAAGCTAATCGCCTTCATATGTAAAACACAGACATAAGAGTGCCAGCGATCCCCTCTCCTAATCCTTGTAAAGAAAGCAAAACAGGGTATTTCTCAAAATGTCAAACCAAGAACAAAACATTTCTCACTTCCTTCCTGGTGGTATCTAGCCAGTAGCCATGCAGATAGTTTGATGTTATTAGTTCAGGTTTTAAGATATCTGCCTCTGAGATCTCTGTCTAAAGAGACACTGTTATTAAAAAAAAAAACAAAAAAAAAAACACTTCACAGCAGTGAGCACCACACACAAAATCCCAATCACCCACATATCGGACTGGAGTGGAGGCACAACTCTCAAAACCTGGACATACAAAACCATTCTGCTGAATATCACCAGCAGTAAATGAGAGCATGCTTGCTGTTACTAAATGAACTCATCTCAGAAGATAACATAAAGCAACTTTACGTACCACAAACCAAAATGAATGTGACTGCAGCTGACGACATGAAAACTTCAGAACTACACTCAAAATAAACGAGAGGATTAAAACAAACTAACATATGCTTACCTCACTGATAACTGAAACAAAACACTAATGCTTGAATAATAAGAGGTACATTAATACAATAAAACCTTGCATTTTCAGTTCATGCATTACATTTTGGACAGCTTCAATAAATATATGAATGGTCATCAAAGTTATGGCTGTACTTCTGACTGATGAGAAGGCTGTAACAGTGGAGGTCTCACAAGCTCTACAGGCTGGTGAGAGGTGGACGGATTTGGATTCTGGATGGCACAGTTTGGTTTACTTTCCCAAAGCATCTAAATCACACACCAGAGTTGTGGTCAGGTTTTGCCGCGTCAACAGAGATCTCAGGGAAAAACTCATCTTCCTTCAGCATGCTCTGAAACACAAAGAGGACCAGAGAGAATGAAGGAAACCCGTTTAATATTAACTCAGGTTTGTACATGTACAGGTTTGTATGTTCTGGGTAATGTTCTTAACTGACATGAAGTATATACACAAGGTAAAAGAATTCTCATAGTATGTCATATAAAAGTAATAACAATGTCATGGTATGTCATAAAAACAGGACTAAAAAAGTTACAGTATAGTATGTCGTAAAAATGGGACAAAAAAGTCATAGTATAGTACGTCATAAAAACAGGACTAAAAAAAGTTATGTAAAGTATGTCATAAAAACAGAACTAAAAAGTTATAGTATGTCGTGAAAATGGGACTAAAAAAGTTATAGTACAGTATGTCATAAAAACAGGACTAAAAAAAGTTATGTAAAGTATGTCATAAAAACAGGACTAAAAAGTTATAGTATGTCGTGAAAATGGGACTAAAAAAGTTATAGTACAGTATGTCATAAAAACGGGACTAAAAAAAGTCATAGTAAAGTATGTCGTAAAAAGGGGACTGTAGAAGTCAGTTTAGAATGTCATAAAAATTAATAAAAATATTCAAAAAATGTCAGAACAATATGTCATAAAAATGTGACTAAAAAACTCAGTTTTGTACGTCACGAAAAAGTGATAAAAATGTCATGGTATGTCAATAAAAAGAAGTAAATAAGAAGTCAAAGCATAGTATGTTATTAAAAGAAAAAAAAAAAAGAAATCACAAAAAGTCATGTCAATCCCTTGGCCATAAATTCCCTTATTTGGCACTCAGTCATTGAAACTTTAAGAAGCCCTGGTCTAGTCATACAAGAGAAGGTCAAAGTCTCACTGTTAGATTGTTGATTTCCTCAGAAAAAGCTCCTATCTGTCTCACAGTCCCTTCAGAGTCTTCCATCTGCCAAAAAAAGAACCCACAGAGGATGACGCAACAGACCAACCACATTGAAAATAAAGATACTTTTTTCAAAGGCTCAAATCACAAGCCAGTGTAACTGTTGATGATACTTTGGTAAGAAATCCAGTTGTATTAAAGAAGCTAGAAGTGGAAATTCCTCCGTACCTGTTCGAGGTGGTCAAGGTGTTCATCGTAGATCCGGAGGCCTCTCTGGAAGCTGCTGTTCTTGGGCATTTCCACGTTCATAGGGCAGATGTACTCCTCGCCATCATCATGACGTTTCTTCCTCAAAGTGCCAAAACCTCCAAATGACATGCGTCTAGGCTGGAGGAGGAAAAAGTTGGGTTTATAGTCAGCATTCTGCACCAATTTCATATAAAGCTGAAACAAATTATTGATTGAAAGAAAATGAATGTTTATGTCTTATTTGAGAATAAATTAAATAAGATGTCACAACAGCTTGATCAAGCCAATATCCGTTGGTAAGACACCAAAATCAGCCCTGTGTGTCCTCTGAGTGACACTCAATGAGTTCAGTGTGGAAGAGTCCAGTGACAGAGAGAGATTCATTTGTGATTCAGTGGACAGGCACTTACCTTGACCTTGGCAGTGGCTGTGAGGACGGTGTAGTCTGGGTTTTCCAGACAGTCTTGCTTGAGCCGCTGCGCCTCAGAGCCGATGAGCAGGTGGAAATGTGTTGCCAGGTGGCGTCTCAGCAGGGTTTTGTTGGGAGGAATGTTGAGCAGAAGGGCGAGCGCCTCCACGTTGAAGCGGGGCTCCAACACCTTCGGAGCGTGCAGACATTTGAGAAAACATCACGGTGAGAGGTCAAAAGAGGGGAATGATCAGAACAGATGACAAAGTCTGATGCAGAGCCACACCTGGGAATATATGTATTTTTTTAAACTAAATGACAAAGTGAGGCTGTCTGCAGCATATTCTACGACAAATGCACTGAAGGAGGACCACAGTGAAGTAAGTTAGCATTTATAATTCTCATATAAGACAATGTGTTGAACACACTCTATACCAGGTCACACATTACTGCAACGTGTTTATCAGTTAATCTTAAATTGAGACCCCAGCCACCCAAGATCAATGGTGCATTCATGCGCTACTCAAGATGATCATTCTTCCAACTTCATTGTGTTAATGAGCTTTAAACTGTAATGTATAAACAGTATACAAAGATGTTCTCAAACAACATGCTGATAACCACGAGCAGAAGAAACAGATCAGGTGAGAAATATGAAGCTCATTTTCAGATTATTCTGACGCCAAAGGAAGGCAGCACAAGACTGACGTCGGCTGTCATCTACTATGACACACTACACGAGATGAAACAATGGATTACTGTGTACGATACTTGTTTTAATTCCTGATCCGAGCCGATGCTGTGACGGGCTATAATCGCGCTGATATCGTGCAGTGTGAACCAAGCATTAGGAACAAAAAAATACATGCCTCATCCAATCTGCTGCTACCATCGTCTGTATTCACACTGGGTTTGTTTCATTTCATCTAATCCTGACTCCAGCCCCTTCCCTCTCACCATCAATCCACCATGAACGCCGCTGCCCCTCAGATTGGGAGCGTATTCTGCCAAATCCACAGATCGGAGCCACTCCATCACTCTGTGGTTGGTCCACTGGGCGATCTCTGCTGGTGTGATGTTGTTCTGGACAATGACAAGGGAATAATACAGATGTAAGGGGGTGCTTTAAAACAAAAAGAAAGAGGAGAGGAAGTATTGTGACTTCCTGTGTGATACCTCATCGGAGGGTCGTCGCCTGAGGCAGTTGGGCTCGTAGCAGTTGAGGCGGAGGACCTGGATGGCCCTCTTGATGCTGAGGTGATGGAGAACACTGCCCACCTTCAGAGACAGCAAGTCGTCCTGGGATCAAACAACACAGAGTCAGCATGATTTATTCAGTGGGAGTGTTCACACAGAATATAAAAGTACTATTAAACCTTTTGCTAAAAAAAAAAAAGTTTTTCTTTTTAATGTCAAAGGTTTACAAGCTTCCACACAGGCTCCAGTGCAAGGTGACAAGGTTTTAAAAAGCTCACCACTGTCAGGTAGTGCAGCACGCGTCCGTCAACACGGGCCTCGTCAAAGTGACTTTTGTACTGCGGGAGGCCGATGTCGTCCAGCCACCCTGAAACAAACATCAGTGTCATTAATCTGAATTTAGTTTCTGTTCACACTGACTCTTTACAAACGAACCAACAGGAGCAAACGTGGCTATTCAATGCTATGGGAGCTATGAGGTGTGACACACAATATAACTAAGCTGTCATCCTGCACCATCAGGATCCAGGTGGATAAATCAAATTCCTTGTGACCGACAGAAGTTTATGCAGCACTTTAACTCTTCCGATGAGCACATTTATGTCCTCTGGTGTCACAAAGAAATAACTGATTATAGCCATTATTAATATTAGTCTGCAAATTGGCGGCATGTTGTGACTAACAGGTAGAGACAGGACGAAATGAAGGCGTCTTGTACAGCAATGATTCAGCGCTTGTTACTGTGGGATCACCGTCACACACCTTTTAATGGACTTACTGAACCGACACAGAACACTGACTCAAATACAAGCACAGCAATTTTATCAGCTTCTCATTCAAGGAAAATACCCACGTTGACATTCATTTATGTTACCATGGTTACCAAATGCCTTATAGAGGGCCTCATACAAGTCGATGATAAGATCACTTCCTGAGCAGATTTCAAGAGCAGCAGATGGATTTTTACTAGTTTAGCTTTTGAAATAGTGGTTAAAAGACACATCTGCTATCATATAATCCTGTGGTTGGTTTGTGTGCTTTCACAGCACAACTGAAACACACCAGAGTTTGACTGACAGCGGACGGAGACCCACCTTTTCAAGTGGTTTAGGGTCAGTGTTTGGTCCACTGACAGATTTCTCACCAGCCAAAATGAACTTTACTAGCCAGATAAACTGACCTGAGTTTCTTTAAACCTAGCTAAACTGGTTAGGTATGACAACACGAAAGATGTCGTCATACTCACTGGTCACCCAGTTGTGGTCCAGTCTGCCCTTGAGATCCTCCTCCTCTGACCCAAGAGACTGCAGAGCCAGCTGCAGCTTCTTCCTGTGGAGAGGCTGCTTCATGCCCAATTCCTGAGCAGGTAGACAGGAAACACACAACATCATACACAGGAAACTTTTCAGACTGCAGCATGGAATATAAAGTAATGCAGTATCGCATTTCCTCCATTTGTCCATCTGAGTTTTGGAAGTCTTAATTTTGGCTTGGAAACCTAGAGATATCATAGAAGCATTTAAAATACGACAACTATATTTTAAATGCTGAGTTTCAGAACATGTCCTTGCAGAGATTTGGGATAAAGAAACCAATGTATTGCTGTGACAACACAAGATAAAACGTAACACTCCTACCTTCTCCAGATCGTGTTGTGACGCCCGCAGTAGTGTCTGTCCTGATTTGATCCAGCTCTGACCCTGAGCAACATATAACCCCAGACCCTGCTCATGCAGCCACACACAAACTTCATCTTTACTCCACCGCGAGAAAGGAACATCGACAGCACTGAGGAGAACAAAAAGGAATAGTGATCATAGTAAATCAACTGGTGCAACCCTGACAAAGTAGTAATACAGAGTCAACTGTTGTCTATAAAAATAAACTGTAATATATTCAATATCTGCAGTGACTGATAGATGTTAAAAAAAAAAAAGAAAAGAAAAGAAAAACATTATCTTGGGCTGTAGGTTACGCTTTAAATTTCTGATCGCTGCTTAACACCTACTTGTGTTTAGGTTCACGTGACCAGCCGAGTCGAGGGCCGGCTGTGGCTCTGACTCCTCCCCTCCTGAACTCCATCTCTGCATCATCCAGGTTGAAGGAGGTGGAGTGACTCCTCTTTAGTCTGAAGGAGTATCACATTACAAATGACCAAACAGATAACCATCTTACATGACTTTAAACACAGTGCTCTCACACGCCCTCTGGATGTTACCTGCCAAAAAATTTCATGAAGCCTTTGGACTTCTTTTTGGTCTCAGGTGAGGACGGCAGAGGAGTGCCATCGTGGGATTTTCTTGAAGGGACACCGGCCAAGTCCAGGTGCTCGGTGCCTTTACGTTCCGTCTCAGCTGTAAAAAATAATTACACATTAACATGATGTACTTAAACGAGGCTGGAACACTCAATACATCTGAGGAGAGATCAGAGCAACCAGCAAAACAACTACAGACACAGCACTACGTCTAAAAGATTAATTTATATCACCCATGCAAAACACTAGTTAAAGGGGTACTTCAGTATTTTTCAAATTGGACACTATTTTCCCATGTTTTTGTGTCTAAGTGACTCATGCAATGTAACGTTAGATGGCAATCATATACCATCAATTTATGTCCACTATAAGTGTTTGTTTTTGCCACTGACAGACTCAAACTATTAATCTTAGTGTCACTACAGAGACAGACCTTTTGGTTAAAGAGTAAGATCCTATTTATCTAACCAGAAACAGCCACAACATCCCCATCTCAAACCAACCAGACTCCATTTAAATAAACAGTAATTTTAGCATCGTAAAACACACTTCAAACGAAGCTGACAGAAACAAAATAAAATTCACAGCAACTATCTTGGTTCATCTCTCCACTGTTCCAACAATCTCCAACTCATGTTAGGTTGAAATAAATCTTTAATTCACTCAGTTAGATGTGAAAATATGCTGCCTCTGTATACACTAAAACTACTGTTTTTTTAAAATGGAATCTGGTGTGTTTGGCGATAGTGTTTTCAAGGCTGTTTCTGGTTAAACTAAACTGATCTTACTCTTTAGCAAAAAGGATTATTTCCGCAAGGATCGTCTTCATAATGTTGTCACACACTTTGAAAAATAATCTGAGCCTGTCAGTGGCAAACAGAAACACTTTTAAGGAACGTAAACTGACACTGTCCCGAGTGGTTACGTTGTAGTTTCACTGCTGTCAGCTGCAGAACTCTCGCACAATACTAAACCAAATTAAAAAATTGTTGTCTCCATTACTCAGACACAAAAACCAAAACATGAGAGAATGTGAGTCAAGTAAAAAATGTCAAAGTTACCCTTTAACGACTACGACACAACCTATAGATTTTCTCATTTACAACAAATGAGAAATGCTTCACGACTTAAATGGAAAGTCCCGTCAAACAGCTTCATTGCAGATGGTTAAAAGTCGTGGATAAGAAACAACTGGATGGTTTAATGAGATCATGGACAGAAACACCTCACAACAGAGCTAGAGACAGTAAACTCTAGGAAAATATTTTGTGAACAAGGATTTAGAGCAGTTATTCCCAGCCTTTCTTATGAAATACAGAAACCCACTAAGATTTATTCAATGAAACAGAAAGTCATTATTTAATTGAAGTGCTCACAATTTATGAACATATAAGCTGTGAGGAGGGGTCATAAGCAAGAAAGGTTGGGAACCACTGATTTATAGAAACGTGAGGGAAAAGTTGTTCCATCATCAGACTGAGTTCACCTACAGGAAATTAACAGTCACATTGTACTGTGTCTATCTCACATCCAGCTGTATAATCCAGAGCAGCCATACTGCAGGCCAACAAGGCCACTCTGCTCTACTGTACCTAACGCAGGTGCACTGACACTCCGGGTGCGGTCTTCACAAGTTACAGAGCAGTGAAAGAAACACGAAGATCAGACACCAAACATCTCAAAATAGTCAAAAATGTGATAAAATCCAGGACAGTGTGGAGATTAGGAAATCAGCTTCACCCAGGTTTGGAACACTGGCCGTCTGCTTGCCTCCACGCAGCTTGAAGAAGCCACGGCCGAAAGAGGAGCGGGCTTTCTTGGTACCAAAACTGTCATCAGCTGTGGTGTTTGCTCTGACAGGAGGTGAGGAGCCAGGTCCTGCTTTATTTCTGACCTATGAGAAATAAAAAACAGGAGTGTAGAGTGTAGTGTTGGTGAAAGAGAAAGAGAATGTAGTTGCATCATTTAACCAGTAGGTGTCAGAGGAGGACTATGTGATACAGTGAGTCCTGTGATTGGTCCTGTGACTACATTAAGACTGATAAAAGAAGCTAATACACTCTGGCAGTCATTGATTCAACACCAAGACCATCTAAGCTGTTGGAAATAATATGATTATGTCATGTTATTTTATACAGCACAGTCAAGTCTCTGTAGTCAACACGTTGATATCAGAAGGTCGTCTGCTCTTACCTGGTCAGTGCTGCTGCTTGTGGCTGAGCTGCCCAGCTGTGGGACGTCTGATGAACTGAAAGAACAAGTATACGAGTATTTAAACTAGGAGTTTGAGAGTCCTGAAATGCCACTTCTTCACTATGAGGTGATAAACAAAGAAGAATTAGATTACTTCTTTTTGCTTACCAGTCATTAGCTTCAGCTGCTTCCACAAGTGGAACATTTAATATCAATTTCAGACGTACTGCACACAGGTGTTATCATTAATATTGCTTGATTAAACTTGTCAGGACTGTGTGGGTGTGCACAGACTTGATTAGATTAAAGGGGCTCTACGCCAAATTCAGAGTGTGTGAGGTGGAGTTTGAGCTGATGCTGATATCATGTTAATGATACATGTATGATAATATGGTGTAAATAATCCAGTGCCTCCTAAATGATTTGTTTCTTTTCATTCTCGCTTTGTCTCCCTCCCCCAGCAGCATCTGGTTGCCTTTTCACTATTCATTAAGTGTAACTGCTCTTTCTGTTCACTTTGGTGCAGTCAGTTACAGACTCACTGTCCAACTCCAGACACTTGGATTTTGAGTGTAATTCATTTCCCCCCAAAATTTTTATAGATACTGCAAGATACGAGTTAACTAGCTAGCTACTGAAGATATAGCCTACTGAATGTATACACATGCTGCTTTTGCTTTGTAGTGATTCTAACAGTGAAACAAAGACCGACCCTGCTGTACAGGAACCAGTGAAGGGAAGCAGGGAAACTTTGCTGATATTCAACCAGCTCTGTGTCATTGCAGTGTGTGCAGATGAACGTTGTTTGACGGCAATGGAGGTCCGGGTGCTGTCCATAACTCAGTTGTAACCACTGTATGAGTGCAGTACACAGCTGCAGTGATGAGCTAGCCAGCAGGACAAACAAATGCACTAACATTTGACCGGACCAGCTTACCGCAACAAACAACAGAGAAGCTCGGACTACAACACAGAGAGGGAGCGTGACTTCATTTTCTGCTCAGGATGCCACTTTATCTTTACACAGAAAATAATTGTCTGCTGCTACAATAATGTTCTAAATGTCAAATACAAATCCTTTGACATCTGTCTGACTGTCCACATAGCTTTGCTGTAAATACTATGTCGGGACAATTGTCAACCATTTTATTCTTAGTGGCGCACAGAGCGAGGTGACCTCAGATAGCTACGCCTGGATGATTAGATCATTTGTGACAAGACGAACTGTTATTATTTGATTCAACATTTAAAACTGAACTTAATGAACACAGCAGACTGTATCACACACACACCATGTTCTTACTAAATATGATGTGGCAGTCACGAACTGTTCAAGACACACTGTATGCTTTTAGAAACGTCTGTGAACAAACTTTTAGAAAGGTCAAAAACTTCAGCTGGAATAAAGTCATACGATGTGCAGATATTTCAGTGTCTTTAATTCCACCAATGAGAGGAACTAAAGCAGAAACAAAGAGGGTTCAATGACACGTTGGAACAATAATTACCGTGGTGGACTGAGTTTTACCTTTCGGCTGCCTGCAACTGTCGTTCTCTGTCCAGGTCATTCATTTCAGAGAGCACGGCTATACACGGAATAGACTGAGACAACACAGAAAAACATGATTAACTGAACATATTTTCCCAACAGCAGAACATTTGCTCAGCCCGACAAATAATAACCCAAACAGAAGCTCTGAATTCCTGGGAGAAACCATCTCAGAGTGGGAGGCCGAAAACTGAGCTTCTCTAAAAAGGAAGTCTCCGGTCTGGGGTTCATCCTGTGTGCAAATTGTTTTGACAGAGGTTGTGTTTACCTCGCCCGAGCTCCTTCCTGCCTCCCCCTCCAACGCCAGGGTGACCTGATCCACCTCCATGGATACAGGAAGCGAGGGATCATCCGGGATATCGTCATAGTCGTCCTCCTTTAACTTCTCTGAGATAGAACAGTTAGGATCGTTATCAGGGATGTGCTACGGCATAAAGCTCTGTTTATCCTTTTTCTTTTAAGGTTTATCCCCTTTTAAAGCCACCAGAAACCTTCATGATGTAAATTCAAAGTCTACGTAGAAGACATGAACACAGGGTCTTTTCAAATTGTATTTTCTCCTTTTCTTTTTCTGATGCAGATCGAACTAATATAGATATTCATGTAAAATATGCTCATTGTATCAGCTTTATGTATTTCTTATGATGACTGAGATAAGGTTTGGTGTCTTGAAAAAATAAAGAAAAGGTAAACTGATTCAGTGAAGCAGAGTCACTACATACGTTTACTGTAGTTTATATAAAGTCAGACTCTAGATTTCATTATTTATGTTAAGAATTATACAGCAGTTTATATATAAAATGATGCTCTATGTTATTTCAAATGCTGACTTCTACATGTGTTGAACTTCTTGAGCAAACAAGGGCTGCAGACTCTTTGTTTTGATGAGAATTAGTTTCTGTTTATTTTGATACTAAACAGTTGACCTTAAAAAACAGCAGTTATTAAACCCTGTGAAGACTGTGTTCAGTGTTGTGCTGATAACGTTACTGTGACTTACCAGCTAATTTGAAACAGATGTTTTCATATTGTGCTCCGTGGGATTTAAAGGCCAAAGCAATAGAGAATGTGAAGGTATGTCATGCCGTGTGGGACGGGGACTCTATCGTGAGAGGTGTGTGTTTTGTTACCTCTGATACCAAAGTGTAGGCTCTCAATCCAAAAAGGAAATAGTTTTCAGTGTCCAGTTTTGTGAGCGGAGGTAGTGTATTGGGGTCTGTAATCCAGCCTCAGGCTGCCGAGTCACATGGACCTATGTTGTTTATTGTGATTAGTTTGTCCAAATAATGCTGCCTGACTAATGTCATAGGCACACGTAACGCCAAAAACACACCAAGCAGCCGCAAAGTGCAGCCTGCTGCAAGCCACCCTACAGCTGGCTATGGAGAGCTGGTGGCTGCTCCAAGCTGTGGCCATCTGGGGATAGTTTCAACTTGTCAGCCAGAGAATACTTGCAACCAATCAGTAAACAGAGACCAATGTTTCTTGTGATATGATGACCCATGTTAGAAAGACTCTACAAGCCCAAAGGCTGCAGTAAAATGTAATTATTGTGTCAAGCCTCACTCTGCTGCTGCTTGGTGTGTTTTTGCCGTAACACAGTATGGTCCCACAAGAAGGTGCCCCAGTCCAAAACATTTTGACTGACGCAACATCAACTTGACAGTCTCTACTGGCCCTTCTAAGTCTCACCTCTTTTCGCTCCATTTACAGTTGACTAAGCTTGGTACTTTACAGAACCTCAGTCAACTTTCCTCTTCACTGTTACTCTTCCACATGTGCTGGGTTTGTCTATGTTGACTAGAAAACCAAAATTTGAAGATGGTTAAGAGATGTGACTGAGTCTAATGTCTTATCCACATTGCTCTGTGTGGATCATTTGACTGGGGGACTGTCACAGTCTTCATAGACACATTACATTGTATATAGTCACATTTTAAGTAAGCCAATGTTAGCAAAATGCTAGCTAGCTAACATATAGCTGCATAGAGTCAGTCAGGTCTGCTTTCTCCTTATTTCTCTGGTAACATTAAAGAGATTTGGAAAAGAACAGGTTGATTTCTGACGTATTTCTAAAAATTCTAATTTCTAAGATTCTGGTGCTTTCTATTTGGATATAGCCGACGTCATGGTGAATATATCCTTCCATCGTACACTGTAGTCCTTGCTGTCAGCTTTTAAAAGCTATATTGTCAGGAACTATCTAATACAGTGGTTCCCAACTGGTGGGCTGCTGTCCAAAAATGGGTTGTGGGTCCGTTCTGAATGGACCACAAGTGACTCACAAACATGTCAACCTTGTAAAAAACACACTTTAATTGTAAGTAAGGATAGACCAATACATCGGCCGGCCGATATATCGGGCCGATATTTGAGTTTTTTACTTGTATCGGCCGACGCGCGTGGGTTTGCGGATTTATTTTTCCCTGGCACTTTTTTTCATTTGAAAGTATGTGGTTAAGTTGAAGAAAACTGTTGAATCCTACTGTGTACAGTAGTTGTTGTTTTATTTATGCTTCAGCTTAAATATTTGTTTATTTTATAAAGACATTACTGGAAGATTTAAGAGCACTGAAATTTTTTTTATTTGAATGTATAACAATAATAATAATAATAATAATAATAATATTCTACCTGTTCTACCTCAACTTTCCATCTTGTTTTAGTATTTTTTACTGTTCAATAAATGTTTCTTATTTTAAACTTGAGACCTGTAATATTTGTTATCATTGTGTCATTTTTTTTATGTAAATTGAGGGAGCAAAAGCAGTATCGGCCCCAAATATCAGCTCAAGAAAATCGGCAGTCCATAATCGGTCATCGGCTAAGGGTGATGGCAAAAATCGGTATCCGCATCGGCCCTAAAAAAATCCATATCGGTCTATCCCTAATTGTAAGTACACTGAATTTACAGCACAGAGCTTTTCATTTGAAGTGCTGTTACCTGCTGTTGAGTTAGTGAGTAACTGACAGCTACCTGACAGAGACAGCAAACTAGCTTGACGGCATGGTCAAAAGCAAGTTTGACACTAAATGTCACTAAATTGAACAAATGACCGAGTAGAAATCTGGACCCTGTGGCTGCACCAGTGTGGAACCACTGATCTAATAAACAGTGCGGCACCTGGCTAAACAGAGACAGAAATCCAAACATGGTAATGTAACAAAAAAAAAAAAAAAAAAAAAAAAGAGTACGCTCTTAAACACAGTCTGACCTTTGACCAGCTCCTGAACTTTCCTGCACTTTGTGAGCGACTCCTCCAGCTCCTTTATCCTTCGTTCCTGTAGATACACACACACACACACACACACACACACACACACACACACACACACACACACACACACACAATGTTCCAGTTACGACAGCTTTCAAAAAAACAAAGCAGCTGCTCAGCTGCTGAATATGACCTCAGCCTTACATCACACTGTACCTTCTCATCGTTGGCAGACGCCAGCGACTCCAACACCATCTTCATCTTCAACACTTCTGTATCTGGAGAAAAAAAACAGATACTTTACACTTGTGCAAGTTTATCTTTAGTCCCCCCCTTGGGTCTGAAACCAGCCAGCTGAAATCAGAAATAATGAACCCACTCAGCTCAGAGTGCTGGTCAGTGCAGCTCTTGTTTCAGCTTGTTGCTACAATAAACTCTTGATTCAATTATCACCACGTATTATCAAAAACAGGGAAACACTGTGTGTTTTACTGGAAACGCTACACAATTAAATGTGCCAACTGCCTGGTAATCTAATCCAACACATGTTTATCTAGACTCATGTGAACTCTGAAGTGAGTTTATGAGAGTTGAACTTATCATTGCAATGAGGTAGATAATTAAGGTTTGGGGGGTTTGAGACTATTTAACCAATCAAAACACAACAGAATTTTCTTATTAACTCACTTTGCAAATCTATTTAGATTCAGATTTTAACAAGGGAGTTCTCCTCAGATATGCAGTTTTAATATCTTTTAAGTAATAATATGTTAGTGTTGTGTTGACAGCTTTTTTTGGGTGTCCACCAAAATGGTAAAAAAAAAAAAACAACAACAAATGAAGCTTTAAGCAACAGAAATTATAAATGACATGTTTGAGAACTAAAACTCATGACCTGACATTTAAAGAACTAAAATCTATCAATTAAATTACAAATGGGATTTTAAGCTAAAGGGCGATCTGAATGCTCTGATGCTTTGTACGTGACCCTTTGCCAATAAAAGAAAGGAGATAAAAGATGGAATAAGAGATATAAGACTCTGACAAATTACTTTAATTCAGTGCTACACAGTGTATGAGTCACGGTGGCCAATTTGTTGGACAAACATTGGTTTAGTTTTACCTCCTGGGTTTAACCTCAGCGCTTAAATGAACTATCCTTCTTAAGTGTCTAACTTTCTGTTCTGTTAGGGACTGTTGGTTTTTTATTAGAAAAGAGGGGTGACGTTTGTTTCCTTAACACCAAATGTAGGTATTGAAGCAAATGTAATGAGCAAACAGCATGAACGGGGTGAGAATTATGATCAAAACCAACAGTTACCTGCTTAAACAAAATGCATATACCCCTTACAAATGGCATCATCTCACAAGCTGTGTGTGCTCTTGAGCAGTATATAGTTGCATGACAGCCACATAAATTACAGAATGCGCACACAGCCAGCCAGCAACGTATGTATATAATGAAGTTTCCCAAATAAACCCTAACATACACGACAGTAGCAGCAGTGGCCAGAATATTGTTAGTATCTGCACAGCAGCTGTTATTAGATTTTAAATACTTTATCCTTTGTCGATCAAAAGTTGACATGAAATCCTGGACTTTAATAATGCCTTCTTTTGTTTTGTTTTTCTCTATTGTCATGAACGCAGGGGCCCAAAATGATCATTATTATTATTTTGCAATACAGGATCCAGTTAGAGAAAACGTTTGGCTAAATTTTAGACACAGCATAAAGAAATTTGATGAAATATCCCTTTTAAAAATTAGATTTGGTGATGTTTCCTGACAGAATGGTTTGTCACACACGACGTCTTAAAGCTGGGGTGTCAAACATACGGCCCGTGGGCCAGAACAGGCCAGCTAAAGGGTCCATTCCGGTCCACTAGGCGACTCGACTCAAGGCCCTGACACACCAAACCGAGGATCAGCCGTCTACCGAAGTCGGGCCGTCGGTGAGCGTCTGTCGGCCTAGTTTTTGCGGTGTGTCCCGCACCATTTGAATCCAAACGGAGAGCCGGGGCTAGCTGGGAGCGGCTAGCGCAGCATGACGGAGGGAAGCACAACCAGTTAGCCTCCGCTAGTCTCTGAGCTAGCCCCGGCTCTCCATTTGAATCCAAATGGAAAGCCGGGAGCCCTGGTTTGTTATTCAGGTTAAAGTGGGAAGAAGCAGCGGGTTTATCAGGCAGCTGAGTGAAGCTGAGTGAAGTGGAGCCTGCGGAGGACAAACCGGGACCGTCTGAATGTAATAGCCATTGGAGGTGCTGCCGTGCTCAGCTGCACAGATAGGAAACCCCTCAGCTGTCAGGATATACCACTCTGTCACTCCGCTCTCTCTCACGCAGGCGCAGAACGTACGTACCGCTTGGCCGTCGGATATAGTCCATGTAGCGTGTTCAAATGCAACTGACACAGGGCGACGTGAGGCGACGTGAGGCGACGTAGACGGCGCAACAGTTGGCTTTCGCCGCCGCTAGTTCTTTGATGTCAGTTTGGTGTGTCTGCACCTTAAGATATGCCAGGATTCAGGAGCAAGTTTCACAATGTGTTGCCTACTTCTTGTAAAATTCTGCTTCAGAGGCTCTTCCACCCTGACCAGGATACAGTTCTCTGATAGAACACTGAATACTTACTGTGATTATGTGTAAAGATAGAACATTGTGCAAAATATTGTCAGCTTCAGTTCAAAAGAATCTGTATCAGGAAATGTGTGGATAAATGGACATGTAATGACAGCGAGAAGTAGACTGACTGAATGTGGAAAAACTGAGACACACTGTTGAAACTGCACTTGTTTTTCTTAAGACCATCTCATGCTGTTCATCTGTTTTGTAAAAGGATGAAGGTCTACAGAATGCACTTATAATTCTTTACAAAAAAAAAAAGGGGGGGGGGGGGGATATTGAAGCTGATGGTACTTAGGGGTTGTTATGTGATGGTTTTATTGATCCAGCCTCTCTGAGAACTAAAATTAGGTTAACACCCCTGTCTTAAAGGATTGTTGGAAATTTGAAAATCTCACAATAATTACTGTTTTTACAGTTTTTGGCTATGATAAATGTTGTAATTTTAGTGATTTTTTTAAAAGGAAAAGATGACTTTTAAACCCACTGGCAGGTTATGGGGTTCAGTGGGCATCTAAAATAAATAAAAAATGCAATTATCTAAAGTTTTATGTCCCACGCTTAGGCCAAAATAATAAAACACAAGTCCCTTCCCAGTGTTTTAAAAATAATTTTACATGCCTCCCCCATTGTGCACCTCCCCCTACACTCTCATATATAACAAACTCTTAGTGACCCTCTGATTTTAGTGAAGGAAAATCAACAAGTAGCATATGTCTGACTCTAAAATCATATATTTTTTTTCTCGCAGTCTGTTTTTGTTTTCTTAAAAGCAGACATCTGATCATAGACTTGATGTCGTCAGTATCTCAACAAACAACCAGCATCTGTACAGTGAGCAGGAAGACAAAACAAACACCTCCTTCAGGTAATACTGTACAGCCCGTGTTTATAGGCAGACATGTATGAGAGACTCCCCTTTAACATAAATGGCATTCCTCCACTATCAGAGGGGATAAGATAAGGAAGGAGTAACGTTCAGAAATGTTTGGTATGGAGCCTACAGACAGACAGATAAGGAGTTAAGTAAAAACAAATCACCTCATTATAGTTTGGACTGCCCGTGAAATATAAGATAGTGAAAAAATAATTAATGGGGAAATCCAGATGAAAGCAAAGGAATGGTTATTTCGTCAGAACAGATGCTGGAGGGGGATCTGGTGTTGTTGGAATGTGAAATGTCTATTTGTCTAATCCTCATAAACCCTTTTGTAATATTAGACTCCACGAAAAGGTACAAGAAGCTCCCAGACAATTATTTAAACAGCTCCCACCTCTCTCTCCTCCCTCAGCCCTGCTGAGACTCTCCACCCTCAGTCTGCTCTCCTCCTTCAGCCTCCTCAGCTCCAACTCCCGCTCCTCCAGCTGCCTCTGCAGAAGCTGCAGCTCCTCCTGTAATCAGAAGATGTAAAGTCACCACTCTGCAATTCTTACCAGTGTATTTGTGAATGAAACTTGGGTAGGGGGAATGAGTCCATTTAGTTTTTGGATTGTCTTTTTAATTAAAGGCTTTGAGAACCCAGACACATGCTGCTGACCATGTACAAACTCATAACAACACTTATATTACTGTGCATCATAACAAACATAACAAGGCACCCAACTAATGACTATCACAAGTTCTGTAAGTTCAAGGTTATGTCTTAAGATGGCTTGTTTTGCTCGACCAACCGTGCAAAAATACAAAGATTCAATTAACATTATAAAACAGTCAAATACAGCAAATATCTGAGAAGCAGTATTAAGAGAACATCTGCCAGTTTTGCATAATAAATGACTTAACATTAACCGATGGTTAACGGCATCATTTACCAGCTAATTAGCACATTATTAGCATGCTAACACGCTAAACAAAGATAGTAAACCCGGTAAGCATTATACCTGCAACCCATCAATGTTAGCATTGTAATTTTTAAACCTGTTAGCATGCTGAGCATTAGCTCAAGCCAACTTAGTACACAGAGACGCTAGCTGTGGACTCTTAGGGCTCCTACACCTGGCGCAAAACAGTGCACAGTGTAGCGCAACTGTAATGCTAGTTTCAGACCGAAGCAATTGTCATTTTAACGGCCAGTGACCACATTTTGCAAGTAGAAAATGTACTTGCACCCATCTGTGTACCCACTGGTGTGTAAGTCTTAATATGAGATGTGGTTAGGCGATTGTTGGCGCATTGGTATTTTTACAGAAAAGCAATTGCACCATTGACCAACAAAAACCTGGTCTAAAGTCAATAACGCAGTATTTTCCTGCCATATAAATGGCACATTATTCACAAAGTCGGACGCCTACATAGGCTGGTTCACAAGGCGTGCAGACTCTGCTTGTTGGGAAGTAGGAAAAATTTGCAGGTGAGTGAAATAATACATTGTTAAAGAGGAAAATAAGAATTAGATTCTCTACAATGCAAACATAGCAGAGAGCAGAGCAGAGCTGCTGTCTGACTCCTCATTAAGAGGTGCTGTACACTTCTGTTTCCTCTGTCAAGTTTACAACTACAGTTTTAGTTTTGCTTCAATGTCCCACAGTGACATTACTGCTCTTACTGCATTACGCTCAGCAGAAAAATACTTGCTTCTCTAACATGTGGAATCTGCTCCCAAAAAAGACACCTGATAAATTAAGGGACTAAATACAACCTGTAGGGAATTTTATAAAACAAAATGTCTAAACAAGTCACTGCGGACAAACAGGTGAACTTGTTCTGGATGTGTGTTCTGGGCTAAGAATTAACTACTGTCGGGTGTGCTTAACCTCTTTGGATTTGGTCTTTGATCCATTTATTCTCAATACAATATACACATGCTCACCATAACACAGACGGGCGACAGCATTGTCCACATCATCAATATTCCATTCAGCAAATTCAGTTTTACACGCAAATACTTAATGCTTTTCAACATGCTTCCACAACACGGTCCAAAACTGTTTGCTTCCCCAGTAAACACACCTGATTCTCATTACCTGAGCTTACCTATATGCCCTTCGCACATAACTGCTGTTCAGTTTAATAACTGCATGTGTATATTTATATTAAAGGGATAGTTCAGCCATTATCTACTCACCCTCATGCAGAGAAAGGCTCTGGTGAAGTTTTAGAGTCCTCACATCCCTTGCGGAGATCGGCGGGGGGAGCGGCTAGCACACCTAATGGCTGACGGCGCCCCGGACTAACGTTCAAGAACACAAAATTGAATCCACAAAATATCTCCATACTGCTCATCCATAGTGATCCAAGTGTCCTGAAGGCCTGACATAAAAAGTTGTTTGGAAAAACGTCATATGAACTCTGTTTTTAGCCTCACTGTAGCCTGTAGCAAGCAAGCTTTTAGCAAAGGACAGCCCAACATGTCTGAAGACTTTGAAATTGAGGAGGAACAGCATTTCTTTGTTGAGCCGTATTTGTTTGAGCCTGAGTATACGGACGCGGAACTCAGGCTACTGGACGAAGCAGCCGCAGCAGCTCATGAGCCTCAGCCAGCCGCAGAATACCGGAGTCGAGCACTGGAAACCTGGTGGTGTAGTTGTTTCAAATGCAAAGCAATGCCAATGGATGAGGAAAGTCTTTGCTGCTCAGACTGGGAATTGGCGATGCCTGCACTTGAGAATCTGGACATCAGTACTGACGAGACTGCTGCTCTTCAGAGACCGTGCATCACCGATCACCCTGAGCGCGCACACGTGAGCATGGAGCACAGAGAAGCAGTCAGAGCTACAGGCTACAGTGAGGCTAAAAGCAGAGTTCAAATGACGTTTTTCCAAACAACTTTTTATGTCGGGGCTTCAGGACACTTGGATCACTGCGGATGAGCATGTTGGAGATATTTTGTGGATTCAATTTTGTGTTCTTGGACGTTAGTCTGGGGCGCCGTCAGCCATTAGGTGTGCTAGCCGCTCCCCCCGCTGATCTCCGCAAGGGATGTGAGCACTCTAAAACTTCACCACAGCCTTCCTCAGCATGAGGGTGAGTAGATAATGGCTGAATTTTCATTTTTGGGTGCACTATCCCTTTAAGCTTGTTTAGATAAGGATAAAATAAACACACAGAAAAGGCTTGTGCATTTAGGAAAACATCCTAAATGCACTAACGCCATGCACTTTACACCATGCACTATAGATCATTTAAATAGGACCCTGAATCTTGTTTTAAACTTAAAAAAGCTCTGTTAAAACCACAGAAGAATACCCTAATTTCAGTGCAACATTAGTAAGAATTAGTCAGTCAGTGATTTACTCAGTTAATTCCTGTTCTCTATTTAACACACTGTGAGTGCGGTGACTTAGTTACAGTTTATACTATTCACTAAACCAGGACATACAGAAAAAAACAGACAGAAAAACATCCACAAGACTCATCAAAAGCTGGTTATAGAACTACTGATCAAAGAACTACGTAACTGAAATTGAGAAAACGTACCAATTAACAAGATGTGTAGCTATAAAAGTAGTGAACCACACCACTTCTACTTCTTATTGTTTCTCCTACAGGTGTTAATAGAAAAGCAAAAGCTAAAGGAGGATCTGGACCAGGTACAAATCCTGAAACCGGTACAGGTGAAGGCACTTACAGTGAGTGTGGTGAAAGTCAGGAAAGCAGTGTGCAGCAGTGGAGAAGGAGCAGGTTTAGAGGATCTTAAAGGGACAGAAAGGAGAAGAGCACAGGCTGGAGATTAAACCTCGTTCACCTCATCTCCAGTGAACCGCTCAGTGTTCCTCTTTGGACGCTTGACAGGTTAACATGTTGCAGAAAGATGTTAAAATCATTGTAGAAAAGGGGGGGTAAAGGGAGGGAGCAGAGACACGATGTCATAGGGGGAATCACAAGGTTTTTAACATGTAATGATGCATGTCAAAGGATAAAAAATAGATTCAGATCTCCTGTCATAGTCGATGTAAAAGAATAAAGTGTCTGGACCTTCAGCACACTCACTTTGGTAGCTTTGAGTTTCTTCTCACACTGCAGTCTTTCATTCTCTATGTCAGTCACCCTGAACCGCAGGTCCGTTACTTCCTGATACAAGCCCTGGGGAGGAGAAAGAGAACTCCCATTACCCATTAAACTCGGAGAGGAAACCTTCACTGGGAGGTTTATGGAGACTGTGTGGGAGAGAGTTCACATTTTTTTTAACAGTGGGAGAATTCCTGCCAAAAGTACCAACTATTATTTTCAGACTAATGTCCCACTGGAGGGAATTTGAGAAGCTCAGTCAACACTGGACTGGAGGGAAGCGTCATGGTCAGTTACTGTAAAACTGCTTTTACCCAATCAGAAACACTGTAGGAGCCCTGTGCTTTGGAAAATCTGTCCTTACATGTAATGTGTATTGTTATTTATCTCCGCCAGGTATAAGCCTAGAGGGGATCATGCCTTTAGTTGTGTGTGTACCTCTCTGTCTGCAGCTAATCTCACAAACTACTGGACCAGTCAGCCTCAGATTTATGACTGCATGCTCAAGGACCTCTTGTGGCTGCGGTGATTCACAAATGTTGAAAAACCTGATTTATTAACTGTTTTATACAGTCATTGAATGTTGACCTCTCACTGTTCTTCTGCAGGTTTTCCAGAAGCTCCGTCAAAAATAGACATAGCGTGTATTTTTTTTTAGAATTATCTAGATTGGCCGCAATAAGCTCTAGCGACCGCATGGCTGCCTGGCAAAGATCTGCACTTTTCTAATTGGTAGTGATGGACCTGTAAATCGAAATTACTGGTCCATCTACGTCCCAACCCTCACTTATGGTCATGAGCTCTGGGTAGTGACTGAAAGAATGAGATTGCAAATACAAGCGGCTGAAATGAGTTTCCTCTGTGGGGTGTCTGGGCTCAGCCTTGGAGATAGAGTCGAAAGGAGTCAGTTGAGGTTGTTCGGGCATCTGATCAGGATGCTTCTTGGGCGCCTCCTGTTGGAGGTGTTCTGGGCACATCCCACTGGTAGGAGGCCCAGAGGCAGACCCAGAACACGCTGGAGGAATTACATATCTCATCTGGCCTGGGAACACCTTGGGGTCCCTCAGGAGGAGCTGGAAAGAGCTGATGAGGAGAGGGACGTCTGGGGTGCTTTGCTCAGCCTGCTGCCCCGGGTGAAAATGGATGGATGGACGGATGGACTTTGATAGTGATTACTGTACATCAATGGCACACTCAAAAAAATCTGGTGTAAGTGTGTTTAAGACGTGACAGCTGCGGTTTTACATTTTGGCAAATCAGCACCATAAAAAGTCACGCTGTATCTGACACTAGCAGTTCCTGTTTACACCGTTACTTATAATTTTAAGAGAACAATTCCCTGAATTAATTTTTAAAATGGAAAAAAGTCTGCATTTGATGATCATGCAGATTTTGAATGATAAAGAGCACTTATTAAGACAGTTCCTTAAAAGCTTTACTGCTGAGTGTGATGTGTGGTTTGACTGAGTTTTGAGTCTGGGAAGAAGGGTTGAGATTTCTGACACAAAATGCATAAATCCGGCACTTTAGGTTAAACAAATACAGAAATCAGAAGTCGTCAGCATTGCTCAAATGGGACTGACATGCTATGTTCTTTAGGGTCCAATTTAAGGCTTAAGGGAGGGTAAATGGAGAGAAAAATAAACACATTCAGTTGCATTAATTTCAGTCTGCTCCCCTCAGACTTTCACTGTCTGGAAACACCACATAATATTCTCCATATATGCCCCAGCTGGTGGACAGAGTGTATGGAAACTATAACTCTCACAGCCTTTTAGCCCCTCAGAGAGGGGAGAGGGGGAGAGGTATGGGTGTGGGTGGGGGGGTTCTGGCAGGAAACAGCTGCTGGAGCACAAGGGGGGTGTAAAGCCTCTTCTGTAACCCTCAAAGAAGTTCATCCTGCACCACATGACAGATTCCTCCAGTGGAGTGAGGCAGACCTTTGTGACTTTAAAACAATGACTGGGTGGCTTCCAGGATTCAGAGTCACACATCACATGAAACAAGGTGCAGGTGCAACAAAGAACTTCGGCTATCTCATGTTAAGGACGGTGGGTTGTACCTCACTGTCCCTGTGATCTCTCTCCACCGCCGTAAGCTTCAGTTTCAGACTGGACACCTCGGTCATCAGCTCCAGCTTCTGGGTCTCCAGTGTTGTCCGGTTCAACAGCTCCTGTGGAGCAAGATGCACACTTGGTAAAGCTGCACTAAAATATAACGTGGAAAGAAATGGGCTGGGATGACAGTTTGAACTGTAGAACCGAAGGCCTCTGCAAAGTTACCTGTTGCAGCAGGTCCTCAGTAGCATTTAGTTTCTCCCGATGATGTTCTAAACAGGTGTCTAGGTCCCGTATCTTCTCACCTTGCACCTCCACCTGGTCTGTCAGAACACTTACCTGGACAGTAGTGAGACATTATTGCAGTATTTATCACAAAATAATAATAGAAAATGTCGTGAAATTCTCGGTATACATCCAAAATCAGATCCAAACATGCACATATTAAAAGACGATCCTGTTGAGTGGCAGATGGCAGTAATCATTTTTTAAGATTTGTATCAGGATGAGATGTGCCAAACTTTAAGACCCTTGAATAACTGCTATAGAAGTTGAGTAACATTTACTAAAAACTACAGTTCAAGCTGTTTCAGTAAATTATCGAGCAACTTCAAAAAAGAAAACAATGAACTTGTGACCTTTGTTTTAAGATATACATCTTCAGTATGAATGAATGGCTGTAGGGCCACAGACAGGGCAGGGAAGTTGGAAAGTGTTTAGAGACAGACTGCTAAATTGTTGGTTTTGTTTTTTTCATGGGATTTGTTGCCATAGCGAGACAGAGAATAATGCTAGCCTTAAAGTTCAATATTATCAAATTTCTGTAGCACCATCTTTGGGTAGATTTCCATCATATTCTGCTGAGTTTCTTGGAATAGATATGAGCACCTCATCTACATTTGGTTGTGTTTGCACAATGTGGTCAAGAGCAATGCCAGGTTATCTAAATAATGCATGCTTACAAGAATTTTGCAACCACTTATACAAAAAGGGTAAGGCTAAACAAAAAAATGAACCTTTTCCCTGCTCCTCCAAAAATTTTCAGTGTACCCACCAAATTTATATGTTAGAAGATCTTGTCAGTCTGTACATCTTGCACTATCTATTTGTCTTGAACTAAGGATTCCAGGAAAAAGCAACTTTACATCTACACCTAATGGTCCAAAGTAGGGATGTCAGTTAAGATTGATTTTGCTTTTGATAGCCCGACACCCATTAACCAGTAACTAACCAGAAGATTTCTAAGGGGGAAAAAGCAAAATGACTTGAATACATAAGGCCTTTTGTTCTTTTGGTCCTATGCTCCATTGACCCAGTGAGCTTTAGCACCGCATTTCAAAGAGTTATCCATTTAGAGGGGGTGAAATTTTAATGTTTTGTGACATCAGTATCCTACCTTTCATTTTATTTTTTGTTGGCTTCGCTACTGGCTGGCCACGTTAACCACTGCCTGCCCTCCGGTCTCCACTGGAAAGCTAACTTTAGCCTTGGTGCACTGTGCACCACCAGGGTCAGGAAGTGAGGTGAGTAACCGGCTTCAGTTAGAGCTGTTTGCACCACTAATCACGCTGACACTTGGTGCTTCTCAAAGTCAAGGAAGAAATCTTAAATAACCAAATTTCAAGGAGGCTACATCTGGAATCCTGCTGAAGGACTGTTCCAATATCAAGGATGCTTCAAATTCTTCTGAGGACCAAGTCCTTCCTTCAGAGAATTTTCAAGGACGCATGTGTGCATCCTCAGCCAGAACCAAGTATCAACAATTCTTTTGCATGATTTTGCTGGAATTGAGGGTGGGGCCTCTTCAGTGTAGCACATCTGGGCACTCGCAAGCCTGTTCCAATGTGTGTTCACCGAATGCTAGTAGTCTACTGCTAATGCTAATCGTCTTTTCCAAGCCTATGTAGGACCTGACGTAAGGAAGCAGCTTTAACTTTGAGAAGCACCGACTGCCTCAGGTGCTAACAGAGCTAACAGTGATGCTAAAGGGGGTTCGTGGCTTAAAATTATACCGATTACTCTCCAGGGCAACCTAGAGGACGGAGGGTAGGCACAATGTTTCCACAGCGGTAATTGCCGAATCAGCAGTGCCTCTAGCTAGCTCCCACCTGATCTGGGTGGTGTGCAGTGCAGAGCTGCCAAGACTAGCTAACCAGCGGAGACTGGAGGGTCAGGCAGCCGGCACTATGTGTCTGCATGTTTGCGTGGCTAGCTTGTTATCTGTCTCCCACCAGACCAAGGTGGTGCGCAGTGCAGTATAATGAAGAGTAGCCATATTAACCTGTAGACCACCATGCTTAACCGGTCAAAAAATATTATCGCCACTTAAACAATTAACAATTAACCCTTCACATCCCTTGTCCAAAGTAAAAAAAAGCTTTGTTAAGAGGATATATGTTGATAAATTGGCTCAAGTTCCGCATTAAAAACTAATCATTTGTTGCTGTCCACCAAACTATGTACCAACATTTTTTTTTAATCTGTTGAGTAGTTTTTGAGATATCCGACCAACTACCAAACATACGGACCAACGAACGGCACTGAGAACATGGTAATTACCCAAATGGCAGCCATGTACAATGCTACCTAATTGCCTATTCATCAGCAATTGTTCTGCTGCCTTGCAGCTACAATGACAAGTTGTGTTCACAAACCTGAAGAATAAGACACTCTTTGTCACTCTCCAGTCGTGACAGACGTTCTTGGTAAACTGCTTCTGTGCTGTGTCCGTTACTCTGAAATGAAAAACAATGTGTGTTGATTTGTGTTGTCTGAACAAATTGCTTCATTTGTTGCATCAGTTAAATACCGTTTCCAACTGTTATTTCTTTTCAGTTCAGAGCTCACAAAAAAAAGAGGGGGGGGGGGGGCGGCCTCTAGCTGTCATGTTGTAATGCGGCTCTGGCTGAGAGGTTCAAATGAAAATACTCACCAGCCTTGAGCCACATAGATTTTGTAATGCTTGAATACCACTTCAGTGTATAACTATATAACCTCCCTGACAATCAACTCACATGTTTTTTTTCTTTGGAGAGCTTTCAGAAAAACATGTGAGGGTCAATGATGTTCTCACATGAAAGTGATTTGAAAATTGAATCAAAAGCAAACTCTTCTCTCAAATATCACAGATTGAGAGACGAGGCCATGAGGGAAGAAAAACACGAGCCTCAGCCTGAGTCAACCTGAGTTTGGAAGATGGAAACTATTCGCAGCACGTCTCCTATAGAAACTCCATCATTCACAAAGCACGCCATAACAGCACTCTCACAATAAACAGTCACGGTATGGGCAACGGAGCACGATCAAGAGATACAAAGCAGATCAGACGGTAATTCATACCAGGCCGTCTCTTAAAACTGGCCAGTGCAAAAACTCTGAAACACACATGCTGCAACAAAAAAGTGGTTTAAGATTATCTTTGCGATCTGCACAAAAATAAACTCAATCTATAGATTCCTGATGACATTTTCTCTCCCTGGTCAGTGACAAAAACAATCAGACACCCCATTTACACTTAGTCATGCATCTCGGGCTGACTGGATAGCTATCAGATATCAAGTGTAGATGCATCCAAGAAGCACTGGAGATGGATTGAAATCCAATAACTACAACAACCAGAGGAAGTGGTTTGAGACACATATTATCCAGATGTTGAAAAGGATGTAAATGCACCCATCTCTCCAGGACGCTTGTGAAATCTTAAAGGACTACTTCACCAACAAAATGATCATTTGTGTATCAATTACTTCCATGGTGAGCAAAGAATCCAAAAATGGAGACAATTCTTAGTGAATTGAATTTTCGGGGGGCTGTATTTAACAACAGCAAAGCTATAGCAAACATCTGTTTACATAACTTGTGCAGTTTAATTTAATTTAAAGTCTCATTTATTTTAATTCAATTCCATTTCATTTTTAAAGCCCAACATCACAAATCACTATTTGCCTCAGAGGGCGTTGCAGGATACAACATCCCTCTATTCTTGGAGCTTCACATACAGTCGAATGCTCAGGACTTCACAAACATGCATTTTTACAAAAACCTTAGTATCTAAAAGGCCCTGACAGACTAAGCTGACTTTTTTTCAGCTGATTCAGCATGTTGAATCTAGCCTGGAAATCCCGACTCAAATCTAGAAAGATTCTGAGTCTAGCCCTCACCGATACACCCTTCCTACCCAAGGGGCGGCACTAACTGAGGCATTTCAAATACCGCAGCACGATGGCCAATCAGAGCAAAAAACAAGGTGACGTATTCATTGCACTAAGCCCCATTTGTTTGCCGAACAGTGGGGCTAACTGATATATTATGCTTTTGCCACAGCAAAAATGTCCTTCCTAGAAGCGAAGGCTTCTAGAGCAGTCTTCTGTTCCTCTCTCAAGGAAAAAGATAAGTGTAGTTGGCTTAGCGTTTCTAAATTGAATGGACGCGGTCCTTCGGCAGCTGCCATCTTGGCTTTTTACTTTTCGACTCCTACGGGGCAGCGCTGTCCCCATCATGTTACGCCCGCCCAGAGCCCGCCTCTGTCAGATAGACTGATCTGATTGGTCCAATGGCAATTCAGCGGGCTCTCCTCGTCAGGGCCAGATTCCCATGCAGAGCAAATTCGAATTTGCTAGGCCCAGGGCATCTGGATTTCCAGGTTATGTTGAATCTGCAACAGCAACCAGAATGTACATGCTGGTTGGATGTCTACCTAAGTGTTTGTCATGTGTCCATGTTAGGACTGTGTGATATGACCTCAAATCAATATCACGATTTATTGGACATTTTAACTTGATTACGATTACTGAACGTTTTTTTTTTTTTTTTTGCCTTCACTGGCAAAGTTTGTACTGTAAATATGCTCAATTATCAGAGGTGGTATATTTCTTTCTAATGAAAGAGTTTATGTTTGTGATTTTAAAATAACTGAAGGAACCACACTCGGATGAGCTATTTCCTTGAATTTCTGTACCTGAAAAATGTTACAGCCTCGTGAAATGCACTGAGGTCACTTGGTGTTTAACGCTTATCTCCAGTTCCTTTTTAAGCCATGCACTGTTTTATAGCACTTTAAACAGATTGGTGGTGTTACCTTTGGTTGCTGAAACTGTTTTTTCACAGTGTTTGACATTTGTCATGCCAAATGATTTCATTTCTCTGCTTCCAGGTTTGTGTCACAGGACTAGTCGTTAACTTAAGGAGACGAGACTGAACACACAGTGGAAAACATTAACTGATTTTTTTTTAAACTGCTTACCAACATGATGCTTAATTTGGCCATAATAAATCTCTGTTTTTAAGATTAACTGCCCAGCGCTAGTCCATGTCCAACTTTTTGGCCGAGACACAGGCAATGTGAGTGTATGTATCTGGGCCTTAAAACTGAATTGAAAGTGTAACTCATCTATGCTCTCTTCAAAGCCAGACTCCATTGACAAAAAACGTAACTGTACCTCTGAAAACGAGAGCTGCTGTCTATCACTGCCTCATCAGTTTGTTTGTGTTATTGTGTGACTTTGGTGTTTTAAAGGGTTTGTTAAAGGGTTTAATAAAGTCACGCAATTACACAAACAAACTACCACGTGGGCGGTGGTAAACCAGTAGCTCCTGTGTTCAGCAAGGTAAAATTACAGTTTGTGAATAATCTGGGTTTGAAGAGTATTACTTTAAGTTTGGTTTTGAATAGTAAGGTTCCAGCGAAAATGCATGTGTTTGCACACAACTGGATAAATGAGACTAGGGTTATACTGGACGAGTTGTGTAAGAGTTTGTAAACAGATGTTTTGATATAGTTTTGCTGTTGTTAAATGCGATTGCCTATGACTTCAATTCAAAGTTTTCTTAACAAATAGAATTCAACATAACACGAGGTGAGTAACTGATATACAAATGGTCACTGGGGGGCTGAATTATTCCTCCAACTCCCTAAAAGTGCAACTAGGTCAGCAGCTTTTGTTATTAGGTCTGTACCTGAAGTTACACTGGAAATGCACTGAGGTCCGAATCTTTAACGTTTATCTCCAGTTCCTTTTAAAGGTTTTATAGCACTTTAAACATGCCTCGTGTATGAACTGTGCTGTGAATCTGCCTTGACTTGTCATGCCTTAATATGATTCATTCCTGTGTTTGTGTCACTTTATGGATAGTCGTTAACTTACGAGCACAACGGTTATTGTTGTAACTAAACTGCTTACATGATGCTTAATTTGTGGCCATAATAAATCTCTGTTCCCTTTTAAGCACAAGACACTTGAAATGACAAGTGTAAATGTCGCCAGAGAGAGAAATGCGCCCATGTCACGTTTATAAAAATATACACAAATATCTTATCTTGTGTTTCAAACAAATACAGCACATGGAGGCTAAACAGCACTGTACTAATGGATTTTTTTTTTTTTACCATTCGTCCATGCAGCCACTCTGCCAGCCCCTCTGCAGTAGAATCAGGGATCTGACATCGCAGGTTGTCCCGCTCCTCGTTGTCCATGAGCTCCAGCACTCCCCGCAGATCCTCCAGAAGGTGCAGCACCCGGAGGCCACCCAAGAAAGGTGAAGTGGGCGACTGGCAGTCAAACAGCCCATTGGAGTAGTCCATGGCCTTGGAGCCTGGGAAGATAGAGAGGAAACGTTAAGATGTGGGACAACACAAAGACTCTCTATTTCACACAAATCATAAAGTGGAGTTGTGAAATTACATTAGCTCTCTGAGCTGGCATGTGTTTCAAAACAAAAAAATCAAATGACTTCAAAACGCAATCGGAATGACAGGCTTTGAAAAAATTGGAAGGATTTACAACCAAAGCATCAGTTTGGTGCTGATCTGTGGGTGTGGTGGGAGCGCGATGACTACCCAGGGCTGTAAATTTTGGTTTTTGTGTAACTGTCTATGTCTTTTTCTCAGGACATGCAAGTTAGGTCTGTCGCCACAGGCTACCAAACTTCATCTAGTGTGGGTGCCATTAATCAAACAGAGCAGATACACAAAACTCTGTGTAGGATCATCACTGTAGAGCAGAAACATTTATTAGCATTCTTCCTGTCAGATTAAATAAAGCCATGTGTACTTATGGTTTTGACTCATGAACATCAAACACAAGGACATGGGGTGCCTCATTTATTATCCCACAGTTGGCCATAGATGAATGCAGACAAGTCCTTCATCGTTTGTTTGCATAAAGAATAAATCAAGTTTTTTAGATACAAGAACAGCCAAAAAAATTAACGCAGTTTCAGCAGTTGTTGCACATAGCTTTGGCCATTTAAAGCTCCTGTGGTACCATTAGTTAGTGACATCACATGTACCTGTAAACTAGAGCTGGACAATTAACCAATCCTTTTTACTTTTTTTTTTTTTTTGTTGAGCATCTGCCGCCCTTGTCAGTGTGGTGTGTCCTGCACCACTGCCCCTCGTCGGCCCCCCCATCAGCTTTTTTTTGTGGCTGATTTAACATGTTACATCAGCAACAGCGGAGCTTGAAAGTGAATGAAATCACTCTGTCTGGCAGCTAAGCTCAGTGTACAAGAAGAGAAACAGAAGTGAGGAAAGTAAACAAAAAGCTTAGGTCAAGAGGGAGTGAGACCAAAATGAACGTGTTACATATGGTAAGATTCTTTATCTTTAGCCACTGAGCTCTTTAGCAGAAACATTTTGTGCTGGTTTGTGTTATTGTTCACTGGCGCACGGTAAATATGCTCTGTTCTTTCAACATTGGATTAAGTTGTTTATGTGCTAACTGACTAACTAGCATCAAGACGGTCTTCTAGTTTCGCTGTTTGATTGAGTATTACAGACTACTGTCATCTGCTGGTGTGGAGAATTATTTCTTCTCACGCAGGCGCATTTACGTCCTGGTTGACCATTGGCTGCAGTCTTTCTGGTGTGTTCATATGCAACTTTTTTAGCCGAGACACAGCAACGTGAGGTGACGCAGCAAGCGGCCTTTGCTAGTTCTCTGAAGTCAGTTTATGTCTGGGCCTTTACAGCTGTGGGCTCAGTGGTGCCTACTTGAAAACCTTCACTCTAGATTTAGCGACTTTTTTAACCCGAGAGTGACTTAATTTCTAAAAGGTGACAAATTTTTAGTGACTTATTCAGACCATCAGGGAAAAAGCAAGACATGTATTCAAATATATTTTAATCTATTCCTATGCTTGCTGCTTAGAGTAATCAAAGTCTATGGCTCTTCCGCAAACAGCATGGGGTCTCTCTTATATCTCATGTTTTTATATTTATTTGATTTTCAGTTGAATTGTATTTAACGTTTGAGAAAAGTTTTTTTTTTTTTTAAAGTTCAATAAATGGACAATGTTTTCTGTTAAATAATTGTGATCTCAATACTGACTAAAATAACCCTTCAGTAAACCACCATCAGCACTTATATCTCAGTCATCATCATCAGACATCGGAGAGGTTTAGTTAAATCCAATCAAAACAGACTTTACAAAATGTTTGATCACAAAAAAAGGTAAACGAACAACACAATTTTGGGGCATTTTACAGACTGCTGTGTAGACTGCAAAAAAAAAAAAGTGAACTGGGCTTACAACCTAAAAGAATAACATTTCATATTCAGTCTCTATGTCTCTGCAAGTGTTTACAGAGATTCTATCAAACATCATGTAACACAGTAAAACCAATTAATGCTAATTAAATCTTCTCCTGTATCTGTGGAAACCATATTTTCAGATTTTTCTTGGAAGCGAATGCAGCAGTGTGGCGACTGAACTCGAGTGCATGATGTTCCCATCGTGTGCTGCCCACTCCGCACCATCTGTCATCAGTCTTAAATGTCAGCCATAATGAAGATGTCCAACGGTAACAAAGAGGGAGCTAAATAAATAAATATCCAAACAATCATGGCTTCCCCATGGTAGCGAGGGAGTGGGGCACGATGACGGCTGTGGCTTCCACGGAAACAGTGGGGACTGGGGTGGGGGGGGGGGGGGGGGGGTCATGTGATCGGCTGCCTTGCTCCCATTGGAAAGGTCAGCGCTATAATTACACACATCAGCGGAAAAGTGGGGACTCTGAAAGTGAAGCCTGCTCTGCTCATCTGCAGCGGCACAAGCACAGAGTGGCCAAAAGTTCCCAAGCAGGAGTTTGTATTCCAAACTCACAGAGCTTGAATAATCATTAGTTTCCGTCATTGTGGGGACAATGGAAACTTTCTTTCATTTCTCATGCTGGTGGAATGCACTGGAGGCAGAAAGGCCCAGTGATCCAGCAGCACAATTTCAGCATTATTCCAAACTTTTATGTACATTCAGGGGAATTACATTAAAATGCAGGTAGAAGTGGAAGGAGAAGGGCACATTGTGTTGCCATCCACTGGCCGTAGTAGAAATTCAATGATTTCCAGATGTGGCTAGACCCCATAGTACGCCATGCCCACTTAAAAAAAAGAGCCACGGTCTTAAAGTCCAAGTGTACAATGTGGTTACCTGCTATGATCCCATCCATTTGCTCCAAGGCTGCTGCCAACATATCGCTGGCGTCAGACATCATCTTGTGCTCAATGAATCTGAAAGAGAAAAGAAGAGCATTAAGTGAAAGAAACAAGACGGAAAGACAAGACAGATCCATGAAGATGTCTGGCAAAGCTCAGACAGAGTCTGGTTTAAATTCAAACACGATAAAGACATGTTTCCTAAAATTTACAGCAGCAGTAGTATTTTTTAAGAAGAAGAATAAACAATGACAATAAAGGCTTTCTTTTTGACCAAGACTTAAAAATAGCTCCAAACCAGGAAGAATTATAACTTACAAAGAGAGTGACATAGTCTCTCAGTTTGTCCTTATGTGTTTAGACAAATGGAAATCTGATCATCTACAGTACATTTTCATGACTGCTGGGGAAAATCCATCTGAAGAGGACTGTGTGATAAGATCAAACACTTCATAACAACCACAAACAGGACCCTGTGATTAGATCATCTCAGTTAAATTCAAGGTTCTGCGACACTCAGAGCATTAATACAGCAGCAAGCAACAGCAGAGGATGACCTTATGCAACCTCTGTTGTTGTTGTAGACGGCTTAGCTGCGCGTGTGAATTCTTGCGAGTCCCTGTGTGTGTCCCATTTTCTAGCTAATCACTGCTGATCTGCACTATGCCAATCTGGTGGTTACCAGCAAAGGTTAACATCATTATCTCTGTCAGCACTGTTGCCCTTGTTATCACTGTTTGAGCTGCTAGCTGCCAGCTCAGTCACCTTCATGTTGAGAACTGCATGCAAACGATCCTGGCTCGGACCCTGAACTGTAGATATGCTCTGAATGTCACATACAGTTCCTTTAAACAAAACCAAAGACCACAGATATTTTGTGACACTCACAAGTTAACGGAGCAGTATAAACAGAAGTGATTAGCACGATATTCAGCTGCCGACAATATCAGTATCCCCTACAAGTCAGTTATTCTAATAAAGATGCAAAGGGTTCTCAAAGTCAAACTGTGGTAAGAAGACAAGAACTTGGTGGGAAAGACAAATTAGTCATGTCTAGAGTTGGGTACCAAATTCAGTACTTTTGAGGGTACTGACTGAATTATGTCTGTATTTTAAGTGCCTATTCACATTATGTCAATCTGGGCCAAATTGGAGAGCACACTTGGGTGAGAGCGCTGGATTCAGACAGGAGGCAGAAGCACTGCAAAGAGTCCCTTAGCCGGAGAGCCGGCCACAGAGTTTCACAGGCTGCTTCTCGGCTTCAGGACTCTTTGCATTACTTCTGCCTCCTGTCAGAACGCTCTTAGATACCGAAATTTAGCAAAGGTCAGGGCGCTTTGTGGCAAAGACAATGGAGATTAAGAAAGGAGGTGGAAGAAATACAAACTGCCCCGCTGCTGGGGGCCAGACACGGAGCCCCATCGGCTTCCCAGCGAGCCAAAACTATCACTGCAGCACCAACAGTTTCCATCTGGTCTGTTTTCTTTTCTATTTTGTTTAAGAAATCGCTTTGTATCACTGCTGTTTGTGATTGTGTGTTTTACATTAAATATGTATTCTACATATTTATCAGTTGTGTCTAAACAGAGGGCAAGAGAGAGGGGCAGACACAGACACACACACAGACACACACACAAGTAGGCAGACAGACATAGCTCTATGTATGATCAGAAAAGTGCAGAGGGCAAGAAACACTTGTTGACTGCAGCTTGTTCATAAATCAAATTGTTGTTGCCAACACAAAGAGTAAAGTACTGAAAAAAAAGGAACCTTTGGGTGCTGGTACTAAACTTGATTTGATCGGTTAATTCAGATTAATGACTAAGTATCATAAATGCAAGTTGCAGGCCTAATCTCCATGATTCTCAGAGCACTGTTTTTCTCCTGTACCAGCACCAGCTTTAATCTACAGAGCATGCCTGCATGTTTTTACATTACATTTGCAAAAAACAACAACAGCATTATCACTAATCCTGTTATGATACAAGCTCTCATTCTTCCTTCTCAAGTGACTGCTGCATCAAATTAACCCTGCAGTCTCTGCCACAGAAAACAAGCTCCCTCAGAGACAAAAAACAAAGTGATCTCCAGGACTTATTACCCAGCAAGCCTTATTTCCGGCGGTCACGGGTGCTTATGGGCAGGCTCCTATCCGGAATAATGACACTATTCTCCCAGGGGTCTCAGGCCTCGTAGCATTGGCATGCTCGGCATCTCAAACTTCCATAACAAAGTTGGAAAATATCCCCATGACCGCTGAATTCAAACACTTATCACATGCCTCTCCTTTACTCGCACTGACCACTTATCACTTCAAACCAAATCTGATTTAAAGGGTTAGAGATAGAATACAGTACGTGGAGAGGGCAGCTTAACCAGAACTAACAACATGCAAACAGTGGCTCTACTTGTTCACAAGTCCCATGGTAGAGGGGGCAGGGGCTGCAGAGTTGACTTCATTTCCTCCCTCTTAGGGGTCACAGTGTCACACCCAGCAGGGTAAAACATGGGCATTAAGAGCGTAATTAAACCAGTGGCCTCAATATGAGCTGGGGGTTGCTGTTAAAACAAGGGGCCTTAAGTGCTGTTGCTTAATTTCAACGATACACTCCACAGGAAGGGGAGCCATTTTCTCCCAAAACATCACACACACTGCTTTGTATTCTCTACTCCACAAACATTTCATTAATGATGTAATATGCAACTTAAGCCTTCAGTCTAAAAGTCTAAAAACAACGAGACCAGTGTTGTCCGTATGATTTGGTCGTCATCGCCTCTCAGTGGCATCATATCGTCTTTGTGCATGCATTAAGGTCTCAGGTCATTTTTATCCAGTTTTAAGCCACATTATTTATGACACACTTTTTTACATCTTAGTCGTTTTTAACTTTGTTTTTAACCAGATGAAGGATTTTAGTCATCAGACGTCTGGATCTTAAGATATTAGAGAAACAAAGTTGTGCAAACGTTAGCTGCAGCTCACCTCTAGTCCCTGCCGTACCAAACAGCATTGGTGAAATACTAATTTTTAACATGAAACTGCTTTATTCAGTGTTTTTACCAGTTTAAATCACCAAGTCCATTTGTTTTGGAGAGGAGGAGACCTCTACGGATAATTCGGCTCCTGGTCAAAACCTCCTGAACGCCTGGATGTTAAGCTATCTGAGAAACAAGCTGAGCAGACGTTAGCTGCAGCTCAGCTCTAGCCTCTGCTGCACCAAATAGCATTGGTGAAATAGTCATTTTCAACATGAAACTGCTTAGTTCAGTGTTTTTAATGGTTTAAATCACCAGGTCCATTTGTTTTGGAGAGGAGGAGACCTCTGAAACTAATTCGGCTCCTGGTAAAAACCTCCTGAACATCTGGATCTTAAGTTATCATGTGAGAACACATTTGCAGGTACTAAGATAGCTGCTTATCTCAACAAAAACACTGATTCGTAACAGCTTTATTCAGTCTTTTTACCGATTTAAATCACCTGGTCTGTTTATTTTGGCGAAGAGGAGACCTCTCTGGATAATTTGGCTCCCGGTAATAACCTCCTGAACAATGAACACTGAAGGATATTAGCTCAATAACAACAACAAACTGTACATTTTAAACCTTTACTTCAACTCACGCACACTTGCGAAATGGCGGCCAATGCCATAACATCAAACTACAACAGAAGAGCGCTCCCGCATATACACAGTAGGGCAACAAAGCACTCAACAAAGGAATCCTAACCGGGAAAAGCTGACTGCAATGCTGCGTTTTTTGTTTCTCTTTTGACTGAGCGACCACTTGTGGCAGAAAAATACATGTTGTATGTTTAAGATTGGTTATATACAGCTCTGGTGATGTAGAGGCACACACGAATCATTGTTTTAAGGACAAAGCAGGACTCTGGTCAATAAGCATGCCAGGAAATACCTCCAATTTCCAAATACAACAACACCTTTCTAGTTAAATTTTACGGTTCTCGTGGGCGATTCATGGAGAGGTTCCACAGATAAATCTAATACTTTTTCCTCCACAGGTATTTCCATAGTTTGATGGGAAACCATCACTCACTCACACCAGGGTGGAAGCTGTGTTTGGTCAGCTGCTTGTTGCGCCCCATGGGAGAAACCTAAAGCTTGTTCCTTTTCCCAAAAAGAGATGTTTTTTTGTTGAGGATCCAAATATTTTCTCTCTCTGTGTGAATGCAGAAAACAACAAATGGCATAAATAGAGAAACACCAGTGTGTGTGCTATCTTTTCCTTTTACTTGACTATCTAATGCAGTCTTGTGGTCATGGTGCAACCGCGGGTGTGGAGGAAAGCAGGATAAAAACATTTCAAAATGATAAAACAATTCACAGTGTGTTACCATAATTGAGGCTGCTCTCCGCCTGCTGTCTTGTGATAAAAGCCACATCAAATTGGTGTTATGAGTTTCATGAGAAATCCAATTCAGCGGAAAACAGAACATCTTATCTGCTCATGTGCATTTCAGAACATAGGTTTAAGACGGAGAAGGAATCAAAGCAGGAATTGCTCTTGTGCTGGTCATGTGGCAGAAAACAGCACTGAAACTTGCCACGTTAACTGGTCTGCTCTTCAGACTCACAAAACCCTTTAAAATGCCAGGCTGAGATATTTTCCACTTCTTTTCGCATCAGTGATGAGCAGGTCATCCGTGAGGAATTTTCTGACCAAAACCTCAAGAGAGGAGTCCATAGATGAGGGTCCATGTCTCAGAGCATGTGCAGAAGTGTCTGTATGATGATTGATAAGGCCACAGTGTAGGAGTGAGTACTACACACATTCCTGAGCAGGTTACTTATCCCGAAAACCAAACACTAGTGCCTGGTACAGACATCCCCGCTGACCTCTGTGACCTCCCTCCCTCCATCTGTCAGACAAAACCCTGAGGACTTCATTCCTGTCAGGCTGGTGGTATTTTTCCATCTGTCAACTAATGCCCTGAAAAGACCAAAACAGCCAATGAACTGATCCTACAACAAGCATTACCTCCATTGTTAACCAAAACTACAACACAAGAACAAGACATGCTCCTGCAGAAGCACCCCGACAACTGTTGCATGGCTGCCCGTCAGCAGTCACCTGGCTGTTCACATCAGATGCACATATCTCTATGCTGGTCAACAAGTGATGCTGCTCCTCCACTTTCTTCTAATCACATATTAGAGCTCTGTCTCCGTTTGCTTGTGTCTGTATGTGTTGGCATGTCTTTTTCGCTCTGTCTTTAGACCCATCTTAACCAGGCCAATATGTGGAAGCCTGTGATGCATATTTTATCAATTATTATCAACCGATCATTTATATCAAAGCAAATATTTCCTTTGTATTATTCATAATAGATTACTGGTGGGTTTTCTTGCCAGATTTGTGGGCAGCACTCCATGGAAAACTGGTGCACTTCATGGCGCTTGTGTCCAGTACGATCCTGGCGTCATTTACTGCTGTTTGAAGTGTTTTCTTCAGAATCAGAACCTGAACTAAGCACAAAAAGTAAGGAAATTTCTGTTTGGTAGATTATTCCTTTGTTGTAACAATGCTTCTTGACAATTCTTCTTCCACACGCTACTGAGGGTCCTGTTTGTTAAATGAATAAATTATCAACTTGCCAATATGTCCTGTGTCTTCAGACTTCAATCATCCAATCCACCAAACAACACCAAACAAGAGTCATCAACAAAAAAAACTCTCTGGCATTGACAGAGAAGATTTGGCAAAGTTTTCATGGGCGCAAACCACATACTCAGCTCTGCTGCTCATCCCACAAATGCATGTTCCTTACAAATGTGGCACCATTTAAAAGGGAAATAAACTGGTAAAGTATTTCTTTGTTGTAACAATGCTTCTAAATAAATCTTATACCGTTGGAAAGCCTAACACAAATTTCCTACTTTTTGCGCTTAGTTTATGTGTGGCGGCAGTTCTCTACCTCTCTGACTTTGGAGGTTTTTGCTAGTGGAACTCTTGGGTGGGGAATTGATCAGTTGATTAGTTGGTGGTCGGATCAATCTGAGTACATCAGGTTGATGGGTTAGAGGAGCAGCTGCTGCAGAGGCGAGTGAAAGCAAACTTTAAACAGCGCTGGACTGTGGGGTGCACTGTTTCCATTGAATGCAGCAGGTTTCATCTAAAATAAGTTGGGAAAAACAATGGACAACACTAAAATGAGAGTGCTGTTGTTGGTTGATGAATGGTTAAGTTCCATTTTTACTGCGCCAGGCGTTCTGCTGCTCCGCCTGTGCCTAGAGTACGCTCTGCGCTCTGCTTGTGGTGCTCCGAATAATGTATATATTCCAACAGAGCTCCTAATAAACAGTCCAACTCCAAAAATAGCAAACCAATATGTGGCATATTCTAACATGCCACCACAAATAAATGAATGTGTGGGAAACGCTGTGTTTGAGTAAAGTTTGCCAACAGCTACAGTGGCCAGCTCTTTTAGAGAAATTATGTCACATTTTATTAAACAAAATGACATATATTTTGACCTCTTTTGAAATTCTTACATCTTTAGGGGGAAAGACTGGGCTTGGAGATGAGTGCCACAGACAAGTCAGGAAGAAAAACAGATAAATACCACCATGACCCTGTAACTGATACTATAGGATGGTTATACATTTCACTCACACGAACCTGCCAAAATGTATCAGTGCCATCTTTCTAACGGTATCTGACAGAAGTAATATTTCCAAGTCGATTTTAAAGAGAGACAAAACTGTCTGAGAATCGAACTGGACTGGCTGTAAGGTGGTTTTAATATCAACCAGATGTAGTGGACGAGATGTGGAGGGGGAGGGACAATGCATTCTAAAAGAGAAGTGGGCTGGGATTACTTGACCCTACGCTGAGTGGTTGGGCTCAAACACACACACACACACACACACATACACACACACATATATGAATATACACAAGCACACGCCTCTGCTGGTGCCTCAAACACTTGTGCTCCACTAGCCTGCTTCCAGCTGTGATACAGATGTGCATATCAGAGTTGAACTGGCTCAGAGTAGCACTAGAAGCAGCACTGGTAATTGTAGTACAATAAGTTGTCGTAGTATGGTGGACTGCAGTGTTGCTTGCTGGATAAAAGTAAATTATCTTGAGGTTTTAAACACCAAGTCTCAATCAAAACAAGTTCAAATAATGTGTGTCTTTATCCTGCTGGGTTATGAAGATATACTGTGTGCTTGTGTTGTTGCCACCACTCTTAAACCACCAGCCTCCAGTGGCATCTGATTAAAGGGACATTGGATCCTTAATTCAATAAAGCTATCAGACTCATTCAGAGAAATATGACAAAGTCAGATTTCATTACCCAGAAGCCGCCGGTGCACAACAATGTTTATCTGCACACACTGTGATGACACACAGCTGGTTGAATATCAGCAAAGTTTCCCTGCTTCCCTTCACTGGTTCCTGTACAGCAGGGTCGGTCTTTGTTTCACTGTTAGAATCATTAAAAAGCAAAAGCAGCATGTGTATACATTCAGTAGGCTATATCTTCAGTAGCTAGCTAGCTAACCCTACACTTTTCAGGGTTTGATTTTGGTTTTGGAACAGGGAAGAAACGTATATCTTTTTCCAACCTCTCCAGGTAACGAGTATCATTAATACACGACGTGCCCCAGGCACAACATTTAGCTCCAAATCCACAAATCTGAAATGACTGCATCAGAGTCAGTGGAGCACAGCTGTGTTGTTGTCGGACCCTGGTCTGAGCCAGCCCGATGCTATGTTATGATTGGCCAGTCTGCGTCCAGGGGTGGGACTTAGTGAAGGGTCAATTACAGTAATGTAATTTTCTGAATCTACCACACTGTCCTAGCTGTTTCAGTATTTGCCTTTATCCACTTAACACTCATTTATACTCCCTTTAACTATGTAAATATATATGTTCATTTCAAATAGAGCACCAACAGTCAACCTTTTAATATGGTTGCAATATCAAGTGTCACATAAGACAAAGCAAAGCAGCAAATACTCCTACTAGGGAAGTGTTGGGGGCTTTTTTCTCAAATTGAAAAATGACTCAGACTAATCTGTTATCAAAACAGTAGTTATCAGTTAAGCAACTCATTGTTTCAGCTCTGACCTCAGTTAGTTGCCGCACATGTGTAATAGTTACAGTAGCACTTGAAGAGGTAACGTGGACCCGAAGCATGACTTGTGGAAGTCAATCCCACGTGAAATCCAACCACCAGCCAAACACCCTGCCTTTGTTTACACCTCCCCCCTGAGAGATGGTCCAGTGGACTTTTAGTCTGGGCTCCTGTGAGGTCTGACTGTTTGACAGTCACAACAGCTCAGACTTTAAACTGGTGCAGCGGCGGCCACATTGAGACACTGCACAAACAACTCTCTGTCTCTCAAAAAACTCACATGATAGCAGCACGACACTGATCTTAAGTTCTTACAGTTTTTCCATGTGGCCCTAAACTACATCATAGTTAAAAAAAAAAATCACATTGGAGGGGGAAACTAATAAAGGAGGATTGTGGAAAAGGGGGCAGGAGGAACTGAGTAAGAGATCACCGCCAGCCAAGAAAAACTGACTTTCATAGCTTTTGTTATCAAGGTCTTAACACAGAAGCAGTATGAAGTCTTTTTAGGGCACAGTTTCACAGCTGCTGCCTTAAACTGAGAAAAAAAAATGCTGCAAAGCCAAACAAGCTCTATAGCAGTGCCTAAAATGACTGACACCATAAACACAGAGGCATCCCTACACACAGGAAAACCGTCACTCAATCCTGCCAGGAAGCGTTTCCTGTCATATTCTGGAGAAACGTTTTCCTCTTTGTCAGAAATGGCCATTTCCCTGCAGTCCCTGCTGCACTCTATGTTGCACTCTATGCACCGACAAAACTGAAATACTCCAAAAGCCACGTGTACAGATCATATTTAAAACTGGGCCCTTTAATTATATTCCTGTGAGACAAATGTTTCAGATTAAGTTAGGATTTTAATTCAATTTCAGAAGCCTGTAAACATCCACATATATCATGTGACACTACAGTGACAGCTCCCTTCTTTCAAAATACACCACCACAAGTACTGCACCAGGAATGCAGGGAATGCAATGTCAGAAAAAAAGGTGCCTGTCACAGAGAGGCCTGGACAGTTTTCTTGACACGTGGCTTCAAGATAAATAATTTAAAAACTAGAAAACTTTGGGTTCTGTGCCATGTTGATCTTAGTGCGATTTTGCTGCCAATACAAATAACACCAATAATGGACTTTGCCTCCTCTTCACCTGACTGTGCAACAAATAAATGCCTCCTGCCTGGGGAAAACAAGATGACTGGTGCCCGGAGATCTGAGTCTCAAACAATCACTGCAGTGTGAAAATGAGTTTTATTATGCCAGCTCTAACAGTGTAACATCAGATATAGCTGTGCAGGCAAGTGGGCAACAGCATGGACTTTCTGACCAGCCCACCAGTAGCCGTGAGAGTGTGGTAGTGGTGGTGGCGGGATACAAATATGGTTATTGTCAGAGAGGGAAATAAAATCCTTTGTTATGCTTTCAGTTCACTGCCCGGAAGCCAAGACATCATCAGACGTATGCAGGGAGGAAGGCTGCCAGCAGGTCATGCAGCGCCTCAGGAGGGAGGTTTTTCCTGAACAACTTAAGACTGCAGAGGTATACCCAAACAAAGGCAGCAGAAGTCTGAGATTGATAATGAAAGGAGCCGACACTGGACCAGGAGCAGCTTTAAACTGCTGGCTGCTGCTGCCTTTTAAACAGTGGATGTGGGTGGGAGCCAAAGTGGAGGTTCACCGCAGTGATTCATGAGTTGGCTTGGACATTAATTGTCATGTGATGCATAAATTAGCTGTGGTTAAATTAAAAATACAGTTTTCACATACAAAGCTAGCACAGTTCAACTCTCTGGTACAAATATTACACCCATAAAAGTATAAAATCTGAGTCAATATGACTCTCTCATATCTGTTCTTCTCTGTGGATGGTATATGATATAAATTAGTAGGTTTTATATAAGTACTGTTAATATGAAAGCACTAGCAATGCAGTTATTGAGTTGCATAATGATTTTGCCATAAAAAAACATAAAATGTTAATAAAACTCACAAGTATATTAGCTATGGGGATTTCTTGGCAGGCAAAAGCAAGAAAATTAAAAAAAAACGTCAATAAAAAATGAATTATGAGTCAAAATCACATCTATTTTATTCCTTTTAAGTCACCACAAACACTGAAATTATATTAGTAACGTTAACCATAGCAATAAAAAGATATATTAGATACTAGATAATAATAAAAACTAGTAAAAGTGAGCTAAGCTAAACTGTTAGTCACGCTACGTTAGCTAGCAAAGTTACGTTCAATTAAAAGGCGTAACGTTACAGTTTTAACGCAATTAAGCTAGCAGCGCAACGCAACTTTGAACAAACAAACCGTTAAACTAGCGGCTGTTTCTTAAACTTCATTTAAACTTCGGTTAAACTCACAGTTTTCGACCGATAAAAGTTTGAGGAGGGATCCAGCAGTCTCCGGCGGCTTTATTCCAAACACTTTGGGCACTTTCTACAGGAGCTCCATGGTTCGCGTTCACCTTCCCATTGAGTTTCACACTCAACTGAAGTTTTCATCCAAACTAAGAGGGGCCATTTCACAAGGCGTCAAGCTAAAGAGACCGGAGGGACACTTCCGGGAAGACGGCCTTCAAAATAAAAGCGTTGAAGCCATCCGTTGTTAATGGTTCCCCAAACCGGGGCTGAGGTAAACTGCAGGGGTTACAAGCAGATTTAAGGAGTGAAAGAGAGGTTTTGCCCTTTTTCTTTTTAAATGCTATATATTTTGAATTTGTTTCAGGACTGTAAAAAAAATCATTTATATTTTCAAAGCTTATTTCCACACTAGGGCCCTAACCTGTGATGAGGTAGCCTCGCAGAGTTTCTACTCACTCTATTCACTCTGAATTTTGTCTGTCACAATGCTTTTTTGGGAAGATGTTTATCATTGGTTAAATATTGGGATCAACCATTCTTTATTTAATAAGTTTCAGGTGATGATTTATATGGATGGTCTGTCAAAGAAGATGTCCAAGATGGTGAACATAATTCTCATTATGGGAAAATATCATATACATAAGAATAAATGGAAGAACAGTAAACCCTCCATAATCTGTTTTAAAAATGAAATCAAAAATTATATAACATCCTTAAAGGTACTATCGGAAGAAAATCAGTCTATAAATGACTTATATGAAACCATGTCAAAGTCTCTTGCTCTTCAAGTTACAATCCTGTGTTGTTTTTAATACGCTTAAAGCACTTTTGTTAAAATGTCAACCCCATGATTATTTAATTTTCATTCATTCATTCATCTTCTAACCGTTTCATCCTCTTGAGGGTCGCGGGGGGGCTGGAGCCTATCCCAGCTACATCGGGTGAGAGGCAGGGTACACCCTGGACAGGTCGCCAGACTATCACAGGGCTGACACATAGAGACAGACAACCATTCACGCTCACATTCACACCTACGGACAATTTAGAGTCACCAATTAACCTGCATGTCTTTGGACTGTGGGAGGAAGCCGGAGTGCCCGGAGAGAACCCACGCTGACACGGGGAGAACATGCAAACTCCGCACAGAAGGGCTCCCACGCCCGGGATCGAACCGGCAACCCTCTTGCTGTGAGGCGAGAGTGCTAACCACCACACCACCGTGCCGCCCGATTATTTAGTTTTATTTTGTAAAAAAAAAAAAAAAATTGTCCTGTTTTTTTTTTCTTTTTTGTCCTGTTACTAATTGTAAAAAACTGTTGTTTGAGATGTATACAACGAATCTACACACAGAATGGAAATGTGTATGTATACATATTCATTTATGTGTTGTGAGCTTGTAATGTTTCAGATGCAAGCAAATGTTTCCTTTAAAGAGTTTTTGTAAATCGTAATGAGAAATAAAGTTTAACAAAAAAAAAACAAAAAACTGAATTTTGTCTGGAGTCTGGTTCCGGTCTATAGAGCGGATCTGGAATTCACCAAATTCACCAAAGTAAAAGTGTTCACCAAAGTAAAACTTTAAATTCTGGCGCACCATCGATTTGGGGTGATGAGGGGTGTAAGAAAATTGATTAACTTAATGGCTTGGGGCTTTTCTTGTAAATTATATTCTTTAAATTAAAAAGTTTCACCACATTTTTATTAGCTTGGTGCTTTTATTTTGATGGAAAGGCACATCCATCGAATTTCGGATCCTGTCTCACTCGCCCTGGTTCCGGTTCCTTACCAAAACGGCCACTAACGAAAATCCAACCCATGGCATCATGTTATTTTACACTAGCTAGCAACTTATCTCTACTTTCTTATGGTAAATGAAAAAAAAAAAGCAGTTCAACAATGGCTCACTGTTTAATTTTTAAATTAATTAACCTTTATTTAACCAGGAAGTCCCATTGAGATTGAACATTTATTTTACAAAATAGACCTGGCCAAGGTAGCAGCCAATCAAAACACATTTAAAATGCAACAAACACTACATATAATACAAAAATCCACAATGAAACAACAACTATCAGGAAAAAGAAGCATGTCTCTGTCACCACATTCTTCTTGAATTCATCAATGGATAAAAGTGTTTCTAGTTTTAGATCATTTTGGAGATTGTTCCATGTCCAAGGTGCAGAGTAGGAGAATGCAGTTTTCCCCAGATCTGATAAAACCCTGGGTTCATTAAAAAGCAACCACTTGGAGGAGAGTAGCTGATAACTACAAGAGCTGACAAACAGAAGGGTGCAGAGGTCGGCCAGCTGTTTGCCCAATATTGCCTTATAGATAAACATATACCAGTGCTGTTGTCTGTGAGTGGTCAGCGACATCCAACTCATCAAATCATAAAGAATGCAGTGATGAGTGACTTTGTATTTGTTACAAAACAGAGATGCATGATGTACTGAGCTATGTAAAATGGAGGAGGTTGCATGTATATTCATTATGTGTAAGACAAATAAGATTTCTTAAAAACCCCACCAGAGGCGTAGCACCAAATTCTAGGCCCTATGCATGAGCAGTCGCTGAGGGCCCCCCAACTTTCTTCTCCTGAGCCACGTATCTCTTGAGAACCTTTTGAATTAAAAAAATAATCAGTTTGCTTTGCTTGCTTTGAGTTTCCTTTTTTTGGGAAAAGACATAATAGTGTATGTTGGTGCTCCAGTCCAGTAGCATTAGTGGTCACTCACTCGGCTCTAGCTGCACTCACAGACGGATGTTAGGGCACAGGTGGACTGAACCATTTGTGCCCTTAAAGGGTGAGAGCAGCCTCAGAGAGCTTTCACTATTTTTTTAATACAAAGTTCAGACTTTCAATCAGATTATTCAGCCAATTTTTAAGTTGTTTTAGCACTATTCATTCATTCATTCATTCATGTTCCATAACCGCTTATCCTGTTATGGGTCGCGGGGTGCTGGGGCCTATCCCAGCTGACACTGGGTGAGAGGCAGGGTACACCCTGGACAGGTCACCAGGGCTGACACATAGAGACAGACAATCATTCACACTCACATTCACACCTCACCGATTAACCTCCACATCACCCAGACTGCCTTTTCCCATCTTGCTTCCCTGCAGGTGTAGCTGTTGAAGCTTTTTAATCAGAATTTCAATAACAGCTTCTCTTTTTTCCATTGCAGAAATATTTTTTAGTGAATAATTCTGAAATTTGGCAGTTTCTTTATTTCACAAGCTACTATATTTTCATATTTCGATGTTCTTCTTGTCTCTTAAAATTAGAGGAGGAGCGGCCTCATCTGGTACTGCTTCATTTGAAGGAGTCACAAGCCACAAAAAGTTTGGGAACCACTGACCTATGTCCACATCACAAGTTGATCTTATTATGTAGCCTATACAGTAAAATCAGGGCATTGACTCAGTATGCTGTCCAACATACAACATTCTCTGTGAGTTGATACTGAATCTAAAAAGCTGCCTAACTTGGTTTCTCAGCTAGTTACTATTTGTCTGTCCTCAACTTTGTCTGTATCCTCATTGTGTCCCTGACATGGACATCAATCTTAACTCTCTCTGTTACCTCTTAAGTCTCTAATATATCTTGTTTCTTTGAATGAATTTTACTTTTACTCTTGTAGTAACTATGTTTTTGACCCCTTCAACAAACGATTCGTGATGGTTAACGAAAGACCTTGTTCATCCAGACAGTCAGTGTGGTTTAAAAACATAAGGGTTTTTCCATTTTGGACAGTAATTTCTGTCATTTTAAATATCTATTTGTTAGCTATCAACATTTGGGCCTTTTTGTCATTTTTATTTAATGAAATTATTGTATTATTTTGAAAGTCTGTACTGGAAGCAATATCTGTTATTCCACCAACTTTACACTGCGCATGCGTTTAACACACAAAAAGTTTTCTAATATAGGCTACACATATATCATATTATATTTAAATTTATTTGGCATTGTATGGCAAACATATTAACAGCCATCCAAGACAGATAAAACCACAAAGTACTGGAAATATGGAGAAGTATTTGAAATGAATAAATAAAAAACAATGACAACAATACAAATACTCCTGTATTTGGTCAGTTACCTATAAAGGCTGAAATAATCTTCACAGCCTCTTTGTTGCAGTGCAGTCGATCACACTGTCTGCTAAATATCTGATGACAGAAGGTAAAATCACAAACTGCTGTGATTAAAGTCTCTGACAGTAATAAGATGAAAAATTACCAAAACAAAGGATGCTTGGCGACATCTCAGCTGCAGCCATATCTCATTTGTCTCAGTGCTTTAAAACTTTAATTAAGATGCTCTGTATTTGCATTTTGATGGTTTGATTTAGTCCTAATCTGTATTGCTGCAGAAGTGATAATGACTTTTACCTGGATTCATTTCATCAGGTGCCACTCCTGTCAGCTAACAACAGGAAACTGAGGCTACAGTTCACACAGGTTCACCAAAACTGGACAATAGAAGATTGGAAAAACGTTGCCTGGTCTGATGAGTCTGGAGATCTGCTGCCACATTCAGATGGTAGGGTCAGAATTTGGTATAAACAACATGAAAGCATGGATCCATCCTGCCTTGTATCAACGGATCAGGCTTTTATTTCTCCTGTGTTTATGGCAGGTAAAAATAAAACGTTTTTAAAGTTCCTCTCTATTTAAGTTCCTCTTTTTTTCATCTGTGAAAACAAAGAATTGCTTTAGGTTTGGGTTTTTCTCGTCTGCGAAAAAACTTTTGTTTTTTTTGTTTGTTTTTTTTTTTTTGGTCTGGATGTGTAGAAGTATTTGGTGTTGTAGTACTCATTTTGGCCACAAGGGGCTGAAGTGCACCACAACCCTATGTTCTAAGTAGGACTCAAGAGCATTCATGTTTTCTTCCAGGTGAGCTCTAAGTTCTCCATTCACTCGAAACACAAGTTACATATTGTGTGTTAGCAAGTTAGGTAACATTACTGTCATGTCTTTTTTTTATACCTGGCAAAACATATTCCACCTGTTTTTTTTACAAATGAAAAAAAAAGGAATTTAAAAACATTATCCTGGGGAAAAAACCCAACCCAGTCTCATTGCGAAGTGGTCAAAATTTGGCACTTGGGCAGTGCCTTGTGGCATCAGATACTGACGAAAAAGGCGTCCTTTAACTCTGGCGTAATATGCGGCTGGTCGCCATTATAGTTAAATAGCGAGAACGAAAGTTATGGTGGCAAAATGAGTCCATGTCATTGGTTCGACAGCCCATTGGTTTGACATCCCATTAGTCCGACTGTCCACGGTGCTGAACGGCTCGCGGCAGGCGTATGGTGCGCCGCGACCGGCTTGAGGTGAAGCAGGCTCACGGCTTATGTGTTTGCCACTTTCTTTTTCATTTTAACCCACACCATGATCTTTTCCTGACCCTAACCAAGTGGTTTTTGTGCCTAAACCTAACCAGACCTTAACCACAGGGCATCATGATGATTTCGGAACGGACTTCGAAACAATGAGTTTAATATGGTCGGAACAATGGGCTGTCGAACTAATGGGCAGTTCCCGGCAAAATTCCAACAAGGTGGGTGGTACAGGTGGTGGATGGGTACAACAAACACCAGTTTCCACCTGACAGAGCAGTGTTCACATCTCGTAAGATTCTAAAGCCAAACCCTGTTCTTTTTGCCTAAGCCTAACCACGTGTTTGGAAAAGGAAAACGCCAATTCGCAGTGTTGTACCGACGCAGTGCTTTTATTTTGAAAGAGACTGGATGTAAACATTAAATTTACTGTGAAAACTGAAGTGTATTTTGAAAGAAGACAATGCATGTAACAGGCAGAACTTGACATGGCGTCCCAGAACGTCAACAACCAACGCACCCAGGGTACCTCTAATGTCGTATCTGGACGTGGAAAGTCCGTGACCAAATGTCGATATGTGACGAAGTCATACACACAGGAGAGAAAACAATTTAGACAAGACTTTGAAAATGGATTACCAGAATTGTTTTCCGTATGTTTCTTCTGCTTCCGAGGTATAAAAGCTAATTGCTCTCCTGAGGAGAAAGTCTTATCTTATCCTCTCTTATCTTATGTCTTCAATGCAACATAGAGAAACAAGACAGTACATAAAACAGTAAACACACTAAATACAGGACAGTCTGTGAACAAACTGGACAGCAGAAGGCTTAAAACTGTGATACTGAACAGACTGATGTGCAAACTACGTATAATCAGCATTAAACTGCTGTTCCAGTATCTATAGCAGAGGCAGAACAAGCAGAAGAGGTGATGCGATAAGTGAGGGGCAGTTCACAGAAGAGTTAGTGAGGCTGTAATAAAGTGTCTTGTGCGTGGGTGGGTGGGTTCGGCGGGAGCCAACTGACAACAAATCACATTACACTGGGTGCAAATTAAAAGCCTTATTCTTAGCGAGGAAGGTCATAGTCATTTTGAGTCCATTTTAGAATAATCAGCTGTAGTTTGTCCAAAAAAAACCAAAACAATCCCTGTCAGTCTGCTGATGAATATTCCCTCACACAGTCTCTGTGCTCTCCATCACTCAGAGGCTGATGTCTGGGGTTGAGGCGAAAACACAGACCAGTAGGTGGAGTTAGAGGTGTTCTCATGATCTTTGGAGTTTGTACAGAGGAAGCTGCCTTTGTGAAGGAGCCTTGACTTTGCCTCATAATACAACAAGCACATTTACTATAGACATGATGTAACCGGCTGTCTCTGGAGCAAAATAACTGAAGGAAATTTGTCTCTCTGGCTGCAGTCTGGAGAAAATGCAGCCTGACAGTGTGAGCTTAAACAGCACTGACTCACCCAGCAACAATATGATAATGGTAAAGCAGTACGCTGTAGTAAGACTAAACACATGCTCCCATAACCTGTAGTTTTACTTTACACTCCACTTTGAAATGTAACTTTTTAATTTGTTTATCCTTTATTAAGCCAGGAATGTCCCACTGAGATACAAGGTGTGTTCTTCCAGGTCTTGCCTTAATTCTTGGTGTCACAGATTCAACAAGGTGCTGGAAACATTTCTCAGAGATTTTGGTCCATATTGACATGATGACATCACACAGTTGCTGCAGATTTGTCGGCTGCACATCCATGATGTGAATCTCCCGTTCCACCACATCCCAAAGGTGCTCTATTGGACTGAGATCTGGTGACTGTGGAGGCCATTGGAGTACAGTGGACTCATTGTCATGTTTGAGATGATGTGAACTTTGTGACATGGTGCGTTATCCTGCTGGAAGTAGCCATCAGAAGATGGGTACACTGTGGTCATAAAGGGATGGACACGGTCAGCAACAATACTCAGGTAGGCTGTGGTGTTTAAACCATGCTCAGTTGGTACTAAGAAAATCTCCCCCACACCATTACACCACCAGCAGCAGCCTGAAGCGTTGATACAAGGCAGGATGGATCCATGACACCAAATTCTGACCCTACCATCTGAATGTGGCAGCAGAAATCCAGACTCATCAGACCAGGCAATGTTTTTCCAATCTTCTATTGTCCAGTTTTGGTGAGCCTGTGTGAACTGTAGCCTCAGTTTCCTGTTGTTAGCTGACAGGAGTGGCACCTGGTGTGGTCTTCTGCTGCTGTAGCCCATCTGCTTCAAGGTTGGACATGTTGTTGCTTCAGAGATGGTCTTCTGCACACCTTGGTTGTAACCAGTGGTTACATTCCGAAGTCGTCGAAATCCAACCCTTGGGCAGTGACTTGTGGCGTCAGACACTGACAAATAAAGCCGTCCTTTAACTTCGGCATGATATGCAACCTGTTGCCGTGATAATTTAACGGCACCTGGCGGTGTAATGGGTAAACGTGGTGGTACAAGGACGAAAGTTAAGGCGGCGAAAGTGCGAGTGGGGCAGGAGAAGTGGTGAATGGGTCCAACAAACACTGACTTTCACCAAAGAGAGCGGTGTTCACGTCCCATAGGATTGTAAAGCCAAACCCTGTTCTTTTTTTCTTTGAACCCAACCAGGTGTTTGTTGCTGAAGGAAAAAAAGAAGTCAATTCATAGTGTTGGACCGACGTAGTACATTATTGTTTTTAAAGAGACTGTATGTAAACATTAAATTTCCTGTGAAAACAGAAGTGTATCTTTAAAGATGACAATGCATATAACAGGCAGAACTTGACACGGCACCCCAGAACATGAACAACCAATGCATGTAGCTTGCACGTCATATGTGGATGTGGAAACCAAACATCAATATGTGACGAGGTCGGAGTGACAATGTGTTGAAGAAAAGGGATATACAAGCTATACCAGTGACGTCCATACACAGTCCACCAAGGTCAAGGACAACACGAAGCAGCAACATGTTTCACTCATGGCAGTTTTTAAAAGACCTTTAAAAATGTTCAGGGAAAGGAAATGCCTCTAAGGTGACAACATTTTGAAGTTCATTTTATGCCCAGGGTGCATAAGAAGAGAAAGCCCTGAGCGCACCCTGGGGACATTTAAAGAAAACAATTTGAAGAATGAGAGCAATAATTGTGGTATGAAAGGACAGAAGGCTGGAGGTATAAGGAGGTAGTTTACCTGACAGTGCCTCGGCGGTAAACAGCAGCATATGCATTTTTCTCCTCTGATACAAATAACATCATCACAGAGATTCATATACATGCAGTGGTTAGTGAGTGAGCATGTATTTGTGTCAAACATATTACAGAATTCGGTTCTCTTTCTCGTATCAGCTCCTTAGCTGCATTCGAGGATCAGTGTGGTGCGTACTGATAGAGGTTGTATTACTCTACAGCTTAAGATCATCACAGTGTGTGGATGTAAGGTAGGCATACGGCTGAATCAGAGGATTAGTCAGGTGGATAACGTCTGAGTAACACGGATATTTAAATCGTGTGTTTCCAAATCACCTCTAGACTTGGAAAATATACAATCACTGATGCATCCAGCTGACTTTTTCTCTCCTAAAAAGGAGAGAAAATAAGGAAGGCCAAAATCAAGATAATAAAAGGGAAATAAAGGCAATAAAATACGTCAGATAAAGTCAGGATATGCTTTCCGATAGAAGTGTGTTTTTAGGAGACTTAAATAAAGCCAGTGAGTCAGACAGCCTTATATCCTCGGGCAGGTCATTCCATAGCCTTGGGGCCGGATTTCAAAAGCTCCCCTTTAGTCTTCAGTCTGGACTCTGGGACAAGCAGAAAAATCCGGCTAGCTGTCATCCTCCGATACACTTGAAGTGCATGGAACCCACGTCCAAAATCATTTTGAAAATGTATTAGTCTTCTAATGCATTTCAAAAACATCAGAACAGCTTGTCCGTCGTAATCCAAGTGCCCTGAAGCCGCGGCATGCAAAATTGACGTGAAAAGACATAATTTACTCCACTTTTATAGCATAATTTCTCACCGTGGTCAGTTAGCCTGCAGGCGTGCTATGTATACATGGCAACTTGCGCGAGACTTGAGAACAAGAACGTCTCTGAACGTTCTTGTTCTCAAGTCTCGCGCAAGTGAGACCACAGTGAGAAAGTATGCTATAAAAGTGGAGTGTGCTACCTGATGCACTCCACCCACCCAAACAACATGCACCATGCCACACTGCAAACATCGCTTGACCTGGCCTTCAGATTCCCCAGATCCAAATCTGATCGAGCATACATGGAACGTGCTGGTACCTCAGAAGTACCCCTAATTCACAGTGGGGCCTCCCTGGATCCGACTTGTCTCTGACATGTCAAGGCATGGACACATTCCCTCTGGAAGGTGTCCTGTTGTCTAGCACTGGGGTGCTGGCTTCGGATCATTTGAGACCTGTCACTTGTGAGGAGGGGTACCAGCACTTAGATGCTCAGTCAGATTGGGGTGTGGAAGATTTGGAGGCCAGGTCGACACCTTGAGAGTCTGCCTGAGGGGGCCTTAGGGGCTCTACATCTGCTGAAACTTTTAAATGTTACCTTACAACACATCTTTTTACCACTGCTTTTTCCTTAAATATATTTTTAACTGACAATTTGTATATCTTATCATAACCTGTAGTTTTAAGAGAACAGTTTATCTATTATTTTTTGTTTTATCTTACTATATGATGACGAAAACTCTGTCTGTGTGTCTGTTCCACGTTTTTCTCCTCACTGACTTGGTCGATCCATGTGAAATTTGGCACAGTGGTAGAGGGTCATGGGAGGATGCCAATGAAGCAATATTACATCAATTGGCCAAAGGGGAGCGCTACAGCAACCGATTGAAATGGCAAACTTTGAATGGGCATATCTCATGCCCCGTATGTCGTAGAGACATGAAACTTTGCACAGAGATGCCTCTCCTCATGAGGAACACATTTGCCTCAAGAACACATAACTTCCGCTTATATAGATTTTCCGCCATTTTGAATTTTTTGAAAAACACTTCAAATCGATCTCTTCCTAGGAAGTTTGAGCGATCTGCATGAAACTCAGTGAACATAATCTAGGGACCAATATCTAAAGTTCCCTCTTGGCAAAAGTTGGAAAACTTACTAAAACTGAGCTTCTATAAGGCAATGAATATTGCAGAGGGCGTGGCTCATCACATAAAGGTGTATAACATCTCAAGGGTTTCACCCATCACCACACAACTTTGTAGGCATATGACCACACATAATCTGAGGGGACCCCTCCATTATTGACCCCATCAAACAAAATGGGGGCGCTAGAGAGCTAATTTCTTATCTAGGCCTAACCGCCATATGGATTTTTACTAAACTTGGTAGATATGTAGAACAGGACGCCTCAAGAAATTTAACTCTAATTGGCAACTAGGTGGCACTATAACAACAGAAAAATGCTTAAAATGCGACCGATCGCTGTGGCTCCCCCTGTGGCCCAATGTTGTTGTTTTTTCAAATTTTTGGTATGACTAAGTCATGGTATGGTATGCTGTACATAATCATGGAAACTGTCAGTGTGTCATTCTGTCAGTCAGTCATTCAGCCTGTCCCACGTTTTTCTACTCACTGACGTGGTCAATTTACTGCACTTTCAATAAAGCAATCGTACTATCAAATTCACAAAACCTCTGTCTGAATACATTGCTCTTCTTAATGGGTTCACTTGACTATTTAATCTGCAATTTCCTATGACCTGTATCCCAAACACACATCATGTGAAACTGCACGTGGGCAACTGTGCACTCAATGGGTATGGACTAGTTATTATTATTATTTTATTAAATGTTTTTATCATTTTATTCCTCTATCACAAATGTTTATTCCTTGTGAAAACCATCAGTCAATCAATTTTATTTATAAAGCCCAATATCACAAATGACAATTTGCCTCAGAGGGCTTTACAGCATACGGCATCCCTTTGTCCTTTGGACCCTCACAGCGGATATGGAAAAACTCCCCCCCCCAAAAAACCTTTAATGGGGGAAAAAATGGTAGAAACCATACATCTACAAAGGGCAAACTTTTTTTGGGAGAAAGCAAATAGCTGTAGGAAAGTTTCCCAAATAATCCTGTCCCTGAAAAATTCATTATCACCACATTTGAAAATTCAGGGATTTTTTTTTTTTTTTGGAAAGTGATAATATATTCCATATATCCTGTTTTAAAAGCAGCGTAAGTGCCTCTCTGTGGATACATTTGTGTCAGTATGTCTGGAGGCCATGTATGTTAACTGATCTAACAAATGACTCTCATAAGACATATTCAGTCTGAGGGGAACGTGTCCCTGTGCACCTCATTATATAGCAATCATAGCACTTGAAGCAATTGGTAATTTTTTACTACCTCCTCCAGTCTTTATGATTTTTTCGAGTACAGCACTTACTGCTGATGAAATCCTTGAGGAACCTGCAGCTGATGGGGATTCTGACACACTTCTCTGATCATATGAAGGAGAATTAAGCTGCTGAAAGCTTTAACACTGCATCCGGCTGTCATTCTGGCCTCACGAAGTGTTGAGCACATTCTCCGGAGACGACCCCCCAGAGCATCCCATCATACACCGGGATGATTTTAGTGGCCATGGCAACCTTGTTGCTTGTAAGTACCTATAAAACCGTGCAACAATTTTTGAATTTCTTTGCGAGATGAGGGAGCCAGAAGCGACTCCAAACCAACATGGCTGAGTTGTTCCAGTTGGAGTCGCGGCATGAGGCGCCAGGGTAAGGTCAAGTGCTCCTGTTAGGGCACGTTAATGGATCTGGAAGTACTCAGGCTACATAAATGTCCAACAGAGCAAGAAGAAATCATAATTCATATCTGAGTCAGTCCTGAAAGCTGCATGAATTCTCCACATGTTAAGTTGTGTGTGACAAGTAGATCTCACAGTGGGCTCTTTTTTTCTGTAGCTGTGCAGCTGCTTTTAGTCCACACGCTGTAAAAAAGCATATACACCGTCTAACAATCAACAGGCAATCAAAATACTGAAAACAATGATTTGTTTTGGCCACTTTTCCACAGACGTATTGCTGGATAAATGTCAAGTCGACCTGCAAAGGCACAACATCCAGAGTACACCAAGATGAGAATTGTGCAGGCCAGCCGGAGAGGGCTTATCTATGTTTGACCCTTTCTGTGCGGTTATTGTCAGCAGAGTACGAAGTCTAATAGCTACAAAAGCTCAGCGGAGTCTGAATAGGATGCATGAGGACACATACTGTAAATCCAAAGTCTACCCCTTTTTCATAACTGCCTCTTATTCCTCTTTGTTGCCGGCTGCTGCTGCTCTCGCTCTGCTTTTATGTGAAGTCTGACATATTATTTCTGCTGCAGACGCTGTCTCTCCTCTCTGGAGAAAAATGGAAAGAAAATATTTACCATATTGTACCATGCTGCCAGTGGTGGAAGAAGTATTCAGAGCATTTAACTTAAAGGTCCACTGTGTAAGATTTAGGGAGATATGGTGGCAGGAATGGGAAAAAAACATCCATCCATCCATTTTAATCCGCTTATCCGGGACTGGGTCGCAGGGGCAGCAGGCCAAGCAAAGCACCCCAGACGTCCCTCTCCCCGGCAGCACTTTCAAGCTCCTCCTGGGGGACCCCAAGGTGTTCCCAGACCAGATGAGATATGTAATCCCTCCAGCGTGTTCTGGGACTGCCCCAGGGCCCCCTACTTGTGGGATGTGCCCGAAACATCTTGATCAGATGCCTGAGCCACTTCAACTGACCCCTTTTGACGCAAAGGAGCATCAGCTCTTCTCTGAGCTCTATCCAGATGTCCGAGCTCTTCACCCTATCTCTAAGGCTGAGCTCAGCCACCCCAGGGAGGAAACTCATTTTGGCCACTTGTATCTGCGATCTCATTCTTTCAGTGACTACCCAGAGCTCATGACCATAGGTGAGGTTTGGGACATAGATGGACCAGTAAATGGAAAGCTTTGCCTTCCAGCTCAACTCCCTCTTCACAACAATAGACCAGCGCAGCGCCCGCATCACTGCAGACGCCACACCAAACCATCGTTGGATCTCACGCTCCATCCTACCCTCACTTGTGAACAAGACCCCAAGATACTCGAATTCCCTTGCTTGAGGCAGTAACTCTCCCCCAACCCAGAGGGGGCAATCCACTGGTTTCTGGCAGAGAACCATGGCCTCGCCCCAGTGCATGCTGGAGGTCACAGTGCCATGAAGCCAACAGAAGCACATTATCTGCAAAAGGCAGAGATGCAATTCTGTGGTCACCAAACCAGACCTGCTAAAGGACCAAACCTTCTGACTGCTGGTTGTGCTTGTGTAAATAAGGAATGCACATAAATGTTGCTTTTCATTATTAGAAATTACAATTTTGAGTCGTATTGTGGTCTGTTATGTTCACAATGCAGCGCAGATGCCTTTGAAACATTTAAGTTAAAAGATTTGAAATATAACAAATTTAGCTAAAGTAGTTGGCAATTAGCAGATTTAAGCTTCAGATTAGGGTTATTAAAAATGTGAATGGGTTATTTCAATCAACTTGATACATGTGTTTTCTACATCTCTGGCATCCCGTTCCCTCTTGATTCAATCAAGAGAGAAATCTGCACAAATGTATCTTCTGTTTGAGTGGTGAGACTGTGAGACTAACCTACCAAGCACTAAGCTATCAGTGATGGCTGTCAGACTGCATAGTGATTTCATATAACGTGTACATCACTGTACCTCCTGAGGAGTTTGCTGCTGACTGCTTCAGTGGAGGCATGTCGCTGTCTCCCCTGACAGAGTGGTTTCTCCGATGATGCAAGCAATGTGCTCATTTGCAGCTGTGACTGAAACAAGCCTTCTGTAGCTGTTGTGTTTTGTGTGCGTGTGTGTGTGTACTTATGAGTTGTTTTGCATTCAGTTCATCTAACTTCTTCGGTCTTTCAACAGAGGACACAGAGTTAACGGCATCCCTTACCTCCTACCAAGGCTTTGATTTACCTGTCCCTGTCACACCACTAATAATAATATATTATACATAATAAAATATTTGTGTGTGTGTGTGTGTTTGTGTGTGTGTACTTGTGAGTTGTTTTGCATTAAATTTCATATGGAACCATTTTTGTTTAACTTCTTCGATCTTTCAACAGAGGACAGAGAGTTAACGGCATCCGTTACCCCCTACCAAGCCTTTGATTTACCTGTCCCTGTCACACCACTAATAACAAAATAATAACATATTTTATATAATAACAGTTTTTTTCAACTCCACTTCACCTAAAATGACTTTGATTTCAGCATTGGCCAAATTTTTTGTTTGCTCCATGTTCTCAGGTCATCAGGATGCACTTGTCCATAGTAATTATCACCTCCTTATATGGCAGTCACAGGCTATTCACAATGTCTGTTCATATGTCACTTCACGATTGATTGGCATTCATGAACATACACAAGTGCCTACGATGAAATCCAAGTTTTCCGCAGCGTTTATGAATCTGGAGTAGGTTTTTAGTACCAAGGTTTTTAATGTGCAAATCTACTCACACATTTACTAACATTTCACGAATGAGACCCAATGCGTTTTTGTTAGCTAAGACTGACCTGTTTATATCTACATATGGAGCAGTTCGTCTTCTACAAAGTCTGCCATGTTTCTACAGTGGCCCAGCAAGGCAAACCAAATATTGGCTCTTGACTGGGCAATTTGCATTTTTGTTTCAGCCACCATAGTTCTACGAATCCTACACACTGGACCTTTAAGCCTAAGTGCTAACACCACACTGGCTACGGTTACATGATGGCTTCTCATTCGGAATGAAATGAATCTGAATGAAATCATTCGGAATTAAAGTGTTTCCAGGTAGTTTACATGGGAAATATTAATTCTGAATGAGGGTTTACACGGGAGATCTGTTCAATCGCCTTTATTCAGGTCTGCGCAAGGTTTGGGGCAGGGAAGGTTTCTGATTGGATAGGGGGCGGGGCGGATGTTACGTGTTTACGTTTACCAGAAGAAAACACTGTAGTCCTCGCTCCGGATAACAAGATGCTTGACGACGACGCTCTTAGTGCCTTTTTCGGGCGTGTTTTGCTTATATTCTTAAAGCAGCAGTACGACAACAACCTTGTTCTGCTAATGCTTCGTCTGTTGAGCAGGAGAAGGGAGGCAGAAGACCGTGCTGTGGCGAATGGAAACTGGTGAGTGCAACGAGTCCGACTGCTCTAGCTCAGCCTGTTGCTATGCAGCCCGTTGCTATGCACGCTATATGTGTCATCGCACCAGAAGGGCAAGGAAACGAGCATGCGCAGAAAGACCGGAATGAACTTAAAGAGGAATGAGTGTATACATGTACACAAAATTCTTTCATTCGGAATGACAAACGGAATAAACCACCCCCTTTAATCGGATTTAATTTTCAGTCGGAATGACCGTTTACATGACCACTTTTAATTGGAATGGCCGTTCATTCCGATTAAAAGTGGATTTAAACTGTCCATGTAAACGTACTGACTGTGAAAATACTCCACAACAAGTAAAAGTCCTGCATTCAAAACCTCAAGGCTAAGTAAAGTTTTGTAAGTATTATGAGCAAAATGTACAAAAAGTACCAAAAGTTAAAGTAGTCATAGTGCAGTAAAATGTTCCATCAGTGTTTTTCTATTATATCTGTTGTTTTTGGATTAATATTATTGCTGCAATATATTGCATTTTACTGCTGTAGACGTTTAAGGTTGTGCTCATTTTAACTCCTGTATGTACAGTTGGGTAGTTTAATCTACAGCAATTCATCACATTCTATAAGATCATCATATTTTTGTAGTGAGGCTGTCCTGTGACAGCCATGTATCTTAAAAAGTCAACTTTTCATGGTTTCAGAAAAACAGCCATGTTTTCATCGCTGTGACGATGCATTTCCGGCTCATCCGAGGGAGTTTATTTAACCCAAAAAGTAGTAGAATTTTCTCAACACAAAGGAACATTTCATCCTTCAGTTTATCACAAACATTCAAAGTCAAGACATCTGGAGATACAAGGTTTTCACTGGACAGGAAGGGGATGAAAAACTATAATCTGAAAAGAAACTAAAGCTGTCAGATAAATGTAGGTAACACATTCTCACTCGCACCTCGTCAAATACTGATGCTTGGTCAGTGACCCTACATGTCAAACTCTGATGTTCTAGGTATTTCTTTTAAAACAGATGGTCAGGGATGACGTGTCAATTTATGCTCGTTACATGCATTGTGTCTTTTTCACAAGAAATACAGTTCCCTTTTCCTTCTTTTTAAATGTATATAGTTTCTTTTCCAAATGAATTAAAAACAAAAGTGAAAAACTTTAGTTTTAGGTTCACTTCCTTAGGTTTAGGCAACAGAGGCATGTGGTTAGGTTTAGGAACTAGAATTACCACCTTACGGTTGCATGTCTCCACAAACCAGTGCAAAGTTGCAGTTTAAATCCATGTCTGTCTAGACTCATATTTATCCATGACAACTGACAAAGCTTCAAATATGGATGTTGCTGCAAAGAAGCTATAAATTTCTAATATGGATGCTTCACACTCATCTTCAACCCTGCAGCACAGAAGATCTATACAATCGGCACAGTTTAAAGGTGGAGTCACCAATTCAGTATTTAACCAAAATGTCTCCCCTTCTGTCCCTGAGTTATGGTGTTGAACAATTGCCAGAAATTTATTTTTTGCTGAACATTATGATGTCACAGTGAAGTTGACCTTTGACCTTTTTGATTGCTTCATCATTTCATCCTGTTAGACATTTGTGTGAAATTTTGTCATAATTAGCGTATGAATTCTTGAGGTATGGCCAAAAACATGTTTTGTGAGGTCACAGTAACTTTTGACCTCTGACCACCGAAATCCAATCGGTTCATCCTAGTGTTAGTCCTAGTGGACGTTTGTGCCAAATCTGAGGAAATTCCCTCAAGGTCTTCTGAGATATTGTGCTCATAAGAACTAGACGGATGCAAGACCACAGTGACCTTGACCTTTGACCAACAAAATCTAAAAGGCTTATCCTTAGACACATGTGGATGTTTGTGCCAAATTTGAAGAAAATCCCTCAAGGTGTCTTTTTTTTATATCACAATCACGGGAATGGGATGAATACATGGAAACCTGAAAACATATTGCCTGTGACCACAGCTATCACCGGCGCAAAGGCATAAAAAGCATCAGCTTAAAACAATTACTACGTCACATTTCATAATCACTAGTGTAATATGCTTTACATATGAGCACACTACATTGTTTTTAAAATAACTCGATTGACTTCTGGTTTCACACGAGAAACAAACAGAAGTCTCCCGGGTGAAAGTCCAGAGTTGGGTTTGTTTGACACATTCAACTCCTGCCCAACCACCCCATGTGAATTTACTCACTCTTTATAGTACAGTATTTTAAAAATGCTGCTGCCCGGTGCATCTCATACCAACACGAAAGGGCACCTCTGTGCCTCGGTACCTAATGCCAATAGCCACTGATCAAGAGTCGGTATTTAACGAGTTGGGATTGAGACCAGGTTGATGTAGTAGAATAGAATAGAATAGAATAGAATAGAATAGAGTTTATTGCCATTTGCACAGGTACGTTACAGTACAGGCACATTGGAATTCTTGTGCATCTCTCTTTGTCAGCTTAGTTAAAAAAATATATATAAATATAAAAGTAAATAAAAATATAAAAAATAGTGGAGTAGACGTATAAAGTTACATAACATGCAAATAATCACGCCAAATACAAGTACCTCAAATTTGTTAAGTATAGTACTTGTTCAAGAGAACAAGAGTGTAAAACCATTTTATATTGTAAGCTCTGAACGCCAGTGATTCAGTCCAGACAGCTCAATTTCAATTTTTTGCAACCCATGTAGCTGGGTGTATTCGTGCTGACTGAAGACCAACAATTGCTGACTGTCTCCAGCCAAAAGAGCTTCTCTCAGTTTGACGTGACAATGCGGTGAGTAAAGAGCAGCCAAAGTGACAACATTCAAACCCTCCTCGTCACCGAGCCCGCAGGATTTTGCCGAGATCAATCCTGAAAGGATGAGTGATCCCTTCATTAGCCGAGCATTGAGGGAGGAGATGCCGAGACAGCTTTATTTCATCATTCGGCTCCCTGCTGATGAGGGCCGGGAGATCACATTCCTTTGTTATTACTTTCTTTCTTATGTAACACACCTGACAGGGTGATAATTAATGAGATGGGAGCTCAGGTGGCAGGGTCCCCGAGGGCCCTGAGTGCCCCCCCCCCTCCCCAGTGACAGGTTCAAATCTATGGCCTAATGTACGTCTGCCTGGAAAAGTGGTATTCATCACTTCAAATCATCCTGTGCACTTTCTCCCTCATCTGCAAAGAATCTTATCTCAGTGATCATTATCATTCTTCAAACTCACCAAATTCAATGACTGGGTGATTTGTTTGACTATTTCTCTCTTTGCACATTGAGCATCCACCCAGCGTGCATCACATGTTGCCTATATGGAGTTGCACGAAGAGCAAGTGGGATTTACATCGCTAATCTTTTGTGACAGCTGATTTACATACTGTGACAAGACGTAGCAACCGTCACCATTGACTGCAGGCACCCAGCTCTGCATTTCTCTTCCCAGGCTGCTGAAAAGAGTCATTCAGCCCTGCGTGTCGCACAGATGCCGACCCTTCTGCCTCTTAAGTTCAAATTGTACTAACAAAGGAAGGAACACACCACAAATACCCTTCTCCATCAGCCAGGGAGAGCCTCTTGACATCCCATAATTATCCCGATCGCCAGGAGGCTAACCATAAAGTCGCGGCTGTCCTGCGGAGAGGCGATTGAAATGTTGCACTCAGATGTGTAGAGCAGCCACGGCAACGTGAAGAGAGCCGAGAGATGGGCCGCAGATGAGCTGCAAAATGCCAGTGACTTAATTTGACGTCGTCTCAACAGCGTTTAAGATGTAGAGAGAACAAATAAGAGGAAAGAACGACTTGTGGAAGAAAACAGACCATTTTGATGTGGTTATGATTCACTGATAACCATGTTGGAAGGCAGTGGAAGAAACGTGGAAAACCCACTTAAAATAGCTCTGCACCAGACAAGTTTGCCTTTCTGTGTGAGTGGATTTTTTTGCTGTGTCAGGTTCAATGTCGCAGACAGCCTGGAAAACAGGTTAGTAAACAGCAGGAGGCCAGTGAAAATGCTTCGGTGGTTACTTCTGTTAACCCAATCAGCAACGAAAGAAGAAATGACCCAAAAACATTAGCAAGAAATTAGTAAAAAGGGAAAATTAAAACAAGAAAAATTAGTAAAAAACAAAAAAAAGAAACAACCTGAAAAAAGGTGCTTTAAACATTATAAGAATTCTGTTACATAATTTTAAAATGTAACAACAATAACTAAAAATAAAGTTTTGCTCTAGTTTAAAAAAAATCAAAATTAAATTAAAAAAATCTAAATTAAAATTAAATTATAATTTTTTTATTTTATTTTATTTTTTGCAATTTGTGGAACACTTCTTACCAAGTTGCTCATTGCCTTTTTCCCATGCTTTTGAAAGAAATCGCACCACTTTGCTCAGGGTTCAAAGGTTTAAATATTTGCGAAAGACGTCTGAAAGCAGCACAAGAAAAGTGATGTCGCCCAACGTTTCAAAGGGTTATTATATATCTCTTACTTATTCAGTCTCTCTTTCAAACTCGGATTGTTGTTTGAGAGCTGCTTGGATAGAAAAACACGGTATTTTGTGATGGTGCATGATTGCATCTCACCTGTAGGGGCTAAAATCAGTGTGTTCAGCCAGGTGTTGTGTTTCTATTAATGCTGATTGGAGTTGGAGCTGATAAATACCAATGACCCATGTGCGAATGCCAATTGTAACCTTTCCAATTACATTAAAAAGCCAGATGTTAGCAGACTTGTTTGTGCAGTGGAAAGGGGCTTAGTTGACATTTTTCCCTGTATAAAGGTAACTGTGGTATTTATCGGTCTGATTATTATTCTTGTATATTTTTTTCCATTATGACTATTGGTCATTACATGTTACTCATTACCTCCATGGTGGAGATATCTGTGGAAGCTTCCTATAATTTTAACAGAAATGACTTTAAACATTTGTGTTTGAGTCCGACCACAAGCAAAGCCCCAAGGAATCCCTGAACTACTTAACACTTGTGCAGGAATTAGCTACGAACAGAATATCTCTCCATTGTATCCACAGGTTGTCAATATCGATGTTTTGTCAATCCCCTCGGTGTCTCACAGGGACGCACAGGGGACCCTTTACAGTGTCTTTGTGACACACAGCCGAAACACATCGTCACACGTGGTTAATGTTGTGGAACTGTTGCTGTTAGGTTCAGGCAACAAAAATACTTGGTTAGGTTTAGAAAAAAGATCATGTTTTGGGTTAAATTATGCAAATTCGTAACCTAATATCAGTGCACAAGAACATACATACATACACAAGTTACATAATGTTACATTAAGTGCTGTATCGTAGGCATCTGGATTCTTGAGTTTCTTAAAGATGTTTCGCCTCTCATCCAAGAGGCTTCTTCAGAACTGAAGATGAAGCACTTAAGATTACAATGACCTGGATGACTGAGAATCTTCACCAACTGTACATGATGTTATGCTAAAACAGCTGTGATTTTTGGTATCCCACAGGACACGAACTGGGGTCTACAAAATTGTTGACTGTTGAGTTGTATTTTTTGGCACTTTGAGCACCACAAGCTGAGTGCCATCTAGTTCCATCAGCTGCCCCTTTAGGTGTCAACATATTTCATTTATTTTACTACAATTTCTGCACACAGCAACTAAAGCATGTTGTTGTAGTTATGTTAGTACAACTCAAAGTACTTGATTAAGGCCATATCCACACGAAGACGGAACCGATTTCGTTTTTTAAAAGTCTTCCGTAAACATGGAATCGTCTCAAGATATGTGTACGCAAAACATGAAGCCACTGAAAACACTGTAGTATATATGCAAGGCCTGTAAGTGGCGCTGCAACGCTGCCACAAAGTACACCAAAAACAGAGAATGAGAAATGGAGTGTTCGCATAAAACTTGTGCGTTGTAAACAAACACGAAGAAGAAGATGGCGGAAAATACAAATGCCAGAGGAGCCCACTTTGTATGGACTGACAATGAGGCAGAGCTGCTACTTAGGGTCACACTTGATTACAAAACTGCAGGAGAATGTTGACTAGCGCATGCGGGTTAAGGGAGAGGTGGGGTGATGGCGTCATCGCTTCAGAAAAGAGTCGTACTGTGTTGTAAATACGGAAACGCGAAGGTGGCGTCTTCAGATTTTTTCACTCTGGGACCCAGTTGGCGTATTTTGGCTCCTAAAATGCTGGTTCCATGTTTACGAAAGGTCTGTATGATAAAAAACCTTTGTGGATACACCTAATCTCATCTCCATGTGGACATGGCCTAAGGTTAGAGAAAGATGGTGCTTTGGTATTGAAAAAGAAAACAGCGACACGAGACAAGACCTGTATTTGTTTCAGTATTTAACCAAAAGCACTATCGTTCCCCAACACTGACCAAAGTACCTTTGTAGCCTTGTAGCTCCTTGAAGCTCTTTGATTTATATAATGATGCTTGTGGAGATGCAAATAAACACATAAACGTCAAACTCTTTCAGCTCTCAGAATCAGATTTTCACAGGCTGTCAATTACTGAAAAACTTTGATCAAAGGTGCAAATCATAAAACGGTCTAGATGCAAGGAACATTCCAATAAAGACTCCATAAAATCATGTAATACAAGTGACAACAGATGCATGTGGGTGGATGCATATGTTCATGCTCCATTTTACATCCATGATTATATAAGAGTCATCTAATGGAGATAGTAGTCAGGATTGGTATGAGTAATGAGTCCTCACTGAAGCTGGAAGAAACTGATTTTTCTCACACTCATGTCGGACCGTGATTGTTCACTTAGACGTTGCATCCAGATCGCAGCGGGAAGCCGGGACTTGTTTGTCTGCAGATGACATTTACCATCAACCAACCCCCTTCATCAGAACTCAACACCAACCTAAATGTCTGTAAGGCTCAACGAAGACTCTATTTCCTTCGACAGATAAAAGGTTTCTTAGTGGAAACGCCACCTTTTCTCTCACCTATTCCATTCTCCTTTGCTACACAGCAATCAACATGAAAGCACCGTTTCAGACAGATTGTTGCAGCATGCCGTAAAAAAGTACGAAGGCAGGACACATTTGCCAGGCTGCCATACCTGGTGTACTTTCCTGCAAAATATGTAGCTTTGATTTTGTTTAAATTGCACAAAGGACACAAAGAAAAATATCACAAGTCTACATGTTCCAATATTGCCTGTACACTGAATATACAGCACACAGAGGCCTTGACATAAACATGAACAACAGGAACAAACAAAGTCAGAGCAGTAAAAAAAAGGTCAGCGTAGGAGGTTATGTTTGTGGGATGGTGGGCAGGAGTGTTGTGTTTTATAGCATATATTACTGTTGGTTCACATCTTTTACACCTTTATTTGATGCTGTTTTTTAGACTGTCTGATTTTGTCTTTTTCTTGTCGTTGTTGTGAAGTACAAAAGTTTATTTCTGCCCTTCTAAATAGTTGAGCTTGTAATAGAGATAGATATGTTGACATACACAATCTGTTGGTGATATGTTACTGTTGTTGATGTTTAAAGGGGAACTATTATGCTTTTCCTTATTTTCTGTCATCATATCTTACTATATAATGACGAAAACTCTGTCTGTGTGTCTGTTCCACGTTTTTCTCCTCACTGACTTGGTCAATCCATGTGAAATTTGGCACAGTGGTAGAGGGTCATGGGAGGATGCGAATGAAGCAATATTACATCAATTGGCCAAAGGGGGGCGCTATAGCAACCGACTGAAATTGCAAACTTTGAATGGGCATATCTCATGCCCCGTATGTCGTAGAGACATGAAACTTTGCACAGAGATGCCTCTCCTCATGAGGAACACATTTGCCTCAAGAACCCATACTTCTGGTTATATAGATTTTCCGCCATTTTGAATTTTTTGAAAAACACTTAAAATCGATCTCTTCCTAGGAAGTTTGACCGATCTGCATGAAACTGGGTGAACATAATCTAGGGACCAATATCTAAAGTTCCCTCTTGGCAAAAGTTGGAAAACTTACTAAACTGAGCTTCTATAAGGCAATGAATATTGCGGAGGGCGTGGCTCATCACATAAAGGTGTATAACATCTCAAGGGTTTCACCCATCACCACGCAACTTTGTAGGCATATGACCACACATAATCTGAGGGGACCCCTCCATTATTGACCCCATCAAACAAAATGGGGGCGCTAGAGAGCTCATTTCTTATCTAGGCCTAACCGCCATATGGATTTTTACTAAACTTGGTAGATATGTAGAACAGGACGCCTCAAGGTGACTGGAGAAATTTAGCTCTAATTGGCAACTGGGTGGTGCTATAACAACAGAAAAATGCTTAAAAATGGCTAAAATGCGGCCGATCGCTGTGGCTCCCCCTGTGGACCAATGTTTCGTTTGTTTTTTCTAATTTTTGGTATGACTAAGTCATGGTATGGTATGCTGTACTCAATGGGTATGGACTAGTTACAATAATGTTCCTATTTAAACATGGCCAAATGCAGAAATAATCACCGCGAGCAAAAACTTCGGGCTTCAGGCCATTTTGAATACTCTGTTTAACGTTTTTTAAGGGTGACCTCTTTGCAGTAGCAGGGGTTTGATTCTGTCCCCCAGCCTTTTGCTGCATGACGCTGCAGAGATGCCGAGATACGGAAGACCCAGAACACTGACCACTCAGGGCAGACATGGCTTTTTCAGGAGGGGGGCTTAAGGTCCTGACACACCAAGCCGACAGTCGGCTGTCGGTCAGCGTTGGGCTGTTGGTGAGCATCTGATACCCTGGTTGGTGCGGCATGTTATGTATCATCGCCACTCGTTGGCACCCATCAGCTTGTTTTTGACCAATCCAGTGTAATGAATCAGCGACAGCGACAGCGACAGCGGAGCTCGTCAGTGAATGAAACCACTCTGATTGCTACTTGGCAAACAACGGTCTTCCAGTTTACCTTTTTAAATATAAAGACTACTGTCCTCTGCTGGTACAGAGAGTTATTTCCTCTCACGCAGGTGCAGAACATACATGCTGGTTGGCCGTCGGCTGTAGTCTTTACGAGGTTCTTAACTGAGGTTCTAATCACTGAATCAAAAGAAAAGCAATTTCAGTTTAATACTCATTTACAAAGGGTGTCTGGGAACAAAGCGCATTAAGTAAAGAACCTTGGTGTCATCTTTGATTGTGACCTGTGTTGTGAACCCCAAGTGAGATACATCAGCAAAAATGTATTTTTTTCATCTTAGAAACGTTTCCCATGTGTAAACTTTTTTATCTAAAGACTTGTTCATGCTTTCATCTCAAGCAGAATGGACTACTGCTATAATGCCATGTTCTCAGGCCTCTCAGAGAAACCTTCAAACAAACTTAAGATGATCCAAAATGCAGCAGCACATCTACTCACCACGACAAAACATCGAGGACACATAGCTCCAGTTTCAAAAGCTCTTCATTGGCTTCCCGTTCATTTTAGAATTCATTTTTTAGTTTTTAAATCTCTTAATGGTCTGGCTCCTGGCTGCTGTTGGTCGAATACATTCCCTCCAGATCCCTAAGATCCTCCACCACTGGTCTATTACAGAGTAGAACTAAAAAGTACAACGATGCTGCGTTCTGTGTCGTTTGCCCTCGTCTCTGGAACAGCCTTCCAGAGGACGTCAGACTCTCTGATATAATGACAGCTTCAAACAACATCTTAAAACCTGTCTTTTTAAAACACTGACATGAACCTACCAACAATCCCCGCTCATAACTGATGGAGAAACTTTACACTGAGGCAGTGAACGCTGACAGAAGGTTAAGGGTAGAGAATTATCAGGGGGGAGTTACACGTGCTTTCTATTCCTTGATGTAAAATAATCACTGTTTATGTGTGTATCTGGAACAGTCACTCACTAATTGGACATTTTCTTGAGACAAAAGCATCTGCTGGGTTTATCTCCTGCCAGGTGGAGCGCAGGGAAACCTAGCAACAGGCTGCAGCAGACTGAGCTCGTCTCTGCTCTCAGGTTATCAAGGCACAGACAACAACACGCTCACATACATGTGAACGCGTCATTCGAAACCCTCGGCTGGGTAGACAGGACACAGTGTGCCACGGGAAGCACATTACACACCACGTTGACCTCAGCGCATTCCATCCTGTTGATCATTCCAATGCGGAGACCCAGAGGAGCGCATTTTGGCGATGTTAATGTTTCTAAATTGATCCAATTTTCCATGGCACAGTGTGGGTTAGACGAGCCTGGCAAAGCTAACCGGATTTAATCAAAAAGCACACAAGCAAATGATTCATCTGTTAAACTGTGTCCCTTTGTGCTTGAACTAAATATACACCTTTCAGAGCCATGTTGTTTGTTTTTGGTCTGACGCTTTTATCACTCCGTCCCCTGTTGGAAAACATAACCTGGACTGAGACAGATAAAAGATGTTGTTTGGTTTGTTGCGTCTTGGCGAGCACGGCGCGGCACGAATGTGGACGATCATGGGAAATGCTCTGACAGCCTTTCAGAGAATGAAATTGAACAACGCATAGACAGCGTGTTTTCTGATTTGTTATCCACATGCTGTGCTTCAAAACACTTTTTATTTACTGCAGAAACAACAGAATGTTTCACAGGCAGCAGCTGGTAATATCAATTCCAATGCACAGTTTATATTACAAAGGGTTTATGACAAAATCACTTGACGACACCGACTCCTGTGTGCACGGCGAGAGAGGAAAGGGAGAGACGCTGTGCTGCTGCCAGAGGAGCCGCTGAATGAGTTCCCTCTGAGCAGTAACTCGCTAAAAGAGTCTGAGAAGTCCGGGGCTGTTCAGCTTGTTGTTGCCGTGGGTAACAGTATGATGTCAGTGTCTACAAGTCGGTATTATCGTGAATGAGACAATATGACACACCCCTAGTGCTCAGCCTGGTAAGACCATCCTGATGTTGTGAGCTCAACATTCTCTTTCGCTCTCTGTATCAGCCTGGACCTGATGCCGCCCCAAACACTTTCCAGAAATGAAAATCTAATGGGGCCAATCAGGGATCTGCACCATACTGACGACATAGGCAGCCAATGAGGAACTGTGTTGTTGTTGTTGGAGATGTGAAGAATAAAACTTGGAGAAAAGACTCCCGCTCGTTTTAACGGTTTTAATGCTGCAGTGTTTTAATGACTAGATCTTCATCATGCAAACAGTTGTTGTATATGACAGTAGTTGATGATGTAAAATGCAGACCACAGCTTGCAGAGCAGTGATGGCGGCTACCAAAGCAGCAAGCGCTAACTTTAATGATGGTAGAGTAAACAAAGCAATAAGTGAAGTTATTTCCGAAGAAGAGTCGATAACAATTAAACAAGAACAACAGTATGCACTTCTTGAAGGAAAATATGTTTTCACCATTCTTGCAACTTATCAACTGGCTCTGTTGGTGATGAAGATTTTCTCTGGTGTCCTGTCACGCTGATTAGCTAAAGACATTTGTCTGTTAAGACATTTGTCCCGCCCACTCAAAGTGTTTGGGGTGGCACTGAGTCCAGACAGATACAGAGAGCAAAACAGAATATTGAGCTCACGTCTTCATGATGATCTTACCAGGTTAATGATGTTCCGAGTTCAAGACAAAACGCTGGCAAAATTCGGTAGCAGTGATCAGAGGGTAACGATAGGAAGGCTCTACTAATAAGGCCCACAGAGGGCGGGGAAGGTGAACAGCATAAAAGTGAATGTAATATTGATGAACCTATTTCACTTTGAACTTGGAAAAATAATCAGTGTGGGTAAAGTCCTAATGCAACTGACCTGAGAGAGGACTTTTATCCCACAGCAATTCCCAGGTGGTCTGTGGAGGCAGCTAATTACAAGCCATATTTACGTTTATCATTAGGCGGCATCATCTACTGTCTGTAGTAATTGTGACAGGAGCAAAGGAAGAAGTCAAGTGACGTATAAAGGGCGAATAAGTCCACACCAAAGACGACATGACAGCTCTCTGAAAGCAAAGCCAAAACATGTTGGTCGCCCCCTGGTGGCTGGCTGCAGTATCGCTTATAAACTAAAATATTAAAATACGCTCACACACTGTATGTGAAATTTAACAAACTTTAAGCTCCTGTACTCAAGACTTTGTAACTCTCACAGACTCTCACATGCTTCTCCTCTGTCTGTCTGTTTACAATTACAGTAACTCGACGCTTTGTCTTGTGCGGCGGCAGCGTATTGGCTTTCACTCCGACTCTTCACTGAAACTCACTCTTGCCAAAACTTCTTCTGGATTTGGCGTCTAATAAAACTGTCTTAGCGAAACAAGATTGATGTTTCTAAGTTTAAACTCACCTAAAGGGTGACCAAAGCTTGGTAAACAAACCTCCTCTCTGTGAGTAGTGAAAGCAAACCAAAAGGTACATATGCTGTTTCCCACACTCTGTTCTATTTCTGTGCTTACATTCAGTATACTGGTAGCAGTAAACCCACACCCACATCATACTGTGTGAAAAATGGATTTGGACGATTATCAGAAATGAAGACGTTGGATGTTGTCAGTGATTGTGCCAGAAGGGTGAGGGATTTAGTAAAGTATGAAATCACACACGGGGCATCAGTCAGTTGTTATTAATCATCCTGATCGTGATTTAATCTTGTAGATTAAGTCTATTTTCTGCAAAGGATGTAATTAAAGGCTGCAACACTGCAACTGTGAAGGAGATGTGTACATCAAGGATCTGAATACCTCCTCCACCACTGTATTTGGCCGACTGCAGATTTGCTGCACAGAGACCTTCTTGAAGAGGTGGTCTCGGTCCGGTTACAAACGAACTCTGGTGCGGTTCGTTTGTGGTGAGAACGTGTTCCGACCTGGATGTGAACCAACTGCAGTCACATGACACATTGTTTGGGTTAAACATGAGCATGTTAGAGTGCTGGAGGATTATTAATGTGCACCTCCTCCTGTACTGCCTTAATATGCACATTCAGCACATCCAATGCATCAAAACATTGTTTTCTAGTTGGAGCCGCGCCTCGTTTTCAAACTGTATGCTTTGACTAAAATGAACAATGACAGCAATATAGTCCATGATGAGCAGCGCTAAAATCAACCTGCGTAGTTGTCCCTCCATTGTGACATTAGAAAGTGTCACATTTATCTTGCAAGTGTACTCTTCTTCAACGCTTGCTTTACTTCCTGGATTTTTCCCACATGGAAATTCTGACCAATCAAGAGCAGCTTTCTCACACAAGGCATTTGATCTGGTCCGCTTGTAAATGCTGCCGTGAGAACATGAACCAACTCTAGGCAATTATACAAAAAAAAAAAAAAAAGTAAAAATTAAAATATTACATGGAAATACTCAAGAACAAGCACCTTGAATTTGTACTTCAGTGCAGAACAGAGTAAATATAATTAGTTACATTCCACCACTGTTAAATACCCATAATTCTTAATTAAAAAAGAACAATTACACGCACGAAAATGTGATCAAAGAGGACAAAACATTTGATATGAAAATCTTCCAATCTTGTGAAGGATGTGATTACAAATGAGCCTGTGAGTGGGCGGCGTGGAGAGTAGACTCTCTGTGCAGTTTAAGCTTTATCCAATTCATTCAATTAGCTGTAGCCTAATACGTTAGAAGTGGATGAAGTGATATCCCCACTCCACTCTCTGGACACACAACAAAACGGATCAGCCCGTCCTCTCTCTCCTCCGCTGACTGATGAGATGTGGCAAGTTTCTGTCATAAATGTAATTATGTTTATATTGAGCCCCCACCGCGCTGTCTGTCTGTACTACAGGAGATCACATTACTGCAAGATTTGTCCTTCTTCAAACAAGGGACACTTCATATATCGTGTGCTTACACTTGTGTTAGTACACAGTTTGAACGGGTACTTAAAGATGAATGGCATGGTTGCAATTTTGTGACAGAGGAATCAATAAAACTGTATTACACTATTATATTTAAGATACAGCAAACAAATATACTTTAAGCAGCAGCAGCTCATGACCCTTCACTAAGCCCCGCCCCATTGTGATGGTCCATCAAGCTTTCGTAATAAGCATGGAGCCCACACTGTCACTAACTGCACTCCTTAAAGAAATATCCAGGATGTCAAACTGACTCAGCAGCAACAACAGGTTAAAAAGACAAAGATAGTTAGAAGCTCAAGCCGAACTATAGGCTACAGATCACAGTGTAAAAGTGAACCGCCACATCACGGCTGATCGCCACACAAGACAATGAATATAAAGGGAAACTTCACTGATGTTGAACCAGCTGTGTGGCATCGCAGTGTGTGCAGATGAACCGTGTTTGGCTTCACCCCAATATTGCCGCCAGCACCTGGACGGGCAGGGATCTCCAAGTCAAACACTGTTCATCTGCACACACTGCGATGGTTGAATATCAGCAAAGTTTCCCTGCTTCCCTTCACTGGTTCCTGTACAGCAGGGTCGGTCTTTGTTTCACTGTTATAATCATTACAAAGCAAAAGCAGCATGTGTGTACATTCAGTAGGCTATATCTTCAGTAGCTAGCTAGCTAACCCTACACTTTTCAGGGTTTGATTTTGGTTTTGGAACAGGGAAGAAACGTATATCTTTTTCCATCCCCTCTAGCTAACGAGTAACCTGGAAATCCAGATGCCCCGCCCCTAGCAAATTCAAATTTGCTCTGCATGGGAATCTGGCCCGGACAAGCAGAGCCCGCTGAATCGCCAATCGCACCAATCAGATCAGTCTATCTGACAGACGCGGGCTCTGGGCAGGCGTAACATGATGACGACAGCGCTGCTCCGTAGGAGTTGAAAAGTAAACAGCCAAGATGGCAGCTGCAGAAGGACCGTGTCCATTCAGTTTAGCTTTGGAAGAAACGCTCAGCCAACTACACTTATCTTTTTCCTTGAGAGAGGAACAGAAGACTGCCCTAGAAGCCTTTATTTCCAGGAAGGACGTTTTTGCTGTTTTGCCGACGGGATACGACAAAAGCACTGGTCGGCAAACAAATGGAGCTTAGTTCAATGAATATGTCACCTTGGTTTTTTCTCTGATTGGCCATCATGCTATAAAGTTGCGTGCGGTGGCATTTGAAACGCCTCAGTTAGTGCCGCCCCTTGGGTAGGAAGGGTGTATCAGTGAGGGCCAGACTCAAAATCTTTCTAGATTTGAGTCTGGATTTCCAGGCTAGGTAACAAGTATCATTAATACACAACGTGCCCCAGGCACAACATTTAGCGCCAAATCCACAAAACCAGCCTGAAAATGAAGGAAATCTGAAACGACTGCATTAGAGTCAATGGAGCACAGCTGTGTTGTTGTCAGACCCTGGTCTGAGCCGGCCCGATGCTACCTTATAACATTTTGTTCTGCAACCATCTAACAAAGTCTCTATATGAACAAACTATAAAAACAATGCATTACACTATGATTTTTGGAGCATTCATTTTTTCCTCTTGTGAGTGAGAATCTTATAAGGCTCAGCTTGAATATGAAGTGTTGATAGTTGTCTGTGAAATCCCCATATTTAAACAATTGGTGAAGCGTGGGCATTCCTCTGAGTCTCTGCTTTGATAATTCTGCTCTAAATCTCCTGCAGACTAAGCTCTCTCTGCGAATGGCTGAGGGATAAACCCATGTGTACAGTAAACACCACCTCTGCTTTCCATTGTGTCCATATTACATTATTTCTAGGGGGGATAAAGAGCTAATATTAGCTTTGACAGTATAAAATGTGTTTTGCCTTAAACAGACTCTCCGCTGCAAGTCACTAACACCAAAACACATCACAGCAGAAAGGTGGAAAGACTTGTATATTCACACAGATTTCCAACCATACTGAAAACTAAATCATGTGTGAATTAATAATAAATCAATCAGTTCATATATCAACTAATTAGAAAAAGTCAAGTCATCATAGCTTCTGTCGTTGCAGCAGCAAAAGGCAGCAAGTACAATAGAAAAGGACAATTTTGATTCGAGTAACCTGTCTGTTATTTCTTGCTCACAATGAGCTGCTGTAGTTCAGTTCAAATGTCATCACTCTATTAATAGTGGTTATCAGCATTTTAGATATGGGTTTGAAAGCTCCTGCGACTCCAGCGACTAACGTGCAGAACGCTGTTATCAGTTATCAAGTAGCTGTTGTTTGTTGTTGTACATACGCTGACTGGGGAGTTGGAGGGGATGGTGGATGACCTCGCGCTGAGAAACCGGTCAAGCTGCAATCACTGTCTGAGACCAACAAACAACAACAGTTGTTCATCAGCAACACACTGAGGTGTTCCCAGCAGTGTTTGTGACCCACACGTGATCTGTCTCTGCATTTCTAGCAGCCTTTGTGCCTCCAAACATGGGTATTTTTTCAGCAATAAAATGTTTTTCTAGCCAGACATCGCTGCATTTCCAGCTGTGTTTATGCTCTCACATGTGGGTGTCTTTTTGCAACCCAGTGCTCTGTTTTAAGCAGCATTTGCGCCTAAACATGGCAGATTTTTAGTCAGTCATCGCTGTGTTTCCAGGGTTATTTGTGACCTGAAATTGGGATGTTATTTCGCAAAACATCGCAACATTCCCTGTAGCATTTCTGCCCCAAATGTGGGTATTTTCTAGTAACACATGGCAGCATTTACAGTGGCATCTGTGCTTCCAAATGTGTCGATTTTTAGCCAGTTGTACCTGTGTTTTCAGCAGCGTTTGGCAACACAACTCTGCATTAACAGCAGTGTTTCTGGTCACAGATGTGGGTGTCTTATTTCAATCTATCACTGCGTTTCCAGCGGTATCTGTGGCCCCAAATGTGGGTGTTTTTAACGACACATATAGCGACATTTCTGCTCCCAAATGTGGCGGATTTTAAGTCAGTCATTGCTGCCTTTCCAGCAGTGTTTGTGCTCCCAAGCCTGAATGTTTTGTAGCAAAACATTACAACATTTCCAGCATCATTTCTGCCCCCAAACATGGTTGGTTCTTTAGTGATCTGTGGCTGTGTTTCTAGCAGTGTTTGTGTCCCAAAACATGAGTCATTTTTAGGCACACATTGCAGCAATTCCAGCAGTGTTTCTGCTTCCAAACATGGCTGGTTTTTTTTAGCCACTCATACCTGTGTTTTCAGCAGCATTTGTGCTCCCAAATGAGGCTGTTTTTGTAGCCAGACATTGCTGCATTTACAGCTGCATTTATACCCTCAAATGTGGGTGTTTTTTAGCGACACACAGCAGCATTTCTGCCCCTTAATGTGGCTGATTTTTAGTCGGACGTTGCTGCATTTCCAGCAGTATTTGTGCCCCCAAACATGGTTGTTTTTTATTGACCCATGGCTGTGTTTCCAGCAGTGTTTGTGTCCCCTTATGTGAGTGTTTTTAACGATACATTGCAGCATTCACAGCGGCATTTCTACCCCTACAATTTGATTATTTTTCTCTATGTTGTCTCTGCATATCCAGTGCCTTTCATGCCATCAAACAAGGCTGCTTTAAGCCAAACAGTGCTACCAACAGCAACAGTGCTGACAGAACTCCAGACAGAACTACACCACAATATCTTTATATAGCAAATAGTGGTTTGCTGTTGCATTAGTGCTCTAAATACCATATAGAGCTCCTTTGAATAAACATTCAACATTTTTGAAAACATGCTTATTTCCTCAGGAGAGAAGATTGATACTGCTCTAAAATCTGTCAAGAAATATGAAGCTGCAGCCGGCTGCCGGTTAGCTTAGCTTAGCATAAGACTGGAAACAGGGGGAAACAGCTTGCTAGACTTTGTCCTAAAGTAAAACACTCTATCCACACTGGAAGCTGCTATACTGTAACTGTAATTGATTAACAAGGCTTTGAAAACACTATCAACACAAGATAAGTAAATCTATGTTATTGAGGGTTTTGCTTTACGGTGAACACATTACAGATTGGGCCTTTAATCATAATGACAAACACTGCTGCTGCAGGTGTTAATCAGGACTTTAATATGAGAGCTTTCAAAGCCACGTGAAACAACAGAGGCCAAAATCATCTGCGCCCAGACCAAACACAGACAAGCTGTATCAACAAAGAAGAACTTCAGCTGAAACTGTTTTTTTTAATCACTTTTGCGCTTGTGTTTGTTTTCTGTCCGGGAACTGCCCATTGTCCGACCATATTAAACCCATTGTTCCGACCATATTAAACCCATTGTTCCGACCATATTAAACCCATTGTTCCGACCATATTAAACCCATTGTTCCGAAGTCCGTTCCAAAATCATCATGATGCCCTGTGGTTAAGGTCTGGTTAGGTTTAGGCACAAAAACCACTTGGTTAGGGTCAGGAAAAGATCATGGTGTGGGTTAAAATGAAAAAGAAAGAGACAAACACATAAGCTGTGAGCCTGCTCCGCCTCAAGCCTTTCCCAGCTGACCCAGAGCCAGTTGCGGCGCACCGAGCGAGCCGTTCAGCACCGCGGACAGTCGGACTAATGGGATGTCGAACCAATGGGCTGTCGGACCAATGACATGGACCCTTCTGTCCTTCACCTACTTTTTATATCTTATATTACTTTTCTTCTTGCTGTCTCCTGCAGTGATGGGATCTCCTCAGCAGAACTTATCCAAATGTTGAGGGGGAACATTTCAGGATGTGAAATGCTGCAATACATCTGTGAATTTTTGTTGCTGATGGCAGCCTGAACTCCTCAGGAAAACTCAGCAGGTGGGGCTGGATCAGAGCCAAGAAAAGACCAACTGTGCGCCTTTCAAACGGAGCACTGGAGGTGTTTGACACTAACATCACAAGACAAATAAAAGTACATAAAAGTCCCACTTGGTAAACAGGGTCGTGCTCTGATGCAAAGTTTGGAAAGTTTGCTCAGGGTGTGTCTGCTGAGTGGTGGCAGATTGTATCAAAGGATTAGATATTTTGGGGGGGATGTCAATCTTCTGCTAGACAATAAACTGAGAATAGTCCATTATTAATGAGGGGAAACGTTCCTGTTTTTAAAAACTTGAGAAATGAAAACAATGTGATAAACAAGATAAATTATGCATGCTTTGTTTACAAATGTTTCAAAATTCTTTTTAGAGAAAAAGGTCACGGGTTTGTAACCAGTCAGCCCGAGTCATGCAAAACAAGCAAAAAGCTTTGAAATCCAGCAAAACACTGGTCACAACAGAAAGGTCAGCCATCGTCTAGACAGCTCGCTGCGGCTCCAGTAAACCTGACCGCTGTGTTGAAAGAAATGCTACATGATTCCCGCTGATGTCCTCCTGTAGCCCGTGTGGTTTTTGTAAGTTATCAGCTCTTCTCTCTCATAAGAGGCATTTCTGTTTTTATTGTCAAGCGGTGAAACACTCTCAACCATTCAAACAAACCTCAAAAGATAATCTCAAAAGTTAAATGTGCTGTTTGCCACCTGTTGAAACTGAGAGGATGTCTTACGGCTCTACGCTAAACTTCAGAAACTCACTCACTTGTTGCACTGCTTGTTGCAGAGGCAGCTAAATTCAGACGTGTCACAGATATTCATGAAGCAACACAAACATCACTCTCAGGCCACCCGGGACAGTGTAATGGGGTCTCTGTGGAGTCTAATCCCCGTGGCCCTCTGCATGCTGCTTGTATACACAGCTCTCCTTCTAGTGTCAAGAATGAATTGAGAGTATCGCTTTGTGCTTAAACAGCCTCTCTTGCCTGTGCTACTACAGCTGCTGCTTCTTTAACCAGCAACACAATAGAGGTGAGGTGAGGTGAGGTTTTTTTAATAGAACAACATAACACATCAGTCACGGGCAAAATACAGCCCAGTTGCTCGAAACAAAAATGTTGGCTTCGTATGTTTTTGCAAACCTTCGTAAAGTTACATTTGTATGTTTCATATGTATCACGTCTATGTTTCTATAAGGACACAGCATATAAGCGAACATTGTCATCAGAGGGAGAGGGGGTGGTGGATGGCGTATCACCAGCAGACCACTGCAGATTATGGTTTGAGATCAAAATACAACAAAATGTGGTTGGTTTTTAGCAAACTATTGCTGTGACTCACCGAGGATAATGCCAGGAAAAAAATGTTTGGTTTTCATTGAGACATTGCTGCATTTTCTGCTGAGATAGTGCCACAAGAAGCGGTTGTTCTCTATCGAGACATCACTAAATTTTCTGTCAGAATAGTGCCACAAAGAGTGGTTATTTCTTATCGAGACATCACTGAATTTCCTGCCAGGATAGTGCCACAAAAAGTGGCTGTTTTTTATCGAGACATCACTGCACTTCCTGCCAGAATAGTGCCACAAAAAGCAACTGATTTTATCCAGGCATCACTGAATTTCCTGCCAGGATAGTGCCACAAAAATCGACTGATTTTACCAAGATGTCACTGAATTTCCTGCCAAGATAGTGCCAGAAAAAGCTACTGATTTTATCCAGGCATCACTGAATTTCCTGACAGGATAATGCCACAAAAAGCGACTGATTTTATCCAGGCATCACTGCTTTTCCTGCCAGGATAATGCCACAAAAAGCGACTGATTTTATCCAGGCATCACTGCTTTTCCTGCCAGGATAGTGCCAGAAAAATCGACTGTTTTTATTCAGACATAACTGCATTTCCTGCCAGTATAGTGCCACAAAAGGAGGTTGTTTTTATCGAAACAATCTTTTCCTAACCATAACCATAATTTGTTTTTCTGCTTAAACCCAACTACATGTTAACCACAGCCTTGATGAAATGTTTTAACATATCCACTACATAATAACGTAAATGTTAATTGTCAACCTTTTTTATGCTGACTGGGTTGTAATGTACAAGCTCAGAGAGAGGACACATGGAATACAAACAAACAAGGTTAGATAATTACACATAGACAACCCTGAGACTGAGTGAATTGAATGTTTTAGTGCCTCTCAAAACATTAATAATTAAATTTGAAAAATTCAACAGAAGCTTCTCTACTCTGACTATTATTTCTCACAATGAATTGGGACACATGCAGAATGATAGCAATGTTTTTTTAAGCCAGACTAGTAGAGCATCTTTAGGGATGTCAATGACAGCATGAAGGTCACTCAACCACTCTGAACCACACTGAAATGTTTAACTACTGGATGAAATATTGTACAATTTTTTCACAGACATCAGTTGTCCCCAGACAACGCTGTCTCCTGGGAATTACATTTGTATATTACTAAATTGCATTCGTGATTATGTTGCTGGGACAACGTAATTGCTGCCTGGATCATGTTCAGAGAACATGTTTCACTGAGTCCATGAATTTATGTACTGCACTGAATTCACAGTGAGGTAGTCAGAAAAATCAGCATGTTACAATGAAACACATTTTATGTATTGGTGTAAACTCACTTATTTAACTAAATACCTGAGTATCCTCACCTGATGCAGCTCCTCTCTCCCCACCATGATGGGAGAGGTCACATCTTTCCTCCAGATTACAGTCTGCAAATAGAAGAGAAACCAGTCAAAAAATAGTTTGTTTTCCTCATACTGTATGTACTGAAACGCCTGTATTCACCCTCTGTCTGAAACGCTCCATTTTAGTGCCTATCTCTTTAAGTACCCCTCCTGAAAAAGCTCAGTCTGCTCTGATTGGTCAGTGTTTTGGGGTCAGGGTTATGATCCAAAATCTGGGAGAAATTGACAATATCGATAAAAAGATGACGTTTCCTTGACATTAGCATGTAGCTACATGTAGCAGTGCAGCCGTGGAATGACTCTAACAGAGTGTAGCAGCAGTTTTTTACCCTGAAGAATCACTAATAAAAGCTTCTAACACAACCACACATGTTCCATCAGGCAAACAATCTAAAAATCAGGAAACAAATTACAATATCAACCACCAGGGTTATATGTTTTTGTAACGTTAGCATGTAGCTACACGTAGCAGTGTACTTGCCTCCGTGGAATGACTGAACTGAAGTAGTGTAACTGCAATTTCTACCAATAAAAATCACCAATATAAGCTTCTAAACGAAAATCTTTATAACCAGACATGTCCCAACAGGAATATGGTCAGAAATCTGGGGAAATTAACAATAGCGGCAACCAAGATCACATGTTGCCCTGATGTTAGCATGTAGCTACATGTAGCAATGTACTTGCAGCTGAGTAACGACTGTAACAGAGTACAGTACACTTTCTATTGCTTCTAAAACAAATTCTTCACCATCAGGAAAATAGTCGGAAATCGGGGATAAATTCACAACGTCAGCAACCAAGATTTCATGTTTCCCTGATGTTAGCAGGTAGCTACATGTAGCAGTGTATGTAATGTAAACTCTTGTAGTAACATGCCTGGTGCAAATGAGCATAAAAAGAATCTGTCATAGTCTGACATCATCTCATAGCCAAGGTAGGAGAAAAAAAACATTGGATGCAGATTATTTAGGTCTGAAGCCCGAGGTTTTTGCTCACAGTGATTGCTTTTACACGTTTTTCTGATTATTTGAAACTTCGTCCACGTTCAATAACAACAACACAATAACACTAGGGCTATATTTATGTGACAGAAATTGAGGAAAAGCACAATAGATCGCCCTAACAAAGTGACTGTTATATATAATCTTTATATATAATATATCCTTATCCTTACTACTACTGCAAGTACTACTACTACTACTACTACTTAAACTACACCAACAACAACAACAACAACAACTACTGCTACAACAATTGGTACAACTAGAACAATCACTACTGCACTTACGGCTACGATTACTATTGCTAATTCTACTTCCACTACTACTACTACTTCTGTTATTACTACTATTACTACAACTACTTCTGTTAATACTACTATTACTACTTCTGTTATTACTACTATTACTATGACTACTACAGTTACTTCTACTACTACTACTATTACTGTTATTACTTCTATTACTACAACTACTACAGTTACTTTTACTACTGCTATTACTACTGTCAATACCACTACTACTTCTCTAACACAATTACTACTTCTACATCTTCTACTACTACTAGTGCTGCTGCTACTTCTACTACTACTACTACTGCCAATACCACTACTACTTCTCTAACACAATTACTACTTCTACATCTTCTACTACTACTAGTGCTGCTGCTACTTCTACTACTACTACTACTACTACTACTACTATTACTTGTTATTACTACTCTTACTACGTCTACTACAGTTACTGCTACTACTACTACTACTACTACTACTGCCAATACCACTACTACTTCTCTAACACAATTACTACTTCTACTTGTTCTACTACTACTACTACTACTACTATTACTTGTTATTACTACTTGTTATTACTACTACAGTTACTGCTACTGCTACTACTACTACTACTGCCAATACCACTACTACTTCTCTAACACAATTACTACTTCTACATCTTCTACTACTACTACTATTAGTGCTGCTACTACTATTCTAACACAAGTAGTAGTAACTGTAGTAGTTGTAGTAGCAGTTGTTGCAGTAGAATTAGTAGTAATAGATGTAGTAGTAGTAGTAATTGTAGTACTACATCTATTACTACTACTACTACTACTAATTCTACTACTATAACTACTACAGTTACTACTACTACTATTCTAACACAAGTACTGCTTCTACTACTACTTGTACTACCTCTGCTACTTCTACCACGACAACTGCTATGACTTCAACTACAACTAGTTGTACTACAAGAAGTACTTAATATAACATAAGTTCTACTATAAGTACTTAATGTAACCTCTTAAAATACTATTTATGTATTTTCATCTATGGTTTTCAGTTGATTCAGCACTCACATGCATTTTCAGCAGGAAGTGCATTTTCTAGTTTGTATCTACTACTTAATCAAATCAATAATAATACTTACTACTTATTTAATGCTATCACATCAACCAGAAGAAAAAGGAATCTTAACCTGCCAGAAATCAATATCAGTGCCTGTTTGCCTGCTCTATCACTGACCGACTGCTGATTCTTAAGTAATAGTACTTTGCAATGCAGTGGTATTGACGGATGAAGGTTGAGCTACTGATTCATCTCATCCGTCCATTACGTATTAATAGCCAGTCGCAGCAGTAGCATCTGACACAAAGACCGGGGGTCAGCAACACTTTCATTCCGTAATGCTTTAAGGGATCGGCCTCCGGTTTACTGTGTCAGTTCGGTGGCAGCTTGTCAATGCCTGCTGAAGGTCCCTTCGGCTTTTCCCTTTATAGCGGCTTTAGTACTGAGACAGCAGATACAGCAGGGTGAACGGGAAAGTCCTGTGTCATGCATGGCGTAAGAAAAAACATCTCTGAAGACATTTTTTATACCACTTTTTTTTTTGCTGTTAACTTACACCACCGTCCACAGAAGCTGTTAGTGCTGACAGCTGGATGCATTTATTTGTTTCTTGTCACCCACACTGTCATCAAACTGAGCTTACAATTGCAGTGTTCACAGATCCAGCCATTGTGGTGCTTTCTCATGTCAACATGTACACATGTAAAATCATTTTGATGTGAAAATATGAGAGCTTATATTTTCAAAGTGTTGCTGCTTTGACACTTACTGTAAGCTCGGTGCACATGATGTTACAACACATGAATACAGACATTTACACATTGATGTTTTTAGAGGTATCATCACATTCCCGGTCTCTCTCGCCTCTCTTTTGAGCCATGAATGAAAAGCAACAGCCTGTACTTTGATTCCAGGGACACTCCGCAGACACCTTTAAAGTTCAGCTCTAGCACCCCATTTCCTAATGTCTGGCACACACACGCACATTTGACGTCAGTGAGACACACACACACACAGAGAAGGGAAGAAACTCTTCGATCTACAGACTTTCCTGCAGTCTGTTCCAGTCGGAGGAACCTCAGTACAACCTGTTCAGCTCCCTGTTCTATATTTGTCCTGTCTTTAAGGTGTTTCTTTCACTTTCTGTTTTTTTCTTTCCTAATGCACATTCGTCACCATCACTGAGCAGAGGCTAAGGGAAGAAATGTGAATGAGTTCACAGCCAAAGCCCAACCCTGCGCTGTATTCTACGAAACAAGCAACAAGTCGTGGTAGCTTAACGACTGAAACATTTATGTCTTTTCAAGATGACATGGAGAAGCATTTTTCTGATCTGTCGGCAGGACAGCATGTTCTCCCTCTCACCCTGGATTTCCTGTCTGCCGCACTACTGACGTTATCAAATGAAGGCAAAACGCCAGGAAAAGACAACAGAGTCGCCACAAGAGAATGTCGGCACAGTATCTGCAACTGGTAAACTAAGCCTTGTCCCAGTTAAACGCCCAGTCCCTTTCACTAGCCCGGTGTGGCTACACATTTTGACAAATAAACGCCTGTCTCAATTAGAGGCCTGGTCTGGTTGTCAAACTGTTCATTTTGTTTAATAGAAGTTCTTCAGATGCATAAAACCAGGTTGTTGGCTACCTCAGATTATGTGTCCATTCCTCAATTACCTTGTACGTTATTTATATCCTCCTGAGACCCTTTGTCCTCATACAAGGACATAACATTTTGGGTTTACTGGAACTTATACTTTAGTCTTCTTAACTTAGACCTGTTGTCCTCGTTCATGGACACTTTTGTGCCATCTAGTGGCAGTAAGAGCACAATACACAAATCCATGTAAAAACAAGATGGAAGCCATTTCTGCCAAGTTGGTCTGCAGCCGATTCGTACATAAACGTGAACAAGGTCCAAAACCTGATCGCATTTTATGATTGAAGCTTGTTTATTTACGATTAAAAATGTTTGTAGTTTGATATGGCAACAAATTTGACCAATTTTAGCAAAAGTAACAAGGTAAGATGCTGTTAATTAGAAAGTACTCGTTTGAAGACAAGGAATTTATCATCAGCTCTTTGAAGGATACTGGGATTTATAGTTGTCTCATTTGAGGACACTGGGACTTTATTATCGTTGACAATGTTTAGTTTTTTATACTTATCAGGTCCTACTGATCCCAAATAGCTAGGAGAAATTAAAAAAGCATACCAAAGAAAAATTCTGGTCTCAGGAGGGTATTCTTTTAGTCCATAAGGGTCCTCAGATTAGAAGAGTCAGAAGGGTTTTTCAAGGATACCGCAATCCTTGAGTGCCGTGACTTACTTTCTTTTCCTAATTTTTATACACGTTATATCCATACTGATTCAAATAAACAATTAGATTGTATTTCCTGATCTTTGCTGAGCAACAGTTTTGAATGAAAGAAATTAAAGGCCTGTCCCAAATAAAGGCCTGTTGATTTCAGAGATTTAAGCAAATAATAGCCCGGGCTATTAAGTGAAGTTTTACAGTAGTTCAGACTACATATATATGAGCTGACTAGAGGGGATGGTAGATGGCATAACACCTAAAGAGACGGCTGTCAAGCTGCAGACAACTGAGACCTTGAAACAACAAAACCGATTGTTCTCTTTTATTTAGAGACACATCACAGCATTTGTCTTCTGTCAAATGCACTTTAACCACAGCGTGGATGTAATGCAAAGAAATGTAGAGCTTCAACATATTCTCTACATAATGATGTACAAGTGTAACATATCCATGGTTTGCAGAGATGTACAATGCCAATATATTTCTGGTGATGGGTTGCAAACAGAAACAGAAATCCCCAAACCAATGGCGATGTCACGGTGGCTACATCCATTATTTTTTATACAGTCTACGGTCATAAATGGCAGTATGTTAACTTGAAAATGTATGTAATTTAAACTTTTTAAATCTAGTTTTTTTCTGAGAGAGTGGTTTCTTATACAGACTGTAATTGCAGGTTTTATCTTGTCTTCCCTTGCAGGGCTAAAGCATTAATTTACTTAATGTGCCTGTGGGTGCATGCAGCAAACTGTAGGACATAAATATAGTTTTACACCTTACCTAAGCCACAGAACGTCTCAGACATGTCAACACTGATATGTACATCTCGCCTCCGTTTATGGGATTCTGCCAAAGCCGTGCATGTACTCAGTCATATTTTAGCTTGCTTGCAATTAACCCCTAACCTCAATAATGTAACGGCTTACTGAGCTTCACAGGCAACTAGTAACCTCCAAAGCTATTTCCTTTGCAATTATACATGAAGGAGAAATTGCGACCGTGGAGTTGTTGCAGGAAACAACCGTCCTTGTTTGCTGCAGTGTGGGTCACAGACAAGATCTTGGCTCATTATTTCCACTCACGGCGTCAGCATCACACTGAGAGCAGCAGCGCGCCTCACAGACACCTTGATTAGCTCGACAACTGGCGGCGTGTCCATCACAATGTGCTCTCAGGACCGATGAAAGGTTTGGGTGGTGGAGGCTGGGATGAATTCGGGAAGGACAAAAAGGGGAAGTGGGCGAACATCCGGTAATTGTATTGGCTTGTGCTGAGACCTGTTGGCAGCACTCATGACTTGTGTAAGAGTCCAGCTGGCAGGAGACAACAAAGGAGAGGATGAAGCCCCTCTGCCACCTTTTGTCTTCGGATATATAGCAGATGATTCACAGACAGTGGTGGAAAGTAACTTGGTGCATTTACTCAATTTTGATGTATTTGAGTGTTTCCATTTCAGGCTGCTTTGTATTTTCACTCCACTACATTTCCGAGGGGAATTTATACTTTTTTTGAGTTAATAGTTGCTTTGTAGATTCACACTATAGATAAAAAACATACAATAATGCAGTGCATGGGTGGAGATGAAAGGAGTGGTTACCAAACATTTTGGTTTGTGACCCCTTTAATAAAACAAAAACAAAGTGTCTATTGTAGCTGGGGCCCTTTTCACATTTTCAATGTCACTGCGTTTCCAGTCAGCTGTTTTTATGCACATTTTTTGGCAAAATGTGACAAAGTGCCACCCCAATGTCATTCCCAGGTCCTCAAATAACAATGCTTTATCACGCCCCCCCTCTGCGTCTCATACCAGTGCACAAAGCACCTTTTAGCATCTGTATGTGATGCACACTGAGGTTAGCCAATAAAACTACTTGGTTAGGTTTAGAAAAAAAGATCCAAAAACTGCAGTTTGTTGAATGACCACTTGAGGCAGGTTCCAAAAGCGAGTCAATCCCCATAGACCCCCATGTGAAAATGGGGGTCTATGGGGATATGGGGGTAAAACTTTACAGCAGAAATAAACATGTGTAACAAAGTAACAAAGTTGCGCATAATTAAGGGCGTGGTCACTTTGAGCTCTGCTGGCTGTTTGCTAGGCGTCATCTCAGCTAATTCGCAAGTCTTTGAACCTGACCTCTCAGCCGTGTTTGTGCCCTTTGGATATTTTGTTTCGTGAGGGAGCTGGCACCGAGCAGGAGCAAGAGCAGGAGCAGCCAACACCACAGGGCTAGCGTAGCTTGTTAGCCTAGCTTGTTAGCCATAGCTAACTTAGCAGCTTTGAGCGAGGTGGGTGTGTTTAAGCAACCAGGCTTCATTTAGCCCGCCTCTTTGCCCATTTTTGATTGGCCAGGAGTTGGACGGAGTCAGGCACTGCCAAGAAGGCGATGGCCAGAGCCGCCAACTTTGAGCTTCAAACCCGCACCTCAGAAACCAATGGGTGACGTCATGGTGACTAAGTCCATATTTTTATACAGTCTATGGTTAAAATAAACAAGTTTGTTACAGGGTTACAGTTAGACGTAACATGATATAATTACGTGACATCTGTATAAGTTACATAATGTTAAAACAACACCAGCTTTTGTTTTCACATGTAACACAAACATCAGTCTCCTGGTTTCAAGTCCTGTGCGACGGCCTATTTCCACCAGATGCATGTTGGTTACGTCTCCGCTCCGGCACGGCAGTGGAACCGACAGGCTTCAATTCTAGTCAATGTGTGTGTTTCCACCGGCTGCGGCTGTACTGCGTTCCGGCTCCGTCACAGCTCCGGCAGTCCAGAGCCCTCCGCAACAGATACGCAGGACTTCTATTTTTGCTGGACGCCGGAGCACAACGCAGCAATTCAGCACAGAGCAGATCGTGCGGGGCAGGAAGTCGTGCACAGAAACAAAATAAAACATCCGGTTAATTTTCAAAACAAAATACACAGTGTTCACGCGGATCATATTTCCCTGCACTACACCTTGAAAATGTCATAATGGGCAGAGGCAGGCCTGAAGTCAACAGGTCAGGTTTTCAGACGTCATTTCACCCCGTTGACACCATGGACGAGGAGATGTTAATCATGGCAGCGCACCGAGATGTCTTCCGGCGGAGCTGCACCGCTCCGCACAGCAAACGCAGCCGGTGGGTATTGACGGACGGCGGAGCACGCAGCGGATAACCAGCGCTGCCGTTCCGCAATGGACACTCATCCAGTGGAAATCCGGCGTTAGTTTGACCCATCCATTTTCCCTCCCCCCAACCTTTGCAGACTTTCTCAGTCTTTATACTATGTTAGTTGCTCTGAGTGTCAAATATTTCCACAGATGGGTTTTAGCTGAAAGCCTGCTACATCTCATCCAGGCGCTAAATGGAGCCTTATGTTAAATGTTAAATGGTAAATGGTCTGCACTTTTATAGAACTTTTCTAGTCTTCAGAGCACTCAAAACGCTTTTTACACTCTATGTCACATTCACTCATTCACACACACATTCACACACACCATTCACTTGTACTCATACACTGATGGGACAGCCATCGGGAGCAATTTGGGGTTCAGTATCTTGCCCAAGGATCTTCCTTCCGATTAGCCGATGACCCATTCTACCACTGAGCCACAGCTGCCTGGTATCAGATACTGAGGGGTTCCTTATCCGCTTTTCCTTATCTGCTGTAAGGGTCCAAAGGACAGAGGGATGTCGTATTCTGTAAAGCCCTCTGAGGCCAATTGTGATTTGTGATAGTGGGCTTTAGAGGTATGATTAATCAAGTGCCTTAACATAACCACATATCTACTACATAAGATGCCAGTGCAGTGTTTCCAAGGTTTGCAGACACATACAATGCTAACATTTTTCTGGCACTTGGGTTTCCACCTTAAAGTCAGTTTTACTTTTGTTACATAAGGTACATATTGCTGATAATTCTGCACTTTTACTTAGATTTTGAATGCATGTTTTATAAGTTTACATCCAAACATTTAGACTTCCAAAGTTATTTCTCTTAAACTTTCAGAGTTCAATAAAACAAGCAAACAAAACAAATCTAATTTCACTCCAGGGCATTTTAAGATAGTATTACCCTAACTATCATTAAGTATTAGAGTTATGATTGATAGTGTTCAGTGAGGAAAAAGAAGAAGAAGAAGAAGAAAGTTAAACTGGCCAGCCCGCTCCCACAGGTCTGGCTGCTCTAAAACCAAATGAAACTGCTCTTTTTTGTTTTCAGACTAGACTTTATAAAAGCCCAAATTGTCCCAGGCTGCACTCATCCTCAAAATGGTATTAAAAGATTAGATATAGAGCCAGAGAGAAACACACAAACATAAATCTAAATACCAAGCCCTAAAATCCCCAGAAGAAAACAACAGTTAAATGTTCATTTCCTCGTCACTGTAATCAGCAAACACTCACAATGAAAATTAAGTGTAATTTTGGTCGCAGATAGCTAAGCTCAAAAAAATATAATTTGTAAATCCAAAATTAACAGCCCACTTCTTATCAGCCGGACATGAAAACGAGTATGTGTGATATGACTCACTTCATGCAGCAGTCATAATGAATTTTAAGGGTTCCTTCACTGAGCTGCAATCACAAAAAAAAGTCAAATACGTTGGTAAATAGTAATTTCCCGGACGAAAGAAAAACACATCAGAGTACACTGTGCACGGGTATAATGAGGACTTGTCTACCCAGTGAGCAATTTTGATTATGAGCAGAGAGAAGCCTTTCAGCCTTTCAGAGACACAGTTCACTCCCCGCCTTCATTGCCAAAGTTTGTCACAGCCAAATGGTCGAAGGGTGACGTGAATGTTCAAGACACTAGAACAAGAGCGCTCAAACAAAAAACGTTTTGTGACTCATGAGTTAGTTTTTAATAAAACTGCATTAACTCTTGGTCCAGAGTGCTTTCAACTCATTGAACATTTCCTGCTCACCTACGGCTTTGAACCTGTGATCCTCATATGTTAATGAGTCCTCTCCTGTGATCACAAGAGGCGTGTGGGTTTTAAATGTTGTAATATGGTTGGTAAAAAAGGCTTCAATGGGACCGACAACAAGCGTGAGTCATGTCCTGCTTTCCTTGCGTCATGCCACTTCGCACCCCATGAACATTTTGGACTTTGTAACACTTGTGAGCACCTTACATCTCATAGGTGAAGGACTAGTAGGCAATAATAACCAATTTTGAAACCAATATGAGCTGAGTGCAGGCAGGTGAGTGGGAAGAAGTTGAGCAACATCAGAAAGTAAATCCATTTCACTGCAGGTTCAGGTAAGGACTGCATCCTTTACTTGTTGACTGGCAACCGAGGCTTTCACTGTATGAATGGACTGATTTAAGTTGGTGCAGCAAAGTAATAATTAACTCCACATGACATTTTTTTTAACCAGTGTTCCCTGCGCTGTGTCGAAGCATAAAGTTCAATTATTTAACTTCTTCGGAAGATATTGAAACCTGTTTGGTTTGAACTCATTTCTTGTTTCTGGTGTGAAACCCTGGCAGGGAATGAAGGTAAAGCCTTAGAAAAACAAGTCTGAAGAGTCATGTTTGTCATCAGTAAATGCAGACATCTGCATGTTAAAGAGAAAGTCCTGATCTTTTGAAGCGAGGTTGTATAAGGTACTTGTACATAGTCAGTGTGTTACCTACAGCAGATGTTGGTTTGAATGCCAACAAATACTATCTGCTGTCTGAGTTATGAAATGACACTGTGCTCCCTGTTCCTCTCACTAGTTGCTCATGTATGCACCCAGCAGGTTACGTCACATTTGAATCCGTTCTCACACCAAGACATCGAAATCCGGTGCTTTGGCAGTGACTTGCGACGTCAGAAACTAACAAAAAGGCATCCTTGGTTGCTGTTTTGGTTTAACGGCACCTGGCGGCATCAGGGTGAAATACAGCAGGACAAGGACAAAAATTAAGGCGGTGAAAGTCCGAGTTGGGCAGATGGTAGGTGTGGTGTATGGGTCCAACAAACACAGACTTTCACCCCAGAGAGCGGTGTTCACATCTCGTAAGATTCTAATGCCAAACCCTGTTCTTTTTTTCCTAAACCCAAGCGAACTTCACATGGTGTCCTAGATCATCAACAACCAATGCACCCAAGGTACCTTGCAGGTCACGTGTGGACTTGGAAAGTCCATGACCAAAACGTCAATATGTGACGAGGTTGGAGTGAGAATGTGTTGGTCATTTTCTTCACTCCTTCGTGGTAAAAAAAAAAAAAAAAAACTCTCTTTGGATGCATGCTAAAGAACACAGAAAATCAAACCAGTTCTGAAAATTTTAATGACAAACTAAAGTTTCAGAGTCAGTGTGCAAACATCATTGACACAACTTAAGCCCAGTTTAGACCAATGTTGGCCATGAGATGAGTTGAAACAGGCAGCTACTTGCAATGCACCTTTCTGCGACGTTCTAAAAACCTGCTGGTTCACAGCAATGCAACTAGATGAGATGGTGTATCATCTCTATGCAACAACTCTCTGTACTTCTGTTCATCATCTTGTGTGGCTGAATATAAGCATAAGCATAAAAAGCAACACACAGGCACACCGTGAGGACAGGAACAGAGCGCTCCGATCTGATAGGAATGCCCTTAGTTTTGTAGGTACATGGTCCTAAACCAAAATATTAGAAAAATTAAAAATTTGACCTGATGAAGGCGCTAAAAGTCAACGGATCCCCAACATTATTACAATTCATCCAGAGGGGGATACAGTGTGAATGTTTGTACTGAATTTTATGGCAAATCAAACAATATTTCTCAAGCTATTTTACTCTAGTGGTTCAACAACCAACCAACGTTACCCTACAGTCCCACACTGTGACTTCTAACAATGTTGGTCGAGGATCAGTGTTTAAAAATACAGTATTGTACTGAACTTAATTTTATCTATTTTAAAAACAGAACATGTATAAAACCAGACAAATCATCAAAAACTGACACCACCATTTAAGAAGTCTACTGACAAAATGAATAGTTCTCACAACTTTGGCGCTGCTGCCAGACACTACCCAGAAATGACTTTGCTAGATGGATTATTCTGGATTCATGAGCATGAACATGACGTTAAGAAAGTACAGCGCTAAGAATGTAATCAGCGGTGCCATTAAGAGAGACAACCAAGACTACGCCACTGCTAATGAATAGCGGAGTTGAAATGAATGGTGCATTATTCCCAGGAGAGCAGTTGGCACTTACATGGATCAATGCTCATTCTGCTGTAACGCAAGCTCAACAAATGATGGTACAGAAAATCTACTTTCCATACAGGAGAAGTGATCTGACTTTTACACCTTTCTTTGAGTAGCTACTTTCTAATTAGATATGAATGGGATCAAATAAATGGTATGTTGCTGTACTTGCATTCATTTACTTTAATAAATCATTATTTCCTTTAAGAAATGATGGTATTGGTGATGTTTTTAAAATGAAAACAAGAGCAAAACAACAAAATCCCTCTAATCTGATTAAGATAAGATTCTTCACTATGACTGTTTAAAATATGTCACTTGCTCAATTTCTTGTGAAGACTTTTATTAAGATGTTCCCATCTTTTTTTCTGAGTATAACTGTTATATGATGAATGAATATGAAGCATAAAGAAGTCAAAGAAAATGTTGATCATTAAGTTAAAATAAATAAAGGATTAGGATGTTTTCTGTCTTTTCTTTTCCTTGCTAGCATTACGTGGTTCGTCAGTTGGTCCAACACTTTGGTCCAGACTGAGATATCTCAAGAGCTGTTGCCTGGATTGCCATGAAATTTTGCCTATCCCTCAGGATGAATTGTAATAACTGCGGTGATACCTTCCCTTTTCATTTAGTGGCATCATCAGTTCAAAAATTTTATGATTAAACACTTAAAAAACTAATGACATTTCCATCAGCCTCAGATGTATTTTACGTTTAGGGCTATTTAGCACGTTAGCATGCTAGCAAGATGGTGAACTTTATACCTGCTAAATGTGATTTAGCTCAAACACTGTGTAACAGTCATTAGCGGTTTGTTATTCAGGTTAAAGTGGGAAGAAGCAGCGGGTCTGTCGGGCAGCTGAGCGAAGTGGAGCCTGAGGAAGAAGCACCGGTTAGCCCCGGTTTCACGGGTCCATGTCATTGGTCCGACGGTCCGCGGTGCTGAACGGCTCCAGACCCTAACCACAGGGCATCATGATGATTTCGGAACAACGGGACTTCGGAACAATGGGTTTAATATGGTTGAACAACGGGATGTCGGACCAATGTCGGACCAGATTCACTCACTACAGGGGCGAGAAAATAAAACCTGAACAGCCAATCAGAGTGATCTCTCTCACCGACAAGCTTCGCTGCCGATTCAACATGCTCAATTGACCGAAAAGTCGCCGATGGTGCAGGACACGCCGCAAAAACTAGGGCGAAAGACGCTCACCAATGGCCCAACTTTGGTCGACGGCCGACCGCCGGCTTGGTGTGTCAGGGCCTTTACCCAAAGTAATCATAATCATCAATACAACCCAAATGCTAGAATATATGTTAGCACTGTACATTTCTGCAAACCACGGATATGTCACATTTGTACGTTATTATGTAGCTAATATATTGAAACTTTACATTTCAACTAGGGGTGAGCAATAACGCTACTGTTGACAATATGGCAAATTAGTAAAAAGAAAAATTTAATCATTAATTTAGGAAAATAAAATTGCAACAAAATCAGTGATCTAGTTTTACAGTTTGCTTCAAATATTCAGTAAAAACTAAAATGATCTCTATGATCATTATTACCATTGTTGGATACCACTGTTGGATAATGCAGTCAGCGAGGACATAATGTCCATCATCTTGACTGCAGGTTTAATCAAATATGTATTAACGTCATTTTCAAATACTTTTGTTTTTCTCTCCTCCAGCTCACCGTTAGCCTCAATCTCACGTATTCAAGGATATTTGATAATTCATTAGTGCTGCCTAAAACATGCCCAAAATCAGGTAACAAAAAGTCTTTAAATAAATGACAGCCTAAAATGAAAATCCATGTCAAAATAACTCCTGAACACAGCTGTCACCACCAAACAATTTCAATTTAGACCCGTCTGAAAGGCCAACCAGTATTGTGAAAAACTTAAATTGATGTTGTCATGTTGCACCTCACGGCTAACAAGCCCTCAGTGACGTGAGACAATCATACCACAGAGAACGACTGAATTTCCTGGTGAGACTTCCCAGTGCAGAATACCCCCCCCCCCCCACCCCCTGGTTTCCAGTGGCCCCATATCTCCGACCCTGTCACTACCGATTGCTTGTATTTGCAATTATGCGCTGTTTACTTCTGTCATTCCCTTTAGCTGTGGCAAAGATGCTTATGTAACACAACATATGATGCACGATCATCAGCACTGCTGTCTCCCTGGGAGAAATCAATTTGCCCCATCAGTGCTCACCTTGCCCTTTCCGATAGCTCAATCTCTTTTCTTTCTTCTCCCTGTGTCATGTGTTCTTGGTCTTTTGTGCCTGTACGGGGGAACAGTGGGAGTCCCTTCATGGTTACTAGCTAGTGATGCGACCACTCTGCCCACAAACCAAAACACACAGTTTGAAGTTTATCATTTGTGAAACGTGGCGCACAGAGACAAATACACTCCAGCAGCTTTTGGGTTTAAATCACTCAGACAGTATTTTGCATAATATTTAGCAAATGCTGTGAATTCTTTTGAGTAAATCCTGTCAAAATGTTTATGTAAATCTTAATGTACAGGTCATTCTGAGACAATCGAACTCCTGTCAAACACATGCCATGCTATTTTTCACTATATGTTTCAATGGGACACATGTGACATACAGTACATGTGATGCAGCTATGACTCCCATCCTGATGCGCTCCACTGCACAAGCGGGGCGGGAAATCTATTAACCTTTAAGGCAGCAGGAGAACCACCCAGCTAGCTGGGAGGGAGTGAATGCATCTGTATTTAAAGGTTAAGGGAGATGTGGCATAATGAAGCACAGACATACAGGAGTGGAAGGGAAATCTAGGAACATAAACACACAGATTACTGCTGAAGCTATGTGTTCTCATCCGGCACGTTTGTGCTCAAATGAAGGGGCTCTCCGAGGCAGTGCTCTTTCACCCTGTCACTTCACACTGTACGCCTGTGAAGATGTTTGATTTTGCAGAGGATGCAGCATCAGCGGGAGATTAAACAGCATTTAGGAGTGAGGTTAGAGCGCTGGTGAGACGGAATTAATTTTACACACGAGGAGGGAATGGCTACGTTTGGCAACAGACAGGAGAGCATTAACAGTTTTCCTCACAGATTAAGAATTTTTTTTGAAAATTATTTCACATTACAAGGCAGTGTTTTTTTTAGCAGAGGCGTCTGCTTTGCCTAAAATAAAGAGCACCTCCGCTAATGTCAAAAGAAGTAATTATAATTGTATGAAATTGGGCATTTTGTGCTGTGGGGAAGATGAGCAGTTGGGGTTCATCACACGGCTAAGGCCACATGTTTAATGAGTGAGGAGAGGTTTTTAAGAAAATGGAAATTCATCTTGGATATGGCTCATAAAACAAAGCAGCAAAGTGCACAATATGAGTGTGTCTCAACATTCAAAGTCTTCAGCTGCTGGTTTGTGGCAGGTGGAAGGTTTGACTAATGATTATTGAGATCGCTCAAAGCGTGCTAGCTTTCCCCCCCCCCACCAACATTAGCATGTATATGTGGGTTTTTTAAAAGCGTGAGAACACCACTAAAAATGGGGGATAGACTCCTTCCCCATTGCCACGAGTGTGCCTTTTTGGTCTTTTGGTCTGTATCATTCAGCATCACAAAGGTGCTGTAAAAAAATGGTTTGTAAAGCCCCGTTTCCACCAAACTCTTTCAGTATGGTACCTTTGGAACCAACAGTAACCCTTCAGACATGGTACCTAGACCCCAGTGTTTCCACCACAAACAGTTCTCTTAAATGTGGGCGGGGTTGTTGTCACTCACTGCTCCGTCCAGCACTCACTGTATTTCCTCCTTCATCAGTCTGCACCTCGTTTATCGTCCACAGAACGAGGATGCACGCCGACATTTCCGGAACAAAATAAAACAGGCTGCAGTGAGAGTCTCTCTCCATGGGATATTTAAATATAGAAGGTTTGTGCATTTAGTACTTCTCAGGCAAGCTCAGGGATTTAGTGTTGCTGTAGCCCACAGGAACGATGCTCCGTGATGCTTTTGTTTCTCTAAGTGAGGATTAGTATACATGCGGTTCACATAACCTGGTCGAAATTAATATATAATTTTAAACACTTGAAGATCCACTCATTACTAAAAGTGTATGTGATCCAAGAGAGACAATAAAAACTAAAGTGATGGTCAAGGTGAAATTTAAGGTGTATTGATTGATTCACGTCGTCAACTCACACATTACAAGTAAACGTTCCACCTTAAAAGTCGCCAGCAGTCGGCCCAGTGAATGAAGTTGTTTTTTCTCCGACTCCAGCTGCTGTGAGAGGCAGCAAAACATCCTTTCATTTTATAGTTACAGTTCACTAATAAAACTCTAGACACAGTATGAAGAATGGTTACATGAGCATCAAAACCAGACACAACTCAACCCTGAGCAGAGTGACTGTCCTCTACTGACCAATCAGACTGCAGTGTTCACAGCTCCACCTTTTAGTACCAGATCTGTGTGCTAGGTACCCCAACAGAGGGGGGACCAAACATGGGGACGGTATGGAACGGTTCCATTGGTACCATCCACAACTTTTCACAGTGGAAACGCTGTTTGAGCGCTGCTTGGATCGAGACGGACAGAATTTGTTACTACGTTTTTTTGACCATTGGGTAAGGGGCCTTAGCTTGCTGTATGAAGTGACAAGACGTTAGTGTTGCACAGGACTGAGCTCAGTGCATCTTCCTCTGCTTCCACTCACACAACCGTGATGGTTGGCAGGGGCGGAGGTTACTCCTTGACTGCTGTAACACTGGAATTTCTCAATTATGGGATCAATAAAGGTGTATCTTATCTTATCTTATCTTATCTTATCTTATCTTATCTTATCTTACTGACCACTTTCACCCTGCAATCATCCTCTTATAAATGTTTTCTTCAGGAGACAAGGATGCAGAGTGTTTAGTGCAGGGCCTCTTGTTTTATTCAACACCTACAGTATCTCTTGCCAGTTTTTGACCTTTGAAATAATCACGTATGTGGCCATCGTTATCTATTTAAGCTATGTATAAAAGTGCATTTTATGCAAGGCACTTCAGGAATGTCATTTATGTATTTATTCAGCTTGGCTTTCTTTCGTACTCTTGTACTGTGCACTTATATATAAATATATTCATTATGAGCATTTTACTGAGTACTGTAGGCATACTTTTACTTCGCATTTACATAATAATACATAATAATAAGAGTATGCTGGGGGTGTATGAGATTTGTTTTTATCGGTAATAGGAACTGCAGTCATCTATTGTCTGTCAGTCAGTCCAGTATCAGAGATGTATGTGTGAATGAAGTGAGGCTTTCAACAAAGGCAACAGAGGGAAATATTACAAAACTAAAGTTAGTTGATGATGTCAGTCCTTCCAGACAACTTTCCACCCATCATGGCCGATGTCTATCTGGTGTTTGAATGGATGTATAAAGAGAACTGGATACAGCATTCGAGGTGGGGCTCCACTCATTTCTATAATTGTTGCTCATTAGTGCATGATGCCAAAAAAGTTTGACTTTCCGGGTGTAAAATTACCCAGATCTTCCTCATTATTTGGCCCATCGAGCAAGAACATGAAGTCTTTCGCAAGACCAAGCAGCTATCTTCTAGTTTAGCTCTACTGTTAACTTGAATGGAAATAAAATAATTTAATTGTGCTTCTTCTCTTGACTTTCTAAATGTTAGTGGACCGATAGTACACGATTTTGCGGAGGTCATGACGCTCAAAATTGCACCCACTGACTTACATCTCTTTCAGGATGTAAGTCAGTGGGAAAAAGTCTTTTTGGGCCCCATGGCATCACGTCACGAATTGAGATGTTGAAATTCCATTGTTTGGCTACTATAGGCTGACCAAACGTCCTATTTTGCCCGGACATGTCCACTTTTCACGTCCCGTCTGGGGCGTCCGGGGGGTTTTTATAAACTGATGATAATGTCCGGTTTTCCGTGTGTTTGTGTGTGTGAGTGTTAGAGCGCGGCACAGGCAGCATATTTCTGCCGAACCCGAACCGAGCCCGACATTATTTAATAACCAAAGCACTGAGTTTGTCTCACACAGTTGTTACGGTTACAGGCTATTTAACAGGCCGGTCGTGCTCAGCGGAGAGGGAGACCTCCGTGTTTGAGACGGGAGCGGGAGGCGGGAGGCGGGAGGTCCGACGCTTCTAGCGAGAGGAGAGGGAGACATAAAACAAAATAAGATAAAATAGGAAAAACCTGTCTCCCTCTTTTATTTTATTTTCAGCGTTTAATCAAGGCGGAGGCAGGCAGCTGGAGATCCGAGACTTCCAGCGAGGGGAGAGGTAGAAACAAACAGCCAATGTGTGTCTGTGTGTGTTATGTTCAGGTGTTGTCACGTAAATAACAGTGCCCAAGCAATAAACAGGACAGACAATAGGATTTTATTTATTTTTACACTACATTTTTACTGAAAGCTGACCAAATCCGACCTGAGCCCGAATACAGTTTATATAGCTATAACAGGTCGGGCCGGGTTTGGTCAAAAATGTAGCTCTACATTTTTGACCAAACCCGGCCGACCCATCGGATACCGCCGGGCTCGGATCGCCACACTCTAGTGTGTGTATGTGTCCCCTATAGAGGCCTATCTGAATTTCTGTCTTTGAGAGATATTATTTTGTAATAAAACTGAATTTTCTATCCATAGGCCTACATATAAATTTTAAATATATCAAAATGATAAGGCATCTTTGAATAAACTGCGAGTATCATTTAAGTAGTCGTGGCCGGCCGAGTGTCCTCTTTTTTGGAAATCAAAATACGGTCACCCTAGGCTACTACGAAAATTATCTTCAAAGCCTGGTGCACTTTCTCAGGGCCTGATTGTTTGATGTTAGCACCTACACCTGTCAGCAATCCAAAAACTTTAAATCTTTGGAGGCCCATGTCCAACTGACATACAGGTGGGTACAGGATCTTAAAGGTAAGCTAGCTAATGTTATGCTAGGTGAATGCTAACAAAGCGTTGGCTAATCGTGAATACATTTATCTAGCAAAATAAAACATAACATTATCACACCTTTGTGTCTGACTGTATACTATATACTGTATCAGGGATACTCACCCTGTTTCGCCCAGGGGCCACTTTGGCAAAATGACAGAACACGGACCAGCAAATAAACTAATCTGGATATTTATCAGTAAACCTTTTAACACTTGCTGTCCTCGCTCATCTTTGCAGTTTGCAGCAGTTCTTTTTAACACTAACATTAAACAGCCCACAAATTGCACTCTTACCCTTATTCTCTCAAAATGGTCGACTCGCTGTTCACGCCGATGACACATTCCCTATTGTGTGAATGTTGTGTTGTCCATGTTTGCCATACTGTGCAGTACAAATCATGCTAGTTTTTACTAATTAAACCCTGAAACAGGAGTGAATGTAAAACACTGAAGTTTCCTTACGTGCAGGTTTTCCCTGATTAACAGCAGCCGATAGACAGCTGGGGTGCATAATACAAAGCAATAACACAGCAGTAACTCCTGAGCCGTACTCTGCTAACTGTCAGAACTAAAACTATTTACCACATGCTACAATGCAAAACATATCATTTGGCCATAAGAAGAAGATAAATCTTGTAAACATATTGATTCAAACTGACAGCAGCTATAAGAACCTGTGGGCGTGTTGCACCCATACTGTCGAAATTACAACCAGCAGTCACTGACAATGCAGGGAAAGCTCCTCAAAGACGTCAGCATGAAAGTGAGTAAACACAAGGACGCCCACACAAATGTGGCAAAGACAGCTTTTTCACAAGATAATACTCTTAGAACATGCATCAACCCAATCGCCAGAATAAATGATGCCATTGTACACTTCTGTAAACCACAGATACATTACATTTGCACGTGATTATGTAGCAAATACCTTAAAGCTTTACATTTCAACAATCCTGTGGTTAACATGTGGTAGGGTTTAGGCACAAAACCACTTAGTTATGGGTAGGAAAAGATCATGTTTTGCCTTAAAATACAGTTTTGGGGGCACAGTAAAAAACAATCGCTTTTCAGGCCACAGTCCCCACTGGAAAAGCAGTGATGACTTGTTAAAACGACCACTGTCCTGACAGGAAATGCAGCAATGCCATCAATCACTTAGTGGCTTTTCTTGCCACTATCTGGGCTGCAAACGCAGGGATGTCTCTAAAAAAAACAACCACTTTTTGTGGCACTATCCATGCTGGAAAAGCAGCGATGGCTCATAAAAACGCAGGAATATCTTGGTAAAAAGCAACCCCTTTTCTTGTCACTACCCTGGCAGGAAATGCAGTGATGTCTCAGTAAAAAACAATTGCTTTATATAGCACTATCATAGCAGGAGACACAGTTATTCCTCTGTAACAAACAACCCCTTTTCCTGGCACTATCCCTGCTGTAAAAGCAGTGATGTCTTGTGAAAAAACAACCACTTTTTTGTCATTATCTTGGCAGGAAACGCAGGTATGTCTTGGTAAAAACAACTGCATTTTGTAGCTCTATCCAGGCAGGAAACACAGTGATGACATCAAACACTTAGTGGCTTTTCTCGCCACTATCCCGACAGGAAGCGCAGGAATGTGTCAGTAAAAACAACTGCTTTTTGTGGCACTATCCCTGCTGGAAAAGCAGGGATGTCTTGCTGAAAAACAAACACTTTTCTTGTTACTATACTGGCAGGAAATGCAGGGATGTCTCATAAAAACATAACCTTTTTATGGCTCTACCCTGGCAAGAAACACAGGGATGTCAACAATGGCTTAGTGTCTTTTCTTGCCACTACCCTAGACGGAAACATAGAAATGTCTTGGTATAAAACAACTCTTTTCATGGCACTATCCTTGCTGGAAAACCATCAATGTTTCAGTAAATGCCAACCGCTTTTTGTGGTACTATCCCTGCTGCCTAACAGCCACCAGGAACACAGCAATGACTCACTAAATCACAACCAGTTTTGGCGTTTGTCGATCTTAAACAGTGGTCTGCAGCTTGGCAGGCCAAGCCTAGGGACCAAACACTCCAAAACCCTAGTCCCCTCCACCTCCTGATGACTAAGTCAGCTCATGTTAGACCTAACTTTATAAACACTGATATGGTATGAAACGTGTTAATGTAACTCACTCATGATTTGTAGAAATGCCAACATGTTCTTCTGGCAACTGACTGTCTGCACACGTATACAAATAATTAGGATCGCAAGCAAAGTCCACTGTGATCTTGACATTTATAGCAAGCTTTTCTTTTTTAAATGTATTAAACCTTGTTAGTGCAGTAGCCACAGTCACACTGGACTGGATCAGAAAGTGTGAAAGCAGCCAGGAGAGAAGCCAGAGGAGCCAGCAGCTTCATGTTTGTAATAATCCACCGGTGTGTGGATGCAGAGTAACATGACAATTTAATTAAATTTATCAGGGTCAGTATAACAAGAGGCTTAAAATGAAAACTGATAGTGGAGACGGTTGTAATTCTATTGTGTTGCCTCCTCCAGATGGCACGACTCGTGTCTGTCTGAGTGAGTAAAGATAACTCTTTTCAAGCCAGAAGCAAAAGTAAAATCTGTAGTGTGTGCTGTGCATTATGGGAACTTTTCCATGCTGGTGGTTATTTCTAGGTTCAACTATGGAGGCCAGAAGCAAAGACATTGTCATTTTGAATGGTTAATGAGGAGAGTAAATGTCTTGATCCTCTGTGGATCTCTGCTCCGGGCAGTATTAAAAATTTAATGAGATATTTAATTGATAGCTCTGCATACCTATCTGACAAGGAGGCATGATTTCTCACACATGCAGGCAAGGCTTCAAATGACATTTCTTCCATTTTACGACACACCATGTGTAGCAGTGTGTAAAAACTGCTAGCATTACCCCCAATGATGGTGGGAAAGTAATCAGAAAGGCCATTTTGAATCCTTCATTTTGTTAATACCAGCACACAGAAATGCTTCAGAGATTTGGTGCGAGGAGCACTTAACTGAATTGAGGCAAATTCAAAGAAAGCATTCAGTCGGAGTCGCAGAGTGACAGTTTGATTCAGACGAAGACAGACAGAATGGTGTGGAGGAGAAACACTTGAGCTTACATTCAAGACAAACCTTTTACTTCCCAATTCGAGTTTCTCTCTTTACTTTACAGGTAGAAAACACACCATAATCCAGCGGTGAAATAAGTGCTCAAATATTTTATTTAAATATCCAATCTGTAGGATTTAGGGGGATATATTGTCAGAAGAGGACTATAATATAATAGGTATGTTTTCTCTAGTGTAAAATCACCTGAAAATAAAAATCCTTGTGCTTCCATTACCTTAGAATGAGCTGATTGTATCTACTTTGGGAGTGGGTCCTCGTTCATGGAGATCATCATGTTTCTACAGTTGCCCAGAACAGACAACCGAAACACTGGCTCTAAATAGGGCCATTTGCCTTTTTGCGTTTTCTGATTTCGCATCAGCCACCGTAGTTTGAAGCCCATCTGCAATGAGCAGCAGCGTAAAAACTCATTTGTACTGTGAAATCACTTTATTCAGCATTTTCACAGGTTCAGATCACCTAGTGTGTTTCTTTTGGGGAGAGAGAAACCTAATTAGGGTCCCAGTAAAAAGCTCCTGAAAGTCTTGACCTTAAGTTATCAGAGAAAAAAGGCGAGCACCGATAGCAGGTGCTGGGCTAGTGAATCAAAGGATATTACAGTTCCTGATATCCCGTTGGAAACTGATGCAGCACGGAGGTCGTCCATTTTATTTTCCAGTGCCTGTACAATGGTTAGCAGGATGCAAGTTCAGCTGGTGTCTGTTTCTTCCCCATCTTCCTTCATGTTTGCTGATTGTTACGTTTAAAAACATCGGGCCCTATTTAGATGGTCTAAAACGCAAAGCGCCAAGCGTGCAGTGCATGGGCGTGTCCCAGTCACTTGCTAGTTAGACAGCGCGTTTTCAGACTGTGCGCCATGGCGGAGAGTCTAAAAGCCAGTCAGAGTGTCACCTCTAATTCCCTTTAAAAGAGGCACGATTGGAGCGCAGAGCGGAGAGCTAGTTAGATGGCGGACCTACCAACTGGAAAGAGTGAGCGTTTTACAGCTGAGGAGACGATAAATGTATCTCTATATCGACTGTCCCGTCACATCTGATGTCAGATCAAAGGGGATTGGCACCGTTTGGCACGCGTAATGGAAACCCAACCTGATTTGATTAACACAGCTGCAAACTAATGAGTTCACATCCCTCTCAGCCAACCACAAACAGCCACAGCATCAGATAGGGAGTATATATTCAGCATCTGTCATCTTAGAAAAGTCAAAAGAAAAGAAACAGAGTGAGACTGCGAGAGAGAAAGAGAGAGAGCGCGTGCACGGGAGAAACGCTGTCAACAAATTGTAAATTATTCAATTTATTTTAACCCGGGAGGTTAGAGAGCCCAGCTCCCTCTCCAGCATCCTGAACCCCCCCGCCTGAAGGTGCAGGAAGGGCTGGTCCCGTGGCTGCACCCGGGCCCGTCTGGTCTGGTTGCGCGCGGGCTGCAGAGCTTCCCCCGGGTGCTCCTGGCTGTGTGGCAGGCTGTGCAGCCGCTGTGCATCCTCCTCCTCCTCTTCCTGACAAGATGATCTTCAGTTTTACGTTCTAAAAGCTTTTTTATTACATATACATTTGTAGCCTACTTGTAGGGCTATAAGTTTACGTTTTTAGTTCACAGAAGCTGGTTATTGTTGTGTTTATGTCATAATAAAGTTTATCAAACGTTTTCACATCTTTGATTTTGTGATTTACATGCCAAAATGATCACAACTCATTTGGGAAAAAGAAATTCATTTCACAGGCTATGCATCATCAGCCCGTGAAGGTCTGCTCGCAGTTCCATATATTCGGACACTGCTGGACCTCCCGCATTATGATAATCATTATTACTGCGATTAGATCGTTCTGATTAATGACTGACCATTAAGACGTGTTTCTGATAAATATTGTAATGTGCACAATAATAACCTTTCACAATGTAATCATATTTTTATTTGTTATCTTTTGCATATGTGTGGCTGCTCCATGTGTGTCTGAGCAGAGTGCACGTGTGTTGTGCACCCGCCTAGAGACGCATATTACTAACTTGTTTAACAGCGAAATACTGCGCCGTTGACTTTAGACCAGGTTTTTGTTGGTCACTCGCGCATTTGCTTTTTATGTCATCTAACTAGCAACGTGCCATGACTGCGCCTGACCACTCCTCATTTTTAGACCAACACACCCAGAGGAGCGCAAGTTCATTTGCTAGTTAGAGGACGAGGGCGCAGGGCGTTAAAATGACAACTGCGCTTGCATCTAAATAGCAATGACACTTGCGACATGGATTATGCGCCGTCCGCTTTAGACCATCTAAATAGGGCCCATCGACTTGACTAGCTAGCAGCTAGCTAGTTAGAAGTTGGCAGGAGGAGAGTTCACATACTGGTGGGGTGATTCCTCATTCCAATGAGTAACCGGCAGGCACACACCACCACGGTCCAAGCCAACCACAAAATGCATCACTAAGGATGCTTTCAGACCTAGAGCTGTCTTGCTTTGGTCTGAATCAGGGACTCATTTTGTTAAAAACTTGCATAATTGCCTAGAGTTGGTTCGTGTTCTCACAGCAGCATTTACAAGAGGACCAGATCAAATGCCTTGTGCGAGAAAGCTGCTCTTGAATGGTCAGAATTTCCATGTGGGAAAAACCAGGAAGTACAGCAAACGTTGAAGAAGAGTACACTTGCAAGATAAATGTGAGGTCTCAGTCCGGTTGTTTTGGTGCACACCTGAGTGTGATTGCTGTGTTCACCCCTGCACAAACGAACCACACTTAGGGGGCAAATTAACTTGAGTTCGACTGACCCAAACCCTTACAGACCCTTACACTTTCAAAATAGACATAAGAGCCTAAATATAGCACAAATTTAGCAGAGCTGACAAAGAGGCAGCTGGAAGCATTGCTCCAGTAAAGTACAAGTACCTCAAAATTGTACTCAAGTACAGTTCATCCACCACAGTGTGCAGTGTTTCTAGTGGTTTATTCAGTTTCAAGAGAGCAGTAAGTGAAAGTATCCTGGGATTCAGGGGAACATGGGAACCCTCAGTGTGTGAAGCCTCTCTTCACCCACATGTGTTACTATAAACAGAAAATCTCTTAAGTGCTCTTCCTCTCCACAGGAGGCTCAAAGGAGCCGTGGCTGCCATTAACTCGTTAGCAAACAAGCATAGATCTGCCAAGGGCCTTCTCTTGTGTTTGTCAGAATCTACAGTGCGACTCTAAATGTGACCTGGGTACATTTGGGTGACAGAAAATTAATAAAGTGGGTATTTTTAGATGGATTTTCTCTTCATGTGTAGGGTCAGGGACAAACTGCTCTCAAAAACATAATGGATCTCTCACAGGGGAAACACACTTGAAGGCTAAACTTAAATTTCATAGTCCATCATTTCACAACAACAATGGAGCGATGACTTTAATCTTTATATATCTTTCTTTGGTACCTTTTTAAAAGAAAGAAATCATATAACAGATAAACTGTGGACTTTATGATTTACTCTTCATTGCCCATATTTTAAGACAGAAAATTACTTGACACAAAGGCAGAACCATAGACTGTCTAAAATTATGTATGTAGCCTCTACGACGTCACTCATTGGTTTGTGAACTCATGCTTTAAATAACCTCCAGTTTGGCATTTTGGAGCTTTGGAGCCAAAAGTGATCATATTTGGACGAGAGGGTTGAGATAACCATACTGCTAGCTGATAGGTTGGTTAGCACAGTGCAATTAAAGCTATGGTTAACTGTAACCATGCTAATGTTAATACTACATTTCTGAAGCAAACAACCTTAAAATCATTTAAACCAAATGAACTTATGTGAAAAACCCTCATGTTAAAATGCTTAACTTTACAGCAGAAATAAACACGTTAACAGCCTAGTACAAAAAAAGTTTTTGTCTCTGTGGCTATTTTCCTCATTTATGACAACTGTATGAGGAGGATTATACTTGTGCAGCAGACCCTACACCATAGCCTATGCACGCCGTTGTGGGCATTTGTACTTGGGCATTGGTGTGTCTGTGTCACTCTGCAGTTACACATCAAAAACACTAGTTGGCTGCGGAGGTTTCTGTGAAGTGCTGTAGTGTGTAGTTGATTCAAAACACACATTAAACATGGCTTAATAGAGACAGTTTCAAACACAAGTACACAAATCAGCTTCACTGTAACTCGCAGCATTCACAGACAAACACTTGTCTTTATCTGGACACATTTTCCCCGCAAATGCAACATGCTAACGTTATTAGCACAAGCCTATGGCATTTTATATTGTATGAATTAGCCTAGCAGCTAGCAGACTTTTTTCTCTACACATATGAAGCCAGGGACAACAGCAACATTTAACAAAGGTAACGTTACAAAATTCAGCTCCATTACAACTCACAAGGTTCACTGACAAAACAACTGTCTTATACTGAACACGTTTTCCAAACAAATACAACATGCTAACGTTATTAGCACAAGCATATGGCATTTTACATTGTATAAATTAGCCTAGCAGCTAGCGGAGATTTCCTCTGCTCATATGAAGCCAGGATAAATCATACACAAGACTTAAAATGGAATATTTGTGGAGGCTTTATTGTCTTCACAATTTATTGTTTCTTATCTGTGAAAGTAAATAAAAGCTTTGTTTCCACTGAGGGAAATGGTTTCAGCTTACAGAAATAGGCAGGAGGTCTGCATCGCCACAACATGTAGTTACATTTCTGGAGAGCTGCACATCAAGTCACAATGCAGGGTATGGCGAAGGGTCTACATCAATGCAGAGCCTACACCGTAGGTACAGTGTCGATTTGACGCAGAAGTATAAACCTGCATTAACCATTTAAACGTTATTAAGGCTAAAAGCTACGCATAATTAAGGGCCTGGCGACTGACTGTTAGAAGCTGTCTGCAGGGCTTCACCACAGCCATTATTTTTATACAGTCTTTGCATGTAGCAGAGCACTATGGAGGACAACATGGAGAACAACAGTCCACTGAGAGATAGATTGTCTGTTGGCACTTTACAGGCACCTCCAAACAATCATACGTGACAGAGCCGTTGATTAGAGGGCGAAATGTTGGACATCTGTTTCTAATGCTTCTACATGTGAAAGCCATAGTTACTGATGTACAAGTTGGTACCAAAGAGACCCAAGCAGACAGTTTGGTAATGTCTGGACACACAAATCCGATCTGATCACCAGCAAATATCAATGCAGACAGTGTGTCTTAAAGATCTAATTTAAGAAACAAAGCTGATTTACCTGCAGTCTGAATGTAGCTGAAATGGATTTGTTGATCAAACTAATTAAAGACGAAGACACAGTTTTTTTGGAGTACAGTTTTTCAAACCTAACACCTGTGAGAGCAGCATCTGCCAAAACATATGAATAGGTGTGTTGTTAGAGTTGGTCCTTGAGGAGGAATCTATTTGAATATCTTTAAAACGGCAACACATTTGGGCAGCTAACTCATCTGCACCATTTTAAAATAAAAAATAAATAAATAAATAAATAAAAGGAAATAAAAATAAATCATCCAGGAAGAACTTGTTTCTCGCACAGCATCGGTACTGTTCGTTTCTGCCCTTGCTATTTCTGTCTCTCCACCTCTCAAACCTCCCAAAGCCTGAAAGTGAAATGAAAAAGAACCAGACAACCCAGATCGTTAGTTTTCACAACCCTGCCTCGTCCATTCCCCAAAACTATTACCCCAAGTCTGATAATCCAGTCTGATAAAAAGGAGATAGACCAAGAGTGAAGCGTGTCTCTGTTAGCTGTGATTACACAACAGCGTTATCCTTTCCTTGCCCTTTTGTCCCAGGTGATGTGCTGATGAGCTGCTTCTCCCTATAGGCACGCTATCTCTGCGGCTCCCCCATACAGAGGGTGCAGACAGCCAGATAGGATCATCTGCTGCCTGCAGGAGGCCCGAGCCACAAGCAAGACAGGGTGTTACTTTCACCAAGTGCACCTTTTGTCACGTTGTTTCAAGACCTGCTGTGTGTTTGAGGCAAGGAAGAATCAACAAGTGATGTAACAATGAATGGAGTCTGGAAAACAGAGTTTTTCAGAAATCAACTTTCATTATTTCAGGTTGAATTTCTTTTGGTGCTTCTCTCAACATTGTTCTTTTACCATGCAGCCACTGTAATTCACATGAGAGATGTTTGGCTTCTCAATATCTTAAATTTACAGTTATATTTTGAACAAAAAGTTGTCAGAATTTAAAGCCAGTCAAAAATTTCTTTGAAGTTAAGATGCAAATACAACAATTACTATTGACGTCAGGTACCTTAACGTCCATCGGCTATGGTCTGACAATGATAAGCCTTTGGGGACAATACTCAAGACTCTCTCTTCAATGACGTCACGTGTCACTGTTTATTGATCTCCATAAAAAGATGTTAATATAAGTTAATATAAACCTAAATCATCAGGCGATAGCAGATGGGTTCTGATATAGACCCTTTCAGGGCCGAAGTCACAATGATGCCATTTTATTAGGTGGAGGCAAAACCTGTCTCTCCCCCACAGGGCTGTAGGCTACATAGGAGTGTTAAAATGTGTTTGTCTTGTTGTGTTATTGGGAGACAGAATAGAAGGAGTCATGGCTCAAAACCAGCCGCCACTGCCCGTCAACAAAAACAAAGATGGTTAAATGTGATAAGACCAAAGGACTGGACGGAGGCCATCATCAAAAATGCTCACATGTGCAGCGCACACTTCATATCAGGTTAGGGAAAAAGTATTTCCTGTTGTAGGGATGAATAACGTAATGTGTATTAAGCGTTATCATGTCCACCTCATCAGAAACTGGGGAGGGATTAAGAGGAATATTGGATTTCTCCTTAATGCTAACTTTTTAGCGCATTAGCTAATGTTAGCTTCCATAGCAAAACAAACTGGAGGAAACCATTCAAGTGTTGTCCACACTTAAATGTGAGAGTTGTTGGTTGAAGAAACAGCGTTATATTTCTACATGAACTGACAAACACTTAAGTTAATCGCACAGTCACTCCGCTCAGCGCTCTGCTGCTCTATCTATCTATAACTGAACGGTACTTTCAGACAGCGCTCTGAATTTACGAATGGTCTAGCTCGGCCAGAGTGCACTCTGGCACTCAGAATGAGTATTTCTGACCTCACTCACATTATCTTCCTCCTCCATTGTCTAAAACAAGCTAACAGAACTTACTAGCTAGCGCTAGCTAATGTCTGCTGAGAATTATTTTGCCTCCAGTTAAGCCCCGCCCACAACAAAACTGTTTACTAACAGTAAGGGTCTATTTAGTTTCCTCTCCACACAGACTGTTTACCTGTTGCTCTAATGTGATTCAGCAATACTACTTGGACTACAAATGGACTACAAAGGGAAACCAGATTAGCGGCAGCAGCGGCAAAACATGCTGCAGTGTAGCCATGCTGGGCATATTCATGCCATCAATTTACATCCACAAAAAGTGCTTGTTTTTGCCGCTGACAGCTTCAGATTATTTTTTCAAGTTTCTGACAACGTTATCGAAAGGTTTGTTTAAGTCCATTTAAATAAACTGTAATTTTATCATCGTAAAACACACTTCAGTCAAAGTTGACAGGAACCAAATAAAACTCCCAAAAGCCATCTTGGTTTGTTTTTCCACTGTCCAAACAATCACTAACTCTGATTTGGTTGAAAGACACCTTTAATTCACCCTGTTAGATATGAAAATATGCTGCTCTATACACGCTAAAATTACTGTTTATTTAAATGGAGTCTGGTGGAACTGGTGATAGCAATTTCGGGACTGTTTCTAGTTAAACAAAAAGGATCTTACTCTTTAACAAAAGGGTCTATCTCTGTAGCGAACCCTGTTCGTAATGTTGTCAGACACACAATCTGAGCCTGTCAGTGGCAAAAACAAGCACTTTTAAAGGACGTAAATTGACGGTGAGAACATACCTCAAGTAGTTACATTGCAGCAGTTTGGCTCCATACTGGACCAGTTTCATCATTTGTTGTTTCCATTAGCCACAAAGAAACATGGGGAAAAGAGTCCAGGTTGAAAAATACTGAACCAACCTTTTAAATGCAAATTTAACCAACCAATTTATGTCACTTTAAAAATTGTTCAGTTTACTAATTAATTAAAAACTGAAAAAGCCTGTAATCATTCCCTTGCCACACTCCTGACTCTCTACATATGAGGGAGGAAACAGAAAATAAAGCTTCAATCAACCGACCACAGCTGTTAAAGGACCTGTGGTGGTTCTTTCTGAGTGAAATGATGATTTTCACATCACGTGTGTCCATCATAGCAAGTGCTGCACTTTGCACAACAGGTGTTACATAACCCAGCACATATTCACTCTTATGTAACCGCCATAGTGCATCTTAGCCTTGCCCTTTATTAATAACCACCCAGCCGACATTGCGCCTCAATACCTCCTTTATTAACCTTGAGAAAATAAAAAAACTTTGATGCTGAAGAAGAAGAGTCAGTCAAAGGAAGCTTCATTCATGGTTGTATTTTGTGTGTGGGCGAAGGTTTAAGAATAGGTCATCCGGTGTTGGTCGGGGGTTGTCAGTGTAGATAGACAGTAAAGTGCAAGTAGCTCTCCAGCCCTGTTTGTTTGGGTGTCTGTTGGCTTCTGTCAAATGCACCTCAGGATTCTAATAAAGTCGCGGAGGCCTTGTGACTTTATCGGGGATTATGTGTTCCTGTCTCGTCTGCTCTCCTCTCATGCGAACACATGAACGAGTTATTGTTGTCTCTTTTCTCTCTCGCTCTTTTGGGGATTATCTCATCAAGACGTTTATCTGCAGAAATGTCTGTAATTAGATCATAATTAGAAAAAAGTCATGGCGTTGTGTCATCGTGCTTCTTCTCGTTAGAGCTGAGAGCATCAATGTTTAACCAAGCTGACTGAATTTTATTTACAGCATTTAGATGATTTAACTCTCTTTAAAAAGAACGGGGAGGGGGACAATTAATGCCCATGTGTTTGCCGATGTGAGGTTATCACGCCACTCATCTTAGCGTGCCATCGGTTTATTCTCCAGAGGATCACACTTGGAGTTTGTCAAGCTGCCTGACACGCACTCTCCACATCCCTGCAATACCCACAACTGCGCCACCCACCAACCACGAGAGATTAACGCCATGGTTTGCTCTAAATTGTGTTTAATTATAGCTCAGCAAGAAGTGGGGGAGAGTCTCTCTCTGGTCAATCCTGGTATCTGTTGAACATCCAGGTAACCATGACAACAGCTCAATCAAAGACCAACACCGGTGAATTGTAGATGTCTGCACTTGAGTAATCTCCGGATGGAAGAGTGGAAATGATTAGATCCATAAAACAAAAAAGTATGATGTGTTCACTTTAACAAAGAAGAAAACAACAACAGAGGGAGATAATTGCAAAATCTGCTTTTGCACCTTTTACTATGCACTATAAATCAATAATTCATGTAACACAGTATTCAGACGCGGCTCTTGTTTTCTCAGGAGTCATATTTGGAAAGAGACGAGGGTGAAAGAGAAGCAGGAGGTGATTAGAAAATTAAATCACCTATGTGAAGACGGGGGAAAAAATCAAATGCCATAAATTATACAGCAACAGATTTCAGTCCCATCTCCTGGTAGGAGTGAAAGCACGACCACACAGTTATTGATTAGTTAATCTGAAAGAGAATATATTAGATGCAAGGCACACACACTCCTGTCTGGGTGTGGGAAGAAAGAGCATGTATACTTTTATTAAATGACCGTGATGTGTTCTCTGTCATCGGCCAGACTTTTAATTTGTTCACTTTCAATGGTAAATAAGGTGATGAAAGAAAAAGTGCATAAAGTCCTCATGTTCTTTTTCCTCTGAAAACTCAGTGAACACAACGCTCTTTGTTTCGACAGTCAGCTTAAGTGGAAAACACTTGAATAATCATCACTAACTTCAGATGAACCTCACTGATACCATCCCCACTGCATTGACTTTAATTAAAGAGATGTGACTGGAGATGGCACATTGGTTATCAAGATTACAGTATCCTGAGGTCAGACTTGCAATGTAGAGTGTTGGTACAGTAAAATCAGAAAGCACTGAAAATCACCTGTCAAGGATCAGTCTTGCCCAGCTGCTTCCTGAATTTGATCCAACCGTGTCAACCGTGTAATCCAGACCCAGCAACTGTCTTCCACTCATTTTGGGCATGCCCATGTATTGGGATAATTTTGAGGACAAGATTTTTCAAACAAGTGTGATAAGACCATAGACCCAGAGCCGCAGTCAGCAATATTTGGTTTGGCCTGAAGAGATCTGGGTCCCTCCCGAGCCAAGACCTGTGCTTTGGCTAGTTCATCATTGCTAGTCAGACGACTCCTTCTGTACAACTGGATGTCTAACCTGCTCCCTCTGTTTGGACGCTGGGTCAATGATGTCATGGCTCATTTGAAGTTGGAAAAGCTCAGACATACCACTCAAGGATCAGTCAATGAATTCTATTAAGTATGGAAACCATTCCTGGACTATTATAATAATATCTATACTTCAAGAAATGTGATTTAATGCCTATGTGTGTGCTTATAAAAGTATGGGATGTAATACTGCCCCCTTTTTTTTCTTCACTTGTTCGGGTCCATTTCTGCTGCTGTTAATTCACTTTCAATACCCGATAATTATCATCAGTCTATCTTGACTCTGTATATTTTGTATATTCATGTGTATTAAGTGTATTTAGCGGTGTTTATTTGTTTGTCCATGCAGACCAGTCTTGGGGCGGGACGGGGTGGGTTTGGATGCTGTGGGTTCAGAGTGTATATACTACTAAGTTTCTTGGTTGTTCTAAAAAAACAATAAAAAATAAATAAACTGAAAAATAATAACCTTTTTTGGGCCAGCGACCCCTCTATCTATAATCCAGGTCCCTTATTGCCCCACATCAGTGAAACTGTAGGCTAAATTTCAACCCTGAATATTAATGTTGATTGTTATTCTGTGTTATATCACTGAAAAACCAGATCTGATTAAACTGGACAGTAGGAATATCAGTATCACTTGTTGCCCAAGGAGCAAAACAGAAATAGAAATATCACAAACAGCACCCGATCAAAAAGTGTAATTTGGCCTCTGGTGCCAAAAAAGAAGCACGATATTAGCAATTTTGAGTGTGTTACAGGCTCAACTTCAAAACATCCTGCACATTCAAACCATTTCCCATGTGTGTGCTCTGAGAAGCTGAGAGAAAAGTTGTAATATTTCGAGAAAAAAAGGTCTTGCCCTGTGGTCTGCTGTGCATTATGATATTGCTCTGCTCATATGGTAGTATCCCCTTCACATTGCCTGACAGGCAGAGCTCTGTTTCAGACTCACTCTGGATGAGACTAAGCTTAGCAAAGCAAGCTGTGCACTGCTTTATATTGGAGGTGGGAAGCTGAAGATAGATCTAATAAGTCCCGTTCTTACTCTAAGTCTATAAAGCACTGTTGCTCGCAGTTTTCCAATGCGTCTTGCTCAAAAGTAGAATAGCTTTTGACTCTGATGCGGGTTGTAAGAATATGAGAGCGTGCCCGAAGCACCAGAGGATGCCATTCCATAGTAAACAATGAAAATTAAGAAAAACAGCCTTGTCTTTAGCAGACAAAGTCTTGCTTGGTACAAACAACTCCAATGATAAAATTGTGAAAAGAAGGCCGGCAAGAAGGCCAAAACAACCCCTTTCAAAAATATTTCTTCCCCGACCATATTGGAATGCCCCCTTTGGGTCAACACTGCCCCTGTTGAGAAAGGTACCATAGAACAAGCAAACACAAGCAAATCTATGCTACCAGGGTTCTAGAGTCCCAAGGACCTTTGTTCCCAGGGTCATATGTTCTTAATATCCTATGTTCCCAGGGTCCTATGTTACCAGGTTCTGATGTTTCGAGGATCCTATACTCCCAAGGTCCTATGTTCCCAGGTTCCTGTGTTTACAAGGTCTTATGTTCCCAGGTTTGTATGTTTCCAGGGTCCTATCTTCCCAGGGTCATATGTTCCTAATATCCTATGTTCCCAAGGTCCTATGTTCCCAGGTTCCTATGTTTCCAGGGTCCTATCTTCCCAGGGTCACGTGTTCCCAGGTTCCTGTGTTTATAAGGTCTTATGTTCCCGGATTCCTATGTTTCGAGGATCCTATATTCCCAAGGTCCTATGTTCCCAGGTCCCTATGTTTCCAGGGTCCTATCTTCCCAGGGTCACGTGTTCCCAGGTTCCTGTGTTTACAAGGTCTTATGTTCCCAGGTTTATATGTTTCCAGGGTCCTATCTTCCCAGGGTCATATGTTCCTAATATCCTATGTTCCCAGGGTCCTATGTTTCCAGGGTCCTATCTTCCCAGGGTCACGTGTTCCCAGGTTCCTGTGTTTATAAGGTCTTATGTTCCCGGATTCCTATGTTTCAAGGATCCTATATTCCCAAGGTCCTATGTTCCCAGGTCCCTATGTTTCCAGGGTCCTATCTTCCCAGGGTCACGTGTTCCCAGGTTCCTATGTTTACAAGGTCTTATGTTCCCAGGTTTATATGTTTCCAGGGTCCTATCTTCCCAGGGTCATATGTTCCTAATATCCTATGTTCCCAGGGTCCTATGTTTCCAGGGTCCTATCTTCCCAGGGTCACGTGTTCCCAGGTTCCTATGTTTACAAGGTCTTATGTTCCCAGGTTTGTATGTTTCAAGGATCCTATATTCCTAAGGTCCTATGTTCCCAGGTCCCTATGTTTCCAGGGTCCTATCTTCCCAGGGTCACGTGTTCCCAGGTTCCTATGTTTACAAGGTCTTATGTTCCCAGGTTTGTATGTTTCCAGGGTCCTATCTTCCCAGGGTCACATGTTCCCAGGTTCCTATGTTTACAAGGTTTTATGTTCCCAGGTTTGTATGTTTCCAGGGTCCTATCTTCCCAGGGTCATATGTTCCTAATATCCTATGTTCCCAAGGTCCTATGTTCCCAGGTTCCTATGTTTCCAGGGTCCTATCTTCCCAGGGTCACGTGTTCCCAGGTTCCTATGTTTATAAGGTCTTATGTTCCCGGATTCCTATGTTTCGAGGATCCTATATTCCCAAGGTCCTATGTTCCCAGGTCCCTATGTTTCCAGGGTCCTATCTTCCCAGGGTCACGTGTTCCCAGGTTCCTATGTTTACAAGGTCTTATGTTCCCAGGTTTGTATGTTTCCAGGGTCCTATCTTCCCAGGGTCATATGTGCCTAATATCCTATGTTCCCAAGGTCCTATGTTCCCAGGTTCCTATGTTTCCAGGGTCCTATCTTCCCAGGGTCACGTGTTCCCAGGTTCCTATGTTTACAAGGTCTTATGTTCCCAGGTTTGTATGTTTCCAGGGTCCTATCTTCCCAGGGTCATATGTTCCTAATATCCTATGTTCCCAAGGTCCTATGTTCCCAGGTTCCTATGTTTCCAGGGTCACGTGTTCCCAGGTTCCTATGTTTACAAGGTCTTATGTTCCCAGGTTTATATGTTTCCAGGGTCCTATCTTCCCAGGGTCATATGTTCCTAATATCCTATGTTCCCAGGGTCCTATGTTTCCAGGGTCCTATCTTCCCAGGGTCATGTGTTCCCAGGTTCCTATGTTTACAAGGTCTTATGTTCCCAGGTTCCTATGTTTCAAGGATCCTATATTCCCAAGGTCCTATGTTCCCAGGTTCCTATGTTTACAAGGTCCTATGTTCCCAGGTTCCTATGTTTACAAGGTCTTACGTTCCCAGGTTTGTATGTTTCCAGGGTCCTATCTTCCCAGGAGAATATCTATGCTCCCAGGGTTCTATGGTCCCAAGGACCTTTGATTGCAGGGTCATTTGTTCCCAGAGCACTACATTCCCAAGGTCCTGTGTTCCCAATGTCCTATTGGTCCAAGGTCCTATTCCCAATAACCTATGTTCCCAATGTCATGCAGAACATGGGAATGTAGAACCTTGGGAACATAAACCCCAAGCTAACATAGTACAATATTACACTGCCATATTCAGTGCTGATGAAAACGTTTATTATATCCTATTGTCCTTGTTGTTTGTTATTTTCAGCTGAGACAATTTGAAAAACCTTGCACCCCCTACCAGCTGGTTAAGAGGAGTGAGGAGTCAGCAGTCAGTGACGGTATAAAACAGTCAATAAAACTGGCTTACCAACAATTGGGAATCGTTGCAACCACAAGAGGTCCTTGAGCATGCACAAAATATAAGGCTGATTGGACCAGTAGTTTGAGGCATTAGCTGCAGACAGACACTCCCACACACACACACACACAACCAAATGCATGACCCCTCCAGGCTTTGACCTGGTGGAGATAATAAAAATGATTAAAATATATACTTCTTAAACAACATAAATGTTTCTCCTTCAGATAGTAATCAACAATGTCCAACTTCATCCCACCAGACAACATAAAGCGGAGTATGCAAAGCTAATGCATATCAATGATCTCCAAATTCACTACACATACTCCACATACTTTGTAATTCTATATGTTTGAGAGAGTTAATGAAAGAGGAAAGGTGGTACTTTTTTCATTTAAAAATTAGAGCACCTGTTCGAATGCCACAGCCTTCCAAAGATTCATTGTTTCCTCTTCATGCTGGGAGAATAAGATAATAGTAAAAGGAACAAGATGGAAGAAACAAAGAGAGTCCATCAGTGCCATGTCTCCTGCGCAGCTATTCAATAATTAAACATGAGGTAATGAATTACCATACTGTCAAATAAAGTCAGTGGTTGAGGTCAGAACCACAGGGATGCAAGATATATGTTCTTGTAAGAGAAAATGTCTTCACAGAGCTGCTCATCTGAAAGTTGTATTTACAGGCTTTGGGCTGCAAGTACTTAGAAAACACTGAAACAAATCTGCGATAGCGAGACCCCCTCACAGTTTTAAGAGGTTTTGAAGAAGCAAATTACACAAATGAGTCCTTTGAAATTAGTAGATTACCTCAAATGCCTACCATTAAAACTTCACCAACCACTACCTTTTCTTTTGTCAGACCTCCCAAGAGAGTCTTTTTGCTTTACAGCTTCTGTGCAGCAGATATTAAAAAAGGCACTGTTCTGAGGACCTTGCCTTGTTCAGTAATGAGTATAATTGAAGCCATGGATCCAGATGGCCCCAGTGGCCTGAGCTCCACTGTTAATGTGAATTAATTGTGACTATAGTGAGCAACCTCTGGTTAAGATAATGACTTCACCTGAGGGGTCCTGAGTGGCAGTGAGGCAGAGGTAATTGTTCCGAACATCCCAGTGAGGCGCTCTCAGCATGATCAGCCACCGCTTACTCCGAGTGCGTACGTGGTGAGAGTGTGTGTATGTGCGCGCCCACTCCAGCGTGAGACAGAGATTAAGAGGAGGAAAGACTGACACCAAATGAATTCATTCTGGGGTTTATTATAGAACAGAACACTGTGAACTTTGAAGAAAATTTACAGCCAATTAAATTTTATATATATATTTGTTTATTTGGGAGGGACAATGTCCATCAATGAAGTTGGTTAAGAAGCAAAATTATCTTTAAAGAGGTAATTAGTACCTCCTCCAAGGAGGTTTTGTTTTTGGCTTGGTTTGTTTGTCTGTTTGTCAGCAGGACTAGAGAAAAACTACTGGCCTGATTTTTATGATATTTGGTGAAGTGGTGTAGCATGGGCCAAGGAAGAATCCATCAAATCGGAATCACAGGGCTAATACTGCTCTGCCCCTCCCGTATCATCTGAAACATGGAAGTAGCTACATGCCCATTAGCCCACAGCGTCATTAACAGGCGGCTTGCTCAGTGTGTGACGTGCACTTGTAGATAAAATATAGGCCTATATTAATGAAGGTTCATTAGTACGGTTTTGTATTTCTCTGTAATGTAGCACAGTGTTAACAATGTTACTGATACTATTCTTTCTCACACCTTCAACTCAAACCATTGTGTTGCCCCGCCCAAAATATATAGTTTAATATTTAAATTAATATCGTAAACATGCGGACGACTAGTCAACTCATGGCCCTAAATAATGACTATTGGTCGACTACGAAAATTATTAGTCAGGGGCAGCCCTAGCTGTGGTAGCATATTGGTAGTACTGCTACTCAACTCAAGAGTATTAACCTATAGAGAGACATGCATAACCAGTCAAAAATATTATGGTGAGTAAACAGATCAACAGTTAACCACTGACATCCCCATGGCCCAAAATGGTGGACCAACATACCACAAAGGCAAAAAAAAATTCTTACGGATATCCAATGTTTTTCAAGACATGTCACTAAATCTTTGACTTACTTCATACATATGGTCCCTACGAGAAAAAGATAGAAATGATAAAAGACATCAAAGAAAAGTATTGAATATCACATGGAGTATAATATTCTGCTTTCCCCTATGTCGTAGATGTAAAGCTGCGTAGTTGCAGGCTTAAAATATCTTGTGATTAATAAATGATCAAACAAAAAAGAAAAAGGAGTTTGATTCCAACGATTTCTCATTAAAATAACTTAATTGAAACTGTGTTAGATATGGCATGAAGTGAAAGAACAAATATGAGCCCCTCTACAGAAACCTGCTGTGACAAACACGTCTGTAAGCATTAATGTGCAAGGCATCATGGAGTGAATGTATGTTGGACAACTCATTATTTATATAAAAATATACAGGGGAAAACAGGCACCATAGGTGGAGCTGATAGGACTGGGAGCACGGTGGTGAAAGATGTCTGACCGTTGTGGATGTGGGCGCAGACCTGGCAGTTAACCTTTAAATGGCCTAATTAAACCAAAGAGCCATTAGGTAATCCGTGATTAAATCAGACTGGGTCCATGAGGGGAAGGAGAAACGTCTTTAACAGGTTAACCACAAATCAGACTTTTTCTTTAACAGAAGGCTATTAGATGCATTTCATTCCCACTTCCAGCTTAATTGGTGAAATTGCGTGTCAATTTATTTACAGTTAAACTTTGCTGTGAAAGCATAAACAAACACTTTCCATTATACAGCCTCTGTTTTAATACAATGGGGCCATTACCAGCGGTGGAAGATGTACTCAGATCATTTACTTTCTCCAGATGTCATTATGCAGAAAAGCTCCTTTAACTGTGTTTAATTATTATAGAATCTTATATTTATCAGCTTTTGTTACTATTGAACACATGGCAGAGCATTTTAACGTTGGAGTTCCTCAATGTAGATCCAATTTTAGATACTACTGGGTGGTTCACCTGTATATGGTACTTTTAGCCCAGTTTCCACCAAACTCTTTCAGTATGGTGCCTTTGGAACCAGCAGTAACCCTTCAGACATGGTACCTAGACCCTAGTGTTTCCACCACAAACAGTGCTCTTAAATGTGGGCGGGGTTGTTGTCACTCACTGCTCCGTCCAGCACTCACTGTATTTCCTCCTTTATCAGTCTGCACCTTGTCTATCGTCCACAGAACGAGGCTGCACGCCGACATTTTTTGAGAACAACAGGCAGTGAGAGTCTCTCTACACGGGATATTTAAATATAGCAGGTTTGTGCATTTAGTCCTTCTCAGGCAAGCTCAAAGGTTTAGTGTTGCTGTAGCCCACAGGAACAATGATCCATGACACTTTTTTTTTTTCTCCAAGTGAGGATTGGGATATTTGCCATCCCGGTCGAAATTAATATATATAAACGCTTGAAGATCCGCTCATTACTAAAAGCGTCTGTCATATGAAAACTGAAGTAATGGTCAAAGTTGTCACAGTGAAATGTAAGGTGTGTTAATTGAAAAATCAGCGACAACCTTGGAACTTCGATAACCATTAATCCAAGCTTGTGTCTACTGAATATCACTAAAGATATCAAAGATGTCAGGGTTAAACATTTGAAGTGGCTAAAAGTTGCCATTACTACTGCTAAAAGGGTAATATTGAGACACTGTTAATGTAAAACATTGGGCTCTAGTTTCCTGGTGCAGCGCAGGGTGCTAGCAGAGCTAGTTTCAAGCAGCGCAACCCGAGGCGCGCTCAGTTTGGTAGTTTGGCAGACCAAGGTGCGCTGAGATGGGTGTGGCGGTGCAGCAGGGGGAGGTGTCGACAGATCCAGCTTGGCGCAGTGACAGTTTCGTGCCAAAAGGCTTCGCCGAAGGTGCACTAAAAGCTCACCAGCTGAAACCAGGTCTACTGTCAGCGCAGGGGAAGCGCAGCCGGTGTAAGCCGAAGTTTGGCTGACCGGCGGACAGTGCGCACACGTCACCAAAACCTCACAGGCAGGTTTCCAGAATGTCAGGCACATTAACGATGCAATAAACCACTATTCAATGCAACTATCTGCAATCAGCACATAAATGTATCTCTATATTGACTGTCCCGTCACATCTGATGTCAGATCAAAGGGGATTGGCACCGTTTGGCGCGGCGCATTTAAGGGCGAGGAGAGGGGCTCATTTGATTGGTGTGATGTGTGTTAAAACCCACTCCACGCCTTCTCTCCTCCCTCTTTCCAACTTTCCAAAGTAGGAGGGACAGAGGTGGGAAAGAGGAGTGCCAAACTTGCAAAATCAACCTGGCCACACCCAGTTGGCGAAGCGCAGGTGCGCTGCGCCTCCGCTGCACCCGGTCTGTGAAACTAGAGCCCATTGTCTCCTTTATGGCTTTGTTAAATCTCAGCTAATGTAGATTTTTGCATTATGCATATTGTCTATATGTTTTTTTTTTGAGCTTTTATTTTCTTATCTTTATTATTACTTATATATGTGTGTATATGCATATGTATTTTTTTAATTAATTTATTTATTCTTTTTTATTTATTTATTTTAATTTATTTTCTTTTTCTGTTCCGGTTTACCTGCTTTTGTTTTTTTTATGTCCATGTTTTGAATATCTCTCCTTCATAATATTTTTATGTAATTTTTGTTAGATCAGATGTACACACTGCTTGTAATTATCATTTGGTTAGTCATTGCTTTAAAAGGAAACAATAAAAGACGAAAATGTAAGAGGAAAAAAAAGGTGTGTTAATTGATTCATGTCATTACAAGTAAACATTCCACCTTAAAAGTGAAGAAGAAGAAGAAGATGATATTGGCCAATCAGTAGCCTAACAGAAAGCTATTACCAGATGACTACCTGGAGCAGTGACAACAGCGCATTCTGACACCAAGGTTCCTTCGGTATAGTGGGAGAGCAGTGTTGGGTGTGCTCGTTACAGTTATATATTACATTTAAGCAGTAACGAAGTGATTTAATGAATTACTTTTTAACATGATTTGGGGTGGTACTATTACATTTACAACCTCATGGAACACGCTACCACCTGAAATTAACTGTTTACTGCCACCAGAAAAAACATCCGCCGAAGGATACTCTCTATTGTCATATCATTACAGACCAAGTTACAGAAGGGAGCAGGTGATTGGCATACAGTATCTAGGTGTGTGTTATCATGTTCACAGCATGACACTGAGTTAATTGCATGCTCTTATTGCATAAAAGTTATTTCATTTTCTTACTTCAACTACTGCTTGAGACTGAGCACTTCACTCCCTCAGTTTTTAGTATTTAAACTGATCACTGTCGTCTCATTTCAAAACGTATAATGAGTGTGGATGTACCGCTCTCAGGAGAGTGTAAACATAAGAAAATAATCCTTTGTCGTGTCGCTGAGACTTTTAAATCTGCCAAATGGCACTTGCAGCCAACAAATCCCAGCTTCAGCGGCATCAAGTGTTGTGAGAATAATTAACACAAACAGCCTTTTTAGGGAGCGTGCTACGGGGGCAAGCCAGGGTGTCATTAAACTGTTAAGTAACAAATTGATCCAGCCTCACACATTGTGCCTTTGTGCTTGACACAGCCAGGCAAGTCAAGAAATACTGACAACAAACAAGAGCAATCATCACGCTGCACTCAGTCAACTGGTAGAAGTAAAAAGCAGCCAAGAGAGTCTACAGACATGCTGAGCTCTTTAGAGACAAACCCCGTGTAAGTGTTTCTTTGTGCTTCTCTTCTCCACAATCAGTGTGCTTGACATTCACAGAGGACTGGCTCTCTTCGCCAAGTTGTGCTGATGCATTCAGATTTCTGATGTATTCTCACTGTCTCCAAAATAATCAATTACGGCCGCAATTTCAGTGTTGTGTGCTGGCTGTGTTTTGTTTTAGGCAGCAGCGCAGCATGCTGGAAGCCACCCATGTTCCCGCTCATGAATGTTAATGATTAAATCATTTCTCACTCGCAGGCTCCCTTAATGTCAGCCAACGTACCAGACCATGTTCTTAAAGCATGTCTGTCGCCACAAGGCTCCTCGGCTGCCCGCTTTCACTGAAATATCATCACAACATCGTAACAGTGGAGATGAACAGCTTGCTTTTTAATTTGATGTTAGTTAGTTTGTTTATGCCAAAAAAACCCTGCTGGTGATTCAATCCAAACAATATTCTTCTTTTATCTGCTCTGCTTGATTTAACTAGAAGAGACACTCCACTGTGTCAGCTGTTTACCCTCTTGCATAAGTAGGGTTCGGCAATATGACTGTGTAAACCATGCAACGGTAGAAATGTGTGCACTCGTAGAGGTTCGGCGATCACGTTTCTACCATGGGAGCTATATGAGGCAGGAATGTATAAAGAGAACAGGATACAGTGTTGGATGTGGGCCCTTGTTCATTCCTATAAAAGTTGCTCAGTGGTGTATGACACCAAAGAAGTTTGACTTAAGGCCCTTGCACATTCAAGGTCCATTTTTTTTCATCCGAAATAGTGGCACGACCTCACATTGTGTCAAATACATTTGCACACTGAGTCCGAAACTTTTGTCCGTCATTAAAATTTTCGGAACAGGTTTGTTTTTCTGTAATTTTCGAGCCTGGTCTCACTCTGAAGATGTCAAAATCTGGTTCTTGGGCAGTGACTTGTGGCGTCAGAAACCAACAAAAAAGGGGTCCTTTCACACTGGCGTGATACACAGGTGATTGCCGTTACATGGCACTCAGCGGCGTCAGGGAGAAATGCGGCAGGACAAGGACAAAAGTTAAGGCGGCACAAGTCTGAGTAGGGTGGATGGGAGTTGTGGATGGGTCCAACAAAACACTGACTTTCATCCGAGAGAGTCGTGTAAGATTCTTAAGCTGAACCCTGTTCATTCATTCATTCATTCATTCATCTTCTAACCGCTTCATCCTCTTGAGGGTCGCGGGGGGGCTGGAGCCTATCCCAGCTACATCGGGCGAGAGGCAGGGTACACCCTGGACAGGTCGCCAGACTATCGCAGGGCTGACACATAGAGACAAACAACCATTCACGCTCACATTCACACCTACGGACAATTTAGAGTTACCAATTAACCTAGTCCCCAATCTGCATGTCTTTGGACTGTGGGAGGAAGCCGGAGTGCCCGGAGAGAACCCACGCTGACACGGGGAGAACATGCAAACTCCGCACAGAAGGGCTCCCACGCCCGGGATCGAACCGGCAACCCTCTTGCTGTGAGGCGAGAGTGCTAACCACCGCACCACCGTGCCACCCTGAACCCTGTTCTTTATTCCTAATGTAGCGTTCACACCGGGTGCGAGTGAAGCGAATTACTCGCTCGTAACGCACGTTACGCGAGTTTGGACGCTGGACCAATTTGTTAAGTCGCGTTATCGCGTCATTTGCGCGAGTAGCAGGGAAGCCGGCTGTGCTAACTGGAGCTAAGCTAGTGCTAACGTTCATAGTACAACCATTCTGCAAACTAATTAAAGACACACATTTACAGAACTTACCAAGTAGACCAGTCTCCTCGGCGTCTTTCACCCAAGCCTGCTCCTTTTTGTTGCGGCCTCTGTAGAGTAGACATGTAGTATCATATAGCTCCGGGTAGCCACTGACAACCATGGCTGAGATAACCACCATCGCTGCTTTGTACCTGCTCTGGAAGTCCCAGATGCGTTGGAGGGCCAAACGCTGTCGTTTTTGGGTTCACTCTATCCTGCAGAAGTGCATCCAGCTCGGCGGGTTTCACCACCTCCTCCAGAAACTCCGTCTGGATGATAGCCGCTTTCAGCGGTACTTCAGGCTGACTGGGGCCCAGTTTGAGGACCTGTTGGCGAGGGTTGGCGCCAGGATCTCCCGGCAGGACACCAACTACAGGCGCTCCATTTCAGCTGCGGAGCGTCTGTCCATCTGTCTCCGGTGAGTAGCAGTTTATTGTTGTGTCAACAACTGGACGTTGTTGACACATGCCAGTGACGTTGGGAGAATGTCAATGCTGATTGGCTTTTGCGGCACAGCTTCACGCGAATTCGCCTCAAAAGTTCAATATTTTCAACTCGAGCGAGAAAAAACTTCCATTTGGGGTGTACCGACATAGTGTGACATAGTGCTTTTATTTTGAAAGAGACTGTATATAAATGTTAATTTTACTGTGAAAACAGAAGTGTATCTTGAAAGAAGACAATGCATGTAACAGGCAGAACTTGACGGGGTCTGCCCATTGGTCCGACATCCCATTGTTCCGACCATATTAAACCCATTGTTCCGAAGTCCCGTTGTTCCGAAATCATCATGATGCCCTGTGGTTAAGGTCTGGTTAGGTTTAGGCACAAAAACCACTTGGTTAGGGTCAGGAAAAGATCATGGTGTGGGTTAAAATGAAAAAGAAAGTGACAAACACATAAGCCGTGAGCCTGCTTCGCCTCAAGCCTTTCCCAGCTCACCCAGAGCCAGTCACAGCACACCATCAAGGCAGAAATACGCCCGCCGGGAGCCCTTCAGAACTTCAATAACCAACACACCCAGGGTACCTTTCACATTGTATCTGGACGTGGAAAGTCCATGACCAAACATCGATATGTGACGAGGTCGGAGTGAGAATGTGTGGTTTTCCGCACCTGTCAGAGCCTTTAGAGACGTTTGACCAAGAATCAGTGAAGAAAATGCAGCAGCGGGACACAGTTCGATTATTTTAAACCATTTCTTGTACTGTATCCTGATATATAACGTTACCCTGATATAAAATTACACATACAGTACCATGATTTAAAGTTTTGTCCATGTCGCCTGCCCTTCTTAGTAAGTAGATAAAACTGAACATTGTGTACCCTCAGTCAGAGATATGAACACTTTCACACTGCCATGATGGTATCTGGCCCCCCTGACATTTACCATGACATTTGACATTCTCAGTCTCTGTCCTTGTACAACCCAACACACAGCCTTTACTTCAACAGTTCTCAGTACTCACATAATTCATACGTCTCTACTGTCATCACTGTGTGAAATATTTTCTGTTGAATGCACTACTCTCAAACCTTAACAATCTTACATTAAATGCAAATTCACATTTGGTATCCTGTATATTACACCACTGCCCTTTCCTGATCTCATTGTTGAGCCGGTTATTTACTGATGTGTATCAACACTGTGTGGAAACAGTGTTATTTGCCAAAACTAACTCTCGGTGAGTTGCCAACCTGGAGTGGTTGTAATTTCTTTTATGAATATCAAGAAGCAATTTAAATTCTACAAGTTTTAAGATTAATATATTTTGTACATGGTACCTAATATCAAGACATTTAATAAACAATAAAAAGTTTACATTGTACATTTATGCAAACCACAAAAACGTTTCATTTGCAAGTTTCACACACATCAGCGTTTCTACAGTTACGTTATATATGAACTGACCTTGTCATTTGGAGATGGAGAGGTTGGTGGATGAAGTATGACCTAGGTGAGATGCCTGCCAAGCTGCAGACCACTGTTCAAGACAAAAAGAAACAGTTATAATTGAGTGAGTCATTGCTGTGTTTCCAGCTGCTTTTTAGGCTCCAAACGTGGGTGTTTTGTAGCAACCTGTTGTTGTTTTTCCAGAAGGGATAGAGCCACAAAAAGCAGCTGATTTTTACTGAGACATCACTGTGTTTCATGCTGGGGTAATGCAACAAATTTTTTTGTTTGTTTCTGAGATATAGTTGCTGCTCCAGTGGGGACTGTGCCCCAATGACCAGGTTTTTTAAGCCAAGCCATGATATTTGACTAACTATTACCAAGTTGTTTTTGTGTCTAAAAGCCCTGACACACCACGCTAGTCAGTAGAGTTGTCCAGAACCATTACCCCAAGTCGGCCCCTGTCAGTTTTTTTTTTAACGCTGATTCAGTATGTTGAATTAATGACAGCAGAGCCCATTTGTGAAAATAATCGCTCTGATTGGAAGCTCAGTTCAGCACACAAGAAGAGAAACAGAAGTGAGGAAAGTAAACAAAAGAACTAAAGACCAAAAACAAACTCTCTCAGGCAATCCTAGGTGCTTGATTTGATGCTGTACTTCTTGTAATAAACCTTTCTGTATACAAGCAAGACGGTGTCAGCGGAGTCTCCTTCATCACCTTCACATCATCGTTATTTAATAAAGAAGACAGTCTTCCAGTTTCCCTTTTTGAATGACAAAAACAGAATACCACCATCTAGGCACAAATCGCATATGCTTGTTGGCCATCAGCTGTAGTCTCTGCGGTGTGTTCATGTGCAACTTTTTGGCCGAGACACAGGCAACGTGTTGCAATGTAATGGTCGGCTTTCGTTACAGCTGGTTCTTTAAAGTCGGTTTGGTTTGTCTGGGCCTTAAACCTAACCAAATGTTAACCACAGGGGAAATGTGGTTTTTAGAAACTAGGTTGAGATTTCTCACTATTCTTTCACTTTATAGACAAAATTATTTATCAGTTATTTCATTTTAAATGTCCTTCACCTATCAGTCCAGCTTTTACTTCATTTAACAATAATAACACCATTTCCCTAAACTTCATTAAGTAGTTTTTGTCACCTAAACCAGTGGTTGATTAAACTTTTTGTGCCCATGGCACACCAAAGGGTAAGCCAAAATCCCACAGCACACTTGGATCGGCATTACGCCATTTGAGAAACACTGACCTAAACTCATAAAGACATTAACCAAAGACGTGGCTGATCGGGAAACACTCATATTAGTTATCTGGTAAATCTCAGTCAGTTGTGTCCTTATGACAACTTGTTGTTCCTGTGGCTTGTAGGACCCAAATTGAGAACAAGCTGTAATATTTTCCATATTTCATCTTGACCAAACTTGTGTTGATCACAATGCAGCGCAGTCACAATTACAATGTAAATGTGCCCTTAGGGGATAATTGCAGATTCACACTGCTACGAGGCACAGTTGGTGTTCTACATTTTCTGTTTCTTTCTTTGTGCTTCTCAATCTCAACAAGGCAACAGAAAGAGTGGGCAGTGCTTTTTTTTGTGTTTGTAAGTTGGCATTAACATAATCACGCACTAACCTTCCATCATCCAGCCCCTCCCTCCTTTCAGCATTCCAATTATGAACCTATAGCTGCCATTAAATGCATTTTAAAGTGGAGCTGATTTTCCAACTGGTACTCAAAAGTCCCACCAGGCACAAATGCTGTTTATTTCTCTCTACAATACTCTCAACATAAACGGAGGACATCAACTCAGACACAAAGTCAATCTCCCAGACAGTTTACTGACAATATGTGGTGTTGTCTAGGAGACAGCCCCTTATGGATTCACGTCCCTCATGTCAGAGGACCTAAGGCTGGGAATAAGCTGCCATAGGAAATAAAACACTGATGGAAGTAAGTGTGCTGAATGCACAAAAGCGCCTCACCAAAGGTCGATGCAACGTTTGGCATGGAGTCAGGTATAGATATTGATGTTATCCACGGCTGCAAAATGCCACAGGTGTCTTCTAATCAGATGTTTTAATTGTCCCTCTGTGTCCTAAAGAGCACCGTCCTGTTACATGATTACATTATAGTCCTGGCTGTATGCACATGTGTTTCGTATCAGTCACATGATGTTGAATTGAGTCTGCTTAGCCAACTCTGATTCAATACGGCAGCTGATTATTTTGTCCTTCTGTTGGTTAATTCCTGGTTCTGGAGGTCTACCAAACAGCTCTCTGGCTGTAGCTTCATGATGTGGGTACAATGGTAGAAAAAAAGGTAATATGTCGCTCCTATGAAAGAGTGGGCACAAATTAATCTATAATCAGAAACAAACCAGAGTGGGCGGAAGTGAGGACTTTGTGTACATACACTGCTGTGTAGTCACTGCAACACAAACTAGAGTCTACGGCTGCACAACAAATTGAAATTTTGTCATTTCTGTAGGAATAAACATTCAGTACTTCTATCTTCTCCACTGTGATCATTTGTTGCTCTCCTGTTTTATACTTTAAGTTAAATGTCTTTGATTTGGGCTGCTGGTTGTCATTTATTCTTGAGAATTGGGACAAAACTTATTTTGGGATGGGTTTGATTTTTACTCTTCAATGAGGCTGGGAAAATATTTTTTTAAAATATCAAAGTCTTGAATATTAAAACTTTTTTAAAATTTACTCTCTGTACTTATTTTATGGTACGATTTTCATCTATGTTCTTACTCGTAAAAATTCATTTTAATCAAAATTAAATTTAACTAATTAACTAATAATTCTCTTTTTATTGGTTTAATTAATTAATCAAAACAAATAAATAAAAGGGAGGGGGGGTAAACTTATCCTTATTATTTTTATTTTAAGATTATTGGTTTGAGCTTTCGCCTTTAACGAACAGGACAGTGTATTAAGTGTGAAAGGCGGAGAGGGGAGATGACATGCAGGCCAGAATTGAGCCTGCAAGAAGCCTAAAAAAATAATCTTTAAAAAAAATAATAATAATAATTTTATTAATTTAAGACCCCCCCCCCCCCACACACACACACACACACTTTATTTATTAATTTATTTATCTTTAATTAAATAATTCATTTTTATTTTTCTCTTTATTTTTTTTTTAAATTTTTATCATTTTTTTATTTTTCATTTTATAAACCAAAACAAGATAATTACAGAAAAAACTAATTAAAATATATATAAAATATAAAATATATATATTTATTCATTTCACAGCAGTCCTGGTGAGGAGCCATTTTAATGCTAATTAAAATCACAATCACAAACACAATTTTTATTTAGTTTTGATTTAGAAGGGCTACAGAGTTGAGAAGTCATGGTAGAGACACACCAGATAGCAATATTATTAAATTAATTTATCAAAAAGTAGAAAGGTTACCAGTACATGAGTCCTTCTGATAAAGATAGCTCCTTTTAATTCTGATTAAATTAAGTTTTTAGAGAAATCTGACATCTTTAAAGGGTCAACGTTTTCACAGAAAATTATATTCTAAAACAAAGATGATCAAAGCTCCAGCTCATAAAACACAGGCATGTCTCAGGATCTTGACTCGGACTAGAAAACATGACCACATCACACTAATCCTGGCTTCTCTACACTGGTTACCTGCTGCTTTTAACATTGATCTTAAGATTTCATTGATTACTCACAAAGCCCTGAGAGGCCTCGCTCCAGGTTATATAACACATCTTTTATTGCCTTATGATCCTCCTCGCACCCTGAGATCCTCAGATGTATCTTTTCTTGTCGTTCCGAGGTCTCAATTCATTCACAGAGGCGACAGAGCCTAGAGGTGATCAGGGCTGCAAACTCTCATCTTTTAAATCACGTCTGATCTTAACTGCTTCATAACTGTGTGTTTTACTCTGTTTTGTTTATTTTGTTTTTATTGCTTTTATCTTGTTTTATTTGCTTTGTCTTTTATTAGGTTTTGTAAAAATTATTATTTCATTATCATTACAGTACATTTTTACACCAGTGTTATCTGTATGTGTTGTCAGTTTTATATTTTAAAAGCTTTTAACATATTTTTTAATCATTTGAAGTTGTGAATTTTTGTCTGAGACAAGGTGAAATATTTAAAAAAAACTATGAGATGGGTTAAAAAAAAGGCTGGGTAGCACTTGATGCAATTAAGGTGTTAAACGAATTAACCAACTATCAAGTGGCTGCCTCCGAGGCTGAAAAATGAAGCCTACGCAGAAGCGCCAAAAACTGCAGTTCATCGAATGGCCACTTGGGGCTGGCTCCAAAAGAGAGTCAATCCACATAGACCGCCATGTTAAAATTTCCAACTTTACTGCACAAATAAACATGTTTACAGCCGGGTAAAAAAAAAAAAAAAAAGTTTTGGTCTCTAAGTTTAGTTTCAACATTCGTGACAACCACATGGGGGTGAATTTGATCATAGACAGTATCAAACAATGGGCATAGCCACTGTGACATCACCAATTGGTGTGTGGACCAGTGTTTTGAAGCCTCAAGATTGGCAATTTGGCTGGCGCCATTGTGGTTCATGAATTTTTTTGATACTTCACCTGTCACATTATATTAAGGCTTAAAGTTAGGCATATTTAAGGGCGGGGCTGCTTGAGTGACATGCTGCCTGCTGAAAGTGTTTTCGGCTTCTCTGTCCGATCCATACATGACTTCATGTAATAGGACACTTCACTCACTGCCGTCACAACTGCCACGCCCCCTTTTAGGTGAAAGTTTTGAACTCGACCTGGGAGAGATGCTAGTCGCAGCTAGGAGTTCATAATGCCAAAAAGTTGCTGCGTTGTTCACTGCACAGTAAACAGTTAAAAAAAAACAGAATTGCGATTTTCTTTGCTCCTGGATAGAGTGAAGAATGTGGAAAGAAGAAATCTGTGGCTCACAGCCATCAAATAGCAGGGTAAAGACGGAAAGCTGTAGGATCCAGCCAGTCACTACACCTACGTCTGTGGCAGGCACTTCATCACAGGTTAGTTGGCTAACGTTAGCTAGCTAGCTAAAGTCAGTTGATCTCAACAATAACATGAGATATTCAGAGCCAAGACAGGACATGAACTGAATGAATAAATTGACATGGTCATTCGTCCACACAGAGGCTGGCAGCTGAAAAGGGCACACACCTCCTATCATTTGCACTTTCTCGTCGTATCGAAGGCAATCAGGACCTCTTAAACTCTCTCCGTAGAATGTAGCCTGACTGACCATTTCATCCAAAGGGGGAGGACTCAACTGATCCCATGTTTCTATCACCTATGACGTCACCGGCGCGCGACCCGTTGTAGTCCTGTTGAAGTCATGTATAGCTCACTCCTTCACAGCTTCAACCTCTCGTCCAAATTTGGTCATTTCTGGCTCCAAAAAACCAACATGGCGACAGCCAAAACACCGAACTCAAGGCTTCAAAACGGCGGTGACGTCACGGTAGCTACATCTATTATTTTTTACGGCCTATGCTACCAAGAAGCATCAAAACTTCTCGAGTCATATGAAACCTGCATTTGATCCTTTTTTTGTACCCAGATGTAGAAAAAAATGATGTAAAAAAACTTTTCGTATGGTTTTACTCGCAGCCAATCACCACAACTGTTCTTTGATTTAATGTGACGTGTGACTGACTCACTACTGCCGCAGCTACACTGGAAAATCAGGCAACATTTGGAAGTATGACTGTACTACATACCTGCGGTGTCTGACAAAAATAAATCCATAAAATATGGAGGGATTATTGCAACTGAAGTAGTCTTTCGGTATTGGTATCACCTTAAGGGTACTGGTAGACAGAACGCATTTAAGTCCCACACCCACCAGAGGGGAAAATAATTCATTGCTCCCAGCAGCCCCCGACCCTGAGTTCGTACTCTCTTGCTGTGAGGCAACAATGCTAACCACTGAACCACTGTGCTGCCACAGAGCACCTTGTCATCTCTTTTTCCTTCATCCAACAGTTGCTGAGATACTTCACTGTGTTCCACAAATGTCAGCCTCACGGTGGTGGTAGAGGAAAAGTCAGGGGATCGCCACTGTCATTTAAACTCATCCTCTAGACTGGAGGCCATAAATGTCTTTACGCCTGGCTCAGAAATAGAGGCTGTAGTATCTATTTGTGGTATGTAATATCCAGGAATTCATAAATGTATTGTAAGAGGCAGCGCTTCAAAAGACGGAGATGGAGATTGGTTATGTATAATGAGTTTGCAGGAGGTGAACGCTCCTAACCCAAATATGCTTTGATATTAATTTAAAATGTTGAACATACATATGTATATCACTTTATATGCATGGAGATGCTGCACCGACTCACTGAATTTCCATTTTTTTCCTATCCAACAGATATTTGCTTTCACATTAGCTTAAAAATTGCAAATACAAAAACATCAACAACTCATTGAAAGGAATAGGAAGCATTTGTGGAAATACAATAACAAGGCAAACAAATGACTCAAGTGATGGGTCTGGCATGGCTCTGGTTAGATTGTGGGGGGGTTTCTTTCCTGCTCTGGTTCATTTCCTTTGACATCCTTCCTTCAGGACAGCTCGTGTTTTAACCATGGCTGTATTTTTCACTCTTTCATTCAGCTGTTGTTGTTCTCTCTTTTGCCACAGTGATTTCCAGTTTCCCTTGGCTACGGGTTTTGTGCCCCCCATTGGCATGGATTGTGAGGTAAATAATAGAAGCGCCCGGTAAAAGTGGGGTGGATAAGGACTGTGCTCCTACAATGTCGTCTTTGTGTCGTGACGATGACCAAAGATCCTTGAACCTAAATTTGTGTCCTTCTTGCTTTTATGTAAATTTATGTCATTTGTGTTTCAAGCAGTGTCTGTTTTAAATGCTTTAATTTTCTGTGGTTGAGCATAAAGTCAATTTAATTGAAGTTTTCCACGGGAACATGCACATCAAAGTATTTAGGATTCTCCTCTGTTGGTGTCTTGGTGATATTGTTCTTTGGGGAGGCCAATTAGACATTTTACTGCTACTCTTTTTAATTTATTATAGAGAATTAGCCTTTAATAATTAGTCAACATTAAGTATTTGACGTTATTTGTTCCTTTATAAGGAAAGACTTTTATGTTTAAAGTGATATTGGCGTTATCAGTAAAGACAGCGAGTGGTTGAGTATGAATCATACATATGTCTCTGGCTATATGATGCAAGAAAAAGAAAACAAACAACAGCAACAAAAATAAAATCATAAGATATGAAACTGTGAGAGATGAAAAGTTCTTTGAATTACAGCAAGCTGTGAGCCTGAAGTGTGTCAAATGTTAATAATTGCTGTAAAAACATTAATTGCATTGATTTTAGAGGGATAAATTATGATTAAATGCCACTTTCAGACTGAATCATTAGTCTAATCATTCAGACACATTACAGCTGTCTCTGACATATAATTAAATCTTAAGGGAATTTACATTTAATGTTTGAGCTGAATAAAGTGGAGAAACTGGGAAACATGTTACAGCTACAGCCAGGGACACTTGCCTTGCCTGGGGGCGAGTTTTGCAATATGACAGGAGGTCAGGGGCCAATTAATAAATAAACAATAGTAATATGTATCAGATATAATGAATAAACAACTAAAGTTCCATGCAGCAGCTGCGCACAGGTAAGTTGTACACAGGGGCACTTCTAGGATTTGAGGACTTACAGGGCTTAGCCATGATCCCTGTCTGGGGATCCAGGTGATCCTGCCCTGGCCTCATTTAAAAAAAAATAATAAACAAGCTCTATTTTGATGTTTTTCTATGCACTCTGTAACTTTATTTACATTCAAAGTACAAAATATAATTCCCAGTATGAATTAAATTATTTCATCACGTTCTTATCCCATCTCATCAAATACTGCTGCTCTGTCAGTGGACCTACACGTCCAAATATGGTGCACTAAGTACCCTCCTGCATCCGTTTTGGACTTTCAGGGACGGCGTGTCAGTTTACCCTTGTTACATGCATTGTGACTTTTCAAAATACACTTCTGTTTTCACAAGAAATGTACAGTTTCTTCTTGTTAAGTGCAAGAGAATACAAAGAATACAACCTTTTTCAAAATAAACTTACAATGTAGTTAAAAAAACTTGTCTTTCAGTTTATTTCCTTAGAGTTAGACAACACAAGCCAGTGGTTAGGTTTAGAAAAAAAACATCATGGTTTCACTCAAACAGTATCAGAAACAAACAGCAGGCCCTCAGGTGAAAGTCCGCAGTTTGTTTGACCAACAGTTATAAGTTGTTTAATTGTCTAGCGTTGGTTCGTGTTCTCACGGCAGCATTTACAAGCGGACCAGATCAAATGCCTTGTGTGAGAAAGCTGCTCTTGATTGGTCAGAATTTCCATGTGGGAAAAATCCAGGAAGTAAACAAAACGTTGAAGAAGAGTACACTTGCAAGATAAATGTGACACTTTCTAATGTCACAATGGAGGGACAAGTACGCAGGTTGATTTTAGCGCTGCTCATCGTGGACTATATTGCTGTCATTGTTCATTTTAGTCAAACCATACAGTTTGAAAACGAGGCGCGGCTCCAACTAGAAAACAATGTTTTGGTATGTACGTCGGTATGTACATATACTAAACATAATATAAATACAGCAATGTAAGCCTGAAAAATAAATAAACATACAAATATATGAAAATATAATGTAAAGCTGCGTTATATAAAGTATATGTGCCACATATATACACACACACCTACACACATATATGACCATGTATAACTATTAAGCCATAAACAAACTGTAAATGACTTTTTTTTATGACACCTGCAATCCTGCACATCATAAATACTGTTGCTGTAATCATGTGACTCTTTGAAATCGGATCAATAATGGTCTGATGATTGATGAAACTCTGATTTACTGGAGGTAATGACAAAAATACTGCATTATAATGCCTTTATAGGTTTGCAAAATATAACCTAGGCATCCATAAATATTCTCTACACACTCTCCAGGGTCACAGGGGACAAAGACCTGCTGGGGGTTGGGAGGACTGGAGTCCATAAAGCAGCATGTGTTGGATGAAAGGCGGGGACACACACACACAGGTCGCCACGGGGAACTCTGTAGTCGTTAGTAGGAAAAAGTAATCCCGTTACTGCCACCAACCAACAGGACTCAAAAGTAAACTGATGCGCATCGCTATTGGACGCAGCCAGGGTTGGACTCCAGCACCCCACCGCCTGTCAGGGAGCGCGTGTGGCCAGTCGCTCCTCATTGCGCGCTGGATATGGATCAGGACGCAGCGCGCCTCCCTGCTGTCTCTCGCGGACGGGCTGCACTCTGCGGCGCATAAACAAAGGTGCCCAAATGAACCACCGCCCTCCCGGCTCCTCCGGCGTGCAATGGCTTAACAGGAGAGACATGAGTGTCCGGACGGAGGACAGCATCACCTTGTGCCAAAGGGCTCTCCAGATCGTGACGGAACTTTGTCTCACGGGACACGTAGACCGGGAGAAATGCTCGGATATATTTCCCCTGGAGAGCAACATACCAGGTAAAGGACACGCAGGTAAATGCAATAAAGTCATTCATTTATTTACCCCAGTTTCCTGAGTTAATTGGTTTGTCCCCTTTATAGAGAATGAGTGTTTGCAGCGTTTGGAAAAAAGGAGACATCAGCTCTCACTTGTTGAAACTTTATTACGCACCGCTGAGTTGTTTTATTTTACCGCGGTGAAGTGTGCCAAAGTGTTTCTACCTGTTACGCATCTTGCTGCAGCTCAGTCCAGACTGATGGAGCAGCAACAGGTGGAAAACAGACTGAGCTGCCCATCTGATATCTGTCTTCCTGTGTCTTTCTTCCAGTCTTTCACTTTTTAATCATTCTCAGTCTGATTAACACGTTTTGAAAAGCTGCATGTATTCGCTGTATTCAGCTTCCTTGCTTATGATAGGGCAAACTTTGCATTAAAATATCAATAAGAACAGGAAATGTCAGGAGCAGATGGGAGTTTTGGTCACTGATTATATGATTCTCTTGATGCTGTGAGGTTTTCTTTGACTTTATATTGTCCTGCTTTATCAAACAGGTGCATATGCTGCCCCCTCTTTCTTACAGCTGGCTTTCTCTCCTTTTTTCTCTTTCTCCCTTGCATGTTTGTCTGTCATATTTTGTCCCTTGCTTGCCTCTCCTTTCCTTCATATGTGTCTCTGTCCTCCTCTATGGGTCCCTCCATGGTTACATGTAGACATCTCTATTAGTCTCCTTGCTGTGGTCGTGGGTTTCTGTGGCCTCGCCCTGTTGGTAGTCTCTCTCTTTGTCTTTTGGAAGCTGTGCTGGCCCATTTGGAGGAGCAAGGCTCTGTCAGCCCACGTCGAAAATGGCCTCCACGTGGGTTTCCCTGAGGCGCCTCCGCCCAGCTCCTCGCCGGTCACCGAGTGCAAAGCGGCGGAGGTGGAGAAGAAGTACCCGCTGGAAGTGAAGGCGAATGGACGGAGCACTGTCAAGCTCCTGGAGGCGGCCATGAAGATCAGCCAGACGTCTCCGGACATCCCTGCCGAGGTGCAAACAGCCCTGAGGGAGAAGCTCAGCCAGCAGGCTAAGATCCAGAGGCAGACCACTGAGCCAACCTCCTCCTCCAGGTACCTTACATGAACCCACTGCAGTCACAACCCCTCCCTGCCTGCTCCTGCAGCGAGGACATAATAATGACAAGCTATTCATGCACATTTTCGGGTGCTTACAATACAGTGTAATGGTAGCTACTTTTGGTTTGTGTCCCCATCCATGCATCAGTAGTACACACAAAAAAGCCCATGCAAAAACTGTCCTGACAATTTGTGACAGTGTCCTTGAGGTGGTTTGGCACGTGTCATGGAGCAGCAGGGGATGTCCAGTGACCTTGATCTGCTGTAGCACATGTTGAATTGTGTGTCTCTTGCACTTTCTGACCAAAAAAAAAAAAATCACCTCCTGTAGGCTCGTCAGCCAGACCCGTGGCGTATCTTCTTGCTTCAGTATGAACCCTATAATCTCTTTTACGTGTGAGAGTCAAGCTGATGTGGAAACAGTGGGAAGCAACCACAGTAATCAAACAACCAGCTCTTGCTTCTCTTTGTTTTCCAGCACTGTGTTTAAACTAGAACGTCCATAATTAGCATTGCTGTGGGGTGGGAGCTGTCATGGTGGAAGGCTGGTTTTTGGTTGAGACGCACCAGGCAGCTGCGCTCACTTTCTCAGAGGAAGCCATTATTGACAATTGCTTCAGTTTGTCATTAGGCCTGTTAATTAGATTATATTAAGACCAAGGTCTTTATGAATTATACACCCACCAGAGCTACAGAAAGGCCAGGTTAAAGATTACAACGCCTACTGTCTTAATCCTTCCAGCTACTCTTGTGACGGTGATTACTGACTGTCACTGATTATTTCCATTTCAAATGACAAAAACACCTACTATATGCTCTTAGCTCATGCCCAAATACTGTTTTAGGGCCAATCTCAGTTTAAGGCTAATGTCTTATAGCACTGTTGCAGCAAAACAATGTAATGAATTAGTGCCCCAGGACTGACGTTATGCACTTATCATAAAGTCACGTAGGTCAGGTTTAGGCAAGTAAAGTTACACTGGTTAGGTTAAGGCATTTAAAGTGACATAAGTTAGGTTTAAGCAAGTTACGTAGGTTACGTTTAGGCAAATAAAGTTATGTAGGTTAAGGCATGTAAAGTTACGTAAATTAGGATTGGGAGAGTAAAGTTATGTAGGTTAGGATTAGGTTAGTAAAGTTATGTGGATTAAATTTAGGCAAGTAAAGTTACGTAGGTTAAGTTAAGGCAAGTAAAGTTATGTAGGTCAGGTTTAGGAGAGTACAGTTAGGTAGGGTAAGTTAAGGCAAGTAAAGTTATGTAGGTTAAATTAAGGCATGTAAAGTAACATAATTTAGGATTATGATAGCAAAGTTATGTAGGTTAGGATTAGAAGAGTAAAATTCAGTAGGGTAGGTTTAGGTAAGTAAAGTTACTTAGGTTACGTTCAGCCAAGTAATGTTGTTTAGGTTAGGTTGAGACAAGTAAAGTTACGTATGTCAGATTAAGGCAAGTAGGGTGACATAGTTAAGTTTAGGCAAGTTACGCAAGTTAGGTTTAGGCAAGTAAAGTTACCTAGGTTAAGTTTAGGCAAGTAAAGTAACGTACATCAGGTTTGGGCAAGTAAAGCTACATAGGTCAGATTTAGGAAAGTATAATTACATAGGTTAGGTTTAGAAAAGTAAAGTTACGTAGTTTAGGTTTAGGTAAGTAAAGGTATGTAGGTCGGGGTTCAGCAAGTAGGGTGACATGAGTTAGGTTTAGACAAGTTACACTAGTTAGGTTTAGTCAAGTAAAGTTATAGGTTAGGTTTAGACAAGTAAAGTTATGTAGGTCAGGCTTAGAAAAGTAATTTTACGTAGGTACGGTTAAGGAAAGAATAGCTGCAAAGGTTAGGCTTAGGCACATAAATTTACTTAAGTTAGGTTTAGGCAAATTATGTAGGTCAGGTGTAGGAAAAGATACATGGTAGCGACGTACCTTAAAATTACGCAACATTCACAGGTTTCACACAGGACACAAAGACTAGTCTCCTGGGGGAAAGTCCTATGTTATTTGACCCATTCACCACCCTAACCTACTTACTTATACAGCGTTTCAATCTTTATACTTCCTCCGTCTTTACTCCCATCGGCGCATTGGTCACATGGTCACAGCCTTCCCAATTATGTGGGTGATACACAAATTATAGTGTAATAGTGTTATGTGTTAGTGTTATAGTTATAGACAAATTGTGGTGCATTATTTTGTAGGTATGCATGCGAAGAGTTCATGAGAACAGCCTGAACAAAATGATAAAAACAATCTAACTCCACAATTCAGTACCATGTAGTTCACAGTATTTTATGTTTTCAGCAACTATTTTCTAACATATATAATGTGTCTAGGAAGAAATCTCTGATTTGACTTTACCCTGACTTTGAAGAAGATTAACCTCTGAGGGCCCACAGTTCCAACTATTCTCTGTCCAGTTAGTGTTCATTGTGTAGCAGCCTTTTATGCTGTTTACAATACTTGGCTGTAGAACATTATTCAATTTTCAGCTGCGTTTCCTGTGCCATATCATTTGTGCCACGGCTGTCATGTCATTATGATTGTCTTATTGTCAGAAAGGAGGAGGGCCAGTTGCTAGGTGACAAGATTGGCGAATCAAACACTGCTGTTGTTTTTTCAGAAGATCCTTCAATTTCACAGAAATTTGCAGCACTCAGGTAATTTGTACAGGAGATTAAATCTGAATGCTGGAGATGTTTTTCTTATTTTTATTTTCCCAAACCATGGTTAGTGGTGACGAAAACAAAGGAAATCCTTCAGTGTGGACATTTGTGATTTTATTGCCTGGTATTCCAGTACTTTTAAGGTAAAACAAGTTGTGCTTAGAAAGAAAGATCAAGTATACTGAATCCTTTGTGTATGTACTTATGAAACAGTGTCCTAAGGTACCTACAAAATCAAGGTTGTAGGCTCTTGATTTAAGGCATCAAAAGGACAATATAGTATGAGTATCACTGGTTGACCTCATTGGCCAGATCATTGTGAGCATTCGAAGCTATTCCTTGTCAACGTGCATCAAGCATATTGAAGGATATACCTCAAAGAGTCATTACCAGTTAGTGCTGCCTTGGGACCGCAGTATATCAGATGGTTGTTCAGTTTTACGATTCTCAGCTAGATTAATGTGCTTCTTTCCTGAAGACTAAAGACCAACTAAAGAACATTTTTGGAGCTATTCTATCAGGCAGTGACATGTCAATGCATGTTCCATGAGCACCGCATTATTATGCATGATGCTCTTCAGATGCAGTTCTCTCCTGACAAACCATTAGCACCCATCATAACAAGCCACTCATGCATAACGCTGGCACTTCAAGACATTTACCAGATGCCCTTTCCCCTTTTCAACAGGCACAATTCATTCCGGCGCCACCTGCCTCGTCAGATGAATGTCACCAGCGTTGACTTCAGCATGGATACAGTGCCTCTCCGCCAGTCTTCTACAGTGAGCATTGGAAGAATAAAGCCTGAACTCTACAAGCAGAAATCTGTGGACTCAGAGGATGAGGCCAAAGAGCCCGTGGAGACTTGCGGAAAGCTCAGCTTCTCACTGCGTTACGACTACGAGGAGCAAGCTTTGGTGGTGAGAATCCTCAAGGCCTTGGACCTGCCTGCCAAAGACTTCACGGGCACCTCTGACCCATACGTGAAGATCTACCTGCTACCAGAGAGGAAGAAGAAGTACCAGACACGCGTCCACCGCAAGAATCTGAACCCCATGTTTGACGAGACCTTCTGTTTCCCCGTGGTGTATGATGAGATTTGCAACCGCAAGCTTCACTTCAGCGTCTACGACTTTGACCGCTTCACCAGCCATGATATGATTGGCGAGGTGGTGGTGGACAACCTCTTTGAACTCTCTGATCTTTCCAGGGAGGCTGTGGTGTGGAAGGATATTCACGCAGCAACTACAGTGAGTTGGCATTCACACTAACACACTCGAAGTCCTCACAAATGTGTACATTGTTGCTATGTGAGAAACGTTAGACCAAACTTCCCCAAGTGAATGTGTGCTTTTACAAAGGTCAAAACGTTAAGTATTGCACTGAACCACTTCTAAGAGCTCAGATTCATCCACACTGTTCCACAAGAGAGGCGGGTGGAGCACATTGCATAATTCAAATGCTTTGGGAAATACATTTCACCAGCCAAACACCCACACACATTTTCCAGAAACTGCTGGGTATTTCACAGATATAAATATAGCAACAGAGAATGAAATTATCCAATCACAAGACTTATGAACTGCAGCAATAAGGTCTCAAGCTTTAAGGAATTTATAGGATGTAATGCATGTCCTCATATGAACTATTTCTAAAAAAGGTCTGGTAATGTAGCCCAGAGTGCAGTTCACTCCTACATGAACACTTGTCACAGTTTACTCAAGAGCCTCTGCTTTATTTATGAATGGTCTCATTGTGGTGAACACTGAGCCATTGTTTTCATGCCTGTGGGCTATATTAACAGCAACAGATGAACTATATGATCAGCTTTGCATACAGACTTACTAAAGATGATCCTCTGTTTTCTCAATTAAGTTTAATAGCGTTTATTTATTGGATTTCAACAAAAAAGTGTTTTTTATATTAGGCTGTTTCTTAAAGGCACTTAGAATTGTCAAAGTTTATGTGTTGATCTGTTCATAAAAAAGGTATGACACATCTTTGATTGTGTCACTAGTGCTCACCTCAATTCATTTGTAATTACCTTCAAGCAGAGATTTGCACTTGAGTCACATGGCTAGGACACCACTCAGAAATTTGTTGACTTAAGATGTGGCAAATCAAAATAGACTCACAAATGGGCTTTGACTTTAGCACCAATGACCTTTGACTTCACTTGGACTTGTGCCCTTTGACTTGAAAACACTTGATACCTTCCCCTGAGCCTTAAGATTAAACAGTATGTTATTAAAAAGTCTACAAATCAATTAATTTCTCTTCATTCCTTGAATCGAACCAACATTAACTTTATTCATTTCCAGAAAATTGACACTTTGTTTGAACCAGTCCAACATTATCCAATCAAGGTGCAGGAGAGAACTATAAAGAACTAATGTTACGTAACTAAGTACAAGGTTGACAGAAGTATACCAAAGATAATTTTGTTTGCATACCAAACGTATGTCATGGTAAGCAAAAAACAAATTGCAGTATGCTAAACTTTCGGGTCAAAAATTGCAGATGGAGACGCAACAGCTACGAACAAACCTGTTTTACCAAATAAATGCAAACTCTAGGCATTCATTCATTTATGATTTTGTAAATCTAGTATAATACTCTGTGGTTAAAAATGAAATGACATTTGGAGGGCGCATTATTCTCCTGAGACCCTGTGTCCTCATATGAGGGCATCGCATTTTGGGTTTACTTGACCTTCTACTTCATTCCACTTCTGTTCTGTTCTGTTGTCCTTGTCCGTGGACACTTTTTTGTGCCATCCAGTGGTAGTAAGAGCACAATACACTAATCCATGTAAAAACAAGATGGCAGCCATCTCTGCCAAGTCAATCTGCAACTGATCCCGACACAAAAGTGGACAAGTTCCAAAACCTGATCACATTTAATGGTTGGAATTTGCTTATTTATGATTAATAATGTTTGTAGTTTGATATGGCAAAATTTGACCAATTTTAGAAACAGTAACAAGATAAGACTAGGAAATACTTGTTTGAGGATGTTGGGATTTTAATGTCATCTCGTTTGAGGACATTGGGACTTTATTATCATTGACAATGTTGAGTTTTTTATACTTATAGTGTCCTACAGATCCCAAATAGCTAGGAGAAATTAAAAATACATACTAAACAAAAGTTCAGGTCTCAGGAGGATATAACTTGTTTAGGGCTCAAAACTAAAAATGTAAGACTTGGGACTTGACTTGGGACTTGAGGAAAAGACTTGAGACTTACCTGTGACTTGCAAAACAACACCTTGGTCCCACCTCTGCCTTTAAGTATTAAAAAAGAGGTAATTATTGAGGGCAAACCCACAGTACGGGGTGCTTTACATTCTGACATGGGCCCACAAGCAAATAGTCTGGGCCCCATTGTTAATTCCACTAAGTGGTGATAATAGGCCCGTTTCCACCGTAGGAACTTCGGGGTAATTTTACGGGTCCGGGGCTGTTGGTGCGTGTCTCCACGGCAGGAACCACCAGGACAGAGTTCCAGAACTTTTACAGGGGCTAAACTCCTGGGTGGGGCTTGGGGTTTACTTGGTGCTGATTGGATATACTCAAGGCGGGATGTGACGTCAACGAAAAGCGACAAAATAGCCAGCATTTTTAAAACTCAGCAGCTCTCGTTCATAGCTTCCACTGCCATGTAAATGAAGGGACACGCCAGAAACCCAGCAACCACCTCAGCTCCTTCCATGCTGATTATTGTCTTTCTTATGTCTGCTTTCTTCTTCTTACTTCTGCTTCGTACTTCTGCTCCTTCTTCTTCTTTGTTGTTGTTCTTTGTTTGTTTCTTTGCCACGTCGCCCCAGTCAAAATGGTCGCGCAACGATTACGTCACATACAGAGCCCAGTAACTTTACAGGAACCTTCCTCCTACTCCGCCGCACAGTGGAGACACAGCGGTTGAGAGGGCCGAGCGAGAGGACGTTCCTGTAAAGTTCCTGCCCCCCTAATAGTACCAGGAACTTCTTCAGTGGAAACGGGCCTTATGTTTTCATTCCAGGTTGTAATAAGTTAGCAGGATATCTCTAAAACTGAAAATTTAGTATTTGGTGTAGAGCAGTGGTCCAGCCGCAGGGTCCAGATTTCCTCTTAGTCATATGTTCAAGGTCCACACAGTTTAATACATTCAGCGTCACACTTGCGTTTCGCCATGTCGTTGAGCTAGTTTGCTATCTCTGTCAAGTATTTGTCCCTTTGTCACTCACTCTACAACAGGAAACAGCACTTCAAAATCAAAGCTCTGTGTCGGAAATTCAATATAACAAACTTGACAAGTTTGCGAGTCACTTGCGGTCCATTCAGAATAGACCCACAACCCACTTTTGGACAGCAACCTACCAGTTGCCACTGGTGTAGAGTTAGGTCATTCACCAAAGTAATTAGTTATAAATGCAGATCCACACCAGGGACTTTTTCAAGGATTTTATAACGTCACGCTAAAGGGCATTTTTGAACATTTCCATTACTTTTCTGGTGAATTACTGCAAATGTGGTGCATATGATGCAATGTAATCTGCATCTAGATAATGCTGATCTAAATATAGACACAAATCAGAATTGAGACTGAAGAACACTAAACATTTTCTTTTGGAATTAAGATATAAAATTTCAAGGCCCCATGGTGGCGCAATAGACTTTCTGGGTGCTTGCTGCATTCAAGAACGGTTTGGTTAGTCTTCCGGATAGCCTAAAGAGCAAAATAAGGATATATTCATTCTCAGCGCTGTTGCATTTAAGTGAGTTTTGTTTTCTAGAATACTTAAATTAATCAACAGAGTATAATTTGTGCCATTTCTTTGCCTCGCTTGTTTAGTCTAGTATGAGGATTAAATTTACCTCCTCAAACTGCAGACCATAGATTAACCTGAAAGCTTCCTCCTCTGTCCATACACCTGAGGGTAGCTTTAGCTACTTTGAGAACTTCTACAAAGGTGGGATTGAAATGACAACCGCAAATTAGCTAGTTAGCAAACTAGCATTAGCATTCGCGTTATCGTTCGTGGTACCAAATCATTACAGACTGCTAAATTACCCAACAAACATACTGCTGGCTTATATCCGACAACAGTATAGTGGTGCTTCGTGCAAAAAACACATGTAGTTGTACAATGCAGTGATGTTCACTGTCGCACAGTCCTCGGCCGCTATTTCCAGTTTGAAAAGTGGTCCCTCCCCTTCTGCTACGTAGCCAAGATGGTGACCACTGAGGGCGAGAAGTGTGCATATTTCCAGGTCTTTGACCGTTTTGAGTGCACCATCTGAGTACTCATAGTGCACTGCATTTTTCCATACTTCTCAGTGTGAACGCGATTTGAAACACAGCAATGTTAGCATGTTGATGTTAGTCTAGCATTTAAGCATGCTAAAATTTGCTAATTAGTATTAAACACAAAGTACAGCTGAGCATTGTGGATTTTGCAAGAGATGAGCATTCACCCTGAGGAGGCCATGGATATCGGAACCAAATCTTAATGGCAATCCATCAAATATTTGTTGAGATATTTCATTAAAATTCAAAAATGGCAGGATTGTGGCACTAGAGAAAAGTTCAGGAGGTTATCAAACATAGTAGGATTCATCCATGAATGTCCATACAAAATTTCATGGCAAACTATCCAAATGTTGTTAAGATATTTCTGTTTGGACAAAAGCATTGGACCAGCTGACACTGCCATCACGAAAGCCTAAAAAGCAAATAATTCCTTAGAGCTATTAAGAAACTAGAGAGATAAATATCACAACACTGCCATGCTATGCTGCTAATGTTAGGTACCAGCTGACAAACTACAACCACCTTTGTTTACTGAGCTGTTTACTCCTTTGCTTTGACATTTTGATTCAGAGAATGTGGTCAAAGCCTTTAAAATGCATGCCTTTTCCTTTTTCTGCCCTCTAGGAGAGTGTTGACCTGGGAGAGATCATGTACTCGCTGTGCTACCTCCCCACAGCGGGGAGAATGACCCTAACTGTCATCAAATGCAGAAACCTCAAAGCCATGGACATCACAGGCTCCTCAGGTAACATGACAGCAAATAAGATGTGGCTCACATCAGAAGCACACACTGGGCCATAAATCAAACTTAGACGAAACGAGACAGGAGGTGTCCACTTAGAATGGAAATGAGGAGGAGATACAGGGAGGACAGTGGGAACAAATTATTGAATCTGTCTTATTACAGTCTGTCAGAATACGTGTCTTAGCTGTACTTTTAACTGTGAAAAATGACATGATTTTGTAGAGCTCCTGAACACCTGAATGTTACCAGGCAGCTGCAGAGAACATTCTGCATCATTTCTCTTCACATGTGCATCGTTAGTTTTGTTGATATTATCATCATATGACAGTAAACATGTCTCCCAGACCCTTATGTGAAGGTTTACCTCATATGTGATGGACGGAGGTTAAAGAAGCGAAAAACAACCACTAAGAAAAGCACGCTCAATCCAGTGTACAACGAGGCCATCATCTTCGACATTCCTCCAGAGAACGTGGAACAAGTCAGTCTGTCCATCATGGTGATGGATTATGATCGGTGAGTCAAGCAGTCATTAGATCCTGTATGTGCAATACATGCTAACGTGATAAGTTCAAGGGGTGGCAATCTCTGGGCGTCTGTAGTTGTTCAAGTAAGATTCAAAGGGATATGAGGCAAATATAAAACAATTATTAATGTATCCTCATGCGTCTGACTTTTCGTCTCAAGGTCCAAGGATTTTCTTAATGGGTTTTTGGTTAGATGCCTGAAATACAGCTGAGGAGACTTCCACATTTGTTCTCCAACAGAAAATACTGTATGTCAGTAAACTAGCCCATACCCATTGAGTGCACAGTTGCCCATGTACAGTTTTACATGGTGTGTGTTTGGGATACAGGTCATAGGAAGTTGCAGATTAAATAGTCAAGTGAACCCATTAAGAAGAGCAATGTGTGAATTTGAATACGATTTCTTTATTGAAAGTACAGTAGTACCATAGCCAATAGTGGGATAGTTAGTGGGCTAAAACTGTACATTAGTAGTTGAGGTTGCACGTTGAAAGGCAGATAGTTAAAGTGTTAATGTGGGGGCGTACTGGTAGTTCACATGGGAAAGGTGCGGCTAGCCCTTGTTGCGGCGGTGGGGGTTGGAATCCGGCCTTCGTTCATTTTTCTGTTGTTATAGCACCACCCAGTTGCCAATTATACATTTCTCCAGTCACCTTGAGGCGTCCTGTTCTACATATCTACCAAGTTTAGTAAAAATCCATATGGCGGTTCAGCCTAGAAAAAGAAATTAGATCTCTAGCGCCCCCATTTTGTTTGATGGGGTCAATAATGGAGGGGTCCCCTCAGATTATGTGTGGTCATATGCCTACAAAGTTGCGTGGTGATGGGTGAAACCCTTGAGATGTTCTACACCTTTATGTGATGAGCCACGCCCTCCGCAATATTCATTGCCTTATAGAAGCTCAGTTTTAGTAAGTTTTCCAACTTTTGCCAAGAGGGAACTTTAGATATTGGTCCCTAGATTATGTTCACCCAGTTTCATGCAGATCGCTCAAACTTCCTAGGAAGAGATCCATTTGAAGTGTTTTTCAAAAAATTCAAAATGGCGTAAAATCTATATAAGCGGAAGTTATGGGTTCTTGAGGCAAATGTGTTCCTCATGAGGAGAGGCATCTCTGTGCAAAGTTTCATGTCTCTACGATATACGGGGCATGAGATATGCCCATTCAAAGTTTGCAATTTCAATCGGTTGCTATAGCGCCCCCCTTTGGCCAATTGATGTAATATTGCTTCATTCGCATCCTCCCATGACCCTCTACCACTGTGCCAAATTTCACATGGATTGACCAAGTCAGTGAGGAGACAAATGTGGAACAGACACACAGACACACAGACAGAGGTGCGGCGCAGGGTAGTTTCGAGCAGCGTAACCCGAGGCGCGCTCAGTTTGGTAGTTTGGTGGGAAGTGTCGACAGATCCAGCTTGGCGCACTGACAGTTTCGTGCCAAAAGGCTTTGCCAAAGGTGCGCGTCACCAGCTGAAACCAGGTCTACTGTTAGTGCAGGCGGAGCACAGCCGGTGTAAGCCAAAGTTTGGCTGACCGGCGGACAGTGCGCACACATCACCAAAACCTCACAGGCAGGTTTCCAGAATATCAGGCACATTAACAATGTAATAAATACCCCCCCCAAAAAAACACTATTCAATGCAACTATCTGCGATCAGCACATAAATGTATCTCTATATCGACTGTCCCGTCACATCTGATGTCAGATCAAAGGGGATTGGCACGTTTGGCACATTTGGCACGCGTAATGGAAACCCAACCTGATTTGATTCACACAGCTGCAAACTAATGAGTTCACATCCCTCTCAGCCAGCCACAAACAGCCACAGCATCAGATAGGGAGTATATATTCAGCATCTGTCATCTTAGAAAAGCCAAAAGAAAAGAAACAGAGTGAGACTGCGAGAGAGAAAGAGAGAGAGAGCGCACGCACACGAGAGAAATGCAACATTGATTTACAATTGTGGTGACCTCCTCCCAGGCTACCTTTGCATCATCAGCCCGTGCAGGTCTGCTCACAGTTCCATATATTCGGACACTGCGAGCTTGGACCTCCCGGACCAAAACATCAGTTTCCTCCTGGGAGAAGTTTGGCCGTCTGATGCTGCTGCTCTCTTCTGCCATGGCGAATTGAGTAAACTCTCATTACGCCTTCGCGCGGTGCATTTAAGGGCGAGGAGAGGGGCTCATTTGATTGGTGTGATGTGTGTAAAACCCACTCCACGCCTTCTCTCCTCCCTCTTTCCGACTTGTGCAGGTAGGAGGGACGGAGGGAGTAGCTGCGCCAGGGCGCACGGTGTGCCAAACTTGCAAAATCCGCCTGGCCACACCCAGTTGGCGAAGCGCAGGTGCGCTGCGCCCCCGCCTCGCAGTCTGCGAAACTAGAGCCCAGAGTTTTCGTCATTATATAGTAAGATACCCGACTCATGAATCATTAGGCTTTTATATGTAAATAAGGGGGTTGCTAACAAGTAGCTAAATGAGAGTGCAGAGGTTGTCACCAAACATGGCTACCAACTGTGGTGTAGTGTGTTTATACCCTAACGTTGGCTTTTTACTCGTCGCAACTGCATTTACACATCAAAAATTGTAAAAGATTATTGTGTGTATAATCCAATATGCTATCCCATTGGCTTTTTGTTGAGGGAACCAGGGTGATGTGATCCCTGCACCACTCTGTTGGTTCATTCATAAGGACCATAGAGCTCAATCTTACATAAATGTTAGAGGGCACCATAATGTCCGGAGTTGGGTTTTAAATTTCTGATTATCTGCATCAAGACATACTCTTTCAAGGGAGAATTGCCATGCATCCAGGAATTGCTGTCTTTTTCCACAACCACGACTAACTACAAGTCAACACAGTTCACAGATGAGAAGAAAACATGTCAATTTGATGAACTAAAGCTCTAAAACACAGACACGACTCAATTAAACTGATCAGACTGCTTTTGGAAGATGTATTTTTTGGTTCAGACCTGACCTTGATGAACTTCCAGCTTCTTTTGATCCATTGATTCAATTAAAAAACTGTTATTTTTCAGATTAGTCATGAGTTTAGTGTCTGTTCCACAACTAACAGAAGCTTTACAATGTGCATCCAAATGTGCCTTAATGTGTGTTTTACTACTAACAGGGTTGGACACAATGAAGTGATTGGCGTGTGTCGCACTGGGCCAGATGCCGAGGGTCTTGGACGAGATCACTGGAACGAAATGTTGGCTTACCCACGGAAGCCCATCACACACTGGCACGCTCTAGGAGAGGTACAGACACTAATTTTATCCCCCCTGCCCATTCTCAAAGAACTCATATTTACAGAGCTTTCTAGAAGCTCCTGAATGTGACATTGACCAGAACAGATGCTGGAAACGACACATCAGATTGTCAGGTTTTTTTGAAGGTGGTACAAGCTCTGTTGAGTTGAGCTTCTTCCTTCGTTTAATTTATGGAAATTACATTATTTTTCTTCTTTGGTTTCCTCATTTAAAGGACAAAATCTGTCAATGTAGCTGTATTTGTTTTGAATAATAGAAAATACTTCAAAATGTAATGAAAAAACACGAATGATGCGAAGGTTGAGGTGAAAAGCAAATAGTAAAAATGCAATTTGCTGTGCAAAAATTCTTTCACAGTTACATTTACATACTTTAAAAATAAATAAAAAATTCTCAATTTTGAGATACCTTGACAGACCTGCAACATCATCATTAGCTGTTGTCTTGACTAACTGTTGATGAAAGCATATTCTGGACAGTTCATCTTCAATAACAGCAGGAAGAACAAGTATTTTGTTCATGGGGACATATATATTTTAGTTCAGTCTACACCTCCTACACGAAAATAAAAATATATAATACATAATAAATATGTATTGCATTTCTGTTTTTGTTGAGTGTTATTTTTGGTTGTTTTTTCTGTGAAAATCACAAAAACAAACCTAAGCAATGAGCTTAAAGGGATTGTTTGATATTTGGGGAAATGTAACTGTCCTGCCAAGAGTCACATGAGAAGATCAACATTATTTAATCTCCCAAGAACTCCGATAGTGTCTCACCGACATGTTTCATGTGTTTATTTAACTCATGTAGAAAAAACAAGACCTACACAGTGGTTGTATGAGAACGATGTAGCTGTTTCTGGAACACAGCAGCAGGACTAAGTACCTAAAACCAGCATCTAAGGGTGCTTTCAGACCTAGAGCTGTCTTTCTTTGGTCTGAATCAGAGATTAATTTTGTCACAAAGTTGTATAATTGCCTAGAGTTGGTTCATGTTCTCACAGCAGGCCCTCGGGTGAAAGTCTGCAGTTTGTTTGACCAACAGTTATAAGTTGTTTAATTGTCTAGCGTTGGTTCGTGTTCTCACGGCAGCATTTACAAGCGGACCAGATCAAATGCCTTGTGTGAGAAAGCTGCTCTTGATTGGTCAGAATTTCCATGTGGGGAAAATCCAGGAAGTAAAGCAAACGTTGAAGAAGGGTACACTTGCAAGACAAATGTGACACTTTCTAATGTCACAATGGAGGGACAACTACGCAGGTTGATTTTAGCGCTGCTCACCGTGGACTATATTGCTGTCATTGTTCATTTTAGTCAAAGCATACAGTTTGAAAACGAGGCGCGGCTCCAACTAGAAAACAATGTTTTGATGCATTGGATGTGCTGAATGTGCATATTAAGGCAGTACAGGAGGAGGTGCACATTAATAATCCTCCAGGACTGTAACATGCTCATGTTTAACCCAAACAATGTGTCATGTGACTGCAGTTGCTTCACATCCAGGTCGGAACACCTTCTCACCACAAACGAACCGCACCAGAGTTCGTTCTAGAAGAAATGGTCTCAGTCCGGTTGTTTTGGTGTGCACCCGAGTGTGATTGCTGTGTTCACACCTGCCCAAACGAACTGCATGGAGGGGGCAAAGGAACTTGAGTTCAATTGAATCAAACCAAACAGGGCAGGCGTGAAAGCACCCTCAGAAGTCATGTGCTCGCAGTGAAGTTGCCAGCTTTGCAAACTGCAAACAAAACCCATTTGATGATGTTTTTGGTGTTTAGTGTGCTAGCTAATAAAATGTGTAATCACTATACAACAGTTTAACAGATGCTTGAAGGCTAACTGTGTCCCCCCACTTTATTGTAATTTCATATTTTACATGTTATCAATGTTTCTTCCTCTTTTGCTACATCCACTCTCCATCTGACGAATAGGAAAACTCAGGTGATTACCCGTTTTCAGTGGTAAATCTACTATATAAGCTTTAGTATAAATAAAACTGTGATCATATGCAAAAACTACGTCCTCCGTAGCTCATCAAAACATTGTTCTGTAATAAACACTTACAGTTTTGTGTTAGAAGATGGGAACACAGTCAACAACAGTAATGTGCATTGTAAACAATCCTACAAAACACCAGGTACAGCAAGTAGGACGACTACTGCTGGACAGGGCAGTTACCCAGAGCAGCAGAAGAGCAGGAGGCTTTAACGCTTGCTCACAATCTGAATATTGTGTGAGGTTTAAAATGGAAGCTGTGTGCTTGGTTACGATTGGGCGAAAGTGTAAGTGTTCGAGACGTACAAAGCGTGCAAACACAGAAGGGGATTTTGCTGTAAGAGCAGTTTAACTGGTGTCTAACACTGTTTTGATAGGTGATAATCCCACTTGTGGATCGATGCAAATCCACTGTAATTGCCTCACAGCCACTGTGCTCTAAGAGGGAGCAAACTTTTTACAGCCAACTCACAGACATACAACTCCTACCTGTTACAGAGTTAAGCTCTTTTATACCTTAGAAACTGTTTCATCACCATGATTCAACAAAATGTTGAAGTCAAAGTTGTTGCATACCTCAGTATGAGGACAGAGTACATTGACAAACATCCTAAAGTAACTGCACATTAAGTTAAATCATCAACAAATGCACAGATACACACAAAAGAAGACATTGTCAATACTGCAAGTGTGACGTTTAAAACCGATGTGGATGGTGTGGAAATGCATCAGGCCAGTCGCCAGAAGAAAATGTTGGCATTGTACAATTTTGCAAACCACCAATACGTGTAACATTTGTACATTTCATACATAGCATATCAACATTTCAATGGTGACACAATTCAGATACTTCAGATCTTCAGTTTAGATACCTACTGAATTAGAGCTTAGATCCTCAGCCTGAGCCCAAACCCGTGTCGGGCTCCTCATAATAGACCAACTACTTATCACACCACTGGCCGTGCACATGAGAGTTGTCGACGGTGACAACATGTGTTTCGGCTTTGTTGAGCGTAGTACGATGCTGGTATGTGACAGCAAAAAGACGGGGACCTCGACACTTAAGAGGCACGTGACGAAGGCTTGCCATGAAAAGAAAGCCTTCAGTGTCCATGCTCATATCCTTGTTGGGTTTAAACCTGGCTTGTGCTCATAATTACAGTTAAAGTTACGGGCCGGGCTGGGCTCGGACAGAATATGCACGGGCCCGGGTGGGGTCAGGCTGGATTTTTTGGGCCCGATCAAAGCTCTACACTGAATGGCATGACCCCTAGGCAAGACAGCTGCCATGCTGCAAACCACTGAATCCAACAAACAACAATACCAGGTGTTTTTTAGTGAGACATCAGGGCTTTTTCAGCTGTGATTGTGGTGCCAAAAGTGGCATTTTTTAGTTAAATGTCACTGCCATGATTGTAGAACCAAAATTGTTTTTTGTAATCAAAATATCAGAGCATTTCCAGCTGCCATTGTGGCACTTAAACCAGTCCTTTTTAGCGCAGCATCGGGTCATTTTCGGCCGCAATTGTGGCACCACAACCGGCTGTTATTTACAGAAATATTGCAGCATATCCAGCAGTCGTTGTGGCACTAGATCCAGATGTTTTTAGCAAGACATTGGGGCATTTCCAGCTGCAATTGTGGCACCAAAACTGGGTGTTATTTAGCAAGACATCAGGTGCTTCCGGCTGCGATTGTGGCACCAAATCTGCTCATTTTTTAGCAAGACATTGGGGCACTTCCTGCTGTGATACTGGTGCCAAAACCAGATGTTTTTTTACTGAGACATGAGGGCATTTCCAACCATAATAACGGCACCAAATTCAGGTTTTCAGTTAGACCATGCAGCTTTATCAGCCGCAACCATGACACCAAAACTGGATGGTTCGTGCTAGACATTGCTGCATTAGCATTCAATGCCAACATTTTATTTTGGCGACTAGGTTGAATGCATGCCACACTTTGTCCAAAAAAGTTAAGGAAATATACAACAAATCACTGTGATAGTTCCCCCGGCTGACACAAACGTCCTCTCTTAAAAGCAATCATCTGGCTCTGCGGCTTAATGTGACCTGACCCAGCTGGGTCAATACAACTGTTATTTGCCTATGATCACAGTACATCCTGAGGACTAGAGAAATAACCTGCTTAGTTACCACAAATTGATGACAAAGCCTCTGTAATGTGTTGCGTTTTGTGATATTTTACCTTGCAGTGGCCTGGAAGAGCAGCAAGCTTTGAGAGTCAGGGTTCGTGTCCTTCCCCCAAACCTCCGCAGACGCCCTGATGATCGCAGGTAGAATGATAACACCACCTCTGTAACGAAGCAGAAGATTTTGCAGAGATACTGAGAAGTTGTGTTGCCTATGAGTCTCTTGTGAGCATGTTGTATGAAAATCCACTCTGATGCGTCTCTTACATGTTTATAAAAAAGCAAGGTTGAATCGAAACTGTTCTTATTGATTCATTTGAACTCGGGTCCTTCAAGTGCTCTACAGAGCTGGCTATGCACAGCACTCACTGTCACTCAGTTCAAGAGTTTGTTTTTCATACATCCGCTTTCAGTCTCAAAAAGGCTTTATGTGCCAAACACTTACCACAGACCACATGAATGCTAGGCCTCGCTGCAAGAAGTCCTCGCTGATTCACTCGCAGTTTTTTCAAAATTTGAGCAAAAACCCTAGAGCTCTGTAGTGAGTTAGCATTTTACTTTGAAATGGCACAAAGTGAAAGGGCTACACTGCTCATTGCCATGAAAACATTTGCTTGATAAAATACAGTCAATACAGTTTTGATCCAGGTTTAGCTGAAGAACGCAGGTAATTGAGCATCTACAAGGGCTGGGTAGATCTCTCTCTTAAAGTTCATCAGTCACAGCTGTTGCAGATGTGCATAAAGCAGCCATTAACCAATCATTGTTACCTGCAGACATCAGAAAAGTCAGCAACACTCTGAGATTTAAGAGAAAGTGTAGCAGATACATGTAGCAAAATGTATCAACAACAGTCAAATCAAAGTGTTTGATTTATTTGTCCTATTTATTTTTATACAAATCAGATTGATTTCAGCACATAATTGCAAATTGAAATAGCAGCATAAACATATTAGTCAGACTCAACCTCTTATTACTCCTATAACTTTAATAAATGTTAATTAAACTGTTGTTGACACTGCAAATGTCCCTCACGGGAATGTATGTGCCAGTGATTCAGAGAATAGTGTCCAATCATAGCTCAGCAACTGTAACTAGGCACAGCAGGCCTGTCAAGCTTTGGTTTCTTATTTTTTTTACCCTCCTCAAAACAAAGAAAAGTACAAGACTGAAATGTGAGGAATGGATTTAACTGTGTTTATCTGCTCTAAGAAGCAAACTTAAGGTTAATATGTCCAGCTATCTAGCCTATACCCACAGTAACCCAGCCTTACATACAGAGCCAGGAGCTATTTTATGAGGTCACAGATGATAAAAGAGACAATTAGCACACCGACAGTGAAGCACTGTTACCCCCTTTCCACCAAATTAGCTCTGGTTCTTGAACTGCTTCTGTTCAGGACTCTTGGAACCGTGGTACGACCAAGCAAACCAGCCTGTATTTCCACCAGTTTTGATCTGAACCATTGCTATCATGGATGTGTCATCACTGCAGGGTGCTGCACAGTACACAACTAAATAAAGAGCAATATGGCAGATTGCATTGATGACCTGCAAGCTTTTGTTTTGTTATTACAGGTATTTGTTTTATCCAAAAAAAAGGCATGGACCAAGTATTCATGAGATCACTTCACGCTCTTTTTTCTTCCAAATTACCTCTTACTTATTGTTTCCTCCTCCATCTTCTTTTTCTAACCTGTAGACTATGACACACTCATGATGTCGTCACAGTTCACACTTCAGGTTAGGAAAAACCTATTTTTTGGCTCCAGCTGGTAACCAGCTTTTCAGGTCCAAACCAATTTATTAGGGCCCAAACACCAGTCGCTAAGGTCCTCTTGACACTGAAGGAATTATTATTTTTCTCCGAAAAGAATCACATTTTTGAGGGGCTTAAGGTGCTCGTAAACTCGTCAAACTTTGCGCACACATCCGAACTGGTGAAAATTTACATCTGATATGGGTCTGGTGAACAGGTGTCACAAAATGATTCAGTAGCGCCTCCAATTAAACGTCTACAAAGCACCCCCCGAAGCTGGTTTCACCGACATATGCGAAACTTGGTAGGCACACGTAACACCCCAGGATGTACCAAAAAAAAAAGTCTATTGGAGCCATATCCTAAACCCAACAGGAAGTCAGCCATTTTGAATTATATGTGTAATTTTTGTGCAATTTTGGCTATTTTCAAGGGTTGTACTTTAACGAACTCCCCCTACTGATTAGATCCGATTGACTTCATATTTTGTCTGTGCCATCTTAAGACCTTCGACATCAAAAGCTGCTCAAAGCTTGACTTTTCATCAAACTGTGTGACTGTGGCGGGGCGTCAAACTTAATAAACTAAACTAATGTTTCGCCACCAAACAGGAAGTGGTCTGTAACTTCAGTATACACGGTCCAATCTGCCTGAAACTTTACAGGTTTCATGAGGCTCCAGGCCCAAAGCCAACAACATGCACATTAGGTATCATGGTGATTGCGCCACTTGTTGGCACCAGGAAGTAAGACTTATCAGACAATTATCTTTTGATTTACCTGAAATTTACATGGTGTATTCTCCAGCACCACATAGCAGTAACAGAAAGTGGCACAAAATCTGAAATAGGTCATTCCAACGGCCACACTCTATGACGGATATACCATGTCACTAACAGAAATGAACAACGGCATTAGCCGGCATCTTGCCAGCAACCCCGAGTTGCAGAAAGGTGTGAGAGACTGTTCACTGCTGCTTGCAGCTTTAAATTTTGATTAAAACGCTGTGAAGAGTTCAAAATTAGGTGCAGTACCTGTTCCACGTTAGTGGAAATGGGGTATGTTTGGAAGCTGAGGTCCCAGATGCTACTATGTCAGAGCCTGAGCTCTTTCCTGTTGTAATGGATCTGGGGAGTTTTAAATTTGTTACTTGAGATAGTGTAACGTTCAGCAAACACATTGTTTAGACCTCATCCTAAGAGCATTTTCTTTTACAAAATTAAAGATGGAAGTTTGAAATTCCAAACAATGAAGCATGAATCTACACTCTGTCTTGCTAATCAAAGTGCAGGTATATGATCTAATCAGGGTGATGTTAGAATGAAACCGTCTGATCTTACATTTTCCTTATTGTACTAATAATACTAGGACTAACTGACTGCACTGACATACAAGAACATTGTCTTTCACATGGACCGTCAGCTGGTGAGGACGTTGACATTTTGCCTGGGACATGCTTCTTTAGCTTCAGTTGGGAGCATATCCATGTCTCGGTCTTATATTATGCTCCCCAAGTCGGTATCTTCTCAATATGACACATTAACAAGACCTTTCAGAAGGTTTTATGTCATCAGCGGTGTATGTTTCTCTCAGTGAAATGTCAAAATCACCCACCTACACCTTATAGCCTACTGATGTTATACACCTTGAAGCCTATGCCCTCAAATTTCCTGGTAAGACAGATTTTGCCTTTATTGCTTTAGACAGTGATATCCCCAAAATGGCAGAAAGGATTTTTATCATTTAAACTGCAATGGACATCTCCATCTCCCATCATTCATTCATCCATTCATCCATCAGCCCTTACCAATCTCTAACAATGCTAGTTTATATTAAGAACACAGGATCCTGGGAACAGAGACCCCCCACAATCTTTTAGCATATCACGTATCAGGTTCTCAGGTTGAAACAAGTCAGTGTGACAAAGAGAGACATAATTTTCAACCAACTCATGAAGCTAATGCAAGCATAATTAGTTAGCTAGCTGATAAAACCTGCAAGCGACAGTTGTCATCATAGCTGTCAAAATTAAAGGTCGGCAGCCATAAATGAGAGGCTGGTTTTGTCAACCTCAGACTGAAATAAAGGAACCATTGTTTTGAAAATTACCAGGTATTTCCACTATTCACTGTAAACTGCATGATATGCCATGTGAGAACTGAAAGCTTGACAGGCATAGCAATGGTAACAACGGAGGGTGGAGCTTAGCGAATGATCAATTGGCCAAGCAACACTAAGAATGTACGCTGTGCCCAGAATCGCATACTATGCACTACACACACAATGTTCTTACTATCATTCAACATACTTTTGCGTGAACAAACAGTAGTATGTATCTTGGTGGATGCTTATGCGTAGACGCCACATTGATTGTGTCAGCCCATTACGGTGATACGTCAACCATCACCATTATATTAGCGAGGGCAACACTTACTCGTCAACAGATGCAAGAAAAACCACAACCCTCTTGTTTACTTGCATGTGTTTACAAGCCCATCTTGACCTTTTCAATATGGTGACAAGGTTTACATAAGATCCAGTGGCCAATGAGGCACCGATGTTTCTATAACTTTGGTAATTACTGTGTCACTTCCCGAGGGCCTCCTGATTAGTTGGTGACGTCCAACCACGGTAACTCGTGCCAACCTCAGCTCTACCTATGATTTAAAAAACTATTCTAAAAATATATTGTGCCCAGAAATGTTAAATGTTATAATTACACTTAATTTGAATTGCTAATGCTAATGCTTACTAAAAAAGATCTCGCATACTGGTTTAGCGTACTAAATGGCATGTTAAAATAGAATTTCAGATGCAGCCAATGAGAGTAACACAGACAGTCATCTCAATTTAAAAACTAGGAAGACAAAAGAAAGCCAACAACTTTTCCTCACCAGATACCAGTTCAGGGAATTATAATCCATCAAACATGTTTATTTTTTTACATTAAGCCATATAAAATTAAGTTCAGTGCAACTAACACAGAACATTGACTCAGCTTCTCCTCATATGTGAGTAATAAGAAACTAATAAGAAACAAACATAGGAAATAGAAGAAGGCTATGTACTGTTATCTTACTTGCACATGCATATAATGATGCTTTTTCCCCCCTGCACTGCCCTTACTTATATTAAAAAGAAATATTTTTACTTGTAGCATGCCTCGCACCACTTTACGAACACACCTATTGAGGGAAAATGTAAGAAATGAATATTATTAGTATTTCAAATTTCAAACTTTGTGTTTACATTTGTATATATACTTGTCAATGGCACTGTTTGATTATATTAAAAAGTGAAATTTAAGAAGCTGTCGTGAACTTATGGAGATAGAGACATCACAATGTATTTCTGTTGTTTGGTGATAATTTGAAAAGCTCAGACCTGTAATTGAGTGAAATTTATACATGTTCTGTAATAGTTGTGAACAATTAGTCAAACTGGAAACCCAGTGAAGCCGACTCTACCTTATCGAGCTATTCCATGTTTAGGAGTTTAGAGCTTTGAGCTGTAATTGTTTGCATATTTGGTTGAATCTATATTGAGCAAGAACAACTGCAACTGCTGTCATGATGTGTACAGTTTGTGATAACTTTTGTAAAACTTTAAAGTAAACATTTGGAATATGATTTATTGTATGTTTCATATGTATTTTAACAAAATAAATAAAAAATGAAGAGTCACAGCGCGTCTGGCTTTGTGTTGGAGAATCAACATTTTCATTAATTTATTTTGGCTCTGTGTCACTCTGCAGTTACACCTCCAAACCACAAGTCGGCGTTGGGGTTTCTGTCAAGTGCTGTAAGGTTTAGTTGATTCAAAACACACCCACAACACAAACACAAGTAAACAAATCAGTGTCACTATAACTCGCAGCATTCTCAGACAAAGCACTTGTCTTTATCTGGACACATTTTCCCCACAAATACAACATGCTAACATTATTAGCACAAGCCTATGGCATTTTACATTGTATAAATTAGCCGAGCAGCTAGCGGACTTTTCCTCTACTCATATGAAGCCAGGGACAACAGCAACATTTAACAAAGGTAAAGTTACAAAATTTGGCTCCATTACAGCTCACAAGGTTCACTGACAAAACAACTGTCTTATACTAAACACGTTTTCCAAACAAATACAACATGCTAACGTTATTAGCACAAGCCTATGGCATTTTACATTGTATAAATTAGCCTAGCGACTAGCAGAGATTTCCTCTGCTCATATGAAGCCAGGATAAATCACACACAAGACTTAAAATGCTATTTTTGTGGAGGCTTTACTGTCTTCACAAGTTATTGTGTCTTATCTGTGAAATTAAAGTAAATAAAAACTTTGTCTCCACTGAGGGAAATGGTTTCAGCTTACAAAAATAGACAGGGGGTCTGCGTCGTAGCTACGGCATTGATTAAACGCAGAAGTATAAATCCTGCTTTAGACCACCATGTCAAAATGTCCAACTTTACAGCAGAAATACATGTGGTACAAATACAGTCTGGTACAAGAAACGGTTTTGGTCTGTTATCCCTTCATGACAACTGTATGATGAGTGAATTTTTATGTAACTCACACATTTACATTTTCAGGCTTAAAGCCACGCATAATTAAGGGCGGACCGCTTTGAGTGACAGGCTGTCTACCAATAGCGTCCTCGGCTTCTTAGTCAGATCCAGCCCTCACTCCTCTAAAGCCAAAGCCTCTTGCCCAAATGTAGTCACTTCTGGCTCCAAAAAACCAAGATGGTGATGGCAGAAATGACAAACTCAAGGGTTCAAAATAATAGTCCACAAATCAATGGGTGACATCATGGCAGTGATGAAAACTTTTATCCAAAAGCTTAATAACTCCCCTCCAAAAGGAAGATAAAGAAACACAAGGGAAAAATAAAGGAAAAGTTCCTGGTAAGTTTTGAAATTGGCCACAACTATAGCATGCATTTTCACACTGAACCAAACAAAGAATAGTAGCGAGGTAAAATTTTCCTCACAATCTGTAAGTGATAACAGTGTGTCACCTGAACTCGTCATACCTGCCTCCTGAACAGTGGACAGGAGTCACACACATTACCACTGCCAATCAATCAACCAGAACAGCCAGTCTAATTACAGCTCTGTCACACATATTGGTTTTTCCTGTGCTGCCTTCTTCTTTGATTGTTGCCTGACTCAATTCAATAATGAGAATAACGTTTCCCTTTTCACTGGAGTGCAAGAAGTGTGGTCTGCAGTTAAAATGGCACAATTACCCAACTTGACTAAAGCCACTCTGACCTCCTCTGAGTACTGGGCAGCATGAAATGAAATAGCAGGAAGAGACCTTTACTCGTTGTAGTTTTGTCCGTGAATGCAAAGCAGCATTTGTCCTTACAAATAGTGACATTTACAAGGGGAATAAAATGCAGCTGAACTAGTAAAGTACACCCTGCTTCCTCCAACACTCCCTATTAGTCTCTGTGGTCAGTTTGCACCATGCCGTCTCCTTCAACCCCTGCTGACACTCAACCTACAGCAAACAATAAATGTTATGTAACCACTCCATCGAGCGACACAAGGCCTCCGAGTTTGTAAAATGCTTTTAAGACGCTCGTCAGATGGATGTTTCCCTCATCTTGCATCCGTTTGATGGCGAGACATGAAGAGAACATTTTGATCTCTTGTGCGGCGTGACATGCAGCACAACTTCCTTTTGATCCGCAATATTGTATAGAAACAGACAAAAGGGGGATGTTGCATTAGTTTCCCTGGCAATGAAAGCTGCCCACTCACCGAGCGCTAAACCCATATTTAGAGTGGAGTTGTATCTTTACTTAGCAAGGGCTAATAGCTCCACGTGGTGATGCATGTAATTAAAGCTTTGTCATTTCCTGAATGCTTATTTGAGCTGGGTATTTAACACCACTGCTCTGTGAATAGAAGTCTTAGAAGGAGATTGGACTGGCCTCGTGGCTCAACAATGCACCTGCAGGATTACTCATTATTGAAGAAAACTGTCCATCCCAGTTTCAAATTGTCAACACGGAAGATGCAAAAATAAAAATGAGCTTCTTTCAGACTCTCCTCTTTGAAGATGCAACTTGTTTTGACTAATGGCACCTTTAATTAGTCATGACTAGCTAATCAAAGAGCCTCACTAATGCCAACATGACAGACTCTTTTAATTTAAACAAAAATATTCATTAAGATTTGTTCTTAAATATTAATTAAGTTATGTAATGATATCCGTGTGGTGTTACCAATGCTTGCGTTGTCCCCATTTCCCAGACAATAACACTTCAACACTCAAAAGCTATCGGTACGCACAGACAGGTCTCCTTTATTATAGCTCAATTTTCCATGCGGCGCTGGATACACAGGGTCAAAGGTCAACTCATTAATGCCGAAGTAGCGGGGGCTTGTTCTATTCTAAGAACGATCACAGTTAGAGGGGGTAGATGGACAGACAGTTATGTAATGCCACCACCCATTACAGCCTAATGGTCATTTTTTATGGCCTTCGATGCCTCAATTAAAAAAAAAAAAAAAATCACAGCTCTCAGGCACATGTTCACGCTAAGAGTGCGCCTGGTAGGAGCTGGATTACATGGATTACATCATGTAACATTTGTGGTGTACAAGATCTCCATAAAATATGCAAATTATACATGATTATAGCAAATGTGATTTAATAGCAGTCGTGGAGAGCATGACTCAAGCACAGATAATTTTCAGTTCTCAAGAGAGATGAAGCCTCCTGTCATACTATCTTCATAGGATACTTCCCAACTTTTAGATCTGAAAAATAAGGATTTTGAAACTGGTGGTCATCCCCCGGTAAAATTCTAGCTTCAGAGACTTTGTTTGCTGCATTCTGGTGACTTTTAAAGAATGAAAATAACAAAATAATGCTATTGTAATTTTATGCTAAATACTAGGGCTGCCGCCTAATAGTCGACCAAATGTTAGTCAACCAGAGAAGTCATTACTCGGATTTCATTGGTCGCTGAGTTGCAGAAAAAAACACAAGATTGGTCCGATAACATTTCTAAAATCTAGAAAAGCACAATAAAATCATTTTATACCTATTCAAGTTAACAAAGGGCTAAATTAGTGCTGTGTCTCAAATCGCGTACTTCTGTACTTAAACTTAATATTTTGAGTGCATAAGTGTGTTCACACTGAGAAGTATGGAAAAATGCAGTGCACTATGAGTACTCGGATGGTGCACTCAAAACGGTCAAGAAATTGAGTGTGGATCGATGGACACTTCGTCCTCAATGGTGCTAACTAGCTAATTTGCAGTCGTCATTTCCGGTGAGTGCACAATGGCCGTGTTTGGTTAGAGACAACACTACCCTGTCGAAATTCACACACTACGCCAATGAGTACATAGTACACATAGTATACTACATGGAAGTGTACTAACGGAAGTATGTGATTTGAGACACACCACAGGAGTTAACCACTTAGCTAGCGAAAGTCGCTAGTGCGCTTGCCCTATGAGCACCATGCGGAACATCAGAATTTTATACCTGGGAAGTCAAACTCTTTTTTTGGCTTCATGCGCAACTGAGCAACTTTCATAATAATGAAGGGAGCCCTGCCTCCAACACTGCATCCAGTTATCTTCATACATCCATGGGCATGAGCAGCTCTCTTCCAGGTCACGGCATTCTTGTCTAAGTGGAAATAGTAGACTTTTGAGTTGTTGGGTTTATACACACTGTACAGTGCAAGAAAGAGGTTGTGACAACAAAGCAGAAGGGAAATATGATGTTAAATTTGTAAAAAAAAAATAAATAAATAATGTAATTTCCCGGGAGAGGGTCATGAAAAAGTCTCCTGGGAGGGTTGGCAAGTATGCTTGATAGGTCATCTTCAAGGAGTCACTGTAAATCCCCCCAACATACAGGAACATCTGTGGCGAGTCAGACAAAGCCTCATGGCTGCTTAATGATTTCTGAGTGGCAGAGCATCAGACATCGTCTACATATTGACATTGATCTGACATTAACAGTGCTCGGCTGTCTTAGTGTGGAGGGAGGTGATTATAGAGTTCAGGGGGTGGGTTTTGCCTGGAGGGCATATAATCGAGGAATCAGACATAAAGAAAACAAACTTTCTTGATCTTGTCAGGTTCTGAATTCTAATCAAGCAGCTGAAGAGAATTCAAGGTTGGATGTGTCTCTTGCTCTGGTTGCATATTTGTCTTTGCTCTTAAAGTCAAGTCTTGATTTATATAATCTGTTATCTTTGAAATAAAACACCCAGCAAGCATCTTGTATAAAAAGCTGTGAGTATAAACTGTTGAAGCATTTAAAAAAAATCAAGCGGACAAAGGGACTGAAGCTGCTACCTGTCATCTGAAACCGTCACCTTCACTAGCAGAGAGGACATGAAGGCTCTGGAGCTTCCCTTTATGAAGCATTAGGCAGAGGGGACACCGAGGGGAAACGTATTGATGTAAGTAGTGAGATGTTTTACTCTGTGGGTACGAGCACAGGAATCCTCTCTCATTACTCTTCCTCCTTTAATTGATTTGTCCTGACAGAAACGTCCAGCTCATGAATAACCATGACGTGGATTCATGTTTACACCAGCAGAGGAACTTCTGAACCTTAAAGTGTGAATGTTTTAATGTGGCATTCAGAAGCACCCTGAAGCATGAGTGATGTCATTACTGTGTATTTTTAAATCAGATTAACACAGATTGGTTAAGTGAGACAAGACCAGAAAACATGTTTTTCTGCATTCTTTATTCCAACTTTAATTTTTCCTTTAATTGATACACTCAAATATAATAAACGTAGAATCAGAATCAGAAATACTTCACTGATCCATGAGGGAAATTGTGATTCGTTACAGTCGCTCTGATGTAAAGAATAAAGAATCATAAGAGATAAGACACTGTTACGCTGTAAACCAATATGTATTTGGAAATATAAAATATGTATTATGGTATAATGTTCATTACAATATATTCAGCAATAGAATAAAAACAAGAATAAGAATAAACATGAGAAATATGTAAAGTTATGCTCATTATATGTTGAATAAATATATACACGCAACCTATGTCTTTTTTTCTTGTTAGTTATTGTCAAAATTTACATTATTTTAATGTGTACTTAAACTGAAGTGATACTCTCACATTTATTCATTTTTCTTATTTTTATTTTATTTATTATTTATCTTTGATTTCATACTTTTGAGGTGGGGCAGGGGTGGATTAGATGTGTGTTACATCTTATGCGGTTGTAACGAGATTTTGTCCTTTTCTTTCTGCGTGTTTCTGGACGTACTGGATGTGTATTTATGTCTTTGTTTATTGTTGTTAAAATCACTAAAGAAAAAAACATATGCATTCAAGAGGTGTTGGTGAGAATAAATTAGTATACTGAAGGATAGTGCGCAGTTGAATAACTGCACAGAGTACCACGGCAGCTGAATTAATGCACCAATTATTGAACGGTATTGCACAGTTAAGGCAGTAACCCTTTTTAAATAGGGATTGTGCAAATTTGCAGGAAAGCCCAATCAGTCTTTTGTCAGCATTGGCAGTATAAAAACAAAATCGGGGAGTGCAGCAAAATGCTGCCTGCCTACTTTTGTTTATACAGAATGTGCCTTTTTCGGGGCAATGGGGGGCGTGAGCAAGTAACAAAACGTGTAGCTCAGGGTGTGACATAAACAGTGAAGCCGAGGGAAGCCGCGGCTGGTCAGTCCTTCAGTGATTCTCTCGTAAGTCGGCCCGTCCTTCACCGTCCCCGTCATCTGACGATTAATGGCCTCTTCATTTGCGAGGGCAAGGAGGGCGCGCAATTCCTTGTCTCCCCAGTTGCTCATCTTTACAGTGTCTGTCAGGTTTGTGTTTCCCTCTTGCTACTAGCTGCTCGCTAATTCCTGCTATCAGCTGTTTCCTGTTTATCCCAACAGCTCCCCCCACAAGTCATCAACAGTCCCTCCCGTTGCGGAAGGCCACCTCGGTCTTTTTAAACCAAAAAGGTTCCACCAGTACCCTACGAGGCGGAAAATTGGGCACCTCGGATCAACTTGCCAATCCGGCTTTGTGTGTCTAAACGCTCGCAGCTTGACGGCAAAACGGCCCAACATTCGCCAAAAATCTGGCAGTGGAAAAGGGGCTAGTGTTGCAAAGAATAATTGTACCTTTTGGTCACTATTGCACAGTAGAAACATATTAAATAGGTATGAATTATAAATGCAGAAAGGTTAATTAAGTCCATGTGCTACTGGACACCTGAAGGAGGAGTTATACTCTTTGATGGCCACAGACAGTCTACGGCAGCGTGTATAACGTCATGCGTCTACATCAGGTAGTCAGAGGGCGGGATGTAAACTGTCACAACAATGGCATGTGAATTTACCCTGGGCAAATAATATGGCCGGGGTCCCATGGCTAAAAGTTCGATGCCTGGGCTACAAAAAAATGGTCCTTGATTGTTATGTGACCAGGATTGCACCATTTGTTATTAATTAGAACATCCAGCCTTCCGTCTTTCCACTTAGCAAACAACGTCAGCCCAAACAATCTCAAATCCGTCAAAACATGGAACTCTTCCGAATATTACCGTCCTTTTAGGCTGGTGTTATGGCTACTAGTTTCAATTTTGTTTCTGAAAAATCATACTGTCCTTGTCTCAGTTTGGCATGGTGGTCTGAATACCACCATACCCATTAGCACAGTCCCTGCAGCAATGGCTCAGTAAAAAACAACTTTATTTTGGGGCACTATCCCTGGTGAAAACACAGCAACAGGTTGCTAAAAAAACCCACATGTGGTGGCTAGAAAACTGGAAACATAGTGATGACTCACTAAAAGAGACAGTCAGTTTTGTTGTTGGTTGGTCTCGAACAGTGGTCTGCAGTTTGGTCAGTGTCTCACCTAGTAACATACTTTATTAATCCCCGAAAATAGACAATGTTTGTCTCTAAAGAAAGAAGTCTGAGAAAGGACGTGAGATGTTCGGAAAGCTAATATTAGCGAGTACTGGTTCTCCTTAGCTTAGGTAATGATAGAGTAAAGAGTCACTTGTGGCCATTTTCAATTCAATTAAAAAAATACTGTCACTAGTTACTTCAGAGGCTAGTTATTCCACAGTTGAGGAGGTACCACACAATTATCTGACCTTTAAATCCAAGGAGTCATATACACGCTAGTTTTTGCACACAATTATGAGTGTTGTTGGGGGGAAAAAATCACTTGTTTTAACATAATACACCAACAAGCAACTATGTGATTGTGTGTACATTGCCAACAGACACGTCTTTGCTCCAGTATCCATGTTTTGTCCAGATTATGAGTAATTTAATCCCAGTGATCATTCTCACACTGCCACAGATACAAACTAAAGCTTCTTAAGCCCTCTGGAAGATTTTCTCTGCTGTGAGACAATGGCTGCTGCTCTGTGTGCCTCTGATACCCTCTGAATCAGACTTATATTAAGCCATGTTTCAAAATTAGTCTGAGGGTGGTAATTAAGACATCGCGAGCACCGCTGAGACGGGAAACAAGAGGCTTCACTGTGGCTCCAACAAGCGTGAGCAGCAGTACTATCATCAGCATCGTCTCAGTGGCGGGAAGACGTGGTAATAACAGGGTGTGTGTGCCAACGGGCCACTTCAGCTGCTCTGCTGATTTACATGGTGAGCAGAGGTGGAGGAGTCGGCATGAATCACCCGAGAGACGGAGAGGACACCGTGGAGGATGTGAGCTTGAATCTAAATGCGGCCGTTTATCAAATGCCACTCATGCCGTCACAGGTATGGCTCATCCAGACACGTCCAATGTCCGAACGGAACAAGGTGGGCCAGGACATGGTGGGAAACGTTTGCCAGCAGAACACATGAGCACAGATACAGACGTCAGATCTCCTCCACTGAATATGGGGGCACAAATAATTATAATGCATCTATGACAAACAAACCCAGAAATATTAGTCACTAGTATTAGTGGAACAAAGGCCCTTTAATGTTTAGATACCAAAGCAAAACCATGTGTCTTCATAACTTTATTATGTCTAGTTTTTTTTTTAATTAATGGCTTTATAAACGTATTTTCCTGCAAAATCAGTTTTTTGGTCGATCTTTGAATTGTCCCCAGAACCAAAAGTTATGAAAATCTAACCCTTCTCCAAAGAGACAGCATCTGCCTTATCACTGGTATCACTTATCACCTTACCATTGAAAAGTCAGACACAGCATGAAAAGGAGGAGCTGGGGTGGAGGTGGGTTGCAAAGCAACTTTCAGAGGAAGCAGCAACAGTAGGCAGGCCAGAGCAATTTAAATAGAGATTAGCCAATTGGTTGCATAGAAAGGAATCATGTAATCTATCAGCTGATTCCCTTCCATCAGTCAGCTGCTCCATCTGTTGTTTGGGCTGTTTGAGCTCAGCTGATGTAGCTGGGATGTGAGCTGAGCTTGATATCGTGTCCTGCCTTAACTACTGTAACACTATGCTCAATTTTTATGGACTAAAGACTATTATCGTATAATAAAAGTACGTTATTTGCCCGTTCACTTTACCCTCTGATGTCACGACCCCCAAACCAAGCAGCAACCCACGGGGCTGAAAAATAAACCCAACGCAGATTAAGTGCAAAGTGCCAAAAACTGCAGTTGGCCAGTTGAGTCCCCGTAGACCCCCGTGTTAAAATGCAGCCTGGTACAAAAAGTGTTTGGTCTCTATAGCTAATTTCAACGTTCATGGCAACTGTACAGGGGGTTCATTTTTGGATAACTCACATGTTTAAACATTATTAAGCTTAAAATATGAATTATTAAGGGGAGTGGTCACATTGCGTGACAGGTGGGTGCCTTCAGTTGACAAGTCACTTCTACTACAACATTGTAAACATGGCATTACCCAAGATTCACAAATGAATAGGTGTACCCGTAGCTGTTGCGATTTCAGTGTGTTTCCAGTTCATGAAAGTAAACTATAATATTTTGGTCGCTTAAAAAATTCTTGTTCAGCATGTACTAAAAGACCCTCTGAGAAGTCACATATTAACTTCTTCCAGTAAGTACATTTTGTTTTAGTGCTCTTAAGCTTGTTTTTCGCTAGCGAAAATTAGCATTAGTATCACATCACAGTTAACTATGTAAATGCACCGTGCTAACCAACCTAGCAGCTTGCGTCAGGGTTATATCCACCCTGTCATCCAAATATGGTCACTTCTGGCTCCAAAAATCCAAGATGGTGATGGGCGCAATGCCAAACTTGACGCTTCAACACAGGAGTCTAAAAGCCAATGGGTGACATCACGATGGCTATGTCCATTACTTCATACAGTGGCGTGTTGGGAACTGAATGAGTGGAGTTTCTTAGCATGCCATGAAACAATGTGTCTATGGTCATAAGCTGAAAGAAACTGTGTTTAAATGTGTTCTAAATCACTCATGTTACCTATGACACAGTGATTAGCATTCATGTATTTCACAAATGGCTGTAATGGGTTGTAATGAATTAAGTTGTGCACGCGGTAAGTGACCTCCCACCTGTGGAGATTACAGTAAATTAAACTGAAAGGTGTGTTACAGTTCATGAAAATCAATAATATTGAATCACATCTTAGAAGAGTAACCTGTGGTGTTCCACAAGGTTCAGTACTGGGACCTACGTAAAATTATATTTGTAAGGTATGTATATAGATATGTTGAAATTTCTAACATTTGCTGATGATGCAGATTTGTTTTGTTCAGGTGATTTCATGACAGAGTTATTAAAAAGAGTACAAAGGAAACTGATCATAATGAAAAAGTGGTTTGCTTTTGACAACATTTATGGTGTTTTGTGGCATTAGGGCTAATTGTGAAATAAAACTGAACTTAATGTTGTTGAAATTGAAAGAGTATATGAAACAACACTTTTGGGAGTGATTACAGATCATAGCCTCTGTTGGATAATAAAAATCACATCAGTGCTTCAGTCTGAAGCCTGTGCTAACAGCAGCCAGCGTGTGTCAGACGTCAATGTGTTTTACATGAATTGGTTTTCTATGAATGAACAGCCTGAGCTCCTACACTCCAGTGAGTCATAGTTCTGACCCGTGTCCTTACAACAATATGTTTGTGGGCGCCGCCATCAGGAAGCTGTTGGCTAACTGCATGGCTTCATATTTATAGTGTTTCCCTGCGATGCATGATGGAACAAGAACAACACACACACACTCACTTGAAATGACTCACTCACTCACCCCCTGTATTGCACAGGAGTCGACCATGCAACAGTCCAATACATCTGCATTTCTCACACTTCACATAAGCATGAGTGCTATTATTAACAAGCAGGAACTAGGGATGAAATGGTAACACACACATAATGAAATCTTTTCACCAAGTGTGATTTTATGTTGACGCACAGGCAGGTTGTCTATGAAATGCTTATTCAATTGTCTGTGTCACCGTATGAGGACGAGGGACCAGTAGCATTACTGGGTTTGCCTGCTGCACTCCCACTCTGTGAACAATACCGCCGAAAGGAGCGCTGGCACGACCATGCTTTCATTGACGCAAAACAAACCCACGTTGCATGCTGCACCTGCATCTGAGAGACTGTTGCTAACTTTGATTGATGCAAGACAGTATCTATCTAGTCTTTCAAAGCGTGGCAATCAAACACAGTTTTAATGAAAATTAAAATTTGAAACGGAAGTTCAGGAATTTTACCTTGGTTTACCGTGAAACCAGTAACTGTTTCACTTCCAGCAGAAACACGATGTAAGAGCAGCAATTTCCTAAGTGATACTACTTTAAATAGGAAGTATCAATATGTTGTTATTATCTACTCCTGTTAAAGCACAAAGCTGGGACTCTTCACTGCTTCACTTACTTTTTGATGAGCTTAAAACATAGAGAACCCACCCTGACCTGCCTGATCTTTACAGATATCTTCATATACGCAGAATCTGAAGGCAACAGAACAAGATTTTGGCATCAGAAGCATCTTGGTTTCCATTTATAGTCCAGTTGTTGTCCAACTAAAGTTTAAGCTAATCAACCAACTAATCAAGTTTAAGCTGCAAGTAAACAGTCCATGTGTCCACGGCTAATGTCTACTGACGATTTAGCTTTTTATTAGGGCCGCCCCCTAACAGTCGACCAAACATTAGTCGACCAGAAAGGTCATTAGTCGGCAAGATTTTATTGGTTGCTTAGTCGCAGAACAAACACAAACAAACAAACAAACAGACAAACGTGGAATTCTATTAGGAGCTGCACCTTTTCAAAATAAATCAAACCTATATACAACACTGTGATCTTGTCTGTCTCATTCTCGTGAACACAGTATCTCAAGAATACCTTGAGGGAATTCTTCAAATTTGGCACAAACATTCACTTGGGCTTAATAATGAACTGAGTAGATTTTAGTGGTCAAGGGTCGAAGGTCAAGGTCACCATGACCTAGCATCCATCTTGTTCTCATGAATACACTATTTCAAGAACAGCTTGAGAGAATTTCTTCAAATTTGGTACAAACGTTCACATGGAATCTAGCAATAAGTGGTAAGATTTTGGTTGTCAAAGGTCAAGGTCACTGTGACTTTGTCTGTCCCATTCTTGTGAATGTAATAACTCAAGAACACTGTGAGGGAATGTCTTTAAATCTGACACAAATGTTCACTTGGATTTAGCGAGGAACTGACTGGATTTCGGTGGTCAGAGGTCATTAGCTGGCGTGATTTCATTGGTTACATAGTCACCGAAATAAACCAAAACAAAAAAAGTTAAACTCGCGCAGGACCTGTGCCTTGTCGAAATAAATCAAAAACTACATGACTGGACCATGTGGGAATTTAATGTGAAAGGACAGACACAGTGGCCACGCTCAGCAGTCAGACAGGAGTCAGGTTAATCTCCAGGGCTGGTACCTGCGGTTATTCCACAGGCTAGTTAATAACATGTCGGGCAGGAAATCCAAAGTGTGGGATCATTTTGAGAAGGTGAAGGACGAACCCAAGGTGATATGTAAACTCATCTTCATTGGTCGACTACAAACATGACATATCATCTGAAACATGGAAGTAGCTACATGCCCATTAGCCCACAGCGTCATTAACAGGCGGCTCGCTCAGTGTGTGACGTGCACTTGGAGATAAAATATAGGCCTATATTAATGAAGGTTCATTAGTACGGTTTTGTATTTCTCTGTAATGTAGCACAGTGTTAACAATGTTACTGATACTATTCTTTCTCACACCTTCAACTCAAACCATCAAAATATATCATTTAATCATTACATTAATATCTTAAACATGTGGGCGACTAGTCGACTAATGGCCCTAAATGATGACTATTGGTCGACTAGGACGATTCTTAAGGCCCGAACATACTCGGGCGGAATGTACGCGGAACGGACTCCGTGGAGGTACGCGCGGACTCAAAGCCGACGTCCGCAAGCCCTGTGCGCGCAAAGCTCAGATTTTACGACTGCACGGACTCCGCTCCGCGCACCAGTGACTGCTCGGCATGTATTTTTCACATCGCGGGGATTTTTACGGGCATTTTTACAAGAAACTACAACGCGGAAGTGCGCTCGACTATGAAAGCCCGAATGACTGTGGACATTCCTCATGGAGTCCGTTCCGCATACGTTACGCCCGAGTATGTTCAGGCCTTTAGTCAGGGGCAGCCCAATTTTAATTAGCTTTCGTTGTACTTATCTGCATTTATATGCAGATATCTGTTGTAGAGATTAGCCTAAATGACCAGCACATGGGAGGGGAAGTCTTGGCCCAGATATCTGCTGGCTACATTGGATCCCCCGATATATTGGCTGTTGCCCCCAGAGGCTTTTTGTCATCAGACTGATAGTCTTTGGGTAAAGAGATTGTGACCTGCTGATCTGGAATTATGAAATTTCGCATTGTTTATTTTTCAGTGGTCTGAATAAGGTTTGTGTCCTGCTAATGGAACCACTTATGTCAAGAGAGGTGCATGACTCTGATGAAGACACAGTGGTGTCTGCTGACACTATTATATTGATCAAGTGTGCTCCAGTCCTTTCCTCTCCCTTAGGAATGTGCCTCTGCCAAACGTGATCAAAGGTCAGGAGATGAGATGATGTGGTTCACAACCTGGAGGTCAGGACTCCAAAATTGGGTCACAAGATGATGGCCCATTTGGGATATTAGAAAAGTCTGAATTGTGATTGGACCTTTCAGTAATCTTTGGTTCTCTACTATGAAGACGAAACCTCAGATGCCAACACTGAGTCAGTCTATAAAAAGGCTGCCAGAGATTTTACTTTCTGTGAAGACTAAATCTTTAATCTTTTAGATCAGTTTAAATGTACAAAAAAAGGCAGAGGTCACCAAACACTTAAAATTAAGTAAGTAAAACATAGGTAAACAATGTCCTCTGCACGTCATCTTCATCATCTTTAGCTGCCATGAATATCAACATGGAATCACTATACTTCTAAATTTAAACACTGTAAGTTGTTAATTTGTTCTTTACTTTTAATAACTGCTGCAAATTGAGTTTCTCTTAGGGACAATAAAATAAGGAGAATATGGATATGGTATGTTAAGACAAGGGGTAGAGTCAGCAAGACCCCTGCCAATATGTTAAATAAAGTATAGTCCTTTTATGTTAATGAAAAGAGCAATTTCTTTTTGTAAAAGCAAAAAATCTTTGGTGTAAAAACAGTCACCAGTGTGTCATCAATCTGTCATAAAACAGCAAAATAAATATTTTCCATGAAGTAGCAGCAGTGATGAGACCAGAGGCAGCATCTTCAGATTAAGCCACTTGGCTGATGGCTGAGTGTCCACTTAAGAGGCTCTGGTTAAGGAGAGTAATTAAACACCCTCTGTTACTATTCTAATCTTGACTGTATAATTGACTGATAGTTACATTACAGTACTGAAGCGTCGCTCTCAGGAACTCACTCTCACAGGGTTGCAACGAGGTGCTGATAGGATGCATGGCGACATCAAATCTTTACATGGCCAGAGGGATCGTGGCCCGAAAACTTGCAGGATGCTGAGGATGTGTGGAGATTAATGCCCTGTCGGATAGGCTAAATCTCCTTTATACCTCTGGCTGCCACCAACTCCCACCTCAATTTGGCAGAGGTTGGAGATAAGCCCAGACGGCACTGTCTCCAGGGCAGGCTAATTTATCCACAGGCTAAAGGCATCCAGAGAGCTGGAGTGCAAGCATTTCTCTGAGCTGGTTTCCTCTCTGGTATTCTGTGTGCATGTGTGTGTTTAGGACAACTGTGGCTATACGGCTTCGTTCATAATGTTGACACTCAAATTCTATCAATATTCAAATGCTGCACAGCCTCTTCGTTTTGTTTTTGCATATCTATTATTTGTTTGTGCACAGCTGCAGATAAAGATTAGGCTACACTACTATCATTAGCATTATACGACTTGAAGAATTAGATTCAAGCAGTGGCTGCCTGGTTTCCAAACATTTCCAATAACTCCAGAGCATCGTTAATTCCAAAAGTTAAAATTTATTGGAAAAAAAAAAAAAAAAAAATCAATGTAATCATTTCCAACATGTTTATATCTGACAAAATATTCTGCTTGAATCTCTATTTGCTGGCATTTAGCCCTCTAAAAAAACACTTTCAGTGTGGACTAAAAACAATTTGCTCCCACACTTGCTGCACACAAAGGAAGGCAGGTACCTGTATCAACGGGCTGTAAGCAACCAGATCGCCAGCAAATGTTGTTTGTTTCTGTACCACGTATACGTTACATTTGCACCTTATTGTGTAGCAAATACATTGAACTCTTACATTTGATTAAGGAGTGGTTACATTTAGGCACAAAAACACTTGGTTTTGGTCAGGAAACGATCATATTTTGGCTTATAATACCTGCTTTCGGAGGAACAGTTCAAGCAGGAAAAGGCATTGATGTCTTGGTAAAACACAACCCCTTCTTGTGACAAGGCATCCTCTGGAAAGACAGTGACAGGTTGCTACAAAACACCCACATTTAGTGCCTAAAAAGCCACCAGAAAACAGTGACAGGTTGCTACAAAACACCCACATTTAGTGCCTAAACAGCCACCGGAAAACAGTGATAGGTTGCTACAAAACACCCACATTTAGTGCCTAAAAAGCCACCGGAAAACAGTGACAGGTTGCTACAAAACACCCACATTTAGTGCCTAAACAGCCACCGGAAAACAGTGACAGGTTGCTACAAAACACCCACATTTAGTGCCTAAAAAGCCACTGGAAAACAGTGACAGGTTGCTAAAAAACACCCACATTTAGTGCCTAAAAAGCCACCAGAAACACAGTGACAGGTTGCTACAAAACACCCACACTTAGTACCTAAAAAGCCGCCAGAAACACAGGAATTATTTGTCAACTCACTACTGTATTTTGTTTATTGGTCTCAATCAGTGGTCTGCAGCTTGACAGTCGCACTGCACATTTCTGCTAACCACCTATACATTACATTTGTGCATTATCATGTAGTGGATACGTTGAAACTTAAGGTTTTAACAGCAGTGTGGTTAACGTGGAAAAGGCATCAATGTCTTTGTCAGAAATATCCGCTTTTCATGCCACTACCCCAGCAGAAAAAGAAACGTCTTTGTAAAAAGCAACCCTTTTTCATGCCTAAACATCCACTGGTCACAAGATGATCCCAGGTGAAATATTAGAAAAGCCTCAGTTCTGATTAGATTTTTGCCTTTTTCTGTGAGGACTAAACTCCAGATGGCAAAACTGAGTCAATCTGTAAAAAGGCTGCCACAGATTTTACTTTCTGTGAAGTAATGTCTTAAGGTTTCAACAACACTGTGCTTACCATGTGGGTTAACTTTTGGCACGAAATCCACTTGTTTGTGGTTAGGAAAAGATCATGTTTTGGCCTAAAATACAACCTGGTCTTACTCTGAAGTTGTCAAAGTCCAGCACTTGGGCAGTGACTTGCGGTGTCTGACACTGACGAATAAAGCTATCATTTTGGCTATCAGATTGGAAATATGGTGGGACAAGAACCAAAGTTAAAGTGGGAAGAATCAGGAGGGGTGGTGGATGGGTCCAACAAACACCAACTTTCACCCGAAAGATTTTAAAGCCAAACCTTGTTTCTTTTTTTTCCTAAACCTAACCATGTGCTTTTGTTGCCTAAACCCGACCACGTGTGTTAGTTGTTGGAGGAAAAAATGCAACTTCACTTTGCGGTATTGTACCGAGGTAGTGCATTTATTGTGAAAGAGACTGTATGTAAACATTAATTTTCCTGTGAAAACAACAACAAGAAATATGTGACAAGGTTGGAGTGTGAATGTGTTGTAGAATACCCAACTTTGGTGGAAAAGCAGCAATGTCTTGGTAGAAAACAACTGCTGTTCGTGCCTAAAAAGCTGCTGGAAAAAAGTGACAGGTGGCTACAAAACACCCACATTTGGTGCCTGCTGTTTCTTGTTTACTGGTCTCAAACAGTAGTCTGCAGCTTGGCCGGTGTCTCACCTAAGTGACACACCGTCCACTGTTCACTCCACCTCCTGATGATAACGTCAGCTCATATACTACGTTACTTAAAGACAGGTGATTTTATTTAAAAACAAAACAAAAGCAAAAGCAATTTATTTAATCCGATGAATCACTTTATTCAAATTGAGGATTTTGTTCAAGGATTTTTATTTATTTATTCACTTATTTTTTTTATTTTTAGGGTGATGACATAAAATATGAAAACAGACTTTTGAAGCTTCAGTCAAAATCCCAGTTGAAGCTTCCGTTGTTTGCCACAAAGAAACATAAAAATAAGCCTCAGGTTTTACTGTTTTTAAATCCGACTTGACCTGTGAAGTTATTAAATAAAGTGTCACTTAACATGAATCACCTCCTGGGTTAAATCATGATTATTACCCAAGTGCCCAAATCTGTGCATAATTAATAATATAACAAGTGTTATGAATGTGCCAATTTAAGTCAAGCAGTCAGTGGTGGAAGAAGTGTTCAGATCCTGAAGTCAACTCTGGTGTTTTGAACAGTTTAAAGACTAAACAGTCAAACCGAAGACTGATCAATAAACTAATCAATCATGACGATGCTCATTAGTTTCAGCCCTGGTTTAATCTTTAAAGGGACGGTTCACCCCAAAATAAAGAAATGATTTTTTTCCTCTTATCTGTAATGCTGTTTTCTAAACTCAATTGTTTTAGTGTGAGCTCCAGAGTGTTGGAGACATCAGCCGTAGAGATGTCTGCCTTCTCTCCAATATAATGGAACTAGATGACACTCAGCTTGTGGTGCTCAAAGTGCCAAAAAATTACAATTGAAAAACTCGAAATCAATGTCTCTTTCCAGAAATCATGACCTGGTTACTCAAGATAATCCACAGACCTTATTGTGAGCAGTTTCATGTAGGAACTATTTTCATTCTACTGAGCTACACCTGCACAACAATGCGCCCATCTTGCATATTGTATATTTGTACAGTTTTAATGTTGTATTGAGTTATGTGTCTGCTTAGTTTGAGAGAAGCCAAAGACACATTTCCACTGAGATGGACAGTGAATTTTATCTATCTATGTAGCATTCTGGTTTTTGTTATGCTATTTCCTGTTTCATTTTGAAGTACTAACCTTGTGTCACAGCACTCTATCTATCTATCTATCTATCTATCTATCTGTATCACCATGCAGAAGGAAGCGTACATCTACTCATGGAGGAGAGGCTTGTGCTTGTGACAGCAAGAGATGTAAACATTAATGACGTCCTCCTCAGCTGAGCTATAACGTTAGCTAGCTCAGTGGTAATAGGTGAGCTAGCAGTAGATGCACACTTCCTTCTGCAGGGTCATAAAGTTGTCAGGTGTAGTTCAGTAGAAAGAAAATAGACATCTCTATGGCTGATAGCTCCGACGCTTCGCAACTCACACCAAAACAATCTAGACTGATAATAAACAAAGACCAATTTCCTGTAAAGGTGGACAGTGAAGTTTATCTATCTGTCTATCTATTTTATCCCTGTGCAGGAGGAAGTGTGCATCTACTCATGGACAACAGGCCTCTGCTTGTGACCGTTAGCTAGCTCAGCGGTGCTAGGTGAGCTAGCAGTAGATGCACGCTTCCTTCTGTGTGGTGACACAGTTAGTGGGTGTAGTTTGGTACAAAGAAAATAGTTCCTACATGAAACTGCTCGCAACAAGGTCTGTGGATTATCTTAAGTAACCAGGTCATGATTCTTACATGCAATCACCCATATATTTAACCACACACTTTTCTATCAGTTGGGGAACTCTGGAGGGTAGACACAGGAAGTCATTAAAGAAAAAAACACTTAACTCAATTGCCATTGTGTCACCACTATACATGTACTTCTACACATTCAGAAACACATCTGTATAGCTTCAGTCGCATGTGGACAGTATCAATCAAACTCCTTCTCTCCACTAGGTTTATGGATAAGTTGTGTCCTTAATCAGTCTGTAGTATTAGAGGTGTCCAGGCCAGGAGTGGCTAATCGGGAGGACCGGGACAATTCCCGGTGGGCTGGTTTGACGTTATAGCCACGAGGGCTGGTGTTCAGTCATGGCACTGGGTATTACGTATGCTGCTACCGCTATCCCTGGGCTGCCTTCACTGGCGCCCTCTGAGATGGAGACACACTCCGATTACGTGCACATCTCCGGCCATGAATTTTGGAGTCGTTTACTGGCATGCCTCTTCATTAAAAAAGCGCATGGATGAAGGTGAAGTCTCTGCAGCAGCTAAATTGGTGAGGTGGAGACAACAGCTCCGCGGTGCTCTGCAGCAGCGGTCTGATTACGCACACATCTCCAACGATTTGTGGAATCGACCACCGACACGCCTATGGCAAGCCGTTTTAACATTTAATTGCTAAGTTTGATTATCCGGAATTACCATTATAGATATCAACAACGTCATTTTGACTAGTAGTAATGTCATTGTGACTAGCATGAATTTTAATTGAAGATATCTATAAGGTCATTCTGACTAGTCAAAACTACAGTTGCAGATATCTGTAATTCAGTTTTGACTACTAAGATTCAATCTAATTTTGCCATTCATGTGTATGGGGTTTGTCATTATAGTTATCTACAATTACATTATGACTATCTATAATTCCAGTTTGAGATATCTACAACGTCATTTTGACTAGTCATAATTCAGTTGCGGATATCTACAACATCATTTTGACTAGTCATAATTCGAATTCAAGATATCTACAACGTCATTCTGACTATCTGAAACTCAATTCAAGATATATAGAAAGGACCGTGTAGATATCTTCAGTTGATATCTTGAACTTGAATTATGACTAGTCAAAATTAAATCGTAGATATCTCAAACTGGAATTACAGATATCTACAATTCAGTTGCAGATATCCGTAATAACAATTGTAGATATCCGCAACTACATTGGAGATATCTATAATGACAAACCCCATACACATGAATGGCAAAAATAGTTTGAATCTTACTAGTCAAAACTGAATTACAGATATCTGTAATTAGAGTTTTGACTAGGCAAAATTATGTTGCAGATATCAGTAATGAATATCCAGTCCAGCAATTAAATGTTAAAACGGCTTGCTATAACACACCTCCTCATCAGAAGAGTGGACGGAGAAGAGACCAGAAAGACAAGAAAAATACACTGAATTACATGGCTTTAGAGAACAGTGCGCTATTGTAGACTTAACACGTAAGGTTATAATAGGCCATGATCTAAAGTGGGCTGGTCTGAGGCATGAAACTCCAGGGCTGAAAATGAGTCCCACTCCAGCCCTGGTGGTGTCCACTTAATGTTGAAAACATCGGTCTTTAGTTGGATCTTTGCTGTTATGCTTTGCACCAAATATACACTCCTCAGTCTTTCCCTCATTGTTTGGCAGTTGGTGGCTTTACATTTCTACACATTACTAGGATCTTTTGGGGATTTTTTGCAATCAACAGCAACGCTCCAAGCAGATATGTCTGGTTTTTAGTGTCTATATCCCCCACAAGTATAAAGAATGCTGGCTCTAGTTGTATGTCTACCCCCATGATTTGCCTAATCTCCACCTGAATGTCTTTCCACTGCTGAGCTTTTCAAATGTATTTGTTTGGCGCTTTCAGCTCCATTAGCTGAGTGCCATCTAGTTCCATTATACTGGTGAGAAGGCAGACATCGCTACGGCTGATATTGCCAACATTCTGCAACTCACACCAAAACAATCTAGACTGATCAACAGCACTACAGGTAAGAGGGGTAAACATGAATATATCCCTTTAACAATGGGTTGTACTCCATAGTCTAATCAAATGTAAAGTATCTGGTAACAACAACTGTTAAAGTAATGTACAAGTACCTTAAAATAGTACTTGAGTAAAAGTACTTAGTTACTTGCAACCATTGATCCAGAATGTTAAATGTTTCTGGAAGTAATACCTCTCTTCCCTCAACTTTTATGTCTAAATTTGTAATTAATTACCCCAGAAAAATAGACATGTCTACTCTATCGTCTTTGTGAACTGATACAGATATCAAAAAGTGAACTCATTCAAAACAACAACCCACTGCCTGTCTGAATTCATGACAAAAAAACTGGGATAATGTGACGAACTTTTGTTCTGGATGTTTTGTCTTTGCTGTCAGTGGATGTGAAAAAGCTTCTTTGCACCAAACCAAGATAAAACGGAAATGTTTAATAAACATGGAAAAACCCTGAAACACACAGAAGTGAAAATGTGATTTTATCTCTCATGGTGCTCGCCAACAGACATAATGTAATTTAGTTCTCATTAAAGGAAATCATAAATAATTAATAGGAACCATGAGCGGCTGCATCACACAGGCTCATGACAGCCATTACGCCGGGTACTGTGGAGTTAAACACCCACTGAGGCATACACACACATACGGGAAATTCAGACATTATGACTAAAATAGAGAAAGCCATCACTTGTATTGTTTTGTTCCTCCACGGCTACATTTACATGCAGGCAGTCGGCTCGACCAGCTGTTGTTTATATTCTGTCTTTTATGTGTTCATATATTTACATGAACCTTTTTTGAAATGATGTCTCCATTGGGGGAGAATCAACTAATTAAACCAAAGATGGGAAAAAAACTAAAGAGAAACCTACAAGGAGCTGACTGCCAGTTATCTGCTTCCTTTCTTCATGACTGGAAAATCATGGTTGTTTCTACCTTAATAAAAGAAATGTTAAATATTTTTAGACAGATTTTATACTGTACATTTCCATACTTTAGCCACTGGTTTGATAGTAGAATAAACTCGCTGTTTGTAATCAGCTCTACATGATCTTAACCAGATTATCCATCAAATATTCTTTTGATTTCCTCTTTCCTTTGGTCCCTGATGAAGACATATGTTGAAAGCAAGCAGAAATTGCAGTTCCACTAATGGCCACTTAAGGCTGGTTCAAAAAGCTATCAATCCACATAGACCCCCGCGTTAAAATGCCCAAATTCACAGCAGGAATAAACATGTTTACAGCCTCCTGGAAAAATGGTTTTGGTCTCTGAAGCTGATATCAATATTCATGACAACTGTACAGGGAAAAAATTTAAATATAACTCATCCATTTCCATTTTATTAAAGTTTAAAGTTATGCATAATTAAGGGTGTGGCTGCTTTGAGTAACAGATGGGTGCCGCTACTATGGCAACACTGGTTAGGTAACGTAACCATTGCCCAACCCCAGATTCCCAGAGTATAGAGTATGATTTCAGTGTGTTTCCAGTTCATGAAAGTTAATTGTAATCATAACTGTATAATAAAGATGGCCGGCATGACAGCTCCCCAAAAGTGAAGCCAAAATATCACGATTGCCCCCTGGTGGCTGGCTGCAGTATAGATCATAAACCCCGCCCCCTCCGTTTTAGCAGATGGGACATGGACCAAACTAAAACACTGACATCTTGTAAAGTTTTCCCAAAGACGGTTTCTGTCATTTTAGGTGATTCTTAATACGCTGATGCGTGTTCAAGTGATTGTTTTTCTGATAAGTTTGGATTTAATCAGTTATTTGATGTTATAAAAATAAGGGGTACGGTGTCATGATTGACAGCTTTGTGCGCTAATCACTGTGATTGTGATCATTGGCGTTGCTCGTGATTGATTGGACGAGTGTATGGGCGGAAACCAGTGGCGGCTGCTGGTCATTCAAACAGGGGAAGCTCACTTTAAGTTTACATCGTAAAATTTGTCATATTGTAGAGAGGCAGTAACTTATAAAAGGAACATTTAATTGAAGCCGTTTTTCAACCACACTCACGCCATAGAACCACAGCAAAACACACCTCAAAGATTTTCAGATGGGTTTAACGGTGAAAATGAGCTCTATCGCTTATGGAAATAAGGAACTCCGTACGGCACTCTGTCAGAAGACTCCACCTGCAAATATCCACATGGGACTGAGCTTGAAATGCGACGATGCTGGTGTGTATTTCCAAAGCGCTGTCAATCACAAAGGGGTTCAGCCTTTTAGACAGTTCCTCCTATCATCATCCAGACACCGAGCGTCCTCTCCCACCTACCGCTCCATTAGGTCCCAGGGAAGCTGGGCCTCCCTGGAAGTGACGATTTTGTCGCATTTATCCAATGAACGTCTCACTTTGCTGCATGAAAAAAAACCTGCTCAGCACTGTCTCATAGGAATGCTTGGAGGCTCCGCGTCTACCGTGCTGACACGAGAATGTATGGCAGGGAGGTCGCGTTTGAAAACTGATGATGAACAGCTGACATTTGAACATCATAGTCATGATGTTAAATGCATCCTAGCGCACGTTTAATGCAGTGTAAATTCTTATTTTAATATAAATTCAATGGTGCATATTTGACCATTTCTTCTATGAAATTTTAGGGGAAGTTCAGCCTCCCTTGTTGTCTCAGAGCAATTGCCCCTGGCGGAAACTCGGTACCGTGGATATCGCTACTGCGCTTGGATATTTTAGCTTCATTTTTGGACAGCAGGAGGAAGTGAAGATGCAATATCCATATATACAGTCTATGGTCACCTAAAAGTCTTGGTTTTACTAAAAGACCCTTTCAATAGTCAGATGCTCAGTTTTTCTGGTAAGTAAATTTTGTTTTAAAGGGCCAGTATGTAATATTTGGCATGGTTTATTGTCAAATCTGAATCTGAATCAGAATATTCTACCCATTAATATGTTTATACAAGTGTATAATCGCTATAAAATAAATTCGTTTGGTTTTCGTAGCCTTATAATTATGCTTTTATATATATACAGTACAGGCCAAAAGTTTGGACACACCTTCTCATTCAATGCGTTTTCTTTATTTTCATGACTATTTACATTGTAGATTCTCACTGAAGGCATCAAAACTATGAATGAACACATGTGGAGTTATGTACTTAACAAAAAACGGTGAAATAACTGAAAACATGTTTTATATTCTAGTTTCTTCAAAATAGCCACCCTTTGCTCTGATTACTGCTTTGCACACTCTTGGCATTCTCTCCATGAGCTTCAAGAGGTAGTCACCTGAAATGGTTTCCACTTCACAGGTGTGCCTTATCAGGGTTTGCTTTATCAATGGGGTTGGGACCATCAGTTGTGTTGTGCAGAAGTCAGGTTAATACACAGCCGACAGCCCTATTGGACAACTGTTAAAATTCATATTATGGCAAGAACCAATCAGCTAACTAAAGAAAAACGAGTGGCCATCATTACTTTAAGAAATGAAGGTCAGTCAGTCCGGAAAATTGCAAAAACTTTAAATGTGTCCCCAAGTGGAGTCGCAAAAACCATCAAGCGCTACAACGAAACTGGCACACATGAGGACTGACCCAGGAAAGGAAGACCAAGAGTCACCTCTGCTTCTGAGGATAAGTTCATCCGAGTCACCAGCCTCAGAAATCGCAAGTTAACAGCAGCTCAGATCAGAGAGCAGATGAATGCCACACAGAGTTCTAGCAGCAGACCCATCTCTAGAACAACTGTTAAGAGGAGACTGCGAATCAGGCCTTCATGGTCAAATAGCTGCTAGGAAACCACTGCTAAGGAGAGGCAACAAGCAGAAGAGATTTGTTTGGGCCAAGAAACACAAGGAATGGACATTAGACCAGTGGAAATCTGTGCTTTGGTCTGATGAGTCCAAATTTGAGATCTTTGGTTCCAACCGCCGTGTCTTTGTGAGACGTAGAAAAGGTGAACGGATGGATTCCACATGCCTGGTTCCCACTGTGAAGCATGGAGGAGGAGGTGTGATGGTGTGGGGGTGTTTTGCTGGTGACACTGTTGGGGATTTATTCAAAATTGAAGGCACACTGAACCAGCATGGCTACCACAGCATCCTGCAGCGACATGCCATCCCATCCAGTTTGCGTTTAGTTGGACCATCATTTATTTTTCAACAGGACAATGACCCCAAACACACCTCCAGGCTGTGTAAGGGCTATTTGACCAAGAAGGAGAGTGATGGAGTGCTGCGGCAGATGACCTGGCCTCCACAGTCACTGGACCTGAACCCAATCGAGATGGTTTGGGGTGAGCTGGACCACAGAGTGAAGGCAAAGGGGCCAACAAGTGCTAAACACCTCTGGGAACTCCTTCAAGACTGTTGGAAAACCATTTCAGGTGACTACCTCTTGAAGCTCATGGAGAGAATGCCAAGAGTGTGCAAAGCAGTAATCAGAGCAAAGGGTGGCTATTTTGAAGAAACTAGAATATAAAACATGTTTTCAGTTATTTCACCTTTTTTTTGTTAAGTACATAACTCCACATGTGTTCATTCATAGTTTTGATGCCTTCAGTGAGAATCTACAATGTAAATAGTCATGAAAATAAAGAAAACACATTGAATGAGAAGGTGTGTCCAAACTTTTGGCCTGTACTGTATATATAGCAAGGGCCTTGCTTTAGAGAGGTCGCCATCTTGCGCCGCCATGTATGTAAGGCAGCCCAAGCAGACAATCCAGCCAGCCAGAGAACGCGTTTCACGTGTATAAATAAACCAAGGAAGACAGCGGAAGGAAGGAAGGAGGAGGAGGAAACAGCAGAGAGTGTTAGTAGTTCGTCGATGGAGAGTAGTGAAAGGTTTTTTTAATTATAAAGTTTGCGAATGGACCACACTTACCACGTAACAGGAGAGAATGAACCCGAACCAGTCATCTGCGAGGAAAAGAAGACGCAACTTCACTCTTTGTGATGCACTCTCTGCGGCGCTTTTCCTCCTGATGATATATCTCCGCAATGATGGTAGCACTGAATCCCATTCTGTGCAGCAAAATGGGAGCGGAGGATTGAGCCTCTCTTCTCGCCCGCTCAGTGTACTCTGGCTCAAACAGGTATGGCTCTGGGTCTGTGTCCGCTACAAGAAGCTCTTCAAAATCACGTTCAAAGTCGTCCATTGCAGCTACTATAGAGAGATAGATAGATATTGCTAGGCTAAATAAACAGCTGAGCTCTGTTTACAGGCTACGCTGTCAGTCAGTGTGCTTGGTGCTTGGTATTGTAAATGAGTATGTGTGTATGGAGTGTGTGTGTTACGCTAGAAGAGTCAGAGTTTGGGATGGAGTCTTCCCCCTGGAGTGTTACCAGAATTTTTGGAGTGCTCAAATAAACGGGCCTTTTTCCTGAACGCTCCTCTGGTCTCCTGCTCGTGAGTGATTCATGACAATATCGTAACATGGTTTAGATTTCTAAATAAACATTCACCTCGTCGCTAGATAGACCTACTCCTGAAAAACTTGTGTTTGCGCAAAGCTTTTTGTCCCTACGAGGCTGCCGTCATTTATCCGACGGGAGGGGTGAGCGAGTGAGCCCTGCAATCTAGAATTTGACCACTGATGTCACAGTTTTCAACGGTTTTCAACCCATTTTACACACTGGCCCTTTAAAGGTTTTAAGCCTGTTTTTAGTTAGCAAAAATTAGCATTAGTATCATTATAGTATACGATAGCTGAAAATGAACCGTCCTAACCAAGCTAGCAGCTAACATTAGTGTTGTCACCAGCCTCGCGTCCAAATATGGTCACTTCTGGCTCCAAAAATCCAAGATGTTGACGGCCAAAATGCAAAGCTTAAGGCTCCAAAACAAAAGTCCATAAGCCAGCAGGTGACTTGACGGTGGCTACGTCCAATATTTCATACTACGGCCCATGGTTGAAAGGTTGGGCTTTTAATTCAACAGAATTCTGATGAAATATACAGAGATTGATCAAACAAACAAGTCTATGTGCGGTCCTCCTCCTTAAACACGATTCTTTTTTAAGCCTAACCCACTAAGTCAGAGGTAAGTGAGAAAAAAGAAATTCTGGGGATCCATTTTTAAATCTAAATCGTTTTCTCTCCTGTGTTCATGAAGAAGAGGTGAAAAAAGGGTTTTTGCTGCCAGGATAAAATTTTAAACGAATTATATGTTTCATTAATTTTTTTTTCTCCATCTGTTAACAGGTGGGAAAAAAAACACTTTGCCAGATGATTGTTTTTTAAAATAAAAATTAATGTAGAAAAAACCATGAATGCTGTTGAAAACCTGTTTCCACAGAAAACTGATCAAATTGATCACCAGATTGTTTTTCTCGCTTGTCTCTCAGGGCTTCCATAAATAATCCATAAAGCACACTTTTTTAATTGTAGATTGTTGAAGGAATTATGATAAACAATACTAAAGCAATATTTATTGTGTGTTTGGGCCATTTGGGTTCAGAAAAACTCCACAACAACCTTAAAAACACAGATTCTAACAAAGTGTGTGCGCACTGTTGCTGCACAGGGGTAAGTAATACTCATATACTGTATACTACAGACACCAAACTCATGCACACATACAGTGGAGGATATTTTTCACTTGTTTACATCTTGAATTGATTTATGACTAAATAGGAAAACAACAGTGTTAGTGCTCAAAGTACAAAGTACAGTCCAAAGACGTCAGTTGGCATGACTCTAATCTTCTCCCAGAGCAATTTACCTGTCACAAATGTCAACAAATGTCATTAAGCAAAAAGTCTTGACATCTTATTTTGCTCACATTAAATCATAACAAAGCACAAGTCCGGTCCGTTATCTAAATGATATGAACTCACACTTTCCTGGGAGATCTATAATATTGAGAAAAAAATGACATTAAATGGTAAATGTGGTATTTTTCAACCTGGACTATATTTTCCTATGTTTTTGTGTCTAAGTGACTAATGGGAACTAATGAGAGTGCTGCAGCTGTAAAACAGGTTGCAAAGTAGTCACTCGGGGCATGTTGGCAATTTAAATTTACGCCCACTAATAGTGTTTGTTTTTGTCACTGACAGGCTCAAAATGTTAAGTGTCTGACAACATTATGGAAATGATCCCAACAGAGATAGACCCTTTTGTTAAAGAGTAAGCTCCTTTTTGTTTAACCAGAAACAGCCTCGAAATTACCATCACCAAACCCAACAGACTCCATCTTAAAAAACATTAATTTCAGCATGTATAAAGCCAGCTTATTTTCACATCTAACTGAGAAGATTAAGGGTTTATTTTGGTTAAACAAGAGTTTGTGATTGTTGGAACAGTGGAAAGATGAACCAAGATCATTTTCTGTAGTTTCCTTTTGTTTCTGTTGACTTTGAATGAAGTGTGTTTTATGGTGATAAAATTACTGCTTATTTAAACGGAGTCTGGTGGCTTTTGTGATCGCAATTTTGGGGCTGTTTCTGGTCTATCTCAGTAGGGATCCTTTCCATACGTTGTCAGACACTTAAATATCAATCTGAGTCTGTCAGTGGCAAAACTTAGCACTTTTATTAGACATAAATTGATGATGCCAAATGCCCAGAGTGTTACATTGCAGCCTGTTTTACAGCGGCTGTCTGCAGAACTCTTGATCAAGACGAGACCAATTTCAAAAATGATTGGTCCCGTTAGTCACTTAGATACAAAAACATGGAAAAATAAGGTCCAGCTTGAAAAATACCAAACTTATCCTTTATAGGATGTTTGTTATCTTGCAGAGAGCAAATATTTAGCAACTGTTGGCGAAAAACATCCCTACAATGCAAACAGTCAACTCAGAATAGATTGGCATCACTACTACATATCCTCTGGATATTTGAACCACATAATAAATTCCCAGTCAGAGTTGAAAGTGTGGCCCAGAGACTGTCAATCACGCAGCGCTTACATTATCCTCTGGTCTCTGCTGGGTGCTAATGAGCAGACAACGCCCCCCCTGATGAGCCTGCAGCTGCTGCTCCTGGTGCAAACACACACACATAGCCTTCTTGATATGAGTGGACACGTTCCAACTCCATGTGCATCACCGTAAAGTGCATTTCAAACCTAAATGGGAGCCATCACAACAGAGCAGAAGCAGGTGGAGATGAACTGAATCAACCTCCAGCAGCAACAGCTTGTTTTCTAATTAACTTCAGCAGCAGCAGCGTTTAGGGAACATCTTGTTCCCTGGTGCAACATAGGTAGTCGATTGATGCACCGGTATGTCAGGGCGCTGTAAAGTCAAGCATTTTTCACAACATCATCAATACAGTGGGCGTGTTGAGGCTGGAGGGGGGTAGGGTATAGAGACCTGATCACATAGATGGCCTCTCCCAGTCTCTATGGCAACCTGTTGGCATAGTGCCGTGCCTGGAAGGCTTTAATGGCTTGTCACGGCCCTGAGAGCAAAACAGCAGCAAGGCATCTACAGTCCAAGCCTGAGTGACAATCAAAAACCGCAGGGGAGAGAAATGTTCCCATGCCTTGGTCTGACACATGTTTTACTGCAGTTCACTGACTCACTGTGGATAAAGAGATGTTTCCCCTGCAGAGACATTGAGGAAGTCTGTCTGAACGTAACTAAACGGATAATTGGTATGCCTGGAGAAAAACAAAACGTTCTGCACCCACTGTCTTTGGCTATTCAGTTAGAATAAATTCTGAGTTTCACTTTATTCAAATGAGTTTAAAATCAAATATAACTTTAAACTGTCGAGAAACTTGGCTGCCTGAGTTAATCCTATAATTCAATCAATTAAAAAATATGTATTGCATTCATAAAGATTTAGTTTTGTCATGCACTTTTATTCAGAAATGGATAAAACTGCCACAAACCAGTGCTCTAGTGCCACCTAGTGGATATAATATGTTAATACTGGACACTGACATTGATTTGACCTGCAACAGGGTGATATTTTAGAACAAAAACTGAATAGATGTTAGTGCAAATCATGTCATGTGTAACAATTTAGATCATTGCAGTGTGGTATTAAGATTTTAAGTAATCAAACTGGATTAAATCTAAATATAAACTGAGCATTTATTAAAATTTCAAGAAAGTGAGGTTCAAGATGGTTTTGGATAAACAATAAATACTTGATAAAACATAATGGAAAATATTGTGATATAAGATGTAGGGAAAATATTAGCAAACCTTAAATATTTAACAAGTTTGTGCACAAAATTTGAGAGAAATCTTTTGTGTGCATAGAAAAATTCTTAGATTTTTTTTATCTGAACTTGTGAAAAATGGGAGCGAAAACATAAATGTTGCGTTTAATTCTTCTTTATGACTAAAAGGAGCAATACTTGTTGTTTTACATGTCATTTCTGGTGATTTATTTGCTACAGATTGATTTGATCAATGAAAATAGAGTAAATGCTGGAGATTATGTAACCAAATGGAGCCAAATCACACACACATTTTCTGAAGTTGCACGAAAATACAACCTTTCTGGGATGGTATTCATTCTGTTCTTTGTAAGGTCTTGGGGCATAACATCCTACAAACTTGGGACATATGGAGGGAACGGTGCACAAGAGAGATCAATATTTGGTCAAGATATATGTATTTCAATTACATTTGAGTATTTTGTAATTTGTATTTGATAACTCCAATAATAAGCAAATGTAATTTGTAACAATATACTTTTGAGTGGAGTAATTTTGTATTTAAAATACTCAAAATACTTTCTCCATGAATCAAAAAACAAAAACAATAGCCCACACACTCTTATAATACTGGATGTAACAATATTTTTACTATTTTATATTATATTTTAATATTTTTATATTTTATATTATTTTAATATTTTACTTTTTTTTCTTTAATATTTTTATCTATGTTTTTTTTTTAAACTTGGGCCATTCAGTGTTCAGTGTGCCCTTCAATGACGTAGTGGTCTGTTTTACTGGACTGTGCATAAGATAGGAAATTGTATGTTGTTGTGGTTGATGCTTGAGATAAGTTTGCTACAAATGAATTGCCTCACGTGGGATCAATAAAGTTGTCTGAATCTAAATCTGAATCAATAAATAAAATTTTAGGGTAGCCTACATGTCTCTAGCTTTTTTTTTTTTTTTTCTCGTTTTCATTTGAAAAAAGTTGAACACAGGGCTCCAAAGGCTCCAAGTTAGACAGCAAACAGGTTAATTAGCTACAGAAGCTACAGTGTCTTGCTACTGTTTAGCTAGACCGTTGGTCTATTGTGAGAAAACAGGTGCAAATTTGCAATAGCTGTGACCAAATTTGCTACTATCACGCCATTAATGGATGAATCATGGTTGTTCTCTGGCATAGTTACTTGTGGTCTCTAATTGCAGCATGCAAATTTTGAGCATTTTTGGTCAAGGACTTTTTGAGTTATTCACAAAAAGAATTGAATCAGTTATTATAGTGCCACCTATGGACAAATCATGGGCATTCTTTCTGGTATAGACAAATTCGGCGAGCAATTTGTGTATGCAGGGCTGCCCCTGACCAAATTGGGGCCCTAAGCGAAATTTTATTTGGAGGCCCCCATCCCAAATGTATCATAGGTACAAAATGACCATACAACAACTTGCCATTTAACTTGACAACCTCTACTGGCAATAACAAATGTACTGTAGATACAGTAGTTTGGCTGTATGAGTCAAATAAAATAAAAAATTCAACCTGAAATAAATAAATAAATATTAAATAAAAATAACTTCAAACTGAAATAAATAAATAAACAAATCAATCAATTACTCATCAAAAGAAAGTAACTTCCACCACCTCAATCCCCCAATCTTGATTAAACACTGAAAATAAAAAAAAAAGAGGGAGACAGGTTTTACCTATTTAATCTTATTTTGTTATATTTCTCCCTCTCCCCTCTCTGGAGGCGTCCGATCTCCCTCAGCCCTCCGCCTCTCCCACCTTAATTAAACACTGAAAACAGAAATAAAATACAGAGACATTCTTTTCTATTTTCATCTTATTTAACTATATTTCTCCCTCTCCCCTCTCTGGGAGCATCCGACCTCCCGGCCCGCACATACCCCTGAAGCTCGGGTCTCCCCCTCCGTGGAGCTTGCCTGCCCTCCCGTCCCCGCACACACTCCTGAGGCTCTTTTGGACGACATGTCGACAAGTCTTCACCTGCTGCAGCTCTGCAAGTGCCTGCCAGCGCACCCCTCTTATTGTTCAGATGTTGAGTGCTGTCAATCATTGCAGTGACGCATGGGCGGTCAGGTCTCTTCTCTCCTTCCTTGAGCTGATTTTACGCGCGCCTCACGGTAGCGCATGTGCGCATCCATTGCGCATATGTGCAAATGCGTCCCCTCGCGCAAAATGTGGCCCCCCATGGAAGATGAGGCCCTACGCACAGCGCGTGTTCTGCGTTTAGGGAGGGGCGGCCCTGTGTGTATGCCACCATCTTGCGGCGGCACCATTGCTGCGGTGACATGTGTCAATCATCAATTCATTATGCTGTCATTGTGAACTGACTCCCTGCATTGACAGCATCATGAATAGCTGGATTGATGATATTAGACAGTGGCCTCCGGTACTGATGAAGGTATCTTAAATGAGTACCGATATTAATTTCGAAATTAATCATTTGTTTGAGCGATAAGCAGGAAAGATTAGAGTAATAGGGAGATAGTAGGGAGATAAAAGACTGTATCATTAAACACTGTGTAATGTAACGTTAGCATACGTTATGTATGCTGACGTTAGCAAGCTAGCAGCGTGACATTTAATCATTATAGACAGGCTACGTGACTAAAAACAACAACAACAACACGTGTTTGTGTTTTGTTTTAGGTATTCAAGAATATTTTATTGATCGCCTGGCCTCCGATGACCAGAAAAACAGCAATTACAGGTCTCTGATTTATGGTCAAAATTACCTGAGCTCTGGATGGGTCGGGCAAATTTTACACCGCCTTTTAGATGACCATCACTTTATATTGAAGGCGATCAATATTGATCGCCTTCAATATAATGTGATGGTCACGTAGCCTGTCCATAATGATTAAATGTCACGCTGCTAGCTTGCTAACGTCAGGGATTCGTCTATAGTTACTCATGGTCTAGGGTTGCTGCATGTGCATTTTGAGAATTTTTGGTCAAGGACTTTTTGAGTTATTCACAAAAAGAACTGAATCATTTAGTATAGTGCCACCTATGGACGAATCGTGGGCATTCTTTCTGGTGTACTTACTCATGGGCTCTAGTTACAGTATGCAAATTTTGAGCATTTTTGGTCAAGGACTTTTTGAGTTATTCATAAAAAGCTTTGTGGACTGACTGACCAACCGACCGACCGACCGTCAGAGTGACCTATAGAGCTGCAGGTCGCTGCTATAAAGAGAAAAAAAAAAGTATTTTCTGTATTTGAAAATACAGAATACATGTATACAGTATTTTGTATTTTATTTTGATACATTTATTTGAGGGGTATTTTGTATTTTGTATCAAAATACATTTTGATGTATTTTTATCCATCTCTGGATATAGACAATAACGCTGTCTAGGGAGAAGTTGGTCTCGTTTACTCCCGCAGGCTCTGTTCATCTTTTGTCATGTTCTCAAACTGCAGCCCTTTAGATTTCCCACCTACTTGAGGTATTCTCCAGAAACAACTTTTATTTGTTTTGTTATTTGTTATCTGTTTTAATTATTGGAAATTGCGCTGGTTTACTATTCACCCTGGATTTTGAAATCCCGGAGGAGAGACAAAGGGGTTTAGAGGGTTGTTTGGGAACTCAGACCTGACCAGTTTTTTACCTTTGCTTGTTACTGAAGTTTTGGTTTCCCTATTTGTTGACTGAGGACTCTGGATTGGAAATACAGCAGGCATGGCTGAATAAAATAAATGGAAATGTTGTGATAGACTAGATGGAATCTGTTTCTATGTGAGAATGTACTGTATCTCTGTGGACAAATCAATCAAAAGGATAGGTGGAGAAAAAGAAAATAGAGTAAATGCAAACAGAAATAGGAAGTTTCGTTTAATTATTTCGCTATCCAGTGGCAACTCCTCTGTGCAGACAACTGCATTTAGTTTATATGTCACTTAGATCAACACAGTAACATTAATTATCCAACTGATGTCAAGTTAGAGGTCAATGACCAGACTCATCTGATTAATCAATAATCATTTCATTTAAAAACACCTCGATTTGTTTAATCTTTCGTTGCAAAAGGACAAGATTTTGTATTCAAATCTGTACAGCACAGTACAGTTAAATGGCAATAACAATTGTATATTTAGAAAAGTTAAAAGTATAGGTTTATCTGTTCATTTCCCTCGATGACTTATGGAGAAGGTGTGGGATTTAATACATTTAGAGTTTCTCCCACTCCTTTTTGGATGTGTAAATCAAAGTAACTATACACTGACAATTGCTTTTACATTATGCTTTTCATTATTGTAAATATTACTTTCTTTCTACCTGTCTGTCTGTTTGTATGTTCATGTCTTTTTAACATGTTTGAAATAAATACCAAATACATCAAGAGTTTTGAAGCACTGCAGATAAATATCTTTACAACATCAAACACCCCTCTGTGAAGCTTCCTCCACTCTGCAGACTCTACAGGGTCGGGGGTTTGACCTGTCAGTCAGCAGCTGGCTCTTTTTGCTAAACCTCAAAGACTAAATTAGCTCCTTAAAAAGTCAGCTGTGCAGCACCTGTTAGATCTTAACTCAGCCAAAATTACATTCAATTACTGGAAGTATCACAACTACATGGTAAACTAGTCAGCCTTCAAAGCTGCCTTTTTCAAAAACCTGTGACGTTTCTTGAGGTTTTGGGGGGGTAGAAAGAAGATTTGAGTGAGATCAAGTATCAAGAATAACTTGATTTAAAGCTGTAGTTGCTAACTTTTATAAAAAAAAAATGACCTTCTGAATCTGTCACCTACTGCTTTATAGCATTTTTAATGGCATGACTGCACATAAAAACAACCAATCAGAGCCGAGGAGTCTCTACGCAGCAGCTGTAAATCATGTCAATCACCGCTGCGGTCAAACTGTTAAACTAGGCTGCGCTTATCAAATATGAGAGACATGATTTTTTTTAATAGATGCACTACTGCATGGATGTAGTTACAGTTTCAGCAAGTATGACAAAAATGTATTTTTCTAAAAATTACCAATTGTATCTTTGAGGCAGATTATTCACATCTACTGAAATAATGTCACTAGACTCAAGATATTAAAATGTGTTCTGATTTATTTGAAATAAATGAAATGTTGGCAGCTTTTTTTGAAGACTTTGAGTTTGTGGGCAGATAAAACAAATCCTTGACAAGTGTACAGTTGAAAATACAGTTGTCATACAAAGATAAAAACAACCACAAAGCACTGCATACTCTGGTGGAGCAGTGAAATCAACACCACCACACATTCCATTAGATTTAATAAGGTCTTTAACCACACCACGAGTGAATATCAGCATCATTAAATTAGAGCAATCAGATATTTATACATCATTCAAGATATTATGGCTTTGTTAACTTCATGTATTTGTCTTCCCCTCAAATCCACGCACAATCCCTGGGTTAGCTTTTATGACTCAAGTTGGAAATAGGAGCCCAATAGTCCAGAAACAGCTGTCCAGTCTACTTCCAGGAGCCAGTCTTGCCCTTGGCGCCGCGGGGGGTCTTGGATGCTTTGGAGCCCCTCTGGTGGTCGCTGACTCTGTTCCTGAGCACGTGGATGTCGTACTTCTGCCTCTTGAGCTTCTCAGCCAGCTCAAACTTCTCGGCGTGCAGCTGGTGGAGCCACTGCCACAGGTCCTGCGCCTTCTCCGCCAGCTTCTCCTGGTTCAGGTGGTCGATGTTGAGCGGCTTCCGGCGCTCCATCAGGGCCTTCTTCTTCTCCTCCCGTGCCGTCAGCTTCTTGCCCTTCTTCTGGTCCACCTTCTGCAGGTAGCCCCCAAAGGATTTGTTGGTGAATATCTTCTTCTTCTTCGCCTCTTCATCAGCACGCAGTTTGGCTGCCTCTTCCTCGCGCCTCGCCCTCTCCTCAGCCAGACGTGCTTGGCGTTCGCGCTCCTGCTCCGTGCGGACACGCTGTTGTTCTGCTCTGTCGGCCCGACGGCGTTCTATACGGTTACGCAGTGCAACCAGCTCTTCCTCTTCTTTCTGGCGGGTGGAGAAGTGCGACTCGATCAGGGTCTGGAGGTCGTTGAAATCCTTTTCTAACCTCTTGCGGTGCAGATCATCAAAATCCACCTTTTCACCATCAGGGAGTTTTGGAGGAGCAATATTTGGCACATAAGTTGACTTAGGCCGCCATTTGGAGTCCTCCTCCTGCTCATTCTCCTCTGCATGCTTGTCTTTTTTATCTGCTTCATCCTCCTGCTCCTCTTCTTCAAATTCCTCCTCCACGTACTCCTCCACAATTTCCTCAGTGTCTGACATGATGGTACCTCGGAGGCTTTCTAGGGAAGAGATGATAAACACCAAGACCAGCTGGTGTCTCACGCTCAAGAGATGACTGGAGTTATCTGATGTGCAGCTTGGGGGTTTTTATGGGTTTGCCTTCACCATGTGACCACAGGCTGCCCAGAGTCTCCAGAGTGTGGGTCAGCAGCAGGGCAGATTTTGAGACAGATGGAATAGTCTATTTTCTCCTCACCAAACTTTGTCAGCCGCACACCCCCACTTATCCCCTGTAGGTCCCCCCCTGCTCTCAGCTCTAATCCTGCAGCGCCTCCTCATTCCTTTGTAAGGACAAGATGAGAGACTATTTCAGAGACGCAACAGATGCGCACACACACTTGTGCTGTCCAGGCCCACAAAACAACACGGAGTATGGTCCAGAACAAATAACATCCATACTTTTAAAGCCACTGGCGCAGACAGACAGAGATGTGGAAGCAGAAATATAGTGGATAAATAGAGAAAGCTCCCTGTCACCATACGGATCATCCAGTCAGTGGTTATGTCACAACATCCACAAGTTGGGGAACTCGCTAATCCACTGTGATAGTTTAAAAGCCACTGTGGTGTTTAAGAAGTTCCATTAACAAAGCACGATTGCAATCTCTTAAATACATCAGTGCCAGTGAGGGTTTTAATGACGGGAAGTTACAGCTGTCACACTTTCCAAAATGAGCCACTAGCTTGAATAGCATGCACCCTGTAGCATTAACAACCTAACAATTTCGAGTGAGTTAAAAACACTGTAAAGAATTTCTGTCAGTGTATACTCTGATAAAGTACCCCATTATTCTGAAACTGCCTTTAACATGGGCATCTCTCCCCCTCTCTTTTAATATTGAGCCTGACTTTATGCTCATCTCTCATTTCTGTACTACTCAGGAGTGGGGAATGGGGAGGATTGTGATTGGATGTCATGATTTGTTCCCCGCCATATGCTTTCTTTAGTTTAATACCTACTGTGAATATACATTGTGTAAACCTGTTAAAATTAAATGCAGGCTGTATTAATGCTTGTTATGTCATGCATTTGCTGGTGTGTGTGTACCTGTTTGTCCACAGCTAATACCTCAAACTACTGGACCTGTCAGCCTAATATTCTATGTGCACATGCATGACTGTATGCTCAAAGACCTCTTGGGGTTGCAGTAATTCACAATTGTTGAAAAACCTGTTTTATTGACTGTTTTATATCGTCATTGACTGACTCCTTAAGGCAATAAATTGACCCTTTGCTAAGTCCCGCCCCACGAATGCAGACTGGCCAATCATAACATAGCATCAGCCAGCTCAGACCAGGGTCCGACAACAAGAGCTTTGCTCCATTGACTCACATTAAATTGATTTCCTTCTTTTTCAAGCTGGTTTTGAGGATCTCAAGCTAAACATGTACATGTGTAATAATGATACTCGTTACCTGAAGAGGCTGGAAAAAGATTTACGTTTCTTCCCTGTTCCAAAACCAAAATCAGACCCTGCTTTGTCATGTGCTGGCAGCCCAGATGGGGGTGAAGCCAAACACCATTCATCCGCACACACTGTGATGCCACACAGCTGGTTCAGTATCAGCAAAGTTTCCCTTTATATTCATTGTCTTGTGTGGTGATCAGCAGTGATGTGGTGGTTCACTTTTACACTGTGATCTGTAGCCTATAGTTCGGCTTTAGCTTCTAACTATCTTTGTCTTTTTAACCTGTTGTTGCTGCTGAGTCAGTTTGACATCCTGGATATATCCTTCAAACACAGACTGTAGACCCCTCTGTCTGCTTCTCTCTGGAGTCACTCTTTCATTTCTCCAAAAATATGATGGTATTGCTTTGGTGAGTGCAGTTAGTTACAGGGTGGACTCCATGCGACAACTTGTCGAACCATCGCAAAAGGATGGGACTTAGTGAAAGGTCAACTGTGTTTACTGTTGTTATTTCCTGCTTTGTTGTGCTGTAGCCTACAGACAAACTTAATGCCAAATAAAAGTCCTGTTACAGTTTATAAATGACATAAATTAAAGGTTTCTGGCTTTGTGACATCATCTTTATTACAGCAGGTAGTCAGTGCATTTTAAATATTTGGTATTTGTATACCAACAGTTATTTCTGTAAAGAAAAACAGACACAACAAAAGACCCTCAATAAGAACAATGACGTGCAAGATGAGCTTTACTGCCCCAGCCACGTCTCCACTTTGGAATGTAATTAAAACATTCTTGCTATTGGAGGCTCTGTGCTTTCAGCGCTGTGTGGATTAAAGTGTAATTGCTCCCACACTGCAACACTTAAATGCTGATGTCAAGAATTTATGTTTCCAAGTCTTGAGTTATCAGCGGAGAGGGACACTCACGCAGTTTGTGGAGGATGAGGTAACTGACAGGGAGAGACAGGTGCTCCGTTGCGTCTGAGAATCCCAATTAAACTGTTACATGCGCCTCCTTAGGATAAATCTCCTGACGTTATGCTGCTGTACATGTATGTGGCAGATAACACATTATCTCCAGGGGGTTGCATTTCAGTCTTAATATAAGGTCTTGTGGAGCTGTGGCCTCAGAGGACCAAAAAACAAATCTTAATGCCAAAGTGTGCCGTGTCTGTCTCATCCCCGAGCAGACTGAGCGCCACTAAAACATGCCTGTGCACAACATGAGGACAGCAGGTGGTTCCAGTATAATCAAGGCACACTTGGTTTCTGGTGGCAAGGGACAACTGTGTCTATCAGCGAAGAAAGGCAACAAATGACTGGAGCTTTAAATAGCCGCACCCTTTGTTGTTTAACTCAATTCAAAATGAACAAACAGAGTGATGCACTAAACCTCCTGCATGTTCAAACTCTGCAACTGGTATGCCATCAAACTGAATTTAAAAAGCTTGAAATTATGTTGTGTAATATAAATAATGAAGCATAAAGCAGTCGTGTGTCACATACTTAGCAAACCAGTACATCTCTCTAAGTTTGAGTCAGTAAATAAACCGTTTTTAGACAGGAGAAGTCTGTGCAGTTCATGGAAACAAGCAGTTATACTTCAGCAGGCAGCACTAAGTGAACAGTGACCTCAGCTGGTTAAAATTGCACACTACAGTCAAGTGTGTCTCAGTACTTTTCTCCATTCATTCATTCATTCATCTTCTAACTGCTTCATCCTCTTGAGGGTTGCGGGGGGGGGGGCTGGAGCCTATCCCAGCTGACATTGGGCGAGAGGAAGGGTACACCCTGGACAGGTCGCCAGACTATCGCAGGGCTGACACATAGAGACAGACAACCATTCACACCTACAGACAATTTAGAGTTATCAATTAACCTAGTCCCCAATCTGCATGTCTTTGGACTGTGGGAGGAAGCCGGAGTGCCCGGAGAGAACCAGCGGAGAGGGACACTCACGCATAAATTCTTGACATCAGAACATGCAAACTCCACACAGAAGGGCTCTCACGCCCGGGATCGAACCAGCAAGCCTCTTGCTGTGAGGCAAGAGTGCTAATCACCACACCACCGTGCCGCCCGTACTTTTCTCCAGTTAACAGTAAATACTGTCTATCACCATTCCTGCAAGATTGAAGACCCTCATCGTCCATGCTATTCATTATTAATGTGCCTGTTTTGTCATAGACTCAGTCACAAAAAATATTTTAAGGCTCATGACCTCACACAGCTGACTTATTTGGTTTCATTACGGACCTATGCTCTACGAAAGGAATAAAACCTACACGATAAAATACAAATAAAAATAAAGGTAGAAATAAAATCTATGTTCACTCACCCATCAAATCACATGCAACCTTATATTCGATTGTAACAGCAAGCAGTGAATTTGCAGCTTTATCTCCAGTAGCTCACATTGACTTCTCTGTCCAACTAAAATAAAAACATTAATTTAGACGGTTGAACTACTTCATTTGTTATTGCACTGACTTCAACCTTTGTGTTGCATGTTTAGGGTCCCACAGACCCCACTGTTGTATGTGTAAAACAACATTTGGCTTGTACATTTTTTCCTTTAAATACATTTTTTTGTTTATTAAAATGGTAACCCTTCCCTTTGCCACAAACTGGGCTTGCACTTTATTACATTTATTGAAGTATGATTTATTTCAGGACTATTGTATTAGACTGCATTCATTCTAGATAGGTGAAAGTTACCTATACTGGCAACTGAGGTCCTTTTGTTTGCCAAAAAAAGAGATTAAAGTCCCATTTTCTGTCGTGAACCTTGAAACCTTGAAACCTTGAACATGTCGGCAGTTAATAAAGGGAGCGTTTCTATGGTCCCATCCTATTTCCCCCATCTCATATCCTCCTATTTTATGTTCTCACCAATGTTTATGTCCATGGACCATGCTTGTATGTTCAATGAAACTTATGTTTCCATGGTCAATATGTTGAAATCACTCATCAGTCTATAGCTTATAGTCTGCTGATGTTACACTCCTTGATTCTAGGACCCTCAGATTTGGGGGAAGTTGAACCTTTTTTGGCTTCTAAAGGAGGATATAATTAGTTTGAGAACCAATGGTTTACATCAAATGATGCATATAAACACTCATAAATCTTTTTAATTACTAGGAAAACAGGTGTAAAGTGTGTCTTATGTGTTATAGGCCTATTTTAGGGGCTTGTGAAGCTGTTGAACATAGGACAGTGGAAACGTAGGGAGTACCCCATTTTTTAACATGCCAGCGGGTCATAATCATGTTTATAAGCAGTTCTCGTTAAATTACAAAAGGCCAAGTATTGAGGTTATAAAAAAATAATGTTAAGTATATTCTGGGCTATTAAAAGGCCAAAGGAATCCAAAACCCCAAACACAACATGCTAATGGATAGGCCAACATTTAAGCTAATTGACTAGCTAAGCACCACGCTGGATTTTCTTTTTAGCTAATTTGTTCATTCCAGCCTCTAAGCCACACTGTGTTTATGTTACTATCTAGCATTTAGTTTAAGCTAGACTGTTAATGATTGTAAGGTTATTCATTCATGTCGTCTCAACTGCAGTGTTGCTAATGTAAACTATACAGTAAGTGCTAATGCTAACTATTTAGTCAAGTTGTGTATCCGGGAGTGTGCCTATGTTCCCACAGCCCTATGTTCCCACAGCTCTATGTTCCCACATTTCCTTTATCATAAATTTGTATCAGATTTTTATCTCCCTTTCTCCCAATTTGGTAGCCAATTACACCCAACCTATTATCCCCCTTAACCCTAACCCTTGAGGGAGAATAGGGCTTAAATTGAAGGAAAATGTAGGAACACAAGACCAAATTTTGAAAATGTACTAGAAATGTGGGAACATAGGGTTTACTTTTGAGAAAAATCTTAGAAATATGGGAACTGTGGGAACATAGGGCTGTTGGAACACAGGGCATAATTTTCAGTGGAAAAAAAAAAATCTTAGAAATGTGGGAACTGTGGGAACATAGGGCTGTGGGACCATTGGGCTGTGGGAACATAGGGCTGACCCCATGTATCCTTGCATGGGGAGTGTGCATATGTTCCCACAGCTCTATGTTCCCACATTTCCTTTTTCATAAATTTGTATATGTATATGTATTCCTTTTTCATAAATTTGTAGGGCTGTGGGACCACTGGGCTGTGGGAACATAGGGCTGACCCCCTGACATGCTAGCTTGTGTTAGCTTACAGTTTAGCTTCGACACACAACCGGAAGAGGATTCTAACGGACAGAAACTCATAATTAACAATAAAGCTCTAACATTTCTGGCTTGAAAGACATTATTACATCAGTATAGGTGTAGTGTATATTCTCAATTTATTAAAGTTGGTGTCAGAGGTCTGTTGAACAAGACACTTAACTGCTAAAGTGTGCTAAATTCAGTCAAACTGCGTCCTTACATGCTAGCTTGTGTTAGCTTACAGTTTAGCTTCAACACACAACTGGAAGAGGATTAAAACGGACACAAATTCATAACTAATACAGTTCTTACATTTTTGGCTTGTAAAGGCAATATTATATCAATATATGTTATATTCCACATTTATTAACGTTGGTGTCAGGGTTTGGTCGGACAATAAACTTAAAGGCTAAAGTTTGGTGAATTCAGTCAAACTCTGTATCCTTACATGCTAGCCTGTGTTAGCTTACAGTTTAGCTTCAACACAGCAGGAAGAGGATTAAAACGGACATAAACAAAGAGAATAAAGCTCTTAGGTTACATTTTTGGCTTGTAAAAGGCAATATTACATCAATATTCATTTATTTTATATTCCACATTTATTAAAGTTGGCGTCAGGGGTCGGGCGGACAATAAACTTAACGGCTAAAGTTAGGTAACTTCAGTCAAACTGTGTATCCTTACATGCTAGCTTGTGTTAGCTTACAGTTTAGCTTCGACACATAACCGGAAGAGGATTGAAAAGGACTGGAACGCATTACTAGTAATATAGCTCTTTTGTTTGGGGGTTTAACAGGCAATATTACATCAAATACGTATATTCTTTATTCCAAATTTATTAAAGCTGGTGCCAGGTTTGGGTCGGGCAATAAACTTAACGGCTAAAGTAAGGTAAATTCAAATTGTGGATCTTGCATGTTAAGCTAGCTTGTGTTATCTTACAGTTTAGCTTTATTTTACAGCCTGAAGACTGAAAAGGACAGAAACTCATAACTAGCGATGTAGCTTTTATATTTTGGGCATGTAAACGACAATGTTACACTTATATAGATCCAGTCTACCTTCAGGGGTGGGTCGGACTTATGAAGTAAATGCAGCCAGGATGTGTATGCTAGCTTGTGTTAGCTTAGCTTCAACACAGCCGGAAGATGATTGAAAAGGACGGTAACTCATAACTAGTGATGCTGCTTTTGTATTTTGGGCATTACTGCATGATCAATGTGGTGTGAGTGTACCTTTCACAGTTTCACACTGATGAGAACCGGTGTCGGGAGGTCAGACTGGATGTGACGGCGGCCGTACATATTGCGGGCGGTGCTGCTGCATGTTTAACACCGCCCTCCTCCGGGCTGCGCGCACTCACATGCCTCCCATGTGCTTCTCCTCGCTTGCTCTGTGACTCCGCCCGGCTCCTCCTCTGCTGTTATGAAAGCAGAACAGTGGGTGTGTTATTCAGAGTTGTCCTGCTGCACGGCTCGGGAGCTGGTAATATGACCTGTTTTATAACTCATTTTTTACATAAACAGACTTAATGTGTGTTGTTTTTGGCGCTGTCGTTACGCCCTGCATGATTTCTGTGTGTCTTGTGTCGTGTGTAGTTGTGGTCTTAACGTTACCTGTGTTATAATGTAGCCTGTGTGCTATACAACATGTAACATAGCATGTACAAGCCAGCAGCAAGGACGCAATGTTCCCTCTGTTTGTTCCAGCCTCTGAAAACTGAGAACATTAGTTATTCATGCAATTTAACTAAAACTTTACACTTGATCCTGTTGATTCACATGCATGTACTCCATCATGAATATGCTGCAGTCTTTATTTCTCTGCAGCTATAGGCCTGTGTAATGATGTAACATGCATGTTGATCCTGAAGTTAAACTCTGTTATGACACTCTCAGAGTCATAAATTAAGTATAAAACATAGTAGTTTTGTTGTTGTGCATCTGAAATTATGCAAACGATTATTTTTGCTTTTAGATGTGAGTGAATTGTTAAATGAATTCATCTCAGTGTATAAAGATCCTGTGAATGCAGTAATTCACAGTTTCCCTTAAACAAAGTTGGGGTGTCGTGAAGTTGTTAGCAGCATGGGAAAGAAGAAAAACAGATCTGTTACACAAGCAAATGTTTTGTTTTGTTTATTTATTTTTTCTTCAGATTTTTGAAAATCAGATTTGCTCCTTTCTTGTGAAATAATAATAATAATAATTTATATAGCACATTTCATGCAAAGATGTAGTCCAAAGTATTAACATACAATAAATAAAAAATAAAAAAAATTAAATGTAATAAAATAAAAACAAATAATAACAATAAAAAGAAAAAATAAACAATAGCTGTAGATGAAGAATCCATAATCCAAAAATACCAGAAAATTACTGGTCCTAGCTTCTTAAATGCAAATGTTTGCTGGTTTTCTTCTTCATCTTAACTGAATGATAATTGGTACAATAATTCCATTACAGCAATTATTCAACTGTGTAATATTTTTCCCCCTCTTGAATGTATATTTAATATATATATTGTATATATTTCTTATTCTTATTTCTACGTATGTATACATCATTTCATACACTGTGGCATTATACACATATTTTTAAATTTCTAACTTTACATACTATTTTTAGACATTGTGTTGTGGCATAACGCACATGTTTTACACGCTTTACATACTCAGCATATACATTTTTTAAAAAAATATTTTGAATATTTCCGGGGCGTCGGTGGCTTAGTGGTAGAGCAGGCGCCCCATGTACAAGGCTGTTGCCGCAGCGGCGCAGGTTCAAGTCCAGCCTGTGGCCCTTTGCTGCATGTCATCCCCTCTCTCTCTCTCCCCCTTTCACACTTAACTGTCCTGTCCATTAAAGGCACAAAATGCCCCAAAAAAATATCTTAAAAAAAATTTGAATATTTTACATGCTAGTGTTAACGTTGTGGCATATTTCACATATTCTATTTTTATATTTTTACACTTTGTACTTCGTATATATACTTATGTACTTCGCTATTCTTGGCATCAGAGAGACTGTAACGAACCACTATTTTGCTCCGGGGAGCAAAAAAGTATTTCTGATTTTGATTCTGATTCTGATTCTTCTTTTGTAGTAAATTAAATATATTTGGGTTTTGGACTAGTGTTTTCACACATGAAAAATCCGAATATGTTCATTTAGCCTTAAGGAAATTGTTAGTGGCATTTTTTAACATTTTCTGTGATTTTACAGACCGAACAATAAATCAGTAAACGCAGTCATTGTTAATTGTGATATATCTAATATATGCAGGACTCACTAGTTTAAGCTCTGTGTGGCTAATAAACTGGCAGCTGAGTGTACGTACAATCTGTGATGAGGGATCTGCTGTAACGAGTCCTGATGTAGGTTTTTACTCACTTTTTGAAATGTCTGTGTTAAACAAAATGCATTTCTAACACAAATTAAGACACTTATGTCAGGGGTGCCATCTTCCAAGTTTAATGTACTTATTCATGTTCTTTGCGCTCCATGCAGAATCACAATGCTTCGCGTCACAACCGCCTCCATGTGCACCTACTGCCAGAGGATGAGGCTCCTCCTTCCTCCCTCTGCCTCCGCCTCCACAATGACGTCTCCCAACAAAAGACCGGAGAACCAGCTCACAGTGGACTCCCTCTATCGGCTGTCGGTGGACATCCGAAAGGTGCGCAAGTTGAAGGGCTGGGTTCTGTCTGAGAGCTCGGCCTATGTGTCTGAGACTGCTGACCTGCTGAGGGACTTGGGCGCAGACACAACAGTGATCGCACGCATCCTGGAGACTCACCCTGAAGCTGTCCTGTGTCGGCCAGAGGACGTGGCTGCCCAGCGAGACTTGTGGGTGTCCGTGTGCCCCAACAAGCGGGAACTGATGAGCATCATTGAGAAGTTCCCGGCTTCTTTCTTCACGTTAACTCACCACAACAACCAGCAGGCGAACATCCTCTACCTCCAGAGTCTCCGCCTCAGCAACAGGATCATTGGCAAGTTGATGGCCAGCGCCCCGCAGAGCTTCAGTCGACCCGTGGAGCTGAACAAAGAGGTCATCCACACTCTGAGGGAGACCTACCTGGACCTGGGAGGACATGAGGGCAACCTGCGCGTCTGGCTGCAGAAGCTCCTCAGCCAGAACCCGTTCATCCTGCTGCGGCCCGCCGAAGCCTGGAGGGACAGTCTGGGCTTTCTGAGGGAGCGGGGCTTCACCACAGAAGAGCTCCTCAGCCTGGTCTCGAGCCTCCGAGCCTCCATCGCAGAGCTGCAGCCAGAGGCCATGGAGCAGGCGCTGGCATACATAGAGGGGGCTCTCGCCTGCTCCAAGGACGAACTCAAGCAAATAGTGATCCGCTGCCCGGCCATTTTGTACTACTCCGTGCCCACCCTGACGGGGCGCTTCCAAGGACTGATGGATGTCGGAGTGTGCATGGAGCAGGTGAAGGAGTCCCCAAACGTCCTGGAGCTCACCACGCAAATCGTGCTTTATCGCACCCAGAAGCTGGCCTCCTACGGGTACGACGTGCGCTCTGGCAGCCTGGACGTTATTGTGGGAACTAAGAAGGACTTTGAGATGACTTACGGCAAGCTGCAGCTCAGGCAGCAGCGGCCGCTCTTTAACCCTGTCGCTCCACTCAGATCTGTTGAGGAGTGAATAGGAGTGGTTGTGGGAAGAATTAACGTTTTGCGAATGTTATTTGATGCTGATTTTGGGTAGGGGTTCATGACTTTATGTTCGTGCACAAGACACAAAAACGGAGGCAGTTTGAAATACCAAACCTCCACCAATGCAGTACTTTAAGTATTGAGAACAACTGTATTATGAAACGAATTTGTTTCAGCATGTGGCCTTCGCCAGTGCTCCTGATGTGATGCTGAGACACAGCTGAGGGCTCTTATGAAAATATGACACTGTGATTGTTCTGAAATCGTACTTGACTTAAGGCCACATCCACACTAATACACAGTCTCCATACACACAAGCGTTTTAGCATTTTCAGAATTAATCTCCATCCATATCCGTTTCTGCTCGTCCAGATTAAAACACAACCCAGGAGTTTTCAGACTAACATGGTGTCAGCAGCGTTTTCAAAGGTCCCAGATTTAGGGTTTCCAAAACACCAGAATAGTGTGGACACCAGGCGTAAACATAGCAATAGTCGGTTTTAAAAGAAACATGCATTAGTGTGGATGTCGCATTAGAAAACCGACAAGTACTGTATCATATGTGACACATACTGTATGCCAAGGAATATACCCACAAACATTGAACCAGTGATGCATGGACGTGAGTGCCAATCAAATGAAAGGCTGTCACTCTTGTAATGTAAGATTCACTACTGTGATTAACAAGCAATTTTTGTAACTGAACTTCAGATGAGCAAAAATGCCATGTGTAAATTTGTACGTTTTTAAATTAAATTTTTAAGTGTCAAAAAGTTGCTTTTCCTCTCAGTGATTAAAACACCAGTCTCCAGAGCAAACTGTTTTCACATGTACTGTGTGTCTTTATGTGTACAGTCACATGACTTAGACTGGAGTCAGACTCTAGTCACAAATTAATGACTTTAGACTCGTTTTGACAAAATCAAAAAAGACTTCTAACTTGACTTGTGACTCACCTGGACTTAAGATTTTTGATTTGAAAATACTTGATAGCTTCCCCCAAGCCCAAAGATTAAAAGTATGTTTTTCAAAAACTGTGCCATGAATTCATTCATTGTCTTACGTTTTTCATTCCCAGCAAGTCGACTCTTAATTCCCCAGATGATCCACTTTGTTAGAACCAAGCTGACAGCATCCGGTAAAGTTGCAGGAGTGAACCACAAAGAACAAACGTGACATTACTGAGTGCCAGTTTGCAAAGATTGTACCAAAGATCATTTTGTGCAAAGTCAAAATGTAGGTGATGGTCAACAAAAAATGGATTGCAGAGTGCAAAATTTGAAATTGCACGAAGAACGGTGCCTGCAAATGAATAGATTTATAAAGTTATATAAACAGATCCTTTAAAGAATGCCTGGTCTCCAAACCAACTTAAAAAATAATGTACTGGAATGTCTCCCAATTTGATAATGTATACCTTTATATATGCAAATAGCTAATCAGCCAGTCACATGGCAGCAACTCAGTGCATTTAGGCATGTAGACATGGTGAAGACGACCTGCTGAAGTTCAAACTGAGCATCAGAATGAGGAAGAAAGGTGATTGACACCATGTCACAAAGCTCAAATCATCTCAAACTGGTTTCTTGAACATGACAATGAGTTCACTGTACTCCAATGGCCTCCACAGTCACCAGATCTCAGTCCAATAGAGCACCTTTGGGATGTGGTGCAACGGGAGATTCTCATCATGGATGTGCAGCTGACAAATCTGCAGCAACTGTGTGATGTCATCATGTCAATATGGACCAACATCTCTGAGGAATGTTTCCAGCACCTTGTTGAATCTGTGACACCAAGAATTAAGGCGGTTCTGAGGGCAAAAGGGGTCCCACCTGGCACTAGCAAGGTGTACCTAATAAAGTGGCCTGCAAGTATATATAGTGTTTATTTAACAAGTGATATTTAAATGTGTTTAAGGGTAAAAACCAGAGCACCAGTCAGGTTTATTTCACAAAGAGTCTTCTAAGCCTCAAAGAACAGACTGAAACTATTCATAGATTTAAAACAGTTTTAATTAAACAAGCACACTGAGAAGGAACAACACACATGTGAAGCAGCTCTCTCAAGTGGTACATTTATTGGGGATTATACAGAGGGGACACCATGATATGAAAAATTAGTTTTCCTGTCACCTTTTCTCAATAACCATTGACAAGGGCAACAACTCGATAGTAAACGTCATACTGCTTCTACAGTGGAGAGGATTAAAAATGAGTCGACTAGTACTGAGACAGAGAAAGGGAGTGGTCAGAACACTTCAGCTGATAAATATTATGGACGGCTCAAAAAGGAGAAAATTGGGAAGTAGAGTAAATGAGAAGACAGGCAGCGGCATCGGAATAGATACAAGATTTATCACCTTTTTTTTTTTAATGGACGGTCTACAAATGTTTCCATTTTTATTGAAAATCTTCCACAAAAAAAAAAAAAAAAAAAGATCCATTCACAATGATTTCTCATATCAAAAATATATCAATGGGTCTATGGCTACGCAAAGAGAGAAAACACACATACAATATTCAAATATGTACAAGTTGTATGTGAGCTGAAATTAGCAAATTCATTATATACACAAAGACTTTTTTTTGTCCTGGTTATATTAACCCAAAGATGAGCACAGTGTAACAGCCGCTCCAGTGATGTCAGCACTGGCCAGGTGATGCAGTCCACATGATCATATACAGTCCCATTACTTTATGTGTTTAATGATGCTCCGCTTGAAGGTGTGTCCATGCAAACAGTGTGGTGCTGTTACAAAAATGTAAGCTTTAACGTCCATTTTGTGTTGGCTGTGTACACGGTCCGTCTGCAGACACTCCTGTGAGGAGACAGGAAGGACACACATTAACCAAAATACACACACATGTACAAACAGGACTTCCACATGAATTAAATGGAGAGATATCAGAATGAGGAGGCTGGCATGGACCAAGCAGTTGAAGGTTCGGTGTCTTGCCTTGAGTCGTCAACCCTCTGATTTCAAACCCCAAGTTCCTGTTTGACTGAGCTACTGCCACCAACACATTAATTCATCCATTAAAAATATAATTTGAAGTACTTAAGGATGCATGTGTGACTTCAAGAATAGATAATATTCCATATTATTGGAACTGTCAACAAATCCCAAGAGACCAAATCCTGAGGATCCCATCCCAAATGTTAGAATCCACAGTCTGTATGAGACGCTCCATTTGAGCACCTGTCTCTTCAAGAGCCCTCAGAAGAAGCCAAGTCTACGCTTACGGGTCGTCCGCATATTTGCGTATTTCAAGCCCCTAGGAACGCCTTGCTTCCAATGGTAACTTGTGGGATTGCAGCGAAAAAAATATCCGTGGCCCATAAAGCATTTTCCCCGTAGACCACCATTGAAAAAAAAGACATTTGTAAGACTGTTGACACCTCGAACTGCTAACAAGGTTAATTATAACTCTTACTATTATAAATTTTCGATCCGTGGAACTTCAATATTTGCAAAGCTTTCCTCGGGTCGGGAAGAGCAATTTAAATATTTGTGATGTCATAACAAGTCTATGGGCCAAGCCAAAACATCAACAGCCAATACTACATGTTTCCCCGACGTTAGCATTAGAGATGTACTGACACCACTTTTTCCTTCCCGATACCAATTCCTGAACCTTAGGTATCAGCCGATACCGAGTACCGATCCAATACCAGCGCTTTAAAAAAAAAAAGGATGGGAAATGGATTGTTGTAAGTCTCAACTCCTAAAACTCTATGTAAAATATTAAGAAATAAAAACATAATAGCAGAATGAATGCCATAAAACTTTTTTTTATCATTATTATTATCCAGTGTTGATACAGATCAAGACACAGGTTAAAGTGAAGCCACACAATCTGGTAAAAAAGACATTTTAAAGACTACAGTAGAATGCTTTTTAAACTCCGCTCCGTTTCCGTTTCATTTGCCTGTAGCATGCGTATGCGTAATGACATGACGCATTATGTGGTATCGGATTGGTCATAGGCTGTACTCGCCGATACCCGATACCACATTTTAGGCAGTATCGGAGGCATTTCCGATACTGGTATCGGCATCGGTACAACTCTAGTTAGCATGCTGCTACATGTAGCAGTGTACTTGCAGCCTGGGTATGACTGTTTATGGGGGCACTTTCTCCCATTAAAAATCACTAATAAAAGCTTCTTAACACAACCAGACGTGTTTCAGCAGGAATGTGATCCAAACTCGGAGAGAAATTTACAACATAAGCGACAAAGATTACTGGTTTCCCTGATGTTAGCATGTAGCTACATGTAGCAGTGTGTTGTTTTATCTATACTCTCCTGAAATTTTCAGCAGGGATATGTAAAGTGTGATTAGTGTCTCCAACTAACCTGTTTTAGTGGGTACTCTGTCTCTGGATTTTTGAGCCTTTGCCATTCCCAGAGTCCTCGCTGTGTCTTTTCCCACTGGTCTGAGCGACACAGTGGTGTTCAGGTCCTGATGAAAACAAACAGCACAGCTTAGAAAGCGTAACTCAGGATAAAGGTACAAACAAGATTTATCAATCAAATAAACTAACTGATCAGCTTTAGTAAACTATAGAGTCTTGGCATATCAGCTCTCACCTTTCTGAATAGCAGGGATCTGCTGTGCGCCTTGGGTGTAACACATCATACTGGTACTGGTTCCGGCGTAACCTGGGATTTAAGATTCAAGGATAAGTTATTGAGTATTGCCCGACAACATGAGGGTGACAAGTACAAGAACACAAATGATAGATAGTATGAAGGGGAAACTGAGCATAAGGCACTGGGGCAAGTGGACACGTATCCTGACAACTGAAGTAGATAAGTGAACATGTAGTAAGTGAGGGTCCCCACCCTGCTGCTGCTGCTGCTGCTGCTGCTGCTGCGTGCTGGTTTGTGGATCACTCTGCAGGTACATCATGACACCACTCTGCCAGTCTCCCTGGGAGTGAACTGGCATCTGATAGCCTGTGAAAACAATACAAATAGATTTTAATCTTCACCTCCAGAGACTAGGGAGGAAGTTATAAAGGACCCAGAAGGTATGGTGACACCTACCAGATGGAGCTGCAGCGCTGTGTGAAGCCTCAACAGGGAATCCCATCCCGTCTGAGGACGTCTCACCGTTGCCGTTACCATTTCCGTTACCGTTAGAGGTGGACGGAACTGTTGCCAGAAGGCCTGAGGACACAGATGACAGTCAACACCTTATACAAGTACAGTCACTTTTTATTACTTACAAGATAGATCTAAAATTTCACAGTACTTATGGGTTGTTTTCTGTTTTGGTTCTGAAGAAAGTAAACAGCAGACATTTGGCAGGTTAGGTTTTTCCTTTACTGGAGAGCTAACAGCAGCTCTGCACAGGCGTGCCGCATTGCTCAACGAGGTGCGCCTGACCTGGGAAGGAGGTGCTTTAACGCTCCTGTGCCAGCAGCAGAAAAGGGAGGACAAGCTCATCTTGCTGATTCTCAGCCTGGAATTTAGTTCTGTCTTGTTTGTGTGTCTTTCTTAATCTCAAGGTGCTTTCTGTGGTTGACTTGAGTAAGTGCTGGAGTGTTGTTCGCCCCGTAGCGCTGCCCATGGGTAAGGTGTAACAGTCATTTCCAAGTCTAAATTAAAAACAAATGATGACTAGATATTCATATTCTGGATGGAAAAACCTGCCTGAGCAGTTGAAGCTCGTTAAACCGGCATCGTGTTTACCTCAACTTCTTAAAACTAGGTACCATGTCTGAAGGGTTACTTTTGGTTCCAGAGGCACCACACCGAAAGTGTTTGGTGAACTGTGCTTAGTGTTGTGTCCTTACCAAGGCCTCTGTAACAGGAGAGCTGCTGGTAGATCTGTTTCATTCGCTCGATGTTAAGGCGACTGGCCTCTGCGTGGTGCACCATGGGTTTGGGGTAATGCACTCCAATAATGCATTTAGCTGCCTTCTGCACACTCTCTGGAGCGTTCCAGGGATCATAAATATATTTGGCTGGAAACCCTCTCAGGATTGGCAGGTAGCGCCTGAGTGAAGAGATGAAGAGGTTTACTGAGCATGTAGGGTGGTGTAAAGATTTAATGACTCCAGGTTTAACTACTGCCATCAGTTTCCATCAATATCTCCTGACAGTGGAGCCATAATTTATAGTCTCTCAGCAGCGTACCGTATGTAATCTCCGTTGGGGTCTGTGCGTCGGCCGAACCCCACGGGGCAGTAGCAGTGGAAGAACTGCTGGAAGAAAGAGCTGCAGGAGAGCCACATCCAGCTGCCTGCGTTCACACTCCAGTCTGCATCCAGCAGCAGCTCCTCAAACACCTGAAGGCCACAAAGAGGTGATAAGAATAAATTAAAAACACAGAATAACAAGGAAGAAGACATGTAGAGATGTAAATGTAGATGAAAAGCCTCTGTCTACCTTCATGCCCTCCTCCCAGCCGATCCACAAGTCCCCTCTGGTCAGGAAACAGGCCACGGCGTGTCGAGCCAGGTGATGGATCCAGCCCTCCTGCCTCAGCTGCGTCATGATGGCGTCGATCCACGGGAAGCCGGTGCGGCCCTCCGCCCACTTGGCCAGCGCCTCAGGGTTGCGGTCCCACGGGATCTGAACGCAGATGGGGTTGCTCTCCATCTTGTCGAAGCAGGGGTTGTTGGTGGCTGCTGTGTAGAAGAACTCGCGCCACAGCAGCTGACCGTAGAGCGAGAGGGGAGGGGAGCTGTTCTTCTTCACCTGGAGAGGCAGCAGGAGACGTGTTAGTGCCTCGGGAAATTGCGGAAAATTAAATGGATGACGTCCACAACAAAATCATTTTGATTCATGTATTCAAAATCAGAAAAGGAACTAAAAACATGGATGATTAACACCAAATGAAAGATACAGAAGTCTACAAAAAATAGCCATGGAACATTTTCCTCAATAAAACACCATATTTCTTGACTGTAAACATCACATTAGTGCCTGAATGTGCAACATAACACCTCTAGAGGGAGCCAGCGCACCACAGCGAGACTGCTGTGGATCATTCACCTCATTATGTAATAAAGAAAGAACCACTAGGTGGTGCTGTAAACAACAGGAGCCGTGAATCACCCTCACACATGCTGCAGAACAAGCCTAAGCTCAGACATTATCGACTCTTATCGTCACTTTTTTTAAGTTTTGGTTTCATGTATCATCATTCTGCAGCCTCTCTCCTGCTCTCTGCATGTCGGGGCTGACCTCCTCCTCACAGCGCACACACACTCAGACACACACAAACACAACGGAAGTCAGACAACAGCAGAGAGTAAGTGTGAGTAAGTGCAGTGAAACCTCTACCGGTAAAGAGCCAATACTTTATCAATACATGTGTTCAGCATGTAGAAAGCCATATTTCAATCCGCTCTGTCCACAGTCTCTAAATGAGGTGTGTAGAATAAAGAGATTTTGATGAAATGTGACTATTTTAAGCCTGGATGTTTCACGATGGAAGCATTTGTCGCACATGATGTGTTCAAAGACCATCAGGTGTTTGAAAATCCAAGGAGAATTTCCGTTTTTTACAGTTTCTGGCTGTGATACATGGTGTTATTTTGCCAGTTTTTAAGGTGAAAACATGCCTCTGAAACCAGGCAGCAAGTCTGGGGGTTCAGAAGGTACCTCAAATAAATATAAAATACAACCATGTAAAGTTGTGTGTCCCACCCCTAAGGCAAAATATAAAACATAAGTCCTTCCCCAGTGCTTAAAAGATTATTTGACATGCCTCCCACATTTGCACACGCCCAACCCTGCTCTCCTAAATAACCAATGGTCTGTTAGATACCAAATTTGTTCACTCACATGTCCAGAGGTGTTTATCATCGACTTACCTTCCTATAGAGGTCGGTGAGTTTGAAGTAGAAGAGGCGACAGGAGAGGCAGCCGAAGCGCAGGTATGGGCTGAGGCCCGTCGGGCTGGCGAGCAGCGAGTTGGCGTTCATTCTGGGACGCTCGAAGTTGGCCACCCACGCCTGAGGGACAACACGGTCACATGGTCAGATATGAAACAGCATGACAGCTTGGTGTTACGTCACAACATCTGACAAGACTTCTGTTAAGGCTGAAACACTGAGAGAAGCAATCGAAGATGGACATTTACCTAAAACATGATGACAGAATTACACTGTTTCTTAGTGGTACTTTAATAAATTGCTGATTTTTCTGACAGTGGCTAGAGTCCTTGTTTTAGGATTTTCTAAAAAGAAGAAAAGATTTAACCGACCTTCCTCTCCAAATGCCTCTCCAGTCGTGTGAGCGCTTCGGTCTCTCCCCCCGGCCACACAGCTGATGACAGACCTTCAGTATCAAAACCTGAAGAGATCACACACCAAAACACTTTAAACATCAGCCTATAATACAGACGGATTCACATGGACTCAGCAGACACTATGTTGCACCGCCATGCTTCTACTGGCATTGGCTCTGTTTAAATAAATCCCCCCCCCCCAAAAAAAAAGTCAGCTTCTAATGTTGAATTTCAGTTTGCAGTATCATGTTTTTATGTGACCCTAAACTGCTCCAGTGCTGCTAGTGGTAGCATCACTCACCCAGCTCCTCCAAGGATGGGACCCCAAACTTGTCATCATGGTCTTCGGACAGCGGCGTCCTACATTTCCCCATGATGTCACCCGTGATGGACTCCGCAGGCACCTCGACTGCGTCCATGCGACTGATGAGGGTCTGGAACCGCTTGTAGGTGAGCGGGGACTGACCCCCGTTCAACTCTATGATCCTGCAGGAGTGACATGAGTACAGAAGGAGTTAAAGACTGAATAGATCAAGTTTGATTTGATGTGGCGAGTGGTGATATCAACTCACTTGTCAAGGTCATAGAGTGTGTGGGAGATGCGAACTGTCACCTCCACTCCGGCCTCACAGGCCAGTTTCTTAATAGCTGCATCACGTTCTTTCCCAAAGGGCTCAGAGTCGTACTCGTACGACAAACGAGAAATCTTCCATTCCTGGAGAATTAACAAACGTTAGGTACGGGATAGAATAATCAGGGTTTGAACAACATGCTTAAAATGTTAGACATCACCTTGAAAAGTCTGGGAAAGACATCAGTGGGTTGGCCTCGAATCACAAACAGTCGGGAGTTGAGCTTGCGCAGGCTGGAGTCCAAATCCTCAAGACTCTGCAGTAAGAACCTGGAGGACGACAGGAATAAAGACAGGGGTTAAACACTGACTTGAACAATGTACAGCTGAATATTCAAAAACATTACAATGTCATAAACACCTGGGAAAGAAAATTGTATCTGCATATGAAGGAGGTGTGATTATTTCAGGTGGTTTGACAAGACATCACGCTAAATGCAGTTTACTGAAGCAGCAATTCAACTCGCTCTTTGATATGTAAATGTTACACATCAAGTTAAAGCATCTATTCAGGCGACCTACTCCAAGAATCCGTTTTCTAAAACTGAATATTCCTGTGTTCAAAACAAGCTGCTGACAGTCGAGAAGTCTTTTAAAATTGTGACATAATTAAACATTTTTTTTCTGATGGAGACGATAGAAGAGGATGCAGAAAAGTGCTCGTTCCTGTTACAGAACAATGGCGATCCTCTGCATAGACGTAAAATGTGAATTGGCAGATTTGATTATTCAGATTCTTCCTCTTGCACCGGCCAAACTGGGAAGCAAAGTCATAAGAATAAGGATGCAGCTTGTAGTGAAGTCTATGTGATGTGGAGACTGATCAGAATCAGAATTACTGCCAAGTAGGTTTTCACGTACAAGTTATTAGCCTTGGTGTTTGGTGCATACAGTAAACATATTAACAGTGCTGCAAAAGTCCAGGACATAAATTTAGAACAAAAAAAAATTACATTTAAAATATTAGAGTATATCATTTATAAACCTATTTTTTTCTTAGAATTTTTGTATCACTGCCATCTCTAGTTTATTTGATTTTATCTTTATTTATTTATTCATTTAAATTTTATTAATTAAATTTTAAATGCTATTATTATTATTATATCTTAAGTTATTTTCTTAAATTTTATTTTTATTATCAGTGTTGCTATCTCCCTATCTCTTCATGTATAAAGGTATTTATTTACCAGTGTATATTTACTTATATGTAAATATAAATATTGTTATTTTTTGGTTGTAAACAAATTTTTATAATTTCCTTATCAACAAATATTCACTTAGAATTTTTTTATCACTGCTATCTCTATTTTTTTTTATTTATTTAATTTAATTATTATTATAATTACAACTTCTTTTAATAATCAAGTCTTTTTTACTTAATTATTATCAGTGTTACAATCTCTCTGTCAATCCATGAATAAAGGTATTTACCTGTGTATATTTACTTGTACAGAAATATGCACCGAAACAAGTGTGTGCCCTGAAAATGTCAATCACCAAAACTGTGACAACAAAGAGGGGATGAAAATGTGTCCAGTAACAAAAGCCGAAGGTTTAACAACGCGAGTGCAGCAGGTGTGTGAGTCAGCAGAAACATCTGACTGGGTTATTGTCTGTAAGGCGGAGGAGGCAGGAGGACAAACAGCTGGCGAAGGAGCACATTTCTGCTGAATGCATCACCATTGTGTTAGATAACAAGTGGGAATTAGACATTCTGGAACAACTAATAAAGAAACAAATAAATAAAGGCAACAGCTGACACATCAGGGGCCACTCTGTAACACTCTGTTTTCAATTACTCACCCCATGTCACCGTAAATTAATTATTTTTTTTAAAAAACTGTTTTTCTCACCAGCCTCAATGGTGAACAAAGAGTCCAAAAAATGAGAATATTCTTGACTAACTGAGATCATAGGGTGCATTTTGTAACAGCAAAACTACATCAAAACATCAGTTTACAACCTGACACAACTCGTGCAGTATAACCTCAAGTCTCATTTATCCAGTTGTAGGTTCAGTACTTCCTAAACACAAGCATTTCTGCTAAAACTAGACTATGTTGCATACCAGTACTGTGTCTGGGCAAACATGTGGTGCAGTCCACTGTTTTGGTTTTGGAAGTACTACTGAGCCTAGCTACAGCTGAATACATGAGAACTGAATTTCCCGCATGAGTTGTGTGATGGTTTGTAACCAGTGTGTAAATATAGTTTTGCTGGTGTTAAACGCAGCGCCTGTTTTTGGATTCTTCGTTCACCGTAGACAGGGCGGGGCTTTGCTGGAGGCAAAACGATTCTCCACAGACATTAGCTGGCGCTAGGTAATAAGTTCTATTGGCTTGTTTTAAACAATGGAGGAAGATGATGCGAGTGGTGTCTTCAGAAATACTCATTCGAAATGCAAAATAAAAACTGGACGGTTCACAAATTAGAAGCGCTGTCTGAATGTACCGTTCAGTTATCCAGAGCACTGCACTGACGGAGTTGCAGAGCGCAGTCTAGGCACACTGAGCTTAAAGAAGCAACAGACAGAATTTTTTCCTAAATATGTCATTATGAAAATAGTGTAGGTTGCACAGGGTAGTGACCACAGGAAAATCAGACTATCAGCGTTTACATAGGTTACTTAGTGGCTTTGCAAACTTTGCAATAAGCTTCTGCCACCGGTGTCGAAATTTTGCGGAAAAAATCTGCTTTACGGCAGGAAACGTGTCATGAATTGCGAAACTGGTCGGTCAGCCAATCAGGGACTGGAGCTGGTCCTTGTGAGGAGCTGGGCATGAGATAGTTGAGTCACGAGCACAATGGCAGACAGACAAAGTTTGGAAACAAGTGAAAAACGGCCGAGCGAAAGAAAACAAGCTCCTCTGTGTGAGGAGGCAAAGAAGAGCAAAAAGGAGAGCGATAAAAGAAGAGGAAAAACAAGAGTAAACCTCAGTCAGGCGTTCAAGAGATGGAGGGAGCTCCGTGACCAAAGAGGCTTCAAAACCGGTGTCCAGCTAGCTTTCTTTCTAATGGATCAGTAAGTGACACGGCTAAATGTTAGCTAGACCAGAGAGGACTGTACTGTGCTGTACTGGCTGCTAGTTAACTCCTAGCTGGCCAGCATCGCAAATCGCCGCAACCAGGGACCGGGTAGCGAGTGTTGGTCGGCTGACATCCTCACTGCCATTCTACGGCAGCCCTCGGACAGTGATACCCCCCTCCCTTCCTTCTGTTCTCTTCTCACGGAGGCAGCTATCAACGGACATCGCCCAGCTAAGTTACGCCCAGCTGTGAACACTGAACTTTGTTTCCCATTCAATTTGAGCTCCAACCAGCCGCACTGTTCCCAAACAGTACTGTTTATTCTAAAATGGGGACTGTTTATTGGTATAACTCCTTGGTGCTCGGTCTCTTTCCTCATTTATTTAGTAGAGTGTCCACACACCTTATCATTCTACATATACATACATAGAGGTATACTGGTGGCTTTACAGCCTACATTTTATTGATTATCTCTGATCCCCACGGTCAATTTGGTCATTGTGACAGTGCGAGCAACACCGCTGACGCTAGGTGGCGCCAAACTAAAAAAAACCCAAACGATTCCTATCTGTTGCCTCTTTAACCGTTTTTTAATTTACGTAGAAATATAACGCTCTGTTTCTTCGACCAACAGGGCTCTCATTTTAGTGTAGAGCATCAGACTGAATTTAGAAACGCACCATGTCAGGTCACTCACTCTTCGGAACTGCGAGTGTTATTTGAATAAGTAAACAATAACCAACAGGACCAGACTGGCCGACCCGTATGCTCTCACTCAGTGGATGGATGATGTCACAGGAAGCCAATCTTACAAAGGAGGACCACACTTGTTTGTTTTGCTATGGAAGCTAACATTAGCTAAAGCACTAAAAAGTTAGCATTCCAAGGAAATCCAATATTCCTCTTAATCCCTCCCCAGTTTCTGATAAGGTGGACATGATAACCCTTAATACACATAACCTTATTCATCCCTACAACAGGAAATACTTTTTCCCTAACCTGATATGAAGTGTGAGCATTTTTGATGATGGCCTCCGTCCAGTCCTTTGGTCTTATCACATTTAACCATCTTTGTTTTTGTTGACGGGCAGTGGCGACTGGTTTTGAGCCATGACTCCTTCTATTCTGGCTCCCAATAACACAACAAGACCACATTTTAAGACTCCTATGTAGCCTACAGCCCTGCGGTGGAGAGGCAGGTTTTGCCTCCAGCTAATAAAGTGACGTCATTGTGACATCGGCGCTAAAAATGTTGATTTTGTGGGTGAAGTTTTCCTTTAATACACACATGAGTTTCCTTCCTTCATGTGACTGTTACTCCCAAATAAATTACTGCCTTCAACATTCACCCCTCGTATTATCTCTGCAGAGTTTAGGGCCTGAATGCAGCACTAGGAATGCTAGGAATGGAGGAATGACGACTCGGTCAGGGCACAGAAAAGAGAGTGCCGGAGGGCCGAGCGGAAATGGCGCAAGTCGAAGCTTCATGTTTATTATGAAATTTATAAAGAAAAGTTGTATGTGTTCAACCGGATGTTATGTAGAACAAGGGAGAGGTACTAGTCGGAAATTATTGGAAACTGCAGTAACAACTCACGTGTCTTATTTGCAACAGTGAACAGATTAACAAACCCTCCAGCTCAACTGCCGTTGGAACTGATCTCCACATCTAAGTGTAATGAGTTTGCAGTATTCTTTTGCGACAAGGTTCAGACCATTAAAAATGCCATCAATTCCACAACACCAATAACAACCCTGCAGCCACCTACACACTTAGAGCTGACTCATTTTGCACCTGTAACTGACAAAACTGTCCAAGAGATCATCACCAGTCTGAGTTCGTCTATATGCTGCCTCGATGTGTTACCCACTAGATTTCTAAAGTCTGTGCTGAGCAGTTTGTTACCACCACTCGCTCACATAGTTAACATGTCACTACAATCTGGAACATTCCCAAAGGCCTTGAAAACTGCGGTCATAAAGCCTCCTAAAGAAGAGCAGTCTTGATGCCACAGTACTGAACAACTACCGGCCCATTTCAAATCTGCCGTTTTTAGGCAAAGTCCTTGAGAAAGTTGTTTACCAACAGCTTACTGACTTTCTCCTAATGAACAACTCCTTTGATGTTTTCCAGTCAGGTTTTAGACCCCATCACAGCACTGAGACCGCTCTTATTAAGGTGACAAATGACATCCACCTGAACACTGACGCAGGCAAAGTCTCAGTTTTAGTCCTGCTAGATCTGAGTGCTGCTTTTGACACTGTCGATCATGAGATCCTTTCACAGAAACTAGAGGACTGGGTGGGCATCTCTGGCACTGCCCTAAATTGGTTGAAGTCCTATCTAGAAGACAGGAAGTACTTTGTTGAAATTGGTAACTGTGTCTCAGACCACATGGCCTTGACCTGTGGGGTGCCCCAAGGGTCAATCCTGGGACCCCTTCTGTTCAATCTCTACATGCTGCCTTTAGGCCAGTTAATACAAAGTAATAATGTGTCCTACCACAATTATGCAGACGACACTCAGATCTATGTCTCACTGACAGCAGGTGAATATGGACCAGTGGATTCACTCTGTCACTGCATCCAACAGGTCAGTGTGTGGATGCAAAACAACTTTCTCCAGCTAAATTCAGACAAGACTGAAGTCATCGATTTGGTCCACTGAAACAAAGAGAAAGTGTCAGCAGTCACCTCCAGTCTCTCTCTCTAAAACCTACAAATGAGGTTAGAAATCTCGGGGTAATAATGGACTCAGACTTGAACTTTAACAGCCACATCAAATCAATAACATCAGCAGCTTTTTACCATCTAAAAAACATTGCCAAAATCAAAGGTATAGTGTCGCCTGACTTGGAGAGACTTATCCATGCATTTGTCTCTAGTAGGTTAGACTACTGTAACGGCCTGCTCACTGGCCTCTCCAAACGGGCCGTAAGACAGTTGCAGTACATGCAGAATGCTGCTGCTCGGGTCCTGACCAAAACCAGGAAGTACGAGCACATTAGTCCTGTGCTCAGGTCTCTACACTGGCTTCCTGTGGCTCAGAGAATAGACTTTAAAGTAGCTCTGCTTGTGTACAAGTCTCTCCACGGCCTAGCACCAAAGTACATCTCTGACATGTTAGTGCCATATGAACCATCTCGGAATCTGAGGACCTTAGGGACCGGCCTCCTGCTGGTGCCCAGAGTCAGGACTAAACATGGGGAATCAGGATTCCAGTTTTATGCAGCTAAAATCTGGAACAGTCTTTCTGAAGATGTGAGACAGGCCTCTACTCTGACAATGTTCAAATCTAGGCTCAAAACAGCTCTATTTCACTGTGCATATGACTGAAAGGATCTTATCTTATCTGCACTCTTCTCTTTTAAAGTTCATTTTATAATGATTATTTATGTTTTTATTTTGTATTGTGATTTTAATGCATTTTCTTGTTCTGTAAAGCACTTTGAATTACTTTGTGTACGAATTGTGCTCTACAAATAAACTTGCCTTGCCTTGCCTTGCCACTACAAAGTGAAATTAAACGATTTTCCCCCGAGGGCTCCTCTTTGTAATCCTGACAGTGTAATTCCTCCTGAAAAAGCCCAATTTAACCTCCACTCTGCACGAACAAACAAGTGTAACAAGGTTACTGTGCGTCTGCGAGGAAAACGCATGCATAATTTCTCGCTCTTTCAAGCAGTATGCTGAACTTTTGTTTTTGTCAGTGTTCCTTCTGACCCAACCGACTGCGATGCATCAATAATTCCAAAGAGAAAATCCTTCAACTCATCCTGAAGACTGAGTCATGAAGACAGAGGATGAGTCAACAATATGAGTTTAATCATCACTGTATGTGACGTCTGTGAAAATAAACAAACCAAACATACTGACCCAATTAAAGCAAATATGAATAATACTTCTAGAACACAGTATTAACAGTTTCATCGTTATTCTTTTGTTTTATTAGTCCTGTGCTTCTGTTTTTATCTTCCCCAAAATAAAAAACACCAACTGTAAACATCACACACACACAACCATGGGTCCACACATGAGTGCAGACAGAGCAGCAGTAATGTGGTGCTTCCCGTGCTGTTGCTATAGCGACCAAAGTACGTAGGTGGAGGCTTCCTGTATCATCCAGGTCTAATCATGTCTTCTGATAAGAAAGCAAGGTGGGTGCTGCTGTGAACACCCAGCTCTGCCTCTCCTATTTATTACCGCAATGTCAATACTCAAATTATTGTTTTATTGTAAATTTTCTGCGCCATAAATGAGAGAGTAGAGCAACATTTAAAAGCAAATCATGTGGAGAAAATTATAAAAGGCCGGCGACGTGCAGAACATGCTGGATGTGGGTGGAAAGCGTGCTGTGTACACCGATCTGGATTTGAGGTTTTCAAGCAATTTAGATGCCCTGAATTGAAAAACACAAACAGCACACAGCAAGCTACCGTTATCTAACGAGGCCTTACTGTGATGCTTTGTGCCAAAGGATAAGCTTATAAGAACAGGAGACGCAACATAGCAACACAATCACCAGAATAAATGTTGGCACTGTGAGACTTTGCAAACCACAGTTATGTTACATTTGTAAGTTTCACATGTGGTGGATGTGTTGAAACTACATCTCTTAATGTTTCAATCTGATGTTGTGACAACACTGTGGTTAACGTGTGGTTAGCTTTAGGCACAAAAACCATTCGGTTTCATGTTTCTGCTTAAAAATACCCAGTTCTGTTGCTACAAAAAAAAGGCTGGACATGTCCCAAACTACTGCAATCATAATTTGGTTAACATGTGGTAAAGTTTAGGCACAAAAACCACTTGGTTAGGGTTGGGAAAACATGTTTCTGCTTATAAATACCCAGTTTTGCTGCTACAAAAATGGACTTGTCCCACACTGTTATTGAAGAAGACCTGCTTTTGTAGCTAAAGAAATTGTTGGACATGTCCCAATCAAACAGTTTGACATCCCAAACTTTCCCAGTCTAATATTGAAAAAGACCAGCTTTTGACGGTATAAAAATGGCTTCACGTGTCCCTAACTACTACTAAAAAATACCCAACTTTTGTGGCTATAAAAAAGGTAAGACAGGTCCAAAACTATTGCTAGAAATACCTGCTTTTTGAGCTACAAAATGGCTGGACATGTCTCAAACTGTTATTGGAAAAGACAGTTTTGTTGTAGTGTTGTCACAATACCAAAATCTTTGTTTCGGTACCGATACCAATATGAATTTCGATACTTTTCGGTATTTTCCTAAGGAAAAGTCCTTTTGGCTACAAACCTTTAGAACAATAAATAGTAGGGGTGTAACGGTACCAAAAAATCATGGTTCTGTAAGTTCCTCGGTACAGACGTCATGGTTTGGTAACTCAAATGTTCCACCAAGTTTGTGTTGTCTCGTGTTGTCTCCCATTGCGAGGCAGACTTTCTCTTGTATTTTTTCATGTGCGCCAGCTGCAGATGTTGAGACAGGTGTTGTCATCCACACCACTTGTGCAATCTGTGCTCCAATAGGAACAAGAAAGGCGTTTGTGTGCATAAATGAGTAAAATAAATTAACTAAATTAATGAATTGAATCAATTTCAAAGTACCGGTATTTTCCAAATGCAGTATAGTACCGTTTGGAATACTCTAGTACCACGGTACTATTTTAGTACTGGTATACCGTGCAACACTATTTTGTTGTTTCAAAAATGGCTAGATGTGTCCAAAACTACTGTTAAAAATACCTGATTTTGTTGCTAAGAAAAAGGTGGACATGTCTCAAACTGTCGCTAAAAAATACCTGCTTTTTTTTCCATGACAAAAATGGCTGGACGTGTCTCTAACTATCACGAAAACACCCGCTATTGCTGCAATAGAAATGTTTGGACATGTCTGAAACTATTGCTGAAAAATATCCTGTTATGTCACTATAAAAAAGGGCAGACACGTCTCAAACTGTCACTAAAAAATACCTGCTTTTTTTTTTCGCTTCAAAAAAGCTGGACATGTCCAAAACTGTTATTAAAAAAGACCCACTTTTGTTGCAACAAAATTGCTGGACATATCCCAAAGTATTGTGGAAAAATACCCAGCTATCACTGCTATAAAAAAGGTCGGACACATCCAAAACTATTGCTAAAAAATACCTGCTTTTGTTGCTACAAAAAAGGCTGGACATGTCTCAAACTGTTATTGGAAAAGACACTGTTTTGTTGCTTCAAAAAAGGGTAGACATGGCCCAAATTATTATTTAAAAAAAAGCTGCTTTTGTTGCTATAAAAACATCTGGGCATACCCCAAACTGTCCTGATACAACAGTGTTGATTCTGTTGCATGTGAGCTGCACAGTAGAGCTGCAGAGAAAAAAAAATTCAAAGTAATTTCCTATTTTGAACCTATGGGAAGTGGATTCACTGAGCGATGTTTTGTTTTCCAGAACACCCAGTTCCACCCTCAAACAATCACACTCTGTACGTTCACATCTGGAGGCAGTTACAAGAACAGTCTTATCTGATGACGACTGAAAAGCTCTCTAATATCTCAGCCCAGATTTATCCTACCAGTCCAGAAATCCAGTCTGCGGTCAATTGCTCTGCTCACCTGACCTCCAAAAACAGACCATCTGACATCCAATAGAAAAGCAGCGACCTTAATCTATCATCTGGGGTGTTTAGATGAAGACACAGCTGTACTGTGATGCACCAAAATGTTTTCCATGAGCCTCCACCTTCTTACCACTTGTTATAAACACTTTGTTATGGAGCAACGTCACAACAGTTTCAAGCATGAAGCGTTGATATCAGATGGAAGCAGCTTTGTTGGGATTACTGCTCACAGTTGCGCTGCTCACCACAGATAGTTGGGGTTTCTCGCAGATGCGGGGGAGCAAAAGTAGGTCAGAAAGACGAAAAGCGTGGACCGTTCACTACTAACACACTGACCTACTTATGCCGTGCATGGAGATTTCGCGGGAAGGGAAGGTTATTGCTATCTGTCATGTCATCTGGCATTGACCCGGCTCATTCACTGACGATAACCTCCCCCGAGATCTCAAGGATGGGGTGGCTCGCTTCCTCACAAGTTATTCAAATGATAGCTGCAGGAACAAGTGCTAATTACAGAAGATGCAGGCTATGGCAAGTGTTTCATAGGCTGCAGCACAATCCTCCTGTTTCATTAGCATGTAGTTTTGTGAAAATGAGCTTTCTTTTTTATGACCAGACATAAATGCCTCAGGACTACAGTAATATCATTGATCTGAGTACTTATAATTCTTGCCTGTCTTTTCATATCAACAACTGTGGCAAATCATTATTGTCTTGTGCGATACTGTATCGACTCTCAAAAACACTATATGAATATTTAATAATAAATTAGAAAATAAATCTAATAAATTAATTCAATATAGGATAAATAATTATAATAAAATTAACTGTAAATTATTTTTCTTAAATAAATATAAAATAAATAAACATAATAAAATAAATAAATATACTAAAACAAACATAAAATAAATAATTATAATTACATTAATTATTTTTAAACAAACAACAACATAATAATAATAATAATAATAATAATGCAGTAAAACAAAAATACATAATTTAAACACACTATCCTCACATTAGTTCGCATTCTTTATTTAAGCGTTTGCATTTTCAAGGCATCTTCAATGTCACCATTTTTTTATACAAATTCCAAAAATATTTCCCAAATATCAATAAACTTGGCAGCCCATTTCTCACTATATAATTGAGTTTAAGACTTCTTTCTTAATTTGTTTACCTTAAGAATCCTGCAAGCACTTTTATTTATATTTGTTATTTATTTATTTATTTACTGACATAGGCAAATGTTAATTCCTTTGCTTAGATCGCATGGAAAGTTGTGCAATGATGTTGAATGCTACAGGGAATATGCTAAATACTAATGTAGCTCCCACTGATCTGATTGCATGAAAAGGTAAACTTTCTGTGCATGTGTTGTTGTGGTCTTTATATTATGTGTTTTCCTAAAATTAGATTTAAAAAAAAAGAAAAATCATCTTTCGTACAGTATCGCAATATATCCTTAAATGCTAATGTAGCAGCTAGACATGCTAAAATTAGCATGACTAAACTGTAATGGGACAAAATTGGGACTGTAATCATGGTATCATGCTAATGTTAGCTTTCAGCACAAAACTGAATCTGAGTACAGCTGATGGCAACAACATGACTTTTGCTTTGATACTAGGGATGACAAGTGCTAATCTTTAATTGGTTAACCGCCAAGAGTATTTTTGACTGGTTATGCGTGTCGGGCTATAGGTTCATTTTAATGTACTGCCCTACTACAACCTGGTCTGGTGGAAGCTAGCTAGCAGCACCGCTAAGCTAAAACTCCCTTTACCATTGTTAGTTCTGTTAGGAGTGTTAGCTAGTGGTGCTAACATTGTTAAAAGAGGTCTTGAAGCTAGAATGAAGCCGATTACCCACCAGGACTACTTTAGGGGAGACTGAAGGGTGACCACCATGTTTCCACAGCAACACTGTCCCACCATTGGGATAGCATTACCATCAAATATCACCAAATGAGCGGTGCTGCTAGCTAGCTCCCACTTGACCTGGGTAGTGCACAGTACAGAGCAGCTATGGCTATCTTGTAGTGATGTGACGTTCGTGAACGAGTCTTTGAACCGGCTCTTTGAAGTGAACGAGTGAACCGGCTCTTTAGAGTGAACGAGCCAGTTCCTAATTTCTTTGTCTAGTTTGCATGTTACCCAGCATGCAGTTTGGACACACTGGAACAAGTCTGAATTTAGACTATAAACTTGTTATTGAGAGCATTTTGAGGGTAGGGGGAGGTTGTTGGTTATTCTGGTACAAATAGGACATGTTCTGGACTGCTTTGTGAATGTTTGTGTGCGCACGACCATGACACTTTATAAGCAGTGGAGACTGGAGAGTGGGCAGCGGGCACCGTGTTTTTCACATGCTAACACAACTAGCCGGCTATCTGTTAGCAAAGCAGACAGAAAATAAAATAAAGGGCATTTACAACACAAAACATTAAAATAAAAGGCGCTAAAGGCGCTAAAGCTACGAGAGTCAATAGGCCCGTTTCTACCGCAGGAACTTCGGGGTAATTTTACGGGGCCAGGGCTGTTGGTGCGTGTCTCCACCACAGGAACCATCCCCGAAGGACAGAGTTCCGGAACTTTTACAGGGGCTAAACAAGTCCCTGCCTCGGAGTAGGTACTCAGAACGGCCCCAAAAGACTCCTAGCTGGGGCTTGGGGATTACTTGGTGCTGATTGGATATACTCAAGGAGGGATGTGACAACAACAGAAAGCAACAAAATAGCCGGCATTTTTAAAACTCAGCAGACGAGGGTTAGCTCGTTCATATAACTTCGTCGCCATCTAAAAAAAACCCTCACTAAATGGCCCGTGAAAAAAATATTTTTTCCAGCGGATATCTTAGTTACAACATGATTGAGCTAGCAAAGCAGTTTTGTGTTGCTATGTGTGGTATTTATTCAGTTATGGGAAGTCACGATGATTAGCTGAAAATATCAGCTAACAGCAGCAGCAAAGCTAACATCAGGACGTCATCTGTTAAAAGCCTCCTGTTGTCGGATACGACATGAAACTACTCCAGTTAGCTCAATCAAGTTGTAACTAAGACATCCGCTGGAGAAAATTTTTTTTCATGGGCCATTTAGTGAGTTATTACAGACACCGCTATCGGCTAACGGCGTCCCTACGTTGCCCCGGTCAAAATGGTCGCGCAACGATTACGTAACATCCAGAGCCCGTAACTTTACAGGAACCTTCCTCGTACTCTGCTCTCAGTGGAGACACGGCGGTTGAGAGGGCCAAGCGAGAGGACGTTCCTGTAGTAGTTCCTGCCCCCCAGATAGTACCAGGAACTTCTTCAGTGGAAACGGGCCTAAGGGATCACTGGATCAAAAGGAAAGACCTCTTGTATTTCAAACTTTCTTAAAAACGAACCGTTTAGTTACCAATTAATGGGTGTCTGGCTACTGAAGGCAAAATTAACTGAAACTGACATCCTTATACAACAGTTTTGCAATAAATCCTACCTTTTATTATAATGTTCAGTTTTTGTTTAAGGTAGTTTACTGTCCAAAAGTGGGTCACAGGTGAAGTACAGTGAACTTCAGGCACAGAGTGTCATTTTGTGCTGTGGAGTGAGTGACTAACAGACAGCTAATTGACAGAGACAGCAAACTAGCTCAACAACGTGGCTAAACTCAAGTATGATGCTGAATGTGGATCTTGAACTAATGACTACGGAGAAATCTGGACCTTGTGGCTGGACCAGTTGGGAACCACTTGTGGCGCTGTTAAATTGTATCACATTATACAGCAGGTGATAATACTGTCCAAATAACAGAAACATCTCTTTGACTTTTATATTTTTTGTCTCTCTCATACTGTTTTTGATATGAATAAGTTTTACTCCATGTTCGCATCTGATATGAGCATAAAGAATGAAATACAGGGAGTGAATCAGGGGAGTGATCTGCATGTGAGCTCTGCGTCACCCCAGACTGCCGTTGCATAACCGTAGAGCATAACATGGATGCTTCATAACAGGCACGCCTTTGGTAATGCTGCTGCCCTACTCTCCCAGTGACGGCATGGGACTGAAGCAGAGTACACAGCAGGAAGGGGAAACACAAACATCCAGCGAGACACCTACTGTACTGTAAACCTCAGGAGCCCGCTCATTCAGCAGCTGCATGTGCCAAGATACCGTCATGACTAAACGCCTAGGTAAAAAAAAGGACGCTGACTGTTTGTTTTAAGCGGGAAAACTTTCCATGCAACAAATGAGGTCGACCCAGGCTGCCTGCCATAACGGCCCCTCACTCTTATCTGCGTCACATGAGCCTGCAGAGCTTCACATATGCATTTGTGTCGACACATTTACACAGCCTGCACTCATGCAAGCACACTTGGCTGACTGTCTGGAGTTCAGGAAATGTCAGTTACATAAAATGTTGGTATTAAATGATGCATCGCCGGGTGGTCACCAGTGACACATGGGGAATACAGGTCAGATTCAGAGTGTCATTTGAGAGCAGCTCGGCAAAGGGCAAAAAGACAGAGACATTTCAACCTCTAAACTCTCTTTTGGGTCTTCTAGTCCAGACTAAAACAACTGAACATCTTCCAAGACTTTAAACAAAGCTTGTTAACGCATTAATCTCAGTTCTGGCAAATGTGTACGACTAATTAACTCTGACACATTTCCCCATTTTTGTCTCAGGACTACATTTTCAGACACATTTGTCACTTAGCTTCCTCTCTGCCCAGCCTCTAAATGTCATTTACACTGCCACAATCTGTAACAGTGCAGACCACAGATCAATGAGCTGGGGATCCTCGGTGTGAAGGAGTCTGGAAGCTGCTGCTGTGGCGATAAACCACTCAACACTTGCTACTTACGACGCTGCAAATTATCCTGGATTGAGCAGGGAGGCGAGCATCAACATTAAAATACTGTTTACAAATTTGCGCTCTTACTCACCTTTTAAGAGGAAGTAAAAGCAGTATTATAAATCATGTGAGATGTCAACACCCATTATGTGTTGAGCCTCATTAAATCATGTATCTGACAAAGGTCTAATTGATGTTTGGTTTGATGATGATTGCTGGGGAGAGGTTACAGTTTTATTCACCGCTGCATCTCGTGATGTAATGAGACACGACGAACAAGACATACAGTGGCAGTCAACATCTCAAAGATACACCTGCTATAAACTTTGATATGAAGGCTGCTTATCTCTTCCGAGTTACTGCAGACACTTTAAACTATCGCAGTGTTCTGTAACAGACGAGGCAGGTGCAAATGAACAGTGTTTAAGAGACATGTACACGCACACCAATGAGCATCACACATAATATATAACAGTTATAATATACTGCAGTAAAGAGTGAAACTAAGCTGTCGTTGAGGCGTTAAGGGGATTAGAGCCTGAAACAACAGTTTATTATCAGTTAATCTGTTAATTACTTTATGGCAGGGCGGCACAATTAATCTAAATATTATCGCAATATGGCCAAGTGCAGTTTACAAATCAGAGGAGCTGCATTTTTTTGACGAGGGTAAACACATTATTATAAATGAACTTGCTTGTAGGGTTGAGCAATGTGAAGATATCATATTGTTATCGTGATACGAGACGATATATCGTCTTAGATATTGGGTATCGTTGTATCGTGATGTGGCAGAAATGTTTTCTTCCCTTGTTTTAAAGGCTGCGTTACAGTAAAGTGATGTAAATGTAAGGCCTTAACACACTTTTCCATTTGTTTTAACGATCGCTTTAACCCACTTGGCTGTTAAATCCAAATTATTAATGATTATTGATCAAAAAAATATATACAAATATATAATTTGCATACAGTGCAGCCCTACTTTCTGGATTAACTGCTTTACCCAAAATTGTACAAAAATAAAGTCACACCCAAGTAGACATCAGTGGTGATTAACCCAAATATATTCTATTTGCTATCATAAAAGGCAAAAAAAGCCGCAAATCTTCACATCTGGGAAGTTAAATGAAGCAAACATTTGGCATTTTTGCTTGAAAACGGACTCAAATAATCAATCAAATATCAAGCAATAGGCCTGCAACTAGCGATTTCTTTCAATATGGATTAATCCGTCCATTATTTTCTCAATTTATCGACTTGTTTGGTTCATAACAGGTCAGAAAATGGTGAAAAATGTCTTTCAGTGGGGTCAACAACCCAAAAATATAGAGTTTACTGTCATAGATGAACAAAGAAAACAGAAAACATTCACATTTAAGAAGCTAGAATCCAAGTATTTTCATTTTTTTCTTTAAAAATAATACTTAAACTGATGAATTAATCGTCAAATCAGCTGGTGTGTAATTTCATAATTGACAACTAACCAATAAATTGCTCCAGCTCGACCAATCATTTGCCTTGTACACACTACTATACTGCCAAGAACAAACACAAAAAACTCACAGCACATTACATGCATCGTGCATTTTGGGGCAAAGAGAGCAACGACTGACAAGTGCAAGGAATTTTAATGTCATGAAAAGAAATCAGAGCTTCCAGATGTGCATGGGCCACAGTGAGGAGCTTTACACTAAAATAAATTATTCTCGATGGGATTTATTTTATGTTTTGCACTTTGCTGGGTCAGTTAAGGGCCAGATGTGGCAGTCCCTGATGCACATCCTTAAGACTATGAGTGGGAGGAATAGCGCCGTCTGGGGTCCAAGGTTAAGGTTAAGCTTGGATAGAATGGAAAGTGGAAATGAGAGATGTCTGTGTGGACTGAACTCTGCCCCCTGGACCGCTCTGTACACTCTACCTCCCCCTACTCCTTCACTTGGATGAGGACAGAGAGAGGAAACTAACACTGTGGATGTTAATAAGGTGCCAGCATGTGTCAGAAAAGATGTTCAGTGCATAAGAGAATCTTGACAAAAAGAAATAGGTAAAGCAGGTAGAGCACCCCTGACCTTCTGCAACACACAATGCACTGTATGTCTACTGTGTGTGCACGTGCACGGCTGTGTTGCTCACCTCCACCTGTTGATCCCAACGTTGGAAGAGCCCGCGAACCAGGGGTCGAGGATGTAGACGCAGCGGACAGTATCCGCTCCCAGCAGAGATTCCTTGAGGGACGGGTTGTCGTGGAGCCGTAAGCCCTTCCTGAACCAGTGGATCGTATTAATGACCATTACTCAACTGGATGAGTCCTTTTGATGACGTTTGACAGGTCCTCTGGCTGCTCGCGCCTCTCTTATCACACCTCACTGCTTTATCAAAAATAATAATATATCCAAGGAAAAACAAGGGAAGCAGGTCAGAGGGAAATTAGTGTGGAAAAGTGCGCGTGGTATTCAGTTCAGTCCCAGTTGTGAGTTAACCTTGCTCTAACAGGACTTTTTCCATAATGTCGAAGAATTTAAAAACCGTCTGCTGCTGAACCATTGGTGCGCGAGACAGCGCGCGCTCCCCGGCGGTGTGACAGGTAACCCGGCGGGCGTTAGGACCCGGTGCTGTGACGCGCTCTAACCTGGTTTTGTGTTGTATAACTTGTTTTTCCTGAATGATGAAAAAAGCTTGTATAATGATACATGTACTAACACACTGCTGCAGGCCCACGCTCCACACACACTACCCACGGATATATAGGTAACACACGGATACACTGGCCTGAGGTTTGATGCTGCTCGCGAGCAGAGGACACCGTGGCACAGACCTGCCCGCCGTGGATAACGTTACCGGGGGAAGCTGGTTATGTAAAGAGAAATTCAGCGATGCAGTGAAAAGCGTCGTCCCCACGCAGCTGGAAGAAACACGGAGCTGTCAGAAACACGTCTCTGTCCCGGGTGGGTCCTCCTCTGTGCTGTCGGTGGGATGTTCGGGGTCGCTATGTGAGACAATTGTCCCCCGACGTCCACGAATAGCTGCTCAATCTCCAAGCCGCACCTACGGCTGTGACGCCGCCCACGCGAGGACGCGCACAGGCTGGGAGCGCTGTGATTGGTCGAGGCCGAGTCTCAGCGTGGTCACGTTTCTGCAGCGTGCTCTGTCCCATGCCTTAAACAGACATCATCCACACTGGCTCAGGCCAGTCAATAAAACATAACATTAAACGAAATAAAATAAAATAAAATAAAATAAAAATTACATAAAATGAAATGACATAAAATAAAAAATGAAATAACAAAATAAAATAGAATGAAATAAAATACAAAGATAAAATAACATAAAAAGAAAATAGAATAAAATAAAAATAAAAATGAAATAAAAATGACAAATAAAATAAAATGAAATGATATAACATAAAATAAAATAGAATGATAGAATGAAATAAAATACAAAAAATTGAAATAATATAAAATAAAAATAGAATAAAATAAACTGAAATATAATAAAAATGAAATAAATAGAATAAAATAAAACGAAACAAAATAAAATATAAATTGAATTACATAAAATAAACTGAAATAAAATAAAATAAAAAATGAAATTAAAATGACAAATAAAATAAAATAAAAATTACATAAAATGAAATGAAATAAAATAAAAAAAATGAAATAACAAAATAAAATAGAATGAAATAAAATACAAAGATAAAATAACATAAAAAGAAAATAGAATAAAATAAAGTAAAATAAAAATGAAATTACATAAAATAAAATAAAAATGAAATAAAAATGACAAATAAAATGAAATGATATAACATAAAATAAAATAGAATGATAGAATGAAATAAAATACAAAAAATTGAAATAACATAAAATAAAAATAGAATAAAGTGAAATAAAATAAAAATGAAATAAATAGAATAAAATAAAACGAAACAACACAAAATAAAATATAAATTGAATTACATAAAATAAACTGAAATAAAATAAAATAACAAATGAAATAAAAATGACATAAATAAAATAAAATAAAAATGAAATAAATAAGATAAAATAAAAATGATATAAAATAGAATGAAATAAAATACGAAAAAAATGCAATAACATAAAATAAAAATAGAATAAAATAAAGTGAAATAAAATTTTTTTTAAAAAAATGAAATAAATAGAATAAAATAAAATAATAAGATAAAATAAAACTGAAATAAATAAAATAAAATAAATGTCTCTGTTTGTTTTTTCTTTATTTTCTTATTGGTCATTTTCAGTCTGATGCTTTTCTTTAGGCCTATTTGTTTTTTCTTCTTTTCTTATTGGACAATTTAAGTATGTCACTTGTTTTTGTTTGTTTGGGGGTTTGCTAGGTTGTTTACTAAACCTAACAACATTAGCATGCTAATATGCTAATTCTCGAAGATCTGGCAAAAATAATAATAATAATGATAATAATAATAAAGCAGAGGTGAGCACTACTGTTGTTTGTTTGTTTGTTTGTTTTGTTTATTACAAATATAACAACACGTTTATAATAACAACACTTGTATAAGATGTGCACACACACTTAGAAGACATGCAGCTGATGTAAAAAGATGAAACTATAAACATGTCTGCAGTAACCATGGGGATCTCCCGCCTCCAGGGCCGCCTGCTTGTTTACCATGAAAGAACCCGGATGAGCACATGAAGTCAGGCATGAGCGGGCGGCGGTCACGCGTCTGAGTGCGTGTGTGTCTTATGTGTGTCATAGTAAAGCTGGAGCCGTGGCTGACGCGCTTGGTGTTAAACCAGGTTTGTGCGGTTTGCACTAGTTTCTGCTGCAGACAGATTTTCACCTGCTTTAAACTCTGATGATTACTTTAGTGAAGACTGCAGCAGACTACACAGGAGTTATGCTGTTCTGTCTGAAGCATGGCTGCGATTTAAAATAAGTTTTGCCATATATTAAATAAACTTTTCTTTTTACCACTGCTTTTTATTCATTTAAATTCGGGACCATTCATTCACATCTGAATTGTCTTTTTTTACAGCCTAATTCCTTATGTTTATTACAATATATTCTCCTTTAATTACATTTTTTAGTCTTATTTAAAACACCTTAAGTTGCTTTGCTGTTAAAGTTGCTGTACAAATAACCTTGCTTTGCTGTTTAAGTTTAGATAAGAGTAATATTACCTACTTTACCTTATACATTATCTATATATTTATATGTATGTAAGTAAAATTCTTCTTATGATCACTACTATTGTAAGTGCTAGCTGCAATGTGTATTTTTTTTCCTAATATTTGATGTTTTGTTGTCTAAATTAAAAGTACGTCACAATATTCTCTTACATAAAATGTTTTGTAATTATGCAAGAGATAGAAATGCAGCCTCTGGCCTGTGGAGGTAGTGTCGTGTTTTGGCCACTGGGTGTCAGTATAACATCACATCACTGGCGCCCTCTGTCTGTGTCAGATAATAAACTTATTTTGATATATACACACGTGATAAAAGGAAGTTATTATAGTGGATGATGCACATTTTTCTTTTGTATTTGCACAGTTTATGGGCCAACTTTTCCGCAGAGTCATTTTGGTAATTAACATTGTTTTAGGACTACTATTGCTGCTGGATAATATTAGAACAATAAATTATTAAAAAGTCAACATAAGTCATAGTTTAAAAGTACCAAATGCACATTAGATATATATTTTAAAAGGCTTTACAGTATATAAAGATAACACAGTAAAAAGCAATATCCTGCAAGCATAACCACACACACAAATGAAAATCGAAAAACACATTATTCAACAAATTACCAAATAAAAACTGTGACTGTGAAGCATGTTTACATGATGCATTCACTCTGCCGGCCAAACACTAACAATCTATCATCTTACCGGGAAAAGAAAAATCATCATTTTGCTGTTACCAGGCAACCAAAGCTTAATACGTGAAGACGAGCTTTGGAGGACCACGGTCCGTGTAGAGAAGCAGATGACAGCTGCCCACACCTCCGCCGCTCTCACCTGAGCCAGTCAGTCAGCGAGATGTGCTGCATTGCATCAAGAGCTCATGGCAGAGTGCTGGAGAGGAGCTGATGTCACACACTGGAGGATAGGATGTGCCTGTGGCGACATCTGCCTACATGGAAACTTTATAGGGAGAACTGTTAATGCATAATATGTTAATATCAGAAATTTCTCTGTGGAGTTCATGTAAGAATGGAAATAATTAACTAGTCAGTCGATTAAATTTTCCCAAATTTATCCAAAAACTCTTATCCAGTAGCATCCAGGGGCCCAATGTGTTTCCATACATTTTGGCTATGCTATTGTTTATCATTTGTCAGCCAAACAATGACACCCTGACACAAGCATGATTTGCTTTTTCACTTCTCCCTCCCAAATCACTCTACAAGAGTGGGCACCGCATCATTCCCCAAAACTCCAGTGTAATGAGGTTTTTTTTTCCAGGCCTGGCATGAGTATTGCAGTGTCATGCTAAGAAAATATGAAAGGGCCTCTGGCATGGCAGGCAGTGTGGACAGATGGTTGGTCCAGCTCAGACGTACAAGGAGAAGCCCCAGCAGAATGGATGAATCATCATTCCACCAACTGTTCCTCTCAGCGTGTCCTCGCAATCCGACTCACTCTCGCTTTGTTTTCGTGGCCTGACACACAAAGAAATGACAGGCGATGTTATGGAGGATAAAACATTGGGCAGCATTCGTGATGAAATGAGGCTGAACCCTGACGCAGGGCTGCAGGTCTGTATCATCGTCGCTGGATGTTGGAGCTTTGGACAGTAAAATATTTATAGGGATATGGCATTAAAGATTATGGTGCTCCTGAAGACTTTAGCTGCAGACACACTTTCACTTAAAACTCTCAGCAGTGGTCAAATCCAATTCAGAAAAAATCCACTTTAAACAACAGAAGTCCATTCACAAATGTTGTATTTTATCCAGACTACAAACAGGATATTAATATTATTATCAGCTGAGCAGAATGGGATAAAGTGTACACACAGCAAGAATTAAATTGAAAAGGCATCTGGCAGTATTGTGCTTTCAGTATTCATATTGTCGGAGTTATTTCTATTTTAATTGTAGAAATAAATTGCACAGCAGACCCTTAATGTATCCCCAGAGAGCTGCTATGATTATAATCAGTAATGTAGCTACAAACAGTGGCGCCCACAGAAGTCTGTCATCGGGGTGACTAGATGGGGTCACCCAACATCTTGAGGTGGCACACCGAAACCAAAAGTCATGACTGGATTTAAGGGATTGTATTATACTCTTAAAGTATGAAGACAACTATGTCAATATGAAGAGTTAGGGCTCACTTATCCTGCCTTTTAATGTTCATCTTTGGGGGTACCCCACCTATAAAGGGGTGTCTCCCACCTTACCTCTCCCCTTTTGCTGCTGTCCTCCATGGGAGAGGTAAGCGTCATTGCTCTCATAGTATTTTCCGTTAAGCTGTTTCTAAATTCATTCTATGCTAACATAAACTTGTGTCACTTAATTTCTATAGGGGCTTGAGTTGATATGGTTGTGACTGACGGAGGATTTTGTTTTCACCTTTTGCTGTCAGTTGGAATAAACGGAGATCACCTCCAGAGATATCCACAGACTGGGCCTCTTCATATCAACACAAAGCAGACATCACAAGAGTCCACTGGTAACATCTGTCCATTTCAAATGTTGTAAACATGATGGCATACATACAGCCAATAGATGGCAGTAGAGTGCTGAGTCAGAAGTGCCACATAACAACTAGTCTCTATATACAGACTCTACATTCAGTGAATGTAGAGTCTGTAGGCAAACCCCGGAGATCTTGCCTCCGGAAGAAAAGCGGAAGAGCCCTGGTTTCCGGTTGTAGGCTGTTTGTAGTCCGTGTGATATTGACCAATCACGTTTGAGCCGGCTGCAGTTGTTGCCAGGTTAAACGCTCCGTGCGGTGAACTAACAAGGCGGAACATAATTGGCATCACTGCAAACTCTGAATCCATCGCAATGGTTCAGCATATTTACTTATATATAAACGGAAGTCGGAAACATAAATTCGTCAGACGGCGAATACAGCCGATGGGTTCTGAGAATGCATAACAACACACAAGGTGTCAGTGGAGGAGGTTGTGATAATACACCTTTTAATGGAGGCAGCATTGTAGATGACAGTGGTCTGTGAGGCCATTAAATACATCACATGTGGACAGAGAATTCTTTATACTATATTACCAATTTGTTCTGTTCTGCCATTTGAATGTGCTCTTCATGTCCTACGGTCGTATCTCGCTTGAACTACCCTACACTGTCCCCCCAGCAACCAGTGGTACTGTTCTGTTACATCTGTATCCAGAAGCTTTTAGAAAACGTGCGGATACACGGTCGAAACAAATACAGAGTACAGAAATAAGGCTCCGTATACATATCTCATGTTGAGCATGAAGGAACCCTTAAGGAATTGCATTCTCATATACTTTGCTGTCTTATTTGTATCACTAATGATCTGATGTTCAGAAACTTATACCGGTACAGTTAAAATTTTGAGTTTCACAACAATCCCGTTTTAATGTTGAGCCCAATCTCACTTCGAAGTCGTTAAAATCCAGTGCTTGGGGCTGACTCGTCAGAAACCAATGAAAAAGGCATCCTTCAACATCGGCATGATACACGGCCAGTTGCCGTTATAGTTGCCGGGCAACATTAGGGGAAACATGGCGGGAGGACAGAAGTTAAGATGTCGAAAGTCAGGAGGGGTGGTGGATGGGTCCAACAAACACTGACTTTCACCTGAGAGAGCAGTGTTCGTGTCCTGTAAGATTCTAAAGCCAAACCCTGTTCTTTTTTCCTAAACCTAACCACGTGCTTTTGTTGCCTAAACCCAACCATGTGTGTTTGTTGTTGAAGGTCAATTCGTGTTGTTGTACTGACGTAAATTCCCTGTGAAAACAGAAGTGTATTTTGAAAGACGACAATGCACGTAACAGGCAGAACTTGACACGGCGTTCCAGAACGTCAACAACCAACGCACCCAGGGTACCTTGCACGTTGTATGTGGACGTGGAAAGTCCGTGACCAAATGTGGATATGTGACAAAGTCAGAGTGAGAATGTGTTGAAAACATTTACCGGTAACGAGCCTTCTCAAGTTTAGGGGAGACTCCTTGGTACCCATAAAACCCATTTTCCGTCATATACCTTGAGGTAAGGGTTGAAATGGCTTTGAAAATGACCATGTCAGTTGTTCCCTCACCAAAATTAAGCCTAACTTTGAAGAGTTATTTAGCCCTCTACATGACAAGCTATGTCAGCATGGTTGACACCAATGGATGCCTTAAGTTGTCTAGTTTCACAAGATACCAGCACCTTTATGTTAGCTTAAAGAATGAGCATACCACAGTATTTTAAATACTGTATTATTGGCCTCTAATTATTTTTGGGCCATGGCCCCCTCTGGCCCCCTCTTGGTGGCGTCACTGGCAATAAATAAAAAAGGAGAGCAAACAAGTGCATGACCTTTGACCTCTGGAAAATGGTTAATATTAACAAAAGCAGCACAGTTTATGTTCATCCTCTCTGACAGTGTGATCTGTTTAAATGTGTTTGAGTTAAAATAAAAAGGCTGGATGTGTTGTTTTCGTGCCCCCCCGCCTGTTGGTCCATGTCATTGACCCACATTTTTTTCCCACAGTACCAAGAGTGCATTCAAATCTCCACCATGTGTCTCCTCAGTGAGAATCCACCGCTCATCCTGACACTGCCTCCATCACTCCACTGCAGCTCCGACTAAATAACAGATTGGCTGGCACGGCAGCCTACGTGTGCGTCTCTGATTCTGCAGTTATGTTCCACCAGCGCCAGGTAGCCTCTGCTCAAAGGTAGCAGGTAGGCTGTGTGTGTCAGTCAAAGCTGATGGAGATGCGGATTGGCTTGTCTCAGCCCGCGGGGCTCCAGGCTCCACCTCTCCATCAGAGTCCTGCCCGTGCTGCGCTTGTTGCAGTGAGCGCGGAGGGTTTGTGCGCTCTCGGGTTACGCATGTGAAGTTGTGGACAAGAGGATATCGGAGACATCCAGCCACTTAGAGGAGGAGGAAAGTAGAGGCTCCCTTCTGTCGGTTCACTCTTTAATAAGCCGGGGAATATAAGTCGTCGGACAGCGGCTGAGAAGAAGCGAGAAAACGAGTTTGTGGCATTTAACTGAGAGACCAAGCATACCCAACAGTATGCGGTGCAGTTATGGCAGGCAAGGGTAAGACAGTCGTGAGGACGCTGGAGGATTTAACGCTTGATTCTGGTTATGGTGGAGCCGCGGACTCGGTCAGGTCGTCCAGCGTGTCGCTGTGCTGCTCCGACACGCATCAGTCCATCGCGCATGGGGGCAACTGCTGGCATCTGACGGAATCCATGCACAGCAGACAGAACAGTTTGGACACAGTCAACACCGTCCTGGCGGAGGACACGGAGATACTGGAGTGCTCGGGTCAGTGCGCCAAGCTGCCCGAGCTGGAGGACGTGCCATGGAGCCTCGGCGAGGTGGAGGGCGCACTGAGGAAAGACGAGGAGCTGATGGTGGGCGACCCTCCACCGGAGGTCCTGGCGCGGCTGTCCGCTCTCGTCAGCCGCGCGCTAGTGCGGGTGGCCCGGGAGGCGCAGCGGCTCAGCCTGCGCTACGCCAAGTGCACCAAGCACGAGATCCAGAGCGCCATCAAGGTGGTGCTCTCATGGACCATCTCCGTCAACTGCATCACGGCGGCTCTCAGCGCGCTGTCCCTCTACAACATGAGCACCGGGGACAGGTTCAGCCGAGGCAAGTCGTCGCGCTGCGGGCTGGTGTTCTCCGTGGGGAAGTTCTTCAGGTGGATGGTGGATAGCCGGGTGGCCCTCAGGATCCACGAACACGCTGCCATATACCTCACCGCCTGCGTGGAGAGTCTGTTCAGAGAGGTGTTCAGCCGCGTCCTGCGCAGCGCGCTGGTGGAGAGGGACAACGGGATCCCCAAGTTTACGCTGGAGTCTCTGGAGCAAGCCATCAACAACGACTCGGAGATCTGGGGTCTGCTGCAGCCCTACCAGCACCTCATCTGCGGAAAGAACTCAAGTGGTAAGAAAAGTTGAAAAGAAAAAGACAATCAGTGATGAATTATTGAAACATGATGCGCCATATGATTTGACATTCCTCTGTCACCTTGGTCCCGGCTCATTGTGGATCCCTTCAACACTATTAAACCCACCAATCCAAATCAGATTCAGTGTCCCCCTGAAACAAGTATTCAAATGGATGCCTGTCCACATGTGTAAAGAAATATCTAGAAACAAGTGTCCCTTTAAACTAAGCAGATGGGAGGCATGAGTTCTGTCTTCTCTGTCAAACACAAACACGCTCCTCCATTTCAAGTGTTATTCCTTCCTTTGAGGACATTTTAAACAGTACTGTCATTGATTTTTATAGGCTACTTAAGTGAGAACGCACCTGTGATAATCTGCTCAGTGTAGTATCACCACAGACTGACAGTGGCCATCTTCCTCTGCATGACATATTCAGCCTCCTGGGGGCGCCAGTCAAAGGGGGCCCTCAATTTTTTTCTCACATTCAAAAATCAAAAAATGGAGAGTATTATTGTAAGAAAAGAAAAATGAAAAGATGTGCACGTATATCTCCTTTAGGATTGGTTTGTGTTTTTTTGAAATCATTTGGGTCTCCTTTAGGTAATGTTGTGTCCTTTCTGGAGCGCTTTGTGTCTCCTTGTGGTTTGGTTTGTGTCTTTTGGTTGTCATTCAGGTATCTGAGGCAATTTTGTGTCTTGTTGAGGTGGTTTTGTGTCTATTTTGATAGTTTTCTGTCTCCGTAAGGGTTGTTTTGAGTCTCTCTGGGGGAATATTGTGCCTTTTTTAGTCACTTTGTGTCTCCTCTGGGCTAGTTTTTGTCTTTATGTAGTCATGTAGGTATCTTTTAGGCAATGTTGTGTCTTATCAAGGTCATTATTGAGATGGTTTGCAGTTAATTTACTGTTTTGTGTCTTATTTAGGTGGTTTTGCAGAATTTTTTAATGTGTTTTTGTGTCTCTTTGGGTCAATTTTGTGTCTTTTTTTAGATGTTTTGTGTCGCCTTGTGGTTGGTTTGTGTCTTTTTGTTGTCATTTAGATATTTTAAGGCTATTTTCTGTCTCCTTGAGGTAATTATTGAGGTGGTTTAGTGCCTTTTTTATTATTTTGTGTCTCCTTTAAAGTTGTTTTGCATCTCTTTGGGGTAATATTGTGTCTTTTTGGATCACTTTGTGTCTCCTTGTGGTTGTTTTGACCATTTTTGTTATTATATTGTGTCTCTTTGTGGTTGGTTTGTGTCTTTGTGTTGTCATTTAGGCATGTCTGAGGCAGTTGTTTGTCTTATTGAGGTAATTATAGAGGTTGTTTTGCAGTTATTTTAACGTTTTATATCTCCTTTAGGGTTGGTTTGTGTTTTTTTGTTGTCATTTAGGTATTTTTAAGGCTATTTTGTCTCCTTGAGGTAATTATTGAGGTGGTTCAGTGTCTTTTTTATTAGTTTGTGTTTCCTTTAAAGGTGTTTTGTGTCTCTGGGGTAATATTGTGTCTTTTTGGATCACTTTTTTCTGGTCAGTACAGTAGGCAAGTTCAGTAGCCCATCCGTGCTCATTAGCTCTTGTTCCTCTTAGTAATAGATAAAAAATATTAAATGTAACAATAATAATAATAATAATAATAATAGTGATGATAATGATAATGATAATAGCAAAAATAATAATACATTTTTTGGGGTGGAGGGGGCTTGCCTAGGGTGCTGAATGTGCTAGGTACGGCACTGCAAACTATGTAATTATACTTGAGGAATAACTGCTGCTTACCTAACTCCTGTAATTGCACTTCCAAACAAAAGGACCTGACAGTTTCTTGAATATTTATCACCCCTCAGCTCAGACCCTGAGGCCCACCCCTGAAATAGGAACTGCCTATATCTTGGATATCAACGCCCCGGAGCAACTACAGTCAGAATTGGTATTTATGGTTGAAAAAGATCAAACAGGCTCCAACTTTGGTGTCTTTGAAGCTGCTGTGTTGTCAGACTTTCATTAGAGACGAGAACGTTAGTGTTAATGATTGTTTTGCTCTGTGTGCGGTGTGTTCAGATGATATGTGAGTCGTGATTCTGCAGAATTTGTGTTTATATTGTGTGCTGGCCTGGTTGGTAATGCTATTACTGTCTCACTCCAGAAGGTGTAAGCTGTCAGTGTGGGCTGGCCCTCTTATCCAAAGCCCTGAATGAGTTGGCTGAAACTATAAAGCAGAAGGGACTTGAAATGTTATGCTTCAACTGAGAGCCAAACTGGGCCGTGCAATATTGACCGAAGAATCATATTGCAGCTCTTTTGCTAATTGTTGCAGCGTGATTGTTTTCTTTCAGCATTTATTTCGAAGACAACTTAATAGAGGTGAAAAACAAAGGTGCTTGGAGGGGGGGGGTGCAGTGCGTGTGCCACCTGTCTTGTGGATGAGCGAGTCCTCTGTAATAGCACCAGGAAAGATTGTTCCAGAAGCAGTCAGAAGAAAAATGGATCTGAAACAGCTCTCACGGGTTCCTCGGCGACATGACGGGATTTGAGATTCAATGTCAGGGATGCAGCTTCTTCTCATACAACAGGTTCTTCTCTACAATCCAGACCCTTTTGTCTCTGTCATGCTGCTGCACAACTCACACACCAACGACCCTCAACACACTGAAATGTCAATAAGAATTTTAGAGGTAACAGAATTAGCTGATTAAAGGAACACTGTGTGAGATGTAGGGAGATTTGGTGGCATCTAGTGGTGAAGATTGTGGATAGCAACCAGCTGAAACTTTTCCCAGTTAGGATTCTTTTAATGTTAATTGTTCAGGAGGTTTGTACAGGCAGCCGAAATTATCAGCAGAGGTCTCTTCTTCTCCAGAACAAACAGACCAAGTGATTTAAACCAGTAAAAACAGTGAATAAAGCTTTTTTGCGTTATAAATCAGTGTGTTTCCTACGTTGTTTGGCACGTCTAATGTGTGCTAATGTTTTTTCTCTGATAGCTTAATGCGACCTCACCTAAAAACAAGGGTCCTCCACATGAAAATTTCGAGCATCTGGTGAATTTTTCTGGACCAGTTCATGATACAGATGTCTTTAATGCTGTCAAAATTTTAAAAAATCTGCTACTTTGATGTTTTTATTGCACATGTTTTCAATATTGAGGGGTATGTGTCCCCCACCCCCACCAAATCCACACTTATTGCTCCAACTAACTCTCAATCGATCAGTTGGACTCTAAAATGTAAAACCAACTGTGAAAAAATACGCTTATCATAGTAGCTAGAGCCCAAAGTGACCAACATTTCCAAATGAATCTATAATCTATAATTATCTGTGTATAACGGTGAAAAACAGAGGATCTGAGAAGCTAAAATCAAAAAATGTTCGTGTGTGTTTGCTTGGAAAATATCCGAAACCATTAATAGATTATCTAAATAGTCGATGAGTCATTTGCTGTGTTCACTGGCTAATTGTTGCAGCTCTAAACTGGATGTGGGACATTTCTTCCCACCCTTTATCCCCTTCATCTGTCTCCTTGTACCCCCTCATTTGACACTGATGTTCTGGCCTGCTGGGTTGAAGATGCTGCACACGACTGCTGCTTTGTCTCGAAATTGCTGCTGAGAAACAGGTACCTCTCTGCAGACAGGATGCAGAGCCAAGCATGCATCCCCCTCCACTCCCACCCGTGGAACGCATCATTTCCTGATGGTGCAGAGGAGGCTACAATTTGCACTCACACAAAACAGCATGATGTCATTCTGTGACAGTGAGGAAGGCGAAAAATGTGAGGATTTAAACAGTGCTGGGTTCTTTCTGGTGACCTGCCATTTTACATCAGACAGTAAAGGAGCTGTGTTTGTCACGTTTGGTTTTATGACGCCACTGACCACACTTAAAGGGACAGTTCACCCCAAAATCAAAATCACATATTTTTCCTCTTACCTGTAGTGCTGTTTATCAGTGTAGATAGTTTTGGTGTGAGATGCAGAGTGTTGCAGATATCAGCTGTAGAGATGTCTGCCTTCTCTCCACTGTAATGACACTCGATGGCACGTGGCTTGTGGTGCTCATCTGAACTACACCTACCGACTGTACCACTGCACAGAAGGAAGCGTGCATCTACTCATGGATAAGAGGCTCGTGCTTGGGACAGTGTCCTCCTCAGCTGGGCTGTTACGTTAGCTAGCTCAGTGGTGCTAGGTGAGCTAGCCGTAGATGCATGCTTCCTTCTGCGTGTTGGTCCAGTTGGCGAGTGTCGTTGCCTTTTCCGTCACCAGGATATTACATGAAATATGCCCGAAAAGTATCTGAGTACATTGTATTATCAAGCAAAGTGCCTTTCACTTTGTCCTAATTGCAGTTTGAAGGTACATCATGTAAAACCTCAATAAAAAATACCGTCCCCAGGCTTGAACACTAAACTTCACCATGAAATATAACGATTAGAATCATCAGTCATCAGAGTCAATCAGAGTCATAAATCTGTTTTTGTTTGTTTTATAGTGTGTGACTCTATTTCCAAATTAGAGATAAATACATTTTTTCTCAATGGAAAATCCTTTAATTATAGTTAAAATACACATTTAATGGTTTCCCCAAGTTTTCACTCAGTCCTGTAACCTTGTCACATTCCCCCCCTGTGAAAATTTGGGACATTACACAGGTCACATGATCAACAGGAAATAGCATGATTTGAATCTCCTGAAGGCCATGAGAAAACCAAAAGTAAATTCTCTCACTTCATTTCCTGTATTTTGATCATAAGTATAACTTGAGAATGTCAATCTCAACAAAATATAGATTTATAAGCCACTTCAAGTTGCTAAGTGTTCCCATGCTATTAGCATTGATGTCATGTGGTTGTGTTTCATGTATTTGGGGCAGCTGTGGCTCAGGAGGTGGAGCAGGTTGATCACTAATGGGAGGATTGGCAGTTCGATCCGTGGCTCCTCCAGTCTACATGTCAAAGTATCCTTGGGCAAGATACTGCACTACAGTTTGCCCCTAATGGCTGTTACATCTGTATGTGAGTGTGTAAATGGTTACTGAGTAGCAGGTGGCACCATGTATGGTAGCCTCGGCCACCAGTATGTGAAATGTGAATGTAAGTGTGTGTAAAAGGGTGAACGTAAAGTAGTGTAAAAGCGCTTTAAGTTTTTTGAAGACTAGAAAATCACTATACAAGTGCAGTCCATTTACCATTTACTAATGCAAAGCTAAAATCTCAAGGTTGTTATAAATAGACGAGGTCTATGACACCAAGATGAGTCAGTTTCAGGTTGATGAGGCAGACCTCAAATCAGATCTAATAAACCTAATCAAGTGTGAATAGTGCTGTTGAGTGTAAAGTGTGGCTTCTGTTAAATAAGCTCTTAAGTTTCACAATCTTACTTGTATACAATATCACAACTTTGTTCAATACAATTACCTGGAGTAGTTCTGACTACCAAATGTGAAGAACAACTTGTCCATGTCCCCCATAGAGCGTGCCAGTAAACCCGGAACTCCATTAGCGCTTTTAGCACTTCTGGTTCTCTCGTCTAAAGGTCAATACGTTTTTTGAATGGGATTTTGGTAAAATGCCTCAAATAAGGTCTGTGGTTAACAAAAGCTTAAGCGAGTTTCAGGTTTTGTTCTACGACATAAAACACGTCAGTAAATACCCTACTTGTGAATTTTGAAGCTTTTACGTGTTGTAAAAAGGCGGTTGCTAACAAGTTGCTCAATACGACTACAAACCCTGTCGGGGACATTAAACGTCATCACCCCCGAACAGGCGCGAGTGCTGGCAGTCCGCCACTACAGCTTCTTATTTAGCTTAAACAGTCCGATTTCCCCATTATACAATATTTTTAAAATAAAGCGGCCGAAGTCAGTTGAAAGCTTAGTGGCGGTGATGTCAAGAGTCATGCGACCGTGGAGTAGTCATGTAGTCCGTTAAAGCCTAACGTTAGCTTTTTACTTCTGGCGATCGCATTTAAGCTTCAAATGCGATATGAAAGGTGTTCATATGTGAAGATTATCTCGCTGAACAAAACCTGTAAGTATCATAAACTTGTGTTAGCCACAGAGCTTATTTTCTGACATAATCCAAAACGCAATGCAAACATCACATTCACTTTCTCTTCTGGGAACCAGCACGATGCTAAACTTCCGGGTTTTGACGTCAGCCCTGGCACACTCTATTGTACTTAAGGGAGAGTGCCAGGTCATTGGTCTTCATTCCTGGTGTCCGAATTATATGAAAAAGTGGGTTGTCTTTGTATGTATGTATGAAAATCGGCATCTTTCGCCATTAGCATGGACATCAATTCAAGATGGCTGCTAGACAAACCCAATGGGCCATGAGTTGACCTTGGCAACATGAAAAATTCTTAACTAAACAACATTAGGATCCTAAAAACAAGAATTTCAAAGTGTAAATGGCACCAATTCGATGTCCCAGAAAGAAAATAGTTCCTACATGAAACTGCTCACAACAAGGTCTGTGGATTATCTTGAGTAACCAGGTCATGATTTCTGGAAAGAGACATTAATGTTGAGTTTTTCAAATGTATTTTTCTGGCACTTTGAGCACCACAAGCTGAGTGCCATCTAGTTCCATTATACTGGAGAGAGAGCAGACATCTCTACGGCTGATATCTCCAACTCTTGAAAGCTCGCAGCAAAACTACTTATAGTGGATTGATAAATAGCACTATAGGTAAAAGGAACTTTTTTGATTTTGGGGTGGACTCTCCCTCCAATGACGAACGGTCTAAATATTAACCAAATATTCACTCACATGTCTGTAATTTCTCTTTGTCTCGATGTAACTTTGAGCGAACAAAGCTGACAGGAATGAGCCGTTGTTTAGTCAGAGGCGGGAGAGAGAGCGGGGTCTCCCTTCTGATGAGAAACATGGTTTCTTCTGTCTGAAATGTTCACCTGGGGAACAAAAGCAGCGCAGCACATAATGAACAAACCCACGTTGCTCTGCACTCCCACTGACCATACGTGACAGCCTCTTTGCTCTGACTAATGAGAGGAGCTAAATGGAAGCTTTTCTTCACCTCCTTTGTTTTCAGTGGCGCGTGCTGTCATCTGAACCGATGCATTCTGATCATGTTTAGGATGTCTGACATTTACCGTTAGAGAAAAGGATTCAAGATGCTGCAGATGTAGGTGTGTCATGGGGTTTTTTGATGTGCTGACTTATTCTGATACCAGTTACACCTATAACATCGTTAACGCTCTACAGGTGGAGGGACAGACAGAGCTGAACGGTCGACTCCCTTCTGGATGCTCTCACAACAAATGTCTATATATACTCTCGTTATGAAATAGTGACAATATTATTATATTCTATAGGTGATATAGGTGAAAGAGAAAATAGCTCACAGTTAAAGAAGGGCGGTTATGTTTCCAACAAATCCTTCTACTGAAAAGACAAAACTTGCTGTTTGTCATTTCCTTTCAAAGCGACTCATATGAGTGTTTTTTTGATCTGGCGCCGCACCCGTCGGCAGGATGACCTTGTTCATTGTTGATTGTTGATGAGTGTTGTGTGGTTCGGCGCCTCTCTCTGTGGTGAAGGTTTAAAGAAGTACTTTGGTTAAAAAACAAACAGGAGATGGTAACTGTGGTCTCGTCTGTCATAGTCACATGTTTTATTTATCCAACAATCCACCCCGACTTCCTTTGTGAGACGTTTTGTGGTGCCATAACAATACTGCACTACTTCCACCTTTGAGTCTGAAGAGGAGCTGTTGGCACGACTACAAGAGGCTGTTTGCTGGGAAATGTGGTCATTTATGAGTTTGAACAAACGGACAGACCTTGGTGTTCTTCTAAAGGGGGCGGTCTTTTTTTCAGCTCTTACACTAAAGGTTCAATTCTCAGCTCAACATTGACTTTTTTGAGTTCTTATTCAGCTATGACTAAAAAGCCAACTCATCAGCTGTAGTTATGCAACCTTAACCTGAACCTTGAATGTTAGGCCTACATGTGTGTGGGTCACCTCCTTTCTGGCAGCACCAAAGAACCCACTACAACTACAGTCACTGTAGTTAAGTCCATAAAATTTACAAGGATCAACTTGAAATGTATAAATACACTTTTGGTTGCAACTTCATGCATGAAGTGCGGCTTAAACATGAAGCCATTACTCAATCTGTATAGACTTGGCTTTGTTGATTGAAATAGAAATCTATCTCCTCCATCAGTTTCGGTGCAAGATGTGCGTCAAACCCATTGTTTTCTTTGTTAGCCCACACAGAAATTGACATGAATGAACTCGTCACGATCCCCTACTGAACAAAACACCTGTCCTCCTGTTTTTTTCTTCTTGCTGTCTCCCGTAACCACCGTGTCCCAACGACTGAGACTTTCGCTCAGACCTTCCACGTCCTGATACGACATGCAGGGTACCCTGGGCGTGTCACGTTCTGCCTGTTACATCCATCGTCTTCTTTCAAGATACATTTCCATTTCACAGGAAATTTACCATTTACATACAGTCTCTTTCAAAATAAAAGCACTACGTTGATGTTTTTTTTCCCTCAACAACTAACGCACAGGGTTGGGCTAGGAAAAAATAACAGGGTTCAGCTTTATAATCTTACAGGACGCGAACACGACACTCATGGGTGAAAGTCAGTGTTTGTTGGACTCATCCATCACCCCTACCACCTCCCGCCCACCCTATTTGGACTTTCAGCGCCTTAACTTTCGTTCTTGTCCTGCTGCATTTCCCCCTGATACTGCCTAGTGCTGTTTAAGTATAACAGCGAACAGCTGTGTGTCATGCCGATGTTAAGGACGGCTTTTTCATCAGTGTTGACGCAAGTCACTGCTCATGGGCCATATTTCGATTACTTAAGAGTGAGACTGGGTTGTGTTCATTTGGAAATTGTTGTACATTGTTTCTGAGGTGGAAATGTTTAAAGGTCACGTCAAGGTTGAAGTTAATATTGGATAGCAACAGCAGTTTGATCGGCTTTGGTCATAAGAAACATGCCAAACTAATTAAGATTAAAATGGGAATTGAACCCTGGGTGCAAGAGTTGAAAACAAAACTGCCTTCCTGTGAAAAACTGCAGCATCTGTTGTTTGTTCAAACTCATAAAGTGACCAAATTTCCCAACAAGTGTTGTGCCCACCCTCTGGTTCCCCCTTATGTTAACACTTTAAGCTCTGTCAGCACTGTAGCTGTTATTAGCACTGTTCATGCTGTTAGCACTGTTAGTTGTTAGCCACCTCCATGTTGAGAGCCATATGCAGACAATCCCAGCTCAGACTCTGCTGTGAGTTTCTCTTACAGCTCCTTTAACCTTACAAAAGCAACAGTAAAAATCAATGATACAAATCAGTTTGCCTTACTTGTCTTGAGATATCAGACAAATATTTTGTGTGAAATGTTGCAGATTGTTTCCTCCTGACTTATAATTGTGTCAAATGTCAAACCACCGAATGACAAGTGACGTCAGAGACAACCTCGTCATCAGCTTCCAAACTCACCGGAGCGGCGTTTAAATTTGGGATCCCGAATGACTTGATTGTATCTGATTATGTCTGTCATTTGTGACCTTCCCTAAGGAACTGATCCAAGCTCCACGGGACAGATGACATGACATAATGGAATTGCATAGCCTGCTATAGTCAGTCTATTAAATTAGCAGTGGGGTGTCTGCACTCCCTCCTTCTTCACTCTCTGTCTTTCACACCATATTTTATTGTGTTCCCTGCTAGAGGGCGGGCTTGATGTTTGCATATTTATTTTCCACTGTGGTTTTTAATAAGCTCAACTCATAACCACGCGATCCTGGCAAAGCCTTTTGTTGTCCATTCTGTTATTATTCTCTGCCTGTCGTTCCCCTCCTTGGGGTGGACTCGCAGATGAGCTAACAGATTGTTGTCGTTCTGGTGGGGATGTGAGCACCCGGGCAGGCGAACCGCTTGTGATGGATTTTTATGTCATGGTAATTTCATAAGACCAAAAGGCTGCACCCCTCCACCCCACTTCATTTTCAACCACGATCAGTGATTGTGAAGTTATGTGAAGTTGTTATCACCACCAAGATGTTTTTTATGAGCTGCAACAGCTTCCAGTTTCCCTCCATGATAGTTCCTTCTGAAAATATTGACTTTCATTTCATATGCTTCTCTGTGGCGGGGATTCCACAAACACCTATAACTCAGCTGTGGGCAAGTGGGACTAAAACATTGTGGTTTTATTACTTCCGTGTCATTGGAGCGTGGATCCCCTTCCATTTTCAGAAAATAGGTGAAAGCAGTGGGTCAGGAGGAGATAATGAGAAGAGTGTGAGAGCGCTGAATGCTTAATGTTGTGAGGGAGTAAAGTGCGGGTGGAGAAACTGGGCTGGAGTGTCAGCTGGAGGAGGTGGTGGTGGTGGTGGTGGTGAGGGGGCATTGGCGCAGGTCCCTCAGAGATATAATTATGCAGCTCTCCTTAATTAACACTTGTGCTTATCTCGTAGTCATTAAGATTAGGAATTAGCGGCGGGAAACACCGGGGAGCTGCAGAGAACAAAGATGGTAATTCCTCTCGTTCATTTTTTAATACCCGCTGTGCAGGTCCACAACCGTATGTGTGATTTCATCGGTCTGTGTGGCCGAGATAAAATGTCTTCCAGACATTCAGACCTGTGGACTGTTTCTGTAATGCTACCTTCCTGAACAGTGCCACAAAGACACTTGTTACATCACTTGTCCTTGTCGTTGAGACGTTTTTACAACCTCAACAATAGATGTCTGCGTGGCTGATCAGGAATAAAGCGTGGAACACTGCTCATTGGTGTCTACAGGACGAGAGGCTTCTGGATGCAAGTCAGCAACTGCCATGTTGGCTGACATACAGCACATCTGGCTGCTTATATAATTAAAAAGGGCAAGAGAAGAGTCATTATGAATTATATCTTGACTGATACTGGATTTTGTAGGCCAACAATGATATCAATATTTAAGAAAAAACTCCTTTATTGGCCAGTATTCTTTTTTTTTGGAAAATGGAAACAGATAACACGAGCAAATATTTTTTAAAGTATCCCTTAAGCTATAAAATGTGACTCAGTATATACAAATGGGGTATTTTACACATGGCAATATCTCTTCCCTTGCCTGAAATTGACGTCTGGAAAAAATTAAACAGCGCAGGAACATGTCACTGTTTTTAAACAAATGTGTTAATTAAGAAAAAAAAGCACTAAAATAAAAAAAATCCCACTTAAAGCACTTAACAAAACATAAAATAGGCCAACATAAGCTAATATCAGTCGACCTGGTCAATTTATTGACAGGGCTCTAATATGAATGCAGATTTTTAATGTGAATAAATGCAAATGTGCTGCTTATCTTCCTGAAAAAAAATCCTACAGTATGTGGCTGAAACCCCGGTCCAAATCCCTATGTGCCCTGCCAAAAAATAAATAATGGACCCATTAGGAGAAAAATGTGACTTTAAACATTAAAAGGATGTAAAAATAAATAAATGAAAAAAAGAAAGGAAATTTAATCAACCAACTAGGAGAAAAATAGGACTATAAGCATCTTAAGCATGTAAAACAATAATTAATAAAAAAAAAAAATATATCTAACCTATTGGGTGAAAAATGTGACCAATAAATAAATAAAAAAAAAGATAATGTAATATTTAATTAGGAGAAAAAAATAATTAAAAAAAGATAATATATAACCTATTTGGAGAAAATGTGACCGTAACACCATAAGCATGTAAAAAATTTTTAAATAAAAACAAAAGAAAAATATTTCAAACCTGTCAGGAGAAAATTATGACCGTAAGCATCATAAGCACATAAATAACAACAATAATATTAATAATAATAATAAAAAGAAAATATATCTAACCTATCAGGAGAAAAATGAGACCATAAGCATCATAAGCATGTAAAAAATAATTAATGAAAAAAAAGAAAATATATTTAACCTGTTAGAAGAAAAATTTGACCATAAGCATCATAAGCATGTAAAAAATAATTAATATAAAAAAATAAATATATCTAATGTATTAGGAGGAAAATGTGACCATAAGCATCATATGGATGTAAAAAACAATTAATAATAAAAAAATAAATACATCTAACCTATTAGGAGATAAAAGTGACCACAGACATTATAAGCATGTCAAAAACAATTAAGAAGAAAAGAAAATATATCCAAACTTTAGGAGAAAAATTTGAACATAAGCATCATAAGCATGTAAAAAAAAATTAATTAAAAGAAAGGAAAAAAAGAAAAATTAATTTACATTTTTAGATACAGAAATAACCATAAACACATATTTAAAATGATACAAAAAGTGATAAAAATATATCAATATGCCCAATAATAATTATATGTTTGTCCAGGCAGATACAACTGAAGATACAGGAAGTAGTCCTCACACAATGACGTCATTCATGTAAATTCAGTGAGGTAGCTAGATAGCTAGCATACGAAAATGAACATTAGAAAACAATTTTTGTGTTATTAAAAGTCTACCAAGTTGTAAGACGATATGTTTAGGCAACTGAATAAATATTTAAAGGAAGCGCGAAAAGAGCGGAAAACCAGCGGAGTTCAGGGCTAACTGTCAGTACCATGAGCTAACACCTTAGCGGCTAACGTTAGCATCAACGGCTCAACAAGGTCACCTGCTTCCTTCAGCTAGCTGTTTCACTGGTGAGTAAAGCTGTGCAGCTTTCTACAAATCGTTGGTATTGTGTTTTCTGCTGTTTTATAATGTGCTTTTTACTTTTTGTAAAGTACAGGCATACATAAGCAACAATTTGTGCCTCTCATATTTTGTATAGCATCACATTTAATACAGAGCTAGCTTAAGATAGTTTAGGCTTAAGCTAGGTCTATTTTCTGTGTGTTTGCTACACTTGGACTGCACAATAAAAATATGTAGGTCCACAGAATCATATTCCTTAGATAATATGAGGATATAATGGTAAAAAACATAATATAACTGGATGATATGCCTGATAATATAACTTTCATTTGGGCTCTGTGTTGTATCTGTGGAGGAGATATATCTCTTCTGGCATCTTTGTGCTGCTGCATGTGCTCATCAGTGTTGTGGCTGTTGAATCATGGCTGAATCATATCTGTAACAGGACAGCAGTGCCTTGGGTAGACTTTTTTTTCTTTGTCTGAGTGTGCTCTCATGCAGCAATGTAAGGAATAAGTACCAGGATGTGCAGTGTCTTCATGTCTCTCACAGTTTCTTTACCCTTTCTTCCCTTTTTATCTCCACACCCTGATTGTGGCAATGTTGAAAGATGTGCTGGCACTCCTGCATGCAATCAGCTCCATCTGTTGACCCTTGACCCCGTGCCATGCCTGTGAAGTCGATACAACAGGTGGCTGATTGGTATTGGAGTCAGCTGTGTTTGATGAGTCCATCCTACACTCACACCTCAGTGGGCGAGGAGGAAATCAATGGAAGCAATGCAACAATGTCAAGATGACCTAGTTCAGCAGTCCCAAGTTAGGCAAATACACAACACCGGAGTGATGCCACGGTGAGTTTAGATGACACACATCCTGGAAGTCTTGAAATTCACTCGGTTTCTTTGATGTCGACACATCTTGTGACAGCGGCTGTCAGAACATACTGGGTTACTTGATGTTATCTGTCAGCAGTACACACACTTAATTTAATAGTTATATCCGTTAGGGACTCGGAAGCACCGTTGGATGTGATGCTGCTTCTGTTTTAATTTTTTTTGCACTATATTTTTTTGGAAAAAGAGCTTTTGCATCTTAATTTTGTCTTTAAAGAGTGTCACATTAGTGCCAGAGGATGATGTTAACAGTCTCACAAGATGCCTCAAAGGGTCTGTTCACCCAAATTACAAAACAACATATTTTCTCACTTACCCCAGATGGTGTCTGGCCATGCAGAAAGTTTGATTTCACTTTTGGTTTCAGATCACACAGGGCTTTTTTTTCCACTTCTGCTGCACTTTAAGTGTTTTAGAGCTAAATGAGTCAGAGTCTGACTTCATGCTAACTTTAGGATGATGTGTTTCTTTCTTTGGTTTAAAGAGTCAGTGCATCAGAATTACATTAAGGCAACATATTTTCTACTTGGCATCAGGGCTGGGTGACATGATGATACTGTGAGATGATAGATTTTTATCTCCTCCTGTGTTTGGTCGTGTGCGTGTCTGCATTTATGTCTGTATGCTCAAGGACTTTACGTGGTTGCAGTGATTCACAGTGGTTGAAAAACCTGTTTTATTGATTGTGTTACACCGTCACTGACTGCTGACTCCTCTTAATTGGCTGGAAGGGACTGCAACTTGCCTGCAAATGGGCTCGGCTAAAAACAGTCTGTTTGAAGCCACATGTTGGCCTTTGTCGTGGCTCAAAACAGACATCTATAGAAAAGTTTGATCTCATTTTGAACCTCTGCAGATTAATTTTATACCTGACATCTCTATCTATCTCTATCTTGATTGTAAGGGAGCTGGGAGGGACAGTTGCACAGGGCGCAGCTCTCTGCGTTTTGGCTGCCGTGGCTGTGACCCAGTTTTGTTCTGTCCATTGCATGGTGTCATACAACACTGGGAGCATTTCAGAAGCAGAGTGTCTTGCCTGATTTTGTAGACTTGCAGATTTGGTTAATTTGGTCATTTTTCTCTGATGTTTGTGCGTTTACTGTAGTTGAGTCAGCAGGCTACGTAGTTAAATGGTTTATTTTTTTTTAGTTTTAATTGTGTTTATTGTTATTTCCTACGTTCTTGTGCTGTAGCATTCAAACAAAGTTAGTAGTGTGAAAAGTCTAGATATGAATGTCAGTTATGAATGTGGCATATGCATCACATTACCCGTTGGTTTGTGCACTCCTGTTCTGAAGCCTTACGTTAAGCATTTTGGCCACCGCCATCTTTTTATTTATTTATTTATTTTTAGCCAGAATTGACCCACATGGGCGAGAGGCTGATGCAGTGGAGGAGTGAGGAGTGGATCTGACTGAGAAGCAGAAGACACTATCGGCAGACAGCCTGTCACTCAAAGCAGCCCGCACTTAACTATGCATAACTTTAAGCCTTAAAAAAATGTAAACAGGTGAGTTATATAAAAACTTACCTCCTGTACAGTTGTCATAAAAGGGGAAATTAGCTCTAGATACCAAAACTGTTACTTTCACCGGTTCATAACAATGTTTATTTCTGCGGTAAAGTTGGACATTTAAACATGAGAGTCTGTGGGGATTGACCTCCTTTAGGAGCCAGCCTCAAGCGGCCATCAGAGGAGCTGCAGTTGTTGGCACTTTGGTGTTGGCTTCATTTTCCAGCCCTGGAGTATTCTGCTTGATTTGTGACTGTGTTTTGGTCATTAAAAATACATTCATCCTCATAATTATATTACATCTCTATTTAACACACAGTGCCTGCTAGCAGGAGAACTCAATGTGCAGCACGCCGCGGCTCTGTCACAAATAGATGAGGCATGTATTTTTCTGGGGTGCTTCTGAAACACTCTGCAGTGTGCCTGTGTCATGCCATTACAGAAAGAGTCTACATTTAAAGTCAGTTTTTGTTCAGCTGAAGTAAATACAAAGTGATTTAAAATCAAAAGTGAGACTTAGTTCAGCTGCTGAGATGTTGAATCACGTAGCCTGTGAGGGTGTGAGGTTTAAATTAGGCTGTTTGCGTTTGCGGTGAAAACCACATTATATCTTGTCAGCTACACTGTATGTTTTCCTCCATGCTGGGTGTCTCTAGGTTTCTGTTATCACGCTGTACACTCTTGCTGCACCGGGCCTGTGGTTTTTCTTCCAACCCTATGATGATGCTTTTTATCACACCTTAGACACAAACAATATTTTGAGCTCAGTAGCTCACTAGACTCTTCTTTATGCTTTGGAGAACAAGTATATTTCTTGCACAATAAACCCCAGCTGGACTCAAGCTGTCTTTGGAATTCCTTACAAGCAACCAATATCAAGACTTCTGAGAAAACCCTACTGTGACCGCAGCGATTGACCGGTTGTGAAATGTTTGGTTTTCTGTAATACTGATGTCATTCTTGGACCGGGAATGAGGATGTTGGTCTAAAAAAAAACCAAGATCACATCCTCTGACACTCACTGATTGACTCAGAGATTGTGTTTTTGTCTTTTTGGGACTTTTCATGATTGCTTTTTCAACCATTGGCAACTGCACAGGCGCTGTCACTTCAAATTGTTTGTGTTGCTCATGTGGTTATTTTCCCCAAGAGGGGAATTTCAAGCTATGATCAACAAGAAATTTGCATTACAATCGGTTTATGTGGGAACTCGTTGAAAGATTTGGTCAGGAGAAAAATAAAACTGACTACAGACTGATTGCCCTCTTGAGTTTAATGCTTTATTAAATCAATTGTTAGGGACTAAATGTGCAATTTAAGATGCAATCATATCACTTCAGCATTATATTTATGTTTTGTTTGGTTACTCATTACTACCCAGCTCTTTTACTATTGAGTTATGTAACAGGGCAGATGACTTACATTGTTCAAGCATCATGTTTTTAAAAACAGCAGGCATCAATCAGAACTCCCCCTCATGCTTATTATCCAACCCCTGCTATTATTTAACACACTTATTACAGATTCCTGGAGTTTAAATTGTTCGTGTGAAAAGAGAGATACATTTAAATCAGAGAGATACATTTAAATCAGAAACATGCTATAGCCAATTTATCTCATGTTTTTATGCGTGTTCAGAGCTCTCTGCTCTCACTGTGTATGCAGTTGTTGACACCAGCCTCTCTGCTGACTGTACTTCAAAATGAATGAAAGTGACAGATGCTTATCTCTCCACAGACTATTTTTCAGCTCATCCTTCCGTCCTCACACTTCCTTCAAGTCGAACTGGAATTTGACAGTTTTTCTTGTGAGGAAATGAAATCTATAATAATAGTGTAGCTATTACGCATATTTTTAAAAATATTTTTCAAAGAGCACAAAACAAGAATTGGACTTATTTGTGGAGACAGTGTCTAAGCTGCAGGCCTCAGGGTAGGTGTGTCCCATGGCAGAGATTGACTGACATCTGAGAGCCCGCACTGCTGTCAACTTGCATGACTGGCGAACTTCATAGCCCCGTATAGCCTTCAGACACTGACAAAGACATGTCCCTATGCCTGTGTTCCCTTGTTGTACCTATTAAGGCCCAGACACACCAAACCGACATCAAAGAACTTGTGGTGATGAAGGCTGACTATTAAGTCGCTTCACATTGCCTCTGTCTGGGCCAAAAAGTTGCACTTGAACACACCGCAAGGACCACAGCCAATGGCCAACTAGCACGCATGTTCTGCGCCGACAGGTTCAAGATGCTAGTTAGCCAGTTGGGCAAATAATAACACAACTGTTAGAAAGTCTTTCTGCTAAAGAGCTCAGTGGCTAAAAAACAACCTTACCTATCATAATATGTTTGTTTTGGTCTCGTGGTGTCTTGACTTTAGCCATTTGTTTGCTTTCCTCACTTCATTTTCTCTTCTCGTGTACTGAGTTTAACTATGAATCAGAGTGATTCCACTCACCAGTGGGCTCCACCAGGTCCGACGCTGAGATAACTTGCTGAATCAGCTGAAAACAAATGAAAAAGCTGACTAGTGCCAACGGTGTGGGACGCACCACAAAGACAGGGCTCTTAGGCTAATCAGCTGAATAGTTTGATAGCTCCCACGCACTCTGTGTTGTTTTTATACTATATTTCAGAAAAGAGAGGGGTGGAGGGTTGCTAAACACTCTTCTTTCCTCTTTTCAACAAGTCAACATGCCTTTGTTAATGTGCGTTTAGTGATTTAAGCTGCCTGTCCCCTTAAAACATTTAATGCCGTTAGGGGTGTGCCATATCACCTTGTTCACGATAATACCGCTATATATTTTTTGTGATATGAAAAATTCATATGCTGATACTCGCAATATTTTGACTTGTTGACGTACTGGCAACATACTGTTATCCACGGCAACAACAAGCATGGCTGTAAGCAAAGTTATTACAGACTCGGCAGTGGCTCCAAAAGGAGGAGCAGCTTCAGCAGTGTGGAATAAACTGTGGCGTCCTGACTGTTTTATGAACAGCCCCGGACTTCTCAGACTCTTTTAGTGACTTACCGCTCAGAGGGAACTCAGTCAGCGGCTCCTCTGGCAGCAGCACAGCGTCTCTCCCTCTCCTCTTGGGAGCCGGTCTCGTCAAGTGATTTTGTCATAAACCTTCGGTAATGTAAACCTACGTGACGCTCACAGCTCAACAAAAACCTTCATATATGTGACTGTGTGATAGTTGTGGTATCATAACAGCCTGTCACAGGTTACAGCGTGATGATTAGAGGAGAAATGGCAGAGCATAAAGGTCCAGGTGGGAAAACAACTCAATCATTTAGGATTTTACGAAAAGAAGGAAATCACCTGTTGATTTATATATATAGATCCCAGGGGACATCTGTTGTATTTGGGAGCTGTTTAAATGTAATTTGAGGTAGATTTTATTTTGTTGAACTATTAATATTGTAACAGAATCTGAATCTCACTTTGAGTTACTGTTGTTGTTCACAAACTAAAGAAATGAGAGATCATTTTAGTTTTTACTGAATATTTGAAGCAAACTGTAAAACTAGATCACTGATTTTGTTATCTGAAAGAGAATATATATATATTTTACTAAGTTTTTATATTGTAAAGAATATCATTTTATCGCAAAAATACCCTGAAATATTGTGATATTATTTTAGAGCTATATGGCCCACTCCTAATGCCCATTAGGCTTTTGAGTGGAAGCTAGGAGGCTAGGCTAAGAAGGGTAGTTTATGAGCCTAGCTTGCTAACATTTGCACTGATTACCACTAAACGTTACTTTTCATTCATATTATTTTAATACCTCCAGCGTCATCGGCAGCTACTGCACACCCAGGGATGAATTTATGTGATTTATTTGATGATAGCAGTATGGATTGCGCATCATTTGCAAACACTATCTGCCCTGTCTCAAGGTGTGTTCCACAAGATATTTCACTAATGATAGTACAGCACAAACACTCCCATCCACTTTTTCAGCTGAGTGCAGTTTGCCCTTTCTTGCTTCTGATTGCAATTATCCACTCGGTGAAGTGTAAATGTTGCCTTTGCACTTAGAATAAAGTAGGTAGAGAGAAAAAGAAAACCGTGAGCTACAGTTCCTGACCAATGAAGTGCAAAGGCATTTCTCAAAACTTCAGGCAAGGCATTTAAACTGACAGTATTTGGGATTTAGCATCCCAGTCCCAATTTTGCGCCAAATCTATGCATATTACAGCCTGTAAATATGTGTAAATAGCACATAAGCATCAAGATGCTATTTGCTTGGCAGTGTGATTAGGGGTGCATGTCAACTTTTGCAGTTGCTTTGAGTATCGCATGGGTTTGTTTTGTCTTATTTCTGCAGGTTAGTGGGCGCAGAAGTTGCACAGTCCTTTTCTAAATTTGCATCATGTTTTGTTCGTCTAGCATTATACAAAAGACGGGGTGCTATTTAGCTAAGGGCTAATCTGGGTAAATGACCAGGCCGTATGTACTCGAAGCTACAGGTAGTCCAGTAACCTCAGTGATTCAAGTCACAACATGGTGTAAGTAATATACGGTGTCACTTCTGTTTTTGCAGCACTGCACTGTTTATTGGGTAGACTATATCAGTACACATTCCAGATATTACATCCATCCTCTAACACATGTGGTAGGAAAAAACATGTTTCCCCACACTCTCCTTACCCTCCTCAGTCTTCCTCTGCTGTACCAATCTCTGGCCTTTCATCCCTCAAACTGACATTTATTCTCCTCTCCAGCAGACCTGGCTTCCTGTAAATTTTATGAGAACTTCCTCCAGAAACAGGAAGTCTTTCATGTCTCTCTGTACCCCGTGTACAAAGCCTGTTGTGTTTTTGCATGTGGTGGCTCAGAGTGTCTTCAGTTGACCTCATGTTGTTTGTAGCTCTGTGTGGACGCCTTCCTGTATGGCTGCACGTCAGCAAGTCACATTTTTGTTCAATGTGAACACTGATAGTTAGCTAACGTCTCCGAGCAGCCTCAATAAGCACAGATTACTACTAACTATAACATGATTACTTGGCTTCCACTGGCCTGTCCCTCGTGTTGTAGTGGGAGTGATTAAAGGCTTTGCTAGAATCAACAAGAAAGGTTTTTCGCACGTCTTTCCATGTTTGTCCGTATTTAGACAGGATCCAATCCTTTCATGTGTTTTCATTTTAAACTTCACATTGACTCCTGGCAGAGAAACCAACCTAAGCAAAGGGCAATAACCTTTTTTGTTTACTTTTATTCAGCTGTAATTAAAGTGAGGAAGAGCTGCAATAAGTTGGTTTTAAAGGATCAAAAAGAGATTACGCTAGAATTTCTACCAGTTGGATGATTTTATTGAAAAAAAAAGCACCTCACATATGATGTCTCTCAGCTGTTGGACAGTGACGGTGGATCCCCTTCACAGTTTTATCCACGGGCTTACTGGGTAAGAACACATAATTTGTCAGCCTGCATTGAATTGTGTAATGCTTGTGTAATACTTGTAAGTCCTGCACCAAGAAGAGCTTTTAAATACAGCAAGTCTCTTCTTCAAGGTTACAGACTGAAGCAGTGATTCCAGCTGTTTGAATAGATGGGATGTTACACTGTTGATATAAAAGTATTAACTTTAAGTAACTTAAGTGCCTGTTAATTTGGCTGAAATCACAACAGTTATTGGCAGTTGTGCTTAGTAAAACAATTATTTGATCAGTAATTTGACAGAAATATAAAATAATAAAAATGGTAATTATTTGGAAACATGGCATCCACATCTCCTGGGTAGCCCTGCACCCTGAAATGCTGCATTAATAGCAGCCTGCAGTATTAAAGTGCCACTCTGTAATCAGACTACAGGATTTCAAAAGGAAACTAAAATCTGGACACTGGAACAAACTGTATCGACTGAATATGTTTTAATTTTCTTATTATTTGTTCTTAATATATGTTCCTAAGATGCCTTGGAAAGCGGTATTGATACTGAGTGGGTTACTCTGGTGATATAAACTAATGCAATTTTTCTGGACCAGACGGGGCAGCATGTACGCCTACAAGTGTTCTAGTGTGCTGTTACAGAAGTATATTTCACTGCTGGAAAGATCTTTGCATGGAACTGTGGTGTCTATGCAGTGGAAAGACACTAATGCTTTTGAAATTGGTGCTACATGACCAGAGAAACAGAGAGAAAGGTTTGTGGCATTTGCTTTTACTTCAGAGTAGAAAACACACAACTACCAGAATGTACTGTGCCCCAAAAATGTTCATGCTGGTGGGTGATGTAGTGTGAGCTTGGCAGGTTTGACACAGGAAATAATATGGCGGCAATACCTTTATATGTGCAAGTGCTGAACAACAACAGCAATGGAGGAGAAATATGTTTATACAGACTCTTTCAGGGCCGTCGTCACAATGACATGAGTTTCCATAGCTAGAGGCAGAGACAGAATAGAAGGAGTCATTGCTCAAAACTTAAATTTGATCACATACCTGTCGCCACTGCCCGTCAACAAAAACAAAGAATGGTTAAATGAGACCAAAGGACTGGACGGAGGCCATCATCAAAAATGCTCACATGTGCAGCACACACTTCATATCAGGTTAGGGAAAAAGTATTTCCTGTTGTAGGGATGAATAACATTATGTGTATTAAGGGTTATCATGTCCACCTCATCAGAAACTGGGGAGGGATTAAGAGGAATGTTGGATTTCTCTGCAACGCTAACTTTTTAGCGCATTAGCTAACGTTAGCTTTGATAGCAAAACAAACAAGTGTCGTCCTCCTTTGTAAGATTGGCTTCCTGTGACATCATCCATCCACTGAGTGAGAGCATACAGGTCGGCCAGTCTGGTCCTGTTGGTCAGTGTTTAATTATTCAGGTAACACTCGCGGTCCGGAGAGTGAGTGACCTGACATGGTGCGTTCATAAAATCAGTCTGACGCTCTACACTAAAATGAGAGCCCTGTTGGTCGAAGAAATGGAGCGTTATATTTCTACATGAATTAATGAACATTTAAGTTAGTCACACGTTGACTCCGCTCGATGCTCTGCTGCTCCGTCTCACCAGAGTGTCCACTCCGAGAGTGCGGTGCTCTGGATAACCGAACGGTACATTCTGACAGCGCTCCGAGTTAACGAGCGGTCCAGTTTGTGCGAGTGTGCTCCATCACTCGGAAAGAATGTTTTTGAATGCACCACTCTTACCATTTTCCTCCATTGTCGAAAACAAGCCAACGAAACTGTGGAGAATTGTTTTGCCTCCAGCTAAGCCCCGCCCACCAAAAAATGTCATACTAGTTCACTCACAGTAAAAGGGTCTATACTATAGGTTATATATATTAACATATATTTCCTCACCCACAAAATCTCATGAACCCACATAGAGCAGTACTTAGTACTAAGTGGACCTTTGAGCTTTTCTTACCCATAAATATTTGTGTTTTTGACCATTATTAGTGGAATTTTCCATTATTTTTCGCATTGTTTTTTAGAGTTGAGCTGAATATTATCATTTTTTGACTTGCCGTGAAATTCAAATTGGACAATATGATTATGTTATGATGTTGTTCTGCAAAATGATGTTGCTTAATTAAAAAAATCCAAACTAATTGTCATGAAAAAGTAAGAAAATTAGTTTTTATAGTTTCTGTTGTTCATGATGTAGTGCATGACAATATCTGATTGAACCTCAATTTGATCATTTTACCTGGAAGTGTGCCCGTTAATTTTAAACAGCTTTCTTAGCTCAAAAATTAATGCATGCCTGATATAGAGAGGTTTTTATATTTTTATGGCACAGTTCCATCCACTAACACAGAGTGGTAACTAACAAGAAGAACAAGGCAGTGGGAGAGAGTAGGGACAAAATGCTGCACTGGTCAGTGAAGTGGACATAGATAAATAGAGCCCCCCGCACATGTCCGCGTCCTCGTGTTCACCGAGCCACAGGGATTCAGTGTTGGTGTGATACATCCCGACAGGACAGGTAGCTCCGACCGCATGCCATTACAGCATTTAATTAATGAGGGGTGAGTGCGGGATCAGTTTCTGGCTGTTCCCAGGTGGTGATGGGAAATTAGGCTCCTTGCTCTGGGGAGAACCATCTGGTGCCACAGTGACACAAAATAGGCCAGTGACAGGGGCTCTTAGCATTCTGGGTAATGCAGTTCAGGGGAATACCCTTTGTGATTAAGACCCACACTCCTGCTAAACATGGACATGAGCACATCCTTCCGCCCCTGCTCTGCTTTGTTTTTCGCCGAATCCACCACTTAATCCTGACTTGACAAGTGCAAACGCCAACTCACACAGCCCACGATAACAAAAAGGAACCCCCTATTTTTTTGTTGTCGTCTTAAAGCCCACAGTTACATAAGCTGCTCTCAATGACTGCTCATTGAGGAGCGGCGACAGCGACATGGTCCCACTACAGTATTCCTGACATTCTGAGTTGCTCACAACTTGACTCATGTGGAGATGTAGCAATTTTGTTCACTGCTATTGTGTGGGCAGGAACACTTCCTCCCACTGACATGAAGCATTTCATAACGATTACAAGATAGACGTTGAAAAGAAAGCTACAAGCAGAACTTGCTGCTCTGCTCAGTGCAATCAGTGCATGGTTGTTGCTCCCACCCGCTCCCCTCGGCGACTTTTCTCCTCAAACCTTTCCCTGTTTCTTATGCTGAGGATATTTAATTAGACATTTGATGCCATCTCAGCCAGATTTCTTGTCTTCACCACTAATTGCTGTTTTTAATGAGGGAAGTTTTATTTATATTTTAAAGTGAGAAAATGACAGAATGTACCAGCTGTAAGGCTAAATCATTATACGAAATCTCCCAGCTAAATTTGGCATTTTTGTGTGGGAGATTGGTTTGAACTACCAGGGTTCTCTGTTGTCGCAGAAAGCAACATTAGTGGGTGACTGAGAGAGGGGCTAAAACATCCCTGTGCTACTAATGAATATCTGGTTACTATAAAAATAAACCCGGTTGCAGTCTGTCCATCCATCTGTGCCATTCTTGTAAATGCGATATTTCAAGAAGGTCTCAAAGGATTTTCTTAAAATTTGGCACAAACACTAACTTAGACTCTAGGATGAGCTAAATTTTGGTGGTCAAAGGTTGAGGTCACTGTGACCTGGTCCATCTCATTCTCATGAACACGATATCTCAAGATCACTTTGAGGGAATTTCTTCAAATTTGAAATTTGGCACAAACGTCCACTTGGACTCAATGATAAACTGATTAAAATGTGGGGGTCAAAGGTCAAGGTCACTGTGACCTTGCATCCATCTCATTCTCATAAGCGTGATATCTCAATAAATTTAAAAGTGAATTTCTTAAAATTGGGCAAAAATGTCCACCTGGAGTCTAGGATATACTGATTAAAATGTATGGGTCAAAGGTCAAGGTCACTTTGACCTTGCATCCATCCTATTCTTGTAAGCGTGATATCTCAAGAAGGTTTAGAATGAATTTCCTCAAATTTGGCACAAATGTCCACTCAGAATCAATGATGAACTGATTAGATTTTGGTGGTCGAAGGTCAAAGGCCAAGGTCACTCTGACCTGGTCCGTCTCAGACTCGTGAACGCGATACCTCAAGAAGGGAATTTCTTCAAATATTGCAGAAATGTTCACTTGGAATCAACAATAAACTGATTAGAATTTGGTGGTCAAAGGTCAAGGTTCAAGGTCACTGTGACATGGTCCGTCTCATTATCATGAACAGGATGTCTCAAGATCACTCTGAGGAAATTTCTTTAAATTTGGCACAAGTGTCCACTTGGACTCAACAGTGCAGTGATTAGAATTTGGTTGTCAAAGGTCAAGGTCACTGTGACCCGGCGTCCATCTCATTCTCGTAAATGTGATATCTCAAGAAGGCCATGAGGGAATTTCTTAAGATTTGGCACAAACATCAACTTGGACTCAAGGATAAATTGATTAAAATCTAGCGGTCAAAGGTCAAGGTCTATTTGACCTTGCATCCATCTCATTCTTGTGAATGTGGTATCTCAAGAGCACCTTGAGGGAATGTCTGTAGATTTGGCACAAACCTCCATTTGAACTGACTAGAATTTGATGGTCAAAGGCAGTGGTTCCTAGCTGGTGGGTGGGTTGCAGATCTAATCTGAATCGACTGCAAGTGACTCATAAACGTAACAAGTTTGTAGAAAACACACTTTATTTTGAAGTACAGTGAATTTCTAGCACAGAACTTTTATTTTGAAATGCCATTTCCTGTTGTAGAGTGAGCGACTAACAGTCAGCTACTTGACAGAGACAGCAAACTAGCTTGAAAACATGGCCAAAAGAAAGTATGATGCTGAATGTATTAAACTGTGTGGACCCTGAATAAATGACTAAGGAGAAATCTGGACCTCTTGGCCGGACAAGTTGGGAACCACTGGTCAAAGGTCAAGGTCACTGTGACCTCACAAAACATGTTTTTGGCCATAACTCAAGAATTCATACGCTCATTATGAACACAATTCACACAAATGTCATTGGCCATTATTCAGAACCATTTATTTAGATGTAGACATGCGGTTTGATACTGAATTGGGTATCCATCTTGAAACTGTGGTGAATGTATAGATCCTCTGTGTCCTCATGCAGCGAGAAAACACTAATGTCAGTGTTTGAATAAAGTATTCAGCCCAGGTTTTTATAGGGGAGCACTGGAGGGTGCTAATGGGTAATTTTGGTGTTTATGTTCAGGTTATTGATCAGGTCCAAATGGATTGTGTATAAAGAAAGCAGGAGAACTTATGATGGGGAGAAGGAGGATTATGAAATCAGTCAGACAGCAGGATTCTCTGAGACAAAATGCAAACAAGAAGTGCCACTCCACCCTCACTGTGTCCTTAACATCAGCTCAAAGGAATTCAATAAAGCGTTTGTTGATTGAAATTCAAATTGAATCATTTGATTGGATAGGACATGAATTTGTGTGCGCGCGTAAAGCAAATATTTTCCCACGATCATTCCCACCTCAGTTTGCTGCCAAGCTTGGTTCCTCTGTTTACATAGTGCCTCCTAATACATGTGTACACCTGTAGCTTGTACATGATATTGCATAATAACAAATTCTAATTACCCTCTGAGGTTTCTTTCATGTATTTACTTTCCTCGGCTGTGACACCTGTCTGGTTGAACCTGCTTTGTTTCATCCCGAGGCCCTTTGGCCGACAAGTAGAGGCACAGCGAAGGTGTAGACAGGTTGCATCACAGCTCCTGCTTACCCAGTTCTGATTCATTGCCAGTAACCAGCTTACTGCGGGCGTGCAGATCGACACACAAACAGGTGTCTGGACACAGTGTTTGTGTTACTGCACCTGTGGGAGTGTTTGGTTACTACACCGATAAACCTCACTGCTGCATGCATATTTTAGCTCCTTTCTCAGCCTTAAATCAATCAAGCTGGAAACTAATCCCTTAAAGGAGTGACGGTGGGCAGCATTTCTTCATTTTGCAAAAACGTTCCCACTCTGAGAGCCTCCAACACATGGTTCCCTCTAAAGCGGCAAAACACACACATGTTTCTATATTTGTGGGGACCCTCATCACATAAAGCATTTCCAGCCCCTGGACTAAGTTTCCAACTCCAACATTAAGCAGTATGAAAAAGTAATTTTCTCCTTTCTTCTGTTCACCACTACAACCGCAGTTATTAATTGATGAATCAGTTACTCAGCTCTGCCAACTCACTTAATAATCCATTGATTAATATTTTTTTAAGATAAAAGTCAAAATTCTCTGAGTCCAGCTTCTTAAATGTGATTATTTTCTTTTTCTTTACCCCTGAGTAAATTAAATATTTTGGGCTCTGGACAAAACAAGACATTTGAGGACATCATCTTGGGCTTTGGGGAAACTGATTGGCATTTTTCACTATTATCTGACATTTTATAGACCAAACAACTGAGCGATTGATTAAGAAAATAATCAACAGATTAATCAACAATGAAAATAATCTTTAGTTGCAGCTGTACTCGCTGCAAACCAATGTAAATACGCTCATGGCATGGCTTAGTCTCAGATTTAGTCATGAAACAAAGCTGACCTTTCCACTGTCACAAAATATGAAGATGACCGTGACATAACAAAATTCTCCAGGTGTCACGCGCAGCGCCTGCCTTAGCACATTTGGTACCCCAGGCGAGTCTTACTATATATGATACATCACATTTCCCTCGCTAATATCTGTTTTATAGCACTGTGAAAACATCAACACATTTCAAGTTTTTCACCAAAAGCTACATTTTACAAGATTACATTAAACACATCATGAGAAATTATAACATACCTTCACCCAATACTCATTTTTACTGAATAGAGCTTGAACGCTTCACAGTGTAAATCAGTGCCACCTCCGTGGGCTGTTTCTTGTTGTTTTCATGTTCTTTCTCTCCACATCCACTCCTCTCAGTAGTGTAGTAGTAGCTGAGTGTGCACCAGAGAGCTTTTGTCGTTTTGACATAATAATGATGCAGCTTGTTTCTGGGTTCACGTGACATCAGATTACTTACCCATCTCTCCAGAGAACAGGTAAAGGGTAATGGGAATACCCAACACAAGGCGTCTCTTTGCTATGTAGCTATGTTGTTGTGGCCTTATGTAATATTTCAAAATAATAGTAGTAATAGTATTAGTAAAAAAAAAAACAAGTAAAAGATAAACACTTTGATTTATTTTCTTCCTCCATTCGTGGCGCCCCCGATAGATGCCTACGCTCAGGGCCGGCCCTAGTCACGCAACACTTTTTCCTGTTCAAAAATGCGTCATTACTATTTGGCGATGCTCATCAAAAGTGTGGCGTGCCCAACCATAAATCAGGTTTTAGACACTATCACACAGCAGAAGGGTCCCGCCTTCTCTGGAGCTGTACCCCCAACCCTTTCCTCTTCAGCTCCAGTTGATGATGTACGTCTCGCGGGACTAGTGGTGTCTGTGCAGCCATCGGCAAGTTCCACTGATAACAGTAGTTTGTAAAACGTCCTGTTGGCATCGATTAATCGGCCAAAGTGATAAATCATTGACCTCTACTGTAGATATTTATGCCGGGCGCTCCAACTAACCTCTAACCTTAAAACAAGAAGTGACCCATGAGTCAGTTGTTTGAAATAGTCAGAATAAACCAGAATTTAAGGGATCTTTGTCAAATAATATTTTATATTATGTTTCTGTAAAAATATTTATGATATATTGTGTATATAATGGTATTGACCTCAATAATCCAGTATCAGCCTTCACTGTCCAAAAATGCCCCCACTTTCAAATTCTAAAGCTTAAGGTTGTCCTCACAAAGACAGACAACACACACACACATAGACACGTACACACATACATACACACACGTACACACATGCCAGTGAACAATGCTGCATTGTCACTCACCTGTTGCTGCTGTTGCACCCATGTGTAACAAAAACAACTTGTGTAACTCACAGTTTCTCTTTCGGCTGCGTGCAGTAGCAGATTTTCACGAGGCAGTCTCAGAACATTATCATCATTTCATAACATGTTAATGTAACCACCACATCAAAAAGCATTTTTTAATGCATTTAACAGCTTTAATTTCGGAGTACAGCCGTCATTAAGTGCAGGGATAGGTATTCATCCATATCCTGCAATGCCAAGTTTATTCACCGAAGCACTCATTCACCTATGCTAATGCACACCTACACAAGGCAGCTACACGATACCACTCCTGCTTCCGCACATTCAAAGTAGATAATCCTCAGGCTTCACGGCAGCAGATTTTTCCCACACTCCCCAAAACAGGCACTCAATCTCATCAGTACCCACAATTCATCATAATGTCCCAGAGGCTGCCTGGTACCGTCAGCAGAATACAGTTTGTTTTTTAGGCTTGTTTTCGCCGGCGTATGTATCATCAGGGGGGTGGTAGCATCTCCCTCGCTGACCTGCATTTTGCTCTATGAAAGCTTGGCTTAAACGTATGAGTCAGAATGAGTCAATATGAGTATGCATAAAATGCACACTGAACTAGAAAATATCAGGGACATCTCTCTTTAGTCCATTAAGCTTCAGAACATATAGTGAAACATCATAAGATGATCCAAAAAATGTTTTCAGATTGTTTTGTCTGACCTGTAGCTTGGAAAACAAAGACAGGGATAACAGTAATGTAAAACAGAGAAACTGAGATGCATTAGGTACCAAAAATTTGGTATTTTTCAACTGACTAATGCGTTAATCCACTCATGGCTCTTTTGTGATCGCTGTGAATACAATTAGAGAGGCATAATGGCTCAGATTTAATGCATCAGTGTACTTTAATATTACGCCCGGGGCCTTAATGTATCATAACAGTGATCTTACAGCTCAGCATTTTGCAAACCATGCCACACCTTATCTTGTCTTTCATTCCAGACATTGGCTTCCATTCATTTCTGTGTCACTGTGTCTCCGTCTGTTTCTTAATAACACTGTCATGAGGCCATATTTATTGATTTACTGGACACTTGGGGGCAGGGAAACAAGTTGTAAACAAAACACTGACTTTTTATAAAGTTGATATGGCAATCTTGTCAGCAATAGTTGCATGTTTACACACCCAGCTGACATTGAACAACATTTGGATCGGTGTTTCTGTGCGCCTGATGAATGTAAGTCTCATATGTACTCCTCTCTTAACTGTGTTTTGATCACTAACTCTGGAGGGAAATATCTGGCTCTGCTGCTGGAAACCAGGTCGATGAGAGCCATAAGAGTGAACCAAAACATTAAAGTTGTCCATAGAGCTGAGGTGGTAATAGCCCTTCAGTGATTTCAGCATGTGGTACCTTTCATATCTGATCCAAAGTTATTGTAAAAATACTGATTAGTGCAACTTCAAGCAGTTAAATAAATCCAAACCTATACCTCGCTGGATTGCCCCTTCCGGGTTGGGAGAGAGTTACTACCTCAAGAAAGTGATTTCAAGTACCTCGGGGTCTTGTTCACGAGTGAGGGTAGAATGGAGTGTGGGCTGGAAGGCAGAGCTTTTGATTTACTGGTCCATCTACGTCCCAACCCTCACCTATGGTCATGAGCTCTGGGTAGTGACCGAAAGAATGAGTTTGCGGATACAAGCAATGAGTTTCCTCCGTGGGGTGTCTGGGCTCAGCCTGAGAGATAGGGTAAGGAGCTCGGAGTAGAGCCACTGCTCCTTCGCTTGAAAGGGGTCAGTTGAGGTGGTTCAGACATCTGATCAGGATGTCTCCTGGGCGCCTCCTGTTAGAGGTGTTCTGGGCACATCCCACTGGTAGGAGGCCCCGGGGCAGACCCAGAACACACTGGAGGGATTACATATCTCATCTGGTGTAACACGGTTTTGGCTTTTTGTTTGCCATGCTAGTGGCGTGGCTCCAGGGATGTCAGTCCTCCACCACATTGATCCAGACTGAAGTATCTCAGAAACTATTTGGATGCCACGCCACGACATTTGGTACACACCTAAACATCAGCTTGGTAGCATGCTGATGTTAGCATTTAGCTAATTTAAACTTTAATCTGGTGACGGAGATGCCTGTGACACAACGTTACACAGCGAGTTCGCCTGTGGTTCGCCGTTTTTAACAGCCAAAGTAACGTGACTCCTACAGACATAATGAAAAAAGAAACACTCAAGAGGCTCATCATGCTTGCAGGTGCTGGTATAGCTAAGGTTGGCACTGGTTACCATGGTTATACGTCTCCAAACGGTTAGGATGCTCTCAGGAAGTGGTGTGGTTATTACAGCTCAGTTTGTCCTTAAAAGGTACGTTCTATTTTTTTTGTACAGAAACGTATGGTGAACGATAGTACACATTCTTGGTATGTAGACCGTAGTAATTGATTTCGGCTGCTGCACAGGAGTTGTTTGCGATCACTATCACTATCAGATTATTCCACGTCATTATAGCAGTTTGACAAACATAATCTTTGCACAAGGGCCACTTAGTGGAAGTTTTCTGGAGCTGTCAGATACAACTCGTGTTTGAAAGCTCTCAGAGTTTGCCGAGTCGCCATGGAGATGGTTGGGTCATCATTACATGACCTAAGTATGGAATTTCAGTCATGAAAACACATGGTTATCATTTGACCTGTTGTCACATGATGGAAATTCTATACTTACAGAAGGTCATGTGATAAAGACAGAACCATCTCTATGACAGCTGAGCAAAATCCACCTGATGAAGGCCACAAGATGAAGCCAAAAGCCCCGGAAATTTTCCAGTAAATGGACCTTGTACTCAACATGAAGACTGTGTAGCATGAGGTTGGAAAAGTAATGCAGAAATTCTTAGGTATGTGCAGCCAAGGAGCTAAAACACTGTTATAATCTTTCAAAGACAGAACTTCATGTTGGATAGATGGTGCTGAACCTGGAAATGTTATTCATTAAACTGGTTAACTCCCACTGTTAGCTATTTACATCTCATTTTCAGTAACTGGCTGCAGACTGTCACATCTCAAGGTGACTCCAGATCACTTCCTCCGGGATTTTTTTGTGTGAATAGGCAACAGTTGACAGTAGTCCTTTTTCTCTCTGGTTCTCTCTCTCCCTCTCTGCTGGAAGTCGAGGGCTGTGAAATTGCCCCGGAAATATCAATCATGCCTTCATTTCCCAGGCAAACCCCCCCTCCACTACCACCCCACCCCTACCCCCTGCCTGTAGTCCTCTCTCAGGGGTTTTCACCCTGGCTGTTCTTATGCTGCTATCATTTTGAGTGCCTTCTCCGCAGCATAAATCCCAGCATCCTCACGGGGGAGGAGAGCGAGGCTGATGGAGTGCACTGTGATAAGTTCTCGTGCAACAAGGTGTTGATATATTTATGTGTTTAGAAAGCTCATTCCAGAGGTTAGCCGATGTTATAAAGGAGAGATATGTGGCAGATAACAGAGATTTCTCCTGCTGGGAAATGGATTGAATGTCAGAATTTTATTTAGTTTATTTTCTTTAAGGCCACACTGGGAAAAGCAGTGGGAAGTACAGCGGACTATAAATGTTGTATTATGTGGTAGAAAATGAATGTTGTATGCTGTGTATTTGTCTTTTGAAATACAAACAACATGAAAAGATAAAAATAAAATAAATAAGCATACAATAAAATAAAACAAACAGTTCGAATAATAAATAAAATTAAAATACATTATTATATTTAATAATGTAACAAATATTGAAAATTGATTGAGAAAAATAATTTAAAATAATGTAAAAAAAAAAATAATTATAAATGTAATAAGATTAAAGAAAGGTTTGATATGTCACATAATAAAACAACATAAAATAAAAATGAAAATGGAATTTAGAAATGCATAAAAAAATAGAATGTAATAATTATGAAAAATAATGTTATAAATAAATAAAATACATGAATAATAAACATTTAAGATCCAACATAAAAATGTGATTTTTTTAAAAAAAAAATTTTATAGATAAAAAATACATAAATAATAAACATTTAAGACCAGAAATAAAAATTTTAAAAATTAAATGTAATAAAGCAACATAAAATAAAAATGAAAATATAATTTATCAATTAAAAAAAGATAAAATGTAATTTTGTGAAAAATAATGTAATAAATAAATAAAATACCTAAATAATAAACATTTAAGACCAGAAATAAAAATTAAGGAATTAAAAAAATTAAATGTAATAAAACAACATAAAATAAAAATGAAAATATAATTTATAAATTAAAAAAAAGATAAAATGTAATTTTGTGAAAAATAATGTAATAAATAAATAAAATACATTAATGATAAACATGTAAGTCCAAAAATAAAATAAAAAATATTTAAAAAATTAAATGTAATAAAACGGCAAAATGAAAATAGAATTTACAAATTCAATGAAAAATAAATTTTCTGAAAAATAATGTAATAAATAAATTAAATACATAAATAATAAAAATTTAAGACCAAAAAATAAATTTTTTAAAATTAAACATAATAAAACCACATAAAATAATGAAATGTTACATTTAAAAAAATAATGTCATAAATAAAATACATGAATAATAAACATTCAAAAAAAAAGAATAACATAAAAAATAAAAAAAAATTAAAATAAATTAAAACATAAAAAATAAGCATGACATATAAAGACAAAGACTAATAAGATTAAAATAAATGTAGAAATGTAAATTTTAAAATCTATTTGCATCTCTACCAGTTCCTGCAGAGCGGATAAAGACGGTGTTATCCGTCTCTTACAGTCTCATCACTGCAGAGACGAGACAGCAGGCTGACCGGCCCTAAATAATTCCAGTGTTTATAGCGAGCTGTCAGAAAGGTGACGCAGGAGACAAATAATGTGATCCGACAGAGTAAATTATATGCAGAAGAGTTTACGGCGTGATAGATGGAGGAAAATGATCCTGCCTGTCGCCTCGTTGCTTATATTTTTGAGCTCAGGAATAAAAATGCTGCGGCTCGCCCTGCGTCCTTTCACATTACTGCTCAACTTATAAAACTTTTACGTTTGTCATCATTTTGTTTGTGTGCGGGGGATCTTTAGCATGACAATGAGTCTGCGGGACCAGATGTACTCAGAGACCAATTTCTGCCTCCATTGTCACACTCTCCCAAGTGCCATCCGCTCTTTGTTGCTGTTATTGTGTGTATTCATCTGTGCATGAGTCTTTACGCCATACAGATAGTGCTCTGTCAGACATTTTGCGGCTGACACCATTAATCACTGAAGTATACACACAGATACACAAACAGCCTGATGTGCATTCACGCAACGAGCCCGCCAGGGGAAATAAACAAGTTTCCCTCCGTGGAGAAAATGACAAAGACTCCCAGGCAGGCGCTCAGAAATCAGCTCTGATCACCTTTCTCATGAAAACCAAAAGCAAGTGTCTGAAATGTTCTGCTGGGGTTTTCTTTTCTTTTTGTCTGCGGAGAAATGTGTAGAACAGGATTAATTGAGAACACACTTCTGTCGCCGTCAAAGATTGTTGTTCTGTGCATTCGCCATGACAGACGGCGAGGGTTTGTGCCGCAAAATCAGAGGCATTCCCCCCGAAGGCTCATCAGACGCACGAGCACTGCTTTTGATCTGAAACAGCAAAGAGTCGTCTGTGTTGGTGTGAGTGTTTCAGATTTTGTGTTGGATTAATTTTGGCATTTAACTTTTGTGTGTGTGTGTGTGTGTGTGTGTGTGTTAGTGCCAGGCAAAAATGTCAAACATTTGCTGGCTTTAGCTTCTGGGGATTGGCAGCTTTTCTCTGTTTTAGATCACTATAAGTTGAATAATTTGGGGTTTTGGACTGTTTGTTGGAACCAACAAGCGATTTGAAGACGTCCCATGGGATATTTTTTGACATTTTACAGAGATTTCTTTTTTGTGATGTCCATCGGGGGAAAAAGGAAATAAACATCAGTGACGTGAGAAGCATTCAGATCATTTAGTTAAATCAAACTAGGGCTGGGGGATACGCAGAAAATAAAATATCACAATATTTTTGACCAAATACCTTAATATTGATATTGTAAAATTAACTATTGGTAGATATTTTTGATAAACGATCATCAGTAATGTGGATATGATGACTAAATGTCTCCACTTGAAGCCTACAATGAAGCCTGAATTTTCCGCGTATGGCTGCTGCTGTCCTGTGCTGGTGAGGTCATTTGGAGCCAGAGTCTGCGCAGTAGCATAGTCCATGGTATCGAGTTCCTGCCCTTACACCTGTCTGACCGATTGCAAGGAACGTTATTGATGGCGAGTACACGATTGGCAGAAACAGCTGTCAATCATGACGGCAGACCCACTTTTAAAGCATCAAATATCTAATTAAAACCAAACTTGGCAGCTAAATGAACACTTATCTATATATATGACAGAAAATAAGAAAAGGTCCCCTTTAAAATGTATGCACATATCAGTGTCTTTGTAGTTGCAGTCTGACGCTATCTGATTATGATGTCAAATATCTACAAACATAGATAATCACAGGTCTGTGGGTGATACAACATCTCATGATATCCTTCCACTGTGACCCTCAACCACATGGTAGTCACTGGTATGGCCTGTCATGTGCATTGTGGGTGTGGAGAAGGATGTTTACCACCAGATAGCTGCTGGTTTTGTTATTATTGTGCAGGGATTTTCTGAACACCACTGAACCCTTCATGCACTTGTAGTGAGTTGTGTAAGTTAATATGCAGCTCCCGATCACAAGAAACTTTTCAGTGTAACTTTACATTATTGGGTTTATCCTCTCCCTGTGGTCGACTTTATTATGCAGCAGGTTTGTGAGACATAAACGCAGGCTTACAGCGGCATCTCTTTTGCTCCTGATATTGACTGTGATATTGACTGGTTTTAGTCCATACTGAGTATCGATGCAACACTGGAGCTCTTTTTGCCTTTTTAAAATGTTTAAAATGTGTGGGCAACTATTGAACAGGGATCCTTTCTCTGGAAGGATCATGATACGAATTTGTTATGGCCTTGCACAAACTTTTAGTATATTGTTTTTGAACGTTTACAAAGTTTGTTGTACTGTCCCATTTTTAAAAGAGAATTTGTATTCGGGAATTCTAAATTTGTTAATAGGTTATCTTTAGTGTTAAGTGCAGAGCTAGACTTAAACTACATGACAGCGATGTTCGTCGGCTGGTTGGTCCACCACTTTGGTCCAGGTGAGTTTGTTTGATTAAAAAGAACTTGTTTATTTTTAACACACTGTGAATCTGAGTAATGTTATTCTGCTAAAATATGGTGACACATTATATACAGTAAGATCGTCATTATGACTCGTTCAGCCGTTCATACGTCTTTGTAATTAAATATTTCACAAAACATGTTGCATACCTGTCAGGCCAACATATTCATGTATTTGTTGCTATGCAGTATTGCTCCTCTTTTTGTCCTGGTAATGTTCCAAGCTCATATTCCAAACTACTGGATGGCTAAAACCAGCCAAAATTAACCTCTCCCTCATGGCTAGATGTGGTTTCTATCAGTTTTCTATCCATCCGTAAAGAAATGCTCTTCCTTGCGTTGGACACCAGAGGCATCATCCGTATAATTACAGATCTACAGACGCCAGTCACATACATAAGAGGAAACGAGGCGTAACTACTGCATGGATTGCCGTGAAATGTATGGTCCCCATATGGTCCCCAGGATCCTAAAGTAGCTTAATGACTTTGATAACTCCCTTAACTTTGCCCTTACATTTTTGGTTTTGAGTGCCAAAAACTAGTGAACAGATTGCCAACATTGGCATTTGTGTCCCTCACACGTCAAATTGTAGTAACTGTGGTAATCCCTTAAATTTTCTTGTCATAGATCATCATTGCAAAAATTAGATCCGATGTGCAAACGCAATGACCTTACCATCAGTTAGCACTAAACACAATTTTGCTTAGTGTCGACTTGTATCCTTGTAGTTTTCTGCCATCTGTATTCATCTTGTGTATCTGTGTCTACTAGGAGTAAACATTGTATTTTGTAAAAAATATTTCAGATAGATGATGCTAACATTGTTGTGTGTACTCAGTATTTATTGTCATCTACTGTCATATGCTGCTCAGTAAAATGACAGTATATACAGGAAACATGTGGCGCATTGGGAGAATAGTTTCCCCAGAAGTTTTCATTTTGCTCTTCCAGTTTTATAACAGCTAGAGCTGTTGTGAATTTCCAATACCACACAACACAACCCAAGCAAACCACAGGGGATGGTAGGCAACCTCTACAACTGCTATGTTCATGTGTTTTCAGCCTATTTTTAAAATTCATTTTAATTTTACACTGTGCTACAAATGGCCAGCAGCTATTCTGCGCCGAGTCTGGCGGGTCAGTCTGCTTTCCCTGTGTGTGTTTCCTTCATCCAGACCAAGAACAGTCAGCGTCCTCTGGCTCTGAATTTGATTCTGGCTGTGGTGGTTCAAACATGTTTGGCTGCACAAGTCCAGTGAAGCTGCTAGGTGGAGCATCCATTGTCGTGCTACAGTTAAAAGAGGCTGCAGCTTTTAGATGAGTTGGCATGGCTTCAGCATAATCAGAGGACACGCCCCCAGTGTCTCAGAGTAAAGAATACTGCATATTTTTCATGATTTTTAAAAATGAGTGTTGGGTAATAGCAGATTTTTCTGTGGTGTGACAAACTCACTACACATATTTATTTTTGCTTTATCCAGATTCAAGTATTTAACAGCATTTAACTGTGCCATCTTTGTCATTTCTTAAACAATAATATTCCTGATAAAAGCCTGTCAATAAATCTTATTTGTCCAGCACTAAAGTTGGGATAAGCCACCTTTAATCACTGCAAAAGAAATTCATTGACAGCCCTAGTAACAGTGTGGATCAGATCCATTTCATAATACAGTCCTCTGTTGACACTTGTGCAGTATAGATCTGGTGTGCTGGATCAGTGCCTCCTTAATTATGTAAAAATATGTACATGCATGTATAATGAGGCTGTGCTGTTTACTCCTGTTTTCTCTGGGTTCATATGGGTTTTCTCCAGGTGCTGTAGTTTCCTCCCACAGTGGAAACATGCTAGTGCATCTGCCAATAGATGTAAATGAGAATGTCTTTGTGTTTATCGTGTACTCTGATATCCCGGGTGTTTCCCAGTGCATAGTGTGAGGAAGCTCTCCAGTGACCCGGTCAAGCGATAGTTTTACTAGTGAGGCAGTTCTTACAAATAGCCTCCTGATTTGACTTCCAGAGGATCGGCTCTGGAGGAGGGAAACACTGCGTCTCTCCACGTCTCTAATTTGCTTTTCAGATCGCCCGTTTCCTCAGAGTCCCCCCTTTTGAAAATCTTAAGTCTCCAACATAATTACGCCCAGCGGTGAAAAACCTCTACCTAATGCACAAATTGACAGCCTCAAAAAATAATAACCTCTCCACAGTGTGAGCTAATTTGTTACTGTGTGTGTGTGTGTGTGATGATCTTCAGCTGTTAGCTGGCGTTCATGAGTCAGCATTGTGGAGAGCAGTAATTGGGTCCGGACTGATGGAGAAAGACTATTCTGAGGTCTAGTCAGGCATTATGTGGGACAGCAGGAACATGGGCATATCAGTGTATTCAAGTGTCAGTTTAGGGAGTTTACAAACCAGCCAATTATAATTGGAATAACTTAGAGGAATGGGAAAAAGACAAAGAAGTACATTAGAGGCTTTTTGGCCAACACCGCCCTGTGCTGATTTAAAAGCTTGTGTGGATTATGTTGAGATTGTAGAGTGTGCTGTGCTGTCAAAGCAGTACTGCGGGTGCTTTCAGACCGAGAGTTCACCAGACAAAGACCACCTCTTGAAGAAGGTCTCAGTCAGGTTGCACACCTGAGTGTGATTGCTGTGTTCACACCTGCCCAAACAAACCACACTTAGGGGGCAAACCAATGTGAGTTTGATTGAGCTGAACCAAACAGGGCAGGTGTGAAAGCACCCTTTTCACCCTTGCCTGTTCACACATGTAGTACACACAAAGCAACATGGAGTCGTGTGGCCATTGCAAGTCTCATATTCACTCTCTTTTTTAGCTGCGTTGTTTCATCTTTACCAACTCCTGAGGGAAATATCCGGCCCTTTAGCTGCTTAATGCTGCACTATGCTCACCAGCTAGTCACTAACTGTGTGTGTCCTCTGTTTGGTGCTGTGCAGGTAATGTGCGGTTGGATTTTGGATCTTTTTTATGCTAAAAACATCTGCCTGCTGCTGCCGAAAGCGATACTGGTGAGAGCAATGACAGGCACCGTAAAACAAAAAACAAAAACAGCTTCTTTACCATCACTCATCTCTTTTTAATTCACCTTTTGCCGACCAAATGTTTTTCATAGACAATTTACCCGAGCACCACAGCTGCAGATACAACATTTAACAACTTACACATAAAACAACTTAATTTCCTCCACACAGCAGCTGGACAATGAAAAAAAAGGAACAAATATCTCAGCATTTTCTGATTGTGCCACGAGCCTACACAGAAGGTTTTTTGGAAACAATAACAGTTGTTGAGTAGCACTGACTTTGCTGTCATACACCCACTCAGTCACCCTCGTCAAACCCACATGTTGTGGCTGCAGATGAACAGGCTCGCTGCAGTTGCTGTGCTGCTGCTGTTTTGTTGCATTCCCAGCATTGTGTCGTGTTCTGGGCGAGACAGCTCCTGACAAAGGTTCATTACAGCAACCTTGGCTTCGTGAACAATTCTTTCATACCTACTCTCACTTGTATGGGAGTAAATAAGGATGTAGTTGCATAATAGAGTACATAACAGTTTGAGAAATAAGATATAAATCCATTCGTCCAACAGTCACCAGAACTACTGCATCCTCCATCCTCCACCGAGTATTTTGAGACGTTCCAGGCCTGGGATATATAATCCCACCTGTGTGTTTTGGGTCTGGTCCAGTGTGTCCTCCCAGTAGGACATGCCCAGAAAGCCTCCCACATTGAGGCATCAAGTAGCACAGTGATTGATGATGCCCGAACCACTTCAGCTGACTTCTTTTGATGTGAGAGAATCAGCCGCTGGAGCGACCCTCAGAATGAAAATCCATTGGCAAACTTTTTCTTTTGATTTTATTCCCGAACTTTGTGTAGGTGAGGGTTGGAATATAAATCGATTATCAAATAGAAAGAATCGCCTTCAGGCTCCCTCTTCAAGAAGTCTGGGTATTGTTTGAGGGTTTGCGGTACTGGAGTTTCAGTACCAACACAAAACTTTCTCTCTTTCTTCCTCTCTTGTATTTTATGCCTCTGTGCCAGCGACAGTCGTGGCCAGAGGCATTATATTTCTGGTTTGTCTGTCTGTCCCATCTCATGAACACAGTATCTCAAAGGTCAAGGTCAGAGTGTCTGTGACCTTATGTGTGCCTCAGTCTTGGGACGTGATATCTGTGGAACGCCTTGAGGTAATGTACTCACTTGGCACAGACATGCACTTGGAATCAAGAATATACTGATTAGAATTTGGTGGTCAAAGGTCACTTGACCTCACAGAACATGTTTTTGATCATAATTCAAGAATGCATGTGCTAATAATGAGAAAATGACACACAAATGTCTAGTGATGACATTTTATATCTAACAGGTCAAAGGTCAACTTCACTTTGACATCATTATAATCTACAAAATCACTTTTCTGGCCATTATTTAACGCCATATTTAGGAACGAAAGGGGAGAGATTTGGTCATATGATAAGGAAAAATTCCCCCCCAAAAAACCCTTTAATGGGGAGAAAAAAACGGTAGAAACCTCAGGAAGAGCAACTGAGGAGGGATCCCTCTTCCAGGATGGACAGACGTGCAATAGATGTCGTACAGAACAGATCAACATTCATAAATTAACAGTAAGAGAGAGAGAGATGCAGGACAGACAGTAATGACAGTAGCTTACAACAACATTAAAAATACTAGAAAAGCACTCAGAGAGCACAGACCTCTGCCAAGCAGCTCGGATTTTATTATTTTATCCACTTCGCTTCAACCGTCCCATTATCAACCTTTCATCAAAATCTGTTCAGAACTTTTTGAGTTATTTTGCAGACAAACTCCAGCGAAAACATAACCTCCTTGGCGGAGGTAATTATAATAATTACGTCTGTTGTGGTACAATATGTTATATGATAGTATATGTATGTGACAATAATCATATGTGTATAATAACAGTAGAAGTATGACTAATGACTAATGATGGCAGCAGCAGCAGCAGGAGGCATCAGGCAGGACCACGGCAGCAGCACAACTACACACGTCACACCATCCAGACACCGCTGCGATGCGAGTTAACCTGAGAGACAGTGGAGCACAAAGGCTCCGGAGAAGAAGCCAAGTTAGTGACATCCAGAATGGCCGAGTTAGCAAGATGCAGTAACAGTGCATGAGAGAGAGAGAGAGAGAGAAGGTGCTCGGTGTATTATAGGGGGTCCCCCGGCAGACTAGGCTTATGTTTGCCTAACTAGGGGCTGGTCCAAAGCAAGCCTGAGCCAGCCCTAACTATAAGCTTTATCAGAAAGTCTTAAGTCTGGTCTTAAATGTGGAGACGGTGTCTGCCTCCCGGACGGAAACAGGAAGTCCATTCTGAATAGACTCAAGAACATGTCAAGTTTGTAAAAAACAATCTGTATTTTGAAATCTAGTGAATTTCTAACACAGAGGTTTTATTTTGAAGTGCTGTTTCCTGCTGTAGAGTGAGTAACTTACAGCCAGCTCCTTGACAGAGACAGCAAAGTGGCCCAAGGACATGGCCAAACAAAAGTATGATGCTAAATATATTAAACTGTGTGGACCTTGAACTGATGACTAAGGAAAAAATTGGGAACCACTGATATACATTACAAAACTTTTCATTGTTCATTTAACAAAATAAGACACACTTCTCAGATCAGTGTTTAATTTTTTAACATAAGCCCTCATGCAGGAACTTTTGCTGAAGACTGTTTAAATGGTCAAAAATAGGTTTTTAAGTAAAGAAAGAAGTCAAAAGGACTTAACGGAAACAAAAAAGGTTGTTGCCAATACGCAATTGTCCTATTTCTCAGCATTGATGCATGCCAGTCAGCTCTGTAGAAAAACATACCAGAAATAATTTTAAGAGAGCTTTAGAGGGATGTTCAGACCCTGCCCTCTTTCCTACTGCACCACTGGCAAATCACTGCCAAAAAATGGGTTTGGTTGTCGAATAGTTGGCTCGGAAAGTTACAGAAATGCTGAATGTAGCCCACTGCCAAAGTCTGATTTAAAAGGGTTTGCAGGATGGAGGTTTCAGATGCTGTTTGACCGCCTGACAACCACTTCTGTCAAAGCATAATGACACCTTTAGATCCAGTTTGGTGTCTTAATGGAGTATCATGTGCATCCATCGAGTGAATTGTCTTTACATTTCCACATATTTTGGTTTTTCTATGTTTTCTACAACTGTTAGGGTTGGATTAGGGACACGATGTGGTCAGGAAGGGAGTGTTCTGTGTTGAGACAACAAGAAGAGTAAGAACATAAGACATAAAGTGTGGTTTGTGCCATTTTTTTTTTTACCCTTTTGCAAATATTTTTTCCTGCATGATTATGAGGTGGAGTAACTGTACTCTATGTCTGTTTTACAACTGAAAATCTGCTTGCAGACGGTAATTTAATGCACTGATGCATGTTTCCCCTCAATGCCTATTTGGGCCATAGACAGGCGACATCCATCCAAGTGCCCCAAATGACCACTGTCGCCTGCTGTGCCCATGTGTGTGTTTGGAAGGCCTGTGATTCAGCCACAGATGGGGTCATGACTTGAGCTGAGTGTAAATGGACCAGTAGACAGCGGGGACATGCTTTAGCTGACGCAGCCCCTCAGCGGATCTTCCCAACGTCTTCTGGGGCTCAAAATATGGTGGCTAGCAGGATGGGAGGTGAAGGAAGGCCAGACTAGATCAGCCTGTTGGTTATGCAGACTGAGCTTTAAAGTAGGCCAGCTCATGCCTGGGAGCAGCCGTGCCAAATGAACTTCCTTTGGTCGTCTTGTGAGGCAGCGTTTTGGAGAAGCCTCCAGGGAGCCGGGGCTGTCAAGGCAATGTGAAGCACTCGAAATGCAGCAAAAAGGAAACTCGCTTGGTTTGGTTCACCAACAGTCCTTTAACAGTGCAGAAAGCTTCATATTTCGTCTCGGGCTGCAGCTGATTCTCACTTTACATTTTTATCAACTTGTATTTCAGTTGAACAAGGAGAGAAACTGTAACTGGAGGTTTGCGTCAGAAATATGAAACTCCATCTATGTGAATCTTGATTACAGTCATGGCTATATGAATATAGCAGATAGGACAGGAGTCTAGACGCGTGGTGGTTGTGTTGGAGGAAAGCTGGCAGGTGATTGATGGAAACTCTCAGTTTAATCTCACTGGTCATGGTGGTGATGGGGAAGTGGTGGGTTGCACAATAGTAGGTCTGAGAGACAGTATGACAGAATTGCAGAGATATTTAAAGAGCAGTATTCAAGAAATCAGAACTCCACACTAACTTCTGACATTGGTTGCACTGGTGCGCCTAACTTTTTCATTTAGAAGCACCAGCACATCATTTAGGTGCACCCAGAATCTGTCAGCTCCCATACACATGGGTGATTTCTTAACATATCATGTAAATGATTGTCGACGCCAAAGATTTAAGGTCAGGATTAGGCATCTTGCCAGGGACAGGGGAGACAGGTGCTGGAGCAGTTACCTTTGACGATGATGTCTGGTCTCATCTGGGCCTTTTTAGGGTTGTGGACAGGTGTAACAGGCATTTTTCCTTACGACAAACAATCAATAGTTCTCTTGATTCTGAATTACTGATGTCCTTTAAGTTGTGATGTCGCTCGAGGAGGAGCACAGAGCACGGTTTAAGCATAGATGTATACGAGGGCTGTCAAAATTGCTCAAAAATGACGTTTGAATATTCCTTCTAAAAATAACTCATAGGTTCGAACCATTCGAATTTTTTTTTTTCGCATTATGTTCACAAGAGGGCAAACTAATATAAGGAAACATACTTGTGTATTAATACAAGGAAACATAACTACGTGTAGGTATTTTTATTTCAACATAAATGTCTTTGAAAACATTTACATACCTACACATTAAAACACATAAAACAATTATCTATAACATTACGTTATAAACGACCACGGACCTCTCGCTCCCCCGACCGTCAGGCCACACTACCCGTGGAAGTGCTGCGAAATGCCTTGAAGCGAAGCCAGTAAAGAGTAAAAGTAAACTTTTACAAATATTAAACCTCCATGGATCAAAATTCATTATAGAAAGAGTCATAAATGAACTTGTTTACAGAGAGGTGGTCTATAGAGAGAGTGTTTTTTTGGGCCGCAGGTGATTTGTTTATGCTGCAATACCCCAAGTTGCCACTGGGAAAAATTGGAAGCGACCGAGAGCAGCATTCTTGGTGTTTTACACATACGCAGGTGCCTTATTTTTGTTCACCAGCAACATTCAGTGAAGCATAAAATCAGGGTTAAGGCTCATTTATGCTCAACGTTAAATACGGATCCGGATACGGACAGGGCCTTCTGTCCGTGCTCTGCATTCATTTCGTCCGTATTTCTGCACGTTTCCATAAAGCTTACGGATACGGGCCAAACGGAGCAGTACCACCGGAAACCATGGGGGCAGTGTTGCTGTCGCTACCCGATTCGTAGCTCTAGTGAGACACAAAGAAGAAATAACAATGGCGGAATGAGAAAGCGCAGGGTGACAGCCAGTCACTGTGCCTCACTCACAGGCGCGCTGTGCGACTTGTCATGCTGGATGTGGGGGGCCACCCAACAAAGCAAGTTATCGAATACCCCGGCGGACATCCTAAAGTACTGGGAATGACGCTGGTCGTCAGTTTCTCTCACCGGCAGTACTAGAGAAAAGAATTCTCCGTCCCCCATATGCGATGTATTTAACGGCCTCACCGACCACCGCCTCCTACAGCACTGCCTCTGTTTTTGTCTTTTATGCAAGAGGTACATTATCAATATCTTCTCCACAGTTGCCATGTTTGTTTTTGAGTTTGTTGTTGTCATAAACTTTTGACTCTGGCCTGCCCCCTGGTGGCTATATTGGCTAACATCCATGCCAACGTAAAGGACGCACGGAAATATGTGGGCAGTGACGGTAACATCGTTTGAAATGGACGTATACATTTCTGTATGTAAAGGGAGCATAAATGAGCCTTCAGAGTCAATCTGAGGCAGAGTAGGGACAAGTGGGGGAAAAATAGCACTACACACATAACCACACAGAGACAGACCTTGAAAATGACAAGTGCACTGGTCAGATCAGTAAAATGTTAAGTCCCACTTGACAGATGTTTGGTTGTATGTGCAACCAAATTGGTCGCACTCTGAGGCGAAAAGATCTTTGGTCAGAAATTTACCTTTTGAGGAATAGAAACCTAAAGCAGTTACTTTTAATGGATATGTGATGGAGGAAATCTGCAAATTCTCAGATTACAGAAGCTCAAACCTTGTTGATTATTTCAAACGATGTGCAGATTGTCACCCATTCATTATGTATCGGTCAACTCATCTCCTGCCAAATTGCTCCAGCACTCTACTGAAACATGCAATAGCAATTTTTATGCCACTTTGGGGAAGCAGAAACAAACTCTTTAGTAGGCAAACTTTTTGGTTTATACATTCATTGAACAGGATTAAAATCTTAATATGTCCAGTATTCACTATCCTTTTAGCTCTCCTTTGACCTTCACCAACTCCTGAGAAGAATATTTGACTCTTGAGCTGCTAACTGCTCCACTATGTTCACCAGCTGGTGGCTAACTTTGTCTGTGTGGGATTTTAAAGTTTTCTCTGTTAAAAGCAGCTTCCTGCTGCGGCTAAATGAGGCTATGAGAGCTATGAGACTCAACCAGACCTGTAAAGTTGTGTGCTGGAAAATCAAAACAATGAGCTCAAAGATGCTAGAAAGCTCTGATGGGAGCTACAGAGTCCAAATGGTGACTATATGTGGATTCATTAGTATAGACGACCCCTTCTTTCATGTACAAGTAGTCATGTGACCCATTGTTATTGATAAATTGTTGATTATAGACTCTTTGATAAGAAAAAATCTGCCCTGAAATTGAATATATTTAACACAAGTGCATTTTATAAGTAGGAAATTTTACTTGCGAAATCCTCCTTCAGATCACACCAAACAACCATTCTTTACATGACCTCAGCAACTATTGGTTGCTCTGAAAATATTCTTGTAAGCCTGCCAGCTGAGGAGGAAAGCCAAAACCTCAATTATAAGTGGAACACCTTTAAATCTTACATTTGTGAGGTAAAGCAGAAAGCATTTAACTCTCAAACAGGCATATGAAAAACGAGAATCTAACTTTGATATTTCCATATTCTTATGTAAAATACTGAACTTCTTTTGACTTTCAAATGCAGGAGTTCTATCAGAGGATTATTCTCTTGAAGATATCTCCACCATCCCATAAATAAAGGATTGGTGTACGTTTTTCTCCGCTCCTCACAGCAGGACCTTGGCTCCACACTTATTTAACTGTCAAAATCCACCAGGAGTGTCTTTTAACAGTTTCCATGATGAAACGGCAATAGCTGTTAAACAGTCAGGGAATCCCATGCCACCAGACAACGCTCTTTTAATCAAACTCAGGCTTTCCTGCAGTCTGGGGAAACACAGAGAGAGGCTCGCTGCATTCATGTATTCACACATAGACACACAGCGGACGTATATATCATTCATGCTGATCTGAACTGTGTAGGAGAGATGGAAGTGGAGAGGTGACGAGATCAGGGAGAAATGGGGGAGTGCAATAACTGCTCTGACTGAAGGGGAAACTAATACAGGAAGACAGAGGAGAAGTGTGAAGAGGAGGACGTGGAAGAGGGGGCGGCGAAGGCCCGAGTGGCAGAGGCCCGTTCCCGCCGAGCAGGCCGGGATAATCAGAGCAGGGAAATGAGCCGAGTCCCACGCAGTCGTCGCCAACCGCCCCGGAGCGACCGATGACAAGCCTGATGGATGGCGGCGTGCAGTGAGCACACTCCTCTGGGAGTGTGGGAGGAGAGGGGAGGAATGCGAGGAGGGAAAGCAGGGAGCTGCAGGTGGTCAGAGAGGTAGCCAGACAGCAGGAGATATGGGGAAGACTGAGGATGGAAGAGAAGGTGAACAAAGTGTTGTTAATGACCACTGAGAGCAAATGTTTACTCCAGGTACACAAGTGATGCGTTTGAGAGGAAGTTATACAAATATTTCAGGCAGGAAGAGCTGCTCCTCAGGTAGGAACAGTCCTATTGGTTGAGTTAAGCCTCAGTAGCCTGGTTACAGACCTCTGAATCTCCACCCACATTTAGAAGCATCTGGCGTTGTGGTTTATGATGGTTGTTGCCCAGGTTGGAAAGCCAATCAGGTGGGATTAGGAGGAGGGAGATCATATTCCTGTGCCAACTGTAGAAAATGGCCAGAAAAATCAAGACCGGCACAGCTTTGTTTGTTGTTGACGCCCAGAAGTAATGACTTTGTTTGACTGACACAGCAAAAGTTATGTCAGCTGCCCCGAGCAACATCTACTGTTGCTTCGGAGATGACTGAAAATGGTTCAGTAGGGCTGGATATGTCAGCCAACAAAACAGAAGAAATGCTAACATGAACATGATGTAAAGCCTTCATGGAGTCAATCAATAACTTTATTTGTCCCCAGTGGGGCAGTTGGTTATGAAGCAGTGGCATGCACTGAGTTCTAGAGTTAGGAGTGAGATGGCAGAGGGTGTAGAGGAGTGTTTTATTCTATTGGTTTTAGCTAGAGGAGGGTTCCAGATGAGAAGACTGTTTATGTAAAGGATGGGAACAATCTGACAGGATGGATTCTGCTACCTAAAAGGAGGCAAACACCATGATCTCATCCCTGGTACTCATATTTTGCCGCTTGGACAGAAGCCCCAGTGTTACAATAATAATGCTGAGGGCAGCTTTTTGCATTGAATTGTGATGCAAAAGGGGTCAGCGGTAAGAAGGGTTTGGCAGTCAGGTTTCGACATCAAAAGTACTTGGGTATGGTTACAAGAACATTGCAAAGAACTCTAAAAAAGACCCAGCATTGGTGACACAAACGCCACAACTGATGCTGTTTTTTGGTCTTGAACACTGGTCTCCTGGGTCAAAGTCCTGCTCTTGTTGAACACATCTGCCGGCCCTCCCGCCCACCTTCAGTGGACTTTCGCCCTCTTTAAACTATGCCCGTTCAGACCAAAGATTCGCGACAAGACGAAGCTGTTTAAGAACATTGCAGAGAAAAGTTGCAGCGGTCTGAACTGGTCGATTTGAGGTCGACACAAGCCAGCTGATGGTGTCACCTGCGACTCAGCTGGTCAAATGGTTTTAGAACGTGAGGCTGGTCACCTGTTTCAACAACAGTGTACTGGTGTCAGATGGTGGTTCGCTGCTGCTGCTCGCTGTTATTGCCGCTGGTTGTTCATATTATTATAGCGTATTTATTATGAATACAGTCTATCTGATGCTGGTTTTGTTGATGTTTTTCGCAGTTTCATCACTACTACAAATGCAGCTGTAGCCAGTATCTCACTATCACTATCCTCAGTCATATTTTAAGAAGCTACAAATTATTCAGCCACAAAATAAGCTGAAAAGCTGCAAATCAGAATAGAAATATAGAGAGTTGTTGCATAGAGATGATACACGGTCTCATCTAGTTGCATTGGTGGGAACTGGCAGCTTTTTAGAACGTTACACAACGAGGCATTGCAAATAGTTGCCTGTTTCAGCTCATCTCGTCGTGAATCTTTGGTCTGAACTGGGCTTAACTGTGATGGCCGATGGGTTTGTGGAAAGACACTTAAGGATTGGCGCCCTAGGAGTGAGACCAAACTAAGAAAAAATAATGTTTTAAGAGATTTAATTGACTTATAGATATAGTATAAAGTATAGATGACTTATTCTTAACCAGTTGGACAGTAATAAAGTAATAAACTCTCTCCTACTGTATAAAGTAGTCTCAGGCTAGTATGGCTGAAGTAAACTTGGATGGCCCGTCAGATAAGACTAGACTGTGTTTTTCAGTAACTAGCAGGAAATGCTTGACTTCTTTAAATGTCTGTAGTTCGTTGGTCCAGCCATAAAAAGGAAGTCCACCAAAAAACTTTGTTTTGAATATCAAACACCCATGCTTCAAAGGTAGCTCTCAAAAATTTGAAGTTTACCTCTTCTTGACGGATTTCGGCTGATTAAGAAGAGTTACAGTAAATTCCAGTGACCCAATTTCACTGAAAAAAGCTTTTTATCTTTTAAAATCCACATCCAAACTGAATATTATACTTACACAAACTTTTTTTTCAAAATGCTTCAAAATATGGCTTAATAGATACTGTCTGTTTTTGCTTGAATGCTAGCAGGCAAACATAGGGGCAAAGGTAACCGTACAAGACTTTAACAAGTCTTAAGCAATACTTAAAATACTTAAATTTAGAAACAGACTGCACATATAAATGGAAAAAGAAGTATGACTGTGGGTTTTCTCTGCCATCCATTGTAAGTGCTGCGAATCCAAGTTGACTAAAAGTGAGCTCTAAACTTTTCTGAGACACCTTTTAAGTCAGCATGGGGTGAGTTTTAATATCCAAAACAAAGGTTTTCAGGGAAGTATTACTTTAAGGTTTACATCAACCAGAACTGCCTTGGAAATACATTTGCATATCTAAAACTTAAACCTGCCAGAAACTACGCTTGATGGGACTCCACAGGGTTTCCAACTAATGAAGGATGACCTAACTTATGCAGGTAATTAGAAACAACCCTCAGTTAGAGAATCTGTCTCTGAATATGCAGTGTGAAGAGTTATATAATCAGACAGCAAATAAACAACGAACATGTTCGCATGTGGAGCCCCTGTGGACGTGTTTTCATCTGCTCAAGCTCAGTGACAGGACATGATCTGATGCCTCTTACTCTTAACTTAAACCAACCTTGATCTATTGTACTGCACCTCCATAACCTGAATTCTGTCCTGCTGCCAAAAAGCAGTTTGTTCAACTGTCTGGAAAATAGACACACTATACTGTCTTCTTCTCTCTAACACATGTCCCTGTATAGCACCACTGGGTCGCACTCTGTGGAACATAATGCAAGAGAAGACAGACTAGACAGACAGACTAGATTGTATCAGGGAACCTGAGCCCGAGTTTCCAATTGGCTGGACTGTGTCCCAGCCCGAAGTGTACCTTGTGGGCCCATTGCTGGGAGATCAGCAGCCAAGAGAAATAAACAAGGCAGTAAACACTAACTGCCGAGGGGGGGGCGCCCCCAAGGGAGAGCTTATTTTTCACTCTCCATGAGAGGTCTCTCCAATCAAAATATGTCCAACTCCCCACAAAATCACACCAATCAGTTCACTCGGGGGTTTTAAAGGGATGGGTGACGAATGTGGCTATTTAGGATAATATAAATGTCACCAACACAGCAGGGTAAAACTGCAATAAGGAAGGTTTTTACGTAAAGATACGCCAGTCTCATCACCTCAATCAAATAACTGGGCCTCCCATAGTCCCAGCCCTATAATTTATTCACCACATACATTCAGGAGTCATTGACTCAGGGCATTCATGTGAGTGCATGATAATCAGTATTATTGGTGCCCCAGCTGGCACTTGGTGCCCTGAGCACAGCATGTGATACACTCAAGTCATGAAGCCCAGTGTTTCTGTACGGTCCTCTGGTTTGTCAGTGAAGTGTATGAACTACACTGCAGACTGAAGTCTCCACCAACAGTGACAAACAGAGTAAATGACTCATAGAAATGGTCCAAAGCAGGTTGAATGCACATCAGCAGGTCCACATTATGTAAGTGGTGTATGAAATTGCTGCATTTTGTAAACTGGACTATGGGCTACATCTTTTGCTGTGTAGAGACGCTGTCTCACCCTCTTCCTATCCGGGCAGTTCTTGTCCTCAACTGAAGTTACATCCAGTAACCTCTATTAGTAACGGCAGAATGTCACCAGTAGAAACACTGGATGTTTTTGCAGCTTCAGCGTTAAGGTTTGGCAGATGGACGATGCCATTGTCCATTGTCAATGGTTGTCAGTCATCGACCACTGAATGCGACCTTGTGATTTAAAAGCTCCGTCCACACCAGCACTGGAGCATGGGTTTGTAGTGGCGCTAATAGCATTCATTGCATGCTTAAAAACTAACACCTGTTTTATTTACCAGATGAACTATAGAATGCTGGATAGACAAAGTGCCACCCTTTCTAACAACCAAGTTTGAAGCTGTTTTCTTGAAGATTTGCCACGTCACTGATACAAAGCAGCTCATATCCAGTGGGCTGACTGCCTTTTTTTTTGAAAAATTAATTGGTCCTAATGGTCATGAGCTCTGGGTAGCGACTGAAAGAACGAGATCGTGGATACAAGTAGCCGAAATAAGTTTCCTCCGTGGGGTGTCTGGGCTCAGCCTTAGAGATAGGGTGAGGAGCTCGGACACAAGGAGGGAGCTCGGAGTAGAGCCGCTGCTCCTTTGCGTCAAAAGGGGTCAGTTGAGGTGGTTCAGGCATCTGATCAAGATCCTCCTGGGTGCCTCCTGTTAGAGGTGTTCTGGGCACGTCCCACTGATAGGAGGCCCCGGGGCAGACCCAGAACATGCTGGAGGGATTACATATCTCATCTGGCCTGGGAACACCTTGGGGTCCCCCAGGAGGAGCTGGAAAGTGTTGCTGGAGAGAGGGGCGTCTGGGGTGCCTTGCTTGGCCTGCTGGCCCTGTGACCAGGCCCCGGATAGGCGGATGGATGGATGGATGGATGGATGGATGGATAAAATGGATGATCCAAATGGTCGTTGTCACAACCCTCAGTCCTAATCCTGTAAGGCATAAAGTTGGCAGTTTGTGGGTTGGGTCTGGTTCAGGTGGTTGATTAACGCATATTTTTGTGTCGTTGCCCCCCACGCCATTCCAGTAGACGTCGCTCAACCCTATCCAGGGTATTGGATTGTGATATTTCTTTCAACATGAGTAATATCTGTACCATTACGGTACGCAGCTTTCAGTGTTGATAGGCTATCACTCACAGAATGTGAAGTAGCACATTTCTCAGTTAATTTACCAGCTTTCGTATAAAAAAAGTTATGCTTTAAACAGTAGTAATAACAACATAAAAAAGGATGCGATACACTCGTGTGCTGGAGTGAGAAAGATGGTTGCACAAAAAAAAAAAAAAAGGTTGGTTACAGCTTCTCAATGTGAGTATTTTATGGTTTTGGACTGCCGCTGTAAAATAAGCCTTTTTTAAAAATATGACCTTGGGCTCTAGTGTTGGACATTTTTCACTTAAACATGGCTATAATTGATATTTTTATATTCAAGGTGAATCAAATGCTGACAGATGAAGAACCACTCGTAGTAATGAACCCGCAGAGAATCATCTGATTTAGGGGTTGCTTTTTGCTGCAGCTGTTTGGCACCCAACTCATGCTGATATATCGGTATTTTTCATCAGGGGATAGCAGAGACCCCCCACCTCCAAAAAATGTAATTTCAAGTAGAGTTAATATTGAACTCACATTCAGTATGTGAACACAGTCACATCTTGAAATGGATGTTAATGTTGCTCCATGTCTATAATAGGCAACAGTTTGTTAACAAGCTCACCATCAGTGTTGTTTACAGCCACAAAATCAGTTAAAGCCCGTTTAAAGATTAATCAGTTACCCTGAGAAACAACCAATATTAATTGATAATGAATTAATAATCAGCTGCAGCTCTAAACAGTGTGACCTTGTCAGAACAGCTTTAAGATGCCACATCATGTTGGCCTGTGAGTGTGTGATATGTGTGTTTGCACACTCAAATGCGTCAAACTAGAAGTCAGGCAGCAGATCATGTGTGTGTGTGTGTGATGGCATGTGTGTGGGAGGCCAGTGGCATTAAATGCAGCTATTGAGTGCGAAGTGTGTTGACTCATTAGAGAGTGTGATGCAGATTGCAGATGGAGAGACGGTGTGTCACACTGCAGTCAGGGATTACAGGGCCGCACCTCGGCCCCGTCTCATCTGAAATGCACGGCAGACGTGCATCAGCAGGCACCGCTCGGCGATGTCAGAGACAACATGTCAGGGCTGATGAAAAGTGACTGATGAGCATATCGGTGTCGAATTTAAATCTAGCGCATAATAGGCACTGATGAATTAAGCCATCAAAAGTTTCAGCAGGAGCCGGACAATCGGGAGAGGTACATTAGCTCATCTCACATATCTCGTAAAGAAAATAGCATCTGACAAAAGATATTTGACGTGATGCTTTGTCTCCGGGCAGACTGACAGCGTGGTAAAGCTGTCTCAATAGAATAAGATTCTCTGCTTTACTTATTTTATTATTACTGGCACTGATTGATAGCTTTAATTCTTAATTCACTGCAAAGATCCCCATTTTATGAAGTCATCTTTGTCAGTCACTGAGTCCTAAAAGCTTCAATTTGAGGTAGATTTAACTCTCGTCTGACACTTGTTTCAGAAATTCTTTAGACATCCAAGTATTTTTTCTGTATTCTAGTTCAGCAACCTGCCTAAAGACAGCATGCTAAAGTCAGCATGCTAACATAAAGCTACAATCACAATGTTTACAAGCTGATTAGGAGACACATGCCAATTTTTAGTAACTTTACACTACAACAAGAAAAGTTACTGAGCATGATATAGGACTCAGCCAGACATTGCTCTGTCCTGAGATGAACGACACAGTGCTGCATTTTGCCAATATTAATTTAAAAAAAACATTTTTCTAAAAGGTTTGGTGTGTTTATGCATCTTATCCCGAGGGTTTTGCTTGAACGAGGTCCTATCTCTATACTTTCTGCGACATAACAGCATAACAGAGCCATGTGAGGCTTCACCCGCGCTTATTTTCTTTCCACCGTCACCGCATCTCCATCCTCTGTGCTCTTAAGCTGCCATGACAATCAGATAAAGTGTGTGTGAGTGTGTGTGCATGTGTGTGTGTGTGTGTGTGTGTCCCTGTGTGTCACTTTAAAAAGGAAAAAGTTAAGTCTTGAATTATGGAGTGATGAGGCTGCTTTCCTTCAGGGAATGCACCAGAAATAGTTTGTGGAGATGCTAAAACTCCTGAGTACCTTATCCTTTGCGAGTAAAAAATAAGGACTGTTTTAAGTTACCTATGAAGAGAAATTCAAGGACTGCATGCAAGACCATACTTTGGGGCCAGACATCCACTAAGGGTGTTTTTTTTAATAAGTAATTTACTTTCAGATTTGTTTAACGAGTGAGCCATTTATGCATGCAATAAGTAAGCAACAAGTGGTTTCAATCAGTGATACGAAAAGTAGATTCATATTACATTCACTGGTTGGTGTAGTTTCATGACAAAGGTTAACTTTGGCTATGTAGCTTCTTGAAAAGACTAGTACTCTCTTTAGCTAGCCATGTTTTCAGTTTTATTTCTTTTCTTATCATCTTATCATTTCAAACATTCAATTTCTCCTCAGGGGGATTAATAAAGTAAATAAACTTAAGCTTAAACTTAACTTATTTTTGACTTGTCTGATGACCTTTCACTTTATTTGGTCAGTTTCACAACTCCACAGTAGTGCAGTGTGTCTAGAGCTACATAGTAGGAGTGGCATGAAATTGTTAGTTTGAGCTGCACCACCAAATGATGTTGTGAAGGTGAAGAGGCCGACTCACTGGTAAGAGCAGTGCCAGGGTGATTTCAAAGCTGAGAGGCTCTTGCTGAAAAGTGTGGCGGTCAGTGTTGCCTCAGAGAATAACCTTTCAGACCAGCAGTTGGACCAAAATCACTGCCTTCCTGCAGGACAAATGTACAATGTGCAGTGGAGATATAAAATTCAACAACAGCCATCGCCACCGGCCTCATATTCCAGACCCACGGACTCTGGAGAGCCTTATGAATAAATGAGAGGAGCAAAACGACCCCGCCTGACACTTCTAATTCTCTAATTGACCAGAACATGGGCCCCAAGGCCAGTTCTTGAGATGATGTCGCCTCTTTGTTCAGTGATACTCACACCTGATTAAGCATGCATGTGATCTTTACTGTGAATGGCAAGCGCAGCCCTTAGCTGGGTCACTGCGAGCCGATCTTGACATTTGCGTTTGTTAAACAAAATCACCAAGTGGTTTAGGAATAACATGGACGACATGCTTATTTGGGTAGGTCACAGAAACAGGATCATTTTTATCCTTGTTCCAGTTTGTCTGAAAACTGTGGAAAATATCAAGTTGAATACAAATGCAAGCAGATTATCTAAAATTACACGTGACTGCACAAATTATAAAACTCCAAATCCTGCCACAGCAGCAGAGTTCCCCATGCAGATTACTACCTGGACCTGGCATGTAGCGTTAGTACAGGATGCCCCTAAAGGTGCCTGAAGTGTCACAGATGGTATTTTGTATGCTGCGTGCAGAAAACTCTGCTTCCAGCTGCGTCTACCCTCTATCAAACATGAGACCAACCCTGCCTGTTAAACTGTGCCGCTGCTGTGTGTGTGCTGTGTACTGTATGATGCCCTTCTGCGATAAATGTGCTGGTACTACTTTCTGCTACTGTACTTTTTGTTCCCTTTCCTCGCCACAGAATTCACTTTACTTTCCCAGTTCTCGCCACCGTACGAAACCATTAGCTTTAGCCGTAGCCAACATTCCACCACCCTGACATAAATCAGGGCCTAATGAGGCTATCTGTATGCTGGACGTGTCATCTGTGAGATTTACTGCAGAGAGCATTGACACTATGGCATCTTCAGCATAGCTTGGTGCAACAGTTAAATGCACTTTCAGACATAACAAGCACATGAAAGGTCATTTATGAGGCTGTTGTTGTCTTGAGTGGGAATACTTCCTCAAGCATGTGATTAGACTACTCAGCTGGGTTCCTGTAGAGGCTTTGCTGACTGACTCGCTGCCTCCAGGTGGGTTAGATTTATATTAATGTTGCTAAAATCAGCTACCCCTCAGCAGGTGCAGCGGTGTCAGTCTGAGGACTCGAAGAAGAGGAAAGAGACAGCTTGTTGAAATAGTCCGCTGCATTATTATAAATATTTGAGGACTATAGTCTATTTTTTGTACATTGGAAATTTTTAAATAGACAAAATAAATACAGAAAATAAACTGACAGTCAAAAATGTGTTTGTTTACTAAGACCAAGCAGCTACAGTCATGCTTGTAGCTCTGTGAGGCTGTACTTAGACACAGCATGCTTCTGGCTAAACAGACAGTGGACAAGGACATAAGTGAGACTCTTTTGAAACATCAGTTCTCAGTCGATGCACCAAAAATAATGTGACCAGCTTGCCAAGATTTTCCAAGCTTGTTTATTCGTGATGTGCCAGTTTTCTTTGGCATATCTGACACTCGACTTCTTGGGGGTCTTCTTTGCAAATTTTGAAACTAATCCAGATGCTTGACTTTTTCAACATCTTCCTAGCTGGCCAAAATTTCAGAGTATCTGTAAGTCTTTCTTGTGGTCAAACAGTCCCAATGTTAGTAGTTCTGCACTGCTGGTGACTTACTGGTGAGTTACATGAAGTTACATGTTCTTGCTGAGAGCATTTGAATACTGATGTGGACTTCGATTACCATGGCATTGGTTGAATCCTCAAAGCTTTGAAGCACTGAAGCATTTGGGCCCGCCCAAGTAACAATGCATTCATATAGTAGCAAACCACTACTTGCTATGTAAAGGTTTAGTGGAGTAACAGCGTCCTGAGTTGTATTCTTAGCTTCTCTCCAGGCTGTAATGGTAACCGTGCCAGCCATACCTGGATGCTAGCACATGTGAGTCCCTGAGTAGCTCATCGCTGCTGTCCTGCACTGCCCTCATTTGGCAGTTACCACTGATGTAGGGATGGCGTCATTGCAAAAGTGAAGCGTCCACCTTCCGGTTTCACCCTAGGTAACAATGTTAGCTCTGTTAGCACTGTTACCGTGGAGAGCACTATCTACTGAGTTAACACCGTTAGCTTACAGCAGCCAGCTCAGCAAGCTCCATGTTGAGAGCTGTGTGCAGACTATCCCACCCAGACTCTGAATCAAAGAAATACTCAAATATCAGCTCCTTTAACCATGATCACCATCATAGTCTAGTGCTGTAGCATGCTAACGTTTGCTAATTAGCTCCAAGTACAAATCACAGTTCAGTCAGAAGAGACCAGGTTAAAACAGATTGGAGGTGTACAGATTGATAGATGATGTGATGAATAGACAGAATGTCTTTTGGCGCTTGGACTCCCGAGGGAGATTTGCAATCGAGTGACATCTGAGGAGCAGCAAGATTAATCCCCAGTGGAGTCCAGACACTGGTGTTGGTGGTGGCTGATGACTCTGAGACTGAAGGATGATTAGGCTGATGAGGCTGATGAGACTGATGAGGCTGATGAATCTGCGAAGACTTGTGGTGATGGAGGGTGCTCACAACTGTAGCATGAAAGAACTACGAGCAGAAAGAGAACCATATTTAAAACAAGAAGTAGTACAATGATAGGCTAACAGAGAGGGTATGTCACTGTGCTATTGGTTGACTGTCATCGCCTGACAGAACAGTTGAGTGAATGGCAGATATTTTGAGAAATATTTTAAAGACTGTAGCATGCAAAAGTTTAGTCTTCCTGACCCAACTTTTGCTAGAGCTTCATGTGCTGCTGATGCCATGGTTTAAACCAAAGTATTAAAGAGTCAAGTCAAAATTTTGGGGGATATGAATGTGTGAACCAAATTTCATTGTAATCCATCCAGTAGCTGTTGAGACATTTTACCAAAATCCACAAATGCCGACCAGCAGGTGGTGCTGTAGGAAATGCTAGTGGATCACCAAACTCAATGGAGTTTATCCTCTAGGGACCTTTAATATCTGCCCCAGATTTAATGGCAATCCATCCAATAGTGGTCGAGATATTTTATTCTGGGCCAGAAATAAAATGTATTTATTTTCAGTTTGGGACTTAAGGTGTTTTTTGTCTTACTCAGTCTCATTGAAACAGAATTTGGAAAGAAAGTGTAATAATTCTACAGTCATGTCCACTCCTTCTCATTTCCAGATCCACAGGCCTTAAACATGAGCCATGTGTCAGATTATCTCCTCCATCCTCCCCCTATGCTTCCCGCTCCCCCTCGCTTCCTCCACACAAACTCTTAAGCCATACAGAGGCTTTTGTACCTTGGGGACTGACATCGGCGTATAGGAACGCTGCCAAGCTGGTACAGTAAGATAGGCACGCAACGCTTTGCTACTCCCAGCAGATAAGCACGCTGAAAGAAAGCAGAGAGGAAGCAGCCGAGTGGTTGAGTCTATACTACAGGGGTCAGTGGCTCGATTATCTACCCTCTCTGAGGCCCTCCATTGTTGCCGAGGGCCCATCTTATCTCCAGGCACTAGATCTCTGACACAAATGAATAATCACACCCCTTATCGCCACGTGGGCTCAATCCATCCCAGACATACAGCGCTTCATGGGAACCCAGAGAGCAGCTTTTTATCTGCAGTGGTGGAGTATGAATGTGTGTATCCGCAGGCATCGGTGTGAATGTGTGTAAGAAAAGTATACAGAGGAGAAAATGGGCTTTAAGGAGGTGCGGGAGAATGATGAGCAAGTGGTGGACATTTGTTAAGGTAATGGTAATAGACCTCGTTGCCCTGCGCAGTACCCCACTGTAATCTCCCTGCTGGTCTTTTATTGACTGACTGTCATTGTACTCCTCAGCCCTGAAGGACCCCATCTGTCATACATCTTGTTGTACAGGACTTGCCAAACTGAACCCTGGCTCGATTGAGTCATCTGCACTTGTTTAAAAAGCCTTAGATGTTTTCTGGCTGTGCAGGAGCTAAATTGTTTCATAAATATCACTCGCAATTTTTCTTCCACCGGATCCTCTGTTTTTGTGATTTATGCACGCATGGCATCGCGTATTACATTGTTTAAAAATGCACCAGAGGCCATGCTGGGACAACACCACCTAATTATTCCAGCTCAAACGTTTGGCGAGGCTGCTTTGGACACAGCGCAGTTCAACACTGTTTATTTTCTGGATGGCTTCAACAAGGCATGTTAAGAAAACAAAAAGAAAAAAGTGGAAATTATTGTGTTTACTTGTACCATTTGCTCCACTTCAAGGACACAAAAATCATAGCGAACAAGATAAAGAAAGCAACACAATTAAGGTGACAATGGAGAGCCCAAATCATTTGCAACAACAAGGTGCTCAGCAATCAGTCGAGTTTCTGATTAGGTGAGTCATTTTAACAAGAGGAAATTACGGCTTTCACCAAATGGAAAAGAAGAAATATTCCTCAGCTGGGTACTTGATAACAAGTAAAGCTTTTACGTGGAGTTTGCATGTACTTTCAAGTGTTGCATCTGTTTTCATGGGAGCTGTGATTTCTTCCCACATGAGAGGACGTCCATGCTTAGGTGGCCTATTAGGAATTCTCCTGCCGCTGCCCTTGACAAAGGCACTGACCTCAAGGCTTTATCGGTCCCTGGATGCTGTGCTGCAGCTACCCACAGACATAAAGTATATAAATAAACAGGACTTTAAAAACAAAAAAAAAAACAAAAACAGATTTTATGAAGCTTTTTTAAACTTGATCATGAAAACAACAAAGGTTCAACAAAGCATCAAATATATATTTGTATACACAACAGGTGATACGCCTTTATCTTAGGAGGAATACCGTCCTCTGTAAAGACTGTTATCACCAGGAAAACAACAGCTTCACTATAATAAACGGCAAATTGGGCTGTGTATTAGCACTGATACTGGTTCCTGAACAATACTTTTCCTGGTACCAATTATCAATGTCCTTCACACAGCTTGGCATTTTTACACACTCTAAGCAATGTCATGATGTAAAAAATACAAACCTGTCTGTTTCAACTCTTAATTTTTTTTGTTTTTCCACTCCATGCAGTTTTACAACATGAAAAAATAAACCTGTTTACTACAGCTATTTATGGAGTGCTCCAAGAATGAGACCAAAAGTCCAGAATGAGTCAACATATTACCACTCATGGTTCCCTTGTCTCAAAGTCAGTGAGTTTTTTGAATGGATTTATGGTTAGATGCCTGATATAAGGTCTGTGGTAAACACAAGCTGAAGAGATTTTCACGTTTTGTTCTACGAAAAAAAAATACATCAGTAAATACCCCACGTCAATCTTGAAGCTTTTATGTGTCTTTAAAGAGGTGTTTGGTAACAAGTGCCTAAATGAGACCACAGAATATCATTGTGCCGACCACAGCTTTACAGCTGTACCGTGAGGGCGTGAATGTGGTAGAGTTTGTTTATAGCCTAATGTTAACTTGTTGCCTCTGGTGATTGAAGTTATGCTTCGAATGTTTGCATTTGTGAAGATTATCTTGCTGAATAAAATGTGTGAGTATCATAAAGCTTATTTTCTGCAGGTATCCAAGTTCAAAGAGAAAATCCCATAGGCCTTTTGACGAGAGAATCAGGGTGATGCTAACTTCCACGTTAGCTTGCAGAAAAACCTCATCCCCGGAGCACTTTATTGCTATAAGCTGAAGCTACAAACAAACAATATCTAAAGTCACTTGGGTTCTAGTTTGCGTAACGTCACCTCCTGAAATCCCAGTCAACGTGGCACCGTCCTCTGTAATCTCAGATGACGTGGAATCTGGTTGTGGATATTTTCAAGGAGGCTCTGTAATGCTAGATGGAGTTTTATGCTGAAAGGAAAATGGCTGCAGTCTGTTCTTATTTCAAACAAACACAGAGCAACCTTCTGCTGTTATTTATTTATTCATTCATTTGCAAGTTTATTTGAGGTACCACATCTAATAAACATGAATTTCAGTACTTGAAATCTGATGCAGTGTACAGTAGTGTTGCACGCTATACTGGCATCAACGGTAGACCGCGGTACTAAAACTCCACGGAACATATAATGTTGGAGTACCATAGTACTACACGGTACCTCACAGTACCACTACTGTGGGATCAGTTCAAAGTCCAATCGCAAGAGGGTGAGTGTCCATGCACCATCCAATAACGGTGCGTGCTGGCCACCTGGCACTCAATATGCCGCTGCAGTGGTTTGTTTTCCAGTGACATTTCAGATATTAGCTGACCGATTGAATATCTTTGAGCAGTGAAAGTTATTATTTATTTCTTTTTACTTGTAGGCTAGATTTGTTTATATATGCTACAGTGATTTGTTTTCCACTGCAGAGCTCTATGGTGCGAGCATTTCACTCACATTTGCGACTAAGAATAGTTTTGTGCGAGCAAGAGAAATCATTCAGGAGCACGCTGTGAGAGTACAGATTTCAGCCAGCAGCAGAAACCAAAGGCGAATCCTGCCGGTTGTGGGTAGAACGGGGGTCACCATAGTGCTCCGCGGCGCAAGATAACGGCTTACCAGCAACCGAGAAGCCCGGCTCCAGGTCCAATCATTTCCTCTTCATATGTGACGTGTCAGAGGAGAAACGAGCCACTCACATTTCTCTCTTTGTGGCATTTTTGCTGTGGTATCGTGATACTACTCAGAACAGTGATACTTTCACTGGTATCGTACCGTGGGTCCCAGTTTTGGTACCGTGACAACACTACTGTACAGAGGTTTAGTTAAAAGCGAATTTTCTTAAATGTATTCCATGCATGTTCAAGTGTTTCATCTTGGTACAAGCTTTGTGCTCACTGGCTCACTGACGCTGATAAGACAGCTTAGGTATCGAAATTTGGTACAAAGTGACAAAACATTTTTCAATACTCAGTGCTATCAAAGCAGTAGCAAAAGAACTGAATGTTCAGTAAGCAGCCTGAATGACAAATTGAGCAATGTTTACCTGATAGGGATCTGTAATAGGGGATGGAGGTCGTCAGGGTGGATCAATTGGTAAACAAAGCGTGTGACTTGGACACTGGAGATTGACGTTCAACTCCTGCTTACTACCAGCAGTCAAATTGGTTTCCTTTAACCCTTCACCACAGTCTTTCCTTACTGAGGTGTGGGTAGTTTTTGTGCCTAACCCTAACCAAGCCTTAAATATAGTGGCATCAGATTATTACTGTTGGTCAGAATCTGTTATAAGGGTTGTTATGGAAAGCAGGGACGAACGACAATAACAGATTTTATTTGATTTGGAGAATTTGTTTGCTCCACAACAACATGTCCTCAGAAAGCCCACTACCCACTCTGATAATTTGGCCACTCACAAGGAACGGAAAAAGTAAATTTCTACCTTCCGTCTTGATAGAATGAGCAGGGCACTTAAAGGATGAAAGGAAACTACAGACCGAGGGGAAGGTATGAATTAGAGGCAGGAGGGAAAAGCAGGTAGCTGGATTGACAAATCGAGCGACATTTGAGGGCAAAGCAGCCTGTAGAATGAGCGTGCTGAGGGGCAGAATGGATTCTGCCATAATGAATCTATTACCCTCACAAAGGACCCGTCATGACAAAGAAATGAACCAATTACGCTGAAAGAGAAAGGTCAGCTCACCACATATCTACAGTTAACCTGGCAGCCTGCTAACAATAGCATTACTGATCCAGAACAGTTATTTTTGATGCTTCAAAGATGCTTTTTATAACCCTTAAACTCATTCTTCTTTCTTTCTGAGAGATTACAGTATAAAATGTTGAATTGTTCCACAGCTAACTGAACATGTTTCCAATAGGATGATTGTCAGAAACACGGAGTTTTGCAGCTTTGTCATTTTTTTCCCCAGCGGATCAAACATTTCCCGGCAGCTTCATGTCAGCAGCAGACAGTTTGTAGCTCCTGATGGCTTTTTAATTAAGCCTAGGCTTATTAAGCCTCAGTGTTTTTAATTTGATTATGGCGTGTAGAAGTAAACTAACACTTCTGAATCTTCTGTCGGCTCTTCACTGAACACTGTTGAATCACTTGGCAATTTGGCACTAAAGCAGCACGAGATGATGTGAAATTTAAACTGTAATGAGATGTGAATATTGTTAGCTTTCCCTGTAGATGTTGTTTGGAATTATTCTAATTTTATTCATGTTTTGAGACAGGTAAAATTAGAGATAAGAGAGCTTGTATTGTCATTCCTCTATATACAGTGCAGTACAGTCATCCCAGGCACCAGAAGAAAATGTTGGCATTGTACTTTTACGTTACATTTGTACATTTCATACTTGTCTTATCAACATATATATGAGCTGACTTTGTCATTAGGAGGTAGAGGGAATGGTGTATGGTGTGACATCTAGGTAAGACGGTTTCCAAGCTGCAGACCACAGTTTGAGACCCACAAACAACAAAATTGGTGTTTTTCTGATGGCTTTTTTTGTAATAGAAAAGCTAGTGTGTTCTTCCGAGACAGATGCATCTTCACTGCAGATTGTGCCACCAAAAGTGGGTGTTTTTTGCCAAGGTGTTGCTGCACTTCCACCATGGATTGTACCTCTAAAAGCAGTTGTTTTTGTACAGCAGTGGTTCCCAACTGGTGGGTTGCAAGTCTATTCTGAATGGACTGCAAATGACTCTTGAATGTGTCAAGTTTATATAAAACACACTCAATTTTGAAGTACGGTGAATTTCTGGCACAGAGGTTTTATTATGAAGTGCCGTTTCCCGCTGTAGAGTGAGTGACTAACAGTCAGCTACTTGACAGAGACAGCAAACCAGCTCAATGACATGGCCAAACACCAGTATGACGCTGAGTATATTAAACTGTGTGGACCTGGAACTAATAACTAAGGAGAAATCTGGATCCCGTGTCTGCACCACTTGGGAACGACTGTTTTACAGAGGTATAGTTGCATTTATTTTGGGGATTGTGCCACCAAAAGCACCAAAAGACATCACTGCATTTCCAACAGGGATTGTCACACCAAGTGTTTTTTTAATGCCTAAACATAACCACACATTATTCACAATGTTGTTGAAATGCAAAGAGATTTGAAGTTTCAATGTATTCACCACATAATAACGTAAAAATGAGATGTGTCCTGTGCTCGCCAGCTACCCGGAAACCCAGCCTTCATCCCTCAACCCTCAAGGCCAGTTTCCACCAGATGTGTGTTGGTTGCGTCTGCGCTCTGGCACGGCAGCGGAGCCGATAGGATTACATTTTAGTCAATGTGTGTGTTTCCACCAGCTGCGGCTTTGCTGCGTTCCGGCTCCGTCTCAGCTCCGGCACTCCGGAGCCCTCCGCAACAGATGCGCAGGACTTCTGTTTTTGCCGGACGCCGGAGCACAACGCAGCAATTCAGCACAGAGTAGATCGTGCGGGGCAGGAAGTCGTGCACAGAAACACAATAAAACATCCGGTTAATTTTCAAAATAAAGTACATAGTGTTCACGGCGGATCATATTTCCCTGCACTACACCTTAAAAACTACATAATGGGCAGAGGCAGGCCTGAAGTCAACAGGTGAGAGGTTTTCAGACGTCATTTCACCCTGTGAACACCATGGACGAGGAGATATTAATTATGGCAGTGCACCGAGATGTCTTCCGGCGGAGCTGCAACGCACCGCACAGCACACGCAGCCGGTGGGTATTGACGGACGGCGGAGCAAGCAGCGGATAACCGGCGATGCCGTTCCGCAACGGACATGCATCCAGTGGAAATCCGGCGTCAGTCTTCCATCTCTTCATCCCTCAACCCTCATACCTTCATTCCTCACTCCACATCCCTTGATCTTTACCCTGTCATCCTGTTGACCCTTGACCCTCATCCCTGCTACCCTTCATCCCTCAACCCTTCATCTCTCATCCATTCGACCCTCGACCCTCAACCTTCATCCGTCATCCATTTGACCCTTGACCCTCAACCCTCATCCACTCGACCCTCAGCCCTTCATCCCTCATCCCTTCATCCCACATCCCTTCATCCCTCATACCTTCATTCCTCACTCTACATCCCTTGATCCTTACCCTGTCATCCCTAACCCTTTCATCCATTTGGCCCTTGACCCTCATCCCTGCTACCCTTCATCCCTCAACCCTCCATCCCTCATCTATTCGACCCTCAACCCTTTATCCCTCATCCCTCAACTCTCCATCCCTCATTCCTTCATCCCTCATAAATTCGACTCTCAACCCTTCACCCCTCATCCATTCGACCCTCGACCCTTATCCCTGCTACCCTTCATCCCTCATCCATTCGACCCTCAACCTTCATCCCTCATCCCTTCATCTCTCATCCATTCGACCCTTAACCCTCAACCCTCATCCCTCAACTCTCCATCCCTCATTCCTTCACCCCTCATCCATTCGACCCTCGACCCTTATCCCTGCTACCCTTCATCCCTCAACCCTTCATCCCTCATCCATTCGACCCTTGACCCTCAACCCTTAACTCTTCATCCCTCATCCACTCACCCCTTCATCCATCATCTATTCGACCCTCAACCCTTCATCCCTCAGACTGAACATGCAAACAAAACAGGTACAGGACAAGATACAAGACACGTTACAAACTTAAAGTGCAAAAACAAACGTGCATTAACAGAAAAATATAAATTCAAGAAGTATAAATATAAATACAGATAGTATAAATACATAAAGTGTATGTAAACTGAATCAGTGGGTATAAGCTCAGGTAAAAAAAAGAAACGTATGCTGTGTGCCATTTTGACAACTCCATTTTTTAAAATTACTTTTAATTTGATGAAGTATATCACATCCGACAAAGGTAATGAAATGGTCACTTTGTGATACTCGCAGTCTCAGTCATCAGAAACTCAAACATTAAGTCAGAGCTGGTCTAATTGTGCTCTTTAAAGATCAATGGGCCATGACCTTAAATCTGCAGGATGGATGCAGACCTCAGCAGCTTCAATCAGGAAGTCCCTGCTCAACCATGACACGTACACAAACTTAGCTGACCAAGCAAACTATCGACATCGAGCGGCACATAAACACTGAGCCCTGCGGAAACATTTGCTCGTGTATCAGTTTTACACATGAGCGGCTCTTCTGTTGTGTTGTGTCACATGCTTTCACTTCACCGAGCGATCACATGCAGTTACAGTCACTTTAACCCCTCGTGCATCGGTTGCCAAGTTGATCTAAATGGTATCTCCAAACAGTGTGTGTGTTACTGACTGGCTCGTATCACGCAGTGACCAACAGTGTGACCTCAGGGGCATCTGCAGCAGGGGTTTATTGTTTGTCCGCTTTACAGCATGCTCGTTCAGGGTCTTGGGGCAAATCAATGGCAACCAGGGTGGAAAAATCAAACTACTGTTGAGTAGGATTGTTTGTAGTTTGAAAATGCATTATTTCTGAAGAGCCTGGCAATTAGTTTATTTATTTATTTATTCTTTGCCAACACACTTGCACCAACACTTAGTCTACACACATAGCAATTAATAATTTATTAGCCTATTTGTTTGGTAACAGATTTCTTCCCACATTTTTATCAGTCAACAAACACAATCCCATTTTTGATCAGACATAATAAAGACGTACAAGAAAATTCTTGATGAATTTAGGTCATATATCAAAACATCTATTTACAAACTCTCAAACTTGAGCAGTATAATCTAAGTCTCATTTATCCAGTCATATCCCACACAGACAGCCCTTTCTAACAGGGAACTGAACTGAACATTTTTCTTATCTATTCTCTCTTCAAAGCCAGACTCCATTGGTAAAAACAGTGATTTTACCTCTCTGAACATGGGAGCTGATGTTCTACCACTCTCTTGATCAATTAGTTTGGTGGTGTTTGGTGTTTTAAAGGGTTTGTTCGGATTTACTTAAGTCAAACAATAACACAAACTACCGATGGAGGCAGTGATAGACCAGCAACGAGGTAAAATTACTGTATTTTTCAATAGAGTCTGGCTTTAACGAGATCATAGATGACTTTAGATAGGTGAGTTTGTTTGTCATAGTTGCATCAACACGCAGTTTATACACATTTATTTATATATCTTTGTGTTTATTAAGTATCAGATTGAATGAAATTGTCCTTTGAGGGACAAATTAAGTAATTTAAATTCAACTTTCATTTACACATACCTTGACAACACTAAATACAATCGTTTGCTAATTTATGAGATACAGCTGCCTAACTTCAGTCTAGTTCAGTGGTTCCCAACCGGTGGGTCGCGGTCCAAAAGTGTATCGTGGGTCCATTCTGAATGGACTTCAAGTGATTTGTCAAAAACACACTTTATTTTGAGGTACAGTGAATTTCCAGCACAGAGCTTTAATTTTGAAGTGCAGTTTCCTGCTGTAGAGTGAGTGACTAATTGACAGCTACTTAACAGAGACAGCAAACTAGCTTGATGACATGGCCAAACGCAACTATGACGCTGAATGTTTTAAACTATGTGGACCTGGAACTATTGACTAAGGAGAAATCTGGACCAGTTGGGAACCCCTGGTCTAATACCTACTCTGCCCTCACTGACTTAAACAGAATAGTCAAAATATTAGAAACATCTCTCAGTATAATACGATAGAATTCAAAAGCTTCAACACTCAGTGACTCACACCAAAACTTTTAACTTTGTGGCTTGTGTAGTCACTTTATCTGCTATGTCTGTAAAAAGCGCAATGTAAATACATTTTACTGACTTACTTACATTATAACCTTCATGGTGGTAGGATTTATTGTTGTATTAGACTGCTTTTGGTATACCTAATAAACTGACAACTTTTTAAAACGCTAAATTATGCATCAGTTGAACCACAGCAGCAGAAAAAAAGAAAACAACTGTAAAATACAGAATCAGTGGCTCTGTTAGTACAAAAAGTCAAAAGCCATCTGATAGTGTCTCCACTGAGTTGTGTCTATATTTACATAAAACGTGTAGACTTGTTCTCAGATCTGTCCAAAAAGTCAAAGCAGGAAAAAGATGTAACACAGGTTGTAAATGATAAATGATGGAGCTATGAAAGTATTTCACATCCAGTGTAGAAACTGAGGTGAAATCAGTTTTAAAGACATTTTTAAAAGTTGTACATTTGTAGAGACAACTCTTCGCTGAAAGTCCTTTGCACTGAGCTTGTCTTGGTCTGCAGCACATTTAATCATGTTGCCATGGTGACCACAACCAGTGCAAGGATTCGAGGCAATTATGGGAACATTACCTTCATTACAGAGTGTTGGTGTGTAGTCATAGTTGGTTGAGGTTGTGAGGCTATGAAACTGCCATTTATTAAATTTGGAAAGAAGGGACTGAGTGAAGCCTCATGAATCCCCTGGTATGATGGATGTACATTGTTCATTTGCTTTCTTTTTTTTTTTAATAAATTGTACTTGAAAAGAAGAATTTAATCTGATTATGGTTTATGGAGAGCACAGCAGAGTCATGGCTTTGCAGAATGCCACATTTATGACTCAAGGAAGGATAAAATGGAGCCGCTACTCTTTGTCTCTCCGTCCCGTTTTCATTCCATTCTCAGCAGATTCCCTTTAAATTTATGGGCCTGTTATGGCTTCTTAATTTGAGTCACAGCCAGTCCTCCTGGCCACAGTGCCTGTGGAGGAGGCCATTACGGCTCTGCTCTGGGTTTAGAGATGACCCGGGTCACGGATGACATCAGAAAATCTCATTCCCCTTGCCAGAGTCTTCCAAACTTCGGCACCGCAACGAGGTGGCAGAGCTGGCGCAGCATCCTCTTCTTCTTCTTCTGCTGCTGCCGTCATTTTCATTTCAGCTGAATTACAGCTTTCAAAAGGAAGTTTTTGGGACTGGAACTTTGCAGATAAAAACTTTATCCACAGCAATTAGAATTAAAATGACAACTAGTGAGAATAATTATTATTCTGAAATGGTTCTAAACAGACTGACGTGGCAGTTAACTGATTGCAAAATAACAATAATAATATGTCTGAATGCTTGGTTTTACTGTTGCTGCAGTAAAATTGAACTGTATGTTATCTTTGGTCATCATCTGCTGCTCTGCTTCGGGGAATAGACTGTCACCAGACACACTGGGACAGGTTTAATCCCTGTGGTAACATTGGGGATTTAAAGTCACCAGAGCCTCATAATATACAGTTACACACACACTTTTGTGTACTACTATTCTTCTGTGGACTGTTGCCAAAAAACTAACTCCATCCATCACAAACAGATACCTAACTCTTAACCTTACCCTACTTATAACCTGGACCTAATTCTGAGCTTTTAGGAAAACTTGGGTAATTTTTAACAAGCTCTGTGTCATCACAGAGCTTGTTGTTAAGTAGAGCCTGATCGATATGGTCCTGTCACAGATATATTAATATTGGCATTTGTTTTCCAGTATGAACCAATATTAAAAAGCACTTTTACAGAACATATGCTGCAGAAAACTAAGCTTGGGATGATTTAATTATGGTGTAATTGCATAGCTGGTCCAGAAGGGGGCTCCCAGAGCTGTGCAGCCTGCTCTTGTAACATTAGTAGAGAGCAGTACACTCACAGCTGATCAAATGTAGGTGGAACAAAGTCTAGCGGTCTCCTCACGATAATACAATTAGGGCTGTCAGTCCATTAAAATATTTACTTGCAAGTAATCACATGATTGTCCTTTGTTAACTTGCATATTTTTTATCTGTTCTAAATGTAACTTGAGATATTTTTTCAGTTTTTAATACTCTTATCAAGATGGCAGTGGACGGATATGCTTCAACTGTAATGTCCAACTTTACGCTTGTAAAGGTTAACTAAACATCCCGTTTCTTTAAACAGCTTGACGTACTCCATCGACAGTAAATGCAAATAACTTAAGTCTTGCAGATAGAATCATGTGGCGGGGCTTCTTCATCCATTTCTGCTCACAGAGGTTTGTTTCTGCCTGCCACCCATAACGTTGCTGCTGCATCGCTTCCTGATTTCCCAAATGGGTGGGCTGAGGGTCATAATTACAGAGGGTACGTGCGTTAATTGCACTTAAAAAAAATTTGTGGCGTTAAAAGGAATTTGTGTTAACTCAAATGTTAATGCGTTTTCTTTGACAGCCCTATTTTCAATATAACGGATGTAACGTTAACTCTGTCCTTGACATCTGATTGTTCCGTTCGTGAGGGAGCTAATGTTATCTAGCCAATAGTTTGTCAGTACAGTCACGTAGCAGATTGGCAACACGGAGGGAAGCTAAACACTTCGACTGCAATGACACAGAGCTTGTTGAAAACTGTCAAAGTTTTCCTTTTAGCGAAAAGTTGGACATTTTGGTGAAATGCGCTTATTCGCTTAAATGCTGAGAGTCAAATAATAAAATAGATTTTATGTATGTACATTATATACAACACAGACAGCAGCTGGTTAGCTTAGTTTAGCATAAAGGCCGGAAAAAAGGGGAAATAGCCAGCCCATACACATCATACCTTATCTGTTTAATCTGTACAAAAACCAAGGTATAAAACTGATACAGATATAGATATTAAAGCAAGCCTATCTGTTTCCGGTCATTATGCTAAGCTAAGCTAACAAGCTGCAGGCTGTAGCTTTGTGTGTACCTTACAGACAATTGGTAAGGTAATGTCTCATCTATGTCTCAACAAGAAACTATTCCTTTAACTGTTAAAGCCCAGGTGTTTTTCACTGTCTCTCTCTCTGTCTAGGTCTAAGAAAATGGTCCTCACAAAGACAGAAGCACACGACCACACAAACACACTCATGCACTAACCCTTCCCTTCCCTTACACACATCCCTGCTCATCACTCACCATTACATCATGCAATTAAACTTGAACATAAGAACTTTGGCTGGGCTCATTTCCAAAACACAGTGTTACTCAGGATTGATTTCCCCTCAACACAGCCCCACACTGGCATAAAAACAACCCTGTAGATTTTGCAATTAATGTGGCAGAACGGATACCGCTGATGCCACAGCACACTTGTTACAGACACCGATCGAGCACCCGTCTCACCACACGAGATCAGCCGTAATAATCAAATGAGTCTCACAAGTGATGAATTATGGGTAATTACGAGGTTACCGCAGCCCGTTCAGGGAACACCTCGTCTCAAGTCTCTATTTATGAACACTGTTGAATATTAATTGTTTTGTTCATGAATCAGAGATATATCGGTGAAGGACTCATTAAGGGAGACTCATTTCTTGGAGGCACAGATGCTCGGGAGGCAAAAATAACCTAATGGTTGAGTTAAATATGTTAAGCTTAAAGGGACAGTTCACAGGTTTTTTTTAATGGGGTAGCTCTGTAATAATTTCGTACCAAAAAATATAACATGAAAGCTAACGTTAGCTTGTGAGCTAGCTATTTTATCACCAGGCTTTGATGGTACATAGGTTGTGGCATAAACTAAATAGTCTGGGGGCGTAAATTGCCTCAGCTGTGATAAAGTGTAGATCAACTGGTGACAGAGCCAGCCGATGTCAGCCACGGACATTCATAAGGTGTCTTGAAAGCACATTCATTTTCATACAATAAATACATAAATTACGTTTCAGAAGACGACAAGAGAGCAAACAAGCAGATATAGTGAACATATATTTCAGTCAGGAGAGGCTTGTTCTGAGAGGAAAGAATATTTATTCACATATGCACATAAGTCTTTGGTGATTAGACCCCATTGTGATGTCATATATTGCTGGAGGGTGGTAAAGACGTAGTAGATTAGGCCCTGTTTAGACGACAACGGTTTCTCTAAAAACGGAAAAGTCTGTCCTTTGCGTTTTAAAAAACTTCTGCGTTTATATGACGACGTTATTGAAACGATCACACGGAGCCGCAAAATCTACTGGAAACGCTGTAGTATGCACGCCAGGCCAGTGGGTGGCAGTGTAAATTTGCAAAGCAACACCACGGCATGACGCCATGCGTCACCAACGCGGTGATTACAAACCAAAACAAAGGAAACACAATGGCGAAAGCATGCACAGATAACTTTGTCTGGATGGATGATGAGGTAGAGTTGCTATAGTAACAGCTCTACACTTCACTTCAAATCAACAGGGTGAGCAGCACAAACAGAGCTCGGCATTGTTGTTGTGATGGTTGACTTTCTCGTGCGTGCCTAGTGACTGGAACTGTAATGCGCATGTGCGAAAAGTCTCTGTTTTCAGAGGAACTGCATATTGCAAGTTTACATGACAACAAAGATGCTGCCGTTTCCAAAAAGTTGCACTCTGGAACCCGTTTTCAAAATGTTACGTTTTCAGGCATCCAAAACGTCACTAAAGTAAACTAAAGTTTACCGTTTTCAGTTGAAATCATTGTCATATAAATGGGACCTTAGGGTGAATGAGGTGGAGGAGGGTGCCTAAAATGACAGATGATAGGAGCAGAGAGGAGAACAGATTTAGAGTTTGGCAGCAGCGACATGAATGGCTGAAGGAGATCGTGGCATGATCAGCTGATTGGAGGAAGTGTTGGGAGAGGGATAGAGAGAGAATTGTTTTCCTGATTGAACTTACGTCGAGCTTCATTTTGGCGAGTGACAGCTGTTCATCAAATGTTGGCGATAACGCTCTGCGCGGTTGCATTTTGTGACCGTCATTTCTGTTAAGTGCACAACTGCTATATGAGGGGTCCGTCCCAATACTCACACTTGCCCTCAAAATTGGCCCTAGCCCTTGTTTTTGCGCATTCCCGCAAAGGCCTAGAGTGTCCCAAACTTTAGGGAAGTGGTTTTCAGCCCTTAAAATCCCCACTTAATTCTAAGTACTGTTTTCGCAAATAAGCATGCAAAAATTCCAAAATATGTCGGAATGTGTTATGTTTCTGCACATGCATTGTTGACTGTAAGCATTGAGTTACAATATGAATGCTTGAAAACCGCTAATTCATGATGTAGCCGACATGAATATCTACAGAACTCTCTGATAAGCCTACGTCGACGATGTGTCTGTTACGCTAATTTGCATGAAGTGGCGTCACAATTCGTAGGTAAAATTCCCTACCCCTCAACACTACCCCTTCATCGTTGAGGGGAATCTATCTGGCGAGTGCACTTGAAACCAAGGGGTAAGGTTAAGGGAAGAGAATTGGGATTTGCCCTTAACGTGAGACAACACTACCTCGTTAAAATTTTGTCAGTACATTGTGCACACAAGGTACTGCGTGAGCATACTAACGCAAGTACCCGATTTGAGACACATGGTTGATGTCAAGAGCGTGTGGGGTATGGGAAGCATTTCATTAAACATAATTCGACATCTATAACTGTACACAAATGTGTCTAAAGCCCTTCTTGTGTCAGCGGACGCATTAAATATCTCCCGCACTGCAGCACTTCTGGTGTAAAGATCCTAGGGGTAACACTGCAATACGTTATTTTACATACTGACAATCGGTGGCAGTAACACACCAGGACATGTAGCAGTGCATGAGCGAAAGGCAGGAAGAAAAAGACTGCCTGCCAGTGTAAATAATGAAGGCTTAGAAAGTATTGAAATTTGGTTTATTAATGTTTTGTGAGGAAAGAAAAGGAGTTCAACACATTTGTTAGGCCTCAAGGACACACACAATGTTGTATCACCATATCTGTGGATGGGGTTAGTAGCCAGCTTGTTGACTGTCTACAATCATAAAAGTCCTACATGGTTATGAACGGGCTTAATTTACTTTTTCTTTTTGTATTGAAATTTGATTCCACTCCAATTTAGTGCCCTCAAATAGCTTTGTTTTATTCAGGCTCTTTAATCAAGGCCCGTTCCTTTCATACCCCTGCGTGCTCCATGAATTCATCTCGGCGAGATTCTTACTTAGATACACACAGCTGCTTTGTAATGAAGTGAGACAGCACTTACTGACACAAACAGCACAAGGACAAAGAATCTCACATCCCCACATAATGCAGGAGTAGACAGTGCAAGACGCCCACCGGGGATGACTCCTCGGCCAGTTCGCACTTATTAGGATGGCTGGCTGAGCATGCAGACGCCCGGAGGGGAGAGGATGTTGAGATGGTGGGTGGTGCCGGGCGGAACGAACTGCTTCACTATTCTTCAGGATAGTCGTTGTCTCAGCGAGCAGGGTCAGGGACGATGTATTGTGTGCACTTCCTTGTTTTAGTAGCTTTATTCTTTGGAAGAAGTTAAAAGGGGGGAAAAGCCTGACTATGATTGAGGATGGAGTTAGGCGAGGGATCATTTGGAGAGCTTCTTTAGTTGTTAGTATTTCAGTGTTGTAGTGGAGATTATTTTAATCTTTAGGAAGGGTTTTTGGAGGTGGAGGTCACAGAGGTATTTGAGCAGCTGTTTGATATTGTCAGCTTTATGTTTTGTTGCCTTTCTGTGCCCTCAATCTTCTTATCCAGCTTCTCTTTCTATATCTTCTCCCTCTCCTTTCAGTCATTGTCTCACCCTGTTGAATTTTACCACCTGCAAAAGATCTGTGCTTTACTCTGAATTGAGGAAGGTCAATATTTCTTCTCTTGGTCAGGGTGCAATCAGAAAGCTTGCTTAATAAGTCCAGAGAAGAGCAGATGGGATTGGTTATAATGCATGAAAGGCTGTGGTAACTCAGGGAATTTCTGAAATCTAGACAGAAACTCAGCTAACAAGTTGTTTAACATAAAAATCCAGCAAATAAATAAATTACTGCACGACACTGATGCATTGCAAATGTTACATTTTGGTGTAAACACTGCAGCGCTGAGTCGATAAACAGATAATGGCATGTCTGGATGAAGTAATGACAGACATGCTGGTGATCCACCCCTCCCCGCAGACTTTATGTGGGCTGTATCATTGACCCAACAAGTGTCGGTGATCAATGTCTCATGTGAGTGAGTGTGACATTACTTCCTTTGGGCAACTGGCAGCGATTGCACGTGTCCGCTGCAACAACACAGAGAGACATCACAACCAGCGTTTGAAATCACATATATGGAGGTGGAAGGTGAACCTGGAGGTGGTGGAGCGTAGGTGTGACTCATGTAGATCATGTGCAGATGAAAGTTTGTTTTTCAGTGTAAAGGAAAAGGAGAAAAGACAATTAAAGGTCCAGTGTTTAGGGGGATATATTGGTAGAATATGGTATAATAGGTAAGTTTTCTTCAGTGTGTAATTACCTGAGAATATGAATAGCTGTGTTTTTGTTACCTCAGACTGAGCCATTTATATCCACATGGGGAGTGATGGTCGTCTTTGGAGACTGCCATGTTGCACCACCATGTTTCTACAGTAGCCCAGAACAGACAAACCAGTACTGGCTCAAGATAGGGCCATTCGTGTTTTTGCGTCAGCCACTGTAGTTAGCAGCCCCTCCGCAACAAGAGTGTCAGAAAAACACTGATATTTCACATGAAACCAGTTTAAAATCACATGATCTGTTTGTTTTGGAGAGGAGGAGACCTTTACGGATAATTCAACTTGTGGTAGAAACCTCCTGAACATCTTGATCTTTAGTTATAATACAAAAAAGGTCTTATCTACACTTTCTTCAAAGCCAGACACCATTGACAAAAACAGTGATTTTACCTCACTGAACACAGGAGCTGCTGGTCTCGACCTGTTAGTTAATTTGTGGTTTTGTGTGACGTTGATGTTAGTAGGGTTAGTTCGGATTCATCAAAGTCACACAATAACACAAACTAACTAACTGATCAAGGCGGTGGTAGATCAGCAACTCCTGTGTTCAGTGAGGTAAAATGACTGTTTTTGTTAATGGAGTCTGGCCTTAAAGAGAGCATAGATAAGTTTCATGTTAAGTTGAGATCCCTGTCAGAAGGGGCTGTCTGTTGGGAAGTTCTGAGCGTACAACTGGATAAATCAGACTTGGATTGTACTGCATAAGTTGTATGAGAGTTTGTAAACGGATGTTATGATCTATATATGTTGTTGTTAAACGTGGACAATTCTTGGATTCTTCGTTCATCCTGGAGGCATGCAAGAAAAACAAAGTTTAACATGGAGTGAGTAATCAATATACAAATAGTCTTTTGGGAGCCAAAGTTTTCCTTTAAGAGGAGCCCACTACTGTGTGTTTCCAAAAAACACTAAGTCTGGAGTTCCTGCTGGAGCTTCAACTTTTCTGTCCTCGTTTGGGCTCTCTGCAGTCTCTGTTGTCCAACTTGGCGGTGGACTGGCTCGCTCTCAGTCAGAGCTCAGTGGAGCGTGAGACCAGTTCAAAGGCAGGCCTGCTCAGGATCCTGCATCCATGGTGTCACAGCCGGCCTCATACCGAGGCAGCAGCCCTTTATCTCTGCTGAACTCCAGCTAACAAGCTCAATTACAGTAGCCACAGCTACAGTAGCATGGCCTCAGGTTGCATTCCTGCTCACAGTGGTAGCTGCTGTGGGGACGGGTTTACCTTCAGTTGATGTTATTTTCCAGTAATAACAGACATTGTTTAAACCCAGATATGTTGCTGTTTTAAAGGGTACATTCAACTTAACATTAACCTTTAATACATGTTTCTTCATTCATATTATCCCATTTACCAGGGAAGGTAAATCTCAGGGGATGCAGATGACAGGACTGCAAGAAAAACAGTCGATAAATCTGTTGGATATATTTTTTTAATATTCAGTTGACTTTTTAGGCTACAAAATGTCTTCCAAATTCCAAGGTGACATCTTCAACTTCAAATTATTTGAAGACAAACAGTCCAAAATCAAAAAAAGTTCAATTTCCAGTGATAGATTAAAAAAAGGTCTTAAATCCTCATATTTAGGAAGCTAGGACCAGTAAATGTTTTTCATTTGTGCAAGATAAATGACTTGAACTTTTTTTTAATATTTGGAAATTAATTTTCTGTCAATCGATTAATCAGACTAATTATTTCAGCCCTGAAGGGGTCAAAAGTCAAAAAGGTTGAGAACCACTGCTCAAGTGGCGTCTATGTTTTTCCATTTGGAATATACATCTCCGAGATTTCTGCAGCCACCCCAGTATAACAGAGGGTAGTGGGATTTAACTTGTGGTGCTCACAGCAATAGACGAATCTTTAAAGATTACAACAGCAGCATCTCTTTCCACAAACAGTCTACTCTGAAAAATCAATACAAGAAGAGGGTAGGAGTTTCTATGTACACAGGGGTTTTTTCCCTCGTTGGAAAGTAGCTCAGATAAAAAATGATTAAAACAGATGAAGATGAGTTTCTAAATGAGCTCTATGTGATATTCAGAACATTAGTATGAGAGTATGAAACAACAGTTTGCTATGTGAAGTAGCATAGAGGAGTAATGGTGTCCTGAGCAGAGAATGAAGTCATGCTCCCTGTGTGTGTGTGTGTTGTAATCTGAGCTTCTCTGTGGTTTGTTGTGGTAAGTCGATCTGGCCATGTGTGCATTTTAGTGCCTGTGTGTATCCCACTGGTTACCTCATCACCGCCACTTCGCACTGCACTCATACGGCGGTTACAGCTGATACTGGGACATCGTTGTGGCAGAAGTGTAGCCGTTGTTAGCGTTGTTAATGGAGTTAGCACCGTAAGCTGCTAGCTGCTGGCTCGGCCACCTCCATACTGAGGAAGATGGATGAAGATGAGGATAACTCACACACTCTGAATATTGCACAGAGCTCCTTTAAAGTCTGTAAATGGTATTCCTCAGTGCTGTATCGCTAAGAAATCACTTTCACTGTTTTGAAATCTCAGAGAAGAACAGTGTTTATCTCCAAAACCAGACAAATGAATCCAAAACTATCTGCAACTATGACGTTTTTAGTAGTTTGACAAAATAAATCTTAACTCAAGGTCCCTTTAACTCGCCTTTATGACAGCTGTCAACCACATTTCATAGTCGTTTGTGTAGTTGTCTTGTAAATAGCTCAGTTGTGAGAAACTCTGGTCTATATATTAGTTTCAACTTCATTGTCATTGCACAGAGTACAACAAGTACTGAGACATGAGATGCAGTTTATCAGCCATCCAGGAGTGCAAGAAGCAGTCAAGTGCAGAGTAATGTGCATATTACAGAGGGTAATATATAAGATGGGGACACTCAACTCACTCAAGGTAAAGCATTACCTGGAAGCCACTTTTGCACAATGACAGGAGGCCACGGGCCAGTTTGTAGGATTTGAGAACATGAGGGCCCTATCTGGAACCTTTGCCTTTTTTAAAAAAAAAATAAACGAGCCATATTTTGATGATTTTTAATGCACTCTGGCACCTTATTTACAATCAAATTACAAAAAAAATCCCACTGTAAATAAATCAGTTTATTGTCATTAGCTATGTTTCCATCCAAAAGTGATTCGAATCACTGGGAAATGCGCATTAAAAGAAATACGAATCCTGTGTGTTTCCATTAAATGTACGGACTTTGTGAAAACTACGAACTTGCGCGAGTTTTCCGCAGAACCGGAAACAAAACAAGTCTCGCATTCTTCTTCTTCTACGTTTTCTGGCGGTTGGCAACCAGCTTGTAAATGCATTACCGCCTTCCCGACCCGGAGTGTGGATATCACCATGGAGAGAGGTGCGCTACGTCAAATTTAATTCGAACATAACTGTTTCCTGTGCGAATCAGGGGATTTTAATTCAAATTTTGGCGTTTCCATCATAATTTTCCGATGCGATACTTCTAGATGCGCATCTAAACAGGCTGATGGAAACATGGCTATTGTGAATTAGAAACTGGTCGGTGAGTTGCTTGGCACCCTCTTGTGCAAGGTGAGAATCACTGATGAAGGATAAGCAGTAAGGGGTATAGGAATATGCTAAGATATTATACAGTATGAACAGTGTGATGTGGGTACTGTAGATGTATACAGAAGATGGAGTTACAGTAGGGAAAATGTAGTGCAGATGTGCAGAATGAAGAGCTAGAGGTATGATATGAATACACTATAGGTCAGATGTATTCAATATGGACAGTAATATGAATATATGTATGGGTATGTGAAAGCATATGTAGTGGAAGTAAGGGTACATGTAGTAGTGTATAAAGTAATTCTCTGCCTGGGAGTTGAACCTACACCGCAGTGCTGAGAGCTCTGAATCCTGAACACTCGATCATCAGGGAAAAGTTACAGCTTAAAATTCTGTGTAACATTGTGTTATGAATCGCAGTTTTTAAAATACTTTCTACTCTCAGTATGTGCTGCAGCTGCCCTTACAAAGTACGTACTGTTGAATGGAGTATGGGGGACATTGAACTTTGACCCTCTTCTTCTTATTTCAGTTGCAGCTCCCTTTAATTCATTCAACAGAAGTACATTAATTAAACAAATGAGACGCCAAAAAATGTATGTAGTGTTTCAGCTGTCAGTGAGCGTCATCTGTCTACTGTGCAGTTGATGTGACGTATGGTGCATTTACATATTTACCGAGTTCATGAGAAGAGTCCGTATGACCCCCTCCCTCAAGTGGTATTCAAGACCTCGTGAGTGGAAGTATGCTCAAAGCGCAGACTTCACGAGTTGTGACGTGATTGCTGACGTTTTCAGAAATGGGTAAGGCCATGGAAGTTGATTTTTTTGGTGGGTGATAAGTTGTAATTTTAGTCGTGTAGAGTTTTTATTCCTAATTTAATACATTAATAAGCAAAATGTTGATATTCCCAATGGAGTCGTCTTTTTCTTCTGTCATTATGCCATCGCATTTCCATAGCCTCAATGACCTCTAGACAGTGGCATCCATGTTGTGTTGCTTAGCAGTGGTGTTCTCACATCTTAACTGCTTGAATGCCAAGGATATTGTCTACATGACATCCCATGACGTAACCACAAGCTCACGAGTTTCATTTGAAGGCAGCAATATCTTCGCTGTGCAGAGGATTGTGGGTCAGAATTGCCAGAAAAGCATGCTGGCAGAACATTCTGATATTTTTGGCGCCCTGCATTTGACATTGTATGTATTGGGATATGCAAAGTCTCTTCTGGCATACTAAATAGAATGGTAGTACGGGTATTGGCATGCGGCGTGAGTTGTGTGAACTGACCCTTTAAACGCCTTCACGGCCGAGACGATGTAGAAATGCAGAGTTTAACATCACCTCTCTCCGTCCTGAATGCTGATCAGTGTAAATCTAATGTGTTGTGAACTCTGTACTCTCTGTGGATATACCCCCGTCATATCGACGCCCTGATTCACACTGGAAGCCGCTGGCTTTGTTACCGTTCCAGACACTACTCGACTGAAGAGTGGAGGTTGTCTGAAGGTATTTATACAGTTGGGGGAAAATCTGCCAAATTCACTCATCAGCAGCTCAGATAAATCATTTTGTCAGCTCGTAGGGTTTGCTAAGGTCATGCTGTCATTGGTTTGGTCTTAAAAAAAGACACACAGAGAGCCACGGGGGATACACAGACACAGTACCTACATGTACAGTGGAGGTTTCTCTGGCAGCCACTCTGGCGCTTATCTCACTCGGTAGGGCAGCAGACTCTCAGGAGCCCTGGGCCTTAATCAAGAGGATGACAAATTCAGCCTTCTATTCGGTTTCACAGTGGCAGTTTATCACAAATTACAGTCGTGTTGTGATTATTTTTTACATTTTTTTCCTTTAATTAAATAGTCACAGCAGAGAGAGGAGGAAAATATTTGGAGATGGATAAAGCTCCCTGGTTCAGAACGTTGCAGTGATATGATTAAAATCCAAAAGCAAGAAATAAGTGTTGCGTAAATGTGACGTTAGCAGCGAGCCAGACTCTCCGCACCAGGAAGTTATATTAAAAAATAACCACTAAAAGCATTAATGGGTCTTTTGACAGAACATACTCACCTCAAGGAGAATTTGGTAGATGTTTAAAGACGATTGATCTTGAAGTGAGATTGTTTTGTCAACTGCTGTTTCCAACAATGACCTTTGAGATCGTTTTTAAGTATTTCTTGATCTGTTCAAGAAGAAACATATCAGAGGAAAACAGGTATTGATTTTATTTGCTAGTTGATTCATTTTGTTGCCCCACCAAAGCTTAATTTACCCGTAGTGAGACTAAAAAGCTTGTAGTGAAACTACAGACCTTGATCGATCTTTAAAGATAAAGTTTACTCAAGGAACATAGGCCTGTTGACCTCATTCTTTGCTTCATTTGGGCGCTTCAGCATCGCATGAAACAAAGCAGAGGCTGCAGCTTTGACTGCTGGAGCTTCACACAAAACAGCGCTCCACACGTTAGCAGTAATTAACCTCGATCCGTCAAGCTGCAATGTGTATGGTCTTTGAATTTGAGGGACTTGGGCCTGGAAAGTCCTTGAAAAGCCCTTGAATTTGATGTTTAAAATGATGTGGAAACCCTCTAAGCTAAGTTAAGCAAAGACACTACATTGTCTGAAGAATCGTTTTTAATGCATTCAAAACTCAATTACATTTCCTGGTTCTTATCCTTTTATACTATCTCGTGTTAATTTTAGATTTTCACTCCAGTGTCACCGTCTCAGCACAGAATACCTCGATGTTCAAGTCTAAAATTATTCAGCAAACTTTCCACACTGATTCAAATCTTACTTTTGGACTTACTCAAGCATCACTGGCTCTGGACGTGTGCAGAAATGTTCTGTCTTGGATATTCAAATGTATTCTGTGCTGCAAACGGCCTGAAAGTATCAAAGCAGCTAAAATATATTTTTCCTTTTCTTCCTTTCTCTCTTTGGTTCAGTTTGTATTATAAAGGAGAAAGAGCAGAATATTTTACACCTCATTGACTCAATTGAGATGGGGAAAGGTTCTCCGCAAAGACGTAACCTTACCTCCTTTTCTACAAGTGTAGCTCCATCCCTGACCATGTCTTGGTTCAGCTGACCTCCTAAACCACGCTTTCTACAAGCAAATCTCTTACCCTCTGCACATTTATTAAGGCACTCCTCCCTCTGTGTTTCCATTTGTACTTAGTATTCAAGTCTCCTCTCAGGCCTGTCTCCGAGGGTACTTTTCTGCATCCGCGGGGAGTCAAGTAAATGTCATTTTTTTCTGGGAGATAATTGGACACAGGAACATTGCGGGAGGGATTTTCTACGTGCTGCACTCTGACAATCTGACATCCAGGTTAACGTCTGTTCACATCAACACCGCTGCACCGAGGAATTCACTGGCCTGACATGGACGATCTGACACATCTGTGTAGTTTTTTCAATCCATATTCCTAAGCATTGTGCTCCTGTTACCCTTTTCAGTTGCATTACTCATTAATATTCAGGACTGATGAATATTACAGAGGTGAACGGATCAACTTCTCACTGGGACTTTCGTCTGAGGTAAAAGTTCTTCTGACGGTCAGATGTTTAACAACACTGCAGCTCTTAAAATATGTCCAGATGAGCAAGCCTGATATTAATGTAGACGCTGTATTCCTTGTGGTTTTACACTAAGTCCTGAACTTTTTCAAACATCCAGATGTTCATGAAATCACTCATGAAATGTATTTACACATGAAAGAAAACATGATCTTGTAGGAATTTGGGATGCATAAGGGAAAAGTTTGCATCATAATAGGTCCATGCAGACCATAGAATGTATAAAACAATGGATTTAGTCAACATGATCTTACTTGTTGGTTTGTGGACTAGGGCTGCTACTAACGATTATTTTTATTGTCGACTAATCTGTCGATTATTTCTTCGATTAGTCGACTAATCATTTTATCAAAAAATGTGTTAAAACGTTGAAAAATGTCTGTCTGTCTCTCCCAAACCCCAAAATTATGTCATCTAATGTCTTGTTTCGTACTCACGCCAAAGGGTTTTAGTTCACCGTCATGGGAGAGTGTGTAAAGCTGCCAATATTTGAACATAAGAAGCTGCAATAAGAGTATTTTGGGGTACTTTTATAGTACTTTTCTATGAAAAATGACTCAAACCGATTAGTCCACTACTACAATAGTCACAGATTATTTTAATAGTCAATTAGTCTATTGTGGACTCTCTTTTCAAAGCCTCGAGTTTAACATTTTTGCCGTTCCCATCTTGGATTTTATGAGCCAGAAGTGACCACATTTGGAGAGGGTGGAGATAACCCTATTGCAAGTTGTTAGCTTGGTTAGCACAGTGCATATACAGTTATGGTTAAGTGTGATAATGCTAATGCTAATGCTAAATGCTGATGGTGAAAAATAGGCTTGAAAACCATTAAAACAAAATGTACTTAACAGAAAAACGGACTATTGCTAGCCAACTCCTTACAGGGTGTTTTAGTAGAATCAAATGCTAAGCAAAACTGTATGAGACAACTAAAATGTTCTGATTAACTTTTATGAACTGAAAACACACTGAAATAGCAACAGCTACGCCTATATACTCTGAGGTAATGCCTTGGGACAGTTACCCAAGCAACATTGCTGCCGTGGCAGCAATTTAACGATGGATGGCACCCACCTGTCACTCAAAGTGGCCACACACTTAATTATGCACACCTTTAAGCTTTAATAAAATCTAAATGGGTACAATTGTCGTGAATGTTGAAATTAGCTCTAGAGACCAAAACAGATTTTTGTACCAGGCTGTAAACATGTTTATTTCTGCTGGCTTTTGGAGCCAGCCCCAGGTGGCCATTAAAGGAACTGCAGTTTTTGGCACTTGCTCTTTGCCTTCAGTTTTCAGCCACAACAGTTGCCGCTTGATGCAGACCAATTGTCTGACCTAATGACCTCCAGTAGATGCTGCTGTATCATTACAAATCCACCACTTGGCATTGTTCCTTGGAGGCATACGTTACCCAAACTTTTTGTGTGCTCAATGTGTGGAGCAGCTTGTAGCTCCCAAAGGAGGCGCTGAAGCCTTCAAAACTGACCTGGTACTGTGGGAGAAGACTCTTGTTTGAAGCTAGACTACAAATACACTAAAGGTCTATTATTTCTTTGGCGACACAATCTAAAGGTGCATATAAAGCCAGAAACCAAGAAAACCTCCCCAGAAGTGGAAGAATTTGTGTTGCCAGCCTGGTAGATATGTGCCATGAAATGGGCCCTGGCCGTTATGAGTCTAAATAGGTGGCTTTGAAGTAGGAAAGGTTGAGAACCCCTGTGCTAAACCAACCTGATCCCAATCTGCATGTACCAGAAATTGAATTTGGGCCACCAGTCTTATTATAACCCCGGTGAATATAACCTGTCAACCTTAGAATTATGTTTACCCAACTAATTTGCATCAGCCAGTACATTTAGTTGGAAATGACAACAAGGAAATCGAAAACAACAAACACGTCTTCTCCAAAGCAGATTTGGCAACGCAAGTTAGTGATATATAAACATATTGTGTAAGAGGGGTTGCAAAAGCAGCTAAATGCATGAACTCCCTCTTCATGAATCCACAGTGGTTGAGACTGTGTTATGAATTTGATTACAGGTCAATTGTGGCTGTGTGATTGTTGCTGTATGAAGCAGTCTGTTAATCTGTGCTGATAAGCTCTGATTTTCTCTCTTCAGGTTGTGAATGTGTTAATCATTGTTGAGCCTTGTGTCTTAACTAGGTGAAATTATTGCGTAACTATTTGGCACTTTTCAGACTCCACATAGCTGTGAAAGTACAACAGTGGTGATTGTCAGGCCTATTTAAAAGCCGACACATACTGTTAATTGGTTTACCACCTGTGCAGCACTGTTGAGATGTCGTTACTTCAAAGTCTGAGTCCTTTTTTTATGTGGTGTTATTTTATCTGTCCCCTTTGTTCCTTCAGGATAATGATTTTACTCCAAAGGTGTTGGTACGTAGAGTGTTAATGAACACGGCGGTGTGTCCGTCTCTGTAGCTTATTCCTCCTCTACTCCCCCTCATCCTCTGACCACTTGATTGGATGGCTGGTTGTCTTTTATTTCAGTAGGTGGTGCGATGCATACAGGGAGTCACAGAGTTGATGGAGGGAGGATCACCCTCTGCGCTGCCTCTTTCCATACAACCCTCCATGTACTCTTTGACATCTAAGAGCTGGGAGTAATCCACTTACGTCACAGGCCAGTGCACTACATAGTAAAACATGGCCAAGGTTTTTTTTTGTGACTACTTCAGATGTATCAAGGTCATTTTAGAGCTGAGTAAAAATACTGATATTTGATTCAAGGAAATTCCTGAAACAAGTGAGAATACACTGAATAAACATGCACTCATCTCACCCTTTGTGCTAAAATGACTGGGACATAATTTGAGGATATGAAAAATTGATGTCTTTCTGTGCAGAATGAAATCCATTCAGAGCCATATTGTTACTAAAAGCTCCAAATTACAGAGTAACACAGCAGTGACATGCTGTGTTATTCTGTAATTTGGAGCTTTTAGCAACAAGGTGGGAAGACGTCCTAAAACTTAAAAATACCACTAGGTGAATGTTTAATAGGCTGATTCCAGACCACTCTTTATATATTCCAAATTTAGTAGTTTTAGGTCGGCAAAAATAATAATAAAAAACTAAGCAGAGACGGGGCATTTTGTGTTATAAAGGCATATAGCAGTAGCATTAAAGGAATACTAACCCCCTAAATGACCATTTGTATGTCAGTTACTCATCCCACGTTATGTCGAATTAGTGAAGAAAACTTTTCTCGCAGGCCTCCAGTAAACAAAGAACGCAAAATGGAGACAGTTCTTGATGAATTGAAGTTATGTTAACTGTGTCAAAACATTCCTTTAGAAACTCTCACACAACTACTGCAGTATAATTTATCTAGCTGTATACAGACAGCCCTTTCCGACAGGGAACTAAAAGTAAAACTTATCTATGCTGTCTTCAAAGCCAGACTACTTTGAAAAAAAAGTTATTTTTCCTTACTGAACACTGGACCTGCTGGTCTACTTTTTTGTGTGTGTGTTAAACTAAATCTTAAAAACACCAATGTGTCCTTTAACAAATCAAACAAAATGTAACACGATCATCTTCTTACAACGGTGATGGTGCGTCATTTGGCGTTTTATAACCATAGCACACATGCCACCGGAGAAACATTTAATTTGTTTTATTAGAAACTTTAAACAAGAAGTATGTTTGACATAAAAGGCCAAAAAATTCTAGATTGTCATGGAGCTTTCAACCTCTGGCAAGAGATCAGCCCAGGATACAGCTAGTTTGAGCAAACTCTGTCCATCCACAAGGGAAGACAGTGAGATGTGGTTGAATGATCCCAAAGTTAGAAGCTAGACTTTGGTTGAAGATTTAAAATAAGCAACTGAGAGGAAACTTAAGAAATGTAGTTAGACTTATTCCAGTTGCAATCTTGTAAATTTGTCAATTTTTTTAAGACGTATCATGAACGAAATTAGCTGTCATCGCTGAGCATTTCTGAATTCAAACTGCAATGTATCAATGACATTCTCAATAACATGGATTCTGACTTGGGGATTTGTTGCTTCACAAACCGCGAAATAAGGGGTATCAGAGAATGAGCCAGATTTCGTATCAGTGTTTTGCAGTTGGCAATCAGTAACAATTTTTGTCTAACATCAGCAACACATTAAGTTAAGAAGAGTACAGCATAGGCCGAATCAACCTGACGTTGTGCAATTCTTTATTTTATTAATAAGGACAACGCACATTGATCAACATTTCTGTACATGTGCCAGCTTGCTAATTTTCAGTTGCAGTCCTTTGGCAGGATGTTTTGAAACCAGTATAAGGATAAAATTCACAGGACAAAGACAGCATGAAGACATTAAGACAGAACAGAACCCATGCAAAGCAACAAGCAACAGCAGAGCATGTACAGCACAATAACACAACAACAACAAACAGCATGTTAGCACAAACAGACATGGTAGAGACACAAAGTACCAACACACAGATTAGCATTACATTCAGACACGCAGAGCAGCAGTAGAAAATAAACGTAGATAAAACACAACAGTCATTATGTATGGTCAACAGAAAGTTAGCTATGCTGTTAATAAAATAGATATTGCATACACACTCATGCAGAGTTGGCTGCCTGGCAACGGGCAAAGTTAGTTTTGTGAGCAATGTACTGCGTTGATTAGAAATGTTCACGTGTCTGATTGTCCAAAACAGCAACAATCACTTCCAGGTACACAACTGGCAACTGATTTCCACCGTAAAGACATGCTAACTTGTTATCATGTTCTGCCGTTACTGTAACATTTGAAGATATGAAGTTAAGCATATTGGTCTGAACTATCTGACGTTTCTGCTGTGCTCATTTTACGTACAGTTTTATGTTGCTATCATCTTTGATAAACCAAATCTACCAGCACTGAAGCTAAGCAATGTACTGCTGTGGATGGGGCTGCAGTGAAACGTATTTTAGTCACCTAAAAAAATCAGTATCGGTTTAAGTGTATGTTATATTTGGAATATTTTCTCTGATTTACTGACACACCAATCTGGAAATCCATCGGTAAAAAAAAAAACCCTTTAGCTATATTAGCCATATATATATATGTATATATATATATATATATATAACAACACATTATATATATATATATATATATACATATATACACACACACACACATATATATATATATATATATATATATACATATATACACACACACATATATATATATATATATATACATATATATCACATTTTTCACGTCACTATATCACCGTTTAGACTAATCTAATGTTTGTAAAGTATAGAAACACAATGATTGAAAAAACATTACTATTTCTGTGTGCACATTTTGTAATTAATAACATGGTTATCGTAGATTAGCTGGGCTAACCGTTAGCTGTTAGCCCCGTTAGCGGTGTCTGTAATAACTCAGTAACTCAATAAACGGTCCATGAAAAAAATATTTTTTCCAGCGGATATCTTAGTTACATCATGATTGAGCTAGCAAAGCAGTTTTGTGTTGATATGTGTGATATTTATTCAGTTTTGGGAAATCACAATGTCTAGAAAGCATCAGTGGCTGCAGCTGACAGGGACAGTTAGCAAAGCTAACATCAGGACGTCATCTGTTAAAAGCCTCCCGTTGTCGGATACGACATGAAACTACTCCAGTTAGCTCAATCATGTGTAACTAAGACATCCGCTGGAAAAATATTTTTTTTCACGTTGACGAGACGGCGTTTTGGGTGGAGCGGTCGCCATGGACGCGGAGCTTGCTGTTTCTGTAGGTACACATTTCCTGGGGACACCTGCATGTCTCGGCCCCGCCCCCTCCATTGTGATTGGCTAAAGCGCAGCATCGTAGTTGTCTTTCACACAGGGCTGCCGACAGATTCTACAATGTAAATTGTAGAATCTGTCTTGAGAGATTACCGACACACTAACTGATGGAAGCAACAGTAGACCAGCAACTCTTGCGTTCTGGAAGTGGAGTTACTGTTTTTGTCAAAGGAGTCTGGTGACTTTGAGATAGTGGCTCAGAAAAGGCTGTCTGACAGCAAGGTAAAGGGTTGAAAATATTCTAAATATGTGGTTCACTTAAACTGTTATTGATCTGTTTTGGTTGGCCTCTTTTTAGACCAAAAACCAACTGCGCTGTTTGATTTGATATACATGACGCAGGGGTTTTCTCCTGTAAACAAACATTTTTATTTGATCATTATTTTCCTTGCTGGCTGACAGGAAGTAAAAAGGCACCAACACTCTTGGTCTTGCAACAGAATAGCAATGAACGGGTCTATTAATCAGTTAATTAAATTACCACAAACCATAATTGGGACTAACTGCCCCTGTGGGATGCCCCGAGGCGGTCGCCCACTTTGCCAAGTTGGTGCTGGAGCTTTGTGTGGAAATGGTTTTCAACAGTAGATAACAGATTGAACGGTTATAATTCAACAGTTATTTTTTATTTCTGCAGTGTGGACAGAATATCCAGGGTGTGGATAGCAGACTTGGACATATGACTTCATTTCTAAGATCCTTGCAGCAGCAGCAGCAGCCCTGCATCCAATCGCCATAGCAACCTAAGAGAAAACCCAATGTGTACAGTACTAAAAAAAGGATTGTTTGAAGAAAAAAAAAGAGAAAAGAGTGTAATTGGAATCTCTTGGAATTCTCCTCCATGCGTGCCAGTCTTTAAAAATCATTACCAGTGAAATTAGAAGAGTGGAATAATTCATTGACATGGTTCGGGCATTTCTTTGTTACAATTATGAACAGTAATAGCTTCCTCAGGGGGCCTTAAATAGAAAACCAAGGCATCCATCAACCCCTAATGCTTATGATATCATTGAATAGATAATTACCTTCAGGCCATTTATGTGCCATCCACTCGGAACAATCGCTGCAAATGTAGCTGAATGTTTTAAAGTAATACAGCTTTAAAGTAAAAGTTAACACCTGAGCGACGTCGTCAGTGATTTTCATTGATTACACCTGTGATATGAATTCCAATGATCCCACCATGCGAGTCTGTACTCTCAGCTGGATTTGCGAGTGTAATCCTTGCTAACATAATTATCTCTCTCCTTCTTTCCATGCTCCTGGACCTGATCTCCGTGCCGTCCACTGCAGGTAAGCCTCTTTGTGTTGCACTAACATTGAACCGAGTGTATATTCTCTCACCATGCTCGCACTGTAATGGCTCGGGCCGCTCGCCAACCATGAAAACAATTTACCGCAGCCTAACAAGTTGTGAAATTGGAATCTGTACATTTTCCAACTGTAATACAGCCAGTGGATGTGCTGGCTTTCTTTCATTGCTCTGAAGTTGGCAGCATGAAAAGCAAATGTTATTTTGTTGGTGTGTTGTGTAACAGATTAGAGGACGCAGAGAGAGAAAATCCTTTTCTCTCGATGTCTCCCCTCTCAATTAGGTGTGTGTGACATCTCTTTACTGGACTGTGGCTGATTATTCCTTTATAATCTTTTCTTCTTTTAACATTTTAGAGAGTGTGATATCTCATTACCAGGTCGCTCCTCTGCTGCTAGGTGGCTTTTTGAAATCTCAGGAGGTTTGTTATTTCAAACGCATGCTTCAGTGAAGCGCTGCACATTTCAGTTCCTGCTTTAAATTGTTTTCAAACCTTAATCTTTGTATCTGCACTTCACTGTTATCTTCCTTCTCGTGTAACTTTGTTGAGCTGTCGTACAATATTCAAACATGTATACTCTGAGAACGTTGCATCAGATGAATAACTGAACACGTTCAACACGGCTGAACTTTCAGCAGCCGTCTGCTCTTATCACAACCCTGGACCTCCCTGTGGCCTCTAAACAGAGATTTTAAACTGCTCTGCAATCAGGAGAGCACATTTCCAGAAAGTGATGAAGGTTGGAGTTAGTTGGAAGCAGCTGCTGTGCATTTTGGTTTGGACTTATCAAACCATTAAGTGCTCAGGGTGCTGTGCAGGTCAGCTTTGATGCAAAGCTTTCTCTTTCTGCATTAATATTTCTCTGTTGCAGTACGGGTTGTCCAGCTGCCCAGGCGCCTTTGGTAGTTTGGAGAAACCTCCTCAGCTGTAATGCTTGGCGAAGAGTCTCCGCCGCAGCAGCACATGCTGCATTTGTCTACCACATTTATCGGTGCCTCTTTGTTTTAGAGGTTCGATATTTTCCCGTCATTTTGTTGAAAGTTTCATCTGTCCAGTATCAAAAATATAAAAGCAAACATGTAAAGAATAGATTAAACAATGTGTTTGTGCTCTCTAAAATAAGCTGCAAATGTTATTTTTCCTGTATGCTACTCTGTCAGAGTGTAAGCTAACGTTAGCGGCTCTGGCCTGCTATTCGTTGGATTTGGGTTTTTTTTACGCTGCAGCAACTCAAGCCGAACTCAATATCTGAGACTGACCAAAAACATTCATTAGTCCTTGTTCAGAAAATGTTTTCTGTTGTAATATTTAGAGTGAAAATTACTTCTTTGTCTCACTTTACCAAATACACAACATAAGCATTCAAACAGGGTTTTATGTTTGAACGAAACCACAGTCCGATCTCTGATATACAATTCAGACACTGCTTTGACTTATTTCATTATAAAATACTTTATATTAACTTTATTGCAACAATACTTTGCTTAACTTTATTATAACTGTACATTATTTGACTTTATTGTAACTACAGTATTTTTTTTTTCGTTATTATAAAAGTACATGATTTAACTTTTATTATACCTGTAATTTCTTTGACTTTATTATAACTACTTTATTTGAATTTATGGTAACAGTAAGTAATTAACTTTATTGTAACAGTACTTTATTTGACTAAATTATAATGGTATGTTATTCAACTTTCAATAACAGTGCTTTATTTGACTTTATTGTAACAGTACTTTATTTAACTTTATAAACACAGTAATTTATTTACTTTATTATGACAGCACTTTAACTTTAAAACAGTACTTTAACTTTATTGTAACAGTACTTTATTTAACTGTATTACAATAGCTCATTATTCAGCTTCTAATAACAGTTTTATTTGACTTTATTATAACAGTAATTTAACTTTATTTAACTTGATTATAACAGTACTTTATTTGACTTTATTATAACAGTACGTTATTCAACTTTCGATAACAGTACTTTATTTGACTTTATTGTAACAGCACTTTATTTAACTGTATTACATTAGTACGTTATTCAGCTTCTAATAACAGTTTTATTTGACTTTGTTATAACAGTAAGTAATTTAACTTTATTGTAGTGGTACTTTATTTAACTGTATTACAATAGTACATTATTCAACTTATATAACTTATAATAATGCTACTTTATTTGATTTAATGGTAACAGTACTTAATTTATCTTTATAAACACTGTAATTTATTTACTTTATTATAACAGCACTTTATTTAACGTCATTGTAACAGTAGTTAATTTAGGACTTAAATATTTTAGTAGTTGACAGTAGTTTAGAAGAGATGTAAAACTATAAAGTTATATGTTATGGATCATTATATTACTTAAAAATATTGTGTTATTATATAACATATCTCCCAGCCCTACTTATAATATACTAGGACTGGCTGCAATACCAACACTTTACATGTATTTTACATTGACTGTGGTGGTCAGCTGTATAGCGGTTCTTTAAATGACAAGGAAACTACTCACAAACTCGACACAACTAAATTCTAAAACCTTACTGAGAACGTTGCCCCTTTTTTCCTGTGTAATTAGTACCACATTATGTAGTTATATACAGCAGTCTTCCTACTGCAGTATTGGGGAAACTACAGACCTGTAACATAAAGCTCATATAGAGTGAGCTGGCACTTAAACAGTACTGTGCGTCCATTCTGATGTTACAGTGTCTGTTTCACATACTTGTTCTCAGGCTCTGTCGGTAGCTTGTCCCCAGTCAGGATTCCCTCTAGCTGTTTTGGATGCTGCTGTTACAGAGTGTTTCATGTATTTGCTTTAATGTGTCTTCCAGGAGGGATTTGAAGCTTTGATCCTGCAGCAACACTGTGCTCTGGCTACCATTCGAAATTATTGCCCATCGACTGCCAAACGCAGGCAAAAATTGGCTTTGGCGAGGAAGTGAAATGGGGTCGGCGGCTGGTTGGGTGGTAATTTATTTGGGAATTACTGCCAGGCTGAAATCACTGCGTTTTATGTTCTCTGACCGGCTGAGATTATGTTGGAACAATAATATGACCCTTGTATGACCCACTAAAAGAATGTGATGTGAGGATGTAAGGAAATAAAAACCGAAATCATAAAAAACTGCGACAAATCTCAAAGTCTGGAGACAGTATTAACTGTGACGCTCGTTTTACACCACAATATTTCAGCGGAACAAACAATATACTGAGGATTTTTCTGTCTCTCTGCGAGGTGGCATGATGCAGTTTAATGGCCAGTAAAAAATATGTTTGGATGGTAAATTTCTCAGTTTACCTGTCACTGGCAGATGGGCTAGAGAGTAAATTTCGGCTCCCGGCTCCTGCTGTCAGGCATCATGCCCTGCAACAGGCATCTGAGCATTAGATGTCTGAAATTAGCATGATGAATGCAGCAGGACTATTCATCAGAGCAAGAGACTCTCTATCACAGTGTAATTACCACTCTGCCAATGTTTGCTCTGCTCACAAGTGAAAGGGAAAAATGGTGCAGATTCTCGACCTTGAACGCACCCTTCATGTTGTAAAATGTTTCTGTCATGTCCCTCTCTGTCTAACTTTAATATCTCAGTCCTAATCATGTTGTTTGGCTTGTTGGAGGCTGAAAATACTTTTGCGTTATGAGAACTGTTGACCATAGGTGAGGGTTGGGACGTAGATGGACCAGTAAATTGAGCTTTGCTCAGCTCCCTCTTCACCATGACGGTCCAGCGCAGCACCTGCATCACTGCAGAAGCTGCACCAAACTGCTGATCCATTCTACTATCACTTATGAACAAGACCCCCACAGATATTTGAACTCCCTTACTTGTTGCAGTAACTCTCCCCCAACCCGGAGGAGGCAATCCACCGTTATTCGACAGAGAACAATGGCCTCAGATTTGGAGGTGCTGACTGTCATCCCGACCGCTTCACACTCGGCTGCAAGCCGCCCCAGTGCATGCTGGAGGTCACGGTGTGATGAAGCAAACAGAACCACATCACCTGCAAAAAGCAGAGATGCAACCGAGGTCCCAAAACGTACTTACTTCCAAAGCATAGCTCGTTCTGACGGGAAACTGAACTTAAAGTAAAACCTATCCATGTTCTCTTCAAAGCCAGACTCCATTGACATAAACAGTAATTTTACCTCACTGAACATGAGAGCTGTCTGTCTACCACTGCCTCGATGAGTTGTGAGTGTGACTTTGGTGAATCCGAGCTAACCCTTTAAAACAGTAATTTAAAGACTTAGGACTGTGCATAAAAACTAGGGATGTCCCATCAAGTTTTTTGCCTCCAAGTCATTTAATATTTAGTATCTACCGATACCAAGTCCTGATCTCACACTACTCTTTTCCTAGATAATACAGCTGCACGATGCACACTTAAATTACCATAAAGCCCTGCATCCAAGCTATTCCTCAATGTTTAATGTTGATTTATTCATTTATTTTCAACAGTACAAAACATAAATTAACAAACCCTGTCTACCTTTTTGGCCTTGTCACTCTCTCAAGTGAATTTTTTTCTCAAGTGTTTGTTGATTCAGTGCAGCCTTGTCAGAGTTACCTGAGTGATCTGTCTCCCGTTGAGTGTTTATTTTCGTCACCTGTATATCTTTTTTGCGTGGATTAGGCTACATAAATTTGTTACTCCCATTGGCTTTTTGCTCGTGGGGCTTTTGTTGCACCTGCAGTGGTGTGGTGAGTGTGGTTGTTGTCAATTTTGCATTGCTGTCTGTCTCTCTTCTGAGTCTCTTCTGTCAATGACAGCAAAGCAACAGACTCTCACACTGGGCTGAAATGAAATGACCGCTTATAAACCTGTGTGACAGTTGATATTAAACAATCTGATCAGGCTCTATGTAGCTCACTATAGCTGATCCTGATCAGTTCAAAATGCCTTCATAGGCCCCAGTGCCAATCTTTGAGATGGGAGTGGGACATCCATAATCAACACCACGCCCAACACTTTTCTCTAAATGAGTTAAGTTCAATCTCCAATTAACATTCATATCATCCCACTCTTTATTGTAATACACAGTGTATTGCATTCCTACTGAGCTGTTCCAGATACTGTCAGTATGCAGCCTGGAGTGCAACTGGAAATTATATAAGGAGAAGCAGAAAAAGTCTGCTCTCTATACACTGAGCAGCTGTAGGAGGTGATAAATCATACTTCTACTTCCTGTTAACGACACTATAGCTTGTGCCACCATAAATAAACCAACAATCGCACACTGTACGCCTCCACCCACCACCTCAGGTTTCAGCACGATGGACCGAAGACACCTCGAGACTTCATTTTCACTTTACATTGACGCCTGACGAAAGCTGGAGAAATAATTGCATTTGTTTGTGAAGTACCCATCTGGTGAAACACAAAACATTTTTCAGAGGAAATACATCCTGACATTTGCGAGATACAAAAGGAAAGCTCGAGCAAAAATGATGAATGGCTTTGGCTTGTTGTTGCGTCGTACATAAGGTGTTGCTGGTAGCACCTGTATCCAAGGTGTACCTCAGCCTCAGCCAGCTGGAGAAACAGTTGAAATGCTCCGGCTCCTGTACAGTATATCACAGTAAAAGTGATTTATTATTCAACCCCGGGGGAGCAGAAAAATGGTTAGCATTTCCCCTGATGTGAAACAACATTAGAGGGTTGAGTTTTGTTCGGCTCACTACCACTTTCCACCGCTCGCTATTTTCCTCCAGCCCTAATCACATTCAGATCACACAGCTAGATCTTGATTTCATTGGTGCAGCTGGGAGCCTTTCCTCCTTCTTCCTCCTTCTTCCCCCTCACTCGACTGGCTATATGTTAAAATCTCAGCTTATAACCACATGGTAAAATCCTGTTAGTATTCATGTGGCGGCTGCCCTCTGACTTCTGCATTTGTCATTTAAAGGGATATAATTAGCTAATGGAGTGCGTCTGACTCAGGTCAGTTAGTCGGAGGCAGAGTTCTAGTCAAAAGATTCAACCAGCCCCTCAATTCCATTTAGCCTGAATATGATTTAACTCGATAGACGCTGGCTGCGGTTGCTTTTGCTTTTAAAGAGTCCCTTGAATAAATGAATGTCTGAGCACACAGTGGAGCAACTGCTATAAATGATACAATGAAGATGTAATCCGTGTTCAGACTTCTTTCCGCCAAAAGTTCTGTGCTCTGTATCTAATATTTATGCACAGTTTTTTCCACGGAAAATGCAAAACAAATCCTCACGGACACCCTGTTTTAATTGCAGCAGTGCTGGGTTTATTATTGTGTTACCCCCCCCACCTGTTGACCTAAATTTCATCTCTAGAGTCACCTGTGTTTCCTCGCAGTGCAGCTCCACAGACCATAATGCTTTGTACTTGTAAACAAAGTTACATAACATGTCAGGGCGTAACAGAGGGAGCCAAAATTCTGCAGAGCATTTTAAGAAGTAACTCTGAAGCTTGCTCGGTGAATAATTCAGAGCTGCTACCGTGAAGATGCATAAGCCGCTGCCCTCGTCTTACGTGTTTGCTGCCATGTTTCTCCGTGAAGGACAAGGGTACGCCGGCCACCCGGGGTTCACGGAGAGATCCCCCATGTCGGGGTTACACAGGCTTTTTGGCTGTAGAGCAAGCAGGCTTAATCTCTTTTGTTGGATGGCTGCCTTTTGAGGGTCAGTGGTCAAAGTCATGAAGGCTACTTCTACTGAGAGATGTGGGAAATGAGTGAGAAGTTTATAAAAATGTGTAAAAGAAAAGTTTCCTAAAGTCTGTTTGGCTGCTGCAGCTCTCTGAACTCTGTGGAATGTATTTATTAGGCTCGTCATGCATCATTTAATCCAATCCTTTCTTGTGGTATTTCATGGATGGGTTTATTTTTCAGGTGTTCACTTCTTGCGGGGTGTATTATGTATTCAGGTGGTTATTGTGAGTGAATTAGGAACTCATGTAAGAGATTTTATGAGATAGATGTCCAGGGTTTAAAGGTATTATCCTAAAGAATTCAGATAGACTTCAATTAAAACGACTATACATTGAATTGCTGGAAATAAGCCATAAATAGTTTCAAAAGAGGGTCTGAACTGAACTGAAGCCCACTGGCCACATACGGCGCCCTAATGTTTACCGTCAGATCTGCAGAGTATTACTGAACATAGAAAATTTGATCAGGAAAAGAAATGTTTTTCAATATGTAGAATATCTAACTTTTTTTCTTCCTATATTGAAGAAACCCCAAAAACAGTCCCCATAATTGTGCTCGTATAAGGCATAATGTTGGTGGGCTGTGTTCCAGTAATTGATTAACCCATATTTTTGCTCTTTGGCCAATGGTATGGGATAATTGAGGCTAAACAAATTCCTGTCTTAAATAAAAATCTATAAAATCTATAAATGGAATATAGTTTGTGCCATATTTAAATGCAAGAATGGGGACATTAATGTTTTGTATCTTTATTTTTGTTTGTTTATTTGTTTGTTGTTTTACATTATTTAGCAATGGGTTTTTTTCATGCTTTTAATGTATCGTTTTAATTTTTTATTAAAGTAATTTTATGATATTATTAAAGAATTGTTGACAGTGCTAGGGTAATTTGGTTTAATTTATTTTATTTTATTTTAATTCTGTCTCCTTAGGAAAATTCTGGCCCTATAATTTTATTTTATTTTATTTTATTTCATTTTATTATATTGTATTTTATTTTATTTTATTTTAATTCTGTCTCCTTAGAAAAATTCTGGCCCTAATTTAATTTAATTTAATTTAATTTCAATTTATTTTATTGTATTTCATTTTATTATATTGTATTTTATTTTATTTTAATTCTGTCTCCTTAGAAAAATTCTGGCCCTAATTTAATTTAATTTAATTTAATTTCAATTTATTTTATTGTATTTCATTTTATTATATTGTATTTTGTTTTATTTTAATTCTGTCTCCTTAGAAAAATTCTGGCCCTATAATTTAATTTAATTTTATTTTATTGTATTTCATTTTATTATATTGTATTTTATTTTATTTTATTTTATTTTATTTTAATTCTGTCTCCTTAGAAAAATTCTGGCCCTCATTTTATTTTATTTTATTTTATTTTTAATTCTGTCTCCTTAGAAAAATTCTAGCCCTTGCACAAATATAGTTGATGACCCATACGTTACATCCATCTATACTCTCTTCAAAGCAACCAGACTCCTTTGACAAAATAGTAATTTTACCTAGCAGAACATGGGAGCTATTTGTCTACAGCTGCCTCAATCGGTTAGTTTGTTTGTGTTGTTGTGTGATTCTTATGGGTCCTAACACACCCTTTAAAACACCAAAGTCACACAATAACACAAACTAACTAAGTGATCGAGGCAGCAGTAGACCAGCAGCTCCTGTGTTCAGCGATGTAAAATTACTGTTTTGTCAAAGGAGTCTGGTTGCTTTGAAGAGAGAGTAGATAGTGGTGTCAGTTCCCTGTCAAAGGTAATGTGGTGAAAATACTCTAAATATAGCGTACACTTAAACTAATATTGATGTTTTTAGGTGGCTAAAATTTGCTCTGCTGCTGCGCTGTCCACAGCAGTACATTGCTTAGCTTCGGTGTCAGTACTCCTGCCTGCTTCTCCAAACTGTGTACCTGCCTACACTGACTATGTATAAATACCTCATACAACCCCACAAATCCGTACAATCCCTTTAAGCATGGTAACTTAATGTCGCAGTGCTCACACACTCAGCTTGTTAGTCGACTTGAAGTGCTCAGGAAGAAGCCGGTCTCTTCCCAGAATGCCCCTGTGGCCTCGCTGTCTCCCTGCTCTCTGCCGGGCTGTCAGCCTTCCTCACATCAGCGGGGTGAGGCGGGCCGAGCTGAGAGGTCACGCCTGGACAATCTACTGTCTACATGTCTCGCTGGGCCGCCGCCTCCTTCTCTTAACTGTCAGGACATAGATTAAGAGGTGTGTGTGTTACTGCATAAGTGCACATGTGGGGGAAACAGGCTGACATGTAAACCAGTCCCAACGTTACATATCTCCACTGTAACCCGTGATTATGACTTCACATTGTATTTTTTCATAGAACAAGTGACATGAAGCCTCTCACTTCATTTTTTTTTTTTTTTTTAGACGTAAAGCTTCCTGACATGTCTCCAGAGTTTTCCTCAGTGAAGTGTCATTTTCTCAATAGTAGTGCAGTGATGTGTCTGTGGGCCATAACTACCAGTGAGGACGCAGAGGTTGTGTCCTCTGCAATTTGTTTGTCACGTCCACTTCCATTTTTCACACACAGCTGAGTTTGGGCTTGATTTTAGGAGGGGAGCCTGTACAGTAAGAGTGTGACAATATAGCATAAACTGCTCAGTGCTGGATATCCAGTTTAGTTTATGACCATTTTCAGTCGCTCAGTCGACCTCATTTATAACTGCCACTTCTCCCATGAGGATACAATTTGAATAAAAATTGGGCATTTTTGGTTTAACTTAGCTGCATGCATGCATCTCCTTTCACTAAACAGGTAGCACTGGAGGCTTGGTAATTCACACTCTATTTTGGACTTTTGTGGCTATGTAGTCATTATATATAATTTATATCATTTTTACAGCAAGAAACACGGCGCGTTAGTCAGAAATATAAACATTTTTTAGTATAAATGGTAGAAAAAAGCAGATTTTCCCCTGCTGTACGTTCAGAACCATGACCCCAAACTACAGAGAGCAACAGTGAATTTTAAATTTGATTTAAACCACCCACACATTCCCATATCGCCAATGAGCCTCAGGTCTCAAACTCTGGTTACCAGCGTTGCTTTTACAGAGCAACTTTACACCCCCTGAAAATCTTGTTTTGCTGACTGCTGTTTAAAATCTCAATTTGCTGCAGTATGTACAGTTGTAGTCATGGATGGATTACTGGCACATAACCAGGGGCCCTGAGTGTCAGAGGCCCGTAATATGTCACTCAAAGAGACATATATTGACCTGGAAGAGACTCAGAATGATGACAAAGAGACATAAAACTGCTACAAATATAGGTCGACTGATATAATAACAATAGTTTGGAGCAGGAAAAAGCTGATAGCCAATTAATCGACCGATAACACCTGAGTTCGTCAAACCTGCTTTCTGAAATGGACCCCAGGAGACCACACACACAGTTACTAAATAAATTGGATTTGTTTCTCACTCACCATTGATGTTATGGCGTTTGGTGCTTTAGCCTTTAACGAGTCGGCGTGCATGCTTTTTCTCCCAAAGATGCTTTGGTCCGGTGCTGTAATTGGCTCATCAGTGCGGCGGGACAAACTGGAACAAAGGCTATACATCATCAGATGATCTGAAATTGCTTTCAACTGGCCCAGATTGTGCGCTGGCACATGGGAGTGCTCAGACTTTTCTGTGGCTGCACAAGCCCCAAAGCACCCATGGAATCGGGACCTATAGCCTATTGGGGGAGCTTTAGGGGGATCAGATTGTGCAACTGATATTAACCAATGGATAATTACATGGCTGGATTGTTTGGAAGAGAGTAGGCTGATGCCAGTCTGGTGAGTAGAGCTAAAAAGTTTCTTATCCTTGTGTTGTGTAGGTCTAGAAAAAGCTTAAACGTGGCCTGCTCGTAAATTAACGGGACACAGATTCACTAGCAAGGACCATACCACAACAAGATGCCTTTTAACTGTTTAATTGTAATTCAGTAGGTGTTAGTTGATGAGTGATGGTGAATGGATGTAAGTAGGGGTGCAGGTGGAGGAAGGATGTCTTCAGTTGGGTTGGTCTGGGAGGATGAACGGGAGGTCGGGAAGAGGAAGACTCAGTGTGGGGGTTTCGTCTCAGGCATTTTTCCAAGCTGATTACAGGCTCCCCAGATGGTACCTAGAATGAGACATGGGAGAGGTATGCACCAGAGTGAATAAGGAGAGATTATGGAAGAAGGGAAGAGAGGATGAAGGAATGTTGGTAGGGATGAGGTAGGGAGGATGATGGATGAAGGGAAAAGGAGGGCGGGTTGAGAAATCTGAGACAAACAAAGCAGGATGGGTTGACCATGCCCTGCTCCCGAACCTAAATTAACAAGTTAACTTCATATAAAATCATTTTTATGTGGGACTTAATTCCCTGACTGCACTTGGACAATATAAGAACAGCATTAAAATTGTGGAAATCCAGCAAAGCTAATAATCACAGAACAGCTGGACAACTCTTGTGGGGAGAAACTGGCTGAAAACAGGTCTGTTATGACATGAACGCCACTCAACAGCCTTGTGGTAAAATCAGCTGTTCCCCAGGACGAAGTCACATTTCTATATCTGCAGAAAAATGTTGGGATAATTGCTTTCTGAGAAAATTATATCTGATGTTGGGTGAAAATGAGATTGAAAGTTTGCTCTGCTAGAGCGCACTGAGTACCTGCCCCTTCAGATCTCGAAGTAATTATGAGTTAATAGTCATTTGGATTATCAGAAATTAATTTCACATACATTGCAAGAGACTTGCTACTTAATTCTAGCGAAATTATACCGACCATGCTTGCATGTAGGGTACTGTGTGCAAAGCCTTATGGCCATACCCATGTGACAAGTGGAGGTTACAGCTATCGGCCACTATCAGAGCTCTGTTTCATCGTACACGATAGTTTATATAAAGCACTATTCACGCCGATTAATCTACCAAACCGTTCAATCGATGGACCTCTAGCTAATCTAGACAATGAAAATGGGTTAAACAACCACAAAGGGACACAAAATGACGACAGAAAGACGCAAAACCACCACAAAATCTGTGTCTTGCTCCTGTATAGTAGAGGTGGTGGGACCCTCTGGATATCTGTGCCTAGGGGGCCATTGTCCCTTAATCCGCCCATGGGTGTAGCTCACAGAAACACTGGCGTGATGTTAAGCTCTTTGGGTCGTTCAAGTCAAGTTACAAGACTTAATGAGCAAGTTAAATGTATGTTTCTTGTCGTTCAGGTCTCAGACCATTTTAATATCCCCGTCTTTGAACATCTCGCTGTCAAATCTGTGTTAACATTTTCAAGCTTTGTGGCTCTGCAACATCAGCCTGTTGCTGTCTTGTTCTGGGATTTTATCAGGTCAAAACTCGAGACTTTGAATGTGTTTGCTCTAGTTTTGGGTCAAGTGAAGTCACTGGGGAGTCGAGGCTAAAGTAAGTCAAGTCTCATAGCAGCCAGATGTGTCCAAATCAAGTCTGACGTTGTCATTTTTGTGAGGTTTGCAGCTCAGATGGTTCCACTCCTGACCCTGTTGTGTTCCCAAACAAAGTCAGTCAGTGTCAGAAACAAGAGCGGTTATCTCTTGTGATTGTTCTTCTGATCATGTCTGTACAAAGAGAAGACATTTTAGAGCCAGAGATGAGACGGAATTACTTAAAAGGAAGAGCTCAACAAATGCTTTTAGCCACATGGCAACGGATGAATAAACAAATCTAACGTGCCAGATAGTGCATTTATTCTCCCACTTAGATTCCCCACACTGACGGACAAATGTATCTTGCAGATTTACATTTATAAGTGCGCTGAATATTTTATACACAAGTTATATATCCAGACTCCTTGTATCCTAACAAGACCTCTCCCTCTTCCTCCGATGACATAAACGTTCTCTTTTATCGCTTTGCCTGCCCAATCTCTTAATTATCCTCTGTTGCCAAGGCAGCTTTTTTTTCTTTTACTCTTCAGACAAGTGATCCAACAGATAAGGCAGCTGAGGGATAAAAGATCGATTGGAGTGAAGCTGCTGCAGGGGCTGAATTAGAATTTGTCGCAGTCCCCCCCTCGCTTCCACTTCACAGCCGATCATCTGACACACCAACACACACATGCAGAGAGACAGACACGGAAAGAAAAAAAATGGAGAAACAATCAAGTTCAAGAAGAAGGGAAGGAGCTCATTTCCTTGACTCCCTCCCTGTGTGTGTGTGTGTGTGTGTGCGTTAGCAGTGAAGTGAGCGCTCGACATCGCTGATATGTTTCTACAGACTGGCGAGGGATCACTCTGTATTTCTGTGGCAGTAAATTAGACAGCTGCGGCGCGTCCAGCAGAGGTATTAATCAGGAATGGCCGCCCCTGTTGGCTTCACTGAGTCAGGATTGAGTCTCCTGAAGGGGATCAATTGAATCAGCCGTGACTCACGGGGTCTCACATTGCAGTGATCAGGGAGTCGTCGCAGCTTGACTTGTGGATTTAGAGAGGGAGCAGCAACAACTCCCCGGAGGGAAGCTGCAGGGATAGCTGAGAGAATTGAGGGCTTTGCAAAGAGATTCGAATTCGCTGTGAAGATTTTCATTTGGCTGGATTTTGAAATGTGCTCCGTTAAGCTCTGGTATTGATCTAAAAAGGAGAGGAGAAGGACAATGACAGTGAACAATGGCCTTTTTGAAAAGGCAGTCCTAGAATCAGTATGCTCCCAGCCACCTTTTACCTGAGGGATTATTTGAAGACGTGTTGTTGGGAAAGTGCAGTGTTTTTCAGTTTGCTGTTCACTTTGTTCATTCACCTTATGTACAGCACTGCATAGGTTACTGGTAGGTGACATTACGTAACACAGTTTGTGTCTTCGGGTTGTCAGGACAAAAAAACAAGCACAGCATTGCAGAGGAAGTCAATTGATGTTGTTGCAATGGAAATGGATTATCTGCCAGTGTCTGCGCCCAAGATTTAACTAGATTCAATATTTTACCCTCAACACCTCTAAAATATATGGCCGTATTATTGGTGCCAAGTTTTAGCACACAACGAGGACAATATTGGGACTCACAGGGGCACTGCTTTAATTGTACACATCAAGATCATTTTACTTGACATTGGCACGACATATCTTTGCCCTTTGAAAACAGTTGTATAATGTCTTTTCAGAGTTTGACAACCGGCTTCACATCTTCAACACAAAGGCTGCATTACAACCTGGAGGTGTGGAGTTTGAGAGATGTAGATGTTTGCCAGGCACAAAGGCTGAAGTAAAAGATGCCAAAGAGTTGCACTTAAGGAATTCTAAAGCTTGACACAGCAACTTCACTAACAAAGACCACGCCATTTGTATGATATAAAAGTAGTTTTATCTTTAATGGCTGGAGGATTCGGCAAAGAACAGATGAGGGTCAAGTAGAGGGATGAAAAGCGAGTGGATTGCGTGGAGATAAACAAGGCCAGACAGGTTTGTGGTGTGGCTGGAGCTTTGAGGAATCCTTGAGGTTGAGACTCAAGGTGAGGGCATATCATGATGTTGCCTGGGTCCAGACCTTTGAATCTGCCCACTCCACTAAGTCTGAGTTGACTGATTCGTCTGGCATTGTGACATGAAACAGTAGTTCCTCGGTTAGCATTAAAAACGTTGAACGAGCATCGTGGGAGGAACTTGGTTTGCCAGTTAGCACCATGGGCTGGACTAACGCCATTCTCAAACTGTGTGCAGAACCAATGAAGCGAAATAAAAACAATGGCGAGCGCTGTAGACAAGAGAGACAATGCTGTCAAGGTTGTTTTAAACTGACATGTCTTCTCAATGTCGCCCAACATCGTAGTTTGTTTTCACTCCACTCTTAAAACTCCGACAAACATGTTGGCATGACTATTTATCAGTGTGGACTGAAAATATATTGGATTCAGGCAGATTCGTTTGTCTCTAGTGATTAGTTACGGAAAATCGAATCCCCCTCACTCAAGGAAATCACTTAGAGTGGACGCAATGTCAGACTGAAGAAAGAAATGGGGTGCAACAAGTTGACTATTCTGTCCGATATCAGGCGAGTCCAGATGAGCTTCCTGCTTCATCTTCCTCTTCAGGCTTCAAATCCAGATCCGTCTTGTTGTAAGACAACGATGCACTAAGCGTACCAACTTATCGACTCAACATTGGCATCGACCAATATTTGTCTTGTTGACTTTTGAGAGAAAAAGGACGCAGTAAACTCACTAACATCACATCAGAGGACGTACCCTATTGTTGCCCTGGTATGCTCCATTACGAACAACTAATTCGTGTTAAAATCAGCAGGAGGAAAGCTAGTTAATGTTAGCTCTTCTTAGCCAGTGCACGCAACTAACAGCTAACAGCGGTTTCCTTGAGTAACATTATGATGCGTTTATCCTCTGTTCATTAAAAATCAGTATTAAGTGAAGGTAAATTATGGCGTCCTCATGATGTGTTCAACGTAATCTTGTAAAATGTAGTTTTCGTCTAGAAATTTGAGTCGATACAGTTGTTTGACAGAAAAACTGTTGATGGTAAATGGACTGCACTTGTATTGCCCCTTTCTAGTCTCCCGACCTCTTTACGTGCTTTTTACACTACTGAGTCACATTCACCCATTCCCACACACATTCACACACTGGTGGCCAAGGCTGTGCCACCTGTTACTCAGTAACCATTCACACACTCTCACACACCGATGGAACAGCCATTGGGAGCAATTTGGGGTTCAGTATCTTGCCCGAGGAGGATTGGGGGACGACCCACTCTTACTATTATTTCGCAAAAAGATGTTTTTAAAGATGTTTTTTATGTGAAAGGTTATATTAAATTTAGTGTATTTAGGGCTTAATTACTTTCAACAAGTTCAGGTATTTTTTTATTGTGTAAATTTCTTTGTTTCACCGGCACAAAAGGGGTAAGCAGCTGTATAAAAACATTCACTTCAGTGTCGGCTAAAGGCCAGATTGTGCTTTTAAACATCAGTATCGGTGTCAGCCCAGAATTTCAAAATCTGTGCATCCCTAAAACAGAGAAACAAGAGACAAAGGTGTGAGACCCACCTGTGTAGCACTGTGCAGATGGTTGAATAACTAAGAGAGAGGGAAGAGTGGTCTTGGTTCTGATATATAGAACCTATAGTGTGTAACTTCTGTCGCCTCCCAGCGGATAATGGGTTATTACAACTAATAAGCCGGCGGCACTTCCATGTACACAGAGTAACACTCGCCAGTCGCCACACACCGTACACAGAGTAACACTTGCCTTAGTGGTAGGATCCACTTCTGAACCGTGTCTCGGCCGCTTCTCCGCCATGTTGCTTTCTCTTTCTACCTGCGCTCTACCTCTTGCTATGACACTCTCCGCTCTTCCTCCCCCTCCCTTCTTGTTGTGAGGAAGCATTTCCTGTGCGCCAGCGCAGGAATGTCACCGGTCGACACGCATACTAAAAATGATATATGTTGAAAAATACCACGAGATGTTGTCATCTCCTCTAGTAGTGGCTTGGGTGAAACAGACATTTACAGACCTGTAGAAGATACGCACTATCGCTTTAAAAGTCAAAGTATCTTTGTAATTTCATCTGTGTTTGGACACTGTGTTAGGAATGTAATAATGTCATTGTAAATTGAAAATTGTGTCACCTTGATATCTGGGAATCTGTGGTGGGCAATTTTCACATTCTGGTTCTTATGAGTTTGAGACAGCTGCCTGTAGTTGAGATGTTAAGCTGCTGTGTGCCAATTTTAAGACCCAAAAGTAATAATCACCTCATTATTCATGTCATTAGTAAATATATCTTGATTATTTTCACACAAATGCCTTATTTGAGTGTACGCCATAATGAAGAGGTTTCTCTAGCTGTATGGGGCATTAGTAATTACAGTATGTACTGGTGTGTTGTGGGAACATAATGGTACACAGATTATGTTTTCTTCACCCTGACAATGTGTTTATTGACTGTAAACAGGAACAACATTCCACGCCAGTAATTTCGGTGACTGTATCTGCAATTGCTGCACACGGCACCTACACCATTGGCAAATTTAGGCTTTTATGACAACGGTGCTTACTCATTCATTCACAACTGCGACCTCCACACCCTCACTTTTTGCTGCACAGTGTGACACAATATCTCCAACCTTGTCACTGAATAGAATCAGTGTTTTGTAAATAAGGACATAATTATTCACTACCACCTTGCCTTCCAGTCTGCAATTAACCCAGGCTCGACCCCAGCGGCGGTGACTGCAGCTCGCCTGATAATCACGAGTGACAAATAATCGCAACAGCAGCCGCTGCGATGATGAGCGAGGCGGAGATGGGTTGATTATTGATCTTGTGCGGGGTTGTGATGGCAGAAATCGTTCAGCCCATCGAGCCAGAGTGGACACTGCCTGGAGGAAAACATGCATCGATCTCACTGTACCAACAACTGAGAAATATTATCTCTAAATCACAGCTTCTGACACAGAAACACTTTGGCTGAGATATCAGTCATTTACAGAGCTGTTTAAGTGCAGTTGATATAAACATATAGAGAAAGTTTTAAAGGAAGCTCGGAACAGTTTTCAGAAGTATAGTTTTGCACGTAGCTGACGGACACCACACTTAAATGAGCCTCAGTCTAATTCAATTACTCCATCAAAGCTGTCGTTTTTACCATGAGCCCTGGCGTAGGCTGTAATTTGATTCGAACTGTGCGCGGCTCTAACAAAAACATCTCTTACAGTTTTTCATCAGTGGTGCAATTAGAGCACAACATAAAGAGCCAGATTAAAAAGACGACGGCTCTCTCTCATGCTTTCATTACCCAGACATTTTAGAACAGTTTTGGCGAGAGATGCTGGCACAGCTGCAAGACTAAATCATGTTTAGCAGGAAGTTACTATATGGTGTGTAGAATGGCCGAAATTCCCCCTAATTAAGTAAGTGAGTCTCGCTGCCTCTTAGAGCTGCACACAATTCAATTAGTCCGGCTTTTAGCTGAGAGTTTCAGTGTCTTAAAATGCTGTTTCAAAGGGCTGTGGGAAACATACTGCACATAATACATAACATGCAGATAATACTCTCTAGAAATATTCTGATTAAGTCATTAATAAATGGCTGATACATATGCTGTGTCTCTGACCGCCTGGAAAACGCAAGGTCAAGCGCTGAGTGCTAGTCATGTGCCAGCTTTCAAAGGCGCAGAGGCACATTGCGCCTGACGTTGCTAAGCGACTATAACTTACCAGAAATCCCAAGTTCTTCCAAGCATTGTTTTGTATGTATGAGGGCCATTAAAATATGGGACAGGTCGTACAGCTCTGCAATAAAGTGATCAACTTCTCCTCCGTGGTTAATGTAGGCTGATATTTACAGAACAAAGGAAGGTATCTGCCGGTTGTGATTGGTTGTTCCTTCTCATATGATATGCATGTACGTACTGCTGCCTTCCAAAAGTTATTATCTCACAGTACATGCATCCTAAAAAATAGGTGTCTCTCTTGCTTTTTCGGAGCATGCCCTCCATGCGTCTACATTGACAATTTGTGGATGCAAAACACGGAGCATGTGAACAGCCTCTAAGATTGTAGTCATGCCATTTAAGCTGTACTTTGTATTATGTCAGTGTACTTGTATCAGGTAAGATCAGCATATGGTTTTTATGATAAAATATTTCCCATCATAAAGTTGGCAGCACAGCGGTGCAGTGGTTAACAGTGTCACCTCACAGCAAAAGGGTTCCTGGTTCATACCCAGGAGGGATCCCTTCTGTGTGGAGTTTGCATGTTCTCCCTGTGTCATTGTGGGTTTTCTCCAGGTACTCCGGCTTCTTCTGTGGCTCTAGATTGGCTGTAGGTATGAATGTGAGTGTGAATTGTTGTCTGTCTATGAGGAGTCAGCTTTCCCCGTGTCAGCGACGGGTTTCCTCCAGGTACTCCGGCTTCCTCCCACAGTCCAAAGACATGCAGGTTAATTGGTGACTCTAAATTGTTCGTAGTGTGAATGTGAGTGTGAATGGTTGTCCGTCTCTATGTGTCAGCTCTGTGATAGTCTGGTGACCTGTCCAGGGTGAACCCCGCCTCTCACCCAATGTGTGGGACTAAGGATTATCTTGTCTCGTCTCCTCTCGTCTCGTCTGACCTGGTCTGGGCTTGTTTCATCTATTCTTACTTTACCTTATCTTAAGTATTGTGTTGTCAGAAAACTTAAGCATTCCTTCAAATTAAAATCAACTCTTTAGAAGTATTTTCTAAAATCAGGTATAGGTGTAAGGATACGTCTGAATCGATATATCGGTTATCAACAAACAAGAATTATCGATACAAAGTGAAAACATTGATACACGTCGTAATCTTTAAGATAAACATTTACTTTGAAATTTCCATTTAACATCTGTGTCACAATATCCATAGCAGCGCACCTCCTTCCAAAACATTCAACCAGTACTACCCTTGTGCCCAAAGAACTGATATTATAATGTACCATGATGACATCATGACATGCCTTCCCTCCATGTCTCGACAGTACGTTGATTTTTATTGGACAAAGGTTGAGCATGTTTGTATTATTTTATTCTCCAACACTGGTGAACATCTGAAAAAAATGTCCTTACATATTGTTTCGGTGTGGGGTTATTTCAGTCTGTAATTGCATCCTTGGAGTGTTATATTCTTCTAACAGGTGAAGATATCTCCTCTGCGGAGACAGTAGAATACTTCAACCTCTTTCCAATTAAAATTAAAATGTTTCAAGGACTGTCCAAAATGTGGTTTCATTTGTCTTGACATTCGTGCACCGACATGCTTTACTATCCTTTTTCTTTAGCCACTTTCCCCCCAGAAAATGTAGTTTTTAAGGACACTGTTCGACAGAAATGACTCGATGAGATGGAGGTTGTTTCCAGGAAGTGTGACCTCAGCACATATGATCACCTAATAGAGTGGTTGTGTCTGCTGAGCAGTGGCAGAGGTGAAAGCATGATCTTTTTAATCCTGACCTGCCCTGGCATCAGTGGCTCCTGTCAGCCAGACTTATGGTCCAGGTTTATGGGGGTATCCCTGCACCTTGGCTGGCCACCCCACCACCCTCCCCTCCTCTTCCCTTCCCTCCTGTCTGTATGCCTTAGATCAGCCTAGGTCTTTATGTGCTGTCTCTACCCTGTCTACCTCCCTTAATCTCAAAGCAGCTATTAACAGGGGCAACTCTGGCTCCAGCCTTGCATGGCAACACTTCTGTCTAATCCTGCTGCTGCTGTTTGGAGGGGTGAGGCTGACTGCTGATGCACCACTCGAGGAGAAGGTGGGAGGGAGAAACGGTCACTGAGTTTTCTGTAAAGCAGGAGATCTGCTTTTAATGAAAAGCACACTTAAGATCTGCACTTAATGCTATTAACCAACAAATCCCTGCTTCTGAGTTTGCGAATTATAGAGCATAGGGATGAAATAATAGCAACACACTGCTTAAAAGTTTCTTCTTCGTGCTCCCTGAATGCAGAACAAACGATGATGTCAGTCTGTACAAACCAGATCTTCTGCATTATTGACGCCTTTTGCTGCAAAAGCTTTTTTTTTTTTGGTTTCTTGCTCTTGGTCAGAAGAAACTTAAATCTAAGCCTTCAAATGTCAAAACAATTTGAACAAAATGAAAACATTTGAAAACAAAATTTTTGGCTGAATTTGGGAGCTCGCTGTGCATCTGGTCACTGTGTGAGTCTGTGTGCATGTACTGCATAGCGGGATGAGAAAAGCCCCCCTAATCGGATTATTATACAAAAGCACGCTGGTGGAAACAGAGCTCGGTAATTAGCAGAATTTGAGCAGAATTCAATGGTCTATTAAATATCCTCGTCAGTCTCTCTGTTGTATCTCTGTGTGCCATCCAGAGATAGCTGAAAGCAAATGGCACAAAATGGTTAGTTAGCAAGCCAGAAAGTGTATTTCATTTGTTTTAGGGCTGCAGCTAACAATTATTGTCAATTGCAGTGGCATCCCGATTCATGTGATGAGAGCTTAACGTGCCTCACTAAAGAGAAAACATGCAAACACACAACAGACAACAGGAGTAAACACAGAAGCACTGCAGGCTGCACACAAAAGAAGTTTTGCAGGAGACATTAAAAACTGATGAGGCTCCAAGTGGCCGCCATGACTGTGGCTGATGGAGTTACTTACTCCATGACTAAGTGTGATACAGGCTGTTCAAGCTTGTACACAAGGGGTGTCAAACATACGGCCGCACTGCCTTTTTTTTTTTTTTTTTAAATGAATGCAGCTAGTGAAAAAAAAAAGCTTGCTGTGCCTTTTTATTGTTGCCGGGCAACCACAGACTTGCCTCCTTATTCTAACCTTCCCGTGTGATCAAACTACTGTTTTTTTTTAATTCATTTGACAGTAATCAGTATCTAGTTCCTAAAATGTTGAGGCAGAGGGTGCTGTCTGTAGCTCTGGTTGAGGGTGAGAGGCTGTCAGCAGATAAACAGAGATCTGTGTGGGTACATGAGACCCTAAAAAAGAGGCTGGATCATGGGGAGTACCACCAGTTGGTCCAGGAGCTTCTCCTCCATGATGGCTGTTTCCAGGCATATTTTAAGATGACTCAGGGACAGTTTGACAACCTGCTGTCTATCGTTTGGCCGTATAGCTCTGGGTATCCAGCAGCAGCTACCACCAGTTTCTCCTCCATTGTTTACCAACTGTAAACTTGTTGTTGTGACCACCACAGAAGGCCCGCCTCTTAAATCATCTGATTGGACAATGGGAAAAAAGATGACAAAAAAAGAGATGACATGGGGCGTTTCTCCACTCTTGAGTAATGCCAGGTGCTTAGAGTGCAGAAATACGAGGTGCGTCACAACGCAAAAACAGTGAGCAAAAAGCTTCATTCTCACTAAACACAATTACAAAAAGCCGCATCCAGCTGCTAAAACGCTTTCTGTGTGATTGGGAACCAGGAGGTTTCAGAAGCAGTTTAAACAGTGAGCAGATACTTCATGTAAAATGCTGCTACAGAGGTTTTTCCACCCTTACCAAAACACGTTCTCCAAAAAATAATACTTACCGTGATCATATTTAAAAAATATTGAACATTGTGCAAAATATTGTCAACCAGCAGCTTCAGTACAAAACAATCTGTATCAGACTTCTTAAAACAATATGGAAGGAGCCTTAGCTTCTTTGCAGCAACATTGATATTTGAGGCATTGTCTACTGTCATGGCTACATGGAGAGATATGGGTACAAGCTGTGACTTGACTAGTTGATGGAAGATTTACAACCATGAGGCGGCAATTCTAGCTTTAAATGCTGCACTTGGGTGTTTAGTTGGTGAAGATGTTCTCCTCTCTTGCTCTTTTGTCTCTGTCTATTTGCATGTCTTTCCTCAAGTTGCAGTGTGTTTAGTGTTGACCTCTCGGGGCAGTAGAGTAGTTGAGTCATCAAAATATAAATATAACAGTAGTAGAGAAGCAAATTTGAAATTTTAGATACTGAGATGTGGAAAAAGTATGGTAATAAATTTAGACATCAAAGTGTGGTCTTGGTCTCTATGCATTTTTGACTATATTAATAATAATAACATGGTTTCGATGCCAATGGTAATTCCAAATTTAGCAAAGATACTGCATTTGGTATGAAAGACATCTCTATATGTGCAGTTGGTATATTTCACACCATGAACACTGCAGTTATCCATGAATGTATACAGGATATGTCAGAGGAGAAGTATGTGAGGGGGCGCAAGGGACTGGAACGTCAGAGTATTTGTTTATTCGAACGATGGCCCTGAAGAAGAAGTCGTTCTTGATTCCGGATGTTTGAGTGAAGGTAGAGTGAAGATGTTTCTGTGTCTCCTGCCGGAAGGTGGGAGATTAAGGAGATGATTGCTGGGTGAGTCAGATCCTCGATGGCATTTGTAGTTAAGAAACATGAGTTGCAGATGACCTCAGTTTCAGGCAAGTGTGTTCCAATCGTGTCTTGAGCACTTCTGATTCATTTCCCATGTGCCTTCTTGCTGAATATTCGAGAAAAAGTAAAGGCCTCATCGAATTGCTATTTTTGTCTGATCACCAGGCCAGAAGGCAAGGCAGATCCTTATATTTAAAGGATCAGTGTGTAATATTTAGGGGGATTTACTGGCATCTAGTGGTGAGGATTGTAGATTGCAACAAGCTGAAACCGATTAAGGTTACTTCAGTGTTTTTTATTCAGGGATCTCATTTACAAAACAGTGTGTAGGATCCACACTAAAAAGGTACGTACAGATAATTTCTACAATCAGGCTTCCACCTCACCATCTGCGTCGCCAATTTCCCATCTCCAAATGTTCGTAAGCATGGGTCTCTCCCACCAAGTCTGCGCTTATAGATCACAACGTTTGCGTGGGAATTGGCGTATGCCTCTTTCAGGCCTCGTTCTGTGTGTATGCAATGTTTATAAATGAGACCCCAGGTGATTTAAGTTGGTAAAAACACTGGATGAAGCAGTTTCTCATTAAAAAAAATCAGTGTTTTTCCGATGCTTTTGTTGCGGAGGGGCTTCTAACTATGGTGGCCGATGCAAACATGCAACTGGCCCTATCTAGAGCTTTGGTTTGTCGTATCGTCACACAGTGCCAAGATTATGAATATGACAAATACAAATTAAACTCAAGGTAACCTACTAGAATAATATAATCAGTTGTTTTTTCAGTCCACCAAATATAGTTTATAGTTTATTTTTAGCACAATTAAAACACAAAAACGGCAAGAAAATGCATAATGAAATACAGTACAGAGAGAGGCAAAGGTCCAGTGGGCTCATTTGAAGCCTCCACCTAATAAAGTTTTCACAAAGTTATAAAGAACTCAAAAGTACAAAAAGATAATGAGCAATACGTAAAAAAATACAAGTGATAACAAACTACTAACAGCAAAATATTTTTGATTGCAACAGAAGCAATAAGAATATCCATTTAAGAGCAGTAAATGTGAGTACATGTTGCTGCTGCAAAAAGGTAATATTTTGCATATTAATGTAATGTATAATAAAATTTACCACAATACACATATTGAAAATCGCAATAATACTGTATCGTGACTTAAGTATTGTGAAAATATCGTATCGTGGATCCTCTGGTGATTCCTGCCACTACGGAGTGACATGGCGGACTCCACAAATGAGGACCTGCTCCCTAGATATAAACATCTCATTCTAAGGTAACGAAAACACAACAGTTCTTATTTTCAGGTGAATATACACTAAAGAAATCATTATAATATATCCAGTCTCTGTCCATATATCTCCCTAAATCCTACACTGGTCCTTTAAAAGCCGTAACAGGCCAGTCTTTGGCATTTCTACTTAATTTGCTTAACAAATGACTTCAGTCTCAATTAATTAGTTGTTGTCTCAGCACCACTTGATTTGGACTATAGTTTGTTTGTGACTTTAAACATGTTGCTTTACTGCCGGTCTCTTGGTGCCAGTGTGTGGCCACCAGATAATACACAGAGCCAATTTTAATCAGCGGGCTTCCCAGAACAACACTCGATGTGTTAAATTGCTCTCTCCTGAAAAATTAAAAATCAGCAGGATGTCATTGCGAGGCGCCGAGATACAGGCCTGTCTCATTTTCTTCCCTCAAGTGTAACACATATACCGCACTCATTCCTATGGATCTGTTACCACACTGTTATTCTACGCCTGTCACCCCAACTGTTAATTATTCATAGTTAATAACCACCTGCATCGGCTTAATTTTGGCCCTGACATTTCATTAGCTAATATCAGATGCCTTCATTAGTTTTGTGGAATCACAATTCAGGATATTAAGTTGGATGACATTCACTCTCACACCGAAATTTATCTGATGAATCCTGCAAATTGTAAATCATGTATTAATTCACCCGCTGGAGGTGTAATCCAGGTACATGTTTTATTGCTGGGAACATACTTAGTCTCTGTGGGGTGATTTTTGTTTTTTGATAGCATGACTGATAACGTCAGGGGTGATTTTGTGGATCTGCTGAGGGCTGTTTTAAAGCCCATCGACTGTTCATCATCTGGAAGCCAGATGTAGTGAAGTGCCCCGAGGAGGAGACAAAGAAATAAAGTATAACTTAGTGTTGGAAATCCACGGCATCTGTTAGTTGATCCTTTGCACCAAGTTAGACTCCAACTTTACAGCCCTCCTCCAGTTTATTTTGGCATTTTTATATTTCATAATTTTCTGAGTCATGTCCTGGCAATGTTGTGTAGCCACACTGTTCACCAAATATTTTTTGCTAATTTTGGACTCTAAGTTGATAAAAAGAAGGTTGTTGCTAAAACAGGAAGATGACGTATGACTATAGTGGAATCTTAAAGTCATACATCATCCAAGCGATATCATGCATGTAGTTGTAATCTAGCCAGTCAACTTACCTTGTATTTGACCATATTTGTGGCATGATAGCCGTGGTTATCTCTCTGTGTAGATGTGTCCACCTTAGTTTAGTGTGTGTTCATTTTCGTAATGGCATTTGTAGCCTATGTGCAGTGAACCACTGCAATAAATGTAGTTAATTGCACTAAATCCAACCAGCAAAAATAGCACTCTCAGTGGCTCTCTTCTTTACCAACTCTCGGCCACAGCGCACCAAGGTCCACCATCTGAAAAGCAGTTTGGGACGTGTTGAAAGTTTGCACCATTCACCAGTACGTGGCCCTTAACAGATGCTGGGAAGATGTCCTGTTAGAATAACAAAAAATAAAAAAGAACCACAGTGCTAGTCGAGGTAGTGTCAGTGCTGAGCTGAGGCAAAAGTGGCTGATCCTCCTCCAAAACGTCCGGTAACTCCGTTTCAAAAAGTGGACCTCTGCAACATAGCAGTCCTCCCTGCGCCACACTGTGGCCAGCGTGTGGTGATGTGGCTTGCTGGTGCTGCAGCAGCTACACGGTGCCTTGTCAATACGCAAACGACAGCTAAAGAGGGAGGAGATGGTAGAAACGAGAGCGAGTGAAAGAGACAGTGGTCGATTGGTCAAACACACCAGACTTTCATTCAGGAGACTGGTGTTTGTGTCCCGTGTTAAACCAAAAGTCAACTTGACGTGAAGTTACATACTCATTAAGTTACTCTAACAAATATAGTTATTTTAACCCGAGCCATGACTGTTTTTCTAAACCTAACCAAGTAGTTTAGTCAACCAGCCAGAACTAAAGGGGGCAGAGACTGTAGTGACGCCGCAGCAGCTAGGAGTATGTTGGAAGCTATGGCGGAAAATTCTAAGAAGCATCCAAAAAGAATTCTTGAGCGGATGCTAAAAAAAAAGAAATCCAGCGTTCAGAGGAAGGATTAGAGTAAAAAAAAAAGACTGCAAGAGAGCACTCCTGGGGGTGGTGGAGATACGGTGAGCTCAGCTGCAGGCATACGTCAGAAGCACGCGTCAACAGTGTTTGTGTCATTGTGGAACTCACAAATGTATTGTCACAGTTGTGGCGTTGGTATTATTTTATGTATGTAGTAGTGCCGGGGTTTCCAGCTACATTATTACGGTTTCTCACACCACAAGAGGGAGTTTGCAGCGTGAGCGCTAGTTGTAGAAATGGCTGCGTAAGGCCTCTGAGAACAGCCTGCTAAATGAACACAGCTAACATCTCACATCTCTGCTTTACCTGTACGAAACAGGTTACAAGTGTGTGTTAGCATGTAGCACTTAGCACCTCCCTGCACCAGTTTTGATAGCTCCCACATGGACTTGATACCAACAAGCTAAACTCCTCTGTGGTGGACAGTGTCTCTTCCTCATCTCTGTTCAGTAGGTAGCAGTCAGTATCAACCATTCCAGCTAAACAAACACCTTCATTGGTGTGTGTGTATCAGGTCAATCTGCACGAGTCCCGTGGAGTTGCTGCTGCAGATTTCTCCCTGCGTTTTCCTTTCATGCACACAACAATCCACTCTGAAGTGTTTGAAAAGGAGGAGGTGGGGAAGGAAGCGTGCCTCTGATTAAAGTAAGCTCCCTCTGAGTTGTGACCCAGCCTGACCATGGCAGCACTCCAGATCTGCTGATGAGGACGCTTCAGCGAGGCAGGCAGTCTCTCTCTCTTTCTGTGGGCCGACGTGGGGGTTTTCTGTCGGAGGCGTAGCTCCTCTGTCTATAAACATTCTCCCCGTCAAGTGCCGGCCTCTAATTCACCTGGCAGCTCACTCAGCATTATATAAGACATCCCAGTGTTTTTACAGTAAGAGTGAAAGCTGTAACCCAGCGTGGCCTCCTCTTATGAATCAAGCTGCAAAGGGAAAAAGCACAGGACGTTATATCGAGGACTGAAATCATTATTCTCTGTGTAAACTAACAGATACATCTCTTTAACCACAACACACAAAGGCGGACTACATTTGCCTTTGCTTGAATGGGAAAAATATATTTCTTCTAATTAGGAAATGAATTAATACATGATTCCAGATTGTCCTGTAATGTAATAACACGCATCACTACCTGCCAAATACTTTGCACAGACTAATTTAGATTTGGCATGCGGGGACCGTACTCAATTTTAAGATGAAAAGTTTAGAAATTCCCCGGCTGCGGTTTGAAAACTTTAATCAAGCTCCAAGGTTAAAATCCTGCTGTGCTTTTAATTTCCCCGCGCCACAAACGGGTTTATGGTCTCTGCGGCTCCTAACCTGTAACCTAAGAGGATATTTAGGAAAGTATAGTATGTTACAGGATCTGGATCTGTCACTTAGCATTAGCTCAGAGGCAAAAGAAAAACAATCAGGGCTGATTAGTTTGCTGGAGAAAGCCCAGAAACAGATGGAGGTCTGTGGCAACTTGTGATGTAATAACTGCTGAAGCTAAAAAAAGGCTTTTCTGTTGTTGTTATTGAATAATTTAAAACGGATAGATAAAAATTCCCAGCATATTCTTGAAGAGGCGTCCTTTGCAGGATTACGAGAAGCAATTTCCAAGTGATTGACCTGCATTTGACCTCCCTGCCTTCTCTGATATGATAATGTTCACCACATGTCCACCATGTGTTATCCCGTATACTGTATATGTACCGTGGTGCTTGTCAAACCGCATTGGATTCACTGTATCAGTGTCTGTGTGTGTGTGTGTGTGTGTTGATATGAAGTCGCCATTTTGATCCGCTCTTATCTATTTGGACAGGATGGCACTCAGATCAGAGGTGGGAGATAACAAAAGACTTTCTAAGGAAGACATCCAGTCTGTGATCAGACACTTTTTTGGCACGCTGAGCATGCTGGGATGGAGCGGAGGGAGTGGCACGGGGCCGCTCCAGCTGGAGACCAGCCAGTTTTATAATGTGTATGTTTTAAGGGTTTAGTTCAGAGCAGTGCAGATGTTGCTGCTGGTCATTTGGAAACTCTTTCTTTTGTATTTGGAGAGATATTTGATTGGCTGATTTGGCTCTGTGATGAACTAGAGGTTTTTATACTACAAGGGTTCTTCCAAGGGCGTGTGTCTTCAGCTGTGTTGTGCCAAGCCAAGTCGTGATGACATATGTTTCTAATGCCAAGTCGTGACAGTCTCCTTCTCTTAGCTGTGTCTTCATGTGTCTGTGCTGAAGACATGAGACCATTTAACACAGAGATTTGGCAATACTGTGGCAACAATGACGCCTTTTCGTTTTTTTTCATAAAACTAAACAGCTCTGACATAATGCGGATGTTCCAAAACAAAAACAGGTGTGATGTGTAACTCAACAACGTCGGCCTCTAGGCAATGAACGTTAACATTGGCATAACATGGCAATAACAATCATTTACTGCTAGTGTTATATGGTAGTTTGATCTCAGCCTCTGCTTGGAGAGTACAGAGCGCCCGGACCCCCCAGTTCGTGTTTGTTGGCTTAGGGGTTAAGCTGTGTAAAGAAGTGGACATATCCATCATGATGTCACCCATTAGTTTGTGGACTGGATCTTGAAGCCTTGAGTTTGACATTTTGGCTGTTGCCATGTTGTTTTAAGTGACCATATTTGGACGAGATGCTGCAGCTGTGGAGGATATGTGTTGTTAAGCGGGATTTATACTTGTCAGCTCTATGGAGACGCACATGGCCTATGCTGCTGTGAGCATTTATACTTGTGCGGTGGTGTGTCTGTGTCACTCTGCAACTACACCTCCAAAACACTATTTGGCGGTGGGGTTTCTGTGAAGTGCTGTAAAGTTAAGTTGATTCAAAACACACATTAAACACACATTAAACATGGCTTAATAGAGACAATTTCAAACACAAGCACACAAATCAGCTTCACTATAACTCGCAGCATTCACAGACAAACACTTGTCTTTATCTGGACACATTTTCCCCACAAATACAACATGCTAATGTTTTTAGCACAAACCTATGGCATTTTACATTGTATAAATTAGCCTAGCAGCTAGCAGACTTTTCCTCTACTCATATAAAACCAGGGACAACAGCAACATTTAACAAAGTTAGTAATGTTACAAAATTCAGCTTCATTACAACTCACAAGGTTCACTGACAAAACAACTGTCTTATACTAAACACGTTTTCCAAACAAATACAACATGCTAACATTATTAGCACAAGCCTATGGCATTTTACATTGTATGAATTAGCCTAGCGACGAGCAGAGATTTCCTCTGCTCATATGAAGCCAGGATAAATCACACACAAGACTTAAAATGGAATATTTGTGGAGGTTTTATTGTCTTCACAGTTTATTGTTTCTTATCTATGAAATTAAAGTAAATAAAAGCTTTGTTTCCACTGAGGGAAATGGTGTCATCTTCCAAAAGTAGACAGGAGGTCTATGTCAACACAGAGCTTATGCCATAGGTACGGTGTCGGTAGCTAAGCCCTGAAGCAAAGTCTGCTATATCCTCTGTTTTACTATAAATTGGACAATAATTTCTAAAATGAACATCATGCTGTATTGAAGAAGACTTGCAACTAACGATTGAAATCATAAACTCATTAAGAACATTTTTACTTCAGTAATAAATCAAGTGCAAAGTAGTTTGAAGAGAAGTTTAGTTTCAGGTGATTATACACTAATGAAAACCTATTTATGAATATTCAGTTACCACCAGTAGATCCCTTTAAATCCTACGCACTGATCCTTTAAGCTTCAGTTAAATAGAAATAATTATCAGAACTTCTAACTTTATGGTTCAACAGAACCCAACTTCTCTGTCCCCTACATGGGGAAAGAAGAAGTTGACGCCATTAGTAACTATAAAAAAACAGTGTCTGAATCCACTCAACTTTGACATCCTCTGAAATGCTCGCTCTGTATTTGAACTTAGATGAAATAACATCTGTTTGAAAAGCTTCTGTCAGAGGTGCTTTTCTGATGTGTTCATTATTACTCCTGAAGGTTTTTACAGCGATGAGGCCAGAATGATTATATTTCACATTACCTCTGTTTAATGATTCATTCCACAAAGTCTTTTTCACGTATATTCACTGGGTTATATTCATACTGGCGGGTTTTTCTCTCACCATAAAGGGGCAGGTTTGGCTCCAGAATCACTGGAGCGGCGATTAAAAGTTAGAAAGGATTCTACTTGTCATTCTTTAAATCACACGAGCTCAGAATTAGTCTCTTTCCACTTTGCAGGGTGCAAGTTGAGCTGGCTCGATTCCCAACTGCATGAGGATTTTTCTCACTTTGCTTCCGTCCTCCTCTGACCGCAGTGAGGAGATATTTAATTACTCTGGGCAATTTAATCAAGTACGTGGTAATCTGGATTGATTTTGACTTTAACCTTAATTAATCTGGCTTGTTGTATGACTCTTTCACCACAATGAATTCTTGAAGGTCTCTATTTGCTCAGTTGCACTTTGCCTGACCGTCATATGACATTAATACATTAGCTTTATTAATACGTGAGGAAACATACACATCACCATGACATAATATTAATGCCTCACATGCAGGTGAAGCATTTTTATGCCTCAGCTTCAGTGATAGCCATGGCTGGAGGCGTTGTTTTTGGGTTTCCGTCCATACATACATCTGCCTATTTGTCCTATTCTCGTGAACAAGATATCTCAAGAACGCCTTTAAGGGAATTTCTTGACATCTGGCAAAAACTTTTCTCTTGATGAACTGATTAGGTTTCGGTGGTCAAGGTCAAGGTCACTGTAACTTTGCATCCGTGTCATTCTCGTGAGCGCGATATCTCAAGAACTTGAAATTTTGGCACAAACGTCCACTTTGAGTCAAGGATGAACCAATTAGAATGTGGTGATCAAAGGTCAGGGTTGCTCTGACCTTGTTTGTCGCATTCTCATGAATGCAGTATCTCATAAACACCTTTAGGGAATTTATTCAGATTTGGCACAAATGTCCACTTGAACTTAACAATGAACTGATCAGTTTTTTGGTGGTCACAGGTCAAGGTCAGTGTGATCTTATATGTCTCATTCTTGTTAACAAGATATTTCAAGAAAGACTTGACAGAATTTTTCAAATTTGGCACAGATGTCCACTAAGACTCAAGGATTAACTGATAAAATTTTGATGGTCAAAGGTTAAGGTCACTGTGACCTTGCATCCGTCTCATTTTCGTGAACACGATATCTCAAGAACACAGTGAGGGATGAAGGAGATATCTTAAGGAAGGCTTGGGGGACTTTTGGGGGAATTTAGTATAAACATACAGTTAAGATCAATGATGAACTGATCAGAATATGGTGATCAAAGTTCAGGGTCACTCTGACCTTGTCTGCTGCATTCTCCTGAGTGTAGTATCTCAAGAACATCTTGAAGGAGTTTCTTCCTGGCACTTGGACTTAACATTGAACTGATTAGATTTTGGTGGTCAAAGGTCAAGGTCACTTTGAATGAAAGTGTTGCACCGCATCTGTGCTGCGTCAGTGCCATGTCCGTGCCCAGGGGCAGAAGCTTGGTTTGGAGAGGCCTTTTTTTCGATCGCACGACGGACGCAAGTGGAACCGTAATTTTAACACGAACAGCCACTGACATACAGTACGTAACTGCAGGAGTGATTAGGCTTATTGTTTCTGTGTGACTGGAGTTGGAACATCAACATATGACATCTTAATATAATTCTGTGCAAAGACCTATTGCCAACCCAGTCCTGCACACTGCACCGGTACCTGGCACTGTTTTTTGGTGGTTCCTGCTCCTCTTCCTCCTTCTCCTCTTCCATCTCCTCCTCCTCCTTCTCCTGTCCCTCCTCATCTGTCTCTTCCTCCTTCTCACTCCTATGACTGGCATTATCCTGTCCCTCTGCATCAACTCCATGACTGACACTGGCCTTGTCAGCTAATAATAACAATAACAGCAACAATGATAAACGTTATAGCACTTTTGCAAAGAATTCACAGTGTAAGAACACAAATACAATATAAAAATCAACATAACAAAAGCGCCACACACACACACACACACACACACACACACACACACACACACTGTAAATGAGTTACTCACTTTAATGTATTTTTCTTGAGCTGGTAAAAATGGCTATATATTAATGTAGAAACAGAACAGGAAAACAGGATGTAGCCTATAGCCTATATATTCAAATATTATCTTTTTAACTTTGAACACAGACTCTCTCCTGAAATATGTTTTCTTTTGCAATAAAGAAATTTGTGCATTTTTCTGGTCAGCCAGTATGGATTTTATTTTTAATTGATAAAGCAGATTAATGATTTATGCACGTATGGTGTAACATTGCTGATAGGCTACCGTCAATATTCTGTGTGCCCTGAACACATCCAAAAACACAAACTAGAGTTCTCAACGGGCCTGAAAATTACAACCCGACCTGGCCCGCGGATTTTTAAGCTCAGACCTGACGCAGCTCGACACACCAGCATTAATTGTAGGGTTGGGAACGATTAACCGATACAACCGGATATCCGGTTTGACAAGCGAGAGATACGGCTACGTCGGTAGCAGCCTCCTCAATCGATACGAATCAGCCATGAATCCTTAGATGAATCGATTGTAGAGTCATGGATTCGGGTATCGCAAGACTAGCAATCGGTTGACTGACTTTAACAGTTTGCATCTCGAAAACAACACAAGAGCCGGCGACATGCTCGTAGCAGGCATTACTGACAACGATAATGGATGTAAACATCAACGCCAGCTTGACCGGTGGAGATGAGGAACAGAAGCTAATGCTGGTTGGATAAACCAGGGAGCAGCCAAGCCGCAGCAGAAACTAAAGGCAAATCCTGCCAGTTGTGGGTTGAACGCGGGGTCACAGACACAGACAAAAATACGTATTCCTGTCAAATACGGCGGTGCATGATAACGGCTTACCGGCGACCGACAAGCCCGGCTCCAGGTCCAAGAAGTCTTCGTCGGTGTCATGACTGCCCAGAAATACCTGAACAGCCGAGCTGTGGCAGCACCAGCACACAGGTATGTGACGTGTCAGAGGAGAAACGAGCAGTTCACATTTCCACAAACCTCACCGCGCTTTAGGGACTGTTCTTTACTTGTCAGGGGAGGAGGGTGGCTGGTTGATTTTGATTTTATTTATTTATTTTATTTTGATCCCCCCTATGTTAATCACTTATTGATGCTGTTTTTGAAGTATGGATAAGCCAATAAGTAATTTATTCCATTGAAATATCATTGATGTATTATAGAAAAGTGATTTATCTTTTTATAAATGACAGAGTGTAGCAAACACAGAGAAATAGTCTGACATGCTGTCAGTGATAAGCTGCTAGTCATCACAGTCCATGATATCAACTAATAACAGGAGATGTCAGATTCTGCCCCTACATTGCATGTTATTGTTTTAATCTGCTTTATGTTTATATTGTACAGCGTTATGATAAACTTTATTCCAGACTCAAGTCCATATAAGATACATACAAAAACACAGACAATACCATAAAAACGACACAACAAGTAGGTTGAAAACACTTAAATTTTACTTAAAGTTCACTTCACTTAAAGTTTAAAACTTCTTCTCATTTTTATATTGATCCCATCCAACAAAATGATGTTCATTCAGCAAGACTTTTTTTGGTCCATGTCTAAAAATAAATACATTTGACATGTGATTTTGTTGTTGTTTGACTTTTTATTTTATTTTTGCCGGTGCCATACAGCAACAGTGCTTGGGGATGTGGTCTTTTACAAATTTGAAAATACTGTAAGAATGTCACTTTTATAGAATTGGCTTCTTTGTTTTATAATGTATGATTAATGTCTACATCAGCAAATGTTAACCATAGAATCGTATCGAATCGTATCGTTCCTACACTGTATCGAATCGTATCGAATCGTTCTGTATTCAAAATATATCGTTTTTGAATCGTATCATAACCCGTGTATCTAGATACGTATTGAATCGTCTATCACAGAGAGATTCCCAACCCTAATTAATTTACAGGCTGTAAACATGTTTATTAATGCTGAGAAGTTGGACACGTTAACATGGGGGTCTGTGGAGATTGACTCACTTTTGGAGCCAGTCTCAAGTGGCCATTGGAGGAAATTCAGTTTTCGGCACTTCTGCATTGGCTTCATTTTTCAGACGTGGCGGTTGCTGTTTATTATCCTCTAATAGTCTTAAAAATAAAGGTTTGGCCAAGAAAAATCACTATGATGATAATGTAATACGACAATGATGAATTATGTAATAGAAATGACCCCTCCAGATGGGTTTCTCACACTACCACACTACGAATTATTCCAGGTGCCACTTCGTCTTTGTTTTCAGAACTATTGGCAATCTAATCTTGAAGTCAGACACAACAGAAGGCAACATCAGGCAAAACTAGGAGAGAAAATTACTGTTTGCATCAATAGAAACAGATTTCCTGAAAGTAATGAGGTGCCTCGCGACTGTTTTATCTAATGGCACCTGCGAGGTAAGTACAAAGAGCCTGTCGAGAAAATGTCTCTGTGAGAGTTACACCGAAGAAACAAAAGGTTGTATTTTGATTCTTAAGGAACGCACGCAAACATACAGAGAACCTCGAGGGCCTTTTATTCATTAGGGCTTACACTGCCATAAACCAGCATGCCAACAAATTGGATTAACACAGCATTTAGAGAATTAAAACACATTCTGTGGAAAATTGATCAGGACGAAATGAGATACTTGAAAGAGCCCAAACTGCACACCGAACTCAGCCGCCGCTCTTCTTTCATCTTCATAATTCAATCCCCGGAGGGAAAGATCTGTATCTGGAAAACAATATCTTCTCCTGACTGTTTGATATCTCTAATGTGGACAGATTTACAAGGAGCACTGTGGTTCACCCTCTGTGGATGGGTTTACATAAAAACACCTTTGTCACTGTAAGTGTTGTAGCTCAAACACAGCCTGGGGCTCCTTCTCCTTCTCCTCCAGACTGATTAATGGCCGCCACTGAAAGCCCAGACCCCCTTGTTTTTTTACACCAAAATACAATGACCAGGGTTATTTGAGGGATTTGTTCTATTTGGGCCAGCTGTGGTACATTTGTAGCTGCTCTTTGGCTCCAGCATGTGTGTGTGTGTGTGTGTGTTTGCAGAGTGAGTAGGTGTTATGTAAAGCCTCCATCCAGTCAGGGTATGTAAGGGTAGATCAGTAATAGCAGTGGATTTAGGACAGGAGTGTAAGATGCAGGCTAAGATCCTTCTGGAGCAAAGATGTAAAACCTTCAAAGTGAAATATTAATGCTCCACGCTCCAGGAAAGCTAATGGTGTCACACCATTTGTTTTCATTTCCTGCTCGGAGTCTCCAGCCAAGCAACAATGTGTGTACAGCATCATTTGAAGCAGCTCCGGATTTGCACTGCAGACGTGTACAGCTGACCTCAGGGAAGTTTGTGTCTCACCTGAAACACGACAGGACAGTGCACACAGCAGGCGGTAGAGAGATATCTCAACGCCTCTATGCAAATTAACCAAAACAGGTCTTATTCAGTCACATTTGAGAAAATAGAGGATTTATTCTGAAACTGAGAGAATGGGTGCCTCATTAAAGGAAGTACCTGTCTGCGGCTCTGCCCGGCTATTCTGGAGAATTTACTGTGTGTTTTTGAGAATAATGAGGTGAGGCACTGGCAGTAAATTCATCTCGCTAGCAGCCTACAGCAACTTTAATGAAGCTTTTTGTTTCTCACGGAGGCTCTCTGACCTCAATAAGAAAAACAACTCAAAAAGTAAGAAGGGTCTGTGTTTCTTCAGTGAGGGAGGATCCTTTATTAGGCCGTTTACTACAGTCCACGATATGTGGGGGTATCTAAAACACTGAACTCACATAAATACATTTTATTAGCCACCCTTTTATTACATGGGGCAGCAGTAGCTCAGTCTGTGGTGGGACCGGGTATCGATTAAAAATATGATACCAGCACCAATACAGGTGGCTTTAAAGTGATACCGATACCGATAGATTACTTTGTGTGATACCAGTCCTGTGAATGAAGTGGCACGTAGTATAGCCCTACTTTGGGGTGCGACAGACTGCATGAGTTGTAGCTGCTGCTGCTGGAGTGTGAGCAACACGCCTGGGACAGTTGTAACAGTCTGCCTGGTTGCACACACACACAGTGACAGGGCTAACTGTTAGCATTTCATGGTTATTAAGGAGTTTAACGACAGAGCTGAGTCATTTCTATGTCGGTGGGCGTTTGATGGGACTGCCTGAGGCAGAATGCGTCAAAACGACAGCATACCTACGCTGTACACCGTAGCTTGACGTGCACCTCCCCAGAAATGTAACTACACGTTGCAGCGATGCAGACCTCCTGTCTATGTTTGTAAGATGACACCATTTCCCTCAGTGGAAACGGAGCTTTAATTTTCTTTAATTTTACAGATAAGAAACAATAAATTGTGAAGACAATAAAGCCTCCACAGAAATAGCATTTTATTAGTTTTTATTAGTCTTGTGTGTGATTTATCCTGGCTTCATATGAGCAGAGGAAATCACCGCTCATCACTAGGCTAATTTATACAATGTAAAATGCCATAGGCTTGTGTTAATAACGTTAGCATGTTATATTTGTTTGGAAAACGTGTTTAGTATAAGACAGTTGTTTTGTCAGTGAACCTTGTGAGTTGTAATGGAGCCGAATTTTGTAACGTTACCTTTATTAAATGTTGCTGTTGTCCCTGGCTTCATATGAGTAGAGGAAAAGTCCACTAGCCACTAGGCTAATTTATACAATGCAAAATGCCATAGGCTTGTGCTAATAACGTTAGCATGTTATATTTGTTTAGAAAACATGTTTAGTATAAGACAGTTGTTTTGTCAGTGAACCTTGTGAGTTTTAATGGAGCCAAATTTTGTAACGTTACCTTTGTTAAATGTTGCTGTTGTCCCTGGCTTCATATGAGTAGAGAAAAAGTCTGCTAGCTGCTAGGCTAATTTATACAATGTAAAATGCCATAGGCTTGTGCTAAAAACGTTAGCATGTTGTATTTGTGGGGAAAATGTGTCCAGACTGTTCCAGCCTTAGCCCGTGGGGACTTTGCTTGGAAAACCAGGGGTCACAGGTTCAAATCCTTACAGTGTGTGGACTGGTAGGTGGAGAGGTGCCAGCTCACCTTCTAGGCCCTGCCCTGGTGCCTTTCAGCAAACCACCAAATCCCAAACTGCTTGGGACGCTGTACTGTGGCGACTCGTCATTCTGGCATCTCTCAGCATTTTATGCATATGTGTGTTGAATATACATGACAACAGAGTGAGAACATGAATCTCCCCAAGAGGACGATAAAGCATGTCATTATTATTGCATTATAAATTCATCCAAGCCTGCACCAAATGATTATTCTCATTTTTAATTCTCCTGCCAATTATTATTTTTGATTGTTTGACCTTTAAAATATCAGAAAACAGTGAAAAAAGCCTGTCACAGTTTCTAAAAGCTCAAGGATTGCTTGTTTGTTTAACCAACAGTCCAAAACAAGACATTATTTAATTTATAATGACAGAAAACAGAGAAAAGCAGTACTTTCTCACCTCTGAGAAGCTGGAACATCATTTTTGGCACTTTTGTGTGATAAACCACAACTAGAAAGAAAACTGTCTAAAATACAAAGACATTGAAAATAACAGTGTCTGAACTACCTTGACTTATTCTCACCTCAGATTGCATTTCGTGGCTCTCCTTGGGATCCTCTGAACTACAGACACTGCTGTAGCTTGTTTCTTTCTCCTCCTCTCAAGTGGTTATGTCTTTTAGCTGCATCTGTGTCCTTAGTAGGGCTGCCAAAATTGCTCATAAATGACGTTTGAATATTCCTTCTAAAAATAACTCATAGGTTCGAACTATTCGAATATTTTTTTTTCCACATTATGTCCACAAGAGGGCAAACTAATACAAGGAAACATACTTGTATATGTATTAATACAAGGAAACATAACTACTTGTAGGTATTTTTATTTCAACATAAACGTCTTTTTATAACATTTACATACCTACACATTAAAACACATAAAACAATTATCTATAACATTATGTTATAAACGACCGCGGACCTCTCGCTCGCCCCCCCTCTCTGACCCGTGGCCACACTGCCCGCGGGCCAGCTGCGCAAGCCGCGAGCGAATGTGTCAAACCGGGTGACGGAGACAACAGCTGGGAGCAGAACCGCTTGTCGACCAGCATGGAGAAATGCGCGTCTGATGCCAACGCCCACTCGCAAAGAGGACAGCTGCGGTGTTTTTTTTCCCCTCCACAATCGAATATCAATTTTTACATTCGAAGGTCCATTTTTTTTTAAAATTCAATTTTAAATTCGAATTTAGAATATTCGTTGACAGCCCTAGTCTCTTTATTCTCTTTTCGTCTTCATGCTCTTTTTTTTCACTTTCCCTGAGAAATGGTATCTGAGGGGTGACTTATGGTAAAAGGTGCAGTGAAGTTAGCCTGGGAGTTGTCTTTGGACTGCTGCTTTGCCTCAGTAACATTAGCCTTACCTGTCTGAGGAGCCTGAGGATTATTGTTGTTAATGTTGACATTACTAGCACCACTGTTTGTGCTAGTCCTTTGGATTCTGCCAGTGGTCTATCATGCATATAGGGCCAATCCAAAGTGTGGGATCATTTTGAGAAGGTGAAGGACGAACCCAAGGTGATATGTAAACTCATCTTCATTGGTCGACTACAAACATGACGTATCATCTGAAACATGGAAGTAGCTACATGCCCATTAGCCCACAGTGTCATTAACAGGCGGCTCGCTCAGTGTGTGACGTGCACTTGGAGATAAAATATAGGCCTATATTAATGAAGGTTCATTAGTACGGTTTTGTATTTCTCTGTAATGTAACACAGTGTTAACAATATTACTGATATTATTCTTTGTCTGGGGAAACTAGAACTGGAGAATGTTGGGCATTTTGCTTGAAAAATGATTTAAACACTGATGCAATACTGTGCTGTTTTTTTCCTGTTCATGGGTACTACATTATAGCGTCGGTTATATGGACCCAAATTGGGTCAAACTAAATATGTGCAGTATGTGTGGTGTTCAGGAGCTGCAGACAACATCCTGAGTCAGAGCTGCACCTCCATAGAATAATATGAAAAAATAAACTTACATTAGGCTGCTGCAGCTTTTTCCTCTCCAAAAGCCACATCCTTGGCTTCTGCATGTATATTTACGGATCATCTATGTATATCACATGCTGCATGAGACGCCACAGCAGCCATCCTGTCCACTGCTGCGGCTGGAAGTTTGACTTGTGCTATTCGCATTCAGCTGCCAAAGTGCTCTGAGTGAAAAAGGGGCCAGAGAATGGCCGCGCCCTGAGAGGAGAGCTGCTGTATATGGACGGCTGGTCCTCCAGCTGACCCAGCTCCCTAATTGGATAGTGTTACATAAGCTGGACTCCCCCAGTGCACTTGAAGAAAAACATAGTGAGGATGCACAGCGAGTGTATGGAGTGGTGAGCAGTGTGATTTTAGGGGCTAAATTGGAAGTTCCTGTCAAAAACTGAAGAAGTGTAAATTGTGTTTTCCACATCGACTGATGAATAAACAAAGCAACTGACAACACAAAAGCTTTACTGTGTTATTTTCAAGCGTCGAGCCTGATTGCATCTCACTTTTAATTGGTAGCAGTGGTTCCCTCAGTGGGCAGTGGATGTTTTCCTCAGCAACAGCTTCAAGCTGCATTCTTGTTTTCAGAGCTGCATTCAGAGGGTTCTGCAGATATACTTATTCCTAAACAGAAGTGCTCTATAGTCTTAATGTTGTCTTTGAATGCACTTCATTAGTTTCACCAGGATCCACCAGCCTTGCAGCCACAGTCTGCTCAGAGCACAATGTTTCCCCTCCTCTCTGTTTCATCTTGTAAGAAGTTATCAGCAGAGCCATCACAGCGCTAATTTTAGTATGAGGTGATGTGTTTTGTGGGCTGGAAAGTGCCTGTTGTTTATACAGGTTTGAAAAGTCTATAGTACAGTATGTTCAGACTCAATATTTCTTTGCCCATATGCAAATAAGCCTGTCACGATAACTAGGATATTAGCTTATTGTATGTCATATGAACATGATCTCTATCATTTTGCTAAACTTGATGTTGCCAGTTATGTTTACATGCGTGTTCACCAACATTTTAGCCAAAAAAACAGCATGATTCCTGACCATTATGAGATGTGAGCACAGAGATTCTCCCTTTTCCACTTGTGTGAATCCAAAGAAAAATTAAACAGCACTTCAAAGACAACACAGTGTAGCTTGCCTGTAGCCTGCAGCTGCACTTTTTTCAGTTGGAGAAACACAGCCCTGATAGTTGCTAGTGTGCCAGCCCCTTGCAGCGAGCCAAAAAAATCAGTCGTGTGTAGTTTTATTGTCCAACAACTTCATCCTCCATTCCCAAAAACCACCATCAAAGTGCACACCTCCCAAGTCATCTATTCGCGGAAGGCTACTGCAGCACTGCGGCCTGTTTATGGAGGTAACTGCAGTGTTCCTGGAGCTTCGCTAAGCTTGACTGTCAGTTGCAAGAGGCACCACTTGGTTTTGTGGGTCAAATTTTGTATTAAGTCTCACTCTGTGTAATTTGGGCCGCTCCTACAAAGATACTTTAATTTTATGTTTAATTTCTGGTAGATATTAACAGATCTTAATTAAATATTTTGCTCATATTTCAATTCTAATATCTGAATATTCTTAGGAATTAAAATTTCACTGCCCTTTGAAAAGGCGTTCTTGCATTTTCATGCAATTATATTTAGGGCTGGGTATCACCACTGATTTCCTGAATCAATTCAGTTTTGATTTACAAGGTCCTGATTCAATTTCCGAGACTGATTCAGTTGGGAATATTTCAGTTACACTACCAGTTTTTGCTAGTATGTGAAAGAGATTCTCAGAGAACTACATTTACAAGGAATTTTTAACAAAAATAATAACAGGAATAAAACAGAATATTTTATAACTAAATGTTGTTTCTAGAGCAACAACAGCAAAATTAAAAGAGCAAAGTCACAATATAAACTCAATATCTCACTAGAAACAAATCTAAAATTGTGTGAGTGTGCGTAAAAAAAATCATAACAAATTTCATCAAAACATAAAAACAGCAAGGTAACAGTTACAGATAAAACAGCCGATAACGTTGGAGCTTCTCATGACTATGGTTGTTAATAACTTGTCTACTACCGACGATATTAGAGGGTTAAAGCTTCACACATGGTGGGATAAAGGGCATATTAAAAGGTCGATCTCAAATTTAATGCTTCAATATTAGCTCATTTAAATGAAAATCGATTTGAATCAAATGAATCAGTTTTTCTAACCCAGCCCTAACCATATTTTCATTATATCAATGGCATAAAATGGCCTCACGATGACAAAAGTGTTTATTGAAATTATTACTGGGACAATATATCGCCCAACCAAAAAATTTATTTGCAATTATCCCTAATAGACATTCAACATAAATACTAGTTGGTGGTGAGAGTGAGAGTGCAGATTGCAACCAACTGTCACTGTTGTGCCGAGCATGTAGAGCTATGGTGGCCAATGTGAAAACATGAAAGGCCCTATGTAGAGCTAGTATTTCCCAGCAAGCAATAGTCGTGATTTAAACATATTGGCTATATTTAGCTCCGAGTTAGTCTAGCTACATGTAACCCAAATCTAGCTGATTTAATTTTGAAATTGATTAAATGTAATTTTCGCCATTGCAGATAGTGTGCGGTATGATATTCAATCACGTATTGAGAGTCAGCAGTAATTAAAATATGTTTATCTCCATTTTTTGGACATGGTCTCTACATAGCTGTATAATTGATGACGTCTACACTTTGGCTATGGTTAGACATCTACCAAATTTTCACTGACAGCCCAAATTCAGCCGTGATTTAGCTTAGACGTCAGGTTTTTATGTAGACGGCTATTAGACGTTTTTTTTTAAACCAAATAATGCTTGCTGGGTTGGTTCGTCCTGGGCCAGTGTAGAATGTATACAGATGTAAACGACTCATTTTAAGGTGATGAAAACACAACAATTCTTAGTTAAAGGTGATTATACATGTATGAAAACATTAATACTATATTCCATTTCTGCCAATATATCCCTTAAATCCTACGCACTGGACCTTTAAACCAGACAGCATGCATATTAAATACGGCTGATATGCTCCCACAGTTCAATACACAAGGGAAATGGAGGAGTTGCTCACAGCTGGTAAAATAATGAAGTGTGGATGTTGGTGAGAGAGCTCAGAAAATATCCTGGAGAACAAACAAACAAAAAACTATGAAGTCTTGAACTTGCAGTAACTCATTTTTGGCCACTCATCGGGCTGTGGAAACAAGTTGTGAACACAACACTAGCATATTCTTCCCTTATTAGTATTAATAGCTCGTGCATCACCAGAAAATGAGATTGTTAAACAGAGATCTTGTAACCTCAGTCTGTTAAATGACAAGATATGAAAAAGGCTCGTTGTCATAGTAATAATGCACTTTAATCGTCTTTTTCTAAACCCTGGCTGTAGATCTTTCTGGTCTTTATTCCTACAAAGAGAAGTCAAACAATGACAACTATGTGCAGGAATTAACAATATAGTTTCTCCTCCAAATATCCACTGCTGTTATTTACTTATTATTTACCCTTGAACTGGCAAGCTTTGAAAACGAAAAAAAGCCTTGGAAAGTTTGGCAAAGCTGCTCCCGTCGTGCAGGTGTTGGGGGGGAATAAGAGGCTTTTAAGGCTTTATTCTTTTGTGACTAAATACTTTTTTTTTTCGTGAGGGCTCCGAGGGATGGTGATACAGCCTCATAAGTGTTCAATTACTCCCTCAGCTTGTTACTCGAGGATGCTTGAGTTCACAACAGCACCCATGCATCATCTTAATCCATTACACAACTTTGAAGTCGTCTCCGCTCGCTGTAAAATCAGCTGTGCGATGATAAAAGTTTGCAGCAGGGGCTGTTGGTATCATGAATAAATAACGGTTAAAGAAAGTAGCCTGAAGGATTATAAAGTATAGATGGAGATTGGGATTAAAAAGGTAACTGAAAGCTTTGATATGTGAAGTGTTTAACATGTGTTTTCAATTCCTGGCTCCACATGGATCCACTTTGTTTAGTCATGACTCTGCAGACAGGAAATAAAAACATAATATTCCTGGTTAGAGAAGGAGCATTACAAAAAAGATAAAAATTCCGACTTCATGTTTTCTTTTTACCAAATGAGCCATGGATTTTAAGGCTGAACAGTAAGTGACAACAAAGGCGAGGTGCGCGCTCAAGCACTGCAGCAACATCCTTTTCGAGTCAAAGAGAAAGCAAGGCCTTGGAAATGAAGGATATTCTGGCACTGCGGTGAAAGAGAGATTATCTCCAATTGTTCCTCTCAGCCCGCCTAAGCTGCCCTGATTTACTTTCAAATCAAATCATTAATTTCGCTGCCTCATACACACCTATGGCACGGAAAGCATCAGTGGTCTGGGTTTCTCAAATTGCAGCATTAAAGCCAGATGATATTGTACAGTACCGACTCGAAGCCCTGCCTTTTAGCCTCGAGTCTTCGGTAATAGAAAGCACAAAGCTCTGCCAGGCTCATTTATTAGAGCTCTACTTCTTGTGGAATTGTAGTGAATAAAATAGGTCATCAATTTTCATGCTTGGTAAAGTCTTTTCATCTCGCGGCCACCAAAAAGAAAGAAAAAAAAAACAATAATGGAAGGGTTGTACAGTGCTACAGAGGTAGCCGCCAAAGGGCACCTTTATTAATAACAATGGAAAAAAACCTGCTACCTTGATGAGCTTCGATGATGGACGACGGCTTCCCCTGAGCCTCGTCAAATCTCAGGGTTCAGAGGGACAAACTGAACAAATCAATCGGGACTTCTACTCAACCAAAGGGCAAACAGCGTCATTTGTCTGTGACTGAAAAATCCATGTGGTGGTGATCTGTTAACCCTTTCCAATACATTGAAGGTGAAATGCATGCACTGCATAAAATGCTCTCTCTACTACACAGCATAGGAAAGAAAACGTGATACAAACTTGCATCACATCCTGAAGAAGAACATGAGGTCAAATTAGAGTTGCGGTATATTGAGTTTTAAAATCACCAGGTAGCTTAACTTAGTCCAGATATAACGTGGTAATTTTGGTGCTGGTGGGTGACTTTTGTTACCTCAGGCTAGCTCTTTCCACTGCCTCCAGTCTTTGTGCTAAGCTAACTGGCTGCTAGCTTTAGCAGTTAGCTTTAGCCTCATATCTAGCATGGAGACATAAGAAGGAGGATTAGTCTAACTAATACATACAAAGCAAATGTCAAACTGTTGCTTTGGCGTTTTCGCCGGAGCGCTCTGGACTCCTCGAATTGAAAGAACTTCAACTCAAAGCAAAAAAAAAAGCCCTACATCATCTTTTTTTTTGTCATCTTTTTTCCCATTGTCCAATCAGATGATTTGAGAGAAGGGCCTTCTGTGGTGGTCACGACAACAAGTTTACAGTTGGTAAACAATGGAGGAGAAACTGGTGGGAGTGGTTGCTGGATACCCAGAGCTATACGGCCTGATGATAGACAGCAGGTTGTCAAACTGCTCCTGAGTCATCCTAAAATACGCCTGGAAACAGCCATCATGGAGGAGAAGCTCCTGGACCAACTGGTGGTACTCCCCATGATCCACCCTCTTTTTTAGGGTCTCATGTACCCACACAGATCTCTGTTTATCTGCTGACAGCCTCTCACCCTCAATCAGAGCTACAGACAGCACCCTCTGCCTCAACATTTTAGGAACTAGATACCGATTACTGTCAAATAACTATAATGAATACATGAACAGTAGTTTGATTACACAGGAAGGGCTCCCCCACCCCAGGTTCGAACCAGGAACCCTCTTGCTGTGAGGCAACAATGCTAACCACTCTTTCACACATGTACCTAAATAATTGCTGTCAAACTCTCTAACTTGTACTGCAAAACTCTGAAACTCGTCTCCGTTGACTCAACAAATCTCGACAAATAGTTGTGTTTTTTTGTTTTATCTCTCCTTTGTGACTTTTTTTTAGAACAAAACTTACCTTACCAATTAGAAGAGGAATAAAAGTGTCAGCGGCGGTTGTTATATCATCTGTTCAGGCTGGAGCTGCTTCGACTAAAAAATAAATATTAATAGCTCTCATTACTTTCAAATTTAGTGATTGAGTACGGTCATTATTCTCAGATCTTGACAGTCTGACGCGAGCTGGGTAATTGATGAGGAACGCATTGCCTAGGAGACACACTCTTACCTGAGATGGTCGTATCTAATGGAGACAAGACATATTATTATAACGGCAGCTACCTTTTCATGTATATGCTAATCAACCCGGACTATGCAGGAGGCGTTACATTCTTCCTGCTTTATATGAAAAGAACCATGAAATCAATCTTTGGTCACATCGGCTGGCTGCGTGTCACGTCTGAAATCATGTTCGGAGCAATTGAAACCCATTTCATGTTGATAGAGCCAATAGAGACGGTGGGAGATGCATTTGCCTGTGAAAATTATCACAGTGAGGGGCTCTGTTTAAACATGAGCGAGCCTCCGACAGCAGTGAAGATAATACAAGAGGCCTAGCAATCACAGCAGAATACAATAACAGTCATGTGGGATTGAACTCTCCCTCCAGAGGTGTCATATTAGATCTAATAAAATGCAGCATGTATCGTTTGCCAGGGTTTTTATTAAAAGCAATTCAGTTCACCGCGGTGTTTGTTGGATGGGTGTACCGCTGAGATCCTGAATGACTTCAGGGTCATTCAGTTAACTACATGTGTCAGTTAGTAACAGCTACGATTCTTCACCCGGCTGATGAAACAGCACTTTTCACTCCTCTGACTGTTATGAGTCCTTTTCTTTGCTCCAGCCCTGAGGGTATTCTGTTGTTTGAGCTTATCGTATACTGATCAGAGTTTCAGATTTAAAAAATGGTGCCATTCCACATCTCTCTAAAGATTTCAATGTCTCGGACAAATGAGAGAAATTCTGGTCAAATATTATGTGTTTATTGAGCTTAAAAACATCTGATAGTACTGCTACATCATGTAAACAAACCACTTACCTGTCTGCTACGCGCTTGAGATGAGTTAAGTAGATGGGCGAGTACTTGCTATCCTTCCATTTTGTAAACAGAAAACATTTACTGGAAATAACATACAACATGGTTGAGAGCAAATATGGTAGCTTGTTATTAGTGATGGCCATTTACCAAAAACTTTCAGCTCTATGACGATCTCTCTCCAGCCAGCTGCCACCATATGTAGATGTTTGCAGTGAAATGAAGAGGTATTGTATATGTAACTCCTCATTGCAACTTCATCCACTTCAGTGCTTTTAAAATGAGCGACAGGAATAAATATAAACAGGGCGTGCAACAAAAGTTCAGCTGAAAATGGCAGTGTTGCTTACAGCTAGTTAGGGCATTTCTAATAGGATACAATGCAGTCAAACTGATTTTGTCATTGACGCTCCCTCACGTTGCGTCACACAGAAACTCCGTCGCCAAACAACAAAGCAGTAAAAAGTCTATTTTTCAACTGTAAAATCCAGTTAGGAGAGACAGAAGAATCAAGTACTGGTGATGGAGATTAAGACAAAAGTCCTTGGTGCTTAGACACCAGAGGAAGATATATTGTGATCAAGGGACATCTGAGTGGTTCCAGACACCAGACAGATACCAGACACTGGTGGTGGTGGTGGTGGCTGATGACTCTGAGGCTGCTGACTGCTGAGGCGGATGAGGCTGATGAATCTGTTAAGATGACACAGTGATGGGGAGGTGGAGGGTGCACACGACTGCAGCAAGAAAGAACTACGGCAGACAAAGAAATGAAGGAACAGTAAGATAATAGGCTGACAGAGAAGGTGTGATGCTGTGCTATTGGTGGCTTGTGAATCAGCTGATGACTCAATTGATCTACCCAGACAATGATACCCAGAGATACTGAGTGTCTTGTCTTGGGTTGTCTTCCCGACTGAACATTCGCTAGAGCTTCATATCTTGGACACAGTTTTGTAAACCTACATTAACAATTTTTTTGGCCACTTGAGGGCAGTAAACAGTTGCTAATTTACAAGTCGGGTTTCTGTTCATCACTTTACTTTTAGCTCTCTTTTGGTCTCTACCAATCTGGAAATCCATCGGTAAAAAAAATAAATAAATAAAAGCCCAGAGTTTTTCGACTAACGAAAGTGCAGGGGCCTCACGCCCTTCACTTCCAGCGGTGCCCCAGGGAATCGCCGTGTTGTTTACAAATACTTCGGGTAGAAAACCAGCAGAGTTTAGCTATATATCACATTTGTCACGTTACTATATCACCGTGTAGACTGATCTGATGTTTGTTAAGTCTATAAACACAATGATTGAACAAACGTTACTATTTCTGTGTGGACGTTTTGTAATTAATAACAATAATAACATCGTAGATTAGCTGGGCTAACCATTAGCTGTTAACGTTAGCCGTTAGCGGTGTCTGTAATAACTATAGACTGTATAAAATAAGGTAATAACTCAATAAATGGTACGTTAATAAAATATTTTTTTCCAGCGGATATCTTAGTTACAACACGATTGAGCTAGCAAAGCAGTTTTGTGTTGCTATGTGTGGTATTTATTCAGTTATGGGAAATCACGATGTCTAGAAAGCATCAGTGGCTGCAGCTGACAGGGACAGCTAACAGCAGCAGCAAAGCTAACATCAGGACGTCATCTGTTAAAAGTCTCCCGTTGTCGGATATGACATGAAACTACTCCAGTTAGCTCAATCATGTTGTAACTAAGACATCCGCTGGAAAAAATATTTTTTTTCACATTGACGAGACGGCGTTTTGGGTGGAGCGGTCGCTATGAACGCGGAGCTTGCTGTTTCTGTAGGTACACATTTCCTGGGGACACCTGCACGTCTCGGCCACGCCCCCTCCATTGTGATTGGCTAAAGCGCAGCATCGTTCAAACTCAAAGTGACCCCAGTCGTCTTTCACACAGGGCTGCCGACAGATTCTACAATGTAAACTGCAGAATCTGTCTTGAGAGATTAGGTCTCTACCAACTCTAGAGGCTCCACTTTGCTCAACAGCTAGCTGCTATGGCTGTTCATGCGCCTTTTGGTGCTAAGCTAGTAGTGTACAGTGGGGTTATCAAGGCTTTTTCACTAAAATAATGCCACTGAACCAAGATAAGTAAAGTTGTAGGCCGAAAAAGCAAAACAATTACTCAAAGACGATAAAATGCTGCATAGAAATAAGGTTATAATACTCTATAAATCATCACTACAATTAATTACTTTCATATAAAAGTATGGATGTCATCCATTGTTAATATATAAAGAATTATAGCTGCTTTAAAACCAAATATTATATGTCAGTGTTAAAAACATGTCGTCTTTTGAAGGATTTTTTTAACTCACAGATGTCAAATCGGCCTCAAAATTACTGTAACGTGATCACTCTACATCCACCTGTTGTGAGCACATTTTTAATTTGTGCATATAAAACAGTGATTTGAAACAGCAGTAATTTAGCGAGGAAAAACATCCAAAATATCACCAAATGTTTTATTCCTAATTGAGATGCAATAAAAGGCTGACATAGATATTTTTCAAAAACACCTTTGCAGTGTGGGACCTGCTTTCGTTTTTTATACTTTATACAACAAAGTTGTGTATTTCATTTAATTTGTATCTCCTGCTCAAAGAAAAACAACTTGACACACTTCTTCTCTCCCTCTTGGTAACACAGTAGGTGTGGGTAGTGAAGTGGTCCCTACGTTGGCCCACAATGCTTCACTGCACTTCTGCAGAGCCAGGTAACTAGGCAACAGCCCTGCCGGTCGGCGGAGGTGGGTTTGCAGAGGATGCTGCGGGGAGACTGTGACTTTTGAGATTCTCCAATTGCGTCACTCGTACTATAAGACGCTCGACGAGGGTCTTTTTGCTCGTGGCTGGGTCAAAGACAGGGTGATTTTTTTATATATAGATATAAATATATATTTAGTTTTGTGAAGAAGGAATATCCTCTCCCTGCAGTTATATCAGAAATCTACTGGCAGCCTGAGGCTTGTCGTTTTCTTGGCTCTCCCAAACTCCCACCTCGACTCCCACAGAGTCGGGCTGCCTGCCATATGGTGCGGGACACGGTTGAAAAAGAAGTGCATTGAGGGAGTTTCTGCCTAGAACTGGGTCACTAAGATTTCTGGCTTATGATCAGGCACGATCAACCCACCTAAACTCACTTTTACCTTTCAGCATTGTACTTTTCCCCCACTTTGATTAATGATGTAAACTGATAAGATTAAGACGCCTTAAAGTGATGTTGTTCAATATGCAGATAAGGTCTTCCAACGGCATAAATCAATGTTTTTTTTTATAGATAATTGTTTCTGCTGGGGATTATTTACCATACGATGATTGCAGAGTAGGCGTAGTGTGCTCACCTTTATATTTACCTCCACTGTAACATACAGTGCGAGCTACATGTTGTTTTCCCTCAGTGATGCTATCAGGGTGGGACCATCCATCTGTTTGTTTGTTTTTTAGTTTTAATGAAACTTAAGGGAATGATTCATATCACCACGACGTTGTAGCATGAACTGATTAGCTCAAGGGGGGGCGTCACAACTACAGGTCAGAGTTATGAATTTTAATAAGCAGTCACGCCGCCCACACATGCGCAAATAGCTGTGCAGTTTGATGCACATATTCAGCTGTCCTTACTCGGCAGATTTGCCTCCTTGATCATCAATGTACTGTACATCATGTTGAGTTTTTCACCGTCTCAGCACAGGCAGGTTTATTTCTGTCCTGGCTGCCCCTCGGTGGGGCTGCATCATGCGTCGGTGTGGTGACAAGTTTACTTTTTATTTTTGCTTCGCAGTTGCCTCCATGCGGCTCGGCTCGTGTGTGTTCCCCCCCGTCTTGTTTGTGTTTCGGAAGGTGTGCGCTCAGAGTTCCTGGAATTGTCTTCATGTTTAATGCATGCAGGAGTTCATGTATAAACCAGGCTGTCTTTGTCAGGTTGACTCTTCCTCTTCCTCTTCCTCTTCCTCCGGCTGCCTGGAGCCGATGTCGTGGCAGGAAATGTGAGCAGGCAGGTCAGTTTGATCCGAGACCTGCGTCAAACCGAGCAGCTTGTGAGGATTTACAGTAGGCCTACACGTCAGTCACGGCTGTCAGTGGTGAAAGTCAACCTGCTGTTTCCCCCCCGACTGAAAAATAGACGGCAGCTTCAAAGCATGAGCTTTGCCTCAAAGTTGCACTAACAAACAAACTTTGCACTTTTGTGGCCTCAAGTGGTACTGAGAGAGAGAGAGCTGTTTGATTCTATTCTCTTTTAAGTCTGGCAGTTTTTTATGTGAAACAGTGTGGAGTCCAGGTTTTACTGCAGAGTGCTGTGAAAGATTGAGTGATTATAACAGATGCCAGAAATAGATTTGGGCAAACTGAGAAAATGTACGACATTTGAAGTTGAGCAGATTGTAATTTGGACTGATTGGATATGTGTATATTTGAAAAGAGAAAAAAATATGACAGAAATATTTTATTTTAGAGCTTTAACCCTTTCAGTGCCAGGCATTACATCCTTTCTTTTATCTGCCTCTCCTGGTTTCTCATTAGCTTGCACCTTTGTTATTAGATTTTATATTATTCATGTTTTTAGAGCTTGGTTTTAACCCAATAACAATACCAGTACCCTTAAAGTGATACCAGTACCAATAGAGGACCCATTATGTGATGGAAGTTGCTTAAAATGCCACCAGACACCACAGGCATGTATTTTAGCCATACTTTCAAATGTTTGGTGGCATCCTGGCATGCTGAACTACCATCCATCCATACATTTTCATCCACTTATCTGGGGCCGGGTCACGGGGCCAGCAGGCCAAGCAAAGCACCCCAGACGTCCCTCTCCCCAGCAACGTTTACGAGCTCCTCCTGGGGGACCCCAAGGTGTTCCCAGGCCAGATGAGATATGTAATCCCTCCAGCGTGTTCTGGGTCTGCCCCGGGGCCTCCTACCAGTGGGACGTGCCCAGAACACCTCTAACAGGAGGTGCCCAGGAGGATCCTGATCAGATGCCCGAACCACCTCACCTGACCCCTTTAGACATGAAGGAGCAGCAGCTCTACTCTGAGCTCCCTCCGTATGTCTGAGCTCCTCACCCTATCTCTAACGCCGAGCCCAGCCACTCCACAGAGGAAACTCATTTCGGCCACTTGTATCCACGATCTCATTCTTTCGGTCACTACTCAGAGCTCATGACCATAGGTGAAGGTTGGGACGTAGATGGACCAGTAAATCAAACTACCACCTCCATTATATACAATGCACTCAACTTCACTATGCTATAGACTGTATGGGTTGCAGCTAGGGATGGGAATTGAGAACCGGTTCCTGTTAAGAACCGGTTCTAACTGGTCCAATTCATCGACATCATTAGCCTTTATGCTTAACGATTCCCTTATCGATTCTTTTCATTACGCCGAATCTATGCTCGTCAGTCAGCAGCATGTTCAACAACAAAGAAGACGTAATGGCGGAGAGACAGAAGCAGTCAAAACCGTAGCTTCACTTCAGCTGTTGTTAGCCTCCCTGGAGCTGCTAGCTCACTGTGGAGCTTCGGCGCATCCCCGCTCCTGTTGTCGGATTTCATGGGAACACCAAGGATGGTAAGATGAGGGCAGCTGAGTTGATTTGCACGCTATTTGTTGTTATAATATGCTGGGCTAGCTGCGTTAGCTGCCTCACCTGAGTTAGCTGCACTAGCTGCGTGGTGTTGACACACTCAGGCTGGGGATGCTTTTTTTCAAATCTTTCTCATCATCTTTCTAAACTAGACCATGGCTTTAAGGCTCATAATAAAACGTTCTGAAAGCAGATGTATTGGGTTACAAACAACAGGAGGTGATATCATTAATTCACAGGAGGAATTGATCAGGGAATCGATAAAGAATCGGATCGATAAGCAAAATCGATAAGGGCATTGATATCGATAAAATCCTATCAATTCCCATCCCTAGTTGCAGCTGCTGCAGTAGTGGGCCAGTCGCACGTTACGTTAAAATGAAATTTAATGAAGAACCTTTGGGGGGATTGGCTGCGAGCAAAACCATACAAATAGTCTTTTTCTGGATCTGGTTATGAAAAGGATCGAATGCAAGTATTGTTTGCAGGGCTGCCCCCTGAAAATTGGAAACCCCTCTGTCGAGCAGTTGTCTTCTTTTGTTTTGTTTTGTTGTATTTTTTTATGGGTCAGTGTGCAGTGTACTTCTGGGGACGTTTCAGTCCCCAGATTTTGCTGCAGAGTGAGCGCTCTTCACTTTGACGCTGCTCTTTGATCCAGGGTGCTGCGGGCACGGAGGCAGCTGCCAGGAAGAAGAGAGGCTTTGCCCCACAAGGCTCGGAAATAACGTTATCCTCTGCCTTGTGCTTAGAAGTGGTGAATTTACAGCTCGCAGTAACTTAACGTGACACAGTCTCTGGCTTTTGTTTGATATGTAGTGCTGGCAGAGATGATGTTGCACATTTCTGGTCCGTGGCTTGTTTACTATATTACATGAAGGTTACTGTCATAGTGAACGCCCTACTGAACCCTGCTCAGACTCTCAAACTCTATATGGAGAAAAAGGAACAAATAGACAAGTATTTAAAGTAAAGACAGGAATCCGATGTGACTGAGGTAACTCTGAGTCACGTACAGCTTTAATCGTTTGACTGTAGAAGTTTCGATTCTTCTTGGTCGATACCTTAAATGTATCGAGTACCCATACCCAGCACTATGGATTTTATGATGTTTCTTTGAGCAATGGCTGTACAGAGAGAAGTATCCACTGATCATCAGCCTGTCACAAGTTCTCAGAGCCAAAGCGACATATTCAGAATGCTTGTTTTTTCCGACTAACAGCCTGAAACTTATAGATGTTTAAATTAGAGTGATATTTAACAGGAAGAAGCAGCAAATCTGCACAATTTGGAGGCTGAGACAAGGCAATATTTGGCTTTTCAGCTTTAAAAATGACAATTGATTACTAAATTAGTTGCTGATTAACCTCCTAAGGTTCAGTGTTGTTTTAAAGTTGTGCAGTGTTTTGTCTTTTTAAAAAGTACGCATGTAAAATGTAGAATGAGTAACATTAAATGCAGCGACGCTGAGCCCAAGAGAAAAATCTCAAAGCAGAAAATAAAGTACATCATATTGTGTCATAATTTTCTGCTCAGTGATGAACAGACTGATCGACTCACTGTTGTAGTTCTATGAACATCATGCATGGCTCACCACAGCAACAGGTTTCAACCATGACGGCTGATTCTTCTTGTAATGAACTGGACTATTGACATGTTGACTGACAGTGATACATCGGTTCTCCGCCCCACGCAAACTATGGACGCTCTCTTTAGAGGGTACATTTCTAAATAACTGAAAACATTATAGTGAAATCATACAAGCACCTGTTTTGTCCATCTGCCTTCGCTCGTGCAGCGATGCTCCATCATAGAAAACAGTATCTAAACCCAGAGACAGATGAAGACAAATGAAGTCACGGTGCCCTTTTCTGATTGTTTTCTCTTTGTCAATTTAGAGATTCCACGGTTGACAGCCGACGCACCTGCTACTGTGCAGTCACGATCTGCCATTTCTACACAGTAATTGTCTCATTTTGTAGCAACGCCAGCGAGCTAATCCGGGCTGATAGCAGCAGGACACCGACACACACAGAAGCTTCAGCAGGAGGGGAGGTGGAGAATCTGAGGCCCCCCCCCCCCTTTTATTGTGTATCGTGTGGCGCCATTTTAGTGGACCATGTCAGGTGTGGGTTGTAACAGAGCGTCAGCAAGGGCTCCATCTTACCTGATACCATTATTAGAAGGTGACAGCTGAGGTCAAAGGTGACACGTTGGCTTTACTACCGGCTGCAAAGGCACAGCTGACAGCATGCCCTGTCACCCACAGTCGCCCCTGGCAGGACAGCGGTGACAGTAAGTGGCAGACGGAGATGGTGCCCTGATGTGACACCCGCTGGTGCTCTGACCCAGGTTCTTGAGCGGCCCCTGGCCTCTCCACGAGTCAGCACCACCCGTCACCATCTGCTGTCAGCGCAGTGCCTGACAGGCGAGTTGGCTCGTCGTCGCTCTCCGGGTCCTTGAGCCGAATCTTAGCGCGGAGTTGTGATGCAGCCATGTGGGAGGCAGATAACAAAAGAGCATGCTCGTCAAGGTGTTAAACCAGTGATCCCCAGCCTTCTCTGCTTGGAACCCCAAGCAATAAACAAAGCAGGAGCCTCATCATGGGCTGGATATGTGCACGTGTTGTGAACACTCAGCAGAGGAACATTATTTTCTTTTCAAAATGATTAATTTTATAATCTTGAGAAGAAAAATGATCCAGTTACTCACAGGAAAAAAAAGCAATGATTAGAGCAAAGTCTGGAGGAAATAGGATGTAATTTGGTGCAGCAGAAATAAATTATTTCTGCTCTTCCATCCTGTTTTTTAATTTTTTAAGTTTTCCAGCTTGGAAACCACTGACTTCCTGTTGTTTTATAAATGAATACATAAGAATATTTAACTGTGTTTTCTATCACTGTACATTCGACCACATTTGAGATCATTTCTGAGTAGTGACAATGACCTCATGATAATTATTGTACCTTTTAGGGCTGAGTTATAGTAGATATCAGAGATGTCAATGGTAAACTGGTTAGCCACCAAGAATATGTTTGCTAGGCATGCTAGTTAACATTGCTAAACAGATTTTGTGGCTCAAAATGAAGCTGCTTGCTTGCGCAACCTGGTGGGAGACCAGTGAGTGGCCACCATGTTTTCGTAGCCATGTTACCAGTGGTAATTGCCAAATGGGCAATGCTGCTAGCTAGCTCCCTTCTGACCTGGGGTATGGGCGATGCAGAGCAGCCACGGCTAATGTTAGCTTACCAATGGAGACTGTAGAGTGGGCAGTGGGCACCAAAAACATGCAAGTTAGGTGAACTGGTGACTCAGTAGGTGTGAATGTGAGTGTGAATGGTTGTCTGTCTCTATGTGTCAGCCATGTGATAGTCTGGTGACCTGTCCAGGGTGTACCCTGCCTCTCACCTTATGTCAGCTGGGATAGGCTCCAGCCCTGGTTACAGATTATGAATAAATGAATGAATGAATGAATAAACATTTAAATCTTAAAACAATAAAATTTCACAACTTTTTAATAAAGTGTGCTTTGAAATGTGGCACTAAACCTCATTGAGTCATTTGAGCTGCAGACCTAAAGGAAAGGTTAGTTAGGTTGGTCAGTTACTGGTAAATGGTTGTTGCGCTATTGAAATTTACTGACAAGGTAGTAAACATAGCTAATCATATAGCAGCTAAAGAGCCAAATATTTAAAGCAGAAGAATGACTGCTGACCTTAAATGTATCAAGTGGCCATGAACAAATGAACTCCAAATGAACGCTAATGTTGCATGTGTCAATCTTGTGTTTACAGCTTGTGTTTAAAATGAACTGAAACCAACATCCCTAGTAGATATCAATATCACAATTTTTTATATCACTATATAAATATGTCACAGGACAAATACATGCATAAACACATGAATTAATCAAACTGTCCAATGCAGTGTTACACCATTATGCTTTAAAACAGACAAAATGAACATTATTGGATTATTATTTTTGCATTTTTGTCTGTTTTCATATATTTTAATAGTCTAAACTGAATATTTTTTATTTATTTTGCACATTTGATATGGTAAACCCACTACAGTATGAGTTGAAGCTACAACTGAAGCTGCATTAATTGAATTTTTGATTTCTTTTTGGCCACTTGGGGGCAGCAACACAAGCTGTAAACACAAGATTAGCACATTATCACTTAAAAAACATTAGCAAATAGTCGCCCATTCACACGTCCAGCAGACATGGAGCAACATTAGCATTCATTTGGAGTCGTGTTTCTAGTCACGTGATGAATTTGCTGTTGCTATATTTGCTTAGCTATGTTTACTAGCTGGTCACTAACTCTGCAGTGCAGATAGCGTACAGTGGGTTTTTAGGGCTTTTTGTTGTAGGTAAGGTTGATGAAAGGGGACTCTGTGGGCTTGAAAACCAAAACAACGAGCTGAAAGATGCTAAAACGCTCATTTTAGCTGCAGGAGACATCAAGGTTGGGTGATAACTCTGCAGATTTGTTACTACAAATGATCCTTTTGCTATTACACACAGCCATGTGACCTTTTGTTGACATTAAAAAGTGATGCGTGCTGCTTTAAAGTTGATAAAAAACCCAGACTTCATGCTGTTTTTACAGACAGCGAGCCTCGGAGCAAGACTTAGTGGAATAATGATGTATTTTCAAGTAAAAGAACGGTCAAAGGGGCTTTTCTCATAAGCAAGAAGCTCTTTGTTGTTCTCTCGAACAGCAACCTGATAGTCTTTCTAACAACAACTCTACTGAGAAGCAGGCCTCCAGGAGTCTTATTAGCCTTCAGATGAGAGCAGACAGGCAGCGAGTCGGTGACCATGTAACTCCATTCCTCCCGTCATGTTCATGAAGAGCCAATCCGCGGCTTCAAGGCTTCGTCAGAGCCAGACACTAAGCTCCTCATCTCCCCTTCTTCTGCCACCCATCAAGGATTTATCTCCTTTCTAACAGACCGCGAGCGGCATGTCAGCACTGCAAAGTCACGCAAGGGCAGCTGTCAGAGGAGTAACAGGGAGCCGGCACAGTCAGATTTCAGATTTCAAAGCACAATATTCATGCCAAATCATCTTCCCTCTCTGCCTTCTATGCTAATCTGACATGTGATACACACAAGGGGGGCTGTTTTTTTATGCTTTTACTAAATTCCCAAACCTCCCTCCCTCCTCCGGTGAGAGCACGCTCAGCTAATTCGCCTCCAAGGAGAGGTTGTGAGGGGAAGGGCCAGACACAATCCAGCCTTCCTGAGGTGTAATTACACCACCACAGCTCAACCTCTGTGGCAGCCAGTTGCTGTCTGTGTGTCTAGTCTCACTTGGCTTCTGGTTCTCACTTTTAAAGGGTGTTAAGAGGGTTTGGAGGAGAAGCAAGAGAGCACCCGGAGGTTACTACCTGATTCCTTCAACTGAGGGGTGATAGGCAAGCCACCGTGAAAAACAGATGCACTCACTCACTGCTCTGCTTCAGCGCGTTTAACATATTTAACTTAAAGTTACATAAAGTACATTTTAAAGTAAAATCTGTGGCTTCATATCAATAAATGCATCAATAAGTGAAGATGTTGCTGTTGTAGAAATAACAGCCTCAGGCACTTTGTGAAAGTTTTATATTTGCTGCTGTAAACAACAAGAGTCAAACAGATCTTTGCTTAGAAACAATGCAGAACTTATGGCACAACATTCACTGTCAGAATAACTAGTTTGTTTTCCCTGTTATCTACACCTGGAAACTAAAGCCTGATTAACTTTTTTGTGGTTATATTTAAGCAACTCTTAGTTAAGAGGATACTTGGCAGGAATTGCTGGTCACTGCGTCTCGGCAATAACAGTAAAACCCACAGATTCAACCCCCAGCCTAAGCTTTGTCGGAGTGGCGTTTCGCTTGCTATATTTGTATCTTTCAGCACTGTGTCCGTGACTTCCATGCCTTCCTCTTGGATGCATGCTGCTTACGATCTAGCACCTGGTGCTACATTTTTATTATGTTCCGACCTCACCTGTGTGCCGTGCCCATGAACGTTCCAAACACAGCAAAATAAGAAAAGAAAATGAGAAAATACAGGCAGGGGGCTGCAGATAAATACACTACTGCACACTTCTAGTGGGTCATAAGTGATGATTTAGAGGGATTTCTTTTGTATGAGTCTATATATTCTTTTCTTTCATATAAAGTTACAGTGTCAAATGGTCGTTTAAAACATGGCTAAACTTTCAGATAATGTAGTAAATGTATGTAAAAGTAACCCCTGACACAAGCTGATGTCAGCTTGCAACAGATTTGTTTATACGATCATCTGCTCCAGGCATGCCACTATTACGTAGCATACATGTAAGTAAGTAAATCTTTATTTATACAGTAGGGAAGCGTATTGCAGTTGTCGACTGCATCCTTCTAGTGTAGGCCTATCGCTCAGTGTAACAGGTTAGGTTAGTAACAGGTTGTAACGTTAGCTGACAAACGTGTATGGGCATGATTTCAGTCGTCAGGTAATGTTGTTACAACCTGTTACTAACCTAACCTGTTACACTGAGTGATAGACCTACACTGGAAGGATGCAGTCGAAAACATAGCTAGATTATCATACCCTGTGTGTAACTAATTACGTGCCTTACCCTTATTGATCCCGTAGTTGAATTGTATCTCGTCTCCTCGTTCAGGGAAAAAAATTACCACGAAAACAGAAAAAAATTACCATGAAAAACAGAAAAAAATAACCACAAAAAAAAAAAAACAGAAAAAAAATTACCGCGAAAAACAGGGGAAAAAATCACTCAGAAAACCAGAAAATATTACTCAGAAAAACAGGGAAAAAATACACCAAAAAACAGAAAAATAAATAAATTACTCCGACAAACAGAAAAAATTACTCAGAAAAACAGGGCTTTTTTTTATTTGTCAAGTGAATGCAATACGCTTCCGTAATATAGCACCTTTCACAGCTCGAAGTCACAGAGTGCTTCACAATAAATATACAAACAGTTAAATAAATAGAAAACACAGCAAGTACAAACAGCAAAAGATACAGTGCAACAGAAACAACAATCTATATACAATCTATATAATTACTTACAATTGTCCAAACGCCTGCCTAAAAAGGTGTGTCTTCAGTTGCATCTTAAAAATATGGACAGAGGCTGAGGATCTCACGGCCAAGGGCAAGGAGTTCCAAAGCTTTGGGGCCACGGATTGAAAAGCTCGGTCACATCGAGTTTTCAGCCTTGTCCGAGGCACAACTAGGAGCCCCTGGTTAGAAGACCTCAGTGACCGGGGGCTACTTTGTGGAGGGCTCCGTATGTCAGGACCAGGACCTTGAATTCTAAAAAAATGTGATGCCTGTTGCAGTGTTTTTAGGCATTTTTTTATGCAGTGAAAAAGTAGTTGCAATGCTGTCTCGGAATTGGAGCTTTGTGTTATGTGTATTCAGTGTTTGAATTAAAATCACAGTCTATTTGTGATGGGGAAGGGGCAGCAGCTGATTGCTGACAATCAGCTGTTAATATCACGTCAATTTCAGGTCATGTATTCCTGCTGGATCATGTCTGGTTGTGTTTAAAAGCTTTATTAGTTTTTTTTGTCACAGTAGAAAGTGCAGCCATTACATTCATTCCCCTGCTGCAATGACAGTGCAGGGACAGCGAGATGTGGAGGACCAATCAGAGCAGATTGGGCTTGAAGTAAATTGGAGCATCTTAGACAGAGGGTGAATACAGCAGTATGCTGACAGTATGACAAAACTAAAGTGGTTTTTGAGTAAACAAAGTAAGTAAACAAAATACAAGTATGAACCTAAAAATAAGCATAATAGGTCTCATGTCCTCCCCACACACACAAGACGAGTGAGGAGGATATGATACAGCAAAGATCCTGATGCCTAAACTGTATTTACATCTTATTGTACACAGTAACATTACACTAATATGACATAAAGGCCACAGAATCAAATGAGCACCCCAAAGCAGCAATACTGAACCCAACCGGTGCAGCATCTGGGGGCTCCGGTTGAGAATAATTGAACATAATTGAACAGGGAGCACTGAGCGCAGCGACTGTCTGAAACTTTTAGCAATATCATTGGGCTCCTCGCTGAGAAAAGTGAGGCGTAATAATACGACCACACCTGAGTCCCTGAAGACACATCAGCCATAACAGTGTAATGGGGTGGAGGTGGTGCTGCTGTGGTTCAGATGATTTGTTACTGGAGACTCACATGGAGCCTGAAGACAAGGGCGTTTTCTTCTTGGCAGAGGGAACTTACACTGCAGAAACTTCCAGTTTAACCACTTATTTCTGCACAAATTGAATCATATCCTCAAAAAAATGTAGTTCCTCTGACTTTTCTTTTATCAAATTAAACATGTTGACAGTTGTTTGATCCTTTTAAACTGTTGGAGACAAATGAAATCATCTTCATCCGTTTGTAGTTTTTAGCCATAAACTGTGATGTTTGGTCGGGACATTGCTTTCATCCTGGCGTGAATATCTCGACAACTTTTGAATGGATTACCATGAAATGCTGCACAGACATTCATAGTACCCAGAAAGTGAATCCTAAAGAATGTGGTGATCCCCTGACTTTGATTTTACAGGTGACACACACTAAGCAACATCAAAGAGCTAGTGGCAACAAAGGCAGACTGTTGCATCACCTCATGTTGCTTGTATCTTGGCCAAAAAGTTGCACTCGAACACAACGCAAAGACTACAGGCAACGGCCAACTTGCACATATGTTTTCTGCCTGTATGAGAGGAAATAACTCCATACAGCGCTGGCGGCCGTGGTCTGTATTCCTCATTACAAAAGGGAAATTGGAAGGATGTCAGGACAGATTCAAGATGCTAGTTAGCCAGTGAGCACATTAACTGACCTGACTGGAAACAAGTTTGTTTTGATCTCACGCCCTCTTGACTTTATTTATTTTATATTTTTGCTTTCCTCTCATCTGTTTCTCTTCTCCTGCACTGAGCTGAACTTCCAATCAGAGTGATTTAATTCAGCAACGGGCTCCACCGGCTCTGACGCTGGTTCAACATGCTGAAAAAAACAGCTCATAAGGGCTGTCTAGTGCTAACGTTTTGGGACACCAAATGAAAACTAGGGTGACAGACTTTCACCGACGACCCGATGGCTTGGTGTGTCAGGGTCCTTGGTTACACACTTAGTCCGGAACATTGTTTCTTGACCAAATACCTGCAAAATTATTTTTGCAAGGGCGCCCTGTACGCCTTTAGCTGAAAAAACTTCATCTCTGTGAGTTAAAGCCTTCTGTGGTGGCGATAACAAAAACTGGTAGCGTACAGTATTAAAATAACATTACCTCACTTTCATTGCCGCCTGAGGCAAGCTGCAAGACACATCTGAACAAATAGCCTCAACTACTTTTTTAATGTTTTACCTCGGCCTGACAATTGACAGCAGATTGTCAAAATGTCCCGACTCATTTTAAAATAAGCCTTGAGCCGACCGTGAGCTCCTGGAGCAGGTTGTGGTACTTCCTGTGAATTCTCCTCTTTCTGAGGCCCTCATGTACCTACATGGATCTCTGTTTCCCTGTGACCAGGAACAGGCTTTCACCCTCAATCAGAGCCAGAAGAGGTGCCCACAGCATCCCCATTTTTAATGCAGATGTTATGGTACAGATCTGTGAGTTTACTTCACAGCAAAATAAGGGTTAAGCCAGGGACAGGTAATACTGTGGCTGCTTAGCAACAATTTTAAAATGCATATATACTGTACCTGTTGTTGAGGGTTCTGTTCCTTTTTTTTAGAACAATGCTTAGTAACAGCAATTTAAAGTGATGTTGAAACTCTATGAAGGTTGAAAGTAGTATTCTTTGTGGCAGTTGTCCCCTTCTTTTTAACCCAAGCAATCAAAATAGACGTCTGTATCATCAGATGGATTTTAGTTCTGGTTTTGCTCTCATCAAGCATGCACGAGTTTGTCGTATTAGCTGTGTTGTCTCATGTTGCACCCACAGTTGCGAGGCGCTGTTGACACAGAACCTGTTTTTATATATTCTGAACAGCAAATGCAACGTTTCCACCCCAAAATAATCTATTTGATCCATTACTTCATCTTCTACACTTATTCTAAATTCAAATGCAAAAATGAACATGAGATATCAACGAGCTTGCTTTGATTCTGTTCTGTGATTAATGAATTAAGTTATTTAAGATAAGACTTTTCACTACATAACACAGATATTTTTTGTTTGTGTGCACCGTGAGCCCACGTATCCGTCCAGAGTGTGACAGACATGATCAGACCTGCTACCTGCTGCCTGCTGCGACTCTTCCTCAGGTGTCAGCGTCTATTCATGGTGTAAAGCTGTTCAAATCAATGTCACCGGGACTAATTGCAGTAAATGCAGCCAGCTCATATTCGTGCACAGAGGCATGCTTCGTCACGTCCGTCTGACATCCCCCAAAAAATTCAGACGGCTCTCTGTGCAGCACTTTCCAACCCTTTCCGTCTCGATTAAAGTAATTTTCCTGTCTCTTAAGTCCATATTGACTATGTGACATGTTTACCTCCTTGTTTACGATGTTTACTCCTGAAGGGTAAAAATACCTGCAGATCTCCCGCAGGTTAAGGTGTGTCGATGTGGGTGTGTGTGCTGTGTCATAAAGACTAATCTGTTGATTATTTTTGACATGTGACGGCGCGAAATGCACACACAAATGACAGGATTAATAATGGCTGAGTTCCATTTAGCTGCTTCAGATTCAGGGTCTTGGTGTTGTGCAGCCTAATGTTGTCATTAACACCTGTGCTTTCAGTGCTCTGACTATGCTGTGAAAAAGGCCTGTTTAGTCAATAAACTCTCAGAAAACTAGTGAAAATGGCCAATCACAAGTTCCCAGAATCCCAAGGTGACACCTTCAAAGTGTTTGTTTTGTCTAATAAACAAAGACTTTACAAAGACAGAAACAGAAAGGCAGCAAATGCTCACATCTGAGAAGCAAGTGTTTGAAGCTGTTGCTTGATAATTAAGTTATAGATATATCAATTATCAAAATAGCCTGTGATTAACTGAGTAATACGTTTCTAGATTAGTAGTTTAAGCCCTGCACTTTGCTATTTTTGTCGTAATTATTCCATTTAGTTGTGACATTTTACTTTACAGCAGTTAGTCCGAGTTGTAAACAAACCACAAATTTAGTTTGGAAGAAGACCCACATTAGAATTGTTATCTGAACCATCCTCATAAGTGTTCAGTAGATTTTTCAGAGCAATTTCCTCTTAAATGTTGACCTACCATACTTACTGTACTGTAGTTGTTAATAAAAGCAGACCTTCTGTGTAAAGGTCAACGAGAACAGACGTTGTAGTTGTGCTCTGATTTGGTTTCTCTTTCAAATAAGCAGTTTAGTTAACCTGGATAAACCGAGCATTTTGTTCAAAACGTGTGTGAGCATCCCCGTTTAAAGTTTGGTCAGTGGCTGGTTTTGCCAGTCTGGTCCGAGGTAAGAGCTTAAACGCAGATTTGCTGACCTGACATTTGTCATCATGACACATTTTGGCAAATTAAAAAGTAGCCTAAATTAGCAACCTGTGCTAACGTCGTCACAGGGCTAAAGTCAACTTGTATTACATGTGATCAAATAACTGCCAAGTGGATGTCGGCAACATGGCATCAAATTCTAATAGCGGTGGGAGGAGGTATGTTTGTTTACTAGAAAGTTCATGTGTTTTTTGGGTGACGAGACACGGCATGGCAGAGTCAGGGGGTGATCACACAGAAATGAGACGCTAGAGACACGGACACTTCAAAGACGCTCAAAACGTTGGAAGCACTTATTCAATGCGCGCTAGCTACTGGCATCTGACGCTCAAAAAATGTGAAAATATTTTAACTTTTCAGCGTCTTATAAATGACTATCGCTAGTAGCACTGCCCCCTAATGGTCGGCAAGATTTCTTTGGTAGCTTAGTCGCAGAAAAAACAACAAACAAAAAAGCAAACAAACGTGAAACTCCATTAAGAGCTACGCCTTGTCAAAATAAATCAAAGTTTGTGAATGAATCAGTAACTGATAGGAATGATTGCAGAGTAAAAAAAAATAAACCCCGGTTATGAAATTGAAATCTAATGTTTTCTCCAAACACTCATTATTTTAATCTTCTTATTATATGAACAATGGCAGACAAAGTCGTTTTCCTCCAGCGGAAAACACCCACTATGATAGACGATTAAAAAAAACATTAATTTCAACAAACTCATCCTGTCAAAGCAGAGAGAACCTGGTTTGATTTCTTTATGACAGGATAAAGTCTTCAATTTTGTGGGTGTAATGAAACATCCAAGAGGAGAATAATAGGCTCTTTTATTTGGAGTAATGAGCCCGACACTGTTTGCTGCTCTGTTTTGGTTATTCATATGTTATTTGCAGATAATATAAGATGTCCATGACAAACAGCAGAGGGGCACAGGGGGAAAACAAACCACAGTGCTCAGAAAGTGCGCATTCCTCAGCCCAGTCTGCTCTCTTGTGTTCCCGGCTCGCCGTACGTGCTGTGTGGACATATGGTGACCATCTGGGCAGGCCCAGGGATGTCAGAACATTGTGACTGGGCGATATTCTGGGGGCCCGCAGGTCGCGTTAACCCCCTCAGCGGCGAGAGAGGGAAGAGAGGACAGACGGTTGACTGTTAATGCGAACAGTCGGCCTGGGAATGGCAATGTGAGAAGAGTCGCAGCCTGGCTCTCTGTCTCTGTCACACACACATATCAAGATGCATCCTCACACACACACACACACACCTCCACAAACTATTACACTTTGCACTTTCACTTCCAAGACACATCCAGGTTTTATCAGAGACATGTCAGCAGCTTAACATTAGGAAATAGACGTGCAGAGGTTTGACATTTCCTATGACGATGATTTGTGGCTCTACGTCATCCCTCATTCACCTGGGAGCGCTTGTTTAAAAGAGCAGCGTCTCCCCACAGGAAAGGTACATCATTGTATGCCTGCTTTAGGTATTGTTGCTACACCTGTCAAACTCTCCGCTCCTGCATGACACATTGACAGTTTACAGTGATAACGGCGGGGGGATTTACCTCTTGAAATTTGTGGGAATATTTAAAAACATATATTTGGTTATTGGGTGTTTGGCTTCTGACACAAATACACAAAGCAGCAGTGGTGCGGGTATTTTCCCCCAGTGGCTGCAGGAGATCAGTGCTTGAATTATCCTGTATATGTCACTCTAAAATGAAAATCTTAATAGCTACTGATCTTGTAGGTATCATTTTTTAACTAATCGGGATTGACTATAATGAGTTATATAGAGGATCTGATCCTTTGTTTTACGTCAGCTGTCACGCAGGTGTTTTTACTTGTGACGCTTTCATACAGAGACACACAGAGTGCAGCCATTTTCAACGTGTGTAAGATCAGGTGCTGAAACACCACACGCCATAAATGACAGCACAAATGCAGTATGAGACTGACTGACCAAAACTCTGAGCACTTGTTTCATTTCAGCTCAGCCTGAGAGTATCTTGCGTTTATGGCGCATGGTGTTTATCCAGGTGGAGGAGAGATAACAGACAGCAGTGCTGAAGTGACGACACCTGTGCTCACTACGCCACTGCGAGGTGCAACAAAAGCCCTGGGATGAGAGAAATTCATTACTGTAGCTTAAGCCATGCAAAAAAAGTACAGATGACGAAAATAAACGCACAGCTCATTCAGGTAACTCAGTTACAGGCTGCACCGAAGCAGTGACAACTAGAGAATACTCTCATGCAGAAATTCCTGACGAGGCCAAAAAGATTAAAGACAGGGCTTATTATTTTATACCTCTCTACTAATTTTGTAAATGATGAATAAATGCACAAACATTACGGAACAGCTTTGATGCAGGGATTTTTTTCTTAATGCACTGGAAAGCTTTTCAACTGTCAAGCACACATTTGATTTGAACAACTTCAGTGTCCTTGAAGTGTGCACTGTGCAGCTGTATTATCTAGGAAAATAACTGATACTCAATATTAAATGACTAAGATCAGGATCAGGGGCAGAAAAAGCTTTATTGAGACATCCCTAATGATAGCTTAAACATTCATTGTGTTGCAGCAGAGAGCTAAGTCTTCTCTCTTCTGTGTTATGTTGTACGCTCGTGATGACGTCATTATAACATTATATGTGGTGCAAAACAATGTAAACGCCTTTGCACTCTGCTCATAAAAATTTTGCATTTCTAATACACTAAAGACAAATAATTTATGGAGTGTTATAGAAATATTTTGTTCAGAAATATTTTAGATTAGTATGTTTCATGTGTATATTTTGTGAAATTTAAGGAAAAACCATGTCAGATTTTTGCGTTTTTTTGTTTTTGTTTTTTATTCATTACAAAATTTCAATACTTTCAGCAATTATTATGGTTTATTGAACTGTATGACCTTTTAGCTTAGGTTGTACAGATTTTAGGGATATTCGGCATTTGAAGATACTCCAAAAATACGAATGTAGGCACTGGCGGACCATTTCTGTTGTTAGTGGAACATTAGCCGTTAGCAAAATTTCAAATTAGATATATTGTAGGCAGCAATCTTTATGTAGTTTTTCATGTTTTCCAAAGGGTTAAACCTGAGCCTTGTTTCACATCATACAGGGTTAGTCGTATACAGGTACAGATTTATTTATTTTAAAAGGAATTATATCAGATCATACTTTGTATCAGCTGATATGCAAGTTCAAGTAACAGAATCAGCATCTGGAAGAAAAATAAGGTATCTAATAGGGCTGACCCAAAAAATTCGAAGCTTCAAAGATTCGTTCGATGGCATGGATTTGACCGTGGAAAAAAAATTCGAAGCTTCTGCGCTTTTTTGGGGAGGCCTTAAACGCAACACTAACCCCCACCAGTCCGATACTGACAACGAGCGCACTCAGAGCCGGCAGACATGTCCAAGAGGTCTTCAGATGTGTGGTTGCACTTTAAAATATGCCCTGACAACCCCCAGAAAGCAGAGTGCCAGATTTGCCAAAAGCAATTGGCATATCACAACTCAACAACAAATTTGGGAAATCACTTGAAAAACGTAAGTAGTAACTAGTAGGCCTAATATGCATTTTCCAGTTCCAAAGGTCCGTTCTGAGTCTGGTGTCAGAGACACTTCTGACGCATCTGTTTGATTGTGCTGCAGTGTGCGCTGAGGGTTTTAATTTAGTGTTCAGTCAGTGTTTTTTCGTTTGCGAATATTTTTATCTTAATTCTAGCGTTGGAAGAAACTACGTGTGTTCCACCCCTCCCCCCCAGTATCGAAACATCTCTATCAAAAAGCAGACATATTACAAGCCATAGTGGACATTCAGGCTGACAGCAGGACTTTCTCCGTCATCTTGACCCCCATTTGATCGACCAGCACGTACAGTAGCACCGCTGAATGACACTGCATTGCAGAGAAAAGTCGAGCCGGGCTCAGATGTTTGTTTTTTCTTTTTGTCAGAGGAGTCTTTGTTTTATTCGCCGGAGCTGGTCACTGTCCTTGAGGACAGGAAGACAGTCCTCAGAAAGACGATCACAGTGAAGCTGAGAGACAAAAACATGACTTCCTGGCTCTTTGTGCTCACAGCTTCCCCTTTACAATCTCCACACATCAGTCACTTTTATTTCTCCCATTTTTCCCCTATTGCTGTACATTCTCTCTGCATCCTTGACGTTCATTGTAGTTGGTCCCCATTGTTCTTTCACACTCTCTTGATCATCTCGTCGTACTCCCGTTCTTTCATCGTGGGATCAGAGCTCCGCTGCTCTGCCGGGACATGTGAAATCATCGGAGGCCAGCCGCTGGGCCTCGGCCAGTCACAGCTGTGTAACCTCAGCCACTTCCCAACCTTCCACGACTGGCCGCGACGCCCTGAGGCCCAGTGACCTGTGAGCACGCTGCGTGGTCACATCAGCCATGTCGCCAACCTTAACATCAAGACTAAGTCATATCGCCCCCAAATATAGAGCTGCCAGTCCAAATTTGCATGGGTTTTTTGACTTGCGTCACGGCCATTGTCTCTGCTCAAATTGGATTTTCATGCTTTGCTTTTGAAAATATCAGCAGAAGAGAAGTGACTGCTGGAGTTAGTGGATAAATAAGTGTGTCTTTTACTGCCTGAAATGACCGTCTGTGGGAGAGACGATAAGTTTCATCAATAGTTATCGCTCCAACATTTATTATCTCGAGCTGCTTTCATAATTCAGCAGCTTTTTTGTTGCAGGCGTTTCTTTTGGGCATAAAGGCAAAAATAAATGGATTGTGGATCCCATTTAGCAGCCACTCTGTTCATAAAATGGGTGACATAATGTACGCTGAAATTATATTTGACACCATTACTAGTTCTTTATTTAAAATGTGTTAGCAACTGAGGCGTATGTTTTATTATTCCTGCCTCAAAAAGCCCCAAATAATGACAGTTATTACGGCTGTTTTTTACCATCAGAGCACAACACAGCCAATAAAAACTAATTACAAAGAAACATAAGTAATTATAAAAGTCTATCTTTTTAAACTTTTGTTCAATAATGTAAAGATCCATTCTTTAAAGGAGCTGTTTTCAGATTTTAACCATCCAGATACAGCTGCAGTGACAGTTTTCACATCAAGGGACATTAACTGAAAGCCTGCGCATCCACACAGGTGTTTCCAATCCTCTGCCTGATCAGGCCTCTCGTCAGGTTGAGGTTGGATGAAGCACTGCTGGAAATTACCTAACGAAGGGAGCTCTAATCAGGCGTAAGTGAAAACACCTGTGTGGGTGGACTGTTGCCATGTTCATGTAACTTACTGTGCTTAACAGTTTCCGACTGTACAGCCTTCATGTCAACATCCTGTCGACATAATTATATTTATGAAAACTCAGATATTTCGGGCTTGGAGTGAAAACCAAGCAGATGCAGACGCCTCGTCGTTAAAGGTAATTAAACCCACATTTAATGGATATAGTATCAAATTGTCAGTGCACAGTCAAGCCTCATATGAGTGTTTTGGGGTTTAAAGACTCACATTTGAGATTACTTACAGCAGCCCAACCGTTGTTATAATGAGTGTTTTACTGTCTGTGCTTGAGGCGGGGGGCAGTCTGTGTGAGGATGCTCAGGTAGTTTCAGATTTGTGCTCAAAGTAGTGAGGACATACTTGAATTAAAAATGATTATGTGCTAATGCTGCAAAAATAATCTACAAAGTGATACAGTTATCATCCAGCACATTTATCAGAGTGGCGTTTGTTCTTTAAGGCTACAAACGATCAGTGTGATTATAATAAATGACTGAAAACATCTTATATAAAGGTCTACCTACTGAGGTTTCTAGAGCTTTAAAACACATCTCAGTCTTTTAAAAACCAAAATGTCTGCTGAGCAAGACAGAGACATGTAGCTGATGTAGGGTCCATCCCAAGTCTCTTATTTTTATAGTGCTACTGCTAGCTCCTCACTTGAACCGGAAGTCGTTCGAAGTCCGCCATCTTCTAGGCCGTCCCAAGTCTCTTATTTGTGCAGCGAGGAGCTAGCACTAGGAGCTAGCAGCAAGTTTTAATCAGCTAAGAGCTAGGATGGTCGAGAGCTTCCTATCTGAAAGAGTTTTTCAGATGAACGCCATGACGTATAAATACCCGCCCTCTACATCTGGCACATTTGAACGAGATGGCGGAGAAACAGTAGGCTACAAGAGTAAGTACCCGTTACATGCATTCTTTTCAATGAATCGCTGTAATTCATGTACCTAATTCACACAGTAATGATATTTCATCACAGTGACAGTAGAATAGCAGGGCTACAGACCGTTCTGTAATTGCACAAACTTCGACAAATGATTCAATAACAATGGTAATACATGCAAAAGTGTGCGACCAGAGTCATGGCGGCGGGGGGTGGGGGCTACTGTTTTGGTCAGCGAATATAGCCTAATGAGACTTGGGATGTACCCATAGTAATGCCAGACGCTGGCTGCTTTACGGAGCAGATCCAGTAGTGCCGCCGTCATCAGGAATGGACGTCACTTCACATGACGCTTCAGTGGAAAGGACGTCTCGTGTCTCTTAAACTGACAATGCTCGCTCATCGCTCCTAGCGCTAGCTCCTCGCATTTTTTCCTAGGTGGGAGGGGCTAAACAGCTAGCAGAGTCGGCTAGGTAAGATAACTAGCAGTAATTTAAGAGACTTGGGACGGACCCGTAGTCTGGCAAAATCTAGTAAGTGGACTTTAAAGGTCTAGTGACATCTAGTGGTGAGGTGGTAGATAGCAACCAGCTGAAACTTCTCCCGTGTGCCAAGTGTGTATAGTGGCTGACGTGAAATCGAGAGTGGCCCTATCATATACCCGTGTCACTATGGCTAGTGGTGCTAACATAGGTAATGCTAATGGAGTTTCCCACCACAAGGATGGCATTACCAGCAGTAATCACAAATAGGTGGCACTGTTAGCTAACTTAGCTTCTACCTGACAGAGCGGCAAAGGCTAATATTAGCCTACCAGTGGAGACCAGAGGATGGGCAGGGGGTGATACATTTCCGCGTGGTAAGGTCCTGATCACACAGGACATGTTTCAGCAGCTGGGGGTGCTGTTTTGTAATTGATTTTAATGAGAATGAAGCTTTTTGCTCGCTGTTTTTGTGTTGCAACATCCCTCGCATATCTGCGCTTTATGCGCCTGGTGTTTTTGCCGGAGTGCTCTGAACTCCTCGAGTTGCAAAAACTTCAACCTAGAGCAGAAAAACGCCTCATGTCATCTCCGCCTTTTCCCCATGGTCCAACCGGGTGATTTAAGAGGCGGGCCGTCTGTGGTGGTCACGACAACAAGTTTACAGTTGGTAAACAATGGAGGAGAAACTGGTGGGAGTGGTTGCTGGATACCCAGAGCTATACGGCCCGACCATTGAGAGCAGGTTGTCAAACTGCCCCTGAGTCATCTTAACATATGTCTGGAAACGGCCATCATGGAGGAGAAGCTCCTGGACCAAATGGTGGTACTCCTCATGACCCACCCTCTTTTTTAGGGTCTCATGTACCCACACAGATCTCTGTTTATCTGCTGACAGCCTGTCACCCTCAACCAGAGCTACAGACAGCACCCTCTGCCTCACCATTTTAGGAACCAGATACTAATTACTGTTGAATAAATAAAATAAATAAACAGTACATTTATTCCATCTGTAACTTATTGTTTTGGTCATAAAAGTCCTTCAAATATCCACATAAACTGGCTTCAGCAGCAACATTACTGGTAGCTGCCCTGTATCGGCACACCGGGTGCTGTAAAACAAGGGTTGTTAAACGAACGATGCTCACGTTCAAGCTCATGAGTTCGTCCAAAAAAAAATCAGCGTGCTAAATGAATGCGCTCTTTTAGCACAATCATGCACAACATTGGTTTCCAAGCCCAATACTGAACATTGACGCTCCTGATAAAGTGACTTCTAATCAGCAAGGTTGCTCATTCCTTCCTATGTCATCTCCAGGCTTCTGTAGTTTATGAGGATGTGGGTTTAAACACTCCCGGAGGCTTTTGTAGGAGGGGCAGAACTTTGACAGATGTTGTCTTTATTCCTATATATTTAGCAGAAGTCACAGATTGCTTATTATTTTTCGAAAAAGCTTCCCTCCTTTTGTCGGTTTGCAGAGTCAGCTGTGTCATGGCCCCTGTGGAGCCTGAAGAGGTTTAGGATCTTATTGGAAGGATCTTTGATTTGGCCGCAGGGGAGGATCAAGCTCAAGCCCCTCAGTTTTGGGGGGCGACTGCAGTAGCCAGAAGCCAGTCTGTGTCTTCCTGCTGCCTCGCACTGCTTCTGCTTTCAGTTGAATGGCATTTTGGACAAATTACCCGATCGATAATGGTCCGTTTGGAGGGGATTTTTTGTTTGAGTTACACTGACTGATGCAGTGTGAAAACATCCTGCTGAATACAGAGAACAGATCAGGTGTTGTGCAGTAGCAGCATCCTAATGCGAGGTCGTTACCCTTCCCACGGGGTGCAGGATCTAAATGTCAGCATTGTCGCTGCCAAATTAGAGATGTGTTCTATTTGGGTACACATGGCGGCGCGGGAGGGGCTGAACGTTAACAGTCCACCTCCTTACGCCTGTAAATACCCAAACGAGGTGAAAAACAGGAGGATTCCTGCAGAAGAGTCTCCTTCACACTATTGAAACGTGTGAATGTGTGATCACTTGCTACCTCTTTTGGGACTAGAAGCAGGGGACACGTTTACTCCTTGATTTGAACACATGACTTCATTAAATCAGTAATTGCAGTACATAATTTGGATGTTTTCATATGAAACACCGACTGATTTGATTACATACAGAACCCCTCACATTAAATTAAGATGCTGCCTCCTTAAAGCACTTGATCTTTCTCTTTATTCAGCAAGATGTTCACACGGTGCATCTTTAAGTCTAATGCAAAGAAAAATCCCCTCAAAGCACAACATTATCGATCAGGTAATTCTTCTAAAATGCTGTTCGATTGAGAGTGGAAGCACTTCAAGGAAGCAGGAGAATGAGACAGACAGCCTGAATGAAGCAGTGTTGATCCACCTAACGTGGCCACACCGCAGTACCTGGAGCAGGATACTGAATCTGTACAGGGCTGGCACATGTTTTATACTGGCAAGGCTTTTTGTCCCAACAAGCACAAACTTTAAAATGCTCAATATTGCTTTTTGTCATGCACATTTCCCTTTTTATTTCCTGCTGCAGAAGTATCTCACTGCTGGAAAAATAGTCTTTTTGATAAAACTGGGCTGTAGAAAGACAGAAATACCAGATTAGTAAACGCTGGTGATGTAATGGCCGTTTTCCCCAGGAAACAATATGGTGACCAACTGATAACAGTGTTCTCAAATAACAGCTAAACCGTGAGCTAAAATATGTTTCTGAAAACATCTGAGGGGAGGTATAGACAACACAGTAACAGGTTCTTATTTTGTCAGCCCGCGTTTTTACAATACGGCAAACAGTATGCCGCCCACTTCCTGTTCACAAACTCTCATATTACAGTCAAACAGTGCACTAAAATGTTTCTGAAGATATCTGAGGTGAGAAATAGACAAACAGTTGAGATGAGTAGGGAGATCTGGCCACTGTAAAGAAGGATGGAAGTTTAATATAGTTAGTCATTTACACATACTGCCTACATTGTTATGATACAGAGCTGGTTTTAAATCAGCAAAGTATCTTATTAAGTAGTTTTAATTTTGTTAAAATAATCTTGCACATATATGTATTTTAAAATATGTTGTTCAAACTCTTCACTTAAACTATATCATGTATATCATATATATCATGACCGTGCAGGCTTCTTGCAGATATATGGTGTTATACTATTATGTAGGAAAACCATGTTAAACAAAATATTATTATTAGTGTATTTGTCTGGGGGAAGACTTCAGAAACAAAGTTCTGTGGGTTTGAACTAAGTTTGGCTGCACAGAATCTGTAATAAGTTGAACCCACCATCGGCAGAACTGAAAACTTGGTTTCAAATCTTAATATTTCAGAAAAACATGAAATATTCACAACAAAAAAGGTCACAATCAAAGTAGAGTTATTATTCGTAGAGTATTGGGCATGAGAAAATCTGTTGTCAGTGCTGGCAACTGTAGCAGAGAACCCCCCAGCTGTCATCACATTTAAATGTAATATTGCTAAATCCTAATTAGTGCATGAAAATATTTGTCTTTTTCCAACTGAGCCCCGGCCACTTCAAACCAGTGAGAAGATCACAGACAAACCTCTCATGCACCAAAACTGCTCCAGCGTTGGCAGGAAACTGTGTGTTCTCGTACAGAAGCTCCTTCACAGCAAGAAGCTAATTGAAAAAAATTAGCTTTCAGTAAATGTAGCCTGGACTATAGGCGACTGTGTAATTCAAAGGAGTTTTGAAGTGAACACCATGTTTCTTTTGTCTCCTTTTCATCCTTGGATATGTTGTTTGGGTTCCTCTGGCAAATTGTACAAGCTTGAAACTGAATACAAATGGTAAAATATTGTAGCTGGTCGGTTTTGACTTCATGCATATTGTGTCTCCATGTGTGGTTAAGATTAAGACATTAAGGTTTTATGTTGATATACTCAGTGACCAAGAAAACCCAGTACCAAGTATTGACAGTGCTGTGGGTAGCATGCGGTTAGGTTTAGGCACAAAAACCAGTTGGTTATGGTTTGGAAAAGTTAATGTTTTGGCTTGAAATACCTGAGATGGGGACATAATCACCGCTGTCTTGGTTAAAAACAACCTCTTTTTGGGCCTAAAAAGCTGCTGGCAACACATTGGCTTGTTAGATCACCAATGTTTTAATGCCTCAGTGCCAGTAATAGTCTCAATATGTTTTGGGGTTGTCAGTCCATCCATCCGTTGGTCTGCCCGTCTGTCCTATTCTCTTGAACAGGATAGCTCAAGAACGCCTTGAGGGAATGTCCTCAAATTCGGCACAAGCCAAACTTGGTTACAAACTTGAATACCAAAAGTATCCAAGTGTGCATTTTCTGTCATTATTGTGCATCTTATAACTGTCTGTCGAGTTATTCTAAGACACTCGAGGACAACAGAGGCCCCGGCACTGAAAGAATGGGTTAATGCAATGGTGGAAATAGCATCTTGTGAATGTATGCTCAGTAGAATATATAGTGATCAGGAGAAAGGAGGATCTCTTTGGGACCGGTTATTGATTCATAGCAAAATGGAAGATAAGTCTACATAATTATGAACTTGCTCTGTGATTATGTGACCCTGTAGAGTGATGTATTAGGACATATGTGTCACATGTTTTTGTTTGTTAGTTTGTTTTCTTATCTTTCCTTCTAGACTTATTTGTTGATTTTTCTTTGTGTACTGGAGTCTACCTCCATATTATAAAAAACATGTGCCTTGTGTTCTTGTGTGCCAGGAAAATAATGTATACATGCCATGTACTTGTACTCATACTTGTCATCCTCCGCTTATCCGGGTCCGGTTCGCGGGGGCAGCAACCTCAGCAAAGAAGCCCAGACAGTCCTCTCCCCAGCCACTTTCGTCTGCTCTTCCGAGGGAACCCCGAGGCGTTCCCAGGCCAGCCAGGTGATGTAATCCCTCCAACGTGTCCTGGGGCGGCCCCGAGGTCTCCTCCCGGTTGGACATGCCCAAAACACCTCCCAAGGGAGGCGTCCGGGAGGCAAAACCGCTCCTCTCGACGTGGAGGAGCAGCGGCTCTACTCCGAGTCCCTCCCGTATGTCTAAGCTCCTCACCCTATCTCTAAGGCTGAGCCCAGCCACCCTGCGGAGGAAACTCATTTTGGCCGCTTGTGATCTCGTTCTTTCAGTCACTACCCAGAGCTCGTGACCGTAGGTGAGGGTTGGAACATAGATCGACCGGTAAATCGAGAGCTTTGTTTTCTGGCTAAGCTCCCTTTTCACCACAACGGACCGGTTAAGCACCTGCATCACTGCTGACACCGCCCCAGTCGGCCTGTCAATCTCCTGCTCCATCCTACCCTCACTCGTGAACAAGATCCCGAGATACTTAAACTCCTCCACCTGAGGCAGGACCCATGGACATGCCATGTACTGAGCCTTTCAAACCAATTAAAACTTAAATTATAATTTTATTTGGCACAAACGTCCACTTTGACTTAACGATGAACTGGTTGCAATTTGTATATCACAGGTCAAGGTCACTATGACCTCACAAAACATGTTTTTGGCTATAACTCAAGAATTCATGAGCTAAATATGACAATGTTTCACTCAAATGCCCAGTAAGATAAAATGATAGAATTATGACATTTTATATCCAGAAGGTCAAAGGTCAACTTCACTGTGACATCAGTGTTTTCTGGCCATTATTCAGCACCATAACTCAGAAACAGAAGGGGCAACATTTGGTCAGATACTAATCTTAGGGTCAGTCTTGATCTGTGGTGACTGTATAGATCTACCGTGCTGCTGGGTTGAAGATGTGTGTGAAGCATCAATGTTTAAGAATTTGTAGCTTCTTTGCAGCAACATCCATATTTGAAGCATTGTCAGCTGTCTTAGCTACATACCAGTCTGGACAGACATGGATGCAAACTGTTACTGCAACTTGACTGGTCTGCATTGGCATACAACCGCAAGGTGGTGATTCTAGTTTTTGTTGGTCTTTAACAGTGGTCTGTAGCTTGGCAGGCGTCACACCGTCAACCAGGGGTCGCGTTAACCGGATATTCTCGGTCATTGACCGTTTTTTTGCAACAATGACCGGAAAATCTGAAGGCCGTCGGTCATTTTGACCGGTTGCAATTGCCACCCCTGCCCACTTGGCGGCGGAGTGCACAGTCAGTGGTTTAAGTGGCTGCCGTTTTCACACTGCAGAGAAAAAGTCATTCATCTGCTTCATGTAGCGTTGTTGACATAACGCCCTGGACACACTGGACGCGGAACCGAAGCACGGCGCCCAGCAGTGGAGGCAGTTTACAGTCAGCGCCCATGTTAACCTATCTGACTGTCCACACAGACCGCTGAGCAGAGCGGAGCGCCCGCGGAGGCAGCGCTTCAGTTCCGCGTCTGGTCTATTTTTCACGGGAGCTGCGAGCGCTTCTGTCAAGCTGGATCGAGCAGATCATACCAAACAGGAAGTCGGACACAGAAAAGACGAGAGAATCCGGCCAGTTTTCAAAATAAAATAACAACAGCACGCACTGAGGAACGTGAGGAGAAAATACCGTGTTTATAATTTAAAATAACACAACAGTGCATAACGGACCACGTTTTTCAATACCATAATCACTTCATTACAATTTTAATTTTGTGTCACCAAGCCTACAGGCATAACTACATAACGCCCTGGACACACCGGACGCGTTAGTGACGCGTTAGTGCCGTCCGGTGTGTCCAGGGCGAAGCCTAATGGCACGGGTGTGTGGATATCTGTTCATCTTTTTGTTCATGTCCTTATTAATGCACACTTTATAACTTGCTTGTTGGATTTATTAAAAACAAACGAATAAAAACTAAATGTCTTTGAATATCTTTATTATCATTTAAAAACGAAAATTAAAATGACCGGTAAAAATAGATTATGACCGGATTTTTATGACCCAGTTGGTCAAAATGACCGGTGACGAAAAAGTCTAGCGCAACGTTTGCCGTCAACAATCCCCTACACCTTTTGATGACAAAGTCAGCTCATGTACAATATCACATTCAAAACTTTGATATCATACATACGAAACATACAAATGTAATGTTTCTGGTTTGCAGAAATGTGCCAACATTTTCTTTCGACTTGGCTGACCAGACCTATTTAAATTGCTGGACGATCCCCTCCAGTTAGAGTCAAATTTTACTTTTATATACTACAAGACATAAGAGCAAAATAAGCAGTCAGCACAATGGCTGAGCTTTTCCACCTTAGAACCACAGAGCATCAATGACAGTCTTCAAAAAACGTATTGTAACAGCCAGGGTTTCATACATCACAAACCTAAGGAACCAATCCCGCATCGTTACGGCGAAACGAGTGGTATCAGAACAGAGGCAGGTGTAGCTATGTGTCAGTATTCTCCAATTTGAGTTGAACTTTTACTTCAACAACACATATAATGCACAGAGAGCAGGGATCCGCACATATATCAGTTGACATGCCGACCGTTTCTACCTCTCACTTCCAGATAGTAACCCCAGATATCTCTGAAAACCTTTAAACCACTCTGTGGATAAGCTGCTCAAAAGAATCTATCCCTCCAGCTCATCTCTCCATTCTTTGAAGCCCATTTTCTCCACAGCCTAGTGGAGTCATGTTATCTATTACCATTTACAAGCAGAGGTTAGTGTGTTTGATGAGCAGAGTGAAGGTGAGCAGGTACGCTGGAGCTGCAGGCGAGTAACTGAGGGGCGGGGATAATTTGCATTTTTATAGATCTGAGCATACTAACTGAGACAAAGGTGTAGAGTTACATCTAAGTCATTTTAAAGTATGACATGATTTTTTCCCATGGACAAAAACTTCTAAATGTGTAGTTTTAGGAACAGAGATGAGTTTTTGGGGTCTAATCAAAGCCTGCAGAGGAACATCCTCTTGTGTTTGCTCCTTTTGTGCTGGTGGACTGTTTAATATGTTGTGAGTTCACCAAAGATGGACTGCAATATGGTGCTGAAGGTTTTATTTACACCATAAAAGAGAATTAACTGTGGGATATTAAAGTTTTATGTAAACAGTATGGCCAAGTAAATCTGCTCTTATATCATCAGTAGTCTATTTCAGTCGTGAGTGAGAGAAAAACGATGATATAAAATAGATCAAAAAGGATTTTTTTTTTGTACTTTATTTTCTATATTTGTGATTAATAGAACTGTTATCGATGGGTTTATGGGTTTGTGTGTTTGCTTTATCATTTTCAGACCACTTAAAGCTGACCCTCTTTATCGTTGACCCGCTGTTTTTCTTCTCTTCGTCCTCGCTTGTTACACACAGCCTGACATTTGTGTTGCGTCTGATTGCATTACGCAGCCTCCGTGTCTCTTCGCCCCCGGTGATCGGGATGAGTCAGACGGCTCCATTGAGAACACAGACTGAACCATCTCAACCGAGGAATGCAGACCACTCATTTCGAATGTATAATATGTGCATAATGCAAACAGCAGACTTGCACAGAAGACAGTGGTGTGTTGTTCCAGACACAAAGAAGGTTGATTTAATTTGTGCCATGATATGGCCTGAGATGGAGATTGTAAATATAGTAAGGCATCTGGCGTGCCACCTGCAATCCATCTGGCTCGGCATGATAAATGTGCCCGAATGATGAAGGATTAGGATGATGACTCGGCAGATAGATTAGGCAACAATACAACCTGTGAAGACTGACGTAACATGTTCATGTTGGGGTTGTTTGCAGTGTGAATGATGATGCACAACATAATCATAATCATAATCATATTAAAGCTACATTTGGTAACTTTATAAAAAACTTTTGTCATGTTTGCTGAAACTGTAACTAAATCCAGACAGTAGTACATAAGACAGTTTGGGCGGCCTTCGTTTCTGGCTCGACTGTTTCTAGTCTCTATATACAGACTCTACATTCAGTGAATGTAGAGTCTGTAGGCAAACCCCGGAGATCTTGCCTCAGGAAGAAGAGCGGAAGAGCCCTGGTTTCCGGTTGTAGGCTGTTTGTAGTCCGTGTGATATTGACCAATCATGTTTGAGCTGGCTGCAGTTGTTGCCAGGTTTAACGGTCCGTGTCCGGTCCAAACTCTGAATCTATCGCATTGGTTCAGCATATTTACTTATATATAAACGGAAGTCGGAAACGGAAATTCACCTCCTCCGCCCAAATCAAACCGGAATGCCAAATAATCGGGGGTCTGCCCCCAGAGGCTGTATCGCCATCTGCCGGAAGTCAGACGAGAATGGACTGTTTCTAACATGGCCGACGGGTCACAAACTTCTCGTTTTACAGCTTAACAGTACACTAAAGGCAGAAATAGGCAATGCAGTAACAGAATCTCGACTCATATCTGATCAGTGCTGCTGAGTTTGACAGTTTGTTCTGACATCATTGACAGCTGATTGGTTATTTCCTTCATGTGCGGTGGTTTCTTGCAAATTCCATTTCAATCAGGAGAGACAGAAGAATGACGTAAAGATGATATTTAACACAGAATATGAGTGGACAGATTAGCATCTGATTTGTGCTGAGTCTTTGGTGCTTGAACACCAGAGGGAGATATTTTGTGATCGAGGGACATCAGAGTGGAAGCAGGATAAATCCCCCCATGGATTCCAGACACTGGTGGTAGTGGCTGATAACTCTGAGGCTGCTGACTGCTGAGACGGATGAGGCTGATGAAAAGACTAGATGGTGATGGGGAGGTGGAGGGCGCGCACAATCGCAGCAAGAAAGAACTAAGGCAGACAATGAACCATATTTTAAATGAGGAGCATTAAGATGATAGGCTGACAGAGAAGATGTGTCACTGTGCCTTTTGGTTGATTGTGAATAAGCTGATGAGTCAGTTGACCTACCCAGACAATGACACTGAGAGATAGCAAGTGAGCGTGCTTTTGAAGAGTGAATGGCAGGGTGAGAAGGAAAACTTGTAGCCTGAGCGTGAAAAATGTTGTCTTCCTGACTGAAGTTTTGCTAGAGCTTTATTAGAAGCACCATAAGGAGGACGAGGGACATGATAACATGATATAGTGACCAAGTTACCAACTACAGCTTTTAATACCAAGCTCAGGACCAGAAAGTTGTTTGGAAGGCCATCTGGTGCTGCACATTTCGCTCTGAAAAATATGTCCCTTGTGACTGGTAACTGCTGTAGCCATTTATGTGGCTACAAGTGAAGTGAGGCAAATTAATATTTTGGGTTTTAAAGTTTAGACATCAAATTTGTAAAAGCAACTTAAATTCTGTGTGCCACATGTCAAGGGCGCATTAAGATTTTCACAACAGTTCAGCTTTTAATGATTTAATATTAGCTCACAGCCCCAGGTGGAAAGTACAATGACTAATATATGGTATTTATTCGCAATTTTGAGATACTGATGTTAGTATTTCAGCTTTATGCCTTTCTCGACTGTGCTATTCCCCTTATATTTAAGAGGAATATTTAGTACTTTTTGCTAAGCAACATTATTTTCTGACAGTATAGTTGCTGTGTTAACAAATTCCTCGGCTACTTAGCCTGTGAGGTATCCCAGTTTTGAGCCATGTTCTAGTTCCTGAAGTAGGACCCAAAGTGCTCACATGAGGCAGGGAAAACTTGAATGAGCTTTATTGCAGATAACAAAAACAAAGTGAGGTCGCATTAATTTACATCAGCTTTAGTTACTTTTCAGATTAACAAAAAACAAAACAAAACATGAGCTTATAGAATACAAAGATAAATACTTGTGTTTCCCATACCTTCATTTATTTGTGGCAGCCCACCACATTAAAACATCTGTGCAAATACATTTCATATTTTTGAAGCTGTACCGTTTATTAGGAGTGTTATTGGAATATATAAACCGTTCAGCACAGAGCTCACTTGGCACAGACTGAGCAGCGTAACATTCATTCTGCTGGGTCTAAAAGTTTGCATTCACTTGCAGCAGCTGCTTCTCTTAATTCATCGATCAGCTCTGAATGAATCAACAGATCAATTACCAACCCCGTGAAGGGGCTTTTTTCCCGCGCTGAAGTGAAAAAGAACCAATGGCGAGCTCCACCTGTGCTGCGTTTACGGACCCACAAAAACTTCAGAAGTTAGAGAGGGGACAGAAAATGATACAAAGGGACACATATAAAAAAAAAGTGTTTTTACATCGTTACAAAGGCAATTTTATTCAAGTGATCGAAGTAGGTCTTCCACCACTGCACAGCACATAGGTATATTTTCTACCATGTCACATTTTACAGAGAATATAAACTCAGGCATGAGAATCTTATGTTTCTGTGTGGTTGTCATAGAAATGCAGACCTTGAACATTATCAGGCTGCTGGAGGTGAAGAGAGCCGCAAGGGACTTAATCAGCATCAAATTCTATGTTGCATGAGTCATTATGGTACAAGAGCAGTGGTGATAAGTGAAGTACATCCACTCAAATATTGTACTTAAGCACAATTTTTATGCACCTTCATACTTCATTACATTTCAAGGGGAAATACTGTACTTTTCACTCGACTACATTTATCTGAAAAGTTAAGTTACCCTATACCTAATAAGATAACACTATGAAGGGGGGTATTCTGCATACTTTAAGCATATTTAGCTGAAAATAAATATGTATTTTTTATGTTTATGTTAACAGTGTATCAAATGACAATGTGAAAGGAGAATAATCACCTTAAATTGCATCTTACCTCAACAGTGAGTTTCAGCTCATTCGCTATATACTCAAAGAATCAGACTACACAAGTGTAACATTATACATCCCACGCAGAAAAGGACAGCACCTTTTAAGATCTACGAACTTAAGACATAGTGATATAAATATATTAGTAACAAAAAGCTGGCAAGTTTGAAGCGACTTTCATATTCAGTTGTGGAATTTTCAGTGAAACTTTAATTCAGACTTGTATGCTTGACACCGTAGTTCACAAGTTGAGAAAAAAGACTGCAGTGATGCAAATATGTGGAGAAGATAAAGTCTGCAAACAAGCCGAGGAAATCAAAGGAAGGGAATCTAAGTTTTACTGTTAGTGAGATACAGCTGGTTCGCAGTGGATGAGCACAGGCTGTTAAAAAACCTTCCAAGTAAACACATCTGCATGTGTTTTCATTACATGGCCGGATACATTTATTTGTTTTGATTTATTTATGAGGATGTGAGGGCCAATCTTGTTGGAAGATATTACACTGGGGGGGAGGGAGGGGGGGTTCACTGGAAACAAGTGTGATGAAAAACAGTGGATCATGCGGATGGAGGAATGTTCAGGTTGGTGAGCAGCAACTGAAGATTAAACAGGAGGACAATTATGAAGCCACGCTGGCGGCCTCATGAGGCTGAAATGGTTCTTACACATGTTTATTTTTTCTGTACTGCATCCATTTTACAATATATTATATCAACTTCATATCATATCGTACAGGCTTTAATTAAAGTGGTCAGGTCTGACCTTAGTTGTATTTCAGAGTCAGAGATATTAGGAATTACTGACAGATATGAAGCATCCCACGTGGCGAACAGATCGATAGTTAAGTCATTATGTGAATGTAAAATACGCACATCTTGTTAGGCGTCTAGACTCTGTCCTTGTCGTTCTCCACAAATAAACACCACCTTCTGCACAGCAGGAAGTGAGGAGTGACCGTAATAACTTACCCCCAAGGTGAACACAGGCTAAGAGCCAGCAGGTGGATGCAGGTGTGGAGGTGGAGTCGTTTAAATGCAAGTGACAGCAGAGTAAACAGAGCACTAAAGCCTTAAAGGCAGAGTTACGGAGCCACACTTTTATAAGTGGGTTTGCATATTTGTTTGACGCAAAGCACATGTCATCCAGTGGTTTCCTGCTATTCTGGTTAAGACAAGTTGGTGGTACTGTGGTGGTGGTGATGTGCAAAGAAATGTAGTGATGGGTCAACAAAGTCAGTGAAAAAGGCTGCAAGCTAGCAAACATGACTGTAAAGATTGCACAGCTTTAAAGACTCAAAAACTTATCCATGTGTTTTTATGAAGAGGTAAGGCCTCAAGGATACACACAATGCATCTGATTACAAAAAGACTTCACACGGTTCACTGAAGTACACCATCATAATCAAGACCATGAGATAGATGTGAGATTACTGATGTGAGATTCAAGTCAGGGTCAAGGAGCAGACACACAGTTTTTGCTAGAGGCTTTGGATATTGTGCCAAGGATTTAAGTTAGTGGTTTCTCTCTCTGGGCCTTTGCTTAGATAATGGAGGATTCTATTTTTGGGCTTTTTGCCTTTATTGGATAGGATAGTCTAAGCGTGGAGGTGTGGGGGGTAACATGCAGCAAAGGACTGCAGACCCTCAGCCACTGTGACAAGGACATCGACTTTGTATATGGACACCCCTGCCTTGTTCATTAAGTCTTTGTCCAATTACAAAAAGTTATGTGACGTCCAAACAGTAATGTGATCAGTGCATCGAACAAGTTTATCAACTGGGCTGCTGTCATCAGGTGATAAAGATATGTACAGTTGTGTGTCATCAGCATAGCTATGAAAATGAATCCCGTGTCCTCTGGTGAGATTTACCACTGGCAGCTTGTGAAGACCAAACGACACAGGTCCTAGAACGGAACCTTGAGGAACCCCACATTATGCTAGTTGAGGAGAGATCATCAAAGGGGACAAAATAGTCTCCACTGGACTGATAAGTCCTAAACCAATATAAAACTGGGCCAGACAGGCCAACACACTTCAGTAGTCTATTAAAAGGATGTGAAGGTTGAGAGTTTAGCTGCATGTTTGGGGTTTCTTTCACATGGGATTTTTAGTTTTGTTTTCGTTTTTTACTGTGGTATCAAGTTGGATAAGGAGAACTGTGGAGTTTTATCTGGTATTGGTATCAGCGACTACATTTCTGGTATGGTGACAGACCTAGTCCTGAGGGAATGGGACACCCTTCTCTGTTGCATCTTGACCCTTATTTCTGATGAACATGAGTCAGATTTAGAGGCAGCAGATTTATGTTCGGCTTTGATCTTCGGTGAGCTCTGTTTTATAATAACTCGAGGACCTCCGTGACACCCTTTTAGGTGCAAGAATGCAGGGACTTCCATTAAGAGCTGCTCCCACACTGTGTGAGAAAGATAATCACGCTACTCTCTGTCTGACACTTTGTGTGTTGTCTGTCTGCAGAGCGAACAGGCGCTGAAAGCCAGTGAAATAATCGTTTATAAGGGCAATGTCAGAATATGGCATCCACACCGAACCGAGCTATTATCCCTGATGTAGTAGGTGCTCGTCAGTGATTACTGCGGGGCTGTCACTGTGTGTAGATGGGAGTTTTATACAGACATTACTTAGAGGCAGAGCCGGTGAGGACTAAAATAATAAATTACAAAGAACAACTCTGGGTTATGATACATTAATCTAAAGGTCCTTTATCTTGTATATGTCAGTTGTGACCGGGATGTTCACCATTACCGAGGGCTTGCTCAGCCGCAGCTGCGACATGTGCATGTTTAATACACCTGTTTTTATGGATTTCATTGTTTCTGTTGGTATCAAGATTCCTTGATCTTACTAGCTTATTAGCTTGTAACTGGTCTGACTCTAATGCGAGACAGCCAGAAATGTGTGTTTATTCATTATTTATTTTGCCCAACTAATGAATTTATTTCTGGCTGCAGATGGTTATGTTACGACGCCCCTGAAGTCCCAGAAGATTACTTTTTTTTTTATCTTGTGGGAATAAGATGTTATCTTGTGGGCACAAATTACCTTGTCCACACAAGATATGTATCTCAGGGGGATTATTTATAAGTGTGCACATGCTTGAGCCAACTACCAACATCTAATGCTTTTGTAGATATTTGAGTTGTCAGTATGCAAATTGCACACGAAAGGGTCTTAAAGGGAGACGACTGTATGTAACTTGACACATTGAATTTGCCTTCATTTTCCATGATTGTATTGAGTCCAGAGCACACATAGAGGTATCTATACAATCGGCAGATTTACTCAACAATGTACACAGCATCTTTCTAAAGTTTTCTACCATTAACCACCTCTCCAGACCATGTAAGTCTGCAGCAGCAAAACCCAGAGTGTACTGAATTTTAATGGAGTTAATGCGATGAGTTATAGGGATAGCTTGGGTTGTTTTGAGGTGGGGTTGTGCATTGTCAGTGTATTACCTACAGTAGATGGTGGTCGGTGTTCCCCGAGTTGGAGAAGCAGGCAGGCATACTGCCATGAGACAGCAGCAAAATGTATTTTAGCCACCTAAAAGTAATCTATATTGAGGCAGATTAATCTGAGACAGAGGAATTAAATACAGATAAGGTTTAATACAGAATGAGTGTATATAGTAACAGATGCTTCGAAGTCTTTGGCACTTTGAAACCAGAAGGATATATTTTGTGATCAAGGGACATCTGAGCAGCAGCAGGATAAATCCCCCCATGGAGTACACTCGTGGTGGTGGCTGAGGCTGATGGTTGATGAGGAGGATGAGGCTGATGAATCTGTAAAGACTAGGTGGTGATATTGAGGTGGAGGGTGCACACGACGGCAGCAGATGTAAGCAAATGAAGCTCTACCTGTCTTCTGACCACAATACGACGATGAGAAAGCAAAACCCAGAACAAGAGGCAGCTTCCAGAAACAATCCCTGACCACATCTGGCTGCATATTTGATACCAAAATCTAAAAAACTGTTACATGACAATAGTGAGATTATGAAGTGCTTGCTGAGATCTCTGCTTTTAAAAACACCTCCTCTGTTGTGTTAATTTTTTCATGAGTAATGTTCATTTTTGATGGTACGATGAGGAAGAGAGGGGTAGAGAGGATGAGATGGAGGAAGAGTGAGAGATTGTTCATTTGTATAGGCTTCCTTAGTTGTTGGACTAGCTGGCCTGCTCTATTTAGTCATTATTATTTTGCCCTACACCCTAGAAATATTAAAATGGAAAGTAACTTGTACTTTGAGTAACTTTTTTACCAGGTACTTTTTTACTTTCACTTGAGGTTTCTCATATGGTAATTTTCCCTTTTACAGGGTTCCCACACTTGGGAAAGTCATGGAACTTTATGAGCACATTTTCCAGGCCTTTTAAGTCATGTAATTAGTAAAAGATCGTCAAAGGTGTTGGAGAAGTCTTGTCACAGTAATCTTCCGTGGATGACCTTCTACATTATGCAACATAATGGCAGGTTTATTTTGTGTAGCTGTTGGAATAGTGTGCTCTAATATGCGTCAATGTGTGACATTTTGTGTACCACCATGGACGTTTCATTTTCTACCCTGTCTCTCCTATCATGTATGCCAGGTAGCTGAAATTATCTTTGAGTGTGAATCTGACATGTTTGAAAAATGCCAAGCAAGTAGGTAGTAACCTAATGAACTTATGGGTACTTGAAATTTTGTCCATAAAAAATTGTAGGAACCCTGCTTTTACTTGAGTCAGTTTGATGTGAGTAATTGTATTTTCACTCATGTATAGATTTTCAGTGCTTTACCCACCACTGACACAGTGACAGACCAGCGGCTCCTGTGTTCTTGAAGGTAAAATTACTGTCTTTGTCAGAGCAGTCTAGTTTTGAAGAGAGCATGAAGGGTTATAGCAGACTCAGTTCTCCGCTCTGTTTGTTTTTAAAAAAGTTGCATAGTCTCTTTTTAATATGGGAATACATGCTGTGCATAATTGGGTACTTCTATACTGTCTTCTGTGAAGTGGTTGCCATCTGTGTCCTGAGTGCTCGGGATTCAGCTTATAGGACTGTAATTTTCTTTGCATCTCATGAACATCCATCTATACATTTTCCAGCTTGGAATTTTTATTAAAATACAGAGCAGCTAATTCTTGCTGAGGACGGTTCAGTGTTTAAATAGGTGTGATCAGAGGCGTTATGTTTTCGGACTGTCCGTCCTATTCTCGTGAGCACAATATCTCAAGAACACCCTGAGGGAGTTTTCTCTAATTTGGCACAAACGGCCACTTCGACTCAAGAATGAACTGATTACAATTTGGTTGGCAAAGGTCAAAGGTCAAGGTCAGTGTAACCACACAAAACTAGGCCAAGAATTTATATGTAATTAGGACAAAATTTTACACAAATGTCCTTTAGAATAAAATGATGAAGTGATGAAATTTTATATTCAAAAAGTCAAAGGTCAACTTCACTGTGACATCATGATATTCTGCAAAAACACTCTCCTGGCTATTACTCAGGAACAAAAGCTGAGACATTTGGTCAGATACTGAATTGGTGACACTAATCTTGGGTGTCCATCTTGAAACAGTGCTGATTGTATAGATCTTCTATGCTGTCGGGTTTAAGATGTGTGAAGCGTCCATGTTTTCACAGACACTGATGTAAACTTTAACTGCAACTTGGCATAAAACCACAAGGCCGTAACGGTAGTTGTGTTAGAGTTGAATGAATTTATTTATATAGCAGTGAAAATAAAACTTTTCTAAGTTCGATTGAGGTGGCTGTGGACATCTGCATGGTGGAGAAGCATATTAATTTATGGTAAATCACTGCATCTTATTCCCACAACATAACATTTTTAGCGCACAACATATGGATCTTGTTTGCATAAAATAAATAGATCCATATTTCCTCCACTTAAGTTTAGAAAAAAACATCACCTTTTGGGACTTGGGGGTCTTCGTACACTGCGTTCAAGGTATAGATTTTTATAAAACTTCACAAAACTAGCGTCACCATATGGTTAAGCCTAATTTACCATATGTGTAATTGAGAGACATTATAAGAGGTTAAGCTGATGACGTCAAGAAGCCACGTTTTTCTTTATAGATGAGATTCTAATCAACTTGGGAGCTTCAGAGCTTTGACCACACTGAAAAATGTATTACTAATTAGACCTTCATAATGCCGTAAACGCACATCGGGGCTCTATTGAAAGTGTCCATTCTTTCTCTCAGTGCTGCGGGCTCCTACCAACAGCTGGGTCATGGATCTACGGCTGACATTTGCAGTTAGCCAGTTGGGTCGGCCGTTTAATCATTTTGGCCATTTCACTACTAATGTGGTCTGAGTCCCAAGTACATTCATTCATTATTGATGAGAGAATAAATGTCTCTCTGGTACACTAGATGCAGCAATTACCCAACTGAATCATCCCCCTCTGATGAGATGCTTTTTGTTGGATGGCTGGTCATCCATGTGGATGTGGCTCTGGGGCTTAAAACTCACAGAGCAGCCAGAGAGTTTTCTTGTGTATGTGCTTTTACTTACAGTAAAAAAAAAAAAAAAAAAAATGAGACAGAAAAAGAAATGCTGCTTTTTTCAGCTCAGGCAATCACTGCGCTGTTAGGCAGCAGTCTCCTGTTGCCATGGCAACTACCTGTTAATATTCCGGCAGAGTTTTCTCACTGACAAGGGGAGAGCGCCACTTTCTCACTACAGAAAATCGATTGGACATTCCTGCAAAAAAAAAAAAAAAGTAAAGAAAAAAGAAGAGGGAGCTGAGCCATGTGGTCACGGCCAGAGTGGTGCTGCAATACCTGCACATGCTGCAGCTGACGGTTCACGGCATCACAGTGACCTAATTGACCTTGACTTTTCCTTTTAGAGTCGATGAAGCCCGGTGCACGTGGCTTACAGCAGATCAAAATGTCATCGTCAAGGTTTAGTTCTTACAGGGCAGTCGTTTTCTTAGAGTGTTTTTCCTTCAGCAGAGTTTTCTCTCTTTCTCTTGAGGAGACTGCTCAAAGGTCAGGCATTAAGGAATTGAGCTTTATTTTTCTCTCTCTCTCTTTTTTTTTTTTTTAGCTCTTGAGTGGTGAAGCCATTCAGAAGGGATTGGCTGTCTATCATGAAAAGGGATGGCATTGATCACGAATCCTATTACGCCCTGGGCCTGATCTCCAACAGTCCAGACAATCCCGTCTCCCATTTCTCTCCTGAAAGGACCTTTTTTAAATGACGCTTTTCTCATGCAAGAGACAGAAAATCTGCATAATGAGTTATAAATTACACACACACGCACACACACACTTGCCTGTGTTGCTTTTGTCCATGAACATAAAACCACATAATTAAAAGTCACGAGTAGGGAGGGAACAATTTATGACTATATTGCAGATTAAAATTGCGTGATTAAAAACAATAAGTTGATTGTGGTGAACTTTTGTCATGGTATTAATTGTGAATAGGGTTGTAAGGATATGATATTATTTGGCGACGATATAAAAATATCATGGTTCATGCTACAGTGACCCCTTAAGGAATGAAAACAAGGGTCTTTTGTTTGAAGAAACATCAAGAGGACAGGGAGGAGATGTGCACGTGCAGGTGACCTCCCCCACCCAGTTGTGATTTTTTTAATACTGTAGATAAGCACGTGTACATGGTGCGATAACAAGTGCAACCCTAGTGAATATTGTGTTCAGCAGCATCTGGAGAGACTGCTGGGCAACCATCAGTAAAAGAGACAGATTTTGAACTGGTGGTTGGACAATTAATCAATTATGAAGACATCACTTTGGCTTTTGGGAAATGTAAAACATTTTTTCACCATTTTCTGACACTTTGAAAGCCAAACTTTTGATGGAGAAAATAATCTGCAGATAAATCAGTGATAAAAGTAAGCATCAGCTGCAGCCCTACACATACGCACAGTGATACCCTTCCTTTTACTAAATAAAATAACATGTAAAAAGGTTAAATAATGTAAGCTAAGTGTGAGCAGTTTGGCTTCAATCGTCAGTAAAGTCAGCAGCAGAGGTACACAGTGTCATGATTTATCCCCTCTGGTCTGGTGACAAAACCTGAATAATGCACAAGTATCGAAAGGTTTTCCACCTCTTTGTTTCAGGCAACAAGTGTCTGGTGCAAAATGTCAAAGTGTCCCATTAAACCTGAAGTATTTTTCTCAAATCCCTGTAGAAAACACACAACACTATCACCTGCGAAACTGGTGTGCACCGCCTCAGAAGCTGGAATAAAAGTCTCTTTGGTGGACTGTGGAGTCCTCTGTGAAAGAGAAGGATCTGGAAAACACTTGAGATTTATTTTCAAGTGCTGTCAGACTTTTAGGGGTGAAACTGACATTCTGTCATTTTATTTCACCTGAAACATCAGACGCTTCTCTGTTGCCTTAAAGCTTTTGGAAAACCGTCTGAATAATGTCCAAACGTTTCCATTTTGAGGCGGAAAACGTGGCTCTATTCTTGAGTTCCTGGAGAACTGATACTCCGAGGTTGACGAGGTCACCAGCTTGTGCGCCTGTAGGTCGTGCTTACATTCATCTCCATCGAGGTTCAGTAAACACGGTAATGAATTGTCAGAAGGGTTTCAGCCTTCGGTTCACTGAACTCACCTCATGGACCAGCTCGCAGTGTTTTCAGATTTCACCAATTGCCTTGTGGAAAGGGAAACAACATCAGCAGCAATGTTCTGGTTATATTTGGATCTGCTCTTTGGTTGTTTTTCAATTGCTAAATGCTATTTTTAATAAGCTATTTAATATATGTTAAAAGAATATTTCACCACTTTGGTAAACTGGCTGATTTGCTTTCTTACAGAGATCAAAGCATCAACACTAGTTTTGCGTCTGTCTGTTAAATGTGGAGCTTTATCCAGAAGACAGTTAGCTTAGCTTAGCATAAAGAAAGCAGTTGGAAACAGCTAACTTTGCTCTTTCCAAAGGTAAAAAATACACTAAGCAACAATTCTAGAGCTTGAATTAAACAAGCTAGGTATAATTTGTTAGCTAGTGATCTTATAAGTGCTGGTAGGGAGATTGTTTTAGCTTTGGACATAGCTATGCCAGCTGTTTTCTGCTTCTTCTAGTCTTTATGCTAAGCTACGCTAACCATCTGAGCTTTATTTACAGAGATATGAGATTGGTGATGATTTTCTTGTCTTATAGTGTGTTTACACTACACGCTTTTCACTTGTCAACAGTTTTTGGAGATCTCCCAAAAAAAAAAAGCCCCAAATCAGAGGCAAATTGGCGCTAACTCCCATGAGCAATGATCGCTATGTCTGAATATTCAAAGACTTGATCTGAGAGATACACCAATATCACGTCTGAGAGATATCTAGCAGATTAAATACCTGGACCTGTCTAAGAGTCCAAATCCTGTGGTGTAAAATTTGTTTTGACCGTCAATATCGGCAGCGATGACCTGAAGTTTATTAAGTATATTAAGTCAATTTTAAGTCACAAAACCCATTTGGCATTGCTAAATATGTTATCACAGTTAGCTCTGTTAGCACTGTTAGCAGTGGCTATTGTTGCTCACAAGGTCAAAATGCTAGAAGGGTTTTGCGCTTTAGAATGAGGCTGCTTACTCACCTGGGTTGCCTGGGGGGAGACCAGAGGGTGGCTACCATGTTTCTGCAGCACTGCCATCCTACCACCAGAACAGCGTTACAGCAGTAATCTCCAAATGAGTGTTGCAGCAAGCTGAGAGTGGCCCAGGCTAACGTTAGCTGACCAGTGGAGACCAGAGGTTGGGCAGTGGGCGCTATGTTCCTGCATGTTAACAGGAAATAGAATGAAACAAAACCACCTCTAAATTCAATCCACCATCTTCTCCTCCCCCTGATGTCACTCTAGAGATGCTGATATGACACATAGGAAACCTACAAATGTAATGTGTCCGTGGTTTGTGGAAACCTACAATGCCAGCATTTTCTTTTGGCGACTGCTCTGTTTGTTGAGTAAACATAGTTTGGAGACCAGACAGATTTGTAGTGAAATGTCTTGTATTGTGTGACACCCTGTCTCTATGTGCAAACCCAAACAACATCAAGATACCTCATTATAAGACAAACAGTCCTGTAATGTGATCAGTGCAACAACCTAACAACTTTCAAAGTCGTATGTGTAGGTGCCATTACTCTCTGTGAATTATATTTTCTCCGGCTATCTCTTTGCACACATCTGTGGACATTTGTAACAAGCTGCCGACTCTGTAACATCTAAAGGAGACTTATTTCAAAACACACCGGGAACTGAGCTGAACCCTGCGCTGCACATGTTGTTACAGAACAGCCCTAATAGCTGTAAAACATTAACACTAAAAAAGAACCATATTTGTGCTGCTTCCTCTAAAGATATTTCCAGCTCATCAGGCTCATGTAAACATCAAAAACCTGGTTGAGAAGTCGCGTCATTAACACGGCGGCAGCGTTAGAGCTGGATTGTATCAAAGAGAAGCATCTTTGTTCCACAGTCTCAAGCTGTGAGAGTCGTATTAATTGCTTTGTTCGAGGACATTTTTGTGTTTGTCCGTCTGCCGCCCTGCAAAAATGAATTTTCCAGGCCTCGTTCTCGAATGATCGGTTCCCACACGGACAGCTATTGTGTGTGAACGCCTATACAGCTCTCTACATTATTTATGAAGGCTTGCACGAGCAGCAGTATTTCCGTGGAGATGACTCAGGGGAGTTTGGTACGCCGCTTGGAGCTTTAAAGTAGTCTTGTCCCCGTGACCCAGTGTCCGTCTTCATCTGCCCGACAGCAGTGGAGATGAAGGGAGCTCCAGAATAGAAAATGCAGGTCATATCTGTTTATCTGGGATTAGACTGTTTCCCAAGTATACGTATATATAACGCCAGGCTCATCCAATTGCCTCGGGGGTCACAGGAAGACGTGGTGGAAGTGACTCAGAAATATGAGGTTATAAAACGTCGCCTGTAACGCTGCACAGTCTCATGTTACTTGTCATTTTTTAAGCAGACGTTTGTGTCAGCATCCCCTCATCCCTCCATCCCAGCCTCTTCCTTTTTTCCTCGTCTCCAAGGGGCCAGACTGGCTTCTTTCTCACCTCTGATGTTTATTACACAAACAGCACCCAGGATCAAATATTCTTACTTTTTTTTTCCCATCCGGAGAAGCCAAGTGTTGGTGAGAGATAACATGTAGAGGGAGTGGGAGGTGGGGAAAAGAGAGAGCGGCAGACTTGTTTATATGTCTTGATCTGACGGGATGAATAATTCAGCAAAGGGCTCCCTGGCACCCCAGGATTATATTAAAAGAATAGTTAGGGCAGTGGGGTATAAAAAACAGAAAAAGTTAGGGGAGATGAAGTCGGGGTGACGGAGAAGATGGAGGCCTTGATTATGGAAAGCACTGTGAATTATTTAAACTTGTTTCCCCATGAAGAAGAACACACACAAGTGCTGAATCTCCAGCGGAGGTAGCCGTGAATGCCAATATGGTTTCAGTGATTAGAGGAGATTTCACTCCGGGACAGGAGGTGGAGAGCGTCACAGCTTCCTTTCACCTGAGGTCGGAGGAATTCCTGCTTTTCTGTTTGCCATCAGGGACTCTCACATCTTCTTTCAATATTTAAACTTTTTCGGGCTTTGCTTTCCCTGGACGTTTGCAACACTGAGCGTATTTCAGCAGGGCAACGCTGATGTGTTTACTTTACTGTATCACAGACTCTGAGTCTGTCTTGATGCTTCTGTTTAGAAAAATATGCATTTCAATCAGAAGAGACACACATGTGCACATTAAGTCTTTGGTGATTAGACAACATCGTCTAGATGCTGATAATGGTGATGCTGGTGATGGGATGAGATGAAGAGGGAGCTGGGGATCTGGATGTGAATAGGAGTAGGCTTTAAATGAGCTTGTCCTGGGCTCTGGATATCTGTCAGCAAAGTCAATACAGTACGCAATTAAAGGCAAGACATTTCCATCACAAAACATTAAAATTTTACCCTGTCTGAATGGAGGGCACTTTGAAATGCAGCGCTAAAGTTCAGTGGAGTGTCAGACTGAAAGGAAAGGCCTCTTGTGTTTTACATCATTCTGCTTCTTTGGTTTTTTTTAGCCATTGAAAGTGAAACTGACGTCTCTAAGTGGTATCGTCTTTTTGTCACGTTCACGCTGTCACATGAGGAAGTGCAAATGTATTTTATGTAAAACGTAAAACATTTTACAATATCTGGAGGATGGGAATTATGTTGTTGGAATCCCACAGAGTGAGAAACACACACACACACACACACACACAAACACACACACACACACACACACACACACACACACACACACACACCAACAAATGCTGGTATTGCCCAGTTCTGTTGGTGTCAGGTTTTTTTTCTTCTTCTATTTTGGTTATTGTAAATTGGTTTTAAATTTCCAGCTGGCATTAAAAAGGTCTTAAAAAATCCTAAATGTAACACGCCTGCAGCTGTCGGAGCCCTGCAATAACCTGAATGCTGTGATGAGCAGGTCAAAACACATGTCAGTCATGGCTGTGTGGGTGGATGCTCATTTTTTAGATGTCGTGGTTATATCTATCCATTTCAAGAGGATTTAAATGACTATATTTCAGAGTCAAGTAGCTCCAAACTACACCTTGAGTATAGTAATTTAAGAGCTGTTGAAGCAGCAGTTAGACGGCTATAAAACGTCCAAATGTAGGCTGGTTTTTCGCCCTCGTGCAAAGAGACGCGCTGCGATGCTGCATTTCTGATTCAAGGAATTCCATGTGAGACACACCCTAATACCAGCTGTTCCATCACTCCTGTTCACTAATAGAAAAAGCTGCTGTAATCATTATGGGAGACTCCAAATAAAGCTGACCTCCCCGGAAAGGCTGTGGGAGGAAGAGGGAGCGGGACTCAAACTGGGGAATACTGGAATTTTTTGGGCAGGACACTGTGGGAAGAGGGGACATGGTGGGAGGAAAACTCCCGACTCCTGATCCTGCTGCACTGTGTCCGCTGTGTGGGTCTTTTGTCTTATGCTCTGGCATCACACACAGACAAATTGACTGAGTTCCTCCATGTTGTAATTACTGTTTGTTGAGAAACGGCGAATCCCCCTGCGCCGTGTCATTAGGATTAGCACTCGGCAGGGTGTTGCTTTCCATTCTCCTGTAGCAAAGAAAAAAAACTCAATATCCCATCTGTCACCAGCCATTCTCTGCAGCTAAACAAAGCCTGCTGCAGTTACACCATCTAAATGGATTAATCCTCTCCAGCCAAAAATTATCAGAACACACCTGCGATCACAAGGAAAATACACATCCCAACACTGTTTATGCTCAAGGTCGGGCTTTGGATTTACAGCTTTGAAGTAACAAATGTGGCTTGCAGCCTAATTGGCTCAATTAGAGTTCAAGCAATGAAGTAAAAAGAATGGCGTGAAGCCAAACGCAGAGCGATAGCAAACTACAACACCCGAAATTCCCCACAGAGACAATTTATTTCAAGGATGATAAGTGTTTCTGCTGGAAATTATGCACTTCCAGTCATGTGATTTTAATGTGAGAGAGAAACCTTTGTGTTGAAGAGCTGCTTCGTGTCACCAGAGACAAAATAAATCAGCCTCCCATTCATTAAAAGCTTCAGTCTGAGTTTGTATTCATGATACCAGCTGTGATGTTTTCACCAAAAAATTAAGATGTACACCGCAGTCTGCTATTAACCTGCGACTTTGTCTCCGTGTTTAATCACTTAAACAAATGTTTGCTCCCTAGCTGCTGCATGTGAAATGAATCTGGGCTTTTTCTTTTTAACTCAAAGTGCTGATTTGCGTGTTGTCGGCTTTGTGCACTCCCCTGATATCTCACAAAGATGGGGATTAAGTTAATAATCAGTAAAAAACCAGGATGAAAACTTTGTGTTATTGTCACCAAGAGAGGTTACATAATTGTTTCCTGTCTCCTGACCTGTGTGCCCTGTCTGTCTGCAGGTGTGCTGAGCCTGCCGGAGAGTTTGAACCTGCACCGGGACCAGCAGCGCTCAGGGCGGGGCGGCGAGGTGCAGGCTTACAGCCAGGCCGAGCTGCGCACGCTGGAACAGTCGCTGCTCGCAACACGGGTGGGCAGCATCGCAGAACTGAGTGAGTACACTTTAACCATCACTTCTACACCACAGGTAATATACAGTTAGGTTTTAGAAAACTTTGATCAAGTTGGCGATGACAGAGAGGTTCTGAGTTATTACTCCTGAGGCATACAATGAGCAGATGTTTTCAGGCTCCCCACCCTACCATTCATCAATCCTGAACTCGGGATGGACATTTTAATTAACTTCCATATTCAAGTGCTCACAAAATTTCACAGGGCTCTCAAAAAAAATAAGAATGTTAGAATAGGAATTAGCAAACAATGAAAAAGCAATCTGAAAGTCATTTATTGATCAACCAGGCCACAATAAGCCTTTAAAACCTTAAACTGAAGCTCAACTTGAGGAAAATCTGCCATATTCCCATTGCTGCTGCTAACACTACATACCCTAGAGGCAGTATGAATGAATGATATCTTATCCCCTCTTTCAGTATTTTTTCTGACGTTTTATTCTGTGCATTGAATTTCGTTGCATTTATTTACGATGACAGTGAAAGGAATTTAAAGGCGCCGTATTTAAGAATGTGGCCAAAACGGTTACTGCACTCAAATTCAAAATTGGCAAGGCAAGTTTATTTGTAGAGCACAATTCATACACAAAGTAATTCAAAGTGCTTTACAGAACAAGAAAATGCATTAAAATCACAATACAAAATAAAAACATAAATAATCATAAAATGAACTTTAAAAGAGAAGAGTGCAGATAAGATCCTTTCAGTCATATGCACAGTGAAATAGAGCTGTTTTGAAAATACTGCTGCGAGTCGTGTCCGTCCCCCCTCCCCTACAGATTCGAGGCTGCTGAACAGTGGCACGCTGGAGACTGACGGCAAAAATAGAAGTCCTGCGTATGTATTGCGGAGGACTCCGGAGCGCCGCAGCTGAGATGGAGCCGGTACGCAGCACAGCCGCAGCCGGTGCAAACACACACATTGACTAGAATTGAATCCTATCGGCTCCGCTGCCGTGCCGGAGTGCAGACGCAACCAACACGCATCTGGTGGAAACTGGGGGTGATTTGTTTGCCCACGGGCGCCACATCCTTGATCTTCGATTTTCCAGCGGACCGTTCGAGCAAGTCCAGCTTCTCTGCTGCTAACGCTGCTGCCGGGATACAGTGGAGGAGGAGCCGGCTGCTAATGCTATGTACCGGGACACTGCTAATGCTGCTTGCTGTGCTGCTAACATTTGTTTCTCAAAAAAATCAGTCGGGTCGATGACCGACCTGCACATGGGCTACAATGTATGATCGAAAATGAGCAGTTGAAAGTATTCAAAATCTCCATCCCCGTCTAGCTATGATGCTAGTTAGCCAACTTTGGCTAAAGCTTACCTGTCGAGGAGAAGAGTAGCCACTTCGACATCCGATTTCAAATTCTTCTCCGCTTTCAACCGTCTCCACCATTCAGATCATCTCCTATATAGACCCTCGCTTTGCCTCAAGTTTTGTCTTGGCGTTTTTGGGAATCATAACGAGGTCGTTTGGGTTTAGTTGCACTGTCAGCCATTGTAGCTCAGTCATAACTGTAACTGATGCTGAGACTCTACTGACTGCGTGACTGGTAGACAGCGGTGGGTGGCGCAACAGGTCAAAACACACATTCAAAACATAAACATGATTTGCAGGCTGTAATTTTTTTTTTTTTAATGCGAATATTCTGGCTGTACTATTGTTGTCCAGCAAACTGAAACCGATGCCAAAACAGCTCGACTCTGTCGTTAGACCCATTAATAACTGTATTGTAACATTAGCCTTGTAATGCTAACAGGTTGCGCCGTCACTGTGTGTGTGTGTGTGTGTGTGTGTAGGTGTGTGCAGGCAAACTCTCACCAACTTTTTCCAGGTGCAGAGCTCACACTCCTGCAGCAGTAGTCTCATGATAAACAGAGCGAGAGAGAAAAAGATGGCGATACTCGGGCAAGGAGGCGCTGATAGACTACACACAACTCTGTCATGAAATACAATTTTATAACCTCCTCCCTCAGCTCAGGTCCTCTACCAGAGTCCTGGGAGTTTGAGGGTTCTGCGCAGTATCTTAGCTGTTCCTAGGACTGCGCTCTTCTGGACAGAGACCTCAGATGTTGGACCTGGAATCTGCTGGAGCCTAGTGCTTAGATTACCATGGGCACCACTGTTGCCTTTACTCCCCACGTCTTTTCTAGCTCCTCTTTCAGCCCTTGGTATTTCTCAAACTTCTCGTGTTCCTTCTTCCTGGGAAGTGTTGCTCTGGATCGCTACATCTGTCACCACAGCCTTCTTCTGTTGTTGTTTGTCCATCAACACGATGTCCGGTTGGTTAGCCATCACCAGTTTGTCACTCTGGTTCTGGAAGTCCCACAAGATCTTAGCTTGGTCATTCTCAACCACCTTAGCAGGTGTCTTCCATTCTGACCTTGGGACTTCCAGCCCATACCCAGTGCTGATGTTCCTGTACACTATGCCAGCCACTTGGTTATGGCGTCCCATGTACGCTCTTCCTGCCTGCATCTTACAACCTGCTGTTACGTGCTGAACTGTCTCAGGAGCACCTTTGCACCTGGGGCCCTGTCTGCTGTGGTAAATATATAACTTTATGTTAATTAAGACAAAATTCAATCACTGGGAGGTTGGTTCATTACAACGTTTGACAGTCAAGTCTTCTAAAATATATTTTCCCAGCCTAATTGAAGGCTAAAAATCAACCACCACCCCCAAATAATAAGGGTTTTGTCCAGATTCTCAAGAATTGGGAAAAGTCCAAGATGAAATGTGCTTCCCTCAGGACTAGGAGCTGCTAACAGAGCTATTAGCGTAGCAAAATTTTATTAATAGTCTCTACTTGGAGTATACTGGAGAGTAAAGGTGACCCATAATGATCTATTTAAATATTACATTTACATCTTAAACCTCTTCTACCCCACTGAAGACTCCTATTAAACCTAAAATGACATTAAAATAGTCAAATGTAAAGTGTGCGTTAAAGTGTGATGAACAGCACTGTGTTAAGTTCAACGTACAGCACATTATAAATGCAGCAGTAATTGTTATGCACATTAAATCTGATCATCTCAAGGACTTATTTCCATAACTGTTTGCCAAATAGCCCCATTAGTGTGAAGGAATGCACGCTCCCCGTCCCCGCGGGCTGTCATGGTGGTCTGAGGCCAACCCGCCGCCTCTGTACTGTCCCCTCACCTCCTCTCCTCATCCGTCTCTCCCCCTCCTCCACCCCTCCGACAGCCAGGAACCGTTCTATTACAGCTGTTCTAACACCTGTTTATGAGTCACGCCCGGAGACCTTTTAAATCCAAGGTCACCGCCTCAGAGAAGCTTTTAACCTCAACTTGAAAGGAAGGGCTCCACCTTTAATTCTGACACCCCGCTACCTCCACCTCCACCTCCGCCCCCACCCCTGTCCTCACGCTCTCCACAGTCACATATTAGATCACCCTGTCCCCTCCAGACATCTGCACACCAAGTTTGTGTCCGTGCACATTTGTCCTGGATGAATGTGTGTGTCGTCCCCATAGCGCATTACAAACCAGCAATGCACCACACATCATCGATTAACGTAAGAATTAGTAGTCTTTTCTCGTCACCAGTTGCTCTGTCACAGTCGCAATTAAGCCTGTGAGCAGTTTGTGAAGTGTTGTGATGCATTTGTGTTTATGTTGTGTTTGGAATAAATACATTAAGAGCTGGTTAGTTAGCATGAGGAGTGACCGAGGCTGAAAGATGGATGCAAGAACTAAGCCCCAGTGTTGCTACTTTGAAAACATAGCTCTGCAAAATACTAATTAATTCACATTGGGAGAAGTTAAACGATAGCAAAGCTACACCAGAGTGAAATATAGTTTGGTTTACTAAGGGTAGTTCAAACAATTTTGTAGAGACTGATCAAACTGACAATGTACAATACGAAATAAAACAAAATGTCACATGCGAGCAAAAATATCCACTTACTTGAGTTGATTGCAAAAGGTACCACTTGTTCCCAGGGCTTACATAAACAACAACAAAAATAAAGAATAAAATACCTCACTATTGATTGAGAAGTGCCCGAATGTCAGCTTTGGTTTTGTATACAGCGTCCATCAGACACCTGCCTTCAGAAACTACGAGTTCAGGTGGGGGATTGCACCAGGCAGGATTAATGTTAGCCAAGTACTTCCTAAAATATCATGCAATAACATCTCTGAACATTCCGGGTTTCCCACACATTTGTTTATTTTTGGCGGCCCACTAGTTGTGCTACTGTGTGTGGTGTTGGAATATATATATACACTGCTAGATTAGTCATTGCACCACAGTGTTGGAGGGTAGACAGACTCTGGGTAGAGACAGAGCAGCAGAACACCAGATGTAGTGTAAGCGAATCTTAGCCGTTCATTGCGCTAGGTCTCAAAGTTTGCTTTCACCAGCCTCTGCAGCAGCTGCTCCTCTCATCCGTTGATCTGATCTCATCAGCTCTGATCGGATCAACTGAGCAATCATCAACCCCACAGCTTAAAATCTACAAACTGTTGCTAAGGGGGATAATAAGCTCAGGAAAGGGGACGTCCACTGGCTCACCTGGTGGAGTTGGTGCCTCATGTGCAGGGCCTGTGTCCTTGCCACGGTGGCTGTGGGTTCGGTTCCAGCCAGTAGGCTTTTGCTCGTTCCCCCACTTCTCTACCTGTTGCTGCTACAGCTGTCATATCAAATTGAGGCCAATCTGGAAATCCATCGGTAAAAAAAAAAAAAAAAGCTTTTCTTCCTTTACCTCTGGAGGCACAGCCCGGAGTTTTTCGAATAACGGAAGTGCAGGGGCCTCACATCCTTCACTTCCAGCGGTGCCCCAGGGAATCACCTACAAATACCTCGGGTAGAAAACCAGCAGAGTTTAGCTATATATCACATTTTTCACGGCACTACATCACCGTGTAGACTAGTCTGATGTTTGTTAAGTCTATAAACACAATGATTGAACAAACGTTACTATTTCTGTGTGCACGTTTTGTAATAAAAATCGTTATCGTAGATTAGCTGGGCTAACCGTTAGCTGTTATTGTTAGCCGTTAGCGGTGTCTGTAATAACCATAGACTGGGTAAAAATAAGGTAATAACTCGATAAACGGTCGGTGAATAAAATATTTTTTTCAGCGGATATCTTAGTTACAACATGATTGAGCTAGCAAAGCAGTTTTGTGTTGCTACGTGTGGTATTTATTCAGTTATGGGAAATCACGATGTCTAGAAAGCATCAGTGGCTGCAGCTGACAGGGACAGTTAGCAAAGCTAACATCAGGACGTCATCTGTAATAAGCCTCCTGTTGTTGGATACGACATGAAACTACTCCAGTTAGCTCAATCATGTTGTAACTAAGACATCCGCTGGAAAAAATATTTTTTTTCACGTTGACGAGACAGCGTTTTGGGTGGAGCGGTCGCAGAGCTTGCTGTTTCTGTAGGTACACATTTCCTGGGGACACCTGCACGTCTCGGCCGCGCCCCCTCCATTGTGAGTGGCTAAAGCGCAGCATCATTCAGACTCAAAGCCCCGCCCTGCCCCCCTCTCTAGTCGTCTTTCACACAGGGCTGCCGACAGATTCTACAATGTAAAATGCAGAATCTGTCTTGAGAGATTAAATTGAGGCTAAATGCCCCAAAAATATTTAAAAAAAAAAAAAAAACAACAACAAAAAAAACTTGAGAAAAGTTCCACCTGCGCTGTGTTCAAGGACCTGTTTAAAAAAAAAAAACAACGGAAAAGTTTACTGAAATATCTCATTTGTTAATAGATAGCAATCATCAGTACCAATTCACTTATTTGGCCCAAAATTGTTTGTAGTTTCAGTGGTTCACTACCCGAAAATTGTAAAAACCTGTAGTTTAACAACTTGACCTACTATGCAAATATAAATGTAGTTCATAAACGAGCAAGCTACTGTGAAATGTACCCACCCAGATATCTGCGTGTGTTTGCAGAATCTGTAGGCAGCGTTACAAGATTTTGGGAAGCGTTTGAGTGGCAGGTAAACGGTCAGTGTGGAGAGGTGGGACGCAGTAGCAATGCAGTCTCAGAACCCATCAGCTGTCGTCTAACTATGGTTAATTTTCTTGTTGGTTTTTTTTTTCTTTAAATGTATCTGCATTCATATACAGATATCTTACTATAGAGATTAGCTGAAATGTCCTGAAATAAGAGACAGTCCGAATATCCGCTGACTACAACAGAACCCCCGACATATCGGCCGCTGCCCCTGGAGGCTTATTGACGCCAGTGGGTTCAGAGATTAAACATAAACGTAAAGTTATGTTAAGGTGAAATAAAGACCACTTCCTGGTTCAGAATGAATTTCTTTGCCTTATTCTAGCAATCAAGAACTGCAGCAGTAGTAGTTGGGAACCGGAGGGGATTAATAAACTTCATCTTCTTCTTAAAATTACATTAGTTCACTGCTCTGCAACACTGGGAATAACTGATGTTTTGTCCACTTGGGGGGCAGCTTAATGCAACACTGATACATCATCACCTTTTAGTTTGATATGGTGAACTTGCAAGGAAAAAGTTGCCAGTTTACACGCCTAGCCAACACATTAACATTCATCCTGAGTTATATTTATGTCCATCTGGTGAATGTAAGTCCAATTTTTTTTAGCTGTGGTTCAGTGTAGACCAACTCCTGAGGGAAATATCTGGCTCTTAAGCAGCGAAATGCTCCGCCAAGTTCACCAGCTGCTGCACTGGCTGTTTAGTATGTTAAAGGATACATATATTGCGGTGCTGTAGAGACCTTGCAGGGCAGAACAATCAACACTGTTGTGTGGCAGACTCAGTAATAACCGCTCACACTTCACAGGCATCATTAGCATTCCAAGTGCGGGATATTCTGTTCACGTGCCTGGATCAGAAGGCAGAAAAGGCAACACAGGCTGCTGTTTGATTCCTGTTTAATGCACCGTGTGTTTGACTCCCCTTGTCCACCCTGCCGCAGCTGGACTTCCTCACCTCTAGGGTCGGCTAGTCGGACGCTGCCAGAGGTTGACATGTGGCTCGTAACACAGTTGCTGCCAGCCGCTCACAGTCATTGAGCAGATTTCAGTGGATTCTGTGGCATCGTTTCCTCCTCATGTTGTGTGATGTGAGCAGATTGATCTACAGAGTCACTGAGTAGCATGAGTGTGAATGTGTTTTACCAAGTGCATGATGATTGCATTAAGGGTGCAACTTTTAGCATGTTCCGCCATCTGCCTTTGCTGAAACTCAAAGGAGCTGATTTACTGGAACTTTAGCTTCGCAAATCAAACTGGTTTTCCACCCACAGACTTTAGTTTGTTTATCAGAAACAGGTGCAACACCCTGCAAGAGCAGTGTGGCTGTCATCTAAAGTTCAATCAGCCTCTCTGATTTAAGCATTTAAAGGATAGGACTGGTGACAGTCTTTATTTTCTTTTCGCCAACAAATCCCAAAGATACAGGCTGACCTAAAGCAGTCACAGGCAGGTAGTGGACAGATACAGAAAGTTTGACTTTTAGGTGCATGTGCAGATTATTCCTTCAGACTGCTGCAGTAACAGAAGACTTTCATATATCAGTTCTGGCACGATGGTTTCTGAAACATCAACTAGCCCCAGGAGCAGGTGAGGTATGAGCCAGAGCAGCAAAGATGAAATATGAGACGGCAATTCCTCCAACGAGGGTGCTGTAGATAAATAAATTCCAGCGGTTATTACATCTCAGACAGATGTAGTGTCTGTTTTATGTGGAAGTGTGTCCTCCTCTTAGCACACGTACTGAAAAAGAAATAACAGAGAGCTCTGACAAAATAATATAATGAATATGTTGCCACACAAAGCACCGGGGGGGGGGAGAGCCGCATTGTTCCAAAAAAATAACAGCTCTATGAGAGAAAATGTGTTCCTAAAAATAAAAGAACATATTTTGACCATTTTGAGGCAACAAAGAGCGAGGGATCTTTCAGAGATCTGCTAATGCACTGTGGTGATTTCACCCCTTTGAGACGACATTTACAAGTGTGCATTAGGCTGCAATTACCTCGAGATTTTAGGGGGACATCAGCCATATCAGTGACACATACAGTCTGCACCAGCCTCACTTGTTGGTGTTTGTCAGGGGTTTAAAGGGGAAGTTCCGTTTTTTACAACCTGGACCTTATTTCTGGCATTAAATACGGTTGTTTACTCACCCAGATAAGTTTGAAGTCCTTCGGAAGATATTTAGATCCACGAGAGCCGCGTACATCCATATAGTGGGAATGATCGGGGCACCGACAATGAGGCTCTAAGTAGCACATTATCTGCCGCGAAACTCGTTCATTTCACCAATATGTTTTTATGAATCGCTAGAGTTGCTTGTCATCATCATCCGGGTCATTTATACTGACCTACTAACCTCTGACCTGGATGATGTCATCCAGGTCGCCGCACACCTGCAACACGGCTCTGTTTACAGCTGGAATTTGCTACTGTTAGTTTTTTGAAACATGGCTGAATATTTGTCAGATTTTGAGGTTTTGGACGACGACTTTGAATATGATGGACGTCCTTACCGTTTTGAGCCAGAGTATAGGAGCTCTTTGAAAGGAGGATGCGGAGGCAGAGAGAGGAACAGCTGGCCAGAGAACAACAAACTGCTGCACGTCCAAGAATAGATGCTAACTGGTGGTGTTCTTGTGGACAATGTTCCACTATGCCAACAGAGGAGGAATGCCTTTGTTGCTCCAAGTGGGATTTGAGGCCAGGAGATACACGTCTGGATGTCTCCAGAAATGACTGTCTCACAGCTACAGAGGATTTCACTTCTATGATCAACCGGGCTGTTGTAGAGACTTTTATTCGTGTCCCGAAAGTAAACTGGAAGACCCAGCCAAAGCCTGCAGGACCGAACAGGCAACTTTCGATTGAGTAAGTAGCCTACACACATGCATAAATTGTTTATTTTCCTTGAATTTGTTTGCTTGATAAGTAAATAAGTATTTACATTTCTTTAGTTTCTTCTCATCGCTTGTGTAGAATGGCCTTCACACTGCACAAAAAGCAGAGGCACTTCTTATGCAAAACGTGAATTGTTACATAGTGCTCAGTGACAAAAAGTGAGAAACAGAAAGGTGAACGTTTCGGTGGTCAGAGGTTAGTAGGTCAGTATAAATGACCCGGATGATGATGACAAGCAACTCTAGCGATTCATAAAAACATATTGGTGAAATGAATGAGTTTCATGGCAGATAATGTGTTATTTAGAGCCTCATTGTCGGTGCCCCGATCATTCCCACTATATGGATGTATGCGGCTCTCGCGGATCTAAATATCTTCTGAAGGACTTCAAATGACACCAAACTTATCTAGGTGAGTAAACAACCGTATTTAATGCCAGAAATAAGGTCCAGGATGTAAAAAACGGAACTTCCCCTTTAAACTGTACCTTGGAAAAACTTTTCCTATACAAAGATGCCAGCATGATATATTTATTTACCATCAATGAGTTTAACTTTGTATTCCTGAACTGTCCCATTCAGTGCACATAGTTTTAGCATGTGCATGCTATTCCCTGTGTCTCTATGCTAATAACAATCATGAAATTGGTTATCATGATTTCCAAATTAATGGCAGTTTAATAGATAGTTATAGAGGTTATGTAAAGTTAAATATTATTAATGGACTAACTCTACTTAGCCGCACTGAGTAAAGCCATGTCGCGCTGATTTGTGTTTCCACGCCAAGCCACGCCAGAGATGGACCTTCTCAGGAGTAGGTCCAAAAGCCGGGCTGCATGCACTCAACAGGGTTGTGCTGACATGTCGCCCAAAAAAACGTGTGTTGCGAAACTCTCCTCACCTCTGCCTGCAAAAGACCAGAGAGAAAGGTGTCTTTAAAAGTCTCTGTGTTTAGCTCTCAATACGTCTGTAGCTTCTAAGTGAATCTCCGTGGTTTGGAGTTTAGTTTCTCTCCTGCATCCTGTTTTTACTTTAGATATCTGCCTTATTTTACTGTTTCATGTTCGCTATCAGCCGTAGAAGTTTTGTGAAGTTGCTGCTCCAAAACTCAACATTTCCTTATTTTGGTGCTTCACAATAAAAGTTTATACATAACAAAATAACGGTGACTTTTATTGTGAAGAATCTACAGGAAATTAAGTGTGTTTATCTCTGAATTAGCGGAACTTTGTTAGCGGCTTTTCTGTGTTAAAGACACAGGTTAAAGCAGAAACAGCCACAGTGAGATGTTGATGAAGAGCTGCAGACAACAGGCTGTTACTGCACCTCTGCAAACAGCTCACCTCCAACAGGTAAACTTCTTTTACCTGCCCTGCTGTGGAAAAACACATGCAGCAAAAATAACAGAGGATCAGCAGTCTGCTTTTAAAACGTCATCACTCAAGACAAGCCATCATCAGTTTTAAGTCACACCTTTGAGAAGGTAGCCCTTATGGAAATGCACATCCCTGCTGTGATGGGCTGATGGCCCGAATCAAACCAAACCAAGCCAAACCAAGCCATGACTGTCAAAAAGGGGTAAAAGAGTATGGAAGCAGATCAAACTGAGACCAAACACAGACCAAATTGTGATGAAACGGTATAACTAGGCAGTGCTGATAGAATATAACCAGAGATTCTGTGACTGTATTGCCTATTTCGCGCCTCAGATGTCTTCAGAAACATACTGTAGTGTGCATGTGGCTGTAATATCAAGAGTTCTGAACAGGAAGTGGGTGCAACACTGTTGCCTGTATGGTAAAAACGGAGGGTCATTGCCATCGCTGAGATCAAACAGTAAAACTAGGCAGTGCTGATCAAATATAAACCATAATTCTGTTACTGTGTTGCCTATTTCTCGTTGTCAGAAGCATATTTTAACTAAGTGATTCGCAGCTGGTGGATCCCGGTCCAAAAGTTGGTCGAGGGTCCATTCTGAATGGACTGCAAGTTTGTAAAAGACAGACTTTATTTTGAAGTACGGTGAATTTTCGGCACAGGGGTTTCATTTTGAAGTGCTACTTCCTACCTTCCTTCCTAACACGAGATCATCTGTCTTCATAAAATAAACAAATATTTAAGCTGAAGCATAAATAAAACAACAACTACTGTACACAGTAGGATTCAACAGCTTTGTTCAACTTAACCACATACTTTCAAATGAAAAAAAGTGCCAGGGAAAAATAAATCCGCGAACCCACGTGCGTATCGGCCGATGCCGATACAAGTAAAAAACTCAAATATCGGCCCGATATATTGGCCGGCCGACGTATCAGTCTATCGTTAATCCCCATCTCTCTCCTGCACCGACAGCCCTGTTCTATTGAAAGACCATCTCCCCAGCAGTGGATACTTCTTGAATGATAGATAAATATTGCATGTTTACCGAAAGGAACAAAGTGTCCTTTATTGCCCCATTTATGACTGATGTGCATCCTAGCATCTTTTACGATGAAAATTTACTGTGAAAAAAAATATGGCTCATATTTATGAAACTGGAAAAGATGCAGAGGAGGTCACAGGGTTTCTTTTTCATTTACTCGGCTGCGTACAAACGCCACCAGCGAGAGGCGAGACTTGGGGCAAAGAAACTCGTAAAGCTTAATGCCTCAAGCGCATTGGAACAAATGATAATATAATTAAATCAGCATCTCAGTGTTTTTAACTCTTTTCTAATCTGGTGTTTTGGTAGCTGGGCAGTAAGAGGAAGTTGTTTAGAGCGTTATAACTGAGTGAGTAAATCAAAGTGAAACTATAAAAGTGTGTCTGGAGATGATGGCCTTGGTTTGAGTCAGAGCTCTGTTTATTTACTGCTAATACACACTGAATATTTCCCACAACCACTGCTCCACATTAAAAGCATTCAAGTCAAGTTGACATTACTTTGGCACTGTTTGTGAGGGCAACATGGAACAAAGATGCAGCGTGATGCACTGAAATGTTCATGTAAGCAGCTCTGGCTCCTTTTAGCTTTGGCGCTGCTGCAAGACCAGACTAGAGTTGTGTTGTAAACCGATCCAGCAGAATTCCTGCAGAATCCAGAGACACCAGTTTCCTGTTTTCATATGTTTCTGAAATCAAGTGACAGCCAGAATACGAGACTATGCAGATTTCCTGAGTGGATGTAAACATAACGCTTGTAGCATTCAGTGTAAGGGTTATAGCGTCTGGCAGTCATCTCAGCAGTCGCCTGGTTTATTTAGGGTAATTGCATTAATGTTCATAATAAGAAATAATGTCTTAACGATAGGCTAATGTCAAAATGCTACGTGCACCCCGTCTAATATCGCCTCTGAGACCTGGAACGAATGGATGACAGGAAGCAGGTGTTTCACGGTCGGACGCTGTGTCCCCACGTAAAGCATTTAAAATCTGCTCCCCGTATCAACACATTTTGATAGTTTGAATTGAAATTCAATTTTAAGCTATTAGCTCAATATCTGAACAATAAACAAGATCACTTGAAAGTTAAGTGGCCACACAGAGCCAGTTGTCAGGGCAATTTCACACCCGACTTGTTTGGTAATTAATGGATGATAGAAGAGGCTGTTAAAGAGCAACATTCATCACTATATCCATAATTTCATTCCACAGAGGTGGAAAAATAGGACTTTTATTCCTGAGGTCACCATTACCTCCCTGCTCATCGTATTTCATGTCTTTGTCCGAGTGAGGAGAGCAGATCGCCGATGGCAGATTTGGGCAGTTGATGTTCTGGGTGTTTGCACTTTTCCTCATCTGTCATGACACGTTCCCATGAAGGATACAGTAACTGTCTTCGCCTGTTTTCTTTGATGTGTGTGCGTGTGTGTGTGTGTGTGTGTGTGGTGTGTAGGCTCTATAGGCGCTGAACTGACATATTGTGACCAGGTGTGACAGAGAAAGGCCGTTCATCTGTCAGCACAGCGGCCGCCCTGTGGGTCAGAGAGCAGCCACTGGGCAAATAAACGGCGTAATGTAATACAGTGCAGGCCTCTAACAATGGGGCCCTCCATTCCTGAAGCTGGGTGTGCCTCCACCACAGAGCAAATATCCAAACCATGGACTTTGCTTTTTTTAACATTTCTTTTTATTGATTTTTATTTCCAAAATAGGAAATAGCAGCAACTCAGAGCCATATGCAGAGTATTTTCATAATTGGTCCAGGAGAGCACTCTCATCATTCATCTAGTCACCAGAACGGAGGAGTATTAAACAATAGTGTCGTACATGAACAAAACAATCCTTCAGCTCAGTCATTTATCTTTGTGCCAAAATGCACTTAATTCAAGATTTAGAGATTTCTGTCATTTTCTTGCAGAAAGATGAGTTCTCATATTTTAACTCCTTTGAAGTGACAGTATCAGATACCAGAGATTTCCACAATGGAACAGAGGGAGATTCATCTCTAACCCTCTTTGTTATTCTAGTCTTTGTAGCCAGCATTAAAAGAAATTAAGCTGTTTTTCTGTGAACTTTCAAACAATCCGTTATACTTCATAAGTAGGCATAAAAGAGGGCTGAGGAGCAGTTGTTTCCCTATCACCATAATTATTTCTGGACCAAACTCTTCTGGGGACCCCCTGAGATCAATGCCCCCACAAGAATTACACAGCTTCAGTGGCTTTTCTTCTGTTTGCTTTGTACCGCTTTTGAACGCTGATTTGACGTACTGTAATCCGGCTAGAGGTTGGCATAGCAGCGCCACTTTTGCTTTGATGAATCAAAATCATGTTGTACTTCCATCGTCATATGTACATGCTCAGTACAGCTATTTCCTTCCATTTTTATGCCTCCGCGCCGGGGATGGCTGTAGTTGGAGGCATTATGTTTTAGTGCTGTCCATCTGTCTGCCGATCCGTCCCATTCTCATGAGCATGATATCTCAACAAAACCTTGAGGGAATTTCTTCAAATTTGGCACAAACATCCCCTTGGACTCGTGAACAATGAACCTGTTGGATTTTGGTGGTCAAAGGTCAAGGTCACTATGACTTTGTCTGTCTCATTCTTGTGAACACAACATCTCAAGAACATCTTGCGGGAATTTCTTCAATTTGGCACAAACGTTTACTTGGATTCAGGAGAAAAACTGATCAGATTTTGGTTGTCAAAGGTCAAGGCCACTGTGACCTTGCATCCGTCTTATTCACATGAATTTGATATCATAAACCTTAACAGAATTTCTTCAAATTTGACACAAACGTCCACTTGAACTGAAAAATAAACTGATTAGATTTGGTAGTCAAAGGTCAAAGTCATTGTGACCTCACAAAACATGTTTTTGACCATAACTAAAGAATTCTTATGCTAATTATGACAAAATTCCACACAAATGTGTAGTAGAATATAATGACGACATGATGACATATTATATCCAAAAGGTCAAAGGTCAGCTTCACTGTGATATTGTAATATCATTCATTTAACACTTTTTGTCCATTACTCAGTGTCATATCTCAGGAACAGAAGGAGAGACATTTAGTCAGTTACTGAATGGGTGACACTAATCTTTGGGTGTCCATCTTGAAACTGTGCTGTTGTCGGAGGGACAGTGTGTGTGAAGCATCCATGTTTTCACAGACAGGGATGTAAAACTGTTGGAGAAACTTGTCTGGTACGCGAAGGCATTCAACCGAGGCGGTAATTATAGTTTTTGGTATGAGCAATCGTTCATGTTTTAGGTTGTATACATGGCTAACGGCTTTTCAAAAATTGCATTTGCTGTGTTTGGCCAATCAGTGTACACTTAAATACATCACTCATAGCTCCTCTTGTGCGGGGAAAATACTGACCCTAAAGTAGGAGCTAAAAAACAAGAACCTTAATGCGCCGTTCCAAGAACTATGATCATTGGACACATAAAAAGGGGGGGGTTAATATATAATATATATAATATAGTCGGATTCCAGAAAGTATTTTGCATTTGAGACAGACACTTCGGCTGTAAACTTACTACAAAATATATGTAGATATGTAAACATTAAGAATGGGCTTAAGAAAGGGGCTAAATTCAGAGCGTACAAGTGGCTGAGCCTGCAGCTAGCAGCTCACGGTGCAAACTTTATAAACAGCAAAAACAACAACAAGTAAAATTTTCGTGAAATCAAAAGCCATTTGTGAACTTGACTGTTTATGGTCGGCAGGTAGTTTTCTTTGTTAGTAACAGAGCCACTTCACACAAACAATGAAGCAGGTAATCACGTTTTCAATTTATCTCATTATCATTAGCTGTTTACTCTTCACTCCCCTCCAGCTCTATCAATTCTGGATTCAGTTGCTGCTAATGAAAACGAAAATTTCCTACTGCTCCTGCTTCATATTAAAAGCATTCATCTGGCTTTTATTGTGAGGCAGTCACAGGAAACACAACTTGTTCCTATCAGTTAGCACTGATAGGACTTTGTTAACAAAACTGTGTTTATAAAGCAAGAGAATTGTTTCATGTTTAGTAGCCTATTTTTTGACAGTGAATCAGTTTTAAATGTTGCAGAATGATAACGAGGAACATTCACGGATGAAAAGTATGAAATCAGAACCTTCGAACAACTTCTTTATTAAAACAATTTGTTTGGCTGCACTGTAAACAGATACAGCTGATGATCTTCAGTTGCATTTCTGTCAAATTTCATGCTTTAGTGTTAAACTGTTCTTACTGTTACCATGGTAGTTACCACATCAACCAGCACTAAAATCAGACCGATTAAAACTTTCAGCTTCGTGGACCAAATCATCAGTTCGTCTAATTTGTACCTTTTTATCTGACAGCCAAATACATTATTGTCACTTTGAGTTTCAGGATGAGATGTTGATGTTTATCACAGGCTGTGCTCTTTAAACATTCAGCCATCACTCTCTCTGTATTTTCCTGGGTTGACAATAGCCGGCTCGAAAAATGAGTCATCGTGTATTCTACTGTGCATAGGCAGAGAGAGGAAAAGTGCTTATTCTTCAGGGCTGAGTGGATTTCACAAAGAGAGGAATCCCTCTCCCCCTGCAAAGCTGCAGGAGTTGCGCATTGGTTTGAAAGGGTACAGAAAATTGCACAGCGATGGCGATGTTATTTCTCCTTTATTCCACGCAGTGATTGCTGACTGAATATCTGTCTAAATATGATTTTGGCTGGTGACCATACAGTGTGCTTCAAAATTTCCATCCATAAACAAACATTATTGTCACGATAGATTATCATTAAGCCCTCTCTATTCTTCTATAGCACCCTACATTTTAACAGGATTTCATTAATGACAGCGTGACTCAGACTACCTCCCCATCATCTCTGCTCCATTATCCCACACTCACTATGTGGATGCAAGATAATGGGTTAGCTTCACACACACACACACACACTGGCCAAGGAGCTTCACTGGGAGGTGTTACATTTCATCTCGAGACCGTCCGTGCCATTCTCATTTTTCATCATATTAGAGTTAAAATACTTCTCCTGCTTCGTCATGCATCATCTTTCCTAATCTCACATCTGACCCACTTCTCAGCATGGGTGATAGAAGAGGAAAAAAAAGTAGAAAAATGACTCAGTCTGACTTATTTTCTGTGAAGTTCATAAAAAGCTAATAAAAATCATAATGCATTCACAAAATGGTGCAGTTTGAGCATTAGAGCTGCGTTTTGCGTTTCCTTTTACCCGTTTGACCACTGCAGCTGCTGATGATAATGTCACCCTCATGTCCTTTCAGTGTCTCTCTCTAATGGACATGTCAAGGCAGAACAGTATCTCAGTGTGCTGGGAAAGGTTCCTGCTGTCATTTAGTCCTCTTCATTTCATTCTCCCCGTCCTCTCAGAGGTCTGCAGTGCTATTCACTTCTTCATGTCTGTCCATCATAGAGACACTGTGATTTAAAAAGAAAAAAAAGTTGACTTGGCTGTAAAGATGAGGCTGGCTCATTCAGTCACTGGAACAGGGTGCGGCCATTTTCCTTATCTGTCTCCCAGCACCTTTAGGAGGATGACGGGGGCATGCTGACACAAACAACCCTTTCTCACAATCCTCCAGACACACACCTCTTCATCTCGCACAAAAGACACATGCTGGAAAATCTTGTAGGCTGTTGCTGCATGCTGCAGTAATTACGTGAGGCTGGATTCATTATTGTATAATGGTTTAATGTCCCTCGATACCTGCCACAGGATCCCACTCGCTCATCACAGCTCGGTGCTGCAAAGATTAAATTGACGATTAAAGAGCTGTTCGAGGAAATACTCGAGTATGTTTCAAAAGGAAGATGCAAGCGCACATTTTCTGGGCTTAATCAGGCTGAGGGCATTTCTCAGTCTGTGTTCTTGTGTCTTCATAAGAATGGTGCTGGTGATTTCAAGGTCAGAAGACATTTTGGTTGAAGCAGGCTGAATGTGGATGAAAAGTCTGCATTTTTATTCTTTATTCTCTATATGGATCCATGTCCACTGCAATAAAGTGGCAGTTTGTCTACCTTGGGTCCAAACAAAAACAACTTCAATTACCACCTCGCCGTTGTACGCCTCTGCCAAACACTCAAGTTGCACTTACAGTTTACATCAATGTCTGTGAAACCATGGATGCTTCACACACATCTTCACCCCCTCAGCACAGAAGATCTATACAGTCAGCACAGTTTAAAAAAATCAGTATCAGACCAAATGTCTCCACTTCTGTTCCTGAGATATGATGTTGAATATTGGCCAGAAAGGTGTTTTATGCAGAACATTGGCCTTTTGGATACAAAATGTCATCCCGTCATCATTATGTCCCATTATACATCTGTGTGAAGTTTTGTCATAATTAGCATAAGAATTCTCGAGTTATGGCCAAAAAAGTGTTTTGTGAGGTCACTTTGACCTTTGATCACCAAATTCTAATCAGTTTATTTTTCATTCCAAGTGGACGTTTGTGTCAAATTTGAATTTTTTTTTTCAAAGGTGTTGTTGAGCTATTGCTTTCACAAGAATGAGACAGACAAAGTCATAGTGACCTTGACCTTTGACCACCAAAATCAAATCAGTTTGTCGCAATAGTCCAAGTGATCGATCGTGCCAAATTTGAAGAAATTCCCTTTAGGTGTTCTTGAGATATTGTTTTAACAAAAATGAGAAAGGCGAAGTCACAGTGACCTTGACCTTTGACCACCAAAATCCAAGTTGTCTCCAAGTGGACGTTTGTGCCAAATTTAAATTTTCCTCAAGGTGTTCTTGAGCTATTGTGTTCACAAGAATGAGACAAAGTCATAGTGACCTTGACCTTTGACCACCAAAATCTAATCAGTTTGTCGCAATAGTCCAAGTGAACAATCTTGCCAAATTTGAAGAAATTCCCTTTAGGTGTTCTTGAGATATTGTTTTAACAAAAATGAGAAAGGCGAAGTCACAGTGACCTTGACCTTTGACCACCAAAATCCAAGTTGTCTCCAAGTGGACGTTTGTGCCAAATTTAAATTTTCCTCAAGGCATTCTTGAGCTATTGTGTTCACAAGAATGAGACAAAGTCATAGTGACCTTGACCTTTGACCACCAAAATCTAATCAGTTTGTCACAATAGTCTAAGTGAACGATTGTGCCAAATTTGAAGAAATTCCCTTCAGGTGTTCTTGAGATATTGTTTTAACAAAAATGAGAAAGGCAAAGTCACGGTGACCTTGATCTTTGACCACCAAAATCCAAGTTGTCTCCAAGTGGATGTTTGTGCCAAATTTAAATTTTTCTCAAGGCGTTCTTGAGATATCACGCTACAAGAATAGGATAGATGGGTGGACAACCCCAAAACATAATGCCTCCAGCTACAGCTATCGCTGGCACGGAGGCATAAAAATGAAAGAATATGCTGACAAATGGCCTTACTGAGCATGTACGTATGACAATAGAAATACAGCACAATTTTGATGCATCAAAGCAAAAGTGACATTGCTATACCAACCTCTGGCTTACAGTACGTCGCTTCAGTGTTACAATTGGCGGTACGAAGCAAACAAAAAGCCATTGATGTATGTGATTCTTGGGGGGGCTGTTGCTCTCAGGGTGTCCCCAGAACAGTTTGGTCCAAAAATGTTCAGATCTGACCAAATGTTTCCCCCCTAAGTTATGACATTAAATAATAACCAGAGAAGTGTTTTTGCAGAAGTTGTCCATTGACTACCACAGTCTAATCAGTTCATCCTTGAGACCAGGTGGACGTTTCTAGCCCATTTGAAGACATTCCCTCAAGGCGTCCTTGAAATATCACATTCAGACGGACAGACAACCCGAAAACATGATGCCTCCGGCCACTTCTGTCATCAGCATGGAGGCATAATAACAACTAGAAAAGCACTCAGAGAGTGCAGACCTCTGCCAAGTAGGTGATATTCCCTCCCCCTCTGCATCAGATTTTGCAGCCTGCATCACAATTACATTATTTGCATCACTATCATTATTAGGTTACATATGCCTTCACCATGGAGACACTGTGGTGTATTTATTTTGTTTCTATTTTGTACCAACACAGAATATGTTTTGTTTTGTTTTGTTTTTTTGTATTTTTCACTTTCTTTTCCAACACAGAACATTAATTTCAACTTTAGAATTTCAACATTTAGCAAGTAGAACAAGACGTGCTGTCCACCACTGGATGGCGCTATTTTCACCATCTTTAGAAATTAGAATTGCTGCTGAGGCTGTCAGACCATAGACTTTATTTATTATTTTATCCACTTTGCTTCAACTGATCACCACCAAAATTTTATCATCTGTTCCTTGTCCCATTATCCTCCTATCCTAAAAATTTCATCAAAGTCCGTTCATAACTTTTTGAGTTATTTTGCAGACAACCAAACAGACAAACAAACAGACCAATGCCGGCGAAAACATAACCTCCCTGGCGGAGGTAATTAGCACAAAAAATGTAAAATCCCAAAGCATCAATAAAACAAGTGAAATGCAAGGATCAGAAAATAATTGCACCATTTATGAAACGATAAACAAGGCCTCTTAGACTTACAGGATATGTGCGACTCCTGTTTTAACAGCATTCCAGGGACTATCTACTTACAACCAGCTTGACACCAAACTAAAGGTGTTTAAAGGCCATTAAACCTATTCAACTGTAGTTATTATGAACTCATGCTGTACAGCCAAGCTTTATTTAGACTGCCATCAATATTTTTAAAATTCTAAGTGAGTAGCCCAGTCACCAGAAAGAATGTTGGAATTGTGCGGATACTTAACGTTATGTTTGCCGTGTTTGTTGCAACTAAATAATTTTTTCAGGAAAACATTTCCAGCCATGTTTGTGGAGACACAACCGTGTACCGTAAAATGACGTTTCCCTAAACCTAACCACGTGGTTCTAATGCTTAAACTTAACCACATGTTGACCACAGCGTTGTCATTACATAATATTAAAAATACAAATTTAACTTACGAAACATACACATGTAATATATCCATGGTTTGCAGACATGCCAAGATTTATTCTGGTGATCGTCCATTAGTGGTTATTAGCATGTGTTAGCAATGCTAAAGCGCCAAGATGATGAACATTGCAAACGTTTGTTGGTAAAGGGGTGTTAAGACTGAATGTACAGCACTTCTTTAACTTGCTGTATTTGTGCAGATTTGACCAGTGGAGTGTTTTTGCAGTCCTTGTTTGTTAGCCCTGGACACAACCCACAGCTAACAGACGTTAGCTCAAGCTAACAGTTATCCATTAGTTCATTTGGGTCACTGTATTTGTCCTCCTTTTTTTTCTCCCCTTTTCCTCTTTTCTCTGTAGATTCCTTAAACTTTGGGATAAGCCACAGTTTTTGCTCAAGTTGAAACATTTTCATGTCACACCCTTACCTCAGTTTGCACGTCCCGCCTGTTTACATGCTCTTGTGTCTCTGCATCGACTTTGTTTGCAAGCTGTAAATATGCTTCTTTCTTTGCTTCTGAAAGAAAACTCCCAACAAGGACAAATATCAACTTTCTGGTGTTTGTTATTCACCTTGGTTCTCTCTTCAGAAGCATTACCAGGTGTCCTTTTGTCCTCCATAATCCATTGACAAAATTTGTAAAGGCTGATGTACAATTCCAAAACACAAAGGAAGAACAAGGACAGACGGTGGATAAAGATCTCAGCAGTTTACTTGCCAACAGAGAATGCATCACATGGCGACTTGGCCGGCAGCAGCGATTGGGGAAAGACGAAGGAGAGCCAAAGACTCACTTAAAGAATGACCCATCACGCCCAAACAACTGTGTACTCCATTGTACAGCCCCGAAACAGCAGCGTGACTGAACTGGTTATACAACAGCAAACACAGGACTAATTTGAAACTGTGGGACATTTCCTGTTGTCACGTTCTTGAGAGGTTTGTTCCACAAGGACACAAACACTGACTGAGGACACTTGAAGTTAATAACCACCAACTTGTTGTTAGTAGTGATTAAGCTTTGATTACTGTGTTTCATGTTCGTATATAAGGTCAGCGGCCTCCGTTTACGTCTCAATGTCAGTGCTGTCACTTGATCATGCCGTTGCTGTGTTGGATGGTAATTAAAGTCTATTGAATGTATTGCATTTCCAATGAGGCGCATGACTACATGCGACTGCAGCGGCATGTGTGAGCGTTCGAGTGTGCGACTTCTCTCCAGTGAGGTACAACACCCACAGGCAGATGTTCTTCATTAATAATTATTACCCATCAGCCTGACATGTGAGAGCTGACGATGATACTTGAGCCTGCCTCTCTCAGCTCCTTGACTGCTAGTGACTTTAGTGGCTGAGGGACAAGCTGAAGTTAGCCGAGTTAAACATCCACTTTACGCTCAAGCCCTGCTGCAATGAAACGATGGACATTACACCGCAGACTTCGCAGCAGTGCTGCTGGGAGATAATGCAGGCTCACTAATTGAGTGTTTTGGAGGGAGCCCAGAAGGCTAATGGAAGTTTTGGGGTAATAAGGCGGTGAATTGAACAGGCTGCTTTTAGTTCTTACCTCACTGTTTCTGGAATAAGAAAAGAAAAGAAGAGAAGGGGCAGCTGTTTGGAGGCAAATACAGGCAGCTGTTTGCAGCAGCGCTGTGATGAAAGAGGACTTCAGAAAGGGCCTAATAGCTGTTGGTATTTTGACTGAACTTCTGTCATTAGGAAGGGTATCATTCTCTGGCTTCACACGCAGTCAGTTTGTCAATGACTCATCATTCATTTGATGTAAGAAGGCACATCCATGTTTTGTGATTATTGCTTTTTATTCAGCCAAGTCCTGCCGCACTGGAGCGTTTTTACAAGGTTACTGATACAGATTGGTGGAGGTGTTTGAGCTACTGAGCAGCTTGAGTGAGCACTTGAGGAAAGTTTGGATATTATTCAGGTTTTTCTTCTGCTTATTCATCTGTCTCATTCTCTTGAACATATCTGTGAATTTGGCACAAACATCCAGTTGGACTCAAGTATTTTATTTATTTGATTTTTTCGAACATGAAAAAAAAAAAAAGATGTGAACATACAACAAGCAGAGAAAAAGAAAATAATATTAACAAATAATGAAAAGCATAACATAAAAGCAAATCGTCAATGTATAGTTAGTTTGATTTACACATCCAAAAAGGGGTTGGAGGAAGTATAAACTTATTAAATCCCACCCATTTTCCTTAAATCTCTGAGTGAAAAGAAACAGACAACTTCCTTATATAGACAAGCCTATTCCTTAAACTTTTCTAAATATACAGTTTTAATTACCATTTAACTTTGTCATACAAAGATAACCCATGTAGATATATTTTAATCACCAAATATCTATCTTACAAAATATAAACCCGTCTTAGTATATAATATAAATTACCAGTTATCCATGACTTACAAATAAAACCAGTCTAAATATATGATAAATAAGTTACCAATTATTTTTGCCTTACAAAAAATAAATATAGATAGTAATAGTACATATATATCTTAATCAAGTGGTCCTCCTTTCTTTTAAGAATTTGTTGTTCAAAGGTCAAGGTCACTGTGAGCTCACAAAACACATTTTTGAGACACTCAAATGTTTAATAGGATAAAAGTTATGACATTTTATTTCCAAGAGGTCAAAAGTCACCTTCACTATGACATTAATTTGGCACTAACATCCCCTTGTACTCAGTGATGAACAGATTAGATTTTTGTAGTCATAGGTCAAGGTTATTGTGACTTTGTCTGTCTCATCTTCATAAACATAATACCTCAAGAACATCTTGAAGAATTTAAGATTTGGCACAAAGGTTCACTTGGACTCAACGATGAACTGACTAGATTTGTGTAGTCAAAGGTCAAGGTCACTTTGACCTTGCATTCGTCTCATTCTTGTGAACATAATATCTAAAGAACGTCTTGAGGGAATTTCCTCAAATTTGACACAAAAGTCCACTTGGACTTAGAAGTAAACTGATTAGAATTTATTGGTCAAAGGTCAAGGTCACTGAGGCCTCACAAAACCTGTTTTTGGCCATAACTCTAGAATTCATATGCTAGTTATGACTAAATTTCACACAGTTGTCCAATAGGATTAAAGTGAGGACCTTTATATCCAAGAGGTCAAAGGTCAGCTTCACTTTGATATTATAATGTTCTGCAAAAACACTTTTCTTGTCATTATTCTAAACTATAACTCAGAACAGAATGCAAAACAGTAAAAGCAACCATTAATAGTGGAATCTTTTTAGCCGAGAGGCATGGCTCTCAGGGCAATGTCTGTCTTTTGGCTGGTCCCCCACTTTGGTCCAGACTGATATATTTCGGCAACTGTTTGCTGGATTGTCATACATTTTGGCACAGACATCCACCAGACATCCCTGACAATGTATCCTAATGAATTTGATGGTGCTGTGACTTCCTGTAGCACCATCAGGACAATCACATTTGTGGTTTTTAGTGACAACAACTCCACCGTTTTGGTCCAGACAACTATTGGATGAATAGCTGTTAAATTTCATACACACATCAGAGTCCCCCTCAGGGTGAATTTTAATAACTTTGGCCATCGTCTGACATTTATTGAATTGTTTGACTTCATGATCTGTGGATACATTGCTGCTTGTTTTTTGACCGTGTCTTGTAAGGTGTCCTTGAGTGCTTTGAAAGGCACTGACAAATAAAATGCATCGTCATTATTAGTAGTTGGAGTAGTATTATTTCCATTAGTGTAGATTGTGGCCCCAAAACCAGGTGCATTAAGACAAAACATGATACTTTCCTAACCATAACCAAGTAGTTTCTGTGGCTAAACCTAACCACACAACTTAACTTAACCACAGTGTTGTTGAAACATTAAGAAAAATAGATTTTTATATATCAGCTACATAAAAACATACAAATGTAACATATCTGTGGTTTGCAGAGGCTTGAACTGCCAACGTTTTTTCTGGAGATTGTGTTGATGCCTAAGTACAACCTCACAGAGTTCCAGCTTGCAGCAGCAGGCTGTAGACTCTTTAGTCTTGTTATGTTCTTCCGTAAAGTTGTGTTTTGTTGTTATCAATACTTATTTATTTTGCCTGCACACTTCTCTCTACAGTATGAGCTGTTGCTGCTGGTGCACACAAGTATGCAGATTAGTCCTTACAAAATGTACTTTTAATTTGATTTGTTGCTGCGTTTTAGTAAACAGCAGGACCACTAATTTCTGGCGGTACTGTAATTGTGAAGCATATCTAAAAAAGGGAACAAAAGTAAGCCCACAGCTGAAATATGAATGGCGCAGTACTATTTAAGCACATTTGATACAGTGGATAATCAAGACCACACATATGAAAGTTATTTATTATACACTGCAGCAGTCTGCAGTAGTGCTTCTGCAGATCCTCACAGAAGAGCCATTAAAGTCCCTAAAAGAGCCATTAGACAGAATAAAGTGGCATCCATTTAGAGGTCCCCTCCTGTGAGTCGCAGGAAAGATGATGACAATAGAACGAGAGAGACAGTTTGTGTAATCTCCTGCTCCATCTCCACAGACTGGAAATATGTGGAAAAACTAAGACAAGATGATGAGGCAAAATAAAGCTACGGTTCAGAAGCCTCTTTAGACCGAGAGGAGTCATTATCAGGAAGGGTCTCGTATTACTTCCCACACTTTCACAATAGTTGTTAATGAACCAACTTTTTCTGGGGATCTCTGCGACTTTTACAAATGAGCCGTCACAGCTTTTTTTTTTCTTCCCCCCATGCACCGGGCATTTGTGGTGTCGTTTCATTGCTTTTGCACACTGTCATCAGTCCAGGAGTGGACAGCTGCAGCAGACAGGGGGCTTCTTTGGGACACCGTAATGGCCAAAAACAAGGAATCATGGTTGTTTCTGCAGCTCCAGTACTATCAGATAATATGCAGAAAGAGTGCAGAGACAAGCACTTGACTTTCCTAAACAGGGATTTCACAACATTTGCAGCATCTTGCATCATGGGACCTTCATTTCACATATTAAGTAAAGTATCCTCCAGGGAGGACGGGGGGGTAAACTCTGGACGTTTGACCCTGATATTCAAACAAAAATAGAGATCTAGCCCTCTAAACTTTTCAAATGAATATAACCATTTTTAGATAATTTGTAATTCAAAACTAAACATTGCAATGAATTATTCTGTGCCCCACTGCTCTGTTGAAAGATCCTGGGGTAAAACAGATGGTTTCATGCTGCTGCTGCCTTCAAGTGCTCTCTTTTAAGCGCCCACCTCCAGAGAGTCACTATTCTGTGCAATAGAAGCTGGTTAGAAACTGCACATTAACTCAGTTTTTATTAGTTCATCAATAAAATTGCAGTGCATGAAGACTTTAAAGAAACATTTAAAGCTGCATTGATCTATTTTTGGCCACTAGAGGGAGCACTGCAGGCAGAGACATGGCCATAGTTGCTAAGTTGTTTCTATTATAACTTTGTTTTAATTATCATTATTGCACATCCTTTAGAGTATGTCATCCCTGCATTGTACCTATAAACTGTATAAAATAATGGACTTGGCAACCGTGACATCACCTATTGTTTTGTTGAATCACATTTGGCCATCGCCATCAGTGCTAGGACTGTTACCTGAAAAATGTAATTTGCCACTTATCACTTCTTATCCTTTAAAAAGTACTATTATTACCGCTTGCCAACAGTAATTAATTACTCTACTCATTATATTACTTTACCCTTACACCTCATAATAACAGTAATTAGTAATAATTCGTAAGGGACTTAATCTCGGGCATAGCTTACATTTCATCTAACAAATACCGGAAGCTTCATTAGTTCTTGGTTACTTGTATCTCGCAGCTGTACACAATTAAAATCCAGTTTTGGTTGTTTAGCCGGTGATGCGCTACCACCATCCTCCGGAGCTGCAGCGGGCTCATCTTTGGCGAGGCGTATTTCCATGAGCTTTACGTTATTGTGCTGTCATAGTAGGTGTTTCAGGAGGTTTGAGGTGATGTTATTCGCAATAGAAAGAGTCTTAGCACTACTACACGCACAGAATTTACAAAGTAATAGGAGTATTTTCAGCCACTGAATGTAAGCGTTTCCATTTCCCAAGCTAGCTCGTCGGATGTGATGTATTGTTGGATTTTCATTCAGTAGGGGATGATAACCAAAATAAGGCTGGGAGTAAAGGGATATTTGTTGGCGGGATAACTGAAATATTATTACTGTGAATGTGTTGGGCGGTAACATGTTACTAATCAGGCATTACTGCCCAATACTGGTTGCCATCTTGGTTGTTTGATGCCAGATGCACGCAAGCCTCTTTGTAAATTAATCCAGTGGTTTCCAACCTTTCTCCTTAAAGGGATAGTGCACCCAAAAATGAAAATTCAGCCGTTATCTACTCACCCATATGCCGAGGGAGGTTCAGGTGAAGTTTTAGAGTCCTCACAATACTTGTGGAGATCCAAGGGGAGAGTGGGTAGCAACACAACTCCACCTGATGGCTGACGGCAACCCAGATTCAAACGTCCAAAAACATAATTGAAACCACAAAATATCTCCATACTGCTCGTCCGTAGTGATCCAAGTGTCCTGAAGCCCAGACACAAAAAGTTGTTTGGAAAAATGTCATTTGAACTCTGTTGTTAGCCTCATTGTAGCCTGCAGCTCTGACTGCCTCTCTGTACACTGCTTTTGCTGGTCTATGTCGGGGCTTCAGGACACTTGGATCACTACGGACGAGCAGTATGGCAATATTTTGTGGTTTCAGTTATGTGTTTTTGGATGTTTGAATCTGGGGTGCCGTAAGCCTCCATTAGGTGGAGTTGTGTTGCTACCCACTCTCCCCTTGGATCTCTGCAAGTGTTGTGAGGACTCTAAAACTTCACCTGAGCCTCCATCGGCATATGGGTGAGTAGATAATGAATTTTCATTTTTGGGTGCACTATCCCTTTAAGGGACCCTTTTTCTATCATTGATTAAACAGATGACCCCAGACTAAGTGACATATATTATTGGTATTTCATATTATATTCAATGCATAACAATAACAGTACAGAACAACTGATAAACTGTACAATCAACCAAAATAGTGAGCACAGTAACTGCAGGAATTTTCTGTCCAACGAGTGATTTGGATAATTTTGAGCTGATTATTTCCGTGAATATTGCATCAGAGATGAGTTGTTTTTTTATTATGATTATTAACCATCATACATACTTAATTGGCTTCTTTTTGGCGAATTAAGTGTTTTCCTTTCCCTGATCCTTGGCCATTGTTCTATCAGCTCTTTGGTTGTTTTAAGTGCATACTTTTCTAATGCAGAACGAGGCTGTTTAGCAGAGAGTGAAGGCTTTGTGAATATGGTTTGTGTTCAGGTCCGTACTCTTATCCTGTGAGATTATAAATTTCTATCTAAGTATTTCATTTACTTTTTGTTCACAAAAAAAGAATGAAATGTTGAGATTTAGGTCTATTTTATATATTTTTAAAAAGTTTAATTACACGCCTTAAAATCAGGAAGACCTCACAACCCTGCATGAAGCTTTGGCGACCCGTAGTGAGGTTCTGGACCTCCAGATTGGATTCCAGTGATTTATAAATTACCATTAGTTTATGGATTGGTTGAGTGGTTTGTGTTAGTTATTGTAATCCCAAAGTCACAACAGCCTGGAGCGGCTGAATAGATTCAGTGTTAATATAAACATATTGATTAATGGAGCTTTAACATTATGAGTCATTCGTGTGTAGAAAATCCAGCAGTAACAGGATTTCAGAAACATTTTTCTTGCCGCATGATGTACCATCACATTCTCTATCATTATCTTAATCTTGCTATTTTTATATTTAATGTGTTGTTAGGTCATTCATGTGAGCGTACATGTGAGTAATGCATGATATTTTCAGCAGCGGTTCAAGGCAGCACAATGGCTGGAGCATCTCTAGTGCTGCACTGATGTCTGGTGCTTCAGACTGAATGAATCACTGTGTAGTATTTGTAGCAGGGTGCTTTATTTGTTCTCTCATAGGGTTTTTATTTTTCCCTGCTTCACCTTTTCAGATTTTTCCCTGCTGCTTCTCCATGTTGTGGAGAGTTATTCAGAACACAAACAGCATGTCACATTACTACGAGTTCAGTGTATAAAAAGATCAAATAGAAGATGCATCAGTGGTCTGCTCATGACTGACTGACCCTTCCTCTCTTCCCTCTGTGGAGCTCGTCGCAAGGACTAGAAAAAACAAATTCGAATATATTTTCAGCCTTTTGTTTCATTCCTGTGTTGCTCATCGCTGGCTCACAGGTTGACTGACCCAGCAGGTAAACTGCCAAAGCTCCAGATGGTCACTCAGCCTCTCATTGCATCTGGCTGGGTTATTATAAAAGTGTGACTTTGGATTGTAAAAATACCAAGTAGACATCAGATATATATGTATACATATTCAGTCTTAAAGGTCACTATGTCATATTAGGCGATTGTGGAGTCATAAAATTGTGCCGTGACTTGGCCGACAGACATGACACACTACATGATGGTCCACACAACTGCCGCTGGTTGTCTTTCATGATGTGTGTGATGTCATCAGGTTATTCTTGTCCTATTTTTATTATTATTACTATTATTTTGATCACTGTATCTGTTCATGTGTCAGCCGAAATGTTGTTGTACTAACGTAAAAACTTCCACCAGATGGCAGGAGCTACATCTGAACAACAGTACATAAACTATGCAAGTCACTGAATCCTCCACAACAAGTTCCTGCAAATGTTTCACAATAAAAGCCTTTTTAGAAAAGGAAGGGATTCTCTCAAGTTGTAAGAGGCTTTTAATTTGAAACAGATACAGGAAGTGTTGAGTTTGAAATGACGGCGTGACGCATTAACTTTATCAAGGCAAACGGGAGCGGCTAAAAAGTAAAATACACAGGGGATAATAAATAACGGCCTGTTTATAATGTAGTCTGTTTCAAATGAAGCTGGTAGCCTCTGCAGTTGTGGTAAGTAAAAGCCACTATTTTTTTAATTTTCTAACTTTATGTCCGTCTCCATTATGAAGAAATAACATTGTTTGCTCGCGTGATGCTAATGGCAGTACTCACCGGGTTGATAAAGTGCCTCTGCTGTTTCACACCATCATTTATCCTGTTTTACTCTGTTGTGATAATAGAGGGTGATAATTTTGTAGCACAGGCCAGAAAGTTTGTAGCACCTGTCACGATAACAAATTTTGCTGGGCGATTAATTGCGTCAGAAAATATTGTGATGAGCGATAATATTGTCCTTTTAAGACCATTTTTATTATAGTTGTAATTTTGCTGGTTTAAGACCATTTATTAAACTTATATAATGATGATAATAAAGGTATATTGATGCAAGTACACCCTTTTAAAGACAAATAAACATTTATTTAACAAGAATATTTAGGACTGCAAAAAAGAAAATTTAAATATCCAAAATAACACGTAAAAATATCGAAATAAATAAATAAATACAAAAAAATAGACTGTCAGTCTCTCACTCTCAGGTTTGCAGTTAAGTTGGTCGTATTCACTCTTTTTGTTGAGATGGTTTCAGAACAAACCCGGCACACCGGCTCATCCAAATTACTGGGCTCCCCTCTGTCATTTGGTTTAAATCAAGAATACTCCCACACAGGGGCCGTGGCATTTGGTTTAGGAACAAGTTCCCTGTATTTCTCTTACGCTCAACTCTATTTTTTTTCTCCGCCTCGTCCCCCCCTCACGAAGATCGCACTGTGTCTGTGTAGCCCATAGCCCCGCCTCCCCCACAGAGACAAAGACACTCGATGATACGCTAATGAACCAACTCACCTGGCTGCCAGACGATGCACGGCAGTGAACGCGCGCGCACGCGTACTACTAGGCAAATAAATTCATCGCACAAACATTTTTTCCCATCACACGTGCGGCACTGTACAGCCCTGTCTCTAGAGGAAATCTAAATAAAATTGGGGTGTTGTCTTACAGTTGTATAAGATCGCTCTGTGCTCCTATTGGTCAGAGTGACGGCTGTGATGGGAGAAGTCGTGAACCACAAAAAGAAAACATGCCAGACTTTCTGTTGGAACGTCGTGAGGTGTCCCAGACGTGGCGTCGGTTGTCGTCTAGCATGACACACTACACGAGATAAAATGATTGATTATTGCGTACAACACTCTTTGTCGTTCACGATCCAAGCCGACACCGGGCCGGGCTGATATTGTGTAGTGTGTACCAGGCATTAGGATTTCTTCAGTGTTCATTTTTCCTGGTTTTAATCGGGAGCAGAATTATCAACAATAATTGTTAAAGACGCTGAATGAAGCACTTTCACGTTAAAAAAAAGATCTGTTTTTCCAATGCTGTTTGGCATGTCAGAGACAAGCTGCTAGACCAGCACCTGCTAATGTATTTTCATCTACTTTCTCTGATAACTTAAGATCCTGATATTGAGGAGGTTTTTACGGGTAGCGAAACTATCTGCAGAGGTCTCCTCCTCTCGAGAACAAACAGACGCAGTGATTTGAACTGGCAGACACTACATTTCTGACACTCTTGTTTTGGAGGGGCTGCTTAATGCAGACATAACAAGAATGGCCCTATCTAGAGCCAGTGTTTGGTTTGGTTTGTCCATTCTGGGCTACTGTAGAAACATGGCTGTGAAACATGGCAATCTCCATAGACGAGGACCCGCTCCCTACGTAGATATAAACAGCTCATTCTAAGGTAACGAAAACATGATGATTCTTACTTTCAGGTGATTATACACTAAATTAAACATACTTATTATATAATATTGTATTTCTGCCAATATTTCCCCCTAAATCCTTCACACTGGACCTTTAAAAGCAGCCACAGCGCTGTAACTGTGAATGGATCCTGTGTCTTTTCAAACACTAATCACTGACCTCCCTTCACATGTCTCATATTAAATGAGTCTACTGGTGATTTATTTCCACTTGAGCAGCACTGGTAAAAGTATCTGCTAGTTCTGTGTTGATGATGACATGTCCCGTAATTGACTGTGATTAATAGTTGCCATGGAATTACTAATGTGCCCCAAAGGCAGAGCTCTGAGTCGCTCGTATTACCAAGTGATGATTAAATGTCCTCGGCTCAGCCCCCGGGGAGCTGTAGGCCATGACAGTGTGTCAGAGGACGGCGGAGGAATCTTCCATCTCAGTCGTCCATTAGGGAACACAACAGTTGTCTCGCCGTGATAATCTCGGGTCACATTTGATAAGAAGTTGGCTCGTCTCACTTTGTCTGCTGGAATCACAGGCTTGCTTGCTGACTGTTATTTAAGTTACAGGCAGTATGCTCTGTTAAAGAATTTTAGAAATTACCTTATTAACACTATAAATGCTTGAAGTTGGTTAACTGGCATGTGAATGGGTGTGATCTCAACACACACAAAGCCTTGTGCAAACTTTCCATAGTTTGCGTTGATCATCGTGAAGCTCTGGTCACTCTGAGTAACATAGCACACATCAACTACTCCCCAACAGAATCAACTCAGGAAGTGTCGTTGTTTCAAAGTGTTTCCCTGAAACTTAGTCATCAAATTCAAAGGATTATGTAGATAAAACAGAAACATGATGCAACCTTCGAGTATGATGTTCAGAAGTGTGCATTGAGCCTGTTAAGAGATAAAATGATCCCAAACACTGCCGTGCGTCTCATCCTGCTCATTATCGTTAAATGTTTTGCTCTTTTGATGGATTTCAGCTTTCTCCTTCCCAGACAGCCTCCATGCTGAGTTAGCTGTGGGAGATCAAGCTCCTGAATTTCAACCCAATTATCAGAACTCTCATTAAAGGATAACTTTGGTATTTTTCAACCTGGGCCCTATTTCCCCATGTGTATGTGTACATATGATTCATACGTACAACTCGTTCTAAAATTGGTTCAGTATTGAGGGAGGCGGATGCAACCGGGAGCCGCGAAACAAGCTAAAACGGTAACGGGGGCAAATGCATTGCGTATAAGTTTGCGCATTAAAAGTGCTTTTTTCGCCACTGACCGGTTCAGATCGCCAGTGCTATCTCTGTAAATAGCATACTAAGCATTTCCCTGACTCTTCACCTCCTCCCGGCTGTGACGTCATCTCGCGAGAGCTTTGCTTATTGCCGGTAGAAAACAGAGGAGCCATGCTGAGCGCCACTCAGAGTGGCGCTGGTTGTCCTGGAGTACAGTTGAGTGTTTTACTGCATCGATTGAAAACAGTGGTTCGTGTTTGTGCTTATCCGAATTGCAAGAACAGGATGTCGCGCAACACCCTGTACAGCTTTCATAGGCTGCCTTTGTCGGACGGTGAGATGCTGAAGTTGTAGCTAGTTGTGCTACAAATGGATGCTAACTACTGCCAGCCGAAGAAGAGAAGACATCCAATCCCGAAACACCTCTTCCTCAAGAAAACGGCTGTCCCACGAGTAGAGAGAGCTACAGACACAGTGGAGGTAGTGTTATATAAACAATGTTCGAAACGCTTAGTATGCTATCTACAGAGGTAGCACTGGCGATCTGAACCGGTCAGTGGCACCAATCGAAAGACTTACACGGACAGGCTCCTCCAGGCTGCATGTCGGTATCCTTGAGCAAGATACTGAACCCCAAATTGCTGCCGGCTGCATCTGCCTCCTCAATACTGAACCAATTTTAGACGAGCTGTACCTATGAATAATACGCACACATACACATGGGGAAATAGAGCCCAGGTTGAAAAATACGCGAGTTGGTCACTAGATGACTAGAAAGATACAAATACATCATTTAAAATTTAATCCCAAATTTATATAAACAATTTACAGAGAAGTAAAATCTATCTACAGAGGTATATGATGAGGAAATAAGTTTCTTATAGGTTCACTAAAATGCAGTATTGTGGTCTTTGGTAATATTGGTAATATAATCACACGTTTAATGACTTTACAAAACATTTTATTGGACTCAATATCAATTTTTAAAAAAAGTCCTTTTGGGTTTTATGCTTGTGTATTGCAAGAACTTAACACAGTCCAATTACTCTCTGTCAACACAAACACAATGTTCAATAAAAAGATGCCAATACATCATCTAAAATCGTAATCCCAAATATATAATTTACAGAGAAGTAAAAATCACATTTAGAATATATATGATGAGGAAATAAGTTTCTTATAGGTTCACTAAAATGCAGTATTGTGGTCCAAACACAATGTTCAATAAACACAATAAGTCAAACCCCATCCCTGCGGCGTCTCTTTATGAGAACATAATTGTGTTGTTTTATTGTACCTGTTGCAGAGAGGTAGATAGAGACATAAAAAGTACATAATGTGAAGTGAGGCGTGTTGTAAAGAATTCTTCATTTAAAAGAGAAATCTTAACCTGGACCCAGACAATGAGAGGAGAACAAGGTGTTACTGTGGAGACAGTACAATTTAGTTGAAGCAGATATATTTTTTATTTCTTCACTGAAATATCTCAACAATATTTGGCTGGATTTGGACTAATTTTGGTGATCTTTTGACTTTACCTGTCCCAAGAGTTCGGAACATTTCCGGCTGTGGTTGTGGGTACCAAACCGTATATTTTCAAGCCAAATCACGATGTTTTTCTAACCCCGACCACGCAAAGTTTTTGTACTTAAGCCTAACCATCATTAACCACAGTGTTGTCACAACATATCCCTGGTTGTAACATATCCCTGGTTTGCAAAGATACACTATGGTGACACTATGACTTTTCTTCTAGCATCATCATCAGGTCAAATGTGTCCAGTGCTTTGGTTTATGAACAAGTACCTGTAAAACTAATGACATCAGCCGCACTTTGTGTTTACTGCTAATTAGCAAAGGTTAGCAGGTGAAGATGCTGCCATGCTGTAAACATGGTGATAATGAGAACTAAACAAACACACCTGCATGTTAACATTGTCTGTATGAGCATGTCACCATGCACTGCGGTGAAGACGTACAGCCTCACTGAGACTATTATACCTTATTGTCACATAGCTCTTTGCCAATCAACTGGAAGTCCATTTATTCCTACACTGTGAGAACCTCCATGATCTCTGTTGTGTTTGCAAAACTCTTGCCTCAGTTAAAGTATGTGGACAAAATATAACTTTTGCAGCAGATTTCAGACAGACTGTGTGCACTGTACCACAGGAAGTTAGCATAATAATAAGTTAGCTGACAGATTGATGAGTGTATTACAGCTCTACTTATACAGTTTTCTAAACTTCAACAGGAAGTTTAGTTAGCTAACACTGCTAGCATTTCTGCTGTTGTGAAACATTTTTATCCACCTTAGACTTTGTGGAGTGATTCCTGTAGCAAATCAAAAAGTCCATATCTTAACAGAGGTTTGAGAGGACCTTTTGAGTTTGTATTTGATTTTTCTAGCGATAAGAAATATGTAACATCTCTGACCCAATGAGAAAAGGATGGGGAAGCTCGTTGCTTCCAGTTTAGAAGGATTAAATGTCTTCTGTACTTCTACTTTCAATACATCATTACATTTAATAAAATGAAATTACTTTTGATACTAAAGTTCAGTAAATCTCAGATACTTTAAAAAATTTGCTCAGGTAATATTCTAATAGGTGACTTTAATGTCTACCAACGTCAATTTTTGGTAAAATATCTGTACTTCTACTCAAGTATAGCTTTCAATGCTTCATCCACAACTGCTTTAAATGAGTTGTGGTCAGGCATATTGTTGGCCTATTGTTATTTTGAGGCAGTCGAAAGCGATCGTGTTATTACGGATATGTATGTTAACTACATCCTCTAAAATGAGAACGTAGCAGAGAGCAGAGCAGAGCTACTTTCCAGCTCCTCATTAAGAGATTGACTGTGCACATTTGTGCACAACGAGCAGCATAACTTCATTGATTATTTCAGAAGCTAAAAGTTTAGTTCTGTTTTCTGTCAGGTTTGAAACAGTTTTGCTGCTTCAATGTCCCGTGATATATGAATTGAATTAATCAGAGTGTCATCTCCTATTCCCGCTAACCTGCAGTAATGTCACTATAGGTTAGCGGGAATAGGAGATGACACTCTGATTAATTCAATTCATGTTATGCCCAAAACACACCTATTATTAATCAAGGGACTAAATACATCCCCTTTGCCCCTTGTGCCTTACTTTGCTCCCAGATGATGTGCCTTTTAACAAGCAGAAGTGAAGCTGGACACGCCCTCAGTGCGCTGTAGACCATGTGCCATAGATCATCTAAATGGTGTCCTAAGTCTTGTTAAATTTTTATTTTGTAGAGAGGTGAGGAGACTTACTTTTATCTTGTTACATGAAAATTATTAGCCCCATGAAAACACTGAGCCATAAACTCATATTAGTTCCTATGCATTGGTTTGTAATGAAGTAGAGAAAGATAATAACAGGTCTCGTAGCTGTATGACAGAAATTACAGTGTTGACATTTCATTACAGCTGCAGAGAGTTTTTGCTCTGTGCTGTTTCACCATTATTTCTCAGGGAATAGGGAACAAAGTTCTGCTCTTTAATGAGTCCTTCCAAGAGGGAAGGACTTGGCTGGGAGAAAAGGAAGACACTAAGCTGTCCCCTATGATTAATTCAAATGAGATGAAGCATGAACCCCATAGGAGTGTTGCTTAGATAATTACAGCAAAGGAGACGGGAGCAAATGTTGTCCTGCTGACAAAACCAAAGTCACAAGAACAATTAATGACGGCAAAGAAAGCTTGATGATTGGCCCCGGTGCTGGCTTTTAGCTCAAAGAGACGGTGGTGGTTTAACTGTTTGCATGGTTAGGCTGGCTGTTGTTTGTTGTAGTAAAAAAAAAAACCAACTACTTTTTATTTATGGACATGGCGTTGTTATAGAGTTCTGTTTTTGCTTAGCAAGCTCTGCAAACCCCAGGGGAGCGGTGTCAGTTCAGAGAGTTAGTGTTTCTCTGTGTCTGTTTGTGGTTAGCTGGTCCTGTTTCCCACTGAGCAGGAGGTTTGTGATCCAAATTCATATTACAGTCCCCTTTGTTTTATCTCCTTAATCTGTATTAATGTCTCACTTGCTCTTAATATTCAGACCAGTAGCACACTGTGTAAACTCACACTGAGTAGCATGGGGACTTCCTGAGTACCTGGAGTGGAAAGGTTTTCTGTGCAGAATGAATTGGCCTGATTGATGTTTAAAGCTAAATGCTACTGAGTACCTAACAAGCATAGCAAACAGCTTCTGCACAGTGTGACACAGTCGAGGAGAGAGCTGCAAGAAATGATTGTTGGGTTTAATGATTAACGTATTGATTTGTTTTTTTGTTACACAATAGTGGCAATGTCTCATGACAGATTCCCAGAGCCCAAGGTGACATCTTCTGTTGCTTCTTTCCTCTGGTCAGCAGTTCAGCTATTCAATTCAAAATGATACTGAACAGAGGAAATCAATAAATGCTGGAAAGGAGCAACTTTTGACAATTTTGTCTGCTAAATGGCTTAATTTATCAGTAATCACAAACTGTATTGGATGAACTACATTCTTTGATGTGTGATCAGAGAACAAAGTACATGAGCCTCTGTTTTATTACAACACAAATATGACAAAAGACGAAGACCTTGGCATGACACATGTGCATGGACAGAGGTGTACCAACAACTAAGAGTAATATTTGCTCAGCTTTATAAGCCCCGTTTCCAATGAGCATTACGGTACGCTACAGTTCGGTTCGGTATTGTGAAGAGTTGTGGATGGTACCAATGGAACCGTCCCGTCCCCATGTTTGGTCCCCCCTCTGTTGGGGTACCTATTGTAGCACACAGTTCTGGTACTAAAAGGTGGAGCTGTGAACACTGCAGTCTGTTTGCGGTAGAAACGCTAGGGTCCAGGTACCATGTCTGAGAGGTTACTTTTGGTTCCGAAGGCACCGTACCGAAAGTGTTTGGTGGAAACGGGGCTACAAAGCCCATCCCGGCTCATACAGAATCACAGCACCTCATTTTACTTAAAACAATTAAGCAGTATCACACAAGAGGGAGTGCTGTTGTACTGAGTATCAGCACGTCTGGGGTGAAAAGGGTGAGCTCAGACTGAATATCAGCCTGTTTTCAACTACTAATCAACGTTAAATCCTAGTTGATGCTCACTGGGATCGGCTGACATCTTATGAGCACGCCTGCAGAATGCACTGAGGCATTCAGGCTTCTTTTCTTCCCTTTGTCCTCTTCTGATGACCATTCATGATTTAATTCAAATGTTATTTGTGGAAATACGTTCGTCTTTGCAGTGCAAGGTTTTGATATGATGACTGTTAATGCCGACTGATTTACGGTTAATAAAGGGTGCATTTGTGAATCTAATCTGACGCTCTACACTAAAATGAAACAAGGTGAAGTAGCAAAGCCGTCTATTTCTTCTTGGGTTAATCACACATTCACTCTGCTTGGCGTCTCTTTAGACAGAGTGTCCAGAATATATGCTCTGCTACTCCAAGGGTATGGTGTTCAGATTAACCGAATGGCACAGTTTGGACCACCTGTAAAGCAGAGACATAAGTGTGTTGTTAAAAGTCGGTGCTGTTGTTCTCTGTATTTGCACTGGTTATACGCCTCCTGTCCAATCAAACTACGCAGTTGCAACTAACTGTTGTATAATGTTGTGAAACCCTCGGTCCAGACTGTGGAGTCATGAATACCTACAAGTTCCACCTCTTATCTCAACCTGCAGACACCCAGAGCCTCCTCACATGCATGAATGCTGACAGTGAAGAACTCTGAGGCTTTCCAATTTACCAAACCATGACCCAGGAAGAATCATGCATTCATGATGACATTTAATAATTTCTCTACCACGGTTGCAAAAAGGCAGTTTTATTTATTTTTTATCTGTTGCCTTTGATGGTTAGAGTTAAGGTTAAGGTCTGTTACTGACTAAATGATGAAAAGTTCTTTCAGGTTTTGTATTTAAAGTCCCTAAAACCTTGGGTTCCTTTCTCCAGAAGATTAAATGTATGTGACTAAGCAGCAATCAAAGTTTTGTATTGAGACAAACATGCTTGGATATTAATTTTTAAAGTCCCCCTCCACTCAAAATATATTTATTCTTGTTCCTATAGTTGAATGTTTGAGCTTCACTGTGCAGAGTTTGAATCTTGAAGGCTGTTTTCACATGAATTTACTAAGGGCTGGATCTACTAAGATCCCAGTTTGCATGTACTAATTTGCCTGCACAATCTAGAATTTTGCGTGCGGGGCTGAACCGCGGTTTTCGGGTGATTTACTAAGAGTGATTGCGTAAATGACAAGAGGTCCAAAATCAGATTCGAATTTTTAATGTCTTTTATATTAACAGTTCGAATAATATTCGAATTTTTCCTTGGTATAGGCTATAGCCTAGGCCTACCACCGCATTTTTATATTTTTTGTGTTATAATGACGTTATTTTAATATTTTGCATCACATGCAAAAGTCAGCGTCTCTGGCTTGTCAGCGCAGTTGTGTCGGTACCGACACCGCTGCTCAGCGGGAGACGTGTTGCTCCTCCTCACTTCAAGTCGCTGTCATTAACTTTTAACCTGCAAAGGCGGCAGTGCCTCAACATTGTAGGAATTTATGAAAACCCTTGTGAACATTTCAATAGTTACACATTAAAACAATATTTATTTGCAATTACTCTATTGAACGACCCCGAAGCATGAGCAAACGGGCTGTGTCACTTCGGATCAAAGAGATGCGCCCTGTCACTGTCAGCACAGGGCTGACAGGGCACCCTCCGCTGAGAAGAGAGAGAGGAGAGGAGATGGTTTGTAGGTCTGTTTGAAAACGGGGCTTCTCTGACAGTCATGTATTTCCCCAAAAAACATTTTTTTTGCCCCAAAAAATATTTGAACCTTAGTTTCCAACTTCGAATATGCTTATTTTTACAATAATTCGAATTGTTTTCGAAAAGCGAAGTTCGTTCTGACAGCCCTATCGTGTACTGACCAGGGACAGTTCCAAAATGGCAATGCTGGATAGGCGATATGTTTTACTGATTGTTTCCTCATTCATTCCAAAAATGTTAACACCAGGGTGAAAAATGCATTCTCTGCATCTTCTTTCATTGTTTCGATGTCTCCTTCTTGCAACGATAATCGCAGCCATGTGTGCACAATTACGCATACAAACCGTTTGCACCTCCCTTTGACACGTGTTAAATATAGACGCAGTTTGTGTTTGAAAAATTGCTTTCAGGTTTGATCAATCACTTTGGGTGTGCTAAATTAATATATTTACATTTTCTACTCCCAGCACACGCACAATTGCGTGTAAACGCCCCATATTGCATATTCATTGCAGCAAACGTACCAACTGGATGCAGATGCAACCCTTAGTAAATCAGTTTGTGTATTTTTTTGCATGTGCAATGAGTTTGCACACGTTTATATACATGCAAACCTTTAGTAGATCCGGCCCTAAGAGTACAAAGTTTCTCTTTGCTCGTCAAAATCTAGTTTTAATGGGTGGGCATACATGCATGATTTGTGACATCACAAATCCAATCCTGAGCCTTCAACTTCAGTGCACACACACACACTGAGAAAGGACTTACAGGAAAGGAGGAACCATCATTATTCAAACAGTTTAACTTCTGAAATCAACATGATTTACATACAGATTCTGGATTTTTAACACGGGGAGGAGTAAATGTAATTCTAAGGATTTAACAAGATAATGGAACTTTTTGTGTGGAAAACCTGCATCAGACACAAATTGTTATTCAAAGTAGAGTATTTCTATAGATCTGAAAACATGTCTGGAGGGGATCTTTCAGTAGCACTCAAAGCTCAGCCAGTCTGCCTTGTCAGGACTGTGTGGATGTGCTCTGAGCACATTTGATTGACAAATAACCCACCAACTGTCATCAGAGTTTGATTAACTTGTTGCCAAACTTTGATTAGTGCACAGAAGTATGTGATTCACCATTATCATTATCACATCAGTCAGAAGAGCTCAGACAAGACATAGAAATGCATTAATTAGGGATGTAAGTTTGGTTAACTTTACTTTCTGAAGGCCAACACACATTAACCACTAACTAACCAGTATTTTTTTTTTCTTTAAAGGCCTTTTCTTTAAATCCAGCACTCATATTTAGAAATCCTCAGCTCATGCTGGAGAGGTTGTAATGAGGATATTTTGCATGTAGTAGGGATGGGAATCACCAGAGGATCCGCGATACGATATTATCACGATACTTAAGTCATGAGTATTGGGATAAAATATATTATGATTTATTACCTTTTTTCAACTGTAAATTTTGTCTCCAAAGGAAAACTTTGTCGACATCTGTTTATCCCACTTAAGCCTTTTTTGCGGCAGCAGCAGCAAAATGTTTCTCATGGACTGAAAAAATACAAGTGATCATATTATTCTAGCAGGCTACATAAAGTTTAATTTGCTTTTGTAATATTAATACTTTATGTGATAAAGAACTGATACTTAGCACTGTGTGATAATACGATAATGCCACACAAAAATATTGCGTTGCTATGCTGTTTCGATCTTTTCCTCCACCCCCTAGTATGTAGTACGCATTACATACCACCAGAGGTCAGTCTGGTACAACAGGCAGCTGAGCTGACTGCGAGTGGCGGGGATAGAGGGCTGTTAACAGTCAGCCTGTGTCGTGCCTATATTTTGTCCATCTAACTCTGTGAATTAAGAGTTTATTTCAACCAGACTAGAGTTTGGAATTGATGGAACAGTAGACTAACTAAAAAGACTTACTAAGATAGTTTCAGTGAGTGCTATTTTGTTTCTGTCAAGTTTGAATAAAGGGGTTTTCTTTTCCAAAGCGTTAACAAGGTAAGGTAAGACAGTCGTAGTTTGGTGAAAGACAGAAACTTGTGTTCAGAAAGTGTACAGTTGTATTTCTCTGTTTACTAACAGGAGATATTTTGTGAGTGCATTTTGTTTATTTATTACACTGAAAATGCCAAGAGAGCTTGTGGGACTAGTCAAGTGGACGGTTGACGAGGGAGGGGGACACAAATACCACAGTCAGTACGTTTACATGGACAGTTTAATTCCACTTTCATTCGGAATGAAAGGCCATTCCGATTAAAAGTGGTCATTCCGATTGAAAATTAAATCCGATTAAAGGGGGTGGTTTATTCCGTTTGTCATTCCGAATGAAAGAATTTTGTGTGCATGTATACACTCATTCCTCTTTGAGTTAATTCCGGTCTTTCTGCGCATGCTCGTTTCCTTGCCCTTCTGGCGCGATGACGTATACAGCGTGCATAGCAACGGGCTGACTCGTTGCACTCACCGGTTTCCATTCACCACAGCACGGTCTTCTATCTCCCCTCTTCGACCTTCTACCTCCCTTCTCCAGACGAAGCATTAGCAGAACATGGTTGTTGTCGTACTGCTGCTTTAAGAATATAAGCAAAACAAGCCCAAAAAAGGCACTAAGAGCGTCGTCGTCAAGCATCTTGTTATCCGGAGCGAGGACTACAGTGTTTTCTTCCGGTAAACGTAAACACGTAACATCCGCCCCGCCCCCTATCCAATCAGAAACCTTCCCTGCCCCAAACCTTGCACAGACCCAAATAAAGGTGATCAGTGTGAGTGTGACACCTGGTAATAAAGTTTGGTATACTGGTCCGGTCTGGTTGTTAATATCAAACCGGTTTGAACATTTTTACACCAGCCCATAGAGTGATGTTAGAGTTATGATTTGGTCAGCCCGAAGGCCCCAAAAACCTACTTTCTCAAAGTCAGCGCCAACTGCAGCGCTGGCTGAAGGTCAGTCTGTGAGCACGTCTTATCATGATTTCTTTGATCTGCACTGAGCACCTCCGAGAGCTGCCCCCGCTCCATCTGACTAATTGCACTACGTGACCATACCTAATCATGTTTGTCTAATGTGTCATACCTGGAGACAGGAGCCTTATCTCGTCACACATCTTCAGTCATAGAAGCAGGGCATGGTTTCCCTTGTTTTCTGTTATTTATTGATGTATTTAATTCTTTCTAGATATCTGTCTATGATGCTCCCTGGAGCTGGAGTGCAAACTGTGCTGTGAGCATCGTGCTCTGTTTACATCTGACTGCCTGTGAACTCTGTCAGGGGCCTTTAGTCTGACAGATGGAGAACCTTGGAGCGCACACTCACCGTGTCATTCTGTCTAAGCAATGAGGTTTCAAGACAGGCCAACTTTCCTCAGACTGGGTATTTTTGGAACAAACAATCAAACAAGATCAGAGAGAGGATGTGTGTGTATGTGTGTGTGTTAGTGTGTGTGTGTTTACTGTTGCACTGCAGCTCAGAGCTTCAGACTTTCACACATATTGTTTTATTCACATATTACTTGCGTATCCAGTGAGAGAATGCATGAACTCACAGACTCAGGCTGCGGTGTTTTCTGTCTGAACTCAGTGTCCGTGTTCTCCTGTGAGCCTGAAACCTGCAGCGTTCCAATAAACCAAGTAAATAATTAGATCAATGGGGTATTCATTTTTCTGAGAAATCGACCCCGCAGGCTCACGCTGCAGTATTTCTCCTCTCAGAGCAATATCGTTATTCTTAAATGCATCACTAATGACCTCATCGATAAACTGCTGTTAAGTTGCCAGAATCCTAAATCAGAGAGTTATGACTCTATAAATGTCAGCGCTGAATATCTGTGGTATGCAGGGTTTGGATTTCAGTCTTTGAAATTCATACCTCCTTTGGTGTTCAAAACTATTAGAATTGTAAAATTTCTTCCATTTGTTCCTCGCTCCTGCTGCGTACAGACGTGGCTTGAAATCGGTTCATACTGAAAAGCAATGGACCACATTTATCAAGGAAAATAGCCAAAAATGTTCTCTATGTTTCCCCGAGCAAAGGTTGACTTAATCTCTGTGGTTTGTGTAGTTTCTACAGAAAAGTGTTCAGTCGTGAGGGGTTTTTTTTGTGCGAGTTGTCACGATGTTGGAAAAAATATTACAAGACATTCTGCAACATGAATAAACTGAAGTTGGGCTTTACTGAACAAAACCTTTGAGTCATGTATGACTCCTCAAATACACACACACAGGAGGGGGACACTGCATAGATCTGAAGACTTGACCGCATCAGTAGGGCTGCCAAAATTGCTCAAAAATGACATTCGAATATTCCTTCTAAAAATAACTCATAGGTTCGAACCATTCAATTTTTTTTTTTCGCATTATGTCCACAAGAGGGCAAACTAATACAAGGAAACATACTTGTATATGTATTAATACAAGGAAACATAACTACTTGTAGGTATTTTTATTTCAACATTAACGTCTTTGAAAACATTTACATACCTACACATTAAAACACGTAAAACAATTATCTATAACATTACGTTAGAAACGACCACGGACCTCTCGCTCGCCCCCCCTCTCTGACCCGTTAGGCCATACCGTTCACGGAAGCGCTGCGAAGAGCCTCGAGCCGGGTGACGGAGACAACAGCTCGGAGCAGAACCGCTTGTCCAGTGCTTTCAGTGCAGCAGCCCAGGCCAACACCCACTCACAAAGAGGACAGCTGCAGTGGTGTTTTTTTTCTCTCTCCACAATCGAATATCAATTTTCACATTCGAAGGTCCATTTTTTTTTTTCAAATTTGAATTTAGAATATTCGTTGTACAGCCCTACGCATCCGTGGCGCCCACAGATATTTTTCATAAGGGTGTCCAGATGAGGCCGCTGACAAGTTAAAGTCCCCCTCTACTCAAAAATTTGTTTTACATATGTTTATGCCGCCTAAAATGTCTGAACGTGACTATATGGACTTAAATCTGTGCAAGGTTTGTGATGTCTGTGCACTTCATAAAAATCTGAAGCTGTGTCTCAAATCAGGGGCTGCAGCCTTCGAAGGCTGTATTTGAAGACTAGTTGCGTCACTTCGGTGTGACCAAGGCTGTCCCATTTCAAAGGCTCCTTAAAATGCGGCAGAGAGATGCAGCCTTCTTTCACAGAATTTGCAGGATGCAATGGATGAATCCTTCGTGGCCCAGCCTATCCCAAGGTGCACTGTGCACCGTTGTCAATTACATATTAAGTTAAGCTAACTAACAGTCGTTAACTAGCTAATTGTTAACTGTTGTTAACATTATTATTAGCTTAAAGTACACAGCTTAAACAATCTTAATTTGATAAGGTTACCTGAAAACAGTCCATCAGTCTGACACCGGCAATGTATCATCTCCGCAAGTATTAAATAAGAAGTATATATGTAATAACAATCTCTGGGTCCATGATTTAGGGCCAACTAATTTACTAGCTTACTCCTTTTTTTCGTCAAGTGCAGCTGGTTGCTAGGTAGCAGGAACACAGGGTTGAGGCGAAAACAAGTGGTGATGCAACCAGACCATCCCATTTCGACGACCTTTTTCAAAGGACGTGGCCGACGTCGACCGCAAAGGCTGCTTTCAGAGGCTGCAACTCTTGAATTGAGACACAGCTCGGGATTCAAACATACCCCAGACAAGCTCGATTAGTAACATCACTAATATCTCACTAAAGTTTGAGGGACTGTGCCATTGACATCTGAAAATCTGAACACACAAAGATACTGTGACTAGATTCTGCGACCTGTACAGAAGACCTGTACACAATTCCTGGAAGCTGAAAACATCCCAGTTCATGTATTATTTTTGCGAGGGGGCGAGCCAGTGATTGTATCAAGGTGGCCAAGGCCCAATGTTATATCTTGGTCATCGTAGAAATGACAGTTTGCAGTTTTATAGAAGATTACATGTTAGCTGCCAATGTTTCCAGTCTTTGTGCTAAGCTAAGCTAACTGGTTGCTATTTGTAACCTTACATTACTATCATATTTATCGACTGACAGATGTGACAGAGTTATTGATCTTCTATCTCTTCATTAAAACTTTTGTTCCCACCAAATACTCAAAGTCAGCAGTTTCTGTCTCAACTGAAAATTATGTGGGTGGGACTGATTCCTCACTCTGTCAAAACAAGAGCATGCTGCATTAGTAACTCTGACATCCATAACTAAAAAAGTTTTGTTCGCGACCTGTGTGATCATCTGACTTGTCATGTTTGTTCACTCGTGATAGAAACAGTATAATAAAAGCTACAAAACAACATCCATGTTCTAAATAATGTAAATTACCCTGTAATGCGTCTGTGTCCTCTCCCAGCCTACACATTTCTATCGGCAGGAAGTTCACAAGGTTTCAAAATGCTTTCCAGATTCACTTAACATTTTGCACAGTGACACAGATACTGCAGTTTCTCCATGACTCTCTCGATGGTCACGTAAGCAAACTGGGAGAAAAACAGAGAAAAATAAGAGCTAAAGATAAAATGAGGACAGAATAAGAGCTCAGACTTACTGAGAGAGGCATCATGTGCGTAAGATTTAATTTCAAGGCAGCAATTTCCCACTCAGCTAGGTTTGTGTGGGCATATGTGTATGACTAAATGCACAGTGATTCAGAGTGTGAGCGAATGAAGGAGTGAGTCTCTACTTTATCAAAGAAGTGCTGCGAGTACTCGCCTGACAAAGGAGGAAAATGAATTTGTGCTCTGAGAGTAATGCGTAGGATTTTGTTATAATGACTAGATCTGCCTTCAGTGTACTACACAATGTTATTATACTGCCTTTAATGCAGTTCTATTTGTGTCATTTTTATTTTCTCTGTCATGTTTTGTTGGGAAAATCCATGCACCGCTCCCATTTATATAAATGTATCCTCCAGGTGATCTGGTATCGCGGGCCATGCACCTCCTCCAGCCGCTACACATCAAGAACCCCAGCAATGGGACTCCAGTCCACCAGAAGACCACCAACACCACAGTGCACTGGGAGCCTGAGGCCCTCTACACCCTGTGTTACTTCATGCACTGCCCACAGATGGAATGGGAGAACCCCAACGTTGAGCCCTCCAAAGTCACCTTACAGACGGAGAGGTGAGTCCAACAGTAACCCTGGAAATGATGCTGCCATTAGGCTTTTAGTTTTTCTGTGGACCAAGAAGCCATATTCAGATCCACCTAAAGTAGGATTGGTTACAGTTAAACTTTGGTTGTCATCCATACTGTCAGTGGGAAAAGAATAAAGTTTGCATAGATAGCATCACTGGTAGCATCCTTGAATTGTTAGCATAATAAACAGGAAAGATAAAACACAATACTTTTGTTTTTGCAGAGAAGCAAAGCATAAAGCGCTTGTTTTTATGTCTTTGTGGCCGTACGGATTATTTCTTTCTCTTCCCTCACAGTTATCTTAAATGTCTTTGTAGTTTCGCTGTGTATGTAAAACTGAGCAGGAAATTATTTCTTAACAATGGGTGCGAACAGCTGCACTATGAGGAAATAATTACTCTCTTGTTGTAAAGATCGGAACAACTAAAAACAAATGTGCAAGCAGACTGGTAGGGTAAAGCTTAGGGAAACTTAAGTCTGGACTTCGGTTTCTTTGGACTCAAACAAACCAACCAGTGAAGACATGTCCTCACTCTCAACTCATTAAATATAACATCTTGGTCAGTGGCCCTACGCTTCAATTTCTTACACTTTAGGCACACCTCGAGAGACAGTTTGGAACTTGTCAGTTTCATTCATAGTGTCTTTTCAAAGTAGACTACCATGTTCACAGGAAACAGGTTTTGGCATTAACTTTCAACCACTTAAGGTTTTAGAAAAAAAGACGTATTTGTTTTGTATTTGTTACATAACTTAAACGTTCACATTTCTCACATGACGTATGTTTAACATATGTGTTCAAATGTTTGCATTTGTGTCGACTATGATGTTAAATGTGTGTTTTCAAATGTGGACCCCAGGAAGAATCTGTATTTTAGAGCAGTGGCTCCCAACTGGTGGGTCCTGGGTCAATTCTGAATGGACAGCAAGTGACTCTTGAATGTGTCAAGTTTGTAAAAAAAAAAAACACTATCTTTTGAAGTACAGTGAAGTTTCGGCACAGAGCCTTTTCTTTGAAGTGCTGTTTCCTGCTGTAGAGTGAGTGACTGACGGACAGCTACATGACAGAGACAGCAAACCAGTTCAATGACATGGCCAAATGCAAGTATGAATACATTGAACTGTGTGGACTTTGGACAAATGCCTAAGGAGAAATCTGGACCCTGTGGCTGGACCAGTTGGGAACCACTGTTTTAGAGCACAAATGATGGGGATCCAAACAAATAAACAAACTTTAATCTTTGGTTTCACACAGGACACGAACACCAGTCACCCTGACATCAACCCAAAGCAGACTTTCTCACTCTTCGTACTATGTCAGTTACTCTGAGCATCTAATATTGCAGCAGATGCGTTTAAATTGGAGTTAGTTGAAAGCCCTGTGTGTCTCATGCAGACAGTAAAGGGTGTCTTGTGGGTCAGTATCAGACACTGTGCGCCACTGACCAAGCTGCTGTATTTGACACCCTGGGAATGAAAACAGGTTGTGAAAAGAGGATAGAATTTTAGCAGTTTGACTATCAGAGATAACTCTCACAGAGCTGCTCAGAAATAATCTCAGTACTTGAATTAAATCTCAGTGGATGGAGGCAGAAGCTGCCTCTCAGTTCAGTCATTCAAAGCATACAACTCCCTGACTGGAGCATCCTGCGCCTCCTCCCCAAGATCGGAAGATGCAGGCACACAGAGACTAAATCTAGTGGTACATTCAGTAGGGTCGCCCCCTAATATTCGACCAAATGTAGTTGACCACAAAGGTTATTCATCAGCAAGTTTTCATTGGTGGCTCTACCAGGAGCTGCGCCTTGTCAAAATAAATCGAAACCTACATGACTGGACCATGTGGGAATTTAATTTGAAAGGACAGAGACAGGAAGTGTCCACGCTCAGCAGTCAGACAGGAGTCAGGTTAATTTCCAGGGCTGGTACCTGCAGTTATTCCACAGGCTAGTTAACAACATGTCGGGCAGGAAATCCAAAGTGTGGGATCATTTTGAGAAGGTGAAGGATGAACCCAAGGTGATATGTAAACTCATCTTCATTGGTCCACTACAAACATGACGCATCATCTGAAACATGGAAGTAGCTACATGCCCATTAGCCCACAGCGTCATTAACAGGCGGCTCGCTCAGTGTGTGACGTGCACTTGTAGATAAAATATAGGCCTATATTAATGAAGGTTCATTAGTACGGTTTTGTATTTCTCTGTAATGTAGCACAGTGTTAACAATGTTACTGATACTATTCTTTCTCACACCTTCAACTCAAACCACCAAAATATATCATTTAATCATTACATTCACATCAGAAACATGCAGGAGACTAGTCCACCAGTGGCCCTAAATGATGACTATTGGTCAACTAGGAAAATTCTTAATCGGGGGCAGCCCTAGTATTTTTTATGAGTATGAGTATCATCTAAGTAAATTTTGTCAATATCCATACTTTGCTCAACCTCTCACTCTTCTGATCAAAATTATCTGAAGCTCAATTTCTTCTGTAAATAGTTTCCCAATGATTGATAAATCCAGGAACTTCTGATCAACTCTTATCAATTTCAGGCTTAAAATAACTTCTGGTTGAGTCCTACCTACTTATGGTTTAAGCCCTGCCCATTTCCATCCATTCCAAGTACAGATACAGATAATGTAGTTGATTGAATAGTTACAGTTACAGATAATGGTGTACTTGCTCATCGCTAGTAAATACAACATTGTCTACTCAACCAGTTGTTTTGGATCATCTGAATTTTTTTAAACAACTTACCCACACACAAAGGAATAATTTAGGCAATAGAAAGCAGCCTTTCTTGGCTGTCTTGGCACAGACCTTGGCAGACACTTAGCAGACACTTAACTGTCCCAAAATTGAAATTATCCCCAAGGAGCCAAAAACAAAGAGTCGTTTTGAAAATAGTTCCTCCATCACCATTCAGTTTTGTTATTGGGTTGGTACATGAGGATGTGGTCCTCTGCTTCACTCATCCAGCTTTAAATTAAGCAGTAAGATGATTTCTGCCTCTAAGGTTTTGTGATTTAAAGTCCAATCTCCCAAACCGTCCCACATGTCTGGCAGACTTAACACACTGTGAAAGCACTTCACTCAGTGGGCACAAACTCTAAGAGGTCTCCGTCTTGATACGAGACATATATCCTTTCAACCACACCACCTCTGTCAGTTAGCAGCTGCACACAAGAGCTAGAATGATTTCAGCTGGTCAACAAGGTTAGTACAGACAGTCCTACTTTCTTGCACAAGTTTTTCGCCCCACAAGCGCTCCCGATGTAAGATGCTGCGTGGGCTGGTCAGCGCTGACACTTCCCTAGGCATTGTGCAGATTGATGGGAACCAGAGGGACTTCACTTGGATGGACGGATGGACAGATTTTCCAACATCTTTCCTCCACTCTGATGAGATAAAACTCCATCCTGACGACCCCGGGGAGCGCAAGGAATGTCAGGCAGAGTGACATGTCAGCAGGCTCTCGGGTCCCCGGAGAGAAAATTCTCTATTTAGCATTCTGCTGAAAGGTTGAAGACGAGTAGAAAGGGCCTGAATAACACAGTAGGATGAGAGGGAGGGAGAATATGATTAGATGAGATAAAATAATCTCTTAGGCTTGTTTTGTTGAGGCTTCGGATAAGCCTATTGTAAGCTGAAAAATTATTGAAGGGAAGTAAATTGCTAAACTGACTTTCACACCTTTTACCTGATTTTGAATTAGAAGAAGAAAATTGGCTTAATCTGACAATTTTTGAAGTCTGTAACAAAGATGAGGAATCTCGAAGAATTTCAAACAGTAACAGAACTGCAGTGTATTATGTTTTATGATACATTCAGTATTCTGGCCCACAGGTTTGCTTCCAAGGACGAATTTTTACACTGGCAGCTGTGGGTGTTGGTTGTCGCTGCAGGCCTGTTGTCTGTATCGACGGATAACATTACCCTCGCTGTTTTCACTCCAGACCAGACCTCCCTCTTTTGCAAACCCAGAACAGTAGATATAAAGTCAGTGTTCATGGGAATGCCAACAAAACTTCACGTCATTTTAGGCCGAGGGGGGAAACTAAGCATCTGCTACCATGCTGATGAGTTGCTGTGTGGATTGTGCACACACACAATCAATCTACATCCATTAAAGTGCTTGTTTTTGTCACCGACTGGCTCAGATTATCATTATAGGTGTTCCCTGCAGAGATAAACCTTGATGTTACAGAGTAAGATCTTATTTGTTTACTCAGAAACAGCCCCAGAATGGATATGGTCAGACCTACCAGACTCCATTTAAATAAACTGTTTTTTTTATAATCATAAAACACACTTTATTTAAAGTCACCAGAAACAAAGTAAAACTCACAAAAGCCATCTTGGTCTGTCTCTCCACTGTTCCAATAATCACCAACTCTGGTTTGGTAAAAAGAAACCCTTATTCACCCAATTAGATGTGAAAATATGCTGACTCTATACGTGCTTAAATTACTGATTATTTAAAAGGAGTCTGGTGGGTTTGGTGATGGTGATTTTGTTGCTGTTTCTAGCTAAACAAAAAAGGATCTAAGGCTTTATCCAAACAGTGTTAGATTGTTAAGGCACTGGTAAGAAAGTTGTGAGCCTCCATGGATGTGTAGTTCTTGAGATTGCAAATGACATACAACATTCGAGCACATTGTCAAAACATAAGCTAATGGTGTTTAGTAATGTTAGCATCGCTGTAGGCTACTGTTTCAGAACGTGCATGGAATTCACTAAAACACATGAGTCTATTATGTTGTAGCAGGGATGACAGTGGTTGACTGTTAATCAGTTAACCACTGAGAATATTTTTGACAGGTCATGCATGTTGACCTATGGGTTGATTTTGTTACTCATCAGTTTACTGCACTGCACACTACCAGGGTCTGGTGGTAGCTAGCTAGCAGCACCACTCATTCGGCAATCATTGCAAATAATGCTGTCCTGACCCAACAGTATTGCTGTGAAAACATTGTACCCACCCTTTGGTCTTCCAACCGGTTGCCCCAGTGAGTAAGTGGCCCAATTTTGAGCTGCAACCCCCTTAAGTATTGTTAACTATGTTACCACTGTCAACTCTGTTAGCACCATTCACTGTGTCAACACGGCTAGTGGTGCTAATAATGCTAAAATGATTTTGCAACTCAAAATGAAGCCACTTACCTACAGGGGCTACCTTGGGGGGAGCCTGGAGGGTTGCTGCCATGTTTTAGCAGCAACACTGTCCCGACAGTGTTACCAGCTGTAATCACTAAACACCGAATCAGCGCCGCTAGCTAGCTCACACCCAAACCAAGCTAACGAGACCAGAAGAAGGGCACTGTGAACGTTGATGCAGCTTGCTGACTGTCTGTCAGCAAGGCCAACAGGAAATAAAATCAAAGGCAAAATATTTAGACAACAAGACAATCAAAATTTCACTACATATTACTGGTTAGCGCCTTGAAATGCAGCTAAAGCTCACTGAGTCATTGTAGCTAAAAGGAAAGGCCTCTTGTGTTTCATGTCATTTTGCTTTTTTTTCTTTAAGCTAGTTACTCATAAGTTAATGGGTGTCGGGCTATCGAAAGCAGAATTAACTGAAACTGACATCCTACATTGTAGCGTTAATGGCTCGAGAGTACTGATTTTATGGTAAGTGTAACAAATCATAGATAACGTAAATGTCATAATATCGCTTATGTGTGTTTATAAGCCACACTTTCCCAGTGTATACAGGTTTTACCCTTGCCGACTCAGCCCTCACCTGATCCCCTCACTGTGACTAGACACGGTATCTGTGTCTTTCAAGTGAGGCAAACATCAGTTAGAGCTCGAGCTCTGACTAATGGGAGGAGGTCTGACTCGTCATATTAGTCAGCCAACTGTTTAACAGCAGCAGAGACCTTGCTTTTTTAAAAACCCTCTCCAGAGTTCAAATTTCTGTCAGACTGTAGGTGTACAGCTTTGGTGTTGGAATGAGAAACTGATTCACCCAAAATCGAGAACAGTCAAACACAGTGTGTCAATATCTGAAAGCTGCTGCCTTGATTAAACATGTGCTCACAGCAAAAATCACAGAGGAAGCAGGCAGCTGCATACGTGGTAAACATAACAGTCCCAAATGGGTTCGCTCAGCTGGGTACATGCTTCTGTTTGAATCTTTCATTTGGGAAATAATACTTGCCAGAGGGACATGAGGGAATAAAGCTCTTCAGGGACCTTTACTGATGGATTCATAATATAATTTCACTGACTATAACATGAAATTAACCTGTTTGATTTAAGGTTTTCAGATGTGCGTCAGAGACTGCTTCATGGTTATAAAAGCCTTAAAGGAAAATCTGTCTTTGCATCAAAAACTGAAATCTGGTGAGTCAGAATTATTCTTGACTCTACCATAATTAATGTTTCTTACATTTGGTGCAATCCTGAATAGTTGAGTTCGTAAAAAGGGCGTAGTCCTTATGGCTAAGTACAAATGGAAAAAAATGAAGCTTAATATCTGCTTAATGAGAACCTTGTGAAAGGGGTTTGTCAAGTGTGTCCCCTTAACCAGTGAACTGCAAATAGCCTGCATATATGCCACATATACCCAGGCTGTTGTGTTTGTCATTACTTCGCTAATGTGGAAGAGAGAAAAGAACCATTTTTATGAGCCTGAGAGGGTGATTATTATGAATGAGGAGGATTCACTGAAGGCACACAGCCAGCGGATGGACTCATAGCCGTAATTTAGATCTATGAACTCCATCAAGCCCAGGAAAACAATAAACTTTGTCATTTACGTTTTGTGATACGCCATATTTTATAATGAACTGTGGCCAGATGAAATAAAATCACAGCTGATGAGACAGTTATGTGGTAATAAGTGTGTGATAGATAAAATATATATAGTAATTAAAAAATATACGGTAATTAATTCCTTATAGTGTGTAATAAAGTAAGACCTAAACAGCCAAACAAGCTTCTATAAAAAAAAAAAGACCAAGACTGAATTACAGCTTTCCTTGTTTATTTATGTTGTATTTTATTAATACTATGAAAGCACATGTAATAACTCCAGGATGTGATTTAGGGGAATTTTAGCTAACGTAAGATAATTAATACATGACCACAACACCGTGTTAGCTGTTTAAATATTACTGTATTAACATGTATCTTAAAATTACGGGACAACACAGCTTGTCATGGAGTGTTTGAATAAATATGTTCATCCTAGTTTTGTGTACTAAAGGCAAAATGGAGTACGCATTAGCTTTAGCTCAGATAATCAGGCCCTCTTGGACATATACAATGGTTTCACAATCCTTCTTACAAGGGTTATTTTGGTAAGAGACAGGTGAACTGGGTCAGGGCATATGACCAGTTGTTCTATTTTTCTTTGTAGGTTTGATTTTTCCTCTCGGTTGTGCAAGTGTCCACATTGTGACTTGGAGTCAATGTAACTGAATTGATGTCAGAGAACACGCTCAAAAAGCGCTTTACTTTCAAAGAGTAATGTCATTTTTATGATAGAATAGTCACAATTTTCCCCAGAGTTTTGGCAGTTTTTCTGGGAACCTTCAACATCTTTGTATTTTAAAAAACAGTCACAGCTTTGTTCTGTTATAAAAACATGAAAACTTTTCAAACTGGTCTATTAACATCGCCCAAACGAAATGGTCATCCCAAATATCTGGGTGTACCCACTCTCCACTCTTGCCCCAGTTAGCCCTGGTGAATTACAGGCTTCATTAGCTATGTTTCCAACCAAAAGTGATTCAAATCATTGGGAAATGCGTATTAAAAGAAATACAAATCCTGTGTTTCCATTAAATGTACGGACTTTGGTGAAAACTATGAACTCGCACGAGTTTTACGCAGAACCGGAAACAAAACAAGTCTCGCATTCTTCTTGTACGCTTAATGTAACATTACCTAACTTCATAAGTTATATCGAGGTTGTAATTTTTAGCTTGGTGTTATTGGTGGAGGGTGTGTGGCTTATTCAAACAAATGAAAGCATGTTCTCGTGTCCTGAGGATCGTCTCTAGTGAACACAATTTCAGACTTCCTTCTCCAAATTCAGAGACAGATGCTGTGTCTCAAATCACATACTTCCATCAGTACACTTCCATGTAGTATACTATGTGCACTATGTACCCATTGGCGTAGTGCGCGAATTTCGACAGGGTAGTGTTGTCTCAAACCAAACACGGCCGTTGTGCACTCAGCGGAAATGACGACCACAAATTAGCTAGTTAGCAAACTAGCATCAGCATTCATGTTATCATTCGCGGTCCCAAATCATTACAGACTGCTAAATTAACCCAATAAACATACTGCTGGCTTATACCCGACAACAGTATAGTGATGCTTAGTGCAAAAAACACATGTATTTGTACAATGCAGCGATGTTCATGGTCGCACAGTCCTCGGCCGCCATTTCCTGTTTGAAAAGTGGTCCCTCCCTTTCCGCTACGTCGCCAAGATGGCGACTATTGAGGATGAAGTGTCCATAGTGCCACACTCAACTTCTTGACCGTTTTGAGTGCACCATCCGGCTACTCATAGTGCACTGCATTTTCCATACTTCTCAGTGTGAACGCACTTATGCACTCAAAATATTAAGTGTAAGTACAGAAGTACGTGATTTGAGACAGCAAGAGTCTAAAGGAGTAGGTGGATCTGAGCCTGGAGCTCTGCAGCTTAACGCTTCTCATCAATGTATGCATATAACGTTCAGCAAGGAAGTGAATAATTTTATTACCTTCAAAACATTTCTTTAATGTTTTGTTTTTTAAGAAAACAAGGAGTTGGAGAATCATACAAGTGTTTCTTTTTTGTTAGGAAAACAGCTCATTTTACTTGTGAAGTGATGTAAAGGGGTTAAATGTCTGATGAATGACTGACCTGAATTTTGCTGTTGTTGCACTGTGGAGGGGAGAAGATAAATAACAGAAGGAACAACATAAAACTGTGTTTGTGTGTATGAGAGCAAGAGAGATTAGGTGATTTACAGGTTATGTGATTAGAGACTAAACACACACACACACAAACACACACACACGCACACACCCTGGAAATAAATGATGAAATATGAACATGTCAGCCAGGCAAGACCCATTACTGATTTTGATTAAAGAAGGTAATAACAGCGTTTAGGGAGGTTGCAGCATCAAGATCTCTTTCTGTTCTGGACCATCTGACTCATAAATTATGAATATTGATTTGGTGTATCTGCCTTTTCAGTTATCTGTGAGGGCATCTTTAATTAGAAAGTTTGTGTGTTATCAGTGTTGGACCAGAGTCTCTATTAAGTGATTTCATTTGAAAGGTGAATAGAGCAGCGGTGTGTTTTAAAGGATTAGGTGGTATTAATTCATTCTGGCACACAGAGGTGACATTAATCATGATACTATACGTTGATGGGACCTGTGCCAGTCTGTGTTTCTACATTTGTGAATTGTAATTTATGAGGGGTGTCAAATAATTTTCAAGCACTGGGGAAGGACTGGAGTTTTTATTCCTCCATGCTGGCGCTAGCTGTAGCCTGGCATTTTGTTTCTTCTCATGAACTTGATATCTCAAGAATGCCTTCAAGGAATTCCTTAAAACTTGGCACAAATGTCCACTTGACTTAAGGATGAATTGATTCGTTTTTGGTAGTCATAGGTCTAAGGTCAAGGTCACCATGACCTTGCATCCATCTCATTCATGTGAATGCAGTATCCCAAGAACACCATGAGGGATTTTTTTCAAATTTGGCACAAAGGTCCACTTGGAGTTAGCAATGAACAGAATAGATTGTTGGTGGTCAAAGGTCAAGGTCACTGTAACCTTGTATCTGTCTCATTCTCATGAATGCAATATCTCAAGAACACCTGCCTGTCTTATTTGTGAACACGAAAGTCTTAAAGCAGGTTCCTCAAATTTGACACGAACGTCCACTTGCACTTAAGAATGAACTGATTAGATTCTGGTGGTAAAAGGTAAATTTCACTGCAACCTTGCATACGTGTCATTCTGGTGAATGTGATATCTCCCTTGGAATTTCTCCAGATTTGGCACAAATGTCCACTGGGACTCAAGAATTAACTGATTAGAATATGGTGGTCAAAGGTCAAAGTCACTGTGACCTCACGAAACATGTTTGCCATAACTAAGGAATTCATATGCTTATAATGATAACATTTCACACAAATGTCTAATAGGAAACATCTCCAGCTGGGTCCCACTGGTAGGAGGCCTCAGGGCAGACCCAGAACATGCTGGAGGGATTACATATCTCATCTGGCCTGGGAATGCCCTGGGCTCCCCCAGGAGGAGCTGGAAAGTGTTGCTGGGGAGAGGGACGTCTGGGGTGCTTTGCACGGCCTGCTGCCCCAAGTCCCGGCCCTTGAAAATGGATGGATGAATGGATATTATTTCATTTTTGTATACTTTAATATAGTAAACCTTTTCATGTTTTATAATGGTCTCCTGCTTGCACTTGCTCATAGAAGCCTAAATTTAGTAAGTAACAACCCCTTAACAGTTCATGGCGACAGTCAAGGTAAAAAAGAAACATCTTAAGGTAGCACTTGCTCAAGAGTAATACCTCAGAAACTCAGCTTATCTTCGTCACCAGCACTGTGTAGGTGTGGTTTGATCAGATTTGATTGACGGTGACCACACAACCTCACCGACTGTCATCAGATTCTGATTTAAATGCTGTTAAATTCTGACTGGTGCATAGAGATATGTCTCCTTTTTCCCAAAGGAGTCCCTCCTACTTCAAACCAGCAAAACGAGCGTAGAGGAAAAAAGAAATCTCTCATGTGAAATAACCCAGACCGTTCTAACTTTGGTAGAAAATAGTGTGTTTATGTGGGATCCCATCAGTCATGCTAAGAACTGATAAAAAATAATAAGCTTTCAGGGCCTTCAAGGTCATTCTTTTCATTTCATGAAATCCTGTTGTACTTTAAAGGTTTAAATATTACATTAGTAAGATGTGGAGAATCCCATTTTCTGATTCCTTCTTTTAACGTCCAACTAATCTGATTTGATTTGCACATCTGATGTGAGCAAACCTTTGTTTTCCCCCGCAGGCCGTTCCTGGTACTGCCTCCGCTGATGGAGTGGATCCGAGTGGCGGTCGCCCACACTGAGCATCGGCGAAGCTTCTCTGTGGACAGTGATGACGTGAGGCAGGCCGCCAGGCTGCTGCTGCCCGGCGTGGACTGTGAACCACGGCAAATAAAGTAAGGAGATGACACTTATAACAAGGTTTTACTGCAACAAGCAGGCTGCTCATGAGGCAGAAATAATCTCACCGGTTCAGTTAAACCTCAGTGTGTGAAAAAGGAGTGCGTCCATCCTACTTCTGGAAGTGTTTAATCATCATAAACTTATGCCCATAAGCTCGGTAGCTCAACCCAGAAATCTCTCATGGCGTACAAAAGCCCCGGCCACAGTATATACACATCTGTTCAAAGCCTCTATAAATGCTCCATAAAGAGTGTGGTCCTATAAATCTATAAAGACATCTGTTGGACTGGAACTAATTATATCACACATGTAACAAAAGCCAGATATCCACACTGTCAGAATAACAGGGACAAAGAGTCAGCAGACAAAAAGGTTCATAAATATTGTGTATTGCTCTTTTTTTCTATGTTGTGGTTGGTGAGGATTGGTGAGAACTGCCACGTCCTGGTACTGATTGAGATCAGTCCCCATATCAGTATAATTGCAGGACATGTTGCAATAAGTCTGTCTCATTGAGGACATGCTGACATGCCAAGCTGAGAGTTCTTAGTTTGACCCGTGCTTTCCTGCTGTGACAGGTCAAAGTGTTATAGCGCTACCATTCAGCTTGACACTGTATTTTCAGTTGTTTGGTGTTAATGGTTTGGTCAGCAAAGTCCATTAAGATCCATTTATTAAAGTGTTGTAAGCAAGAATTGGGCTAGATTTAATTTTAGCCATGCTAGCTGTGTTTAGGGATTGCATTGTAGGTCAGTCGGCCAGTCTACATTGGTCCATGACTGAAATATTTTTCATATATAATTAAAAACAGCAGGCTGACATTTGGGATTTTAAGTGAAATATCTCGACTACTATTGGATAGGTTGCCATGACAGTTGCTACACTCATCCATATTCCCCTCAGGATGAGTTGTAATCTCTTTGGTGATCCCTCAACTTTTTAAATAACGCCATCATCAGGTCACAATTTCAGTTTGTCCACTACTTTATCTGGAAAACCAATGACGTTCCCATCAGCCTCAGCTGCACTTTGTGTTCAGTGCTAATTAGCTAATGATAGCATGCTAACACACTAAATTATGGTGATAAAAAATACATCTGTTAGTAGGGCTGGGCAATATAATGACTATGTACAATATTGCGATATATTTTCAGGCAAGATATAAATTTAGACAACACAGTTTATATCGATATGGGGTCGAGTTGCGTTACGTAATGCATACCAGTGTTCATCTGTCCTCTCTCACTCACCCACAGTTTTGTAATCAACACTCAGAGAGACAGTCTGACTTTTCATTAGTCTACAGTGTGACATCGGTCTACATGTTGCATGTGCTACACTAAATCAGTCTGTGAGATGAATTTGCACACACAATTTGTGTGTGAGGTGGATCATAGCGCACCACCATTCTTCTTGGTGGTCTATTTGACATGGAGGCAGCGCCTGGATGCAGGCAGCTTATGTTATTATTATGTTATTATTTTCATTGTGAGCATGGTAGCATGCTGATCACCAAGTCTGTTTGTTTTGGAGAGAAAGAGACCTCTGTAAATAATAATAATAATTTGACTGCCAGTAAAAACCTCCTGAACTCAAGTTATCAGAGACAAAAGATGAGCACAGATGAGTATGTGGTGGGCATGCTGCCAGTCTCTGACATGCCAAACAGTGTAGCAGAAACACTGATTTTTTTAATGTTATACTGCCTTATTCAGTGTTTTTATCGCTTCAAATCACCGGATCTGTTTGTTTTTGAGAGGAGGAGACCTCTGCAAATATTTCCGCTCACAGTAAACACCTCCTGAACATCTGGATCAGAAAAAAGACAAGCATACATTAAGTTATCAGAGAAAAAGGGTGAGCACACTATAGCATCTCCGAAATGCCAAACAGCATCAAAGAAACACTAATTTGTAACATTAAACTGTTTTATTCAGTGTTTTTAATTGTTCAAATCACCTGGTCCGTTTGTTTTCGACAAGAAGAGACCTCTGTGGATAATTCAGCTTCTGGTAAAATCCTCCTGAACAATGAACACTGAAGGAATCTTAACTGAGAGAAGTTTCAGCTGGTTACAATCTGCTGTCCTCATCACTAAATGCCACTAAATCCCCCTAAATCTGACACACTGTTTCTTTAAGTAGAGCTTCACAGAGCTGCTAGTTTGGATGTAGACTCTTAGTCCTGTTAAACTACAGTGTCTAACTTAAAGGCAGTGCTGGGAAGGAAGACATCAAATGAATTAACATTATATTCTACATAGAAGTCTTTTACCAAAAAGAAAATATTCGGATGTTGTAATCACCGACACTTTGATTAATAACTGTAGTTAAATTTCATATTTTGTTCTCAGTGCCTGTCAAGATCACAGTTACATTTATTTTGTAATTTATTGACGTAACGCCGTCACGTGTAACTAGTTGCTCCCCAACTCCTGGCTTAAAAAGTTTGTTCATGAGATTTGGCAGTTCCTAAATGAAGTTTCTCTTTGAGTAACCCATCTGCTGGCTTCGTGACTTGGGGATAAATCTTCTCTCTGCATATTTCTCTCTCCCCTGTTTCCTCCTCTCCCCGCCTTCCCCTTCACTCATGCACAAACACACCCCAGCAGTCACGTAGCCATGCTCCATATTTGTCACATGGCGGCTCAGTCAGCAATGTTGTGTTGGTGTCAGTGGGTTAAAATTCGCATCACATCTCGAATACGTGCAGTGAAATAATTAATGAAACACTGAGAGGTGTGAATTGCCAATTAACATCTCTTTACACATGTCAGGTATAATCGTCACATAACATTTGACAAACATCATGAAACGGCTCCTCCGTGACCCCGTGGAAACATCAGCTGTGGCAGCTGCTCGCAGCTTGGATTAAGAGGCTTTACGGGAGTCATGAATGAGTAATAATGAGTCACAGCAAAAGCTTTACCTGGAGAAAAGCTACTTTAGGAAAGGACGGAAGTAGAGAACCAGATGCAAGCAAAGGAGAATGATGAATGCAAAGTGGATTGACTTTGAATGCAAACAGCTCAATGCTTGAAATAAACTTATAAAGTCGCAGTTGATTTTATAATGCTGAGAGTTTAAGTTGCAGAGTAGCAGTCATTTTCTGTTTCTCTCTCCGTGTGAAATGGAGCTGTTTATCCACAGATCTCAAAATCCATTCCTGAGATAAGCTCCCACTTAATCACAGTAATGGATTTGCTGTTTCCATCTGCAGAGCGGAGGATTGTTTCTGTGCCACCAGGAAGCTGGATGCCGCCTCCACAGAGGCCAAGTTTCTGCAGGACCTGGGCTTCAGGATGCTCAACTGCGGACGGACAGACCTGGTCAAGCAGGCCGTGAACCTGCTGGGGCCCGATGGCATCAACAGCATGAGCGAACAGGTCCGGCAGTTAACACGCACTCCTACATGCACACACGGCACCAACATCACACACCTACACAGGGATAGTGGAGAGTTAAACACAATGAATTTCTAACAAGTATTACCTAGCAGTCCGTCCCAGTTTACACACACATGCTGGGCACAGGCTGCTGCCGATGAGTCACGCACTGTGCTGAATTCTTATGGCGTGATACAACTTTTCAGAGTTCACATTATTTACAACAAAGTGTTGGATGCTTTGTGTCTGTGTGTGTGTGTACAAAGAATGTTTGTAGGAATATAAATACATTATAAATACATCTGAATATTTGCTGTAATGTTAGTCACCTTGCATGACTTCTCCTCAGTTATAACAGCCAAACTGAAACACACACACACTCCTTATAACTTCAGATCTTGGCTCATAACAGGGCTGCAACTAATGATTATTTTCATTATCAGATAATCTGAGGATTATGTTCTTATTAACAGTTTTTCTTGACAGGTTTTCTGAAGCCAAAGAGGATGTTATCAAATTGCTTGTTTTACCTGATCCACACCCCAAAACCTAAAGATAGTCTTTTTGTCTGTTTATTACCACATAAAAGCCCAGACACACCAAACCAACGTCAGAGAACTCGTGCCAGTGAAGGTCAACTGTTGCGTCGTCTGTGTCACAGCCAAAAGTTGCACTTGACACACAGCAAAAGCTAAAGCCAGCGGCCAACTAGCACGTATGTTCTGTGCCTAAGTAAGAGGAAATAACTCTCCACACCAGCAGGTGGCAGTAGTCTCTATTTGTCATTCAAATAAGAAACCGGTAGATTAATAGGACGGATTCAAGATGCTAGTTAGCTAGTTAGCACAATAAAAAGACAACCTGATGTTGGAAGAACAGAGCATATGTGTGCCAGCGAACAATAACAAGCTATAACAAATTCTTTCTGCCAAAGAGCTCAATAGCTAAAAAATAATCTTACCTAATGATACTACTTGGTTTCAATCACTTCTCTTGACTTCAGCCGTTTATTTTCCTAACTTCCGTTTTTTTTCCTCTCTTGCAAGAAGCTGAATTTCCAGTCAGAGTGATTTCATTTAGGGATGCACGATACTGGATTTTCTGCCTATATACCGATATTTAACAACTTATTTGGCTGATACCCGATATGTCCTTTTTCCCCCACCTAATTTTGGTGATCATCAAGTCTCCTCTGTAGTTGAATTAACATCATATTATGCATGAATATTCTTATCATAACGGCTCACCAGCAGATGGAGACATGGAATAGAATGCTTTCCAGTGTATGTAATATTCATTCATTGTGCAAATAAGAGAAAGTACGTTGGCCGATCTGATAGTTAATTTTAAAGCCAATATCGGCTGATACTGATGACATGCCAATATTATCCTGCATCCCTAATTTCATACACGGAAGGGCTCCACCAGCTCCAGCGCTGATTCAACTTGCTGAATCAGCCGAAAAAACGCTGACTAGTGTCAACAGTGCGGGACAAACTGCAAAAACTAGAGTGACAGACACTCACCAACGGCTGAACATTGACCGATGGTCAGTCAGCCGTTAATATGTCAGGGCCCTCAGACGATAAAAGTAGCAAATCCTCACAACTAAGAAGCTGGGGCAAAGCCTTTGTTGACAATTTTGCATGAAAAATTACTCACAATTAATCAATTATTAAAATAGGCTTACATTTATCAGTTAAATATAGAATTTACATCCAATGGAGTCAAGTAATTCTTGCATAAGACCGAAAAGGATAATTTATGTAATTAAATAGAATAAAACATGAGATGAATACACAATGAGAATTTAGTAAGTATAACTCATAGAATTGACCTAATTTACTGTAATAAAGGTTAGAACATTACCGTTAAGAAATTCTAATATATTGATGTTAATCAGTTCCATATTCATCTCAGTTTTGATTTTATCATATAAATGGTAATTTTTTTGGTTTATGCTAGAATAACTTTACTCAATCGTATGGAAATTTTATATGTAACTGAAATATGTAAACCTGTCTCGACAGTGTCTAACAACTTGCAGTTATGAATACAAATATGAATTTTTGTGATATACACAGAGTCTGATAGTAGCTGTGCGTTACACCTCTACTATGTGTCCATAAGAATTAAAAATAAAGGAGTGATCTAATGGTCTGTCTCTACAAGATGCTGCAACAATGTTCCTGGACTGAGCTCTGATGTGTTTGACCATCAGGTCGATTTCTCTGTCTTACTGCATTTAGGTGTTAATGTCCTTTGGGATTCTTTACCTTCTCCAGTCAATGGAAATATCGGTTATTCCCTGCTGCTAAGTGGCACCTAATAGAGGAATCTGATCTTCCGTGGTCAGAAGGCTGTGCCTGGTTAAGTTCATTTCAGAAGCTTTTGGCGGGATTCATGTTTGTTCAAAGCCCCCTTTTTCAACCTGATCGCCAGAATAAATGTTAGGCACATGTATGTTTGTTTGTACATTATTATGTAGCAGTTATATTGAAACCTTTCCTTTCGACTCTGGGAAACCACTTATGATTAAGGAAATGTCATGTTTTAACTTAAAATACCTGATTTTGGTGGTACAGCCCCCGCTAAAAATGCTGCAATGTCTCGGTAAGACACATTAGCTTTTCATGGCATTTTCCCCTGTAGAAACACAGCAACAGGCTGCTAAAAAAGATCAATGTTGGTTGCTAAAAAGCTGCGGGAAACACAGCAATGTCTCGCGAAACACCCCCCCAAAAAACAGTTTTATGGTTGTTGGTCTCAAATAGTGGTCTGCAGCTTGGCAAGCATCTCACCTAGATGTCACGCTATTTGACGTTTGTGCCAAATGATGAAACTAGGATGAAAAGATTCGATTTGGAATGGTCAAAGGTCAAGGTCACTGTGACCTTTTTTGTCTCATTTTTGTGAGTGCAATATCTCAAGAAAGGTTTGAAGGAGTTTTTTCAGATTTGCCACAAACATTCACTGAACGATGAACTGATTGGATTTTGGTGGTCAGATCTCAAGGTCACTGTGACTTTGAATCAATCTTATTCTTGTGAACACAATAGCTCACAAACACCTTGAGGGACTTTCTTCAAATTTGGCACAAATGTCCACTTGGACTCAACGATGAAATGATCAGCTTTGGTGTGATCAAAGGTCAAGGTCACTGTGACCTCACAAAACGTGTTTTTGGCCACAATTTAAGAATTCACGCGCTAATTATGACAAAATTTTTACACAAATGTCCAACAAGATAACATTATGGGGTGATGACATTATATTTTCAAAAGGTCAAAGGTCACTTTCACTGTGACATCATAACATTTAGCATAAAACTCTTTTCTGGCCATTACTAAACATCATATCAAAGGCCAGATGAAGAGACGTTTGTTCAGATACTGAAGTGGTGACACTGATATTAAACTGCTGATTGTATAGATCTTCTGTGCTGTCGGGGGGATGATGTGTGTGAAGCATCTGTGTTTTCACAGACATGGATGTAAACTGTAAGTGCAACTTCAGCGATTCGCTGAGGCATACAACCCCAAGGCAGTAATTCTAGTTGTTTCTGACATAACTCTATATTTTTAGAAAACATACAGGTTTGATGTTACCCACAGCTCCTGGCAGGTTGATTGATACCACATTAAAATCATATAGGGTATAATATCAGTATTACATGTCACTGAGATTAGACCCTATATGATTTCATGTGACAAATAAAATTGATTGACAGACAGAACAGACCTGAATCAGTATTTACAGGTCCTTATGAATGTAAGAAATTGTATTGACTGACACTTTCCCACCTCTCTTCTCACATAAATAACAAGCCGTGGTGACACACACACTTTTTATTCACTTGTGAACTGGCTAAATGGTGCAGGGGACCAGACAGCGTTTCAGGAGCAATAAAGTAAAAGCTGTGGGCTGTCATCGCGGCTTAGAGGCATTTGAACTCATCACGATGATCATCAGCCGTCTATCGCCCTTCAGCCGTCTGCTGATTAAGTAGATTGGTGTCCAGGAAATATTTAAGAATGAATCACCACAAAGGGATATCAATCTTCAACATAAAATGCTCTGGTGTGTTATGAGCGAGTCGTAAAAGGCCTGTGTTGAACATAATGGCCCAGATCGGACATATGATTGAAGGCTGTTTTATGGAAGCTCGCCCACTGTAATGCGTGCTTTGTTTTAGGCTGGATAGTCCGATAAATAGGAAGAACTCAGCCTGCTTTTAATATTAACTTCTTTTGTTACTTTTCTCCCTGCAATAACACTCAGATGAGGCTTCACCCTGCGGCTCGGAGCATAATGTGTGTGGGCTTGTCAGGCTCAAGACAGCGCTCTGTGCGTATGGTGACATGTAGAGATATATAAGATGTTATGTTAGGAGTTTCACAGCCCACCTGCTGTCGCTCTCGTTGGAGAGACACAGTTATTTTGAGGCAGTTATGATTATGTCTGGAAAATTAGACTCTTAAAGAAACTGCTGGAAATGCCTGATGAGGAGGAAATAGGCACCTAGTTGTATGTTGCATGTGAATACTGCGTGTATTTTAAAGCAATCTTTCGTCATGGGGCTGATTAGTCGCCAGCCGTGAACTCTCAGCATGAACATATGGTGTTTCAAAAGGTTCCTCATGACAAAATGGCAATTTAAAGAACATTACCTAAAGAAAGACTTGGACACTAACTGATTCCTATGTTGATGTCCTATACGACTAACGAGCACAGCTGTTGGCGAGCTCCTTATAGAACTGCTAATTGCCTCTTAAGGGCTTTGCTGATGGCGCTGAAATCCATATTTTTCACAGCATAGTTAAGGGAAATGACCAAAGAATCATGTTTGGTGTTTGTAAGCTATGGTAATGAATCAAGATGCTCAACTCCAGCAGGCGAGTGCACTTAATTAGGCGTTGAATACTCAAGGAACAGATCAACAGCAAATTATAAACAGAACAGCGCTCCAATCAAGTCATTTGTTAATGAACATACAAAAAGCAAACATCATCCCTCACTGAGAGAACATCTGTGGGAATTTGGTTTGAAGTCTCGAAATGCAATAGAAACACTTATTTAACTTTAGTTTGGTGAAATCTGGACAGTAATTTGTCCAAAGATAAGATAGTTATCATATTCATACAATAATTGAGCCTTTTGTAGGATCAGTAATTCTTAAACATAGCGGCCACTCCAGGATGTTGCGATGAAAAATTAATGCAAATTCAGCCAAACCCCATGAATTCCTCTCTCCAATCACCAACAACGTAACCACAAATTTGACTATTTAAAAAAGGTAAATCTGATTTCATTGTGGAGACTACTGCTGCCTGAGTGTAAGCTCTGTACCAGGGACTTACATACAGTGATAGGGCTAACTGTTAGCATCACAAAGCTAACGGTACCCAACGGTTCTTGACGAGTTTAACAACAGAGATGAGACAATTAAGTGTTGGTGTGAGATTGTTTGGACTGTTTAGCAGTTTGGTGTTGGATGTTAGCCGCTGCAGCTGTGTTATCTCGTGCTAACAGGGCAGTGCCAGACCTAGCACATTTGGCACCTAGCTGTTGCTTCACATTTCAGAGAGCAGTGCAACTGTTTTTACAATTTTCACTTGCTCACAATGTCATTAGAAAATAAGACCTAGAAACATGCAACATACATTGCAATTTTTTAGAAAAGCTGCCGTTAAATCAGGCATTACAGGCTACAGCAATCCCCCAAAAAGGCCACATAATAGTGAAATGCTACAATCTATCTGTCTGTGCAAGTGGAGTATGGGAATTCACATCTTTGGTTTAGAACCAGAGACCCTGGAATCATAATTTGTGCTGTTGACACTGTTCTGTTTATCCAAAGAGCTGCTGCTGTGTTTACCATTTGGAAATAAGAAGCAGATTAAGTTTGCAGTTGGCTGAAAACAATCTCCTGAGAGAAATACAGTTCATTACCTTTCCGGAGCCTGAACCCTGTAACCCTCCTCCTCTCCACCCACAGGGAATGACCCCTCTAATGTACGCCTGCGTCCGCGGCGATGAGGCCATGGTTCAGATGCTGCTCGACGCTGGAGCTGACATCAACAGCGAGGTCAGTGTTCACGAGACACCATCAGTCTGTCAAAATGTCACATTGATTCCACGTTTCTGTGTTTGTTTATTTGCTTGTTTTTGTTTGTGTTTTTGGTCCAAAATGTTCATTTACATTTGTTGTGTGACAACGATGAACCCACTTTGTGTTGCTCTTTCCCTCCTCCCTCTGTCTGCATGGTCTCACCTACTGTCGGCATGCTCTCTGTTCTCCTGGCAGCTTATTACACAAAGTGCACTGATAAGCAGTAAAGGAGGATCATTTGCACAGTAACAATGATACACAATGATAATCCACTGATGGTCTCGCAGTGCAGCCAGTTATTTGATTACATTTTACAGTGTAGACATTCAGCAGCAGTTTGCTCTGTGCTGCATCAATAATGCATTACTGTTGTACAAGTGTGTGCACTTAGTGTAACCTGCTCCCACTGACTGTACATGAAGCATGGACTTTGTTGCATTGGTGTTGAACTGAGAACAGTAAAAGTAACAGTGAAGGCTTTTTGTTATGAATCTGATTTTTGTCTCTGTAGTGTCTTCTGTGTGTGTGTGTCGGTATGTAGCTGCTTTAATCGTAGATGGCAATAAGAATATTCCAGAATAGAAATGCTTCATAGACTCTCCTCCACCATAGTGAACTCATTGTTGTTTTGATTGCTCCATTGGTTTAGTGCCTGTGTCAGTGCAGGGGTGTTGACTCAAAGCAAAGCGCTACCTGTATAAATCATGCAGCGTCAGTTCACCCAAATTACAAGAAACATATTTTCTTGTGTTTTTCTAATGGAGTCCGGTCATGCAGATCAATATGTGCTGAGGTTTTGAGATACTGTAAACTATCATTGATTTCAGCTATCGCACCAATACAATGGAGGTAAATGGACACTTGTTTGTTTCCCTCAAACCAACCACTCTTTAAAAACCAGTGCCCTGGTTTAGTTTTCCCCAACGTGGGCATCACGACCCCACAAAAGGGCGCCAATAAGATTTTTTTTTATTTAGTGGTTCAAATAAGAAACCCTTTTGTTTTGGTGCTGGTTTATTATTTTTCTTCAGAACTGTTTTCACAAATTCTCATGAGATGATACCTTTTACCATTTTTAGTTTTTGGAAAAGCCAACACCTTCTCACTCTGACCTCGTCACATATCAGTGTTTGGGCATGGATTGTCCACATCCACATACGATGTGAAAGGTATCCTGGGTGTGTTGGTTGTTGATTTTCTAGGACACCGTGTCAAGTTCTTCAAAATACACTTCAGTTTTCACAGGAAATTTAACGATTACATACAGTCGCACTACATCAGTACAACAACGTGAATTCATGTTTTTTTCCCTCCAACAATAAACACACATGGTTTGGCTTTATAATCCTTCAGGACACAAACACAGCTGTCTCAGGTGAAAGTCTGTGTTGGTTGGAACCATCCAACAACTCGGACTTTCACTGCCTTGACTTGCGTTCTTGTCCCACCTCATTTACCCCTGATGCTGTCAAGCGACTGGCCACGTATCATGTCGACATTAAAGGACGGCCTTTTTTGTCAGTGTCTGACACACTCACTCACTGCACAAGCGTTCGATTTCAATGACTTTGGAGTTTACCAGGTTGGAAAAACACATTTTAGACATCTCCTCCTAAACCATTGGTCTGATTTGTACCATCACTATTGGACCAAGCTTATTTAAGGTATCAAAAGCTTGTTGATGTCTCATTACTTTCTGAAGATAAGGCCCGTTTCCACTGAAGAAGTTCCTGGTACTATTTGGGGGGCAGGAACTTTACAGGAACATCCTCTCGTTCGGCCCTCTCAACCGCCGTGTCTCCACTGTGCGGCGGAGTAGGAGGAAGGGTCCTGTAAAGTTACCGGGCTCTGGATGTGACGTAATTGTTGCACGACCATTTTGACCGGGGCGACGCTGTAAAGAAACAAACAAAGAACAACAACAAAGAAGAAGAAGCGGAAGTAAGAAGAAGAAAGCAGACATAGCTATGAACGAGCTAACCCTCGTCTGCTGAGTTTTAAAAATGCCGGCTATTTTGTTGCTTTCTGTTGTTGTCACATCCCGCCTTGAGTATATCCAATCAGCACCAAGTAATCCCCAAGCCCCAGCCAGGAGTTTTTCGGGGCTGTTCTGAGTACCTACTCCGAGGCAGGGACTTGTTTAGCCCCTGTAAAATTTCTGGAACTCTGTCCTTCGGGGGTGGTTCCTGCGGTGGAGACACGCACCAACAGCCCCGGCCCCATAAAATTACCCCGAAGTTCCTGCGGTGGAAACGGGCCTATAGTGGTCAGTGAACTTGAAATGGGCAAAGCTCAACACGTAACTAGACCTAACTCCATAACCTTAAGGTCATCACCAGGAACCTTGCAGGAAATGTCCACAGAATTACCTGAAGCATACCCTGAAATTTTCATTCAAATCAACCACTAGGGGGTGCTACAAATGCAAAATCATACTATAAATCAGGAATTGTTGGTCCAATCATTATAGAACTCACAGGATATGTTTCATAACAATGTTAAACCATGTTTGCAAAATTATTTAGAAATCCTTCGATAAAGTTCCAGTTAACATTGGCCTGGCACAAATGAGGTCATAAATCAATGACAGTGGTTCCAAACATCACCAAACTGGTCGAAATTTTAATTAGGCTGTTAAAACATGTCCCCAAAATGTTCTGCAATTGACCAATAGGAGTTGACGGCGTTGCTAGACAAGAGCGGAGCTCGGCATAGATTTGGTTGGAAATGAATGAGCGTCTGTCCGATAGTCACAAAACCTCTTAGTTATTTTCAATCCAGGTGTCGGACACTGACAAAGGTCTTGAGCCTTTGCAGCTTTCAACTTTTAGCCGTCCAAGCTGGTTTGATCTGCCACTTTCTTTTGATGTTTGATTTTACTTTTACCTCTTCGGGCCTCTAAAAAATTCTGTTTGAACTCCCCAGAACTGGTCTTATCACTGGATTTATTCTCAAAGCAAGGGCTTAATGGCAGTCCTGCCACAGACATCTACATGGACACTGGATTTCACACATACTACCACTGCAGCACTGTTGTTATGTAGTGTATTGTCAGGCCAGATGGTGCTTTAATTATACTCCCCACACTAATTGTGTTTACATTCTTTCATTTACCTTGTGGTGTAGAGCTACAGTGGGCTATGCACCTACTTACGTAACAAGAGTTTATCCAGATAACGTCTATTTCATCTTGACATATAACTGAATCGCACACTGCTGCTGTTTTTACATTGTTTTATTTACTGTGACAGAGAGCAGAAGAGATAAAGAGAAAGGTTTGCTAGATGTTTGTTAATGAAAAGCAGTCTTTTCTCAACATGCACAACACAGTTCTTAAAGTGGTATCTCCATAGCTGCTGATGCCCACATTTTGTGACGCATTCAGTGACTCTTTAACTCTCTTGGCTGGATTCATAGCAGGTTTGAGCTATGACCTTTAATGTAGAGTAATGAGAAAACATTTCTGCATATCAAAGGATGAACAAACAAAGAAAGTGTGAAACCAGTGACCTAGATTTCCCCAGAGTTTACTGTCAACAGGTTTATAAGGACTGTTTCTTTGAGAGAGAATAGTTCTGGTAAACCTGTCCAGAGTGAAGTCTTTGGGTCATGACGTTATTTCTTAATACCATAAGCAACAAAAAAATTAATTTCCAGTCACCTTTACTCTATTAAGGTATTGACAGAAATCTTAAAACCTTATCATATAAACCAAAAACTATCTGCATGGCTAAATTCGTCGCGGGGCAAGTCAGAAAATCGACTACATAGCGTAATCAACACAGCTACGATGACATCACCCACTCCTGTCTTGAAGCCTTGAGTTTGGCATTTTAGCCGTCACCATCTTGGTGTTTTGGAGCCCAAAATTGAAACCTTTTGGACGAGAGGGCGGAGCTGTCGAGGAGTTTGTTAGCTTGTTAGCAAACTTGTCAATCATAAGGTAGCCATGCTCTCAAGCATACCCTGCCTTATTGTCTGTTTTAGAATCAGACCTCTTTTTTCCACCAGTGAAGTCACCCCCTGCTGGCCATTAGATAGAATGCAGGCTTAAGGCACTCCCGTATTGGCTTCAATTTTTAGACTTGGGGATAACCTCTTGTTAAAGCATTTTATTGAGAATGGTGTCAATTGGCACAGATCAGAAGTAAATATATACAGATAAAGAAATTATTGATAGATATACAAAGGCAATATAAAGATAATTAGTGCATTTACAAAACTGATAGAAGCCCCTTTTACACTGCCAGATTTTCGGCTGTGAGCGTTTAGACACACAGAGCCGGATTGGCGAGTTGATCCGAGGTGCCCAATTTTCCACCTCGTAGGGTAGTCATATTGGCGGAACCCTTTTAGTTTAAACAGAGCGAGGTGGCCTTCCGCCACAGGAGGGGCTGTTGATGACACCACATGTGCGAGCCACTGGCGGTGGATAAACAGGAAACAGCTGATAGCAGGAATGAGCAGCTAGTAGCAAGAGGGAAACACAAACCTGACAGACACTGTAGAGATGAGGAGTCACCCTCCTTGTCCTCGCAGTTGAAGAGGCCATTAACCGTCAGGTGACGGGGACGGTGAAGGACGGGCCGACTTACGAGAGAATCGGTGAAGGACTGACCAGCCGTGGCTTACCTCCCACGTCACTGTTTACGTCACACGCTGAGCTACACGTTTTGTTACTTGCTCACGCCCCCCATTGCCCTGAAAAAGGCACATTCTGTATAAACAAAAGTAGGCAGACGGCATTTTGCTGCACTCCCCGATTTTGTTTTTTTTTTTACTGCCAATGCTGAAAAAAGACTGATTGAGCTTTCCTGCAAATTTGCACAATTCCTCTTTAAAAAGGGCTACACACACCGTTCTCTTCAGAATATATATAATATAGATAAAAAGAGAGAAAGCACCTAACCTAGATGCCCGAAACAATATCGAAGGATCCTACATTAAACTGGTAACAAGAATCTGCAAGTTGCGTTAAACTCTTATCTCCTCCTGATATTGAATAAAAGGCTGCCAAATGGCATCAAATAAATTCACCTACTCGTTTCTAATATATCTGATCCTCTCTACCTCGGGAGTACTGACATCATCATCAAGCCACATATTCACATTGGGGATATTTTTACCCTTCTACAACATCAGCGAGCATTTCTTAGCTGACATAAGGAAACAGTTGATGAGTCGTCTTTGAGCTGATGTGAGGTTGTTAAATGTCTCTGGAATATTAGAAGTAATAGTTTGTGGCTCAATTCTTGAATCAAGAATGTGTGAATGTGTTTAGGACTCAGTATATAACAGTGTATTGGAGTGGCTTCGTTAGCTTGACACTGGAGATAACCTCTTGGTGTAAACATGTCTTTTTGATTGTAATTTGGGTGAACTGAGCCTTAAAGTAAAAGCGGATCATGATGCAGGGCACTGATTAAAAATTCCACCATCTAAAACATTCTCTGGAGTCATGCTATGTTAAGCTGTTGCACTCTGGTTTCTGCTGAAACTGCCTTATATTACAAACTAATTAATAATTAATCAGTGTGAACACAAACACACTAACAGTCCCACTGTTGTTTGGCGTCAGAGCTCAAATGAAATGTGACATTACATTAAACGTCTGTCGAAAAGCGAGTCCTCCTCTGGGCGACATTTAGAAATAATTTTAGTAATTTACTGTGTGATGAAGCCACTTTAGAAATCACAGAACAACATCAGGGCTGTATGCCTGTTTGATTTTACTCTGACGCTGCTTTGTTCATGAGTCAGCACCGCCCGTCTTGACAGTGTTTGTAGTCTCTGCCAATGTTGTGTTTTCTCTCTGGTTTCATTCCCCTTTGAAATGAAACACTAAAGATGGAGCTGGGCAGATAGCACAAAGTGTGGTCAGAGAGCCATGCCCGACGCAAATACACTCTGAAGAGTGAGGACTGAGATGAGAAATAGAAGTCAAGCTGCTCAAGATTTTCTGTGAAACTCAAGAGGAAAATCTCCCTCTGCCATCCTGCCCTCTTTTGCTTACACTCCTCCTCCTGCATTACTGCTTCTCGCTCCCCTCTCCCCCCCATCTCCCGCCCTGAGCTGTGAATGTTAATGGCTGTATATCTCTCTCCCTGAACTTCACCTATGACTTCCCAGGTGCCAAGCACAGTAAACAAGCACCCCTCAGTTTATCCTGAAACGCGCCAGGGGACGCCACTCACTTTCGCCGTGTTAAACGGACACGTCCCTGTCGTGCAGGTAGTGACGTTTATGACCTGTAACCATTAACCTGTGGCCCTTGCCCTGACCCTGAAAATGAGGATATAATAATGATGATGATGATTATTATTATTGTGCATTATAATAATAATAATGCCATATGTCGTTTTTATTTCTCCTCCTTGATCCTATCTGTGTAGTGATTATGTGGAGAGGAGAAACTCTGCACTTTAAGTTTGTTTGTTCTTTTTTTTTGTTAAGGGTAGCTTCAGCATTTTTTTAACCTGGACCCTGTTTCCCACGTTCTGTGTCTAAGTGACTAATGGAGACAACAGTTTTTGAAACTGGTCCAGTATTGAGCGAGACGACTGCAGTGGGCGCCAGGAAACAAACCGCAGTGTTAAGACTCAGGGCATGTTCGCACTGTCAATTTACGACCACTGTAAGTGTTTGTTTTTGTCACTGACAGACTCAGATTATTATGATAAGTGTCTGACAACATTATTTATACAGTGAATACATCCCAGCAGGCAATCTGGTTAGTCAACTAGACATTCAGAGCGTGATCAAATCAGCATGACAGCACAACTGTTATTAGAAATGTTTGGATCACATCAGCTGTGCCAGTGAGACGTGTGACGCCTCCATGTGACATTTGCGGACGTAGCAGCTAAATCTGTCCATTTGAAAAATTATTTATTCAGCATATACATATATTATTTGTCACTAACAGCATTGGGCTATTAACAGGGACTATAAATACCTTTGTTGCAAGGTCATTGTCGGAGCCAGAATATATATTTTATCCTCGTTGTTTACTTTCCTCGTTGTTTACTTTCACTCCCGGTCGTAACTGGCACAAGTGTGGGCGTGGTTTCACATTAGTTTACCTGTTCATTCACTGGCGTGGCGGCTTTTTTAGACAAAGACGGTGACTTTTGGTACTGATATTTTCTGTTGTCCGTAATCACATAACATTACCACAATCATGTAACCAGAAGACATAATATTTCATCTCATTTTGCTTTAGTTGTTCAGTTGTTTGTTTAATAAATCGGCATTAAACACATCGCCTAGTTAAGAACGTACTTGCTGGAGTAGTAAACTAGGTTTCATTACAAAGGATCCCTACAGAGATAGAGCTTTTTATTAAAGAGTAAGATCCATTTTGTTTAACCAGAAACAGTCCAGTAATCACCACTACCAAACCCACCAGACTTCATTTAAAAAACAGTAATTTTAGCGTGTATAGAGGCAGCATATTGTCACACCTACTTGGGTGAATTAAGGGTTTTCTTAAGATTCTTTTAAGGGCTTTTGATGATTTCTGTGTGTTTTATTTTGTTTTTGTCCCCTTTAAAATGAAGTGTGTTTTATAATGATAAAATTAGTGTTTATTTTAAAGGAGTCCGGTGGGTTTGGTGATAGTGATTTTGGTGCTGTTTCTGCTTTAAAGAAAATGATCTTACTCATTCACAAAAAGTCTATATCTGTAGGGATCCTTTCAGAAAGGTTGGCAGACACTTTCTATCGAACACTTAATAACAACCTGAGCCTGTAAGTGGCAAAACACACACTTATAGCTGACGTAAATTGGCGGTGCACACATGCTCCGAGTTACCTTGTAGCTCAATACTGGAGCAATTTAAAAACTTGTCGTCTCCATTAGTCACTTAGACACAAAAACTCTGGAAAATAGGGTCAAGGTTAAAAAATACTGCAGGTACTTTTATAGATGTATAGATGAGTCACACAGCCCCCTGGTTTTCACCATGACTGAATCTAAGGATTGGTCCGACAGCAGCAGTGAGAAACCTCCGGAGGCAAACTAAACAGAGCAGAGCTCAGCCAGCCTGATACACAGCCTCAGGGATGCCAAATTTCACTGTTTTGTTCATTCTTAATATATAATAAATGCTGTTGCAGTAGTTATTGTGTGAGCTGACATTGGCTGAAAGCCTGATGAACAGCGTCGCCCTCAGGATTTTTTCAATTATTAATCTGCACCAGCGCTATCAGGTTTTCTTTTTTGGATAGAGAATGAAACCATTTTGGTTCCTCCTTTCTCAGCTCAGGCACAAACAATAACAAGCTAATGAGGAGGTGAAGATAGGAGTGTGTGTAGTATCCAGAAGTAGGACAAATCTCTAAATGAGGTGGTTTAGGTTTCCACCAGTTGAGGATTTTTCCTCGTGCCAAGCTTGAGTGTAACACACCATCTCCCCCTCGCCTGTTTTCTTCCTCCCAACTCTCCCTCCTGGTTTGTTTTCCCCTCCCTCCCTGTCCACCTCCCTCCGTCCCCGCCACAGCTGTTGCTGGATAATAGAGCGAATGTGGAGGGCGCCCTGCAGGATGGGGCGGAGAACTACACGGAGACCCCGCTTCAGCTTGCCTCTGCTGCAGGTAACCCACACACACACACAAGCAGCTGAAATGTGGATTCCTCCTCACATTCAGACACCAGATGTTTAAATGTGACCCGAGTATTCTCAGTCTTGATACGGCGAAAGAGGGATTAGTCATGACATGCTTGATTCTAAGAGCACCAGAAGGCATTCTCGCTCTGCTTTAATCATCTAATTAATTCATCACTTTCAATTACAATCTGATATTCAAGAGCACAGTGAATTTTAAATGCTGCTCCTCAAGATTGTACAGCTGTGTAGTCGGCATTGAGCATGAATGACTGAGATCTTTTACTCAAGTAAAAGTACTAATACCACACCGTGAAAATACTCCACTGCAGGGGAAACTCCTGCATTCAGAGCATTACTTAAGTAAAAGTATGTGTGTTACCAGCAAATTTTACATAAAGTATCAAAAGTAAAAGTACTCACAGTGCAGTAAAATGTGTTTTGTTGTTGTTGTATATGATGTTTTGTGAACCACATCTCTCTAAAAAGTTTTGGTAACACTTTACTTGAAGGTGTCTACATAAGGGTGACATGACACTGTCATAACTATGACATGACAATGTCGCAAACATTATGTACATGTCATAAACGTTATGACTGCTGTCATTAAGTGCCATTCGGTTTTGTAATGAAAAGCTGACATTGTCTGGGTTGTCTTGATTATGACAACTTGACATTAATCAAAGTGACATTACCAGAAGTTGTCTTTGTCATGACAGGTTGACATTAAATATGTTTGGGATGTACTTATAATGACAACTTGACATTAACCAGTATGACATTACCAGAAGATGTCTTTGTCATAACAATCCCAAACAAATTTAATGTCAACTTGTCATGACAAAGACAACTTCTGGTAATGTCACTTTGATTAATGTCAAGTTGTCATAATCAAGACAACCCAAACAATGTCAACTTGTCATTACAAAACTGAATGACACTTAATGACAGCAGTCATAAACGTTTATGACATGTACATAATGTTCATGACCGTGTCATGTCATAGTTATGACAGTGTCATGTTACTCTTATGTAGATACCTTCAAGTAAAGTGTTACCAAAGTTTTCATAGCATCAGAAAAACAGATGCTGTTTTCAGCTTTGTGACGTTGCATTTTCCAGCTGATCCAAGAGGGTTTTTAAAGAGTTTATTTAGCTTAAGAAGTAGGAGAGTTTTCCCACCACATAAAGGAACACTTTATCCTTCAGTTTATCACAAACACTCAAAATCATACTCCCCAAATTCGGATAATAAGGGTATAAAAATAATCGGAATTTTAAAAGTAAATAGTACCTAAAGCTGTCTCGTGTAGTGGAGTGAAAAGCAGAATAATTGCCTCTGAGATGTCGTGCAGGAGAAGTAACATAAAATAGTTAAAAAAATCCAAATGGTCTTTACACTCACTGGAATTATCTGTTACAGCAGAACCTAATGTGCATTTAAAGGAGAAGTTTGACATTTGGAGATTCACTTCCTTTGCCGTGAGTTAGATGAGAAAATTGACACCACTCTCATATCTGTGTGTTCAATGTAAAGATAAAGCCAGCAGCTGGTTAGCTTAGCTTAGCATCAAGACTCCAGCCCGCAACATCTTTTTTTATTGTTGCTAGGCAACCACTGAAGTCACCTGTCCTTAGTTCAATTGCTATTTTACTAGCAGGCTGATTTTGTTATCATTGGAAAGAGTCGGGGGGGCTGTTTTCACCTATTTACAGTCTTTATGCTAAAGCCAAGCTAACCAGTTGCTAGCTCACCCATACAGACATTAGAGTCCTGTCAATCTTCTCGGACATAAAAGCAAATAAGTGTAATTCCCAAAATGTTACTTTAAATACATATATGCCCAGTGATGGAGCTGTCTGCTCTGCTGCCGGTTCAATAAATGCTAATGAAACATAAATCAAAGTAAACTCAAACGTAAAAAGTTGTGAATCTTCATGTGACGGTGAGTGACCTCAGCAAAGTCATGCAGGCAGGCAGCCGCGTTGCCACGGTAACAAGCGATTTAAAGCACACAGCCAGGCATAATGAATACTATTAACATCCTACTCATTAAATAATAAATAATGTAGATGAAATAAAGACCACAATCCCAAAGCTAAAATGTGTTAATGAATAGCAGTGAGTGAGAGACTTTCCAAGCACAGAATGGTTTCATGCAGGTTCAGCCTCATTCCCTCTGTTTTATTTTACTTCACATTAATTTTACAGGGATATAAAAAGCTGGAGTAAGCAACACCAGTGTCGGTTGATTTTAAATGAGGTGTGTCTCCACTGTATCGGATAAGATCAGTACTGTAGTGTTGAAATCACCTACAGTGGCTCCTGCTCCTCTCACGCTCGGCAGAGTGCATCAGGGATTAGTTATGAGTTGTTTTGTTCACAGCGGAGCAGCTCTCACCGCTGTAGTCTCTCGATTTAATTTACTGCGACCGTGTGGAATTCAGTCAATGTGAAAAGGTGTTTTAATTCATTATCCGTTGTTGCTGTACACTTCAATAGCCACTTGAAGAGCCCCCCTCAGCTCAGAAAACAGACGTGTTCAGCACCAACATCAGTGGGGGACACAGAAATTAGGTTCCTTACTTGAGTAAAAGTAATAGTACCACACTGTAGAAATACTCTGATACAAATAAAAGCCCTGAATTATAAACCAGTCCTTAAGTAAATGTAGAGAAGTAGTATCAGCAAAATGTATTTACAAAATCAAAGGTTAAATTCTGCAGGAACCCTAGTTTGAATCCAAGGTGGGGTAGCCCCTCTGTGCGGAGTTTGCATGTTGCATGGAGCAAGATGCTGTCACACAGTTTGGGGGCAGACACAGCAAAGGCACGATCCCCCCTGAGCTTAAGTCTGGAGCGTGGGACAGCCAGGAGCCCCAGGTCAGCTGACCTGAGGGACCTGAGGCTGAGGGACGTGGGTGTAGAATAGGGGGTTAGAAGGTCTGCGATGTAGGATGGGGCCAGACCATTACGGGCTGTTTCACATTTACCCAGATAAATCACTGTGGTAACTTAAGCTGAGCAGCTAACCTGCCCGACAAACGACTCATCAGATCACTGGATAAAAAGTATCCCGACATGGACAAAAAACAGAGTGACAGGTAAAACAAGGTAGAGGAATTCCTTTATTGTTTCCACTCTGATTTAAAAACACGGCTTCTCACAAACTGAGAGATCGTTTACAACACTAAATACATGATGTAGCTTTTAGCTGCATTTTAATATTTTATCCCCACAGTGATAGCTGACAGTGTAACTGATTTTACACCCTGATTTCACCACTGTGGATCAGAATAACGTGACACATCTGTGTGGTGATAACTGGAAATAAAAATGAATGATCATAGTTTATTAGAAAAAATCCACACACTGTTAACTGGCTCCTGTTATTATTTATGCAGCAAGCTACTTTTCCACTGTTTACTCTGGTGGCGGAAGAAGTCTAACATCACTTAAAGTGTTTTTATTTGGCATATTTAGAGTAGTTTCCAACTAAATCGCCAAAATACTCACTCTCTGCTTATTTCATATATGGCCTATCTATCGTAAGCATATTTTAAGTCTTTTAAATCATTTTCTAACTCTGTTATAAGATCGTAAGCTGTTGTTTACATTTCTGATGACTGACTTTTTGCTGTCCCATGAAAACAACATTCCCGCAGGTAATTAGTATCACCGTTTCATTTCATATCATGTGAAGTACTTTATTCATAGTTCTGATGATGTTGCTGGGTATTAACAACCCTGCCTTTGATACATGAGCGAGCTCCTGGCTGGATAGGAGAACCCAGAGTTGACTGAGTTCGTTGAGCAGCTTGGTGATACTGGTCATCCAAATGGCCAATATAAGGGTTAGTGAAGCCTGGGTAGCTATATGGTGCTGGTGTCATGGTACGGGCCCGTGGACTGAAACATATCTTTTCTTTTGAGCCATAAAGGGCCAGTGTGTAATATTTGGCATGGTTTATTGTCAAATCTGAATCTGAATCTGAATATTCTACCCATTAATATGTTTATATAAGTGTATAATCGCTATAAAATAAAATTCGTTTGGTTTTCGTAGCCTTATAATTATGCTTTTATATATATGTATATATATATATATATATATATATAGCAAGGGTCTTGCTTTAGAGAGGTCACCATCTTGCGCCGCCATGTATGTAAGGCAGCCCTAGCGGACAGCCAGAGAACGCGTTTTGCGTGTATAAATGAACCAACGAAGACAGCGGAAGGAAGGAAGGAGGAGGAGGAAACGGCAGAGAGTGTTAGTAGTTCGTCGATGGAGAGTAGTGAACATTTTTTTTAGTTATAAAGTTTGCGAATGGACCTCACTTACCGCGCAACAGGAGAGAATGAACCCGAACCGTCATCTGCGAGGAAAAGAAGACGCAGCTTCACTCCTTGTGATGCACTCTCTGCGGCGCTTTTCCTCCTGATGATATATCTCCCCAACGATGGCAGCAGTAGCACTGAATCCCATTCTGTGCAGCAAAATGGGAGCGGAGGATTCAGCCTCTTTTCTCGCCCGCTCAGCATCCAAGTTCCTCATCTGTATGCTCCAGCTCAAACAGGTATGGCTCTGGGTCTGTGTCCGCTACAAGAAACTCTTCAAAATCGCGTTCAAAGTTGTCCGTTGCAGCTACTATAGTCCGGAGATATTGCTAGGCTAAATAAACAGCTGAGCTCTGTTTACAGGCTACGCTGTCAGTCAGTGTGCAGGCTGGAGATTGGTGGAGCAGAGAGGGGAGGGGGTACCCGCTAGGTATTGTAAACAAGTATGTGTGTATGGAGTGTGTGTGTTACGCTAGAAGAGTCAGAGTTTGGGACGGAGTCTTTTACCCCCTGGAGTGTTACCGGAGTTTTTGGAGTGCTCAAATAAACTGGCCTTTTTCCCGAACGCTACTCCGGTCTCCTGCTCGAGAGGGATTCATTACAATATCGTAACATGGCTTAGATTACTAAATAAACATTCACCTCGTTGCTAGATAGACCTACTCCTGAAAAACTCGTGTCTGCATAAGGCTTTTTGTCCCTACGAGGCCACCATCATTTACCCGACAGGAGTGGTGAGTGAGTGAGCCCTGCAATCTAGAATTTGACCACTGATGTCACTGTTTTCAACGGTTTTCGACCCATTTTACACAGTGGCCCTTTAAGGTATCTTGTTTGCTGTACATATACATAAACCAAAAGATGTAAAATATGTTAAACTAATGTAAAATCTTACATCAAATGGCGAAGAGGGGAAAAAAGATTTGAAAAACTCAATTTCAGTCATAAATTTTATCATTGTATGTAACATCCAGCTGTGAGAGAAGTGCTCGGATCCTTTACTTAAGTAAAAGTAGAAATACCATGGTCTAAAAATACTTAATTTCAAGTATAAGTCTTTTATCCAAATTTTTGCTACAGTTAAAGTATAGAAGTAGTTTCTGCAAAATGTATTTAAATCATCGAAAGCAGTGCTTATAATGTTCTGTTTTTATTACTAACAATTCCATACATGTCAGAGCATTTTAATGTTGTGGTTTATGAATGTAGAGACAGATTTAGATGCTTTGTATACTACTTTGTAGCTTAGCAATATACTGTAGTACTACATCATATCATATGTTTTAAGGTAGTAAAAAGGACAATATTTTCCTAGTGCAGTAGAAATATAAAGTTGCATAAAATGGAAATTCTCAAGTGAAGTACAAGTATGTCAAGTTTGTAATTAAAGGAATACTTCACCCCCCAAATGTCCATTTGTGTATCCGTCACTCACCCAGTGTTACGCTGAATTTGCGAACTTTGGTTTCTAACATGCCTCTTGGGAACAAAGAATTCAAAAACTATTCCTGAGGAATTGAAGTGATAGGGGTCCACTTTTTACAAAGGATCCATTTACAAACTCTCACACAACTTGTGCAGTATAATCCAAGTCTCATTTATTCAGTCATATAATCAGTACTTCTTAAACACATGCATTTGGCTAAAATTGTATGATTTAAAACTGGACTGATAGTAAACGTATCTAAAGCCAGACTCCATTGAGAAAAACAGTAATTTTACCTTGTCGAAAACAATAGCTGCTGGTCTACCTCTGCCTCAGTCAGTTACGGTGTTGGGTAAGGGTTACTTTAAAAATAATCAAAGTACGTTACTGCGTTACTTTTTAAAAAAGTAACCAGTTACTTTACTGCATTACTCCCTAAGTAAAGTAACTCAATTACTTTTAAAAGTACTTCCAACGTTACTCCCTGAGAAAAGTAACTCAAGCACTTTTATAGTACTTTTGAGTATTCTACATTTCCTATTGGGCAATGGACCACAGGGCGCTAAGCCTACATTTTTTTGTCTCCAAAATTAAAGTTATGGACCACTTGCCCTTCACTGAGATCCAATTCTCCCATCACAGCCGTCACTTTGACCAGTAGAAACACAGAACGATCTGCTGCCATAGACAACTGTATGACAACAACACCCCAGCGTTTTTTATATTTCAATGGCTGCATTTCTCCGACCACGTAGCGAGCCACAAGCTCTGTGGCTTTTTTCAGACTGATAGGTTTAACATTATCTCCGTTATTAGAACCAAACGACAGCCGTTGCTGTTTCGGAGCTGAAGGACCAGTGTTCTAAAAGTAACAGAAGTAACTGATGTCTTGTTTGAAAATGTACTTAAGTATGTGATTACTCAAACAGCAAACCAACGCGTTAGGTTACTCGTTACTGCAAAAAGTAATCAAAGTACTCTAGCGCGTTATACCCAACTCTGGTCAGTTAGTTAGTTTGTGTTTTAGTGTGACTTTGGTGTTTTAAAGGGTTAATTTGGATTCACCAGAATCACACAATAACACAAAGAAACCACTGAACAAAGCAGTTAAAGACCAGCAGCTCCTGTGTTCAACAAGTTAAAATTACTGTTTTTGTCATTGGGAGTCTGGCTGTGAAGAGAGCAGAGATGAGTTTTACTTTCAGTTCAGTTCTCCTTCAGAGAGAGCTGTTGGTTTGACAAGCACTGGGTATCAACCAGATAAATAAGACTTGGAATATACTGCATGAGTTGTGTGAGAGCTTGTAAACCATTTTTGGATTCCTAGTTGTATTTGTACTTAGTTATATTCAATCACTGATAGAGCATTGATGGTTGCAAAGCATCAAATGTCAGCTGTATTTTAATGAATTCACCCTTTACTCGTGTGTTTCATCCTGTTTAGGTAACTTTGAGCTGGTGAGTTTGCTTTTGGAAAGAGGGGCCGACCCCATGATCGGGACCATGTGTCGAAACGGCATCTCCTCTGCCCCACTGGGAGACATGAACTCATACAGCCTGGCAGCAGCACATGGCCACAGGTAATACAGGCAGTCACACACATGGACACACACACACACACACACAGACACAGGGACACATACACAAGCGCCAGACAGCAGAGACATATCTATTACCACGGTATTGATCCATTTACACACTGTGCCCTGGTCCATCTGCCTCTCACAGAATCCTGCAGTATATATATGAGAGGCAGATATCTCGCTGTCAGACAGAAGGCGACGATAAGCACTGCAGTCCATTCAGCAGCACTTATGGCTTTGGTTTGACATCATTTCCCCGCAGCTGGGTTAGATAAAGCCCATTAACATTCAGGGCAGTGAGAGCTGTCAGGAAGGAGCTGAAGTGGTAAGCCAACAACACAATGCAGCATTATTAAGACAATCAATTATAGTATGATGATGATGCTGCAGCGCAGCAGGGGCGTGAAAGTTCACACTTAACGCCAAGTTTGTAAACAGGGTAAGGAGAAAGAGATGAAATGAGAGGGAGACAGCAGCATTTACAAATAAGATAACACTTTTTCTGTTTCGGAAATGTGACTTAAGACGCATCTAGACTGTGTTAGATAAGCAGATGACATCTATTTTATTTTGTGCAATTTGTAGAGAGATTAGACAGGTTTAGCCATGATTAGCATTAATCTGAAAGCAGGAAAAGGCTAGCATCAACAACAAAAAACAGCTACAGACTTGTATTGTATCTTGTTGGCTTGTAAGTAAGGAACGCTTAAGTCATAGAAAACTTTGTTTCCATTTCTCAGTGTTATATTTGGCTGTATGGCTCTGTTCTCTGCCCTTCCACGTGCCTACGTGGAAATCCTGAGGCAGAGAGAGCACACCTCCCTGCCCTTCCACATGCAAATAAGGAAAGCTTGAGGCAGAGAACAAACCCCCGTGCCCTTCCACATGCAAATAAGGAAAGCTTGAGGCAGAAAGAGCACACCTCCCTGCCCTTTCACATGCAAATAAGGAAAGCTTGAGGCAGAGAGAGCAAACCTCCCTGCCCTTCCACATGCAGATAAGGAAAGCCTGAAGCAGAGAGAGCAAACCTCCCTGCCCTTCCACATGCAGATAAGGAAAGCCTGAGGCAGAGAGAGCAAACCTCCCTGCCCTTCCACATGCAAATAAGGAAAGCCTGAGGCAGAGAGAGCAAACCTCCCCGCCCTTCCATGCACCTCCATGGAAAACCTAACCCGTGACGTGTTACGTGTTGGTTGCATCTGCGCTCTGGAACGGCAGCGGAGCTGATCCGTTTCACTTCTAGTCAATGTGTGTGCTTCCACCGGCTGTGGCTGTGCTGCGTTCTGGCTCTGTCAAACCGCGGCACTCCGGAGCCCTCCGCAACAGAAACGCAAGAATTCTATTTTTGTCGCCGGAGCACAACACAGCAGTTCAGCACAGAGCAGATCGTGCGGGGCAGGAAGTCGTGCACAGAAACAAAATAAAACATCCGGTTAATTTTCAAAATAAAATACACAGTGTTCATGGCGGATCATATTTCCCTGCACTACACCTTGAAAACTACATAATGGGCAGAGGCAGGCCTGAAGTCAACAGGTCAGAGGTTTTCAGATGTCATTTCACCCCATTGACACCATGGACGAGGAGATATTAAGCATGGAGGTGCACCAAGATGTCTTCCTACAACTCTGGTTTTGTGGTTCTGTTTATAGAAACTACATCTTATTATATCGCGCACTCATTGACTCCTGTCTTATCTACAGAGTATTTTGTTTCTACGCTCCCTGGTGTTACAAACAACACACTGGGTATGCTCATAGCTCATGTGCCATATTTGGAGGTCTGTGTGTAACAAGGCTCTACCTGGACTTCTGTTATTAGAAAAATGTACAGTGCTTTATAGTGAGGACAGAGCGTCTGTGCAGCTACTAGGCTCAGCTGTCATTGGTCACTTGACAGCTCCAATGCATAAGCTAAGTGCTCATTAAACCTAAACCAATATTTCTTTTTATGTCCAGATGTTAAATACACAAAATAAATGTGTAAATATTTGGAGCTGGAAGTCTGCTCTCCCTGCTTCTAGTCTGTGTGCTAAGCTAGCTAAGCTAAATGTGTCACAAGGCTATTTCTGATATCAATCTTCTCATCTAACCCTCAATAAGACAACACGAGTCTGTTTCCCTATATGGGCCTCATGCACAGTAAGTAATTTATTTTTCAAAGGTGCCCAGCCTGCATCAGCTTACATACACTTCAAACATAATAAACAAGAGAAGAAAACATAATGACAGCAAAAGAAGAAATATAATACACATCCATGCCTGTCACACAAAGCCAAAGAATGTCAAAGCAAATATAAGAACAATCCTGCTGCTTCGACTTTATAAAACATAACTGAGGCACATGTGAGGCACAGACTGAGCCTTTAACACATCAAACATAAGGCGCCCTCCTACACTCTTGGCAGGGATTTAACACACTGAGCTGGAGGTGACTCACTTTGTCTGTAAACAGGTACTGAAGTCTGCATTCATCAGACACACTGTAGGAAACAATCAGGACACTCTGCAGACGTTTTAAGGAAATGTCTGTGTCTCAGACTGTGATTAATGGACAATAGAACGAAAAGTGCATTTCAGCCTCCCCCGGATCAAACAGGTGACATTTTCTATTCTCCTCTGGAACTGAGTGGAGCCAGTTGGTCTCTAGCACCAGAGCCAAGATACCACATCTCAGCTGGTCTCAAGTCTCAGTATGTGTGTCACCATTAAATCAGACTGAATATGCCGACTTGAAAAGGTGTGTTTTCAGGCGGGATTTGAAAGTGGAAAAGGAATCAATATTGCCAATGGCATGGGGGAGAGAGATCGAAGCAGGGGGTAGAACAGCTGAAAGCTCTATAACCCATGGTAGTACATTATATGCTCACTTTTTGGCCAGAAGTATGTGGACACTCCACTCGTGTTAGGGCTGTACCCAAATAATTCGGATATTCGAATATTTGTTTCTATGGGTAAGTATTCGTTATGAAAATTTTGTATTCGATATTTGTTTTTTATTTACTTTTTTTAATAATTATTATTTCTTTCTTTCTTTCTTTTTTTTTTTTTTTTACATATTTTTTGGTGCTAAATGTAGTCTTTTTGTTGTTGGTGAATGTAGGTTATTAATAAAAATCAAAACTTTTAAATTGCATTGTTAAAAATGTGAAAATATAGTATCGCCTACCAACGGAGCTTGTGCGCATGGCACGCTTGAGCGCATCCGTCTGAGGCTGTGGATCAGTGCCAAGTTTTACCACTTTATCTCTATTCCCTCTAACTTGTAGCTGTTTTTTCGTTATCTTTTGAATTTAATATGAATTATGGAACTGTTTTTGTCAACGTTTGTTTCCCCCGTTTTGTACAATAAATTATTGTTTAAAGTTCCAACAAGTTTCTTATGGAGTGCGTGACACAAGTGTGTTTTGAAAACGACCGTGTACTGTCACCTGCTCAACGCATCAGTACCTTTGGATGCCATGACAGTAATAGTCCATAATGTCAAAATATCGTTTACAGACTGATTTAACAGACGATCACTGCTGCCCGACCCGCAGGTCCATTTGCGGGTCCCGCGGGTTACGGGTCGACCCGCGCATCACTACTCAGCTCAGTCTATAAAGGCTGTACACACAACAGTAAGGCTACAGACATTATATTCTATTCAGGCCGGCAGAACCATCGGCTCTACAGTGCACGGCACTGCTGATTAACCATTTTATTGCAGCACAGAGTGTCTGCCAGCAACCAATTACTTGCAGAGGCTTCCTACAACTTGTTTCAATGGTTCCGATTTAATCAGAAGACAAATTAAACAGGATGACTAGCCAATGTGAAAATCAAAAGAAAAACCCCCAGAAAATTTGGTGTAGAGAAACTTGGCAGGCCTGCACAGAGCCCTGACCTCAACCTCCATCTAACACCTTTGGACTGTGAGTCAGTCCTAGTCATCCAACATCAGTGTGAGACCTCACTGATGCTCTTGTGGCTGCATGGGAGGAAATTCCTGCAGCCAGTCTACGAAATCTGATGAAAAGTCTCATGGAAAGAATGGAAGTTGTTGTAGCATAACATGAATGCCCATGGTGAAAGAATGAGATGTTCAGTAATCACACAAAGAAGTAATGTTTGAGTGTCTGCATACTTCCGCAATGTCCCTGGACTATTCGTTCATTCCTGTTGGGGGTCACGAGGGGCTGGAGCCTGTCCCAGCTGACATTGATTGAGAGGCGGGGTTCACCCTGGACAGGTCACCTGACTATCACAGGGCTGACACATAGAGACAGACAACCGTTCACACTCACATTCACACCTACGGACAATTTAGAGTCACCAATTAACCTGCATGTCTTTGGACTGTGGGAGGAAGCTGGAGCACCCAGAGAAGACCCACGCTGACAGAGAAGCAGAGAAACTCTCCCTCACCCCAGGATTCGAACCAGGGTCCCTCTTGCTTGTAGGCGACACCACTGTGCCACTGTCCCTGGACCAAACCAGAGAAAATACTAATCTGTATCGGTGTACACTCAGACCCCAGGGACTGTTAGCAGAGATCAAACACCGTTTTATGAACAGCTTCAAAGTGACGGCAGTGAACCTCCCATCGTCTTGTCATCAGTGATCAAACAATCTCAGAAACAGGATGTGATGTCGTGTTGGACTTGGCCTCTAAACGAGCCCCTCCTCGCTAAAGCAGATGGTGCAGTGATGCATCCTCAAGCTGTGATCACACCGTATACATTACGTGCTGCATCAGTCTGTTGCAGAAACGGTGCGTTGCAATGTTGCAAACAGTACTAATGAATCTGACAACAAACACAAATGTTATACTGCAATTTTGTCTTCTCTTTTTAGAGGCGATAATCAGTCTCGGCTTCATATATTTTGACTCTACAGAACCGAGTACGCAATCGAGCTTAATTAAGTACGTGAGAATATTTTGAGTGCCATCAGAGCTGGAGAGCTGGGTGGGTTTAATGTGGAGTTAACACAGTACGTGTATGCCTAATTTAGAACCATTTTCCGGTCTGTGATCATCCACTTCACAGCTCCTCTTCTACTGTTTGACCCGGGGCCATGTTAGGTGTTTTGCAGTTCTCTCACCTCCTCCCCACAGCTTGAATCCCTTTTTTTACTTCTTCCCCTGACCATAAAACAATCCGTCATCCTGCTTCTCTTTAATCTCTGTCTGGGTTTTTATTTTCTACCTCTGTCCCTCCAGGAATGTATTCCGGAAGCTGCTGTCCCAGCCAGAGCACGAGAAGGGGGACGTGCTGTCCCTGGAGGAGATCCTGGCCGAGAGTTCGGACCCCGGGGAGAAGAGGTTGGCGCCGCAGGCCAACGGTGGAGGGACGCTGCGAACAGGAAAGGCCAAACTGAGGGCCCTGAGAGAGGCCATGTACCATAGCGCAGAGCACGGCCATGTGGACATCACCATAGACATCCGCAGCTTAGGTCAGATTTACTAATACATGCTTCACTGGCACACATGCATCGCTCTCTGGTGCCTCCAGCTGTCCTGGAGATGTGCTCATGCTGTGCCTGTCCTGTCCCGTCCTGTCCTGTGCGCTCTCTCAGCTATCATTGCTACTCATCCAGCCATGAAACAGTCGCAGGACTTTTTTATATCTGAGGCGATAGCAGCTTGGGTCAAAGGTGTGAGCATGATGATGAAGAAGTTTCCTAAAGCAGTGCTTATTCTTTACATGTGGCAATCATCATCTTTCACCTCGACATTGTTCAATCCATTTGGAACTGAGTAGGATTGACTACCTTTATTTGAGTTTACAAAACAGTCTCATTACAAGTCCCATTTGGTAACTGTTCTTGACTTTTTGGTTGTATCCATAGATTGTATATAAAGATGGACAACATGTCTCCACTTCCTGCTATTCTAGAAAAATGAAGCCAAAATCTTCCAGATACGAGGGCTGCCATTTTACGCTGGTGACATCATTTGGAGCCAGAATCTGCACAGTATTGATTCAGGGGTAGAGCCACGATATCAGGTTCATCAGAAAAACAAAAATTGTAACAAATATCAGTATGATAAGAACTACCTAAAATGACAGAAACTAACTTTGGGAAAAACTTATTTGACGTGTAATTTGATGTTTAAGTTTGGCCCATGTCCCATCAGCTAACGGCTAACATGAAGGGGGCGGGATTTATGATCTATAGAGACAGAGCGCAATTAAGGCTTGCCTACACCTGAGGGAAAAACAGTTTATTGGAGCAAGTTGACGAAATCCGGCTGTGACTTGCAGCGTCAGAAACCAACAAAAAAATGAGTCCTTTAATGTCAGCATGATATGCGGCCGGTTGCAGTTATAGTTTAACAGCGCTCTGCGTCAAATCTGATGTTTTTCTCTAGCTACAGCCATTTTGTTAGCATTTCAGCCCTTTGTTGCATATTGTGGCGCCAATCGTTTTCCTCTCCTGTGGCTGTGGTAGACGTCTGACTCTGTCTATATACTGCAGCCAACCACCCCGGTTCACTTCTGGGAAGCTGTCATGCCGTCCATCTTTATATACCGTCTATGGTCTAATCACTCAGTCCTCAGCAGATAGAGTTAACTTAAAATTATACAGGTTCAATTTCAGTTTGATGCTTTGAGAAATACTCTTATTTGCTTTCTTGATGAAGGGTAGATGAGCAGATGATACACTCTCATGTCCGCACAGTATATATGAAGCAAAAGGCAGCGGCTAGTTAGCTTAGCTTAGCATAAAGACTGGAAACAGCTCTGTTGCATCTTATATGTTTAATAGTCCAAAAACCAAAGTGTAAGTAAATAAGTTGTGGTTGTACAGGGGGTAAAAGCAACATAAAATGTGTCAGGTACCAAGCTTTAGACAAACAGCTGGTAAACTGACTTTATTGCAGTACAAGCATGATGACTGCCCATGTGCTAGAAAAGTAAACTGGACGATTGTTTTGTGGACTTCATGTATAAACTGTATTTTCTGTCCTGGGTTTTCCTTTGTTGATATTATCATGTTGTTCAGCCAAATACAACAAACAAAGGAACTTCTCTTTTTGCTGTCAGGAGCTCGCCATCATATTTTCGTGTGTGTATGTGTAGAACGTGTCTGCATATAAATATATGAATGTTTTTGTATGAATATAAAAGCCTGTGTGTCTGCTGCCTGTGTGCAATTCTGCTGCTGTCTGTGTGTCTGTACTGACGGGTGATCAAGACTTAACTGTCTCCACGTCTCCAGTCTTTGTGCTAACCTTAGCTAACCTTCCTCTGGCTGTAGCTTCTAAAGGGACCTTGTGGTGAGATCCTTTTGTCAACTACTGTTTCCAAATTCAAGAATGAACTCAACCTATCTTGATTTTGTGCTATAGAGTGTCGGAAAATAATGAAAAATGCCCATCACAAGCTCCCGGAGCCCAGTGTGACCTCTTTAACCTCTTCCACTCCACTAGAAGACCATTCCGAGGCTGTCGATGGCTTTTGAAGCTAGAGTAGTTTGATATGAAACTAGAAGACCTCAGGAGTCCATTGGTGCAAACTAGCTTGCCATGAAGGGGGTTAAATGATGCTCCAAAGTTAGGCCAAAAAACATGCATGGCCATTTTCACAGGGGTCCCTTGACTTCTGAATACCTACGAATCTCGTCTCATCAAATGCAGTTTTGGGCAAAAACCATGCAGCTTTTTGCATGCAGTACAGACATGTTTTTTTCTGCCTATTATACCTGAATATATCTGCATACTGGGGTCCCTTAACAGTCTTGGAATTGCATAAATTTGCAAGACTGGAAAGCTGAGACTTTTGTGGAATCAATGAGCCCAGTTTTGTTCATGTGTGATGATGTTAGCCCCCATAGTAGCCATTTTATTGTAGCAAGACCATTTTTTAAAAAACCAAAATGACCTATTGTGACCTCTCGGATAATCACAGCCTCATGAAATTTTACAACAACAAACCTCAGGCATGCGGAGGATGGATGGCTTTTATAGGCATATTTACAATAAGGGAGTTTCTCAGCAGTTTCCAGAAAAGAAGTCCTCACCATCCAATTGTTGATGAATTCAATTCTTACAGAAATCTCCAAATTTAGAGGGGTTTTGATACCAAATCACAGCATGATTTTTTCTTTGGTGTTCCTCAAGCTTTTGGTGTCTTAATGTGGTATTTTGGAGGGATTTGTGAGCATTTTGATCAAATCTCCAGTCATCAAAGTTGCTTCAATTTAGCACCAAATGTGTGTAACAGATGGTATCAACCTAAAAAATGCTGCAGCAACTTAGGAGACATAATTGATCAAGGGAATGGCTGTCATGTACTTCTATCATACTGTTCTAAGCCCCTACACACTCTAAACTTAAAACACAATGTATGTGTCAGATTTATGATGATTAAAAAGTTGCTGCATCTTAAATCAATTGTCATGTTCCCTGCTTTTCGATGATGCATACTACTTGATTCCAGATACCAGATCATATGCCCGACATATACTGTTGACCTGCTGTCTCTCCCTAAAGATCCCCTGTCGACCCTACAAAGACATAAAAATGGTCTATGATAGGGAGTAGGAGAGGTTAAAGTGCTTGTTTTGTCCGATCAAGAGTCTAAAATCCAGAGGTAACACATTTAGGAATATATGAAACATAAAAAACAGGCAAATACTTAAATCTGAGAGGCTGGAATCAGCGAATTTGGCTTGAATAATGATTAACCGCTGACCGGAATTGATTAACTTTCTACTCCATTAATCATCTCAACAGAGCTGTCAATACACAAAGCCTCCACTGTCATATCATTATTTATGTTAATCTCACATCCAGAGCTCATCATATTGTTCCAGAACATTGCAGCCATTTTTTACAGGACATTTTTTAATTATATTCAAGTGCTGCGTTTATATTCCCGCCAGAGTTCTCTCACTAATCCAACACTCAACATGCAATCGCCCTTCAACTCATGCAAACACCACCAAAGTGATGGAAACATGGTCGGTTCTGTCGCCCTTGAACACTGCTCTGGCTCAGATCGGCTCTGCCGTGCACAAGTATGTATTCACTGTTCGTGTGGTGCTGTTCCCAGGCGTTCCCTGGACGCTGCACACCTGGCTCGAGTCCCTGCGTACCTGCTTCATCCAGCACCGCCGACCGCTGATCCAGGGCTTGCTCAAAGACTTCAGCTGCATCCAGGAGGAGGAGTACACAGAGGAGCTCATCACGCACGGCCTGCCGCTCATGTTCCAGATCCTCCGAGCCAGCAAGGTCACCAGGGCTTTCTTTCATGTGCATGTAAACAAAATGCTTGTTAGAGAAACATCTGACAAAGTAAGGCTGGGTTGCTGGGAGTACAAACTGTCCTGTGCTCGTGTGCTGGGGTGACATTAACACTCATATTTGCATATATTTAGTTGCACTCCAAACTATATTATCATACATTTGCATAAGATTTGAGCTCATGGAAAACAGAGGCCAGAAAATCATAATCTGTATAAAGTTTCTGTCCTCACTTGTGTCGGTGTCTGTCTGCAGAATGAGGTGATAAGCCAGCAGCTGTCAGTCATTTTCACGCAGTGCTATGGGCCCTTCCCCATCCCTAAGCTGACAGAGATCAAGAAGAAGCAGACCTCACGCTTAGGTAAGAGAGCAAGTTAAAAATAGTGACTGTTCCTGTCTCATACTTTCTGCATTAAATGAAGCTGAGTGACAAGCAACTGACAGTAGGGGGAGAGTTAAAGTGGGGAGCTGAGAGATTCTTGTTTTGTGGGAGGATATGTCTTAAACTGTTGAGGTAGGAGATCACTTGGTAATAAACTGTGCTTAAAGGTCCTGTCACACCAAGCTAGTGGTCAGCTGTTGGTCAATGTCTGGATGTCTATGAGCGTCTGTTGCCCAGGCCCCCAGGAACAATCCCCAGGGGCCAGCGGGAGAAACACTACTGTGCATATTAAGTGGGCATACCAGAGAAGTAAACCCAGAAGCTAGCAACTCCATTGGAATGAATAGGCTCCATCTTGGGTTCTGGCATCTAGGTTTCATTAGAAATCGATGCCATTGCCCTAGTTTTTGTGATGTGTCCCAGACCGTTGGCACTAGTTGGCCCTTGTTGGCTTTTTTTACACTCAGGCACACCTATTCAACTGCTCATAAATGGAAATAGCTAATCTGCCAATCAAGTGGCAGCCACTCAGTGCATTTAGGTATGTAGACATGGTGAAAATGACCTGCTGAAGTTCAAACTGAGCATCTCAATGAGGAAGAAAGGTGATTTAAGTGACTTTAAACGTGGCATGGTTGTTGGTGCCACACACAACCATCTCTAGGGTTTACAGAGGATGGTCCCAAAAGAGAAAATATCCAGTGAGCCAAAATGCCTTGTTGATGCCAGAGGTCAGAGGAGAATGGCCAGACTGGTTCAAGATGATAGAAAGGCAACAGGAAGTCCAATAAGCACTGGTTCCAACCAAGGTGTGCAGAAGACCATCTCTGAAGCAACAACACCTTGTCCAACCTTGAAGCAGATGGGCTACAGCAGCAGAAGACCACACCAGGTGCCACTCCTGTCAGCTAACAACAGGAAACTGAGGCTACAGTTCACACAGGCTCACCAAAACTGGACAATAGAAGATTGGAAAAATGTTGCCTGGTCTGATGAGTCTGGATTTCTGCTGCCACATTCAGATGGTAGGGTCAGACTTTGGTGTCCACAGTCACCAGATCTCAATCCAATAGAGCACCTTTGGGATGTGGTGGAACGGGAGATTCTCATCATGGATGTGCAGCCGACAAATCTGCAGCAACTGTGTGATGTCATCATGTCAATCGGGAGCAAAATCTCTGAGGAATGTTTCCAGCACCTTGTTGAATCTGTGACACCAAGAATTAAGGCAGTTCTGAAGGCATAAGGGGTCCAGCCTGGTACGAGCAAGGTGTACCTAATAAAATGGCCGGTGAATGTATGCTGATTTAGCATGTTGAATTGGCATTGACTGAAATCACTCTGATTGGCAGTTCAGTTCAGCGCACAAGAAAAGAAACACAAGTGAGGAAAGTAGACAAACGACTTAAGTCATAAAGGCATGATATCGAAACAAAATTGTTATATCAATGCAATTTTTTTGGGCCATTAAGCTCTTAAGCAGAATTTTTTATCACAAGTTTGTAATTGTCACAAGCACATATATCTTTCAGCATGGGGCTGTGTTGTAAATCTGCTAACTGGCAAACTAGCATCTTGAAACCGTCCTTGTTGGTCCTCCGGTTTCTCCTTTTCAACGATGAATACAGACTACCGCCGCCTGCCTGTATGCGGAGTTATTTCCTTTCACACTGGCGCAGAACGTAGGTGCGACTTGGCTGTTGGCTGTCGTCTTTGCGGTGTCTTCAATCCGACTTTCTGGCCAAGACACAGGAGATAAGAAGTGACGCAGCATTCGGCCTTGGTCGCCACTAGTTCTTTGGTGTCAGTTTGGTGTGTCTGGGCCTTTATACGATGGCAACAATGACTGCCTTTTTCCCTCAAATGTTAAGTTAATAAAGTCTCTGCAGGTGGAAACTTTGTTTTCCAGCAAATATTAAAGCTTTTATGAGCTGATTGTAGTTTAAATTGCTTTTGTAATGCATTGTTTCATAATGGCAAAAAGGCAAATATACACTGATCAAACTGGCACAGATTATTTCTTCAAATTGTTCTTCAAATGATCACAGGTATTACCTCTGTTTACTAACTAATACAACAATTTCTTTTGGCATTTGAGAAATATTGGCGCCTTTTAATTTTTAGTTGCATTTAGGATAAGCTTTTATTTTCACCAGAGTATCTGCAGGTCTCGACAAGCTCTCAGAAGCATTTCATTTGGAATTTGTAGAGGTCATCTGTGATCTTAATCTCGTGCAAATCTGCCATGCCAAGTCAAAATTCCACTGCAAATTACCCACTATATTTCTCCCAACACAGAGGTCCTGTGATAATATTAGTCCTGTGCAAACCGGCATCTCAGTGATTTGAGGTCGTATTTAGGTTTTCTGTTTTCTCTGCTCCATTTTTCTGCCTCTTTCCTGGTGGAGATTTATGGCGAATTATGGCTGTGTTGGGAGCCATTAATAAAGGTTGTGACAGCATTTTGGGTGCAGGAGGCTCATCTCGCTACACAGCACGGAGACCCATGCACAGAGAGAGCAACTTCCAATCCATCAGAGAAGCAAAATCGCGAAAGATGATGGGATGGATGACAATATATGGCAGAGTCGGTTCTTTTTTTTTACTTAATATTTTCATATCAATATAGACGTTCAACAAAAGGACAACAAATAGATATATGACAACAATAACAAAGACAGCAACAAAAGGTATAAAGTAATACAATAGCACATTACTGTACAGTACTGTGCACAGGGCTGCTCAGTGTCGGTCTAACAGAGTTTCAAATTTACCATGTTGAAACTTTCCAAATTTGATCCCACTTCAAAAAGTTGTGTCAATGATCATATCAGCTATTCGCTCCATACCAAGAAGACAACAACAGTATCATTCTAACCACCATTTCAATCAGGAGACACTCGTTTTTCATAGTTGAAGGAATATTCATTAACGTGCACATAAGAATGAAAAATGTGGAAAGTCTTTGGCGATTAGACCCCGTAGAGATGGTGTGATGGGTGATGAATCCATCGTCGAATAGGAAACCCCCGCTGGTGGTGGTAGAGGTGGTGAAGATGCGATGAGAAGAAGATGGAGAAATGCCGATGATCTGGATGAGTAGAGGAATGGGCCTTTGTTGAGCTTGTCCTGGACTCTGGATACAATGGCTGGAGGTGAACGGCCTAAAATGACAGCTAACAGCAGCTGAGGAGAGAGCAGATTGAACATTTTGCAGTAGCATCCTGATTGGCTGATAGAGATCGTGGCAAACTAGAAGAGTGAACACCCATAGTCAGCTGATTAGAGGAAGCAGTGGGAGTGGGATGGAGGCTGAATCCAAACATCACATAAAGACTGCAAGTAGCTGATAGACAGCCCCTGACTGTTTTACTCGTTGCCATAGAAACATTCAACTGCTGCTCTCATATTCATATATATGCCATATAAGTTGATGAACAGTGCCTACTCATCTGTCCCTGCAGATAACAAGATATAAATCCCATGTATGGCCTTTTGTGTGACTAAACAAATATGTAGGCTATTAATACATCTCTATGTAACAGGCAATATCACTGCGCAGCCTGACAGGCTGCAATAATGAAATGTATTTTCAGTCCCTCTACAGCCTGGACTTAAACATATCTCTGTATCATGATGTGGTTGAATATTATTTCTGGCCTACGCAATTCAAGTAGCTTTTTAATAGACCTAACTATCATTAGCTATTTTACACATTCATAAGATATTTTGTTCGGCAGTTGAACAACCCACAACGTCACATCTGTATTGCAATGAATTGTGGGTTATTAAATCAGTAAAGACTCTCTGGAAGTCTGTAGAAAGTCCGCTTGAGGCCCCCTGTGGACTGGCTAGATTGTAGCTTTGGACAGCCCGAAGCACTCCCGAACTTCCCGTGAACATACCCGCAAAGTCCGTGAGCCTTTAAAGCAGCTGTGTGGAACTTTACATTTTCGTTGATTATAGTGCCCCCCTTGGTCAAAGCGGTATGACACCCACAGCCTGGTGTCTTAAAATCTCAACTGCAGCGGGCAATCACCGCATGCATTTGTTTTTCTGGTGTAGCTCTGAATTTCTTATAAACTGAGGACAACTGCCTGCTGTATACTTGTGTTCATGGTCACAGTCGCAGATAATTTTGTGGCGTTTGTTGTAACGTTACTAGACAAGAGTGGTTCATCAGCTAACGTTACATTTAGCTTGCTTATAACTTCCATGTCGTCATATATTGAAGTGAAACAACGTCTAACAAGTTGCGGTATATTCTCTAAATAAAAACAAAAATTACATACCTGTCGATTAGGAAAAGGGCCAACTGGGGATCAGTTTTAAAATCTTTCAAATCTCTCAGCTCTCTCCACTTGGTGAATGCCCGACCAAGGTTTACACGCGTTTGGGCTCGAGCCCTATCACTGTCCCGTTTAGCCTTCTTCTGTTCTTTTTCTTTTTCTTTTAGATGGTGCTCCTTCGTTATCCGCCATGACATTGAAAGTACAACCAAGTCCTTATAGATACATCTGGTAAAACTGTTGTGTGTTCAGCAATGCCCATTGGGTACCGCTTACTCGAAGAACACTCTGTAAACACGGCTCTTCTTCTTCTTCTCTCAATTTATTGGCGGATCGCAAACAACTTCCAGGTGCATACCACCATCTACTGTACAAGAGACTACTCCCTACTACATGTCATTTAGCCTGTTTCTTAAATCCTACTGCAGGCGTGCAGACTTACTTCCACCTCCGGGTGTTGTATTCTGGTTTGCTGACTTCCGCTGTGTCCGACCCGACCGAGGCTATGCTAAATAGCCATATAGAGAAAGGCTTTTTTGTCACTGTTGGGTTCAAATAAATATGCAGCTCTTCGAGGGGGGGTGATACGAACTAGGGACAGTTTTATAAATGGTAAAAAGTTCTGCACAGCTGCTTTAAGTGTGGTGAAGTCCAGACATTTGGATTCAGCCAGAATTGTGAATGGATGAGGACAAAGAAAGTCTTCCTGATTGAACGTATGCTGAGCTTCATTTCAGCCTCTCGTTTTCCAATCTTCTCTTGCCCTACAACCCAACAAGCAAAGCAGGGGACATGGGTTAGTACAGGCAGACTCAATTCTGTTTGATTTTAACACTGTAAAAAGTGAGGTACAAATGACTGTGAGCATCATATCAAGGGAATAATATCAGTAAATTCAGACTTTACTTATCCCATGTGAATGCGCCACATGAAACACAGATGTCAGGGGGGGATTTGTAAATCACATGAGGTCTCCTAATAATACTAGTCCTATGTGACTAGGGCTTGAGAAGGTATATTATTTTCTCTTGCCAGCTGTCGCAGTGATCTCAGTAATGAAATGTTTTCGTGTGTGATAACAGGCTGTCAGTCGACGTTATTCATTTAAAACCTCACTGAACATTTGTCATGATGTGTTTTGGAGGCAGGTGTTTGCATTCACGTCTGTAAGGATGTGGTGTATCAGTCTAATCTGCTACGAAAAGCTCTTTTGAAGTTGAGAAGGTCACAGACAGTTCCACATCTCCTTTTTGTCTTCACATGTTTGATATGATTAGAGCATGAGGAGGCCCTGAAACATTTAGTGACTGTGCTGCAGCACCACCTAGTGTTTGATCCACGGCAGAGTTACAATAAAATGACAACTGGTGTGTTACTCTGTGTGTGAGGAGAATAAATGTTTAAAAACCTTTGACAGCTAATTAATTCATCAGGATGCTCACTTAAAGTAACAGCCCAGAGGACGACGTATCAAATTCAACTTTTAGAATACTAATGAAATGGGAATTATTTTGATAATGCTGCGCCGATAGCTGAGTGATGAATCGCCCTCTAAATAATTAATGACCACATTAGTTTAATCTTTTTCTGTTTGCTGTTCTGCTCTCACAGTTTAGGAGAGTTGAGTAATGAGGCTTCATGCGGCTGTTTTTTCTCTATTGGATCTTTTTTGTCACCTTCTGCAGACCCCCACTTCCTTAACAACAAGGAGATGTCTGACGTGACGTTCCTGGTGGAGGGGAAACCGTTTTATGCACATAAAGTTTTGCTGTTTACAGCTTCACCCAGGTGAGGACGAGTTTTGCTGTTTATTGGTGCATGTTTTTATTTTGTTTTTTATGACACAGCTGTAATAAACGCCGTGATTTCTTGTGTTGCGTTCAGGTTCAAGTCACTGCTCCAGAACAGACCAGCAGCAGAGAACACCTGTATTGAGATCAGCCATGTCAAGTACAATATTTTCCATGTAAGAATTTTATTATCATCTAAAACCACTGTTATTAAGTACTAGATGTCATGCGTGCAGATCAGACCTGTGAGTAAACAACAACAGTGATGCTGTCAACTGAACGCTGCGCTGCTCTGTGTTTCAGCTGGTCATGCAGTATCTGTACTGCGGCGGCACCGAGTCTTTGCACATACGCAACACTGAAGTCATGGAGGTAAGACAGACTTAACCAAAGCCTGCTGAGCGACAGTGCAAGTATTAGCATTTCTAATCCCGAGTCCTGTGCCTCATTCTGTGTGGCTGTACTGTTCCCTGCAGCTCCTGTCTGCAGCCAAATTCTTCCAACTAGAGGCCCTTCAGAGACACTGTGAGATCATCTGCTCCAAGAACATCACCACGGAAACCTGCGTGGACCTCTACAAACATGCCAAGGTGAGATGCAAACAGAACAATAAATAATAAAGACAATATTAAAGTATATATATATACATAAGTTTTTATATTAACAGTGGATCAAATGACTGCTTGTGTCTGAAAGTGTTTGCTCATAGTGATGAACCCACAGAGAGTTACCACACGACTCTGCAGTTTCCTCGGCTCCACCGAGCGTTTAATGTCTTTAAACTCATTGTTTAGGTTTTACGGCCCGTAACTTAATTGTTTTGGTTCTGTTTGGGTGATCTTATTGTTGTTTTCAGCAACATCAGGCAGCTTTATTCAGCAAAATAAAATCTATCAAAGAGCAGAGAAAGTTAGTAACTAGCTAGTGAGCACAGAAGTGCCTACATGTACCAGAGTGCATTGCGTCTCAGCGCTGCTGGTCTGGGTTGTCTTTCCAGAGTATCTTCAGGGTCCTAAGGAAGGTCTCGAGCACCTCTGTCTAAGTGAGGAGCAAAACTCTCATGCGTAGTAACACACACATGGGCTCTTCGCTCAAAAAGATACAGATTAAGAGCTGGTGCATCCTGTCTGGTCAGCTTAGTTAGTTTACATGAGTGCCGGAAAAAAAAAAACGAGCAATGTTTGTGCTTCCTGTGTGGTACTGGTGTAATGCAGCTCCTCTATGCTGCATTTCTTTGGCCATATATTCTGGCTCAAATAAATATGGCTGGATATTGTTGGAAATTGAGCTAGTTTGCAATACAAGTGAAAGACCAAGGAAGTTCTGTTCCTGAGCTGCATTTAGTGCACACCCTCTGGCTGCCCGGAGGCAAAATCCAACCTGTTCAGGGCTCCCATGGATCCCCAAAAAGTCTTAATAGGCATTGAATTCATTCATTTAAAAATAACTCCACAATCGGTATTAAAATGTATTAAATTAATCTTTTAAATGCTGAGACATGAGAAGTATGATTTTACAAGTCGTTTTTTTTTTCTTACGTTGCATTGTCACATCTCAAAATAATTGGTAACATTGATATTTCCTAAATGATTTACCGAATGCCTCTCACGTTAATTTAAGACAGATCAGGAAAGTTGAACCAGCAATCCTCATGTTTTGTTTCTGGTTGGGATGCTCAGAGCAGAAGATCCATTGTCTGCTAGCCAGCTGTCACTGTACCCTGGACCAGTGGTTCCCAACTGGTCCAGATTTCTCCTTAGTCATTAATTCAAGGTCCACATATACTTGGCAAAGTTATTCCTGACCCTAAGTGATTGGTTCATGGTTTTTTTTCATTCAATTTCATGATTGTAAAATTGATCTTAAAGGGATAGTGCACCCAAAAATGAAAATTCAGCCATTATCTACTCGCCCATATGCCGACAAAGGCCCTGGTGAAGTTTTAAAGTCCTCACATCTCTTGCGGAGATCGGCGGGGGGAGCGGCTAGCACACCTAATGGCTGACAGCGCCCCAGACTAACGTCCAAGAACACAAAATTGAAACCACAAAATATCTCATAGTGATCCAAGTGTGCTGAAGCCCCGACATGAAAAGTTGTTTGGAAAAACGTCATATGAACTCTGTTTTTAGCCTCACTGTAGCCTGTAGCTCTGACTGCTTCTCTGTGCTCCGCACTCACGTGTGCGCGCTCAGGGTGATCGGTGATGCACGGTCTCTGAAGAGCAGCAGTCTCGTCAGTACTGATGTCCAGATTCTCAAGTGCAGGCATCGCCAATTCCCAGTCTGAGCAGCAAAGACTTTGCTCATCCGTTGGCATTGCTTTGCATTTGAAACAACTACACCACCAGGTTTCCAGTGCTCGACTCCGGTATTCTGCGGCTGGCTGAGGGTTAGGCTCATGAGCTGCGGCTGCTTCATCCAGTAGCCTGAGTTCCGTCCGTATACTCGGACTCAAACAAATACGGCTCAACAAAGAAATGCTGTTCCTCCTCAATTTCAAAGTCTTCAGACATGTTGGGCTGTCCTTTGCTAAAAGACCGTAGTGCAAATTATTTTTTTACAATTGTCTCTCCCTGCAGTGCACGTGTCATGTGATGTAAACACGGGTAAGCAAAGCTCATGCTTTCGCTGATCTCGCACAAGCGCGCACATGTGAGCGCAGAGCACAGAGAAGCAGTCAGAGCTACAGGCTACAGTGAGGCTAAAAACAGAGTTCATGTGACGTTTTTCCAAACAACTTTTTATGTCGGGGCTTCAGGACACTTGGATCACTACGGATGAGCAGTATGGAGATATTTTGTGGATTCAATTTTGTGTTCTTGGACGTTAGTCTGGGGCGCCCTCTGCCATTAGGTGTGCTAGCCGCTCCCCCTGCCGAACTCCGCAAGGGATGTGAGCACTCTAAAACTTAACCAGGGCCTCCGTCGGCATATGGGTGAGTAGATAATGGCTGTATTTTCATTTTTGGGTTCACTATCCCTTTAAATTTTATTCCGCGAGGCATTAGAAAAAAGTCTTAAAAATTCATGAATCTAATTTGCCTGTAGAAGCCCTGCTGTAGTTCTTCTTGCCTCCAGCTACGTCACTATCATGTCTCATGACTGCACTGGAAGGAGGAAGAGATTTTGCAGCTGTGAACTCAGCTTTCTCTGTCAACACAATGCACACTGACGAATTTATGGCTTCATTCAACTACATTTTAGGGCTGCGTCTTACTCAGGATCGTGCCAGTCGAATCAGATTTGACTGTTTAATACAGGACTCAGTGGGTCAGAAATGTGCTACAACATTTTTTGCTGACACTGATATCAAACATAAGCCAGAGACTGTGTTGTATTAAGTTGTTTAAGTTGTCGGATAATGTTGTCTCAGAGCCTGACGGTGGAAAGTTTCTCCTCCTCTGTGCTGCTGCCTGCATGTCTGCAGCTGTATGTACCAAAGAGTAGCGTGAAAATCAAGAGCGCTCACTCCACAGCAAAATCTTGGGACCAAAATGTCCCCAGAGGTACACTGCACAAAAAACAACAAGAAGACAACTGCTCAACTTGAGGCAATGTGAGTCGACTGACTGGTCTCAGCCAACTGTCAGGGGGCGGCCCTGCTACATTTCCTGTCTACACTGATTTGACATATAAATGGTGGCAAATTTTCTCATCAATCTGTCATTGTCTCCCCATCATCTGTTTTTACCGTAGTTCCTTGGTGCCTCGGAGCTCACGGCTTTCATCGAGGGCTATTTCCTGAAGAACATGGTGCTGCTGATCGAACTCGACGGCTTCAAGCAGCTGCTGTACGAGCCTCCGCCGGCAGAGAGCCCCGCGTCCAGCCCCGGCATCTGCTCCGACATCCTCCTCGACCTGGAGAGAACTCTGGCCACACGCATCCACTCCATCCACCTCTCCACCTCCAAGGGCTCCGTGGTGTGACGCCATGCTCTGCCGAGAGCCCTCCGATCCAGGCACAGCATCCATGTAACACCGACATCCAGTGCCATGCTACACAGCCCCGTCCACCTGTCCTGGCCCCGCCGCTGAAGAGGGGCTGTCGGATGTTTTTATGTCAGGGATTCCCTTTAATTCTGCCGGTCGCGGCCGCACCTGAGGGTTAAAGTTACAAAAATCAGAGAGAACTTTGTGTTGTTCTTGAACTCTGTCGTCCTAAAGGCTCCCACTGATCACATCACACCCCACAGTAAGAAAAACTATCAAAAAAAAACTCGACCCAGCAGTATCACTTAGACCTAATTGTGATTATGAAACTTATTGTATTTCATATAGGATACATGCATGGAATACATTCTGTACACCTTTTTTCGCTTAAAAAGGTAGAGTAGAATTTTAACTCAGTAAATGCAGCTTTCTCATCATCTCTGATATGAGACGTTAGGTTTACACACTCGTGGAAGTGGACGCCATCGCAGTATACAGTTTGACACATGCCAAAATATAATCCTACTATACAACCAATAAAAGTGACTCGTAGCAATGCCAGCAGACGGACTTTAGGTGGACTTCTTTACATTCTGTCACTTCTATGTTGGATACGTTTCACTGTGTTCTATATCTACTGTGTGCAGAGGCCAAACTGATCACAGGAACTTCCACCGTGGCCGACGCTGCAGCGCTGATTAAACTGAAGTCGGCCCACTCAGTGAGATCTATGCTGACGTATGCTTGAAACACGGATGTCCAACTGGGAAATTAACTCCACGAACACTGTCGGCTTTTTTTTTTTCTTTTTTCTTTTTTGCATGACACCTCCTCAACTGAGCTGCCCTGATATTGCTTTTTATGCAGAGCTTACTTCACGGACCGAAGAGGAAGTAAGGGCAAAACGCTGCTTATTAACTTTCTATCCACTGCAAAACTGACTGAGCGGGATTTTGGAGATGGATTTCGATTGGCAGGGACTTTCTCTTTAAAGATATTTAAGTGTAAATACGTCCTTAAAGTCATCGTGCTGGTCGTTTTTTTTTTTGTTTTGTTTTTTTTTTGTAAACTGATGTACAGTATTCTCCCACACGCGCTTGGCTGACGACACCAGTCTCATTGAATGTGCTCCCCGGACCGTTTGTTCCTGCTGTATGTGTCCGTTTATGCAAAAGTTGCATGTTTGACCTGTTTGTTTGAATCCTCTGTTTCGCTTTCGGTGTGCTTTCTGTGTAGGTCGGCAGGGCTGAGCAGGGTGTTGGTTGTTCCAGGTGAAGTCCAGTCAGAGGTTGTTCCCGTCAGTTACTTTGCTGTTTCTGAAACATTCCAGATGATCAGGGTAGGTCGCCACCAGGATGCATCTTTAAAGTCACCTTTTGTCAGCGGAGTTTCTTAAGAACATCAGTTCTGTGAATGAAAGGTTGAATTTCCACACACTGTGTATCAATGCTGAGTTTATTAGAGACAAAACAATGTTACAGGACTCACGGAGTAACGTTACGTCCCAGCCACCTGTTTGAGTGCACGTTTTGAATTTGCACATCCCATAAATGCTAAAAAACACCTGAAGTACTGCAGCAAGGTTTTCACAGCATGGAAATGTTGGTCAGTAATAGTCGATTCAAGCAAAAAGAAAAGTTTTGAATGGGCACTGCACTCGAATTTCACAATACCAACCTGTCCATTCTGTTTCCAGCACCCATGTCTGTCCTTAGTCACTTCTCTTCTTTTAGTGCTCTCCAGTGAGGAAGAGCTACACCAACGGTTATGTGTATTTGTCCTCACCGTCAACCGCTTTCTTTTTACTTCTTACTTTAATTTTACTTTAAGTTTTTACACCAAGCAACTTGTAAAATTCACGCAACAGTAGGTGGTGAGAACGCGTAATTATTAGCATTTTCTCGAGCTGATTTTAATGGAAATATATTAAAATGTGGGCTGAATTTAGACAGAAATTTGGCTACAGTTGGAGCTCTTCTACAGCTTTTAAGCGACTTAACTCCACCAGGTGAATCATCTGTACAAAATTAACAGCTATTCTAAAACATAACAGCTATTTTTTAATAAAAAGTTATAGTAACATAACAACTGAAGGTGGGCTTAAAATTCTGTTCAGCTGCACCCTTTACGATGGATAGAATCTTACGTTTACAGTGTTGAATAAACCACAACCTGCAGCTGAAATTAATCACTTTGAATGTCCAATTCTAGATGAATTCTGCAACTGATGTGTCAGAGAATTTAAATCTGCTGCTCTAATGTGTGCCTCTGACTGGCAGCCAGCTTCTGCTTAGAGTAGCCTGTTAATCATGATGAGCCCAAAGCTCACCTCTGTAGAAGTCATGCTGTGTAATCAGCAGCTTGATGTGCCTCACCTGTCAGGAGGAGGCGTGTCTTGGAAAAGGAGAAGAGCTCATTAACACAGTAAGTTAGTCTTTTGTATTCATAAAATAAAAGTGTGACATCTTGAAGTTTAAACTTGTGAAAAATGTGAGCCAAAAGAAAAGCGTTTTATTTTTCAACAACACAAACAAACAGGATCATTTTAAGTTCTGTGTTTCTTTGTTAAAGGTCCGGTGTGTAGGATATAGGGAGATACATATTGGCAGAAATGAAATATAATATGTTTCTTTAGTGTTTCATCACCGTCGTTACCTTAGAATGAGTTGTGTACAGGGAGCATGTCCTCGTCTACGAAGACTGCTGTGTTGCACTTGCATTTTCGACAGCAGCTCAGAAAGACAAACCAAACTCCACGTATGGTCGTTTGTGTTTTCACGTCAACCATGCAGCCCCCCCGTGACAAGCAGCGTCAGAAAAACACCAATTTTTTTTTATGTTAAACTGCTTTATTCAGTGTTTTTACCTGTTTATTTTTATTTTTTTTCAAAGGTTTATTTTTATTAACAGACGCTCAAATTACAGTGCAGGAGCAGTTCCTAAAATAAGCCATGTTTCCATTTGTGCGTTTGAAAATATTTTAAAAAGAGAAAGTAAAAGGACAAAGATACTTATCCAGAAACACAAATGAAGAGACAAAAAGCAAAAACCAAAAAAGACAAAGAAAGAAATATTTAAATTAAATATGAGGATACTATTCCTTAAATATAAACAGAGAGGATGTACTAAAACTATATCTTAGGACATTTTGACATACAAACATATATTGATAAATTCACGAATGAATCAGAAATGATCAAAGTTTTCACCTGTTTAAGTCACCAGGTCTGTTTGTTTAGGAGAGAAGGAGACCTATGGGGGCAATTTGGCCTCCCGCTAAAAACCTCCTTAGTGTCTGGATCGTAAGTTATCAGAGAAAAAGGATGAGCACACATTATCAGGTGTTTTTACTGGTTTAAATCACCTGGTCCATTTGTTCAGTAGAGGAAGACACCGTGCGGATAATTCGGTTTCTGGTAAAAACCTCCTGAACAATGAACAATGAAGGAATTCTAACCAGGAGAAGCCTCAGCTGGTTGCAATGCGCAATCCTCACCACTACATGCCACTAAATCCCCCTGAACTGTACACATTCTGCCTTTAAATAACATCGAGGAGATCTCAAAGAGCTCCCTGCACATCGCAGCTCCATGGATCTTCATCAGTCATCAAATCAAATTCCCAGTGTGAAACAACACATCTTTACTAAAGCCAAAAACAGCAGGACATCTGAGATGATCACCACATCAGTGAGTGATTAAAAAACAGCAGATTCGACAGTAACCAGTCCAAGTCCACTTATCCTGTTGGGGGTCTAACATTGGGCGAGAGGCGGGGTTCACCCTGGACAGGTCTCCAGACTATCACAGGGCTGACACATAGAGACAGACAACCATTCACACTCACATTCACACCTACGGACAATTTAGAGTCACCAGTTAACCTGCATGTCTTTGGACTGTGGGAGGAAGCTGGAGCACCTGGAGACCAGTTTCATATTTCATTTATATTCTGTGTGGTTTGACAGATATTGTTTGTCCCATTCTGGTGTTTATCAATTATTAATGTGGGAGCTGTTTCAGGCGTTTTGAGATTTGTCTCAGGTGTGTGAGATTTCGCTCCTCTTTTTTATTGGCTGCTGCAGCCTGCGGCTTTAGTATAAAGATGTGTTGCCTCATCTTGGGAATCAGACAAACTTCCAATGCCCAAAACGTTGTGTCTCTGTTAAACTCAGCGCAGAAATTCAACCTTTTATTCCACTTGATTTTCATTTTCATCAGATAAAACTTATAAAACCTAAAAAGGACCAAATATTAAATGAGCAGCACCCCTGATGTTTGACGTTACCATGACCCTCCCACTCAGACACATCTTAAATCAGGAGTAAATCATAGAGTGCATGATCTGAATGTAACAATGCAACAAAGGTTTAATATTTACAAAATGTGCAATATCTACAGTCCAGCAACAAACCAAAAAAAAAAAGATGCTTCCCTCTGTTTCCAGTGGCTCACAGTGCAAACGTCTCTGAAGTGTCCTCATAGTTTGTGATGTTGTTTCTGCATTAATCCGACTGTACCTTCAGACAACAGACCAATCTTAAAAATATTGTAGCACACTCAAAATTTACTTCAATATTTGTTTTGGGCCAAAAGAAAAAACATTTCCAGAGAAACATACAGGCATATAAGAGCTGGTTTTAAGTTCTGTAAATAGTTACAGAAATATAGATACTATCCTACGACTTTATTTTCTTACCTACATACATAGCACTATATATTTTATTTTACATTCCACAGCTATTTTGTTTTACAAAAGTGAAAAAGATTATATAAAAAGATGCTTTAAAGTTTTGAAATTAAGCAATATTTCCATCAGACTGTATTACTCTGAGGACTACAGGGAATAATACGCCACAGGACGTGGAGCTACAGCATAAATGTGAATTGAAAGACACTTAACAGCGACTAACGAGTGACTGAAACAAGCCTGGATACGTGTTTATATTCTTGTGACATCCCATGGTGTATTTTATTTTAAATGTCTTTCACGCATTTTAAAGGTCCAGTGTGCAGGATTGAGGGGGATATACTGGGATATATTAGTGTATTATCGCCTGATAATAAGAGTTGTTGTGTTCTTGCTACCTGAGGATGAGATGTTTATATCTACATAAGGAGCGGGTCCTTGTTTGTAAAGATCACCATGTTGCACTGCCATGTTTCTACAGTAGCCCAGAAGGGACAAACCAAACGCTGGCTGAGGATAGGGCCAATTGCGTTTTCACATCGGCCACCATAGTTAGCAGCCCCTCCACAGTAGCTGTGTTTCCATCCAAAAATGATTTGAATCATTGGGAAATGCGCATTAAAAGAAATACGAATCCTGTGTGTTTCCATTAAATGTACGGACTTTGGTGTAAAACTACGAACTCACGTGAGTTTTCCGCAGAACCGGAAACAAAACAAGTCTCGCGTTCTTCTTCTTCTACGTTTTCTGGCGGTTGGCAACCAGCTTGTAAATGCATTACCGCCTTCCCGACCCGGAGTGTGGATATCACCATGGAGAGAGGTGCAGACTTAATTTGAACATAACTGTTTCCATCCCCTGTTTTGCGAATCAACATTTTTCGAATCAACCAAAACCCGGCTAAAGCAAGCGTATTTTAGTTTGTGCGAATCAGGGGATTTTAATTCAAATTTTGGCGTTTCCATCATAATTTTCCGATGCGATACTTAAACAGGCTGATGGAAACATAGCTAGTGAGAGCATCAGAAAAAGCAAAACAGTGAAACTACTTTTTTCAGTGTTTTTTACCAGTTTAAATCACCGATTCCAAGACCTCTGCGGATAATTTGGCTCCCACTGAAAACCCTCTAAACATCTGGGGCTGGTTGCACTGAGAACCTTGACTTAAGATCTTCCTTAAAGTCCAAGATAAGGTTTCCTTGAGATAGAATTAGTTGCAAAAAACATCCTTAAGTCCTCTCCTTAAGGTTTCCTTAAAGTGTTTACGTAGCGCTTTAAGTTTTCCTCATTATCTAGGATTTGTACTTGAGGAATAGTTTGTTAAACTTTTGGACTTTTGTAACAGAAGTAAAGACAAAAACATCATGTACCTCTGGCTCCATTTTAACGTCGCTGACTTAATGGAGATAAATGAAAAAAAAATAAGGCTTCCTGAGAAGAGTGTTCCCTGAGCAAATGATTTTGTGCTATAAATTTGACAGGAAGTCAATATATGATTGTGACCATCTGGGGTTGGATCATCCAACTTTCCAAAGTTGCACTCTTCCAGCCTCATTACAATTAATGATTGGTCTGTGGTTCAATGCAACAGGCTCTTTCAGTTATTTATTGGCGAGGTATTTCATGTTAGCCTTAAGTGTCATACTTAAGGAACAAACTTAAGGTGTTTTGTGCAACCAGCCCGTGGAAGTTATTCGAGAAATAAGGCGAGCTACCTGTCTCCGACACTGAAACACCGATTTGTGACATGAAATTGCTTTATTCAGTGTTTTTACTAATTTTAATCACCTGGCCGTTTGTTCTGGAGAGGAGAAGACCTCTGTGGAAAAACTGGCTCCCAATGAAAACCTCTCAAACGTCTGGATATAAAGTTATTCGAGAAAAAATGCTAGCACACATTAGCAGGTGCTGGGCTAGCTGCCCGTCTCCAAGGAGCCAAACAGTGTCAGAGAACCACCGATTTGTAACATGAAAGTGCTTTATTCAGCATTTTTATTGGTTTTATTCACCTGGTCTGTTTGTTTTGGCGAGGAAGAGACCTCTTTGGATAATTCGTCTTCTGGTCAAAACATCCTGAACGTCTGGATAAGAAATAAGGCGAGCGTGGAGTTTCATTTAATAAACACTGTGTTCGCACAAAAAGAGGCCTGAAAGAGCTGTACGCCACTTTCCACATGAAGGTTGTGATGTATGAAAACAGACTCGATGGGAGAAACTTTGACCCATGCTTATGGGTGGTAGAAATTGTTCAATATTTTTTGCCGCACACCTTTTTTGGCGTTTGTTTATGCGTACATTTCTAGTAGGGATCCTACGCACTGTTTTATGAGGCCCCATGTCTGTTGGTTTTGGAGAGGAGGAGACGTCTGTGGATGATTTGGCTCCTGGTGAAAACCTCCTGAACAATGAAGGAATTCTAACCAGGAGCAGTTGGTTGCAGTCTGTCATCCTCACCACTAGATGCCACTAAATCCCTCTAAATCTTACACACCGGACCTCTTAAAGACGAACTTATAGGCTGCCATTTTACCCTGAAAGCTTTAATGAAGCTGATAATTTATTTAGACTAACTCTGGTTGAAGTCATTAATATTTAGCTTTCTATTAAATCATCACACACGCCCACACTTGGATTAAAACTTGCTGTTTAAAGGTGAAATGTAACTCACAGATGCAAACCATTTTGTCTCCACAGAGGTAAAAAGGTTCATAATGATGTCAAGCACTTCTCGTGCCAGTGTTCCTCACACTCACTCAAAAGCATTAGTATTTTAACAGTGAAGTCTTGTTGTGATCCAACAGCTGAATGTGGCTTTAGAATAAGAGAATAAGCCAAAAGACTTTAGCACTGTTTTTTATTAGTCTTAATGTTATGCCATTAGCAGAAGACTAACCTTAGCTTGCCCCATGCTGGCGCTTTTGATTCCAAACTGGGTCAAACCCGTAGAGTAAATGTCGATTCGCATGGCTCTTCTTGTTTAATGTTGTTGAGAATGTGCTTTGTACACCAGCTCTGTCAAACACACTCCCCTTGATTTGTCTGAGCATTTATTTGCCTGCGTATTTGTTCCTGGTAATAAACAACATTTCTCCTAGACACAGTGGAAACATGCATGGGATATTCACTAGATCTCAGATCCACAGGGGAGGGGGAGGGGGGGGTGAACTTTTGCTATTATTTTTCCTTTGATGAGAACATGTATATTGTACAAAATATATATATGAAATATAAATTATACATGGTGTGAGAAGCAGGGATGTGGTGGAGTATAACAACAAAAAGGAATGTTACACTCATGCTACAGTTTCTGTTGTTCCATGACATGCTTTTGTGGACAGCTAATAAACGACCAGAGTTTAAAGCGTATGAAGGTCTTTTTTTTTTTGGCTTTATTTGTTATAAAAAGCCCACAAAACAATGCAGTGCAAGTTTCTGCAAACTACTTTACATTTGTACATTATATTGTAGTGGATATGTTGAAATTTTTTGTCAACAACGCTGTGGTTAACGTGTGGTTACATTGAGGCACAAAAATCACTTGGTTATGTTTAGGGAAAGATCGGGTTTTAGCTTAAAACACCGGCCTTTGGTGACACAGACGCTGCTGGAAATGCAGCAATGTCTCTGTAAAAAACAGCCACCTTTCATCGCACTATACCGGCAGGAAACAGAGCGACGTTTCAGTAAAAAAGATCTGCATTTTATGGCACTGTCCCTGCTGGAAAAACAGCGATGGGTCCCTAAGAAAACACCCACATTTAAGGGGATGTTAAAGCCGCTGCAAAAGCAGGGCCAGGTTGGTGAAAAACAATGAGAAATGCCACTGGGAGATGCCACAATGTGTCGGGATAAAAAAACACACAAAGGTTCTGTGCCACATAGACCTCTGGGAGACTGCAGCACTATATGGCTGAAGAAAACAGCAATGGTCCCCAAGAAAACACCCATGTCTGGAGGGATGTTAAAGCCATTTAAAAAGTAGGGACAGATTGGTGAAACACATCTGGGTTCATTGGCTCAAACACTACTGGAAAATGCCACTGGGAGGCGCCACAGTGTGTTGGGGAAAAAAGGTTCACATACACATAGGCCTCTGGAAGGCTGCTTGTTGTGGCACAGTGATGGGTCCCTAAAAACATGCCCAAGTTTTGTGGTTGTTAAATCTGCTGGAAAAGCAGGGACAGGTTGGTAAAAAAAACACCCAGGTTTGGTTCCACACCACTGGGAGACTGCTTTTTGTGGCACTATACGGATAAAAAAAAACAGTGATGGGTCATTTAAAATATGCCAACATTTGGTGGGTGTTAATCCGAAAAGCAGCAAGGGGTTGGTGAAAAATGCCCAGGTTCAGTGGCTTTAATGCTGCAGGGAGATGCCACAATGCATCGGTGAAAAACACCCAGGTTCAAGTCCACGTATGCTGCTGGGATGCTGCTTTTTGTGGCACTATACAGCTGAAAAAACAGCGATAAGCCCCTAAAGGAATGCCCACACTGGGTGGCTATTAAAGCTGGAAAAGCAGGGACAGGTTGGTAAAAATCACTCAGGTTTGGTGGCTGAAACACAGCTGGAAAACACCACAGTGTGTTGGTAAAAAACACACATGCCACTGGGAAACGCTACGATTTGTCTGTGAAAAACACACAGGTTCGATGCCATGTACACAGCTGGGAGACTGCTTTTTGTGATACTATGCAGACAAATTACAGTGGCGGGTTGCTAAAAAAAACTGGTTGTCAAACCGAAAAGCAGGGAGGGATCGGTGAAAAATGCCCAGGCTCAGTACCATATACACCTCTGGAAGGCTGCTTATTGTTGTACTACGACTATAAAAACATGATGAGTCCCTGAAAAAATGCCCATGTTTGGTGGGTGATAAAGCTGCTGGAAAAGCAGGGACAGATTGGTAAAAAAAAAAAAAACACATTTCGGTGGAAACACTGCAAATATTTGCCAAAAAACAACTGGTGTTGGTCTGCAGCTTGGCACCTGTCTTGCCATCCATCATCCCCCTAACCCAATGCCAAAGTCAGCTCGTACACTATGTCAATATAGAAACTTTGATAAGATACGTATGAAACGTTCAGTTTGCGCAAACGTACAATGCAAACATTTTCCTCTGGCGACTGTGCTGTAAGAAGTTAAGCAAAACACATAGAGCAAAATTTGTAACAATAAACCGCAACACAGAAAAAAAAACCAGACAAAAGCGAATAAAATTGGTGTTAGTTTGGAATAACTTTATTCCTTTACAAGGACACTGCAGCATCCCCTGAATAAAAATTTGACAAATCTGGCCCCGGCCCAGCAGCGGGGTGTTTTATCGATCCTTTTACTTGAAACGAGCAAATGACTCAAGGTACTAAAAGTCCTGACAGCTCCCTGACAAAGCCAGTGGGCTGTCTGCAGTCAGCCTGATGAAGAAATACAAGGTCATAAAAAGTCTGGAGGAGAACTTGGCTTTGATCCCTTTTTAGAGGGGATTCCTTTTTTTCTGTCTCTACGGAAATACACTGCACCAATGAAGACACTGGACCATCCTGCCATAAAAGAGTCATACCATATACTGTGAAAAATCTTTCAATGTCAGTGATAGTAGCGACGTTAAATGCATGTATCAGACCTTTCAGAAAAATGTAAAAATCCAGTTATAACTGTCCATGGAACAAACACATATCTACGTCTATTCTGTAGTCTGTGCCAGCCGACAGTACAGCAGGGGTTATTTACCTATAAAAGGAAGATAATATCAATGTGAAAACAAGGACAAGACAAGAAGATAAGATAAAGCCCCTTTTTCACTGTACAAAAAACCCCACTAACACCTGCTAGCATCTGGCATTTTAATATAAATGGAAAGGGAACAATTGCCATTCACACCTTGGTCAAATGACGGTGCAGTAGTCATGGATATTCCTCTGGCTCCGGCTCTGAAAAGCATTGATGTAAACATGACACCCAGGAGAACGCACCTATTTTAGCCCTGGCGAGATGCAATGATACGCCTCCACAAAATAATGTCCATCTACGCCCAAGCAGCACTCAAACATTGTTCCAAATTAGTCTACCCTGAGTTTGAAAGAGAGATTGAATAAGTAAGATATATATATATATATATATATATATATATATATATATAAAATCCACACACACAGAAAGGGAAACTCGTCTGCTGCAGAGCCATGTACACAGCTCTAGTCTACTGGCAATGGGAAAGGAGTCTTCAGCCTATTTTAAGCAGGTTTACCCATGATTAAAAAGCCTGCATACAAGCGCTAACTTTGGTGGAAAAGGGGATATGATAACATACAGAAAGCCATTATTTATCTCAAGGGAAATTGCCATGAAGCAGCTGCAATACAAAGAATGCGGATACACCAAAGACTATTCAACAGTATGGTGCAAATAAAGTGCAATCCAACTACATACAATATATACAATGCCAATAGCAGGTATGAATGATAAAGAAATAGCTGCATGTAGATATGTGTGTACAGTGTCCAATCTGAGGTGGTGAATACAGAGTGTGTGATATTTATCATGATATTTCCTTTAATAACCACTTATTGCACTTCATGTCCTGTGAGTCAGTTGAGAGATGCTGAATTACAATATCTAAAACACTTACCTATCAAGGTGCTTAAAAATAATGAATGAGTTATTTAACCTTTCTGTTTAACAGATGAGAAAAATTAGCTGTATTTGCTACCATGAACTGATTACTGAATGAGCCTCACAGGCTCATTCAGTAACGGCAAGTGTTAGCGGCTCCCCTGGCATTCACCTGCAAACTCTCAACACGCCAAGGAAACAAAAAACAAAACACAAAATGGCCAAAAAGGAGCAACAAAGAGACTCAAAATATGTACAGAAAGAGGCAAAATAACCAGAAAGAGACATAAAATGACTACAAGGAGACACAAAATGACTACAGGGAGACACAAAATGACCAAAAAAGAGCAACAAAGAGACTCAAAATATGTACAATAAGGGGCAAAATAACCAAAAAGAGACATAAAATGACTACAAGGAGACACAAAATGGCTAAAAAAAGAGCAACAAAGAGACTCAAAATATGTACAAAAGGGGCAAAATAACCAAAAAGAAAATCACTACAAGGAGACATAAAATGACCAACAGAGACACAAAATGACTACAAAGAGACACAAAATCACTACATGGAGACACAAAATGACTACAAAAAGGCAGAACGGCTACAAGGAGAAACAAAACGACAAAAGGAGACACAAAATGACTACAAGGAGACAAAAATGATTACAAGGAGACACAAAACGACAAAAGGAGACACAAAATGACTACAAAAAGACAAAATGGCTACAAGGAGACACAAAATCACTACAAGGAGACACAAAACGGCAAAAGTAGACACAAAATTACTATAAAGAGACATAAAATGACTACAAAGAGACAAAATCACTACAAGGAAACACAAAATTACATTAACACAAAAAACAAACCAACTTCAAAAAGACACACACAAAAAAATATCAAGGGGCAAAATAACCGAAAGACATACAAAATTATTACAGGGAGACACAACGATTGATACAATATTATCTATAAAAAGACAATACAGAGACATGAAATAAGTTCACAGAGGAGAAAAAAATAACAACATCAGCAACAAATGAACAAAAACAAAATCAGATCAAAGTCTGTGTTTTCATGGTATATGGGAGAGTTGTGGGGTCTTTTGTCTGTGCCACTGTCTCATAAGCCACCAGTCACTTCCTCAAACGTCCTGCAGGGGGCAGTGACCACCAGAGCAGCTTCATGTGAGCCCGACATTCAACAGGCGAAGAAGAAGAACATGTTTTCATGCAGGCAACTCTGAAGTTAGTGAAAGACACCACACAGAGTCGTTTCTGTGTGTGAAGTTAACAGAGTGTGTGTCTCTGCAGGTCTTATGAGTAGATGTAAACCTGTATTAAACTATGAGGAGTTAGAAGCTAGTGAAACAAACCACCGAGACGTATATTAGCGACGACGCCTGCGCACTCTAGTCTGGACTGAATATCGAGCCGCCCTTCCTCCCCGCCAACTTGCACCGCAGGGTCGGGCGGACGTCGACTCACAACAACCCCGAGTTCATTTCCTCGTCTATTTTGATATTTTCCTGGATAAAATGGAGAGCCCGTATCGCACCGAAAACGGTAAGCCAAAGAGAACCTAAACATGTACCACCCATCCAGAGTTATCTGGTTTTATTTTGGATTGTGTGCGCCCGATTTTGAACATGGCGTACCCCGCTCTGAGATGGCGGTGGCTTTGTGCTACGTTACAGCGCTAGCGAGCTGATGTGGACTGTAGTTACTGGAAGGAGCTTCACGTCAGCTAAGCTAGTTATTAGCCAGCTAGGTAGTTAGTTAATCCGCACGGATACTTAACTATGAGAGAAATACGTAAACGTCACAGGCGGTGACAACTCACTGTTGACACAGGTTAGCATTAGCTAGCATGTGAAAACTAGTAGAGTAACGGTTGACTGATGCTGCCTTCGTGGGCTTCATCGAAAACTGCTCAGTTATCTAGCTAGAGGCTAAAAACAAAAATACAAGACAGTTAACGTCTGAAAGTCGAGCTAGCAGGAAAGTAGAAACACTTGCCAATTAGAAAAACGACGTAGAATTTTAAGAAGTAAATCGCGTTTACTAATTGAAACAACTTGTGTAGTCACGACTTCCGCAGCCATATTACCTCTGTGTTGTGGTTGTCATGTGCGGTAAGTGGTAATTACGACACTGTCGCCAGTCCATGAAGGCAACCAGGGCCAGCCTGTGGGAGCTGGGAGTAAATAATGTGCCAGCACATCATACTGGGTGACTGAGCCGGGGCCACTGGGCCACCAGGGACCCCAAAGGCCCGAGGTTCACTCTCTGTCAGTCAGTTATTAAAGTATACTTAATTTTAAAATGGTTTTGTTCGGAAATATGATGGATAGTGACAAAATAATGTAGTGTTAAGTGTGTCATTATTGATTTACCACATTATATTTCACATACATTAAACTTGGGGGTAATGTAGTTTTTTGCATAGTAGAGGAGAGTGGGATTGGTTGGCACTCAGCTACTTTGTGGTCCTTTGAAGGTTTAGTTTAGTTAAGTTTATTTTGGTCATTTTCCAACCTACAAAACTCACACACACTGGCAGACAGACAATAAAAAAAATATTAGGTTAATGACGAAAAGGTGTAGGCTGACACCTTAGATTATTACACCTACCCTTTTAACATTAATTATTTTTGTCCGCTCCCTTTTAATTATACAGAACAATAAAAGAAAGTAACAGAAACTAAGAACATATGCATTATGTTGGCTGACTGTCTACCCCAAAAACCCAAACACAGTTCATGCACACTCGGATGTTCATACTTAGGTTTTATGTTTGTGACTTATACTGTGTTTATTAATTTTTTTAATCTATTGTGTGTATTATAAATCACAGAATATGTATAGCTGAGACTTTAAGCTATCAATAGTTGCTAGTTAGAATATATTAACATAAATTATGTCAGAGAAGTACGATAAAGAGTGAAAGTTGTGCCAACCAACCCCGGTCCCCGCTACCACTGGTTGTTTTGTTTTTTTGGGGGGGGGTTGCTTGCCAATGTATATGTAAGCTGCCATATGTGATCAGTTGTGTGTACTGGACTTATTGTTACTTGAGCAAGTGTCAGAAAATAGCAACAAATACCCTGCACAATATCTCAGACCCAACTTGACGTACAGATAGCTTGTAAATATTACAATAAATTAAATTTGTTATTGTAAAAAAAAAAATAATAAATTCAGCTTGTGTTCACATTTGAGAAGCTGGATAATGGATCAAACTGGTTATGAAAGCCCTATAAAATAAGTCATATGTCTTTTATTTACAGTATATTCACATATTTCTTTTCTGCAAGACAAAGAAGCTACTTGAGATGTCTTTGAGGTTATTTATTATGAAATAAAGCCCATTTTTGGCACCTAAGTGGTGACTTGTACGTGTTTTTAGACAGATTACTTAGATTGACACAGACAATAGTTGATATTATGCCATGTTAAGATTAGAATACTGGACCATCTTTATACATTAGAGGTCTTCAGTGTTTCCGTCAGTAATTAGTTAAATGACTTAATGAGTTTAATCAATAAACGTCTGAAACTAAAGACTACACTCTCTAGACCTTGGAATGTTTACGGTCTTCACTAAAAGCCTGTGCAGAGAAAAATATTGAATATTTTTTATCATTAATTGTGAAAAAATAACATGTATTTCTACGTGTGTGTAATTCATTTCAAACATTAAAGCAAAATCATGTAAAATACTTTCTGTAAAGACATTAACTGTGGTGATGAGATATATTAGAGTTGTAATTAAAGGCTTCACTTTGAACATGTGATTATTCAAATTCTGATTTTAACATTGTAAATATATTCCCCAGACTCCCCCCTTCTGCTGCCGTCTCTCCGCCTCTTCATCCCTCCTCTGCGCCTGGTGTCTGCAGCCATGTGGCAGGTCGTGCAGAGGGGCAGCGTGCAGGACTACGGGATGGTGGAGGAGTTCATCAGTACAGTTTCAGAGCTCGTACCTGATCTTTTGAATGCAGATCAGAAAGCTCAGCTCCTCCTGGGCCTCAGAGCGCGGGTAAGACTGTAGGGTGTCATGTGTTGAGTGTTTAGCGAAGACATTTAATGGTTCCTGTGAGCAAACATAATACGACAACAACAGCAGTTTCTCTCATGCAGATGTTTATCTGTCAAAACAAGTTGTAAAAACCTGTTGTGTATTCTAGTGGTCCCCTTTGACTCAGTCGGCGAAGACGTCAGAATTCACAGCATCTAAACAATAAAAAGTTAAATTACGGCCTGGCAGACTGACAGTAAAGGAGCAGCTGATGAAGAGCTTTAATATTTCTTTTGACAGAAAATGTCAGCATCACCTGCAAGGCACCGAATGTCTCATCTGAAAAGAGTTATTAAAGATTTAAATTTTACAGCGCTGAATCCTGTCTGAGTGAATAACACTTCCAGGTGCTGTTCTGTCAGCTGTATTCACCCCGAGGTGACACCATGTGTTACAGGTGGTTCTTGAATTGTGTCGTGCTGAGCAGATAAGAGATACAGAAACCATCGAGATGCACCTGGAGCGGATCAAGTCTCTCATATCCACCTGGGCCGCACAGGTTAGCTGCTTTGATTATGATATCTAGGTCAGCAGCGTTGTCATGGTTTCCATCAAATTTTCATTTTTCTCTGCTTCAACTGCATCTGTACATATTTCTGTTCCAGCCGTGTTTTGCAGAAGTCGAGTTTCCAGAATCCAACTTTGTGGATCAGGTTGAATTGCTGATGAAAGACTCTGAAGAGAAGGAGAAGTTTTTCCAGGTTTGTAACTTGTGTCTTTGAATTTATGTGTTAGTTAAACTCTTGCTGTGTATAGGATGTATAAAATGTATAATGTTAAGTGGCTGTTGGGTACCTGAGCATTAAACTGTGATCATTACCTTCAGGATGTTTTCCCTACGGATTTCGGGCCTGAGTATGACAGCGCTCTACAGGTGCTAATGCTGGATTTCCTGTCCAGACTGGAGAAGCTTCTTCCAGTGCCAGACATTCAGCAGGTACTGCAACATAAATCTGCTTAAGAATCATAGAAAAAGAGATGCTCCATATGACTCCAGAACGTCCCTGACAAACAGCACATTTTTAAGTTTTCTTCCATGCCAAAGTCACAGGGTTTCCCTGTTTTTTTTTTTTTTGTTTGTTTGTTTGTTTGTTTTTTTTGAAACCGAGGTGGCAAAGGCCTGTAGCGGGGGGCATCTCGACAGCTGTACTTTTAGATACCCCCCCCCAAATATGAAAGGAGGCCCCCCTCCATGCTTGAGCTTTACACTACTGACTTGTAGAATCGCAACAGACACGTACTGTGATTTTCAGCCTTCTATGATTATGTTTACCCTTTACAGCAGGTACATCCTGACAGCTGAGAATATTACTGTACTGGGTTGTGAGCGTGCATGGCGCGTGCCTACATTGAAAGTAATGGGTTTGTGCGAGCAAAAGACGCTACATCTGAACGCCCCCCATGCACACACACACGCTTTAACCAAGGCAGCAGGCGAAATTACCCAGGCGGCCCGCCTTTGTCTTAGATAGGCAGGAAAACCCAGAAGTTATCCAGTGATAGTCATCTGTACATCGATGGGTACACTACAAACATGAACTGCTAATAGCTGGCTCGATAATCTACGTAATATCCTGGAATTTTGATGCTCTGTTATTTGTTATGTGTTGTAGTGTGTGCATGTTTGAGATTAGAGAGAAGAACATCTGTGAAGTTTGTCCCCGTGTGTGATGCAACATGATTTCAAAATCCGTTAGAATTTCAAAACTCCTGTTGTCTGACCCTGACTTAAGATAATAACAGGAGTAAGAGACGTGCAGTTATACATCAGATGACAGTTCACCAGGTCAACCAGCTTTTTTGGTTGTATTTTATTTATTTTTAAGTAACCTCACCTGTCTGGTCGGTAGTAATGTTGGTGGTGGTATACGTCACTGAAATGTGAAACCGTTGAGTATAAGGCCGAAGTACATGTTACAAAATAGGACCAGGAGATTGCTTAAAAACCTTCAAATGTTTGTCCCTGTGTTGAAAACCTGTGGACACAACGACAAAAACTTTTCACTTTTCACTCCTTGTTCTGACTGTAATCTGGTGTCTCTTCCTCAGACTGCGTCCATGCTCAGTGCCGTTCCATCTGCACTGGAGGAGTGTGTGCACTCTGTTCCTGACCCTCAGCACCTGAAGACTGTGCTCCTGTACCACACGACACTGGGACATTTCGACTTATCTGGTGAGTCACATCTGGGCTGTAATTCAATCAGTTATTAATGTTATATCCTTTATTTAATGAGGTATCTTGACCTCATACCTTTCCTTGTCCTCAACAGAAAATTGTGCTTTTTTCTGATGTAAGAAACACATTTTAAGATATAAGATTGATTTATTGGTCTGTTTAGAATGAAGCACATTTTTTCTCATCTGGTTTTGTTTATAGACACGAACCATAAAGCTGATGAGATTCTTATTTTCCCCACAGATGAAACTCAGACCATTCCGTCTTCCTTTGGGAACTGCATCCTGTCCTCGCTGTCCCTCCCTCAGCTGGAGAAGGTCGTCATCGACGCAGATCAAATACAGTTGCAGCCTCCGTCAGAGCAGATGCAGGGCTGTATGACCGTCCAGGTGGAGGGGGAAACTGTGACGCTGCTGGACTACATACAGATCGAGCAGCCGTCAGGTTTGGTCGATCCTGATGACGAAGCAGAAAATGAAGTAAACGAGGATGGAGCTGAGGATGGAGCTGAGGACGTCGCTGACGCCTTGAAGCCAGCTGCTTTTCAACCACTGAAACAAAGCAAAAGGCTCCAGGTGAAAAGAAGAGCCATAACGGATAAAGACTTTACGACCGAGAAGAGGCAAAGAAAAAAGTACCCCAATAATAAGACTTGTCCTGTGTGTAATAAGGTTTTCCTGCGGGCTGCGGCCATGAGACGCCACCAGGAGACTCATTCTGCCAATCGGGAATTTAAGTACAAGTGTGCAAACTGTGACAAAAGATTCAGGGACCATTACGACATGAACCGACACAACATGCGCGTTCATGAAAAGGAAGGGATCGGTAACAATGGTAAAGAGGAGGACGCAGAAGATCCCAGCACTTCTGAGATGTCAGAAAACAAAAACTGCGCTCTGTGTGGGAAGTACTTTGGCCGTCGCGTTGACATGGAGCGACACATGAGGTCGCACTCTGAGGACCGCCCGTATAGCTGTTGTTTCTGTGAGAAGAAGTTTAAGAATCCTTACGTTTTAAAGAGACACCAGAAGGAGATCTGTAAGAGCAGAGAGCTGAAAAGGCCGAAGAAGAGGGAGGTGCTGCGCTTAAATCCACAGCCACCGTCAGAGGGGTCGACGGAGGGCAAAGTCTGTCCCATTTGCAGCAGGATCTTACCGTGCACTGCGGACATTGCAAAGCATTTACGGTCTCACACGGAGGAGCGTCCTTTTATTTGCATCACCTGTGAGAAGGGCTTCAAGTACAAGGACACGTTGAAGAAGCATCAGATCATTCACGGTCACGAGGGGATCAGAGAGGAGCAGAGCAAGACGGTGGAGCAGATTTTGGCTGAAGCTGATGCAGGTATATTTGATAAGAAAGACAAAAATCCAGACGCACCTGCAGACGCTTGTGAGGACTCTCCATCTGAGCCTGTGCAGAAAGTCAAGAAAAAAGCCCTCAAAGTGTGTCCCGTGTGTTCGCGGGCATTCGACAGCGTCAAAACACTAAACAGGCACATACAGTGTCACACAGAGGACCGTCCGTATCACTGCATCCACTGCAAGAAGCGTTTCAAACACATGCACGGGCTGAAAAGACACCAGATTTACGCCATCTGTCACAAGAAAATCACCCGATTCTCTTGGAAGAAGGAGCAGAGGGCGGGGCCCAGCCAGAGCGAGGTAACCAGCACCGACCCTCAACAGGGGCCGCCTCTGAAAATACCCGTGTGGTGTTCAAACTGCGGCAAACACTTCGAGTACCCGTCGGCTTTGAAGGAGCACCAAGAAAATGTTTGCAAAGTGGAAGTGAGCGAAATCATGAAATGTGACGACTGCGGGAAAGAGTTTAAGAGCATGACGATGCTCAAAGTGCACCAGAGGATTCACGACCCGCTCTACTGCAAAGAGTGCGGGAAGATACTCGCCAACGAGCCCGCATTCGAGAGGCACAAGCTCATGCACAGACCGATGCAGTGCACCATGTGCGATCAGACTTTTACTCTGTTGAGGCGCTTGAGGGAACACTACGAGAAGCAGCACGAGTTCACCGGGCCGTATCCGTGCGCTCAGTGCGACAAAACCTTCATCCAGCTCTCCTACCTCGCCATCCACCAGAGAATCCACAAAGGAGAGTTCCCGTACATCTGTAGCATGTGTCCGGAGAAGTTCAGGTCGTCCAACTGTCTGACGGTCCATCAGAGGAAACACACGGGGGAGAAACCGTTCCTCTGCTGGCAGTGTGGGAAGTGTTACCGCTCGGCCTCGGAGCTCACTGTGCACATGGGAACCCACTCCGAGGAGCGACCCTGGGCGTGCACACAGTGCGACATGGCTTACCGCACCAAGCTGCAGCTGACAAACCACGTGGAACAAATCCACATCGGCGTCCGGTATCCCTGCAACAGCTGCGGGAAGCAGTTCATGAAGGAGACGTCGCTGAAGAGGCACGAGCTCATCCACACAGGCGAGAGGCCGCACCAGTGCACGGTGTGCGGGAAGACCTTCCTGACCGCCAACGAGCTCCGACTACATAACCGCTACCACACCGGCGAGCGTCCGTACAAGTGCGAAGTGTGCGGGAAAGCCTTCATTCAGTCGGGTTATCTGAAGTCGCACATGCGCATTCACACGGGAGAGAAGCCATTTAAATGTGACATATGTGACAAAGGCTTCCGGTTGTCGTATCACATGAAGAAACACAGGAGGACTCACGCTGGGAAGCCAAAGACCTACATATGTGAGGACTGCGGGTTAGGGTTCCTCCTCAAGAAGTCCCTGTGGGAACACTCGCTCAGTCATGAGGTCAAAGTGGAGCCATCCTTCACTGATGAAGTCAGAATAGAATTTCAATAGAGACGCTTGTATTTTCATGCAGGTTTAATTTTATATACATCAATGACAAGTTGTGAGCTGGAAACATCGTCACCAAAAACACTTAAATCGCTCTTTGTTGTCTGATTTTGACCAATTTGTAAGTTGGTTGTTTTTGTTTTTCTGTCCCTGTTGCTTTACTGTGTTGATTTACATCTTCTATAAAGCATATGATGAGCTATGAGGCATGTATATATTACAAGACAATGAATAATTTCTGCTTACATGGCTTTTTGGAATAAATTTATCATGAATGTAATTCTTGCTCTGTTCATTTTTATTTTAAAATAAGTGCTGAAATGTCATCGATTAGTCCAGTGTCAGAAAATCAAACAAAGACATGATGATCAATTATTTGTTTAACTGTTCTGCTCTGTTGTCTGTCTTTGCTCAATGAAGCCACGCTTTCAAATTGCTTCTTCCTCTACGCCATGACTCCTTGTTGCAAGTTTCCAACAACGCAGATGCAAATTTGAGGTCATTGTTATGCAACTGTCAGGAAAACATGCAGGTATCAAGAGAAGGAATTGATAAGCTCAGAGAATATGGAGCCAGTTATCAACTGGAACCTGTTCTCGATTCCCGTGCTGAGTCATCAGTGGCTGTAGGGCATTGTGATGGACATTTTTTATTGTTTCTGACATTTTACATGAGACATTTGGATATTCTGTTAATACCAACAGCTTTTTTAGCCCTCATAAAAGGTACATAATCAGTATTTTGTTCTTCCCAAATCACCCAAAACAAGTAAAATCCGTGTTATGGTCATCGAGTAAAAAGACATTTTAAAGGGAAAGTGCACCCAAAAACAAAAATTCAGTCATTATCTACTCACCCATATGCCGATGGAGGCTCAGGTGAAGTTTTAGAGTCCTCGCAACACTTGCGGAGATCCCAGGGGAGAGTGGGTAGCAGCACAACTCCACCTAATGCAGGCTGACGGCGCCCCAGATTCAAACATCCAAAAAAACATAATTGAAACCATGAAATATCTCCATACTGCTCGTCCATAGTGATCCAAGTGTGCTGAAGCCCCGGAAAAACATCATTTGAACTCTGTTTTTAGCCTCATTGTAGCCTGTAGCTCTAACTGCCTCTCTGTACACTGAGCTCACGTGTGCTCACGAGCTGTGCTGCTACCCACTCTCCCCTGGGATCTCCACAAGTGTTGTGAGGACTCTAAAACTTCACCTGAGCCTCCCTCGGCATATGGGTGAGTAGATAATGGCTGAGTTTTCATTTTTGGGTGCACTATCCCTTTAAATTCAGGGCAATTAAAATTAAAAGTGCAAAATAACTCAGATGAAAAGGTGACCTACTTGTAATATATATACACCTTATTTTTGTTTCATGATAACTTTTACAATTAAATATTAAAGATCCCCTTCATATGTGTCCTATAAAAGATGCTTTGAATAATAATTTGTTTCTGAGATGCTTTATCCAGAAAAACTGTTACACTCAGATTTAAAGGGACAGTTCACCCCCAAATCAGAAATACATATTTTTCCTCTTACCTGTAGGGCTGTTTATCAGTGTAGATAGTTTTGGTGTGAGTTGCAGAGTGCTGGAGATATTAGCTGTAGAGATGTCTGCCTTCTCTCCAGTATAATGGAACTAGATGGCACTCAGCTTGTGGTGCTCAAAGCGCCAAAATATATACATTTGGAAAACTCAACATCAACGTCTCTTTCAAGTCATCTGTCGAAATTCTAAGTCAAGTGTCTCTTCTCTTATATCAGTGTTAATCAAGCAAGTCTCAAGTCCTCTGCTAGCTCAGGGGTGCTAGGTGAGCTAGCAGTAGATGCACTCTTCCTTCTGCGCAGTGATACAGTTGGCAGGTGTTCAGTAGAAAGAAAATAGTTCCTCCATGAAACTGCTCACAACAAGGTCTGTGGATTATCTTGAGTAACCAGATCATGATTTCTGGAAAGAGACATTGGTGGTGAGTTTTTCAAATGTATTTTTGTGGTGCTTTGAGCAGCACAAGCTGAGTGACATCTACACTGAACAAACGTGTAAATGTTTAAATACTTTTGTTTTTGCTCCCAGTTGTCACAGGTTTAAGTTACAGATCTATTTAATGCATTCAAAAGACTCACTTCTGTCAAATGGTGGCAGCAAGTTTCTCCTTTTCCAAGCTAACTCATCCACCTGACAGGTCTGGCATATAAAGACACTGATTACACAGCATCATTACCACACAGGTGTGCCCTGGGCTGGTCACAGTTAAAGGCCACTCTGAAATGTGCAGTTTGATGACACAGCACAATGACAGAAGTTTTGAGGGAGCGTGTCACTGGCATGCTGACTGCAGGACTGTCTGGATAAGCTGTTGCCCATGATCTGGATGTTCATTTCCCTACCGTAAGACGTCTCCAGTGATGACTCTGTGATGGCGGTGCATCTAACCATCCTCACAACTGCTGACCACGTGTTACCAGCTCGTGACTTCCACATCCAGTGTCTGCATCTGCAAGATGGCCTGAGGTCTGCCACCTGGACACCTGACGAATTTCTGCAGAAACTGTCTCAGGGAAGCTCATCTGCATGCTCATAACCAACTCAAGTGGGCATCTGCTCACCATTGATGGTGTCTGGCACCTTGGAGAAGTGCTCTCTTCACAGATGAGTACTGTTTTACACTGCACTGGGCAAATGGCCAAAGTACAGTTGCTTTTTTTTTGTTTGTTTGTTTTCTTGGGTGCTTTATGCCCCACAAGTGTCATCTCGTTCCTTTATATTCAAGAGAAGGCGGACATCTCTATGGCTGATATCTTCAACGCTGCAACTCACACCGAATCCAGACTGAGGAATCGCTCCACTGGTAAGAGGAACATGTGTTTTTGATTCTTGGGATAAGTGTCCCTTTATACACTAAAGAAAACATACTTATAATATTACATTCCTGCCTGTATACCCCCTAAATCCTTCACACTGGACCTTTAAGTTGAGCACAAATAGCTTTCCTCTGTCAGCAGCTGAATGTGAAAGCAGCCCTCTACGGTCAAACTTAAACATCTAAGTGGAGAAACAGAAAGCACAATATTTTTTGAGTGCAGAGGGACTTTAGTCTTTCAGGATTTAGGATTTTGTCGTGACAACAGGAAGTCAAAAGCTGCTTTTGGAGCAATCGCAGCACTCATGAGGTCGACCAGTGCTGCTCAGTGTTTCGTCAGTAGTGTTCCTGAACCAGGAGATGGCAGTATAGTCGTGTTAATGAACAGCAGGGCTCAGCAGCTGGACCTCACAGGGGAGGGAGAGCTGTCAGTGTTGCCCCCTGCTGTTACAGCTTGTGTTGGAGCCTCTCGACTCTGCAAGCTTCCTTATACATAAATAACACAGTGTTTATCCTTCGTTAGCATCCATATCTCAAGTGCAGCATGCATAAAGTCATCTGTTTACGTTGTAAATTTGCGGGTAAGCTTGTTTGTTTTATGCAGCGTCTCTACTTTATGCAACATAAATTTCCCAATGATTGTTTATACAGGCTCAGTGACTGCAAATCAATATTTATCCTGCGCTCTTCCTCGCAGCCCGTGTCACCTGACTGTTTACTCAGCCTGAGTGACAGTTTAAACCACAGCAGCAGCAGCTAGAGCAGCATCCCCTGCCCAGTTCCCGAGAAACTGCTCCCATCTCTGAGAAAAAAATCAAAGGCCGACTGAGTCAGAGCCTCTCCAGAGTGTTGGGAGCAGATCACTTTTTAACCCAAAGCATATTGATTTATATGGGGCTGTAATTGCTTCAGTGTGTCCTGGATTATTCCCCCCGTAATTGAGGCCTGGCAGAGGTCTCTTTCCTAGACATAGCCTCCACGGTGCCAGGTGGTGGGCAGAGAGGAGCACCGCACCCACTCCCCAGCCAGCCCGGAGAGAGCCAGGGAGCGGTGGCCCTTACCCCCCAAAACCGCTCCTCGTCGTGGGATAAGTAAACAGCACCAACAGTACGCTTCCCTGCATGCTTTGAGGTATCTTGCGCAGGCCCTCGTCCAGCTCTAATTGCAGTATGAGGCAGCACATTATGAGCAAAGCTGAATGGGACGGACAGCTCGCTGCAATATCACTGACACCAGAAAGTCCTGAATGTGTGCATTTCTCTGGATGCTTGGCTCTCGTCTGTGGTTTGTCTCTCCAGGATTAGTTGTGTTTACTGAAACCGCATATTAAGGCTGTAATTACTGTACATGCTATTGTTCAAGTATTTGTTTTGTGTTTTTGTTCGTGACTCAGTGGAACATTCCTAGATTTTGTAATAGACGGAATGTTTGCACGCTCTAACAGGTCTGGAGATCACCGGGGTGTCACACGCACAGGGGGGTAGACACAATAATGTCAACACTCCACGGGGAAGTCACCTTTTAAAGCAACACCACATTGTCTGTGCAGTATGTGCCATAGGTTGCACCTGCAGACAACTTTATCTCTGCTGCAGAAAAGTTTTGCTTCTTTCTTTTGAAACACTTTAACATCTGCAGGCCTTTAAAAGGCTTCAAAATAAACAGTCTGAGAACAAAGAAAATCACTTTCACAGACCATAACTTGTGACAAGATGTTGCAAGTACACACTGACTAATTTTAATGGGTCACAAGCCAAAAAAAGTTTGGGACCATTATATTCATAGTAATTCAAGGAGGCATTTGTAGGGTTGCCAATCGTAATAAACCCACATAGAATTATCACTCAATTCTGCAGCCACGAGGCAGCTTTTCAGCCTCTTCTAGCTCATTGTTTTGGTTTTATGGCACATTAACTGCATGGTTCAGTCTATCCACTCTCATCACATTCATTTCCAGCTGCAGAAGGCAGCTTTTTAAGCAAGAAAAGCTCAGATAATCAAGTGTACCAAGATGCCTGCAGGTCCTTTTTAAACCAGTGGTACCCAAGTGGTGCAGCCACGGGGTCCAGATTTCTCCTCAGTCATTAGTTCAAGGTCCTCACAGTTTAATGAAATTAAAAAATTAAATTAGTGGTCTTGTTTTGTCTCCGTACTGTCCTAGAGGCTTTTTTTAAGAGGTGCCTTTCCTTGCATTGAACACTGGGCGATGTACTGCGCCAATAGAAGTGACGCACTGTGATCTGATCGCTCAAACCACTCACCACTCTGGGTTGCATTTAACTACATGTCTTTTGATGTGTAAAGAGAACAGGATACAGCGTTGGAGGCAGGACCCCAGTGGTGCATGAAGCCAAAAATGTTAAACTGGTACAAATAACTTTACCTGGATGATCTGCACTGTGTCCGCGTCATTGGGCCCATAGAGCAGGTGCACTAGAGACACTAGCCAAGCTGGCTACTTCGTTTTTAGCACTCTGCTAACTTGACTGAGGATAAAAGGATTCAATCATTCGGCTCTTCTAGACCCTCCAACTGTTAGTGGACTGGATGGATTCAATCCTGATAGTGAATCGAGTTATTTAGCAGGGGTTAAGAGGTTTCCTTTTACTATGAAAGTCAGCTGGAAAAGTCTGTTTGGGCCTAATGGCGTTACGTGACGGACAGAGGTTGTAATTCCGCTGTTTGGCCACAACGAAAATTGGCTTTAAAGCTTGGTGTGCTTCCAGGGTTTGGTCCTCCTGACACGTCCTCAATAAGGACTACATCTTCAGTGCAGGACATGGTGGTTGACGCACTATGACGTGTCCATTTTTGGACTGACGAGTTGGATGACTGTTGCATGGCCATACATCGTTCTGCTTTAGGAAGGAGACTTGTTGAATTCTGCCAACAGCGATATCTCCAGCTGTACGGACACAACCGCTAGCATGACTAGTGAGCAGCTAAGCATATACACACAGGCTTTTGACCTTCTAGCATGAACACTGATGTGTCAGTTGTCGACTTGTGTTCTGATCACTCAAACACGTTAATAACCACACCACTGTGAAAAGTTGTGGATGGTACCAATGGAACCGTTCCGTACCGTCCCCATGTTTGGTCCCCCCTCTGTTGGGGTACCTAGCACACAGATCTGGTACTAAAAGGTGGAGCTGTGAACACTGCAGTCTGATTGGTCAGTAGAGGACGGTCACTCTGCTCAGGGCTGAGTTGTGTCTGGTTTTGAGGCTCATGTAACCACTGTTCATACTGTGGAGAGTTTTATTAGTAAACTGTAACTATAAAATGAAAGGATGTTTTGCTGCCTCTCACAGCAGCTGGAGTCTGAGAAAAAATAACTTCATTCACTGGGCCGACTGCCGGCAACTTTTAAGGTGGAACGTTTACTTGTAATGTAACTCCATGCATGAGTTGATGACGTGAATCCATCAGCACACCTTAAATTTCACTGTGACAACTTTGACCATCACTTTAGTTTCATCACTTTTAGTAATGAGTGGATCTTCAGGCATTTGTGTATATTAATTTTGACCAGATTATGTGAACTGCATATATTCTAATCCTCACTCGGAGAAAAAAAAGCATCGTGGATCATCGTTCCTGTGGGCTCCAGTAACACTAAACCCCTGAGCTTGCCTGAGAAGGACTAAATGCACAAACCTGCTATATTTAAATATCCCGTGTAGAGAGACTCTCACTGCAGCCTGTTATATTTTGTTTTGAAAATGTCGGCGTGCAGCCTCGTTCTGTGGACGATAGACGAGGTGCAGACTGATAAAGGAGGGAATACAGTGAGTGCTGGACGGAGCAGTGAGTGACAACAACCCCGCCCACATTTAAGAGCACTGTTTGTGGTGGAAACACTAGAGTCTAGGTACCATGTCTGAAGGGTTACTGTTGGTTCCAAAGGTACCATACTGAAAGAGTTTGGTGGAAACTGGGGTTAAAAACAGTCATTTGATTCATTGTCTATATAATGATATAGATTAGTGCAGCTTTAACTGATCAGGGCTTCAATGAATCAGCTGCTTCAGACTACCTTCCTGTTATGTTCAGCTACACAGTCACATGAGCTGAATATACAGAGAAACATACAGTAAATAACGGCTGAAAGTCTACACCGAGAATGTGGTTGTATTGTTCTCATCACCAGTAAATGGAGGCTGCAGCGTCCAAGTTTAGTTTCCTGGGAAGCTGATGTGATTTGTTGAAAACCCTGCCACTTCCAGCATGTTCAGCGATCACAAACAGTTAAACTGTCCCAGAGATATTTTTGAAAAAGTAGGTTTTGATCATCAACAGGCACCACGGAATTTCCTGGCCTTTTTGCCAAAATACTGTGACCCCTGCGAGTTACTACGGAAACATAGCGTATCAAAACAAGCGCCCCATTTCTTGCTCTTGCTCCATGACGCACCTTTATTTCTTCCATATGAACAGTGTATGGCACAGCAGAGGGCTTTGATAACAATATCTGCCTTGAATGCATGGACAGCGGTGCCACGCACACACTCGTGCACGCCTGCACCACACCCTGTTTAACCACCAGGCTTGGCAAAGTTATGCACACACAGAAAAATTACCCCGACAATCACTTGTAATGGATACTTTCATTGTTTTTGCAAAGCTTTTTTTTGTTTTAGTCAATTGATAAAAGAGGAAATATAACAGAGAACTCACTAAGCTGGAAAAAACCCTCAGACTAATCAAGAGAACAGAAGGATTGCTGTACTAATCAAGTGTGTGTACATGCATGCGCTTGCATGTGTGTCCTCAAGTGAGCCCTGCAGTCCCCACACTCTCTCGCCCTCCATCCTCCCTCAACCTCGTGGGTTTATCTCGTTTTTCATCCACTCTAATTCTTCCTCCGTCCTCTCACTTTCATCCACTTGCATTCATTTGCATTCTGCACCGCTGTCTGTATCTGTGTGTCCCTCTGACTCGGACATTTGTTTGGCAGGAGACACCAGACGGGATGCTGTTAACACTGCAAAAAGTGTCTGTTTTTGCAAGTCTGTTTCTTTTTGTTAACATAAAGATGCATCCAAATGGGATGCAACAGCTCTGCTGAGTGCCAGATTTGTTGCATAAATTTTCTCCTGCAAGCCTCACTCTCTTACCAAGGCAGATCCCTCAAAATGAAATGACACTAAATGACGGAAATCATTCTTTAAAAAGTGAGAATGCATGGTAATGATGTGCGACTATCCTGGTGGCATCATTTTAAACTCTTCCTCAGAGGAAGATGTGATTTTGAAGCTCCCTCCTGATCAAAATAACTTACAAAGATGCACATTTTTTGCAGTGAACACTTTCTCCTTCCTACACCAGAAGGGAGTGAAAACAAGCCTTTCCCTGGTCAATGAGTTCACTGGGGCGGACGTCTCCTTAGACAAGGCTGCAGGGGGGGTTAGGAGGGGGAGGTGGTGGTGTGGTGGTGGTGGTGTTGGTGGGGTGGAGGGGGGTGGGGGGGTTCAAAAGTCTTGCAACCGAAGAGAAAAGAGAGTCGGAGTGAGGGAGGGAAAGGGAGAAACCTGGCACCAAGACAGTTCAGAGCACTGGGTATTAGAGACGGCGAACAAGGGAAGGTCAGCCCCCCCCCCCCCCAATCCTCCTCCTCCTCCTCCTTCTTCTTCCTACTACTGCATCAGCAGATGTACGGCACAAGCCCATCATCAATACTGCCAGACCACAGCGATAACAGGAAAGTCTGTGATGAAGCGTTTGCATGCTAGATTGTGGGGTTTTTATGTCAAGAGTCAGTGAAAGATGAGATGATTTCACATCTAAGATCAGCTACTGACAGAGAGGCTTACGGGCATCAGTGACCGGCCACGTCCCTGATCTGATGCTAACAAGGTCATCCTCTGGTCTGAAAGCAGCTTTGTCCCTCTAATCAGAGGAGCATCATCATCATCATCATATTCAACGTTGTATCAGCAGCTCTTGGCAGTGACGCAATCCGCCAGGGGAGGCAAACGGAGACGCCGCTCGGTGCACGTCTCAAGCAGCCATCCAGAGAGGAGGATAAATCAGCTCTCAGATTGATAAGGAGCTGAGATGTCGAATGCAGATGTGTTATTTAATGCACTGACCGTCTGTAAGCAAGATGTGATGGTGTAAAGCAAGGCTGCAACTACAGTTATAGTCAGAATCAATTGATCGTTTTATCTATAAAAAGACAAAAAGAGAGCTTTCAAGATCCCAAAGGAGCATCTTCCGATTGCACATTTTTACCCGCCAACAGTCCAAAACCTAAAGATATTCAGCTTACCATCATAAATGACAAAGAATGTTGGGCGTTTTTGCTTAAAAATGGTCTGAATCAATTATTCGATTATCAAAATAGTTGCTGACAGTGGTGCACCCCAAGGAAGGGGGGTGTGCGCCACCATACTCTGGTCAATATTACTGTCTTTAATGGACAGTGGCGTGCTCATTTTGTACGCTAGTAGTAAAGGTGTCTCAGGAAACTAGACAACCTAAGGCATCCATTGGTACCAATCACACCAGCATAGCTTGTCTGGAAGGGAGCTAGATATTGTTCCAAAGTTAGGCAAAATTTTAGCGAGGGAATTACTGGCATGGCAGTTTTCAAAGGCGTCCCTTAAACTTTCACCTCAAGATATCTGACTGAAAATGGGTTCTATGGCAACCCACGGGCCCCCCCGAAACTTGAAAAGGCTTGTTCCCAGGAAACGTTTTGTTCCCTACAATCAACTTCAAATTAAAGCTGTGACAACAGACAAACAGCATATCCTCATACAACAATGATTTAGTACCCCATGAATAATGTCTTCACATTACGTACTTAACCTTAAGTTACATACTTAATGCAAAATTATGTAGGTTAGGTTTAGGAAAAGAAACAGTGAGAATGTACTTTAATATAACTCTAAGTTCACTTGGTTTGACAAAGGACATGAACACTGGTTCGTGAGGGAAAGTCCTGTGTTTGTTTGACCCATCCTCCCTCTGTATGCAGACTTTTTCTCTGTATACTACCTCTTTCTTTACACCTTTCAGCATATTGGTGATGTGATCGCAGCCCTCTCAATTACGTTGGTTACATAGGAATTCTGGTGCATTAGTTGTCGTAGGTATATGTATGAACAGTATATGAGAACAGGCTAAAACAGGACAATGGCCATTTCAGATTTTTTTAATCAAAAGATCAGTTTTAAACAGTTGAGGGAGTGGGTGTTTGCCTGAAACTCTTCAGGCGCAGAACATACTGTATGTGCTTGTTGGCTGTTGGTGGTAGTCTTTGCGGTGTGTTCAAGGGCAACTTCATGACCACCACATTCTCGCTCCGACCACGTCACATATTGACGTTTGGTTTCAACGTCCAGATATGTTGGTTGATGACATTCTGGGACACCGTGTCAAATTGTCTCCCTTAAAATACACTTCTGTTTTCACAGGAAATTTAACGTTTGCGTACAGTCTCTTTCAAAATAAGGGCACTACGTCAGTACAACACCGTGAACTGACATTTTTTTCCTTCAACAACAAACGCACATGGTTAGGTTTAGGAAAAAAGAACAGGGTTCCGCTTTAGAATCTTACGGGACGTGAACGCCGGTCTCCAAGGTGAAAGTCAGTGTTTGTTGGACCCATCCGCCACAGCTCCTGCCTGCACCATTCGGACTTTCGCCACCTTAACTGACGTTGTTTTCCCCCCTGACACCACCAGGCAAACTATAATGGCGACGTCTGTGTCTGACACCCCAAGTCACTGCCCAACTGCTGGATTTCGACGACCTCGGAATGAGACCTAGGCGACGAAGTAGTCAGGCTTTGTCGCTAATAGTTCTTTGGTGTCAGTTTGGCGTGTCTGGGCCCTCAGGAGTACTTTCTGCAGTGGAAATGCAAAACAAATTGAGGGTATGGGTTTCGTATGTTTTCTAAGGGTACTATACAAAAAGTGTTAAGTGGAAATGCAGCTAAAAAGTACCAGGTACACGGAACTATCCACAATTTCTGTGTGTGGAAAACCAAAAAGGAGCAGGATGAGTTGAATAGAGCCTTGCCATATCACGCAGCAAAAGATATATGACGATGAATCAGCATCACCTTTGCCAACATTTTTGGCTTTTGACTCTTTAAAACAAAGTAATGTCTGCTTCAAAGGCTTTGTCATATGTTTTATGTGACCATGAGCTGTGAGAAGTTCACAGAGAGCATATTTACTCTAAAACAGTCCAGTAATCTAAAGCAACAGTTTCACAAAAGTCAAATAAAATCAAGTTTTCTTTTCTTCCCACCAGCTTGTGACCCCTCACCTGTATCATATGACCCCTTCAGGTGCCCCAACCCTCATGCTGGACACCACCTATTTAGTGAAGTTTGGACATGAGAGGCCTCAGCAGCCTCAGCACTATGAGTGTGATTCAGTGCCGTCCGTGTCAGGCGGGGACATTTGATCGTGCTTGTGTTGTGACCCACTTTACCCCAACAACCCTAACTGTTGCGTGTCTTCATCCGCGGTCCCCTTTGGATCCGACCCTGCTTGTGATGCACTTACACACACTGTCCGAGCATGCTGGGATACTCGCTGGTGTCCTGTTTTATGATTGGGTCGCAGCACTGATCTCATGTTTAGCTATTGGATCAGTGTTGATATGCCGTCCCTGCTGAAAACAAGTCTCTTTAAGCCCTCGGTTTGTGTGAAGCTGTGGCCTGTCAGTGCTGGGGCTTTTTTTTTCCTTCTTCTGTGGCACAGTGGGAACACTGGGGCCCTGATTTTAACATGATGAGGGTGGGTGGCTCTGCACAATGGGTGCCATCAAGTGTTTGTCAGTCCAGTAGTAAAGCATCCAGCTCTGTAGTTTGCTTCAAGGAGGTGCAGTGAAATCAGAGAAAATGAAATAAGTGCCCTAAATTCATGTTTTATTTGTTTTTCCACTCTTTTTTCCGCACCTGTCAGTCAGTTCATGAAAGCATCACATGCATTAGAATGAATTTTTTCAGAAAAACTCATGCATTAACTAAATTTCAACACAGAAAACAGACAAATTACTTATTTCTGATGTGGAATTGCAGAGACAAAGTGCAGAAAAGCAGCAAATCCTGCACAGAAGCACAAACTTTGGAGAGAACAGGACTCCAGATGGGGCTTTTCTGGTTCATATTTGCTCTGTATTAGAATAAAAATGTAATTTCCCCCATATTTACTGCAGTTCCCATGCATTTAGCTTGTTTATTTTGTTTATTATTAGGTGTTTATGTCAGTAACACACTGGTGACAAAGTGGGAAAGTGTTTTTATGACTTATTTAAGCCTTAAACAAACCAGACTTTGGATACAAGGGCTGTTGAGTTACGCGGTGCCAAATTACGCACAACAGTGCCATCATAACCTCCAGCTTGTCTTTAACTTCTCCTTCTTTCAGTGCATAGAATAGTGTGTTGTGTTAGTGTGTGCTGCTGCTGCTGCTGCTGCTGCTGCTGGTGGGGCAGCACCGCTTTTTCTATCTTGATCTGAACTACTAACCAAGTCTTAGAGAGATCAAAATTCAATCCCGTTCTGAGAAAAAAAAAAAGAGAGAAATGACGTTATTTGAATATGTGCCCAAAATCCTTAATGAATAACTTAGGACGAGTAGGAGGCAAATGCTGCCCCAGCTGTTTCCTGTTGAAAATGTCTGTGTAATGTAGATAAATGTGAGGGATTTTCTCTCTAAATCCGTCTCCTGTTCGCTAAATCTCACTTCTCCAAAACGAGCCTGCGCAATGGAACAAAGTCGGAATATTGAGATGTGACATTGCCCGCATCTCATCCTCTTTCTCCCCGTTTTTTAATGACTTCAAACAAGTTCATTTTCGCCGGGCTTTGTCTTGCGGAGACCCGTGGGGATGTCTAGCGCTCTTTCCTTTCAGTGGCATTTATGTGATGTCTTCAAGGTAACTTACCTGATTTCCTTTGACACTATACATTATCACCTTCACTTGCTCACTATTTGCACAGAGCATCCTTGTTTGAAACTGGAGCAACACTGCTTCACTTTGATTATTTCTGCTGCTTTGCAATGCATGATAAATGTGGATTTATTCTGATTTTGATCCTTTTTTATTCAGCCACAGAGTCCTGCATGTCTTGTGATTTTTTTGTTGAAATAACAAAGAGACTGTCCACCTTCTGCTTTGATTGACTTTTTCTCTTTTGGAAATCTTGATCGTGCATGAGTTTCACTGCTCGGATGAATGGGTTTTCATCCCCAGCGCCTCTGTGCGCCCTGCGCTCTTTTTCAGCAGAAAGTCCTAATGCAGCTCTGCAACTTTCAGAGTAATTACTGCTGAGTCTGCATTATTAAGTGCTAAATATCTAACCTGGGGCTGCGGGGTTAAGAGAGAGGAGAGCTTATAACATGAAATACTTAAGGGCGTCGGGACCGTGCGGTTGGGGTTGTGATGTAGATGGATAGTGTCCTGTGTTTATTCTTTTTATTATGTATATTTGGCCCACTCAGCTTCCTCGGCTGGGTTTGGCGGGAGAGCCGTTTTCCATCTCACAGTTTGGATCGGAAAGATCCCTGGCGCTTTTTGCATCTCTTATTCTGCTTTTTTTTTTTTTTTTTAATTTTGCTGCACTTTTAGTTTTGTGCGTAATAATGCGCTGACAGCTTGTTTTTTGGCACCGGTGCCTCACGCGCAAGTGGTGATTAATGAATGTAAAATTCCCTGATGAATGTGGATTGTTGTTAAGTTGTGAGGACGTGTTCAGGGGCTGAGCAGCGACATGATAAGGAGAAACGTGTGTTTTCAATTTGGACGCGCTCTGCTCGGTTGCGCACAGGCGCTCCGGAGCATCAGAGCTGGTCAGCCTCCTGTTTGACTGTTTGACTCTGGCACCAAGTGGAAGTTTGGGATTTAATACGTTTTCCTCCACATCTCCAAACCCCTGTAAAGTTACCATCTGTGGCCACTTATATTTCTTCTTTTTATTTCCTTTTCTTAGTAGAGCGAAAGCTGGGGAAGCGAGCCCTCAGCTCACGGGGTTCAAATCTTATGTGGGAAAATGTTTAGTGTTGCCACCTCTGATGTGTCACTGAGCAAGGCACCGAGCCACCAGCTGTCACAGCAGATCTGCTCAGTGGCCAGCAGTGTAACCTGAGAGCAGTGTCGCTTCAATTAACTGAATATATCTGTGTGATGATGCTGTGTCTTTAGCAGCAGTGCGAATGTTAAAGCTCTCCCTCTGTGTCTCTCTCTGTGCTGCAGAGTGCGATGTGCTGTATCTCCTGTAGCCACACCCTCTCACTACTGCTGTGCGTCCTCACCCTGACTCCGACGGCAACAGGGGCGGGCCCAGAGACCCTGTGCGGGGCGGAGCTGGTCGACACGCTGCAGTTTGTGTGTGGAGAGAGAGGCTTTTATTTCAGTAAGTGCACCTTTTTATTTATTCATAAAGGTTGGCTGTATCTGTCCCAGAGCTCTCCACCTCCAGCGAGCTCATAAATAAAAAAGCAGCCAGTTTGACATCTTGTCTTGACTTTCCCTGCATTAATGTTCCCTTTCTTCCTTCATTCATTCCTCCTCCACTGTTACATCTCCTCTTTAAGTTCATCCCCGCTCCACTCTCACTGATGGACAGGAGCCCAGATCTTGAACAAGCAAATGAAATATGGAATAATGATAATTAACTATATTGTTGGTGGCAAATCGCAGTTTTGCCCACGGGCAAAGGGCTTTAAGTGGAATTTGGCTGACTATCTCTGAGAGAGAGGAGGGGTAGAAACTAAATGTTGCAGTGAAGTTTTTTCTTTTTTTCCACCAGAGAAGGGAAAGCGACCCAAAGAAAACCCTCCACCAACAATCCAGGATTTAAATCTCAGATTTTTCCATTAAGGGTACAACCCAGCCCAGAACAGCACAGGATATATGGAGCTACCGAGGTTAGGTGCAATGTTCCACCAGCTGCCAGAGTTTCTCAGGACATGTATCCTGATCTTTCTGTCAGAGACCAACAGTGTGACTGTACATTAGCAGAGTGGCTGGCTCAGACGCTGCACAGCAGAGCTTTATAACCTCATTATTCACATTTCTTTGGCTCACGTCCACCAATTAAGCCAATTTGCATGGAATGGCCCGTAGGAGCATCGTATCTCCCTGAAAGTCATCTTAACATTTTCTGTAATAACTGATTGTCCCTGCGACTCCTGCACAGCTTTGACATAACAATCCATCATTAATGGTTTGGTTCCGACCCAAAGTTATGAAAGATTTTCCACATGTGGTAGACTTTGTCAGCTGCCAATTTCAAAAAGAAAAGAAGAAGAAGATATAAGATTTCTGTGGGAAATCAGCAGCATCTATAGTGCTCTATTTTCCAGTAATTGATTGCTTTCGCCTCAACCTGAACCTGGAGTGGTTTGTAGATACACCTTCTGGAGAAGCTGGTGACTGATGGAAGATCAGGGGCCAGGAGGGAACCAGCCTGTGAATCCCTGACTCAGTTCAGCAGACGTTCAGCCCATGCAGCCTATAATAATCCAAATCTGAAGCCATTACAAGTCAAGAATAGATAAGTCAATTTTATTGATTAGATAACATGAAATGAGTGTACAGCCAGCTCTGTGAGACTGTACTGTATTGTACACTGTGGTGCTTAAAGCTAAATGCTAACATGAACATGCTAACATGTAATGTCATTAGCTTTTGGACACACTTGTGTTGACCTGATGATGGCGCAGTTGGAAAATTTAAGGGATAACCCAAGTTATTAGAATTTATTCTGAGAGGGACAAGTTTGTGTAAATCTGAGCCCGGTGTCACTCCGAAGTCGTCGAAATCAGGCGCTCTGGCACTGCCTTGTGGCATCAGAAACCGATGAAAAAAGGCGTCCTGTAACATCGGCATGATATGCAGTCAGTCGCCGTTATAGTTTAATGGCTCCCGGCGGTGTCAGGGGGAAACGCAGCAGGACAAGGACGAAAGTTAAGGCGGCAGAAGTCCGAGTGGCGCGGGCAGGAGGGGTGGTGGATGGGTCCAACAAACACCAACTTTCACCTGAGAGAGCGGTGTTCTAAAGCCAAACCCTGCTCTTTTTTCCTAAACCTAACCACATATGTTAGCTGTTGAAGGAAAAGAAACGTCAATTTGCGTTGTTGTACTGACGTAGTGTGTTTATTTTGAAAAAGACTATATGTAAATGTTAAATTTCCTCTTAAAACCGAAGTGTATCTTGAAAGAAGACAATGCGTGTAACAAGCAGAACTTGACACGGTGTCTCAGAACGTCAACAACCAACACACCCAGGGTACCTTGCACGTTGTATCTCAACATGGAAACCGAACGTCAATATGTGACGAGGTTGGAGTGAGAATTTGTTGTAAATCCATCTCTTAGTTATCAAGACATTTCCCACAAAACCTCATGGTGGTGCCCGAAAAATAGTCATTGGGATTCGTCCTCTGGGGACCATGAGTAGACCCAAATAGAGCCGCACTCCAAGTAGCTCCTGTCGGAAGGATTTTAACGCTGTTTAACATTTCAAGCCGGTGGCTCCGCCTCTGACGCCTTGACAATGAATGTCCGCACAAAATTTGATCAGTACAACAGTTCTAATCCAGTGATAGTCATTTTAAAGCCAACGCTGCCGTTTAGTCACAGGTTTGATGGCCTAATGTATCCGACACTGTTGGAAACTGGTGCTGTTCATCCTTGGCCATCTTTGTGTGATTGACTTCTCAGTCTAATCCATTCGTGAACTGCCCATTGACGTCGCTTCACAACCACCTTTCTTGATGTTTCGAACAGCAAATGTTTGCCCTTGATTTTGGGGACTTTGAAATGCCCTCCTATACGCCAGCAACTCATGTCTTTGATAATTCAGAAAAGCCCAAATGGCATTTTTTTTGCAGGGGCTGAGACTTTTTCCTGCTTCAACCAAATCATTGAAGCTGTCACGCTAATGCCTGAGGCTATGATACGCACTACAGCTTCTAGCACCTGCTCATGGTACCAACAAACCACCAGTCTTTGATGCAGCTCAGTCACCAGAAGAAGATGTTGGCATTGTACATTTTCTGCAAACCACGGATATACAGTGCCAACTGGCAATTGGGTTGTTTTACAAGACAGCGGAAGATGTTCTCTGAGATCGTGCTCTGAAAGCACACAATAGGGTGGCTCTGCTTTGCCTCAGAGGAGGTTGAATGGGCAGGGAAGTGTAGCGTCCCAGAGCTTTGACCATTCAACACTAACGCCACACAAGAACGTTGCCAGTGGCCCATTCAGCTAAACCTTGGATTACATTCAGTGAGCATCCAATGTCAGTGTTTAAGAAATGATTTCGTATGGTATGGTTGATGGTAGGGAAAGATGCTATTTTTTTGCTTTAACTGGAAACCACACCAACACGTGCTAGACATGGATCCACCATCCCAACCTCCATGCTAAATGTGCCTACACAGAGTGTACTACTTGCTGCATTGGCACTGCAGATTGGCATTGGAAGCACTGTAAGTTGTTGTCTATATATAGACATAATTTCTATAGAAACTGGGCTGGGCCAACAAACCTCTCAGGTCCATTGCCTGTGTGCTCCCATATATGGACAGCAATTAGGTTCATAATGGATCATTTATGGCACACAATATATGAACAGACTGTTGGTACCAATAAAGAAAGTAGTGTTTACAATATCTAACCAGATGGAAAATAAGACTGTGAATGGGTGTGTTAACGCTAACACTGTAGTGCCTAAAGCCCAGTCACCAGAGGAAAGTGTTGGCATTGTGCCCTTGGAATTTTGTAAACCACGGATACGTTACATCTGCACGTTTCACACATATCATATCAACGTTTCCAAGGCGACATTACCTATAAACTGACTTTCAAAGTGAGGTGGATCAGATGGTTAATGGCATGTTCCTTCGACAAGACGCCTGACAAGTTGCAGACAAATGTTTGAGACCAACAAACAACAGAACCAGTTGTTGTGTCAGTGCTGTGTTTCCAGTTGCTGTTTAGGCACCAAACGTGGGTGTTTTTAGTGACCTGTCGCTGTTTTTCCTGCCGGGATAAAGGCATGAAAAGTGGTTGTTTTTCTACCCAGACATCACTGTGTTTAGAGTTGGGATTTGGCCTCTTACGCCAGGTCTTTTACGTCAAAACATGATATTTTCCTGCCCAAAACCAAGTGTTTTTTGCGCCTAAACATGACATGTTAACCACAGTCGTATCTACGACTTAATAAGGTGCTAATGTAACGAATCCATGGTTTGAAGAAACACAATGGCAATTGGGTTGATGCTAACCCTACACTAATCATGTGTTGCAGTTGCCTAACCTTAACCATACCTTAATATTATTGTTGTTTCCATGCATGGATATTATAGCAATACTTTAAGAACGGTGGCATCGACCATCACAGAACGTCACTGAATGAAATCCGAAGTTTTTTGCTGAATCATCCCGTATCAACGTAATGCCTGGCAGTCGTGTCACCATGCACCTTGCTGCTGCTCCCCACCGTCCCGCTGCCACCCTCCTCCACCCCTGCATGCAGCTTTTCCAGGACCAGTCAACATCATTCTCTGCATCGGGCCCTTTGTACGGTGTTTGCCAGAGAGTCTGTTGGAGAGCCACCAAGCTGCTGCAAAGCTGCGAGTCTTGTTCGTCCAGATGCTGCTGGCAACACCCACATGTTGTGAAGTGGTCATGACAGCCTGCTCGATTGCCAGTTTTCTGCCAGTTAAGACTTTTTGGTCTTTGGATTCCCTCTGCTGCAGCACTTCTCTGGTATAAATGACCATGTTCTCCTCAGAGACAGTGGAAGATCACGGACTACATGATTAAAGAGAGCTTTTTAGCAAATCGTGCGTCACATTTAGCGTCGACGTGATGCAAGGATCAAATCTTTAACACCAACAAGACCTGGCATTCTCTGCTTAGATGGTGTTTGCAATTACATTTTGGTCAATCTTGCCGACTGGTAAATCCCATCTCAGTTTGAGTGTTTGTAAAATGTTCCCCAAAAGCGTCTGCAGCCGTAGCTTAAAGCTGATGAAATGTTCAAGACTTTGACAAGGTATGAGGGTGTCCAGAGATTGGATGATGTGAGAATGTGACAAAGTGTTGGCTACTGATAGCAGAGTTTTCGCTACAGCTTTATAAATGTTTCTCACAGGCTACAGAAGTACAGCACTACTGTCTATATTCATCTCATGAGAAAGTGTTGAACGGAGGCCAAAGTAACTCATGAATCCTCATGCAGGATACACTTCTTAAACAGGAACAGACCTTTTTGTGGTACGGGGAATGTATTTGTCTTTCCCGCATTACCTTACACTGTGCAGTCACTGAACTGCACAGCGTCCATCTATCAATGCCACATTTTCCTGTGTTGAAAAAGAGGTGTATTTCATGAACACTCCATCCTTTTTCTGAAAAGACGATGAGGTTTGAGCAGCAGGGTGCTGTGCCTCGGAAAATATGCTGCTCCCTGTCTTCCTCTGTTTCTCTCGCGCTCTCATATTCTTTCTGTCATTCCTTTTCCTCCTCCTCTCTCTCGGTCGCCACATGTACCAGCGGCTGTATGCGTAAAAATATCTGGAGAATCCATTTGGGTTCTGTCGTCTATGGGACCCGGCAGCGTAACAGCTTGGCCAAAGGAGGCGTACTCCTTTCCCTGAACTCTTCCCCTCCAGTCTGGCCGTGTTGAACTTGGCAGCCCTCTGATTGATAATGTGTCCAGAGACAATGTTGCAACGACAGTGGGGCTTTCTGTGCTAAGAGTGCTTTTTGCCAATCCACCTTACACTGGTCACCAGTAAAGTAGCATACTTGCATTTTAAGACTACAGGTTTCCTACCCCGACAGAAATGCTAAATACTAGTTAGTGGAAATTCTTTTTTTTTTTTTTTTTCTAGGTAATGAAACAAACTGCGGTCTATGCAACAGAAAAAAACCCACAACCGTAGTCAGTTTTTCCAATTATTAGCCTGACCTAGAAATCCTCAGTTGTCTTTGTAATGCTTTAGCAGGCAGTACCGTGGGGTGATTTCACTGCAATGTTCATTCCATGAATCAGATCTGTTATGGGAGTTTTTTGGCCAAAGTGTGAGTGCTAAGTGGCTCCCAGTCCTAAGTCACTTCATATTTTATCAGTTCATGCTAAAATATTCACATTGATTCAAGAGTGAGCATGGGATATATAATCTCACTGTTGATTTCTGTGAAAAGAATGATGCGAATCGCTCTTGAATTACGACAAAATGGAATAATCCACCATTTTTTGGACAATTGTTGGTATGCAAAGTTCAGCCAGATATGAAACGTGGTAAATTTTTAGGTGTTTTGGCTCTGACTGATGGCATCTGTGGGGAAAGGAGAGGGGAAACTGCCTTTAGCAGCCATTGATGAGACTTCCCCTTCAGTGTTTGTCCCTGTCAATTTTATTCAAAGCCACTGGAGCTGCAGAGGGAGGTAGAATGTGCAAACAGCACGTCACATGCATGCACGCGCACATGCACACACTCAAACACACACATTGCCAGGCCTCAGCAGCAGGGGATTATGTGGATTACAGGATGATCAGGACACCCCCCCACCCTCCCTCCCTCCCTAGTTTTACACTGGACCCGAACACACAGCAGAAGGCACTGAGATCTGAAGAAAGACCTCCTGTGTCCTCTCCATCACTGAGAAAAAGGTGTCGTTTTCCCATTAAGACCTGAACTAAAAATCTCCCCCCGACCCTTGTGTGAATTACTGCTCGGCAGAACAAAGAGGCATCTCATGAAAAGGACAGGCAGGCGTCCTCCAGATTTAGATCTGTACATTAGCTGAAGTTGAGACCCGAGGGATTTGAGGACATTCTCTGGGACTAAACACTACTTTACCTTTGAAACTCTTCATCAGTTTAATCCAATCACATAATGTAGGACCCCTAAAAAGAAAATTGAGGATATATCTAGTTGCATTAGTGCAGAGATCAGCAGGGTTCATGGTTGATATCCTGGACCTTTCTGGCAGTCTTTCTTCTTCACTTTAGGTAGTCTCATAAATTTTCTTTCATTCCAGTTGTTATCAAAGCAAAGAATCCTGCACACTATTGATCACTTGTACTCCATTTATTGAACATTCCTGCAAAATTTGATACAGTGATGGGGGCAACTGTCTCACTCCACTGATAATAGCATATTTTATGATAGATACTTCCTGGCCACGAAAGAATCAAGGCACTCTGTTGAGCATTTGCACTCACTTAATAACCTCCGACCTTTGATTTTACCTTCATCAGGTACATGTGAGCACCAGCACAGGATTTTTTTGGCTCCTTTGCAGTCAGGAGTTTTTGATTCTACGCACCTGTCAATAAAAATTATTATCTGTATCCGTACCCATTGTACACAAGAAAAGGATTAACCTCACATAAAAATGTGAGCATCAATCTTTTCGTTTCTGTATTTTTGTTGCTCATTTTTTAGGGGATGGTGGGAGGCGTAAAACCCAAGTACAACGCCTGACTGGTCACTATGCCAGTAGAAAATGCAGCAATGTCTCAGTTAAAGAAAAAAAGCACTCTTTGTGCCACTATCCCCATTGGAAACACAGCGACAGGTTGCTACAAAACACCCACGGTTGGTGCCTAAAAAAACGCTGGAAAAGCAGCGACAGGTTGCCTGCCAAGCTGCAGACCACTGTTCAAGACCAAGAAACAACAAAGCCAGTTGTGATTTAGTGAGTCATCTCTGTGTTTTCAGATGCTTTTTAGGCACCAAATGTGGGTGTTTTGTAGCGACCTGTCACTGCTTTTCAAGCGAGGATAGAAGCAAGAAAATGCAGTGTTTTTTAACCGAGACATTGCTACGTTTCCTGTCAGGATAGCGGCCAGTCTGCATGCCACCATTTGAGACCAACAAACAACAAAACTGATTCTGATATAGCAAGTCATCGCTGTGTTTACAGCAGCTTTTTAGGCACCAAATGTAGGCGTTGTGTAGAAACCTGTAGCTGTTTTTCCAGCTAAGATATCGCTGTGTTTCCTGCTGGGATAGTGACCAAGCTGAAGACCACTGTGTGAGACCAGCAAGCAACAAATCCAGTTGCAATTTGGTGAGTCATTGCTGTGTTTCCAGCAGCTTTTAGGCATCCAGTGTAGGTGTTTCGTAGCGACCTGTTGCGTTTTTCCAAATGCACTGACAGTTACACCCGTAGTTGTTTTCTATGGAGACACTGCTGCTTTTCCAGCCGGGATCGTGTCCCAAAACTGGGTATTTTACACCAAAATGTGATCTTTTCCAAACCATGACCAAGTGGGTTTTTGTGCCGAAACCTAACCAAAGGTTAACCAGTGTTGTTCAACATGTCTGCTACATAATAATGTGCAAATGTTTGCAGAAACGTGCAATACCAACATTTTTCCTGGTGACTGAGTTGATTTATTAGATCACTACCAAAGTTAAAGAATCCCATACATCTGTTTCCATCTCTTGCTTTGGGATTTTTTTTCTTTTTCATATGATTCAAAAAAATCTTAATTATTTCTCATAATAAATCTTTATCGATAATACCATGAAAAACACTTATAGTGGCAGTGCCTTTGGATAAGACTCCAGTGTCACGGCGCACTAATGTGAGGAACACTTCACTCATGCCATAAACTCTTTGTGGTACCAGTGATAAAGAGGTAGTTTCCAGTACTTTAGCAGCTCTTATAGTCCCTGCCCAGCCGTAAACTGCTTGACACTTTGCAGGAAGAGCAGCGCACAGGCTCCAAGAATCCACTGGTTTTTATTGACCATGACCAAGCTGTAAAACTCAGATGCTTTCTGTGCCACTCTGGAATGGGGGAATCCAGCCATCTCTCTCCAGTGCCGCTCCTTGGAGGAATGAACACTATGTGTGCTGAGGCTGTCAAACACCAAACCAAAAGATGTTAGATGGAGCAATACAGTGGCATCAGATGAAACACTTAGTCAACACTAAATTTGACAGGTTGAAGACAGTTGGTGCTACTGCATAGTTTTCTGTTAGGAGGATGCTGGCACTCCACTCCAAAGGAACACTCCTTATTGTACCAAGTAACTCAAGGTGGTTCTGAAAAGTTCATAACCTGCTGATTCGTGGAGGACAGCAGCTGTACTCAGCACGAATTTACGGCAGATACAATTTCTTCGTAAGGCAACTGGGAGTCACGGAAAACAGTGAATGTGCCAGAACATAACAAAACATCCACAGAAACTCCTCAAACCACCTCTGTAGAGGCTGTGTTCAAACGTGCAGCATGTTGATTCATTTCCATGAGACCTCTGTGAGAGAAGAAAAAAGGAACATTGTCCAGCAAAAACGACAATCAACAGGCGTTTTCGGAACCAAAGGAACTTTTTCATAGTTCTAAGAACCTCCTTTCGGTTGTGCTCGCACTGCAAGAACTGGGAATGCTCATAGTTCTTAGAACACTGTTCTGAGGGACTGTTCTTTTAGCTCTTATTTCAGAGTAGGTATGCTCCCAGAACAAGAGGAGCCATGAGTCATGAAAGTGTACAATGCAGCACTGGCAACTACCATTTATAAAAACCCATTGGCCGTGTAAACAAGAGACAACACAGAACACAAACGGCTCGTATCAAAGAAAAAATGAAGAAAACACGGTCAAATGGATCAACAGTCAAAGTTGCACTGTGGAAATATAACACAATTATGACCTCTCAAAGTGATAGTGACGATGCTATATCGACTGCTGGCCAGCTCACAGTGCATCGCTTCAGTGGTGCAAATGCAAACATAAGCCCTTGAAGGTATGTCATTCTCTCTCAGGGAGTTCTCAGAACTGATTGGTTCAAAAACGCCTAACGTGACATTATCTAGCAAGGTGTCAGATTTGTCAGTCAAACACATGTATGTGCATGTCAACAGCAAATTAATATGTAACATGAATGGGGTTATTCTACCTCGCAATCATTGATCGTAACAATGACTGTCTCCGTGATAACTCTCCAAAGATGTGAAATCCTTTCTCATAGTGTCAAAAAGCACTGTGCAGTGTTTTGGCGTCAGATAAGCCTTCAAACTCATTGATGTTTGGCATTGGTGGAATATATTTCATTGTTTCACTGGTCCATGAAGCAACACATCCCTACAATGAGGGCACTTTAGTACTTTACCTATTTGGCACTGCGCCTCTGTAACAGTGGCCCACCTGGTGTTAACATGCGTCTTGGGTGATGCGATCACAAGTGAACAGTGCTAAATACAACTGTAAAAGACCTCCAGGACACATTAGGGCCGTTTCCACTGAAGAAGTTCCTGGTACTATTTGGGGGGCAGGAACTTCTACAGGAACGTCCTCTCGCTCGGCCCTCTCAACCGCCGTGTCTCCACTGAGAGAGTGGAGTAGGAGGAAGGTTTCTGTAAAGTTAATGGGCTCTGGATGTGACGTAATCGTTGCGCGAGCATTTTGACCGGGGCGACATAGGGGCGTAGGGATGTAGTTAGCTGTTAGCCATTAGCAGTGTCTGTATTAACTCAATAAATCAATAAACAGTCTGTGAAAACAATATATTTCCAGCGGATGTCTTAGTTACAACATGATTGAGCTAACTGGAGTAGTTTCATGTCGTATCTGACAACAGGAGGCTTTTAACAGATGACGTCCTGATGTTAGCTTTGCTGCTGCAGTTAGCTGTCCCTGTCAGCTGCAGCCTGATGCTTTCTAGACATCGTGATTTCCCAAAACTGAATAAATACCACACATAGCAACACAAAACTGCTTTGCTAGCTCAATCATGTTGTAACTAAGATATCTGCTGGAAATTTTTTTTTTTTCACAGACCGTATATTGAGTTACTGAGTTACTACAGACACCGCTAACGGCTAACAGCTAACAGTTAGCCAAGCTAATCTACGATAACCATAGTAATTACAAAACGTCACATCCCGCCTTGAGTATATCCAATCAGCACCAAGTAATCCCCAAGCCCCAGCCAGGAGTTTCTTGGGGCCGTTCTGAGTACCTACTCCGAGGCAGGGACTTGTTTGGCCCCTGTAAAAGTTCCGGAACTCTGTCCTTCGGGGGTGGTTCCTGCGGTGGAGACACGCACCAACGGCCCCGGCCCCGGCCCCGTAAAATTACCCCGAAGTTCCTGCGGTGAAAACGGGCCTATTGTGACCCAATCACTGAGACCACTTACTGAAGTGGTCTGGAACGTATTTGACTGCTTGTCTTTTGTAGTGTTGCGTGGCCCTGTGGAAGAATTAAGTGTTGCATTCTGCTGACAGTGATATCTCGAGCTGTACGGACACAACCGTGGACATAACCGTATGCAGGGCCATTTGACCTTGTAGTGACGTAGGCAGTAACAAAACCCGAACACAATTGGTCAGCTGGACACACGTAATGGACACAGATGTAAAAGGCGATGTATCTCAGCTGTCCACTTGTTTGGATCGCCAAAATACATGTTATTACCAGGTGTAAATAGGGTCATTTCTGGACTCTTTATGACAGTTCTCAAGCCTGAAGTTACACCACGTTAGACTACTTCTGGTGGAGAGATCCCGCAACAGGGTCGAAACAAACAACTTCATTATGTTGCCTTTGATTTTTTTTTTTTTTTACACTGAACCAAATAACCCCAACATAATGCAGTGCCAGTGATTTTAGATGCATACTGACATTCTGGAAGCTAAAGAAGCGTGAAAGGCGTGGCATGTAACACAACAGCATTGGCCTCTTGCATAACAATAACAATGGCATGACATGGCAATAGTCATCATTAACCTTCCTTACATCGTGGTTGATCTTGTCCTCTCTTCAGATGGTAAGGAGCTCTCGGACTTCATCGTGCCCCCAATTTATGGACATTTTTAGTTGCTTTTCTTTTTCTTTGAGTTAGCTGCTAACTGCTTCTAGCTGCTTTTGAAATGTTCCAGCAGTGGAACACACACAAAACATGTCGTCAAAACATCACACCAGCTGACAGCTGTCCCTTTTACATGGATGTAAATTCAGTTCTATCATTACCTCCGCTGTTGGATTGAAGGCGAGGCAACTCTGTCCCCCCATTCCATGATCATACAGAATGTTGAGGCAGAATAACGGCACAAAGTTCCTGTCTTGAAAGGAAGTGTAGAAGGGGGAAGGGAGAAGTGGATTATACTGCAGGAGAGCTTTGAGAAGTTTCTATGGATAGTTTGACACATTGACGTCCTCTGAACAGAACCGAGTTACAGTATGAATCTTTTTGATCTACATTTAATCCCATATGTTGTGGGAATTCAATACTCAAAAGATACAGTAAATTTGTGGTGTATGTCTTCAAATGACCTTATAATAGTTTGGCCCCTGCAGCCACTGATTCCTTACACATTACTGTAAATATGCAGAAAGTGTATATTTAGCATTTCCCCCCCTCAAACCTGATAAATCATCTCTGTGAGAGGACAAAAATCCACCAGACATTACTGCACTCTGCCTCGTCATGATGGCTGAAACGCTGACACGCGTTTTCTAATCTGACCTGAAACCCTCCTTCATCAACGTGCGTGATCCGTGCATCCTCCACCCAGAGTCCTTCGCAAACAGCAGCGGGCCGTGAGGCGGGGAGCACTGGCAGAAAAGGCTGTTTACCCTTATTTGTTTAACAACAGTCACAGAAAACAACTCTTTGTTTATGAGGGATTACAGCAGCTATCCATGGAGTTGGAGCATTTAAAACCTCCCAAAGCTTTTAGACCTGATTATTATATGCGTGTTTTTCCCCAAACCTGCCCGAGCTGATTATCCTACATGTTACAACCGGTGCCAGCTGATTTTTCTCTCCCTTCCAGCTGTTTGTGCAGCAGGGTTGCAAGCTATTTTCAGAATAATAGCGGATGTTAATTTGTAAGGCTTTATTGGGAGGGACTGAAAAACAGGCCAGGCAACGAGGCACGGCCCCTCTTTTGGCTTTCTGCAGCCATTATATAATCGCTAGCCAGGGCTCAACGTCATATTTCTCCCTCTCTACATTTCTTGACATCAGGTGTTAATATAGCAGCCAAGGCTGATCCCAGTGATGCACACCGCGGGGAGGAAATATCAGGTTTTGTTTGTTCAGATGACTGAAAGGGCTGAAAAGAAAGAATTACAAAAGGTGTAACTGTCAGTGCATTTGGAATTAATAAAAATGCAAATGTCAAAAGCTAAATTAAGACTTTTGTCATCTGCATATTTCATTTAACACATCCCTTTTGGCAGTTTGAGATCTGGGTGACTCTGGTTCCTCTGTTCCCTAAATAATGCAGGTGCACAGTGTATTTTTAGCATCATTCTACCTGATGTGCAACATGAAAGCCTCCCTATTGTCTCCCCCCTTTTCCCTCCCTCTCATTCACACCTCCATTATCTCCCACTCTGCTTTGTGTCGGGGGGTCTAAGGAGAAAGATGCTTCTGTTTCTGAATGAAAGCCGCTCTCTGTCCAGAACAACATTGTCAGGACAAGGCAGACAGAGAGCAGAAGTTAATGCACTTTGTCAGCACTGGCAAGCTTCTGAGCCAAGAGCTATTAACTCTGAGAGGGAAAGGCATTTCCTCCTTGTAAATGCCATATTAAATTATTATTATTTTATTTGGTAACAGGGAAAAGCCCATCAGGGCTATATTGCTCAAGGTGAGCAGGGAATTGTTAATGGAGAGTCTGCGTTTTTCTAAAGGCCACCAAAAGAGGGTGGGTTTGGGGGGTAAGGGAGTTGAAAAAGGAAGTGAGTATTGGCGTCATGGTAAGTTGATGTGGTCACTGAGTCAACGAGCTGAGTATCACACCTTTAAATATTGTTTTACCCATTTTTTGTCAGTGATAATATGGACTACAACACAATTTCCGCCTCATCTCTAATGGTCTTGTACTTACTGTCGTTTCTTGGGTGCCCCCATCTCCAGCATCCATGTTCTCCAGGGTGCTCAGGCTTCTGCCAAATGAAAATGTGAATGAACAGTGGGGGTACAGTCAACGGGGGTGCGGCCTCAAAGCCTGCCCGGCTGTTTCTGCAGGTTGATCAGGCCCAGAGGGTCTGTGGTTTGGCCTCGCTGGACGGGCCTCTGTGTAAAGGATACCTGGGCCAAAATGGCTGAGCGTGATATTCTCAACGTTTGGGTGACTGCGGCCCCTTTTTACAGGGAAGCAGCTGCCAAAAAGGGTCCATAGTGTGCAATGTGATACACTGTAAATTATACACGGAAGAAATCCATGTCATTAAGGCAGTTCATATATCAGAAAAACCAGACCCATGACCTGGCCTTTATCACTGCTTTCTTACAAGCATAGTGTCTGGCAACCAGCCACAATTAGTTTGATTGAATGTGATAACAGATATAAAGCAATGTGAAAAATATCTCTTGTTGTATTGACTGTTTGCTAAACCCCCCCTTAATTACTGTTGCTACACCTGTCAAGCTTTTTTGTTGCACTTCACAGGTGCAGTTTGCAACAATGAAGGACAGCTTAAAATTAATTTTTTTTAAACAGCCCGTTTTACACAGAGATCCCACGACAGGGCCGCAACGAAGAGCTTTCATTACACCGGTTTTGCTTTTTTACACAAAACCAAACAATGCCGGCATCATACCGCCCCAGTGTGTAAGTCATCGAAGTTGTCAAAATCCAATGCTTGGGCAGTGACTTGCGGCGCTGGAAACCAACAAAAAAAGGCATCCTTTAACGTTGGCATGATATGCGGCCAGTTGCCGTTATAGTTTAACGGTGCCCAGCAGCATCAGGCGGAAACGCAGCAAGGACGAAAGTTAGGGTGGTGGAAGTCCGAGTGGGGCGGGAGACTTTCACCCCTAAGAGCCGCCATTTCTAGCAGGCTGTCATCGATTTTTGTTTCCGTTTTTATCAGCTGTAGCTAAACGTTTGGGGAGTTCATTGAAATGTTGTCTCAGGCTGACTTTTTGTGTTTACATATATCACGCCAAAAGACTGACGCTAGAGCTGCATGTTCCAGGAAAATTCAGCATCCTTACCAGTTTATGCGACATGGAAATTAAGAAACAGTTATTCTTAGGAACCATGTAACATCAGACTACTGTATGTTTGTGGCTAGATGGTAACCCTAGATTTGCGAAACTCTCGTGAGCTGCTTCAACATATACTTGTCTAGGTGTTGTATGGTGTGAAAATGCTTTGGCTAAGGTCTTGTTAGGTATAGGCACAAGAAGCACTCGGTTATGGTTAGGAGAAGATAATGGTTTCGGTTAGTAGGTTCTAGGACTGTTAGATTTCTAGTTTCTTTGATGTACTCTCAAACTATAGGTAAGGTTTCACTTTCAGCGTTACAAGAAAGAAAGCTGTAATGTTTTTGGCAGATCACTAGTTTTACTGGGGTTGCTGGATTGTAATTTCCTAGCTCCAGTAGGGCAGCGTCATCCCTATATTCCCAAGGGCCTAGCCTAGCATTGTGTCCAGTTTTGAGCATATGTTTCTTGATATAAACCAACATTGTAAGAGATTTTAAAGAGCTGTATTTTTGTTGTTCATATTGCAGAAAAAGGAAGGGAGAAAGACATTGCAATTGCAGTCTGAATAGTAGAAATCTGTTCAACCACTGTGGAGATATCAATGTCTAAATTCAAGAAAGTCTAAACTCTTACTTGCAAATTGATGAGGTAATATTAACCTACACTTTGATATAGTAGAGCCTTTGACCTGCACATAGATTTCGAGTCATGAACAAGACTTTTTTAATGTAACCCCTGAAAATAATGTAGTATATAATGCAGCTGGCCTTGGTGATAATGCTGGCACTGTCTCAAATCAGGTACATTTATTAGTACACTACACTGCGTATACTATGTACTTACTTGTGGAGGGCACAAATTTTGACAGGGCAGTGGAAATGATGGTCACAACATTTGAAAACTTTTCTTCTTCTGCTCGCGAATTGCAACCAGGTGGAACATTATCACCAACATTTGATGAATGATAGTCACCAAAATATAAGCTTGCCATGCTTGTTTGCTCACTTGTCTTCTTCTGTTTTTATTTATTTATTTATTTACTTCATCAAAATAAATGTGCTTTCAAGGCCGGTCATAAATGTCTGTGGCTGACAGCGGCTAATCTACCGTGTTAATGTTAGCTCTCGCATTTTGCTAATACACACAACTTGTCTACAAATCTAATACTAATATCTTCTACAGTGAAGTGGACAATTTAACATGCATAAACACCAAGTGCAGCTATGCCCCTCAGCCATATAATTTGTGCCGCAACACATACAACGTCAATGCCTGATGAGAAAATGTGCCTTTGTCAGCTAGCTTGCAAGCTAACCTTGGCATCCATGTTATCGAGCACGGTCTCTTCGAAACCCGGCACTTGGGCAGTGACTTGCTGCGTCAGACACTGATGAAAAAGGTGTCCTGTAATGTTGGCATGATACACGGCCAGTTGCCATAACAGTTTAACGGTGCCCCTCAGCATTGGAGGAAACGCAGCAGGACAAGAACGAAAGTTAAGGCGGCAAGAGTCTAAGTGGGGCGTAAGATTCTAAAGCCAAACCCCGTTTTTTTTTTTCCCAAAACCTAACCACGTGTTTTTGTTGCCTAAACCTATAACGTCAACAACCAGCGCACCCAGGGTACTTTGCACGTTGTGTGTGGATGTGGAAAGCCCATGACCAAAACGTCGCTATGTGACAAGGTCGGAGTGAGAATGTGTTGTGTTACAGTATGCTAATTAGCTATACATGCTAATGTTTGCAGCTAACAAGGTAGCAGATAAATTTAATTCCTTACACTTTTGCTCTTATATTTTTGGTTTTGAAGAGGGTGAAAAATACTTAGAAGAAGACTATAGAATTAAAGATGCTATTTGTTTGAGCAATAAATAACAGCACTGAAGGAATTCACAACCTAGATATTCAGCCTAACTATGTTGCCGTTGAAACTGACTCCAACTCTTCCTGCTGCTTCTCTCAAACAGGTAAACCAACAGGCTATGGCCCCAATGCACGGCGGTCACGTGGCATTGTGGACGAATGCTGCTTCCAAAGCTGTGAGCTGCGGCGCCTGGAGATGTACTGTGCACCTGCCAAGACTAGCAAGGCTGCTCGCTCTGTGCGTGCACAGCGCCACACAGACATGCCGAGAGCACCCAAGGTTAGTACCGCAGGGCACAAAGTGGACAAAGGCACAGAGCGTAGGACAGCACAGCAGCCAGACAAGACAAAAAACAAGAAGGTGAGCACAGCACCAAACAGATACACTCTAAAAAAAGATTTACTCATCAGGAAATGTGTAAGAAAAAAGAAAAGGTTTGATGTTTTGGTCGCATCTGTCAGAGCATGAACACGTCATGTCTAGAGAATGTTAAAGAAAGTGTTTGACATTTGTTTTCTTCGAGATGAGAAGATTGATACCACGTTCTGTTTATTACGGCAAGAAAATGGTTAGCTTAGCTTAGCATAAATAACCCACTAACATTGCGCACTATACATAATCAGTATGTAGGCCCAGTAAATACTGCTCAGTATGTTATTACCAGCAGGCTGTTCACAAAAAAGTATAGACTGAATCACAGCGTTTGTTTCAAGTAACTTTCTGGTAGAAAACCCCCACGTTACGCACTTAAAACGAAATGGCAAGTAAGTGGTAGTAAATGTTGCCTCAATTGGTTAGTTTTATAGCCACCCAAAAAAAGGCCCATCAAAAAACATCATTGTCATTTTAGGTGTCTTTAAACATTACAGCTACACTTTCACATATCGCCACATTAGAGGTCAATTGCCAGTTGCCAACCGGGGAGTGAATGTCGTTCAGTCTATTTAACTTACAGTTGATATGGGCAACTAACTTGTTTGCTCGTTTCTGTAACGGCAACAACAAGTTAATGATATAACCTAATTTCAAACAAACATTTCCTGTCATATTTTAATTATGTTTGATAAGTAAGTTAGCCACACTGTATATTGCCTACTTCGTACCAAACAGGGCTTCCATTTTGGGTCATGATTAACCTGTTGCTATTTATTTTGCCAGTGCCAGCTAAAGGTTGCTTAATAACTTCATCCCCTACACAGCCTACTGTAGTCTGTAGCTGTTAGCATAACCCATGTTACACAAACTCAGTAAAAAAGTCTTTTTTCGCCTGCAACTCACACAACCCTACGCCATGTGTGTTTCGTAAACTTAATTGTAAGATAGTGGCTTATCAATGTAGTCAAGGAATACTATATAAAAATGCCAAAATACACTGGACTGGGGTTTCAGCCATATCGTAACATTACTCACCATCATTCGTTATCCAGTGGTTAATTATTTAAACCATCTGCCTCACAGTCTGCCAGTGCATAGTCTGAAGAGATGCAATGCATTTTGGGGCGGTTGAGTTTGTCCAGTAAGCTCATGTCGCTTGTTTTTCGTCTCTCTTGTTTACCATGCCAGTAAATCCGAATGATTTAGTCTTCTGTGGTGCTCATGGTTTCAGTAAACTTAAGTGAACAACTGAATTGTGGAGAATCTAACTGAACTAGCGGTGTGTAGCATCTCCATACTGACAAAAGTTTAAACCTTTATACTTGTATGTGCCATCAAAGCAGCTAGCTAACGTTAGCTTAAGTGGCCAACAACCTGGTTTTATACAGCCAAAGAACTTCTATAAGAATGAACTGTGTGGCAACCAGACTAGAGGTCTCATTTAAAAACAGTGCGTAGGATCCATACTAGAAATGTACATACAGACAAAAGCCAAAAATGGCGTGCACAAAAAATTTCTATGACAATTTCTACAATCAGCTTCCACCTCACCATCTGTGTCGCCAATTTCCCATCTCCAAAATGTTCGTAAGCATGGGTCAAAGTTTCTCCCATCAAGTCTGCTTTTATAGATCACAGCTTTTGTGTGGGAAATGGCGTACGCCTCTTTCAGGCCTCATTTTGTGCATACGCAATGCCTCTAATTGAAACCGGCCTTTATTTGTCAAAATGTGTAGCCACACTGGGCCAGTAAAAGCGACTGGGCGTTTAACTGGGACTAGGCTTTTAATTGAAGTTTGACGGTACTTTGCAGTTGAAACACACTACATACACAATGTTACGTCACACTTAGTATTAACACTGGTATATGCGATCAACACCTTAGCCTAGCTCTGCCCACAGGTGTCCAGCCAAGAAATAGTTTCACTCAAAACACTCAAGCCAAAACATGGTAGTTCATGAGCTTATGACCTGAGCCAGGCTAGCTAAGCTCACACTTTAATGAAAAGTAAAAATGTTGCCCATTTTTTGATAGACTTGCTGTCCTCCTTTTTCCAGTCTTCATGCTAAGCTAAGCTAGCTATCTAGGTAACAGCTGTAGTTACATATTCAGCATACTGACATGAAAGTGGTCTCAAACTTCTTATCTCATAAAGTGGTAGCATACCTTAACTTTAAGGGGTCACTAGGTTTGCTAGTAGCTGTTGTATAGCAAGTCGAATGAATCCATCCAATTTAAGTGGCTTCATTTTCCTCCCACAGAGACCTTTACCTGGACATAGTCATTCATCCTTCAAGGTATGCATGCCAGTGAATACTTTTTATATACACCTGTATTATTATTCATTCAGACCTGTAAATCATTAAAACCTCCACCGTGACATTCTCAGGAGTCTCAAAAGCAGAGCAACCTTTATTTTGAAATGAGAGAGATTCATTTAAAGAATCTTAGTTCTGAAATCTTAATCTCTTGGCCAAAGAAAGAAAGCATGAGGTCTAAATGCAGACTCTGTTTCACCCTCGCCAACCTGCGGGAGAGCGTGATCCTTTTAAGATTCGACCATGTGCTTTTTACCCTTCTCTCAAAAAAGAAAACCATTAGCAAGAGAAGGAACTAAGTGTTTTTTGTGGTAGACCCAGTGGCACTCCCGCTCCCCAGGCAGAATCTCCACTCTGCTACTGTACATTGTGTGCTGAAATTCTGGCGTCTCACCATAAACAGACTGACACATGCAAGGTCCAGAGATGAAGTCAGCATATCACGTTTAGTGTATCTGCGTGTGCAGTGGCTTCCACATCACTCGTCTGTTTATTAATTTGTGGATTGTGGTGCAGCTGTAAATGGTGGATTCATCCAGCAGTACCATTTAATCAAATGTAATCCTCCTCTCGTTTTTTAGTGATTTAAGACACCAGTCCTTTTACAGCACTTAGGAGAACCTACTGTTAATGTTGGATTGAACCAGTTAGCAAGCTAGGCTAGCTAGCTTTCACCTAGCTTGCTAACTTTAGCAATGCCTCCTTCTATTCATTACTGTTTGTTCATGTTATTCAACACCTAACTACCCTCTGACTAGAGTATAGCATTGTACGTTCCATTACATGATATCTGACAAACACTTGTCCGAAGTGACTTGCATAAGCGCAATGCGTAGCTACCATCAGCAACCAGTAAGGCATCTGCTGCTTCACAACATTCCTTATTTGTGAATCAGCAGTTTAGCTTGCTCATGTGGATGTTTATTCCCATTAAAAAACACAGCTCAAGCTTGCTCATTTTATCCTGTATCAGCTGTGTCCCTGATAAATGTCTAAAATGCGTTTCTCTTTTGTTGCAGGAAGTGCATCAGAAAAACTCAAGTCGAGGCAACACGGGGGGCAGAAATTACAGAATGTAGGGAAGGTGCGAATGGACAAATGCCCAGCGACTTGGGAAGAGAGAAGGGAGTGGCCTTACCTGGTACCCCTGTGGAATGGTTCACTGTAAAACAAAACAAAGAGGATGCTGACAAAGGTCCGAAAAGCTCTTCAAAATGATTGAAACCTGAGAGCTAAGTGGTGTTTAAGGGTTTGATGAGGGATCTTGTGATTATTTTATACACTGCACCATTCCATATCGGGAGGAATTCTTTGTTAATGCAATGTAACAGACTAGTTTAGCTGCTGAGACACAAACAAGAGCTTATTATACCTCCATGTGTGAGCTGCAGCATCCCCTCCCCCCGGCTCCAGGAAAGGTGGGAACGGATCTGGGCTTCAGCCAATCAGAGAGCGGCAGGCTGTGTTTGAGAATGAGTGGTCCGTCCTGTCTCCTGAACTTTGCGGAGGTAAATCCTTTCAGTCTGAGAGAGTGGATTCATTCACTCCTCAGGTAAGACAGGATACTTTGTCACCTGTCACATTTAATAGTTACTACCCCAGTTATAAACAATCTGATTGTCTTACCTTCAGACTTTGTTTTATGCACCATGCATTGCTAAAGATATTCTAAGAAGAAAAAGCAAAGTTTGCTTTAAAGGTTCAGTGTGTAAGATTTAGGGGGATTTAGTGGCAGCTCGTGGTGAGGATTGCAGATTGCAACCAGCTGAAACTTCTCCCGGTTAGATTTTCTTTAGTGTTCATTGTTAGGAGGTTTTTACCGGGAGCCGAATTATCCGCAGAGGTCTCCTCCTCTCTAAAACAAATGGACCAGGTGATTGAATCCACTAAAAACACTGCATAAAACAGTTTCACTTTACAAAACGTTGTTTCTCTGATGCTGTTTGGCATGACGGAGACATGCCGCTAGCATAGCACCTGCTAATGTGTGCTCACCTTTCTTCTCTGATAACTTAAGATCAAGACGTTCAGGAGGTTTTTATTGGGAGCTGAATTATCCGCAGAGGTTTCTTCCTCTCCAAAATGAACGGACCCGCTGATTTAAACCGGTAAAACACTGAAAAAAGCAGTTTCCCATTTAAAAAAATCTGTTCTTCCAATGCTGCTTGTCATAGAGGGGCTGCTAACTATGGTGGCAAAAACATGAATGGCCCAATCAAGGGCCAGTGTTTTGTTTGTCTGTTCTGGGCCACTGTAAAAACATGGTGGTGCAATATAGCAAGCTCTGTGGATGAGGACCTGCTCGTGGTGTAGATAGCAACAGCTCATTCTAAGGTAATGAAAACACAGCAGTTCTTATTTTCAGGTGATTATAGACGAAAAAAAACATACTTACTATATTATACTCCATTTCTGCCGATGTATCCCCATAAATCCTACACACTGGACCTTTTGACAGACAAAGACCAGGTGATTCATTATCAGACTTTAAACATTGTTGTAGTTATTTTACCTTGAGCCCAAGTCAAATCCCTACTTCTCATTGACTCCAGAAGGCAGCGTTCCTCTGTCTCAGTGGAGTCCCTTGAAGGTTTGAGTCCAATCCAAATCCCTCCTAAGCCTCAGGAAGTGTTGAGAACCTGAGGACCGAGTCTACGATCCAAACACTTCTACAACAACAGATCAAGCACCATTAGAGGGGATTTTCAGGAAGGTGGGAAGTACAAAAACAAGATTGTGCCTGTTTAAGAAAAAACAGAGAAAACTAATTAACCAGAAGCTAAATTGAATTAAGGATTTTTTGGCCAGTCGGTGCATGGTGCTTGTTTTGTTGTCAGAAATGGGTCATTCAGTGGATTCAAAGTGCATTTGGCATAAGTGAATGGAAAAGGGCAAATAGCGACAATCAGGCAAAATGTCGTGGCCAAATCTGATTTTTGTCAACAATCCAGTCAACGGTGATCAACATTTGATTCTGAGTGGAGGCCTGTGTTCAAGGTTAAGCACCAGTCATGAAAGTTTAGTCACAGCAAGTCAACAAGCGCTCTTTAGAGTAAATTATTTTTCCTGTTCTCTTAAAGAACTATTATGTTCCCAGATCTGTCAACACCTACGTCTGAAGCAAAATAAGGAGAGGCTCTGACTATAGCCACGTAGATGGGAAGTTTAACGGTTACTCGATCTTGGCCATTCTGATAGTTTGGGGAGGCCGAGACCTTTGCTACTTCAGCTGTCGCTTGGACTGCATTGCCTGCCATCATGGCGAGAGCACATCAACGAAACCCACAGCATCTGTTGCAAAGTCCACCGAAGAAACACGCAGATTAAACGATTTGGTAAATATTGCGAACCAAAAATGACAAGTCATCCTGGAGATGTGAGATACGGCACACATATAACAGTACACAAACACACATGCAAAGCACCCACAGTGTAAATGAGAGTTGTGTAACTGTGCGCAAGGGTCAAACACACACAGACACACAGACACACAGACGTTTCATAAAAAGCCAGTTCTGAGAAGTCCTTGCATGAGGGCCGACAGTCATGGCTGTTTGTTCAAGCCTCCATGCGGATCTACAGTCGTTTTATCGCACAAACCGCCCAAGACATCTCATCTCTGGCTCTGCCTCCTCTGCCTGTGTATAATCAAACAGTACTCCCATTTATGTTAACCTATGCATTACTATCATTCATTGTACATGATGGTTTCATATAACAAAACTGTATTAAGAATCCTATCCACTGTATAATGGTGCTATTTTGTAGTTTGTTACTTGCAAGAGATGGCTAAGACAGACAGATGGCAGGGCTTACATCGGAGGTCTTCCCTTTTGCACAGCCTTGTGGCCACCATTTTAATAGTGTTTTTATTTGTAAGCTGTTTCAATAAGGTAGTAGTGTAAGCGAGTAAATGTATCTGTGTGAAATCTGTGAATGCATGGAGATTAAAAAAAAAGAAGAAAATACCATGTTGTGGTCCCAAGAAGGCAAAATGCTATTTTTTCTACTGTTTTTGAATTATTTTCTCAATATAGATCCCTTATGCCAAATAACTTGACAAAAGTACTGTGAACTGTGATTCTTCCAATTGTATTGACATTCTTAAAAGTCATGGTGTGCTTTTGTCTGCCCTGAGATGTGTGTGTACATGCACCTCACTGGAAGCCAAGGTATTGATTATTGGAAAAAAAAACATATATATATATATATATATATATATATACACACACAAGACTACGTAGCTTTTGCTGAACAGCAGCCACTGTGGCTACAAGTGGTAATTACAGGATAATGGCATATTAAATTTGCCTTCATTCCCCAAGATTCTCAAGAGTCAGACACCATTATGTTTATCTGTGACACGTTAAAATGTAGTGTAACAAGACTAGTAGAGAAAAACAAGTAGAGAAAAGTTTTAAGGTCAGTGAATTTAATCATTAATATCGCACAGCGTCTAGCTTGAAGGAACCGTTCATATTTTTGGGAAATTCACTTTCTTGCCGAGAGTTAGATCAGAAAATGCACTGCATAAAATAAAAAATGTGGCCACTGTGATGACACCCATTGGTTTGTGGACTCACGTTTTGAAGCCTCGAGTTTGGCATTTTGACTGTCGCCATCTTGGATTTTTGGAGCTAGTTGTGACCGTGTTTGGACGAAAAGGTGAAGATAACCCGACTGCTTGCTGCTAGCTTGGTTAGCGCGATGCATTTACAGCTATGGTTATGTGTAATAATGCTAATGCTAACCTTTACTAGTGAAAAAAGGCTTAAAACCATTAAAACAAAATGTACTTAACGGAAAGCTGGATATCCCCGTACAGTTGTCATGATCAGGGAAATTAGCTGTAGCTAATTAGCTTAAGACCAAAACTGTTTCTTTACCAGGTTGTAAACATGTTTATTTCTGCTGTAAAGTCGGGCATTTTGACATGGGTGTCTGTGGGTATTGACTTGCTTTTGGAGCCAGCCTCAAGTGGCCATTTAAGGAACTGCAGTTTCTGGCACCTCGGTGCTGGCTTCATTTTTCAGCTGTGAAGGTTGCCACTTGGTAAAATACAAGGCTTTAGCCAGCAGCTGGTTAGCTTAGCTTAGCACAAAAAGCTGAAATAGGAGGAATCAACTCCTGGCCCTGAGAAACGCTCAGCCATTTTTTCCAAATTTTCCCAGTGGCCACTCTCTGTATTGCAGCACAAAAATCCCCCTGCAGCCCCAGAAGTTTTTTCCCCGTAGACCACCATTATAAAAAAGATGTCTGTAAAACTGTTAACAGGACACCCTGAACTGCAAACAAGGTCAGTTACGTAACTTTCCTTGAGCCTTGAAAAGCGATGGTGGTCGACAAGCTAGCTAAGCAAGTAGTTTCCCCCTGTTTCAAGTCTTTATGCTAAGATAGGCTAACTAGCTTCTGGCTGTAGCTTGATATGAGCGCATTATCAATATTCTCATCTAACTCTGGGCAAGAATGCAAACAAGGGTATTTCCCTAAATGTCGAACTTCTGCTTTAAGTTTGCTAACATTAGCTAACATTAGCCTGCATAAGCTACTGGTCATACTAGACCAAACAAGGCTGTAGTTACAAAACCCATAAGTGTATTAAATTGAGCAAGGGTGCATTTTGTTGCTTATGAATTCAACTTTTCATATGTAAGAGAGAGAATGTGTTATTTCTTCAGAATGTTGCATAGTCTCACTTTAAGAATAGGCCAGGAGTTTAATTTATTTTGACCAAAACATTTGGGTGCCATGCCATCGTTCCAACAGCCAGAAATTAAGAACCCCCTGTAGTCCAAAAAATGTCCCATTGGACCGTAAGTCCATTTCTTTGACAACCCGTTATCCAAAAATCAAATCCCCATTGATCTGAAATCTTGTTTCTTCCAAAAGACATATTCCGTGCAGTTAGTTTTAGTTCCCAAGCAGCGTTCGAGCAGCTTATCCAGGGTGTTTTTACCAATCCTGCCGTTTGAGCCACTGACCCCAGGTAATTTATCAACCCTTCATGGTGTTTCCAAATGGCATTTTAGACACGATCCTGGGTGTTTCTACCGACCCCCTGTGTTTCCAATTGCCATTTGAACCGCCAATTCCAGGTGTTTTTACCAACCTTTGCTCTGTTTCCCAGTGGCATTTAAGCCACCAAACCCAAACGTTTTTCACTGACCCATCCCTCCTTTTCCAGCAACAAATGTGCCACCAAACCTAGACCATAACCTAGTGGTTTTGTGCCTAAATCTAACCACACATTAACCACAGCGTTGTTAACAGATGTAACCATATCCGTGGTTAACAGAGAAAAACATTTTTTCTGGTGATTGGATTGTCTAACTGCAGGAAGTGTATATTTTTTGAGAAACGGGACTTTGGAGCAATGGCCGTTTGTTTTTGAGACAATGGGCTGTCATAGTAACGGGCTTTGTGTCCAACGGAACATTTTTGGACTAACGGGGCTTCTGAATTTTGGGCTGTCGGAACAAGTAGCAGTCCCCAACAGCAGCTCTCTGAATTAAAACTTATTTTACTGATTAATTTAAAAGTGTGTTTTTATCTTTAACAACCAAAAATCGGAATTTGAATATGTGCTTTGGTGTCTATAATTTAAAAATTATGCTATCAGTCAACCTGGCGGCTGAAATGAAAAAGAAACTGGTCCTCCCAGATTTCCAGATATACAGAACAAACCAAAGACTTTTTAATGAGAACAAAGCCTCACTTCGCATCATTATGCAATGAACTAAACCAGTAAATATCAAGTGTTGCCATTCTTGTCTAAACTGCGCTGCAGCTACAAAACACCCTTCGCACACCATCTCTGGTACCTGACATACAGCTTATAATATAATAGATAGCAAAGTGAGCCAGACAGAAGTCCCTCTGTGTATCTGGTATATTTGAAGAAAGCTACAGCAACCAACTTCAAATCATGTGACTATGAATCATTCAGACATGTCTGTTTGTCACTTGTGTGAAATAATAATAAAATCTAAAATGTGGGAGTGAGAGATTCACGACTCTGTGAGGTGTTTAATGAGAAAACGTCATTTCCTGAAGCTCACTGTCCAAGAAACTGTTTGATTACAGCGCTGTTATTTATGGTGCTCGATTGCCTTCTGTAGAAAAAAAAATACTGACAAATTGTTCACCATTCCTGCTGAATAAACCACTTGTCAACATCACAGAAATGGCTGTGGAGTTTTTCTTTTAATGCATCATGCACATACATTACATTCACAAAATATTAACTCATTTCACATTTTCTTATTTTGCAGCCTTGTGCTTAAATGCTTTACATTGTTTTTCCATCATCAGTCTACACTTAAAACCCCATAATGACAAAGAGAAAACAGGATTGTAGAAACATTTGTAATGTAATAAAAAGAAAAAACTGATATATCACATTGACAAAAGCATTCAGACTCTTTACTATGACTGTTTAACTCTAGTGTTGTGACGTTCACGAACGAACCGATTCTATTGAACGGCTCGTTAACATGAACGATGGGAACCGAGTCGCAGCTGGGAACCGTTCTTTACACACATACAAACAATTTATATAAAGGGTAAATCCAAAATAGTGATGTCACTGTCAAAGCAGAGTGATATGGCGCAACCTTGTGGAATATTTACAATGAATCCAGATCAGACTTTAAAATCTAGTCCACACATGTCAAATGAGGTTATAATCAATATTTCAGAATAATTCAAACTCAGATATTGGTGGGATATCTAATTTTGTATTATTTTGTTCCAAATCTTACCCCATCATACCTCCCAGTGATTATTTCCAAGATAAAATGAGTTACCACCAGGCTGGCTTCTTAAAACTTAATAAATATAAAAATCAGTCAAATGAGCCAGTTTTTTTGAATGGCTCTTTGAAAGGAACGGCTCACCAAGATCCAGCTCCCCTCAAAGAGCCATAAATCCCATCTCTATTTAACTCAGGTGCCTCCCATTGCTCCTGATTATCTCTGAGATGTCTCCACGCCTTGACTGGAGTCCACCTGTGCTCAATTCAGCTGATTGGACGTGTCTAGGCTTTATAAGGCCAGAGAGAGGCTTGTCTCAAGGCACAGATTTAGGGAAGGCTACAACAGTGTTTTGCTGCTTTGAAGGTTCAGAGGAGTGCAGTGAATGCCATAATTTTTTAATTAGAGAGGTCTGGAACAACCAGAAATCTTCCTAGAGCCATGTGCGTGGCCAAACTGAGCAATAAGGGGAGAGGGCCTTGTTTAGAGAGGTGATTAAGAATCTAATGGTCACACTGGCTGAGCTCCAGAGCTCCTGTGTGGAGATGGGAGAAATGCCCAGAAGGACAGCCATCACTGCACTGATCTGGGCTTAATGGCAGTGGCCAGACAGCTCCCCTCAGTGAAAGATTGAATGAAAGAAGATGTATTTCACTTAATGACCAGCAGGGTGCAGCCATCTTTCTATAAGCTAATTGGTGACATCATGAGACTGGTTGTCTACGAGGGGCGCTAAGACAGAATGAAGTTTGAGTTTTGATGAGATACAAAGAACCTTAGACAAAGTTAGAAACCAACCGCCAATGCTTTTTGAGCCAATAAGACCTGTTCACATGCAGTAGTACAAGAGCTGTCTGAACTTGCCTAAATGTTTTATTCAATGTCAGGTTGCTGCAGTTGACAAACCGTACAAAACTCTTCTCTACACCAAATATGTGCTCTAACATTATGTGAGTTTCCATTAACCCTAGAAATGCACAAAACCTAAATATCACAATAAAAAACTGGTAATGGAAACACCTACATTTCGAGAAAACTCTCAGATATCGAGAAAAAGTTTTTACGCTCTCGAGGTGGTTTTTCAGACGTGTCAGTATAGAAGTATATCGCAAAAGTGTAATGGAAACACTTTTTTGCGCAAATATGCGTCACCTGACATTCAAGTCCTCTGTGAATTCCTCGTTCACGATCCTCTTCCAGAAATCCTTTATCCGTGGTCGCTGCCACACATAAGGACTTTGCCTTTGGCCCTGTTTAGACGACAACGGTTTCTCTAAAAACGGAAAAGTCTGTCCTTTGCGTTTTAAAAAACTAATGCATTTATATGACGACGTTATTGAAACGATAACACGGAGCCGCAAAATCTACTGGAAACGCTGTAGTATGCACGCCAGGCCAGTGGGTGGCAGTGTAAATTTGCAAAGCAACACCACGGCATGACACCATGTGCCTGCGCTGAAGCGCCTTCCTCTACAATGCGGTGATTACAAACCAAAACAAAGAAGACACAATGGCGAAAGCATGCACAGATAACTTCGTCTGGATGGACGACGAGGTGGAGTTGCTACAGTAACAGATCTATACTTCACTTCAAATCAACAGGGTGAGCAGCACAAACAGAGCTCGGCATTGTTGTTGTGATGGTCGGCATGCCTAGTGACTGGAACCGTAATGCACATGTGCGAAAAGTCTCTGTTTTCAGAGGAACTGCATATTGCAAGTTTACATGACAACGGAGACGCTGCCGTTTCCAAAATGTTGCACTCTGGAACCCGTTTTCAAATCGTTGCATTTTCAGGCACCCAAAACGCCGCTGTCGTGTAAACGATCGGCCAAAACGCAACTAAAGTTTACCGTTTCCAGTTGAAATTGCTGTCGTATAAACGGGGCCTTTGGAATACCACTCGCTCTCTTTGTCTTCGGTTGTAGAAGACTGCAACAGCGGCAGTGGCAACCGAGATGATTGTTCCAGCTCGCAAGAGATTTGGAATGTCCATCTTACTTCTGCAAACAAAGTGGAGTCTCGCGGGACGAGATTTAATGAGAATTACGGCTCAACACCTTTTAATGGAAACACCTGCAAGTCGCAATTGTACTTTGGCAAAACTTTAGAAATATCGCATTTATTTTGCGCAAAACTGTAATGGAAACGCAACTACTGTCTGCATCAAGGTGTCAGACCACAACCACAATGTGAGACCCTTCTAATGTTGCATTAATATTATTCTGTTGCGGCTAACATTAGCTTAACCCAGCGGTCACATCCACAAGCCACCTTATATCACGTTCAACACCATTCCCACCAAGAAGCCGAGTCAAATATAGGCATTTACTGCATCATGAAGCATCCGTTAAATAAGCAAACTGTATGATTCATGTTCAGAAGGACTGCCTGGGTCGAGTGCCACTTGCACTTGCACTGTTTCCCTGTGCATGTTGAGTCAGACAACTGGTGATGGCAGTTTGGTTTTGTGTTTGTGTGCCCATCCATCCTTCTTCGTATACATAATAAGACTGTTATCTTTGTCATGGAGACACCACCAACGTGTTGCCGGTTCATCTGTAAAAGTTTGGAAACAAAGTGCTCCCTCCTCAGTGACAGAATTGGCTCAGAAAGTCAGGCTGTTTAAACACAAACCAGAAATCTTACTCTGTTTACTCATCATCCCTTTCATAATGGGTGCTCTCCTTGTTTTGAATATCCATATGAGTAATCCCAAACTCCAATTCTTCCATCGACAGCAAGTAAGGTGGACCTGCTATGCCACCCAGACACTGGTGGTGTCCCTTCTGTCAGGCACTGTGTGTCTTCGTGTACCTTCATGCACCTCTCTTCTCAAAATGCCATCTCGTACTGCAACGGAGGACCACAATAAAAGTGTATTTCAACATCGACAATTCTAAATATTTTACATGTAGTCTGTCTTGTAATCACCCTGTCGTTTATGTTTTGATATTGCCAAACATTCTTTTTATCTATCTTTCTAAAGCTTGCATGGTGTTTGCCAAGAAGTTGTGCAAAGCTTGTCATGTCATAGCCAAGAAGACTCAAGGCTGTAATCACTGCCAAAGGTGTTAAGGCTCTGACTGCTTATGTCAGTGTTATATTTAAGCATTTTCTTTTTAATAAACTTGCAAAATAAACCTATAATCCTGTTTTTGCTTTGTCATTATGGGGTACTGAATATTGAATGATTAGGGGGAACATGAATTTAAATGATTTAAGCACGAGGCTGCAACACACCAAAATGTGTAGGGGTCTGAACACTTTCTAGATGCACATATGTGCATTGTGGGGAACACCATCCTATAAAGACATGACTGTTTGGATTATGCAACATCATGCTGGTAAACTCTACAGCTTTTATGAGGAACCCTGTGGATTCAGACACATAAACAGCAGATAATTGCAAAGCAGATGTTTGTCTCTCTTAAGCGTGTGCAAATCTTTTAAGCCATTTTAGCCATAGATGAAGCTGTAACTCAAGCTGAAGCTTTGTGCACCGTGCAGTATGAAGCTGTGTGCTGAATGACAAAGTGATACTTCCTAAGAGGTGGCGGGGTCTGCCAAAGCAAACACGACGGGGCGTGGTGCTCCCTGAGGCCAGAGCTGCATGTTCAGCTCTTTGGAGGATGCTCGCAGTGACAGCGCCTGAGCTCTAACTCACTCACTGTCAGCACTTTTTTTTAAACGGATGTATGTGGGACAACAATCAAACCCTGATAAATTGGCTCTCTGGCCCGCCGCGCAGCAGACGGCGGAGATCAAAATGTGGAGCAGCAGGGAGGTTGGCGAGGCCCCGGTCATCCCGGCCATCCTGGATGTTATTTCATCCGTCTCCATGACTAATACAGAATCAATTATCTCACCCTAATAGTCCAATTGTAGGCTGCAAGCTTGCAAGATTTAGAGTTCAAATAAATCAGAGAGAAATTGTGTGCAGAGAGGCCTGGGCAGTGGTGGGTAACCAAGCCATCACAAATAAGCCAATTATCAAAGTGAATACGGACGTACAGTATCATCCAGTTGTAATTATTATAAAACACAAACTTCAGGACGTCTTAAAAATGCTCTGTTTATCCTCTTATATGTGCTAATTTTGGATTACATGGTGACTCATGGAGTGCAACACAAAGATGTTTGAATAACCTCAAGAACCAGGATGGTTCTGGAAGGAACACAACCCGTTCCCATTGATCTGCTTGCACTCAGGATCCAGTGCATCTAAGGACACAGAATTTGGACCGAGCCCTGAAACACAATCTCTCCACACTCTTCAACTCCTCATCTTAAGCACACAATTGTCTTTTGAATGACCTTGTGGTCTGTTTTACTACACTCACCAATTTTACTACTTATTCTACTGGTTGTTTTACAGGAAAAGTGGTTGTAAGGCTTCATCAGTCTCCATTCATTTTTTTTTATTCCCCAATAGGACACACAGGATTTCACTTTGCTGGGTTTAACCAAATGGCAATCTCCAGGGCTGAAAAATGAAGCCAACTCTGAAGTGCCAAAATCTGCAGTTCCTCTAATGGCCACTTGAGGCTGGCTCAAAAACAGAGTCAATCCCCATAGACCTTCATGTTAAAATGCCCATCTTTACAGCAGAAATAAACATGTTTACAGCCTGGTACAAACACAGTTTTGATCTCTGTAGCTAATTTCATTAAGGCTTAACGTTAGACATTATTAAGGGCCCCTCCACCTCTCACTTCCTCATGGCTCTATCCTCTGTCAAAGATTGGCCCTAACCCCTCTGGCTCCAAAAACCAAGATGGTGACGGCCAAAATGCCGAACTCAAGGCTTCACAACATGAGTCCACAAACCAGTGGGTGACCTCATGGTAGCTGCATCCATTATCTTATACAGTCTATGCAGAGGGTGGGACCAGGTCATTGTTTTGCAAGTCCAACTGGATGTAGACTGTCGGTGCTTCTCAAAGTCAAGTTTGATTCTTTGGTAGGACAGGTCCTTCCAACTTGGGTCCTACAGAGATTAGGCAAGACTTCTTTCTTGCATTCAGTGAACATGCATTGGAACAGCCTAGCAAGTGCCCAGGTGTGCGTCACTGAAGAGGTCCTACCTTCAAATCCAGCAAATTATGCATAAAGGATTGTAGGTACTTCATGCCCACTGAGGGTGCAAAGAGGCTTTAAGCCTATGTGGCCGGATATTTAGGCTAGCATTCAACCCCCATCTCGCTATTTGTGTGCAACAGTTTTCAAATCCCCTTCGCTATGGAAAACAGCAACCTCAGAGCTAACAACCTACATGCTGTTTGATCACACAACAAGGCACGCCGGCTTTGCTCTTTCTCTGAATTATTATTAAGATCTACAACGAATAAAACAACTTGTCAGTGCACCTCGGAGAAGTCCACTTAACAAAGAACTTTTTAAAAGTTCTTTGTTTAAAAAGTTTGTTTAAAGTTTTTGCGCTTCCATCTATAATGTGAACCTGAATGTCTTGCATACTTGTTCCAACTGGTGCTTCATAACATAATGTTAGTTTTTCCATGGAATTTTCCTGCAACTTGATTGGATGCTGTGGGTTTAGTTCAAACAAAGTGGATCATCTGGGGAATCAAGAGTTGACTTGCTGGGAATGAACAGCGTTAATGTTTGTCGATTCAGCAAAATAAAAGGGAAATGAATTAATTCATAACACAGTTTTTAAATAACATACTTTTTATTCTTTGGATTTGGGGGGAAGGTATCAAGTAGTGTCATGTCAAAAGGCTCAAGTCCAAGTATAGTCACTAGTCATTTGAGTTAAAGCCAAAGTCATGTTGCAAGTCTGATTTTGTCAAGTCCAGTCTAAAGTCATCAAATTTGTGACTTGAATCTGACTTGAGTCCAAGTCATGTGAATTGAGTCCATGCCTCTGAGTCTATGGGTTTAACTGTTGCTCCTGTCAACTCAGCATTTGTTGTCTCCATTCCCAAGTATTCTCATATCCGGAGACTTGCATCCAGTCTTGGCCAGTGATGAGTCCATGACAAATTTACAAGTAGCCTTGTGTCACATTTTATTGTTATCGCGAGCCAACGCCAGATGTAAAAGGAAATTGAGACACAAGAGTCCAACAAGTGCACCGTGAGCCTCGCACTACAGCGGGAATGTTAGCAGTTACATTAAAGCATTTGTTTAAAAAAAAAAAAAGTGTCTAAACCATTGGAGGAGATTCTCCCTCTTTCTCAATTTCAGTCGACAGTGGAAATTCACTGAGGCTTGATTATAGCAGGAGAGAGTGTTGGCTCAGCTGTGTGCTTTAAGAACCCATGATGTCAGAGCCTTATTTTCCTTGGAGAGACTCTCATCAGCTGCATTGTTCCAGGAAACCATGGTCTGTTCTCTGGGCAACAACAAAAAAAAAAAAAAAAAGAAACTGCCCAAAATGTGGTCCCCCCCGTTTGCACCCGCATCTCTGCTGAATGCAGCACGCCGGCCTCTGGCACAACTCAAGCCTCTGCAGCACACAGATATAGAACATCATGCATTGAGCATCGGTGCATCATATTTCCCTGGAACCAGAGCCACTGTTTGTTTTTTCTTTCCTTTATATTTTCTATTAGAAGACGAGTGTCGGTGATGAAAGGCAGCGTGTTAATACAGGACGAGGAAATAATGTGTTGTCCCCCGGAGGATTATAAAACAATGCTGCTACTGATGTCATAGGGCCCAGACTTCTGAGGCCTCTTTATGCACAAAGCTGTCGGCGGTGTGATTGAAATACAGCACTGGCGACTGACAGGTGATGCAAGCAGCTGACAGAGCTGATGAAAAAACTACTCTGCAGCTTCTTTGGGTTCAAAATTTAAAGCATGCACAAGGCCGGATCGAATCTGGACGCAATTACAACAGCGTACAAACAAGACCAAATATAAATCAGCGACAGCACCGTCAGTAGTTGAATAAACTTTACTGGCATGGGTTGAAGATTTGACGAGCTGTGTTGTGGAAACATAAAGATTTAGTAAATAATGTTCATGGATACTCACCGAATCACATCTGGTCCTCATAAGATTATTTGACTCTTGGCTTTTTTTTTCTCTAATGTTCTTTGTTAGAGAATTATGGTAATGATTTCTTAGAAATTCAGACCAGGGAAAAATCACAGTTACCAGATAAAGACCTTCACCACAGCTCAGAGTTCATTGAATCTTCTCAGTGAGTGCCAAGATAGCTGATAGAGCCCAGAAGCTTTGGATCAGGTGGCACTGATTTGCAGCGTCCATATCAGCACGTTAATACAGCCTATATGTCAGGAGAAATATGGGAAAAGGGAAGGAGAGATTATCAGAAAGAGAGAAAAAGCGAGAAAGGTTACAACAACAGAGCATGAAGCTCACAAGTTCAGTTGTGCTTCTGCTGGAACGGCCGTGCCCCTGTGGACAAGTTCAGTCCTTCAGTAGAAGTCCTCGCCCTCCAACAATAATACTTACAAAATAAAGGCTGACCGCTCCAAGTAAAATCACTTCAGCTGAGTTCAATAGCTATTATTCATGTCCCGGCTCTCCATCCCCTGCGCTACGGCTCCTGTGATGTTAATAAGGTAAGCCTTTTGAGCCGAGAAGAAGCCTGCGAGGAGCTAAGTCAACATGGAGGCCCTTTAGGTTTTTATTTGCCTCCGCCTTTTATCATCAGCTGATGGGTGCTTGTCCATCAAACGCTCCCAGGGCTTGATCACAGAGCTGTGGCATATCAAATTCAGACATACGAGAAATACGTTTATTTGATCTCTTGTCGAGAGCGAGATGAGAAGATTGACACCACCTTCATATATAAACTAAATATGAGGGTCCATCCATCAGCCTGCTATCACTGCCTTGCATAAAGACTGGAAACTGGGTATACAGCAAACCTGGCTCTATTCAAGAGCAGCAAAACCTGCCTACCAGCATCTTTAAGGTGCATTTCCATGAGATCCAGTAACGAGGGGGTCCTGAGATGCAAAGGTCCCCACCACCACAGGAGCAAGACACACAGACTTGGTGGTGGTTTACATCTTTGTGGTCGTTATGTGGCTTTGCGTCTCTGGTCATTTGGAGTCTCTTCAAATAATGGTAATTGAGACGGGTGTGGTATGGACCCAAATGCAGTACACAGGTGCTCAGGAACAGTTGGTAGTGACCTTTATTTTCACCACAGCAAACAAGGTACGGAGCAGATAGAATAAACACAGAATAAAGTTCGTTCTTCAGGCTGAAAGCCCTCACACAGTCTCTGGGGCTCAGACGAGGGGAAGAGACGTGGCCGGAGTTGGCCGTGGAACCGAGGGGAAGCTTCTTAGCCCCCGGCTCCAAACAGTTCAGTTCTCTTTTGGTGTGAGGGGAAGAGAAGTAGCTTACTTCAGCCGATGACGACGAGGAGGAAGCTCCATGGCCCGAAGAGCCGGCTGCACGTGCGGAGGTGCCGACGGGGAGAGAGCAGAGGAGTGGTCGGAGGCAGGCGGGGGGGGTCGTAGCCAGATGAGCAGTCCGCGAAGGCAGAGGTACCGATGGGGAGCAGGCAGGAGGATAGACGAGGCCAGGCGGAGGAGTCGTTACCAGCCGAGCAGTCAGATACCAGAAGCGCTGAGGCAGAGCACGAGGTCAGGGACAGAAGGCAGGTGAGTTTACCGGGAGGCAGACGAGGAAAGCAGGTCGGGAACAGGCAGAGTCGGCACCGGGAGATCAGATAGGAGAAGAATGCTGGAAAGTCTCGCATGACGCTGAAGAACAATCTGGCAACGAGTGAGAGTGCTGGAGAGGCTTATATGCAGGGCTGATTATGATGAGCTGCAGCTGTGTAGGCAGGTGAGCAGAGCTGGGCTGATAAGGTGGGCGTGGCTGGCAGGTAGAGTGGAGCAGAGGGAGGGAGAGTGGAAAATCACTGCGGCAGAGTGACAGGAGGGGAATGAGAGACAGGGACTGTGATAGGTAATATTACAATTTGCACCTGAAGGCCACGGAGCCCATGGGCCTGTGCCTGGTAGGCCCATTTAGTTATCCATCCATGGTTGCAGCAAGTTTGGGGTAGGGGTCGAGCTACGGTTGCTGGTCTGTACTGGCGGAAATAGACTAGATTCAATTTTATGCAGATGAGTCTGTCCACTGCGATGCAGCTGGCTCATGAAACTTGATGCAAGCTGTCAAATTAGGCGATGTAATTCTAAAATAAAACAAGCTTCAGCATTGGTGCTGCCTATTTCTTGCCTCAAATGTTTTCAGAAATACATTTTGGTGGATTGTTTAGACAGAATAACAGAAAGATTGTGAGCAGGCTGCCATGTTGTTTCCTGTTTGAAATAACAAGTGGAGAACCAGGGACCGCCCAACAGGCAGCCTGTTATCCAATCAAGTGAACTCCATGATAGAGTACGTCATCGGTGGAGCAGTGCATCACTAGTGTCCTTGCCAGATCTTTTGAAAATATAGCATAAAGCTAAATCTAGTTAAATCCGTACAAAAATTATGAGAAAATACAAAGAGAATCTACAGCCATACTAGCAGCACTGTGAGGCTGCACATCATGCTAACATAGCCCCAATGACGAAGTTAACATGCTGATGTTAAGCCTCTGGGGGCAACGACCAACATTCCCAAGTAGCTGCAACTGGAGCATGTGATCTGGCCACCAGCTATGTGACTTGTCCTACTACCTACAGGTTGGTAGGCTGACCAAACGTCCTCTTTTGCCTGGACATGTCCACTTTTCACGTCCTGTCCGGGGCGTCCAGGGGATGTTTATAAATTGATGATAATGTCCGGTTTTCCTTTACAAACCTGTTTTGTTGTTTTGTTATGTCCGAAACCGAACCGAGTCCGACATTATTTAATTACTAAAGCACTGAGTTTGTGTCACACAGTTGTTATGGTTACAGGCTATTTAACAGGCCGGGCGTGCGCTGTGGGTGCTCCGCGAGAGGGAGACCTCCATGTCTGAGACGGGAGTGGGCAGTGGGAGTTCTGAGGCTTCCAGCGAGGGGAGAGGGAGAAATATAATAAAATAAGATAAAATAGGAAAAACCTGTCTCCCTCTTTTATTTTATTTTCAGCGTTTAATCAAGGTGGAGGCGGGCGGCGGGAGGTAGAAACAAACAGCCAATGTGTGTGTGTGTGTGTGTGTGTGTGTGTGTGTGTGTGTGTGTGTGTGTGTGCCAAGCAATAAACAGGACAGACAATAGGATTTTATTTATTTATACACTACATTTTCACTGAAAGCTGACCGAATCCAACCCGAGCCCAAATACAATTTATACATTTTGGACTGAATGGGTAGCCACACTCTAGTGTGTGTATGTGTCCCCTATCTATTGGGGCCTATCTGAATTTCTGTCTTTGAGAGATATTATTTTGTAATATAACTGAATTTTCTATTCATGCATATAAACTTTAAATATATTAAAATTATAAGGCATCTTTGAGTAAACTGCGAGTATCATTTATGTAGGCTATCTTGTGGCTGGGCTGACTGTCCTCTTTTTTGGAAATCAAAATATGGTCACCCTATAGGTTGGTCTAAGATCAACCCCCCTTTATTCCCTGAGTGGAAGCCTTGAAAAAAAGGCTATGTTAAAATTTAGTTAGCATTTAACACTGAAGTAAAACAGAGGCAGTTAAGGTGAGGGTAACGGTTAGGTAGGCATCACTTAAGGTGAATCACTTCTTGTATCACAAATCATAAAGTGGGTACTTGCTATATGTGGCCTTATATTTTGATATATAGAGTTCAAATAATCATTGTGTTGATGGGTTTGTCTTGTACTAGTGGGTTCGATTTGTGTGTGTAGACTCCGAATGAAATGTGGCTGCAGCTGTACATGTTTCAGTATATCTGGAGATTCGGTATAGATATTTGGGCTAAGACATCCTCTTCCATGCACTGCTCATTGTTTACAGTCAATTAACAACTTGAGACAGGTCCAGACAGCATTTTGGCAAGCCTAGACATCTACATATGAATGCAAATAGTTTAGTAAATACCAATAAAAAGCTAAATCATCGTCAGATGATAGCTGGTGGATTTCGAGGTTGGATTTTGGCCAATGTTTTCCACCTCTTTGGCTCTCCAAATGGACTAAAACTTTTAGTATTGACTCAGTCAAACATGATTGGTCAGTACTACTCTGACTACAAACAGAAGCCCGTAAGTTTCTTGTCCCGTCAACTACAAGTTGTGCATATATGCAGAAAACGGTTTATCAACCCAGTCTTGCTCCAATGCGTCAAAATATGCTGCTTGGGCAGTGTCACCGGTGTGATGCCAGGGGCACTGTTTAGCATCTGTAGGAGATGCACAAGGCTTTCAACCAGTTTGACTGTAAACCCATCAGGGCCATTATTACATTCAGAGCAATGGAAGTCGTATAAAGAGAGTGACAGTCCATGTGGGGTAAGTGGGATGGGAAGTAGATGGGCCCAACAAGCACAGGACTTTGACTCAGAAGACTGGTGTCTGTGTCTCGTGCAAAACTAAGAGTCAACATTGAGTTATTTTGTCAGGTCAGTCGTTACATCGTCACATCAACCACAATCTTTTCCAAACCTTAACCAAGTAGTTTTGTTGCCTAAACCTCACCGCTGACCCCTTCTGTTTCAAGATCCACTGACCCTTCTGTGTCAATATACAGTGTAAAAGGCTGTCCCAAGCGCCATTATAGTAACACCAGGGCGTGTCAGAATATGACAGTTTGGGATGGGATTGCTTTGTGTTTATAGAGTTATAGGTGTTAAGCAGGTATAATGTTCACCACTGTAGTTTTGCATGTTAAAAAGTGCAGTTCTCAAAATATCAATCACTTCCTGCAGACGCGTGTCGACATTAACGACACCAGCTCCTACAGTTTCGAGCCTCTCATACATGTAACTGACCTTTTCGGCCGGTCCATCATGTTCAGCCACTGATGCCGCTCAGAGAAAATGACGCACTTTCACTACTCAATGGGTGATGGGAGTCAGTCTCTGTCCTCTCACCTGCTGGGTTCATTTCAGCATGTGGATTCTGGAGGAAAATATCCACAGTTAATTCCTGCCCCTCTGACCTCCTGTGAGCCCTCTTGATGCCGCCCTGTGATGTGATGGAAATCACAGCCCCTCCATGTTTCACCTCTCTATCCATTTGAATCCATCACATCTCAAAACAGACAAAACAGTGCTATTCAGCCTTTTATTTCATGAAGGAACACCTATTAATGGATTTACACCGTGACCTTTAAACTTCCTGTGACCTCCGGCCTTTAAGATAGATGCACCCCTGCAGGATACACGGCACTTTCTTACATGACAGCTTTAAGTTGTGAGCGAACTGCCCTCCTTGTGAATATATAAGACGCCTGAGAGCCCAGTCACAACACTCGTCAGCTAATAGAGAGCTAAACATTGTGGAAACCATGATCTCTGTTTACTCTGCTCTGTACACTCTTCTGCTGTTCTCTGAGCTGAGACACTCGGTCACTGCAGCCATGCCCGCAACTAAAGGAGACGACAGCTTATCGGAGCAAGATGGCCTGTTCCTAGGGGACAAGCCCATGTCTGAGCCTGCTGGGGTTCCTCCTGTGTACAGACGAAGCCTCATGCTGGACACCAACGAGATGGATGAAGATGGAAGACCTAGAATCATCATCGCCTCAGTAAGTGTCACACTGCAGCCAATCTAGAGCCAGTGTTTGATTGTTTGTTCAGGGCTACTGTAGAAACAACATGGTGGACTTTGTGGGAGAGGACTTGCTCCATATGCAGATATAGACAGCTCATTCTATGGTAAAAAAAAAACCCAAAAAAAAAAACCCCCACTGATTTCTTAATTTCAGATGATCATACACTAATGAAAACATAATTATTAATATTATATTTAATTTTTGCCAGTAGGTGCTCCTAAATCTTGCATACTGGACCTTTAAAGGGTAACTCATAGCTTAAATCATGGTTACCAAAACATTTACTGATACTTTATGAGTCATTAATAAGATAAATGTGTGTGTGTGTGTGTGTATGTATGTATGTATATATATATATATATATATATATATTCTATATATATTCTCTGAAGCTAGAAAAGATAGGAATTGCTCTACGAGGCCCCGAGGATAACTGGTCAGTGTATAGAAACCTTTCTTTACATACCTGCCTGCCTGAGAAGTTGTGAAGTTGCTGTATTGTTTGTTTCATCATTTGCTATATATTTTTTATTATGGGGACATCTTATCTTATTATACGTGATTCCATTTGTCTTTTTCCCTGAGATAAAACAATCCCATATAGTAAAAATGGGCCAAATTTTTATCTTGTGTTAAATATGTTGCGCATACAAGTTAATTAAAGATAACTATCTTGTGCACACAGGTTATTTTCATGTGTGTGCAAGATCTTCCAAAAATGAAAATTCAGCCATTATCTACTCACCCATATGCCGAAGGTGGCTCAGGTGAAGTTTTAGAGTCCTCACAACACTTGCAGAGATCCCCGGGGGTAGCAACACAACTCCACCTAATGCAGGCTGATGGCGCCTCAGATTAAAACGTCCAAAAAAACACAAAACTGAAACCACAAAATATCTCCATACTCCTCGTCCATAGTGATCCAAGTGTCCTGAAGCCCAGACATAAAAAGTTGTTTGGAAAAACATCAATCAAACTCTGTTTTTAGCCTCATTGTAGCCTTCATGTGTGTTCACGTGCTTTCGCTGGTCTTGCACGCAAGCGGCACACGTGAGCTCGGTGTACAAAGAAGCAGTCAGAGCTACAGGCTACAGTGAGGCTAAAAACAGAGTTCACATGACGTTTTCCCAAACAACTTTTTTGGCGGGGCTTCAGGACACTTGAATCACTACGAACGAGGAGTATGGAGATATTTTGTGGTTTCAATTATGTGTTTTTTTTTTTTTTTTTGGAGGTTTGAATCTGGGGCGCCATCAGCCTGCATTAGGTGGAGTTGTGTTGCTACCCACTCTCCCCTGGGATCTCCACAAGGGATGTGAGGACTCTAAAACTTCACCTGAGCCTCCCTCAGCATATGGGTGAGTAGATAATGGCTGAATTTTCATTTTTGGGTGCGCTATCCCTTTTAAAGAGGCTGTGTCGTAAGCTAATGAAGAAAAACAGAAAAAAACTGTCAAAACTGTTGACAGTGTTGAGCGTGTCACCCAGGACACTTGTTTCCAGATGGAGAAGCCATCAGACCTGGCTTGGGACCCATGTGGGTTAGGTGAATTATGGTAAGTTGGGTCCAGGTAGCGCTCCCTTACATTACCACGGTTCTGCGTCTGTTTATCGTCATGTGTAATACCCGTATGGGTCCGAGAAAATCCCTGAAAAGCACAGATTACGAGAGAAACACCTAACTGCTGGGAAATCTGTGAAGGATACAGTAAACTTGGGTACTTTATTGCTTCAAGAACCAAGGAAGTTAACGTGTTACAGAAGCTAACAACACAACAACAAATAAATGACAATGAAAAATAAAATCATTATAGACATCTGAAATACTATTAGACTTTATTAGACAAGTAAAATGTGTAAGAACAGTATGTTGTAGAACGGCATTTTTAGTTGCAATCTAAATTAACAGTTTTTTGAAGTCCATAAAATAGCCCGGGTTTCGGGTCTCTCTCCTCTTACACATATACCAGGTCAGGTCTCTAATATATTCACTCATTCATTCATTTTCCGTAACCGGTTATCCTTAGGGGTCCCAGGGGGGCTGGAGCCTATCCCAGCTGACACTGGATGAGAGGCAGGGTACACCCTGGACAGGTCACCAGACTATCACAGGGCTGACACATAGAGACAGACAACCATTCACACCTACGGACAATTTAGAGTCAGTCTTTGGACTGTGGGAGGAAGCCGGAGAACCCAGAGAAAACCCACACTGACATGAGGCAACAATGGTAAATATATATGAATATCATGCAACGAAGGGCTGCTGCAGAGAAGGTCAACCCATGTCTCTAATGTCTTGGGCAAAAACGGGTCGGGTATATTATATTTTAAAACCCAAAGGGACTGTGTTTGGAACAAATTTTGCAGGTCCATTAGGGTTCAGGTCCATCATTTGGGACCCATGAAGACCTCTGTGAGCATATCTTTTTTTTATTATTTGAGTGAACCAACCCTTTAAACATTGTTTGCTCAACAACAAATTAATCCAGTCTAAAGTTACCAGCTATTTGGACTACTCTTAGCTCATTTATCCCCCCTCAAAAAATAAAAAAGTGTATCTGACCAGTCTCGGTTTGCAGTCACTGAACTCTGCCAGTAACAGTCATGCATCATAACTATTAATTGCATGAGATTTCTTTCCATAAACAACCGCAGCTAACCATAGTTCAGCAACAAAGAGCACATTATCTCCATCCTGTGACTGAACATTTGACCCCTCTCATTCGTCACCATCCTTGTGTCTACTGTTAAGTCAATATTTCATACACCTCTATGAAAAACTTTTACAGCAGCGTTGGAAATCGGGAAATACTATTAGCTGAAAGGTCAAATGATCACAAGCCTATAAAGATTTATTGGAATCACAGTGGGAAGAATGATGATATATCTGTGCTCCCTCAAACGTTTGGCTGCGATGTGTAAAGAGTTTATCTGGCGGTTGCGTCTCCTGTGTGTCATGAACATGGTGGTTATCTCTGCGGTAATAGGGAACAGGCAGCCATGTTGGAGAGAACAAAGCCATCTGGGTGAACCAAGGGGGGAAGTGGAAGAAAACAGGCCACTGTGATATCATAAAAAAAACGGGGAAACACATTTCTTCCATTTGGGGTTCCTGTGGCTTGGATCAGCTGGTAAAGACAGATCCAACACCTGTGCTGCAAGTGAAAAGATAATCCATGAAAGCTGCGACGATCCAGAGTTCAGATCCTGCCGTACGGAAATGTGTGTGGTCTCACGGTGTCACATGCAATCACTGATCAATACTGTGTTTCAGGACATGGGGCTGAGAGGACACAGTATTCGTGGGCTGAACCCGGCCTTCACCCGGTCCTTCCCTCTGCTCACAGACCAAAGCTTGAGCCACACTCCCGCTGAGCACAGTTTGAAAATTGATCGCAGAAACACCGACCAAGACTGTAAGTATCTGTAAACCCATGTTTCTGTTTTAATGCTAAAAAAAGTTGAGCTAAAGCTTTTTTTTCCCCTCAAGTAATACCTGTCCAAAAATGTTCTGATATCGGATTTCTTGATGTTCCTGAAGTATTTTTCACTTTATTTATTCTTCCCTTCCAGTGCTGCGGTGTATGATAGGAAGAGTGTACCGACCCTGCTGGGTAGAATAAATGTTTCTCCCTGTGCTGCCGTCCTGCCCTGATTGTGCTGTAGAAATTTTCCCCTTGTATGTGTTACACTGAAATGCATTTTCTTGTAGAAAATGAGAGCTCACAAACTTGTAAAACAAAATAAAAAAGTTTATTAAAAGTGAAAAGTGTGCATTGTATTTACAAAGTTACTTTCGCTGTGGAATTTTACAAGTTAAATAAACTGTACAACTAATGATTAAATAGGCTACATTTCAAGCACAAAGCAGGACTTGTCTCGATGAAAGAAAGTGTATTAACCAATTTCCCAGTGATGTACTGTCATACTGATTATTCACATTGTGGCCACCCACATTTTCCACACTGCTAAACAGGTAAAAATAGCAGTTAAACTAGTGTGGAAACAATATATTGCTTAGTTAATCAACAGAAACTTAATCAGTGGTAATTTTGATTAGCGATTAGACGTTCATGTCCTTTTTAAAGAAAAAAAAAGCTAGATAAAGACTTTGTGCTTTTCATCCACATTTTATAGACTTAATGATTAAATTAATAGTTTGACATTTTAGGATTTTGCTGAGAGTTAAATGGGAAGATTGATAGCACTCTGCTGAGTATGAAGCTACAGCTACCAGGCAGTTAGCTTAACTTGTAGCCAGTTAGCTAGTTTAGCATAAAAAGCCAGTTAGCCAGTTTAGCATAAAAAGCAGAATTCGGGGGAAACAGTTTGAAAAATCCGCCCACTAGCAGCTCTAAATTTTTACCAATTAACTTGTTATATCTTGTTTAATGCATCCAAAACTTGATCTGTGTGCTAAATGCTACTGCTAGCCACTTAGCGTAGTATAGGGCAATGCCCTGCAAGCTCCAGCTTCATATTTCACATAGTCATCTAACTCTGAGAAAGTCAGCAAATGAAGTATTTCTCAAAAAGTATTCTTTGAAACAACAGGCTGAAAATCATCATTAATTGCATCCATTAGCCAATTAGCTTATCCTAGCATAAAGAGTGGAATTTAGGCGAAACTGTTAACCTGGCTCTGTTGAAAAAAGTTTTTTTAAAAAAAAGCTTCCAACCAGAATCTCCAAAGCTAACTAATACAAACCAAAAATGATCTGTATGCTAAGTGCAATTGCTAGTCTGTTAGCTGCTAACTGATAGCTTATTTTAGCATAGAAACTGGAATTGCAGTTTGGATTTTTAAAACTTGGGACAACACCAGGCACTCAGTAGCACCTCTAAATTTTACTAATTAACTTGTAAAATCTTGTCTACTTCATATAAAAATTGATCTGTATGCTAAATGCTACTGTTAGCCAGTTAGCTTAACATAGAAACTGGAGGGAAACAGTTTGCCCAGCTCTGTCTAAAGATTTAAAAATGTGCCTAGCACCTCTAAATTGTACTAATTAACTTGTTATATCTCAATTATCAGAGCCAGGCTAGCTTTTAGCTCTGCTTTATGCTAAAATAAGCTTATCATTTGCTAGCTGTAGCTTTATATTTAGCGTAGAGTCATCAAACACTCAGCAAGTAAGCAAATTTCCCAAAAAGTATTTGTTAAAACAACAGTCAACAGATTAACTCGGACTAAAAATCATCATTAAAAGCAGCCTTAATTAGAATATTCATGTACTACACAAAATTTTTCAAAAAAATTGCAGCTGCTTCGTATGAACACAGCTTGACAGAAAGTTCTCGCACTGTACCATCATGAAACCAGTACAAACAACCGTTAGACTCTGAAGAAGCTGGTTAGCTTTCCCTGTCCAGCTATCAGCTTCTTCTTACTGGAGGCCTTGCTGACATTCTTGCCAGGCACTTTGACCGAGACACTAGTGAGCTTCTTCTCTGGAGGCTCGTTCTCTGAACCTCCATGTTGCTCTGACTCCTCCTGCTTCCTCTTGTTGCCCTTTCTCTGCGTCTCATTGCCAGCGGTTTTCTTCCTATTGCCCGAGCCTGCACCTCTGTTTTGGGCATTTCCACTTCTTGGCGCCAGAGCAGCCCCCCGCTGCACGCCGCTCTGCTCCTTATTCGGGCATTCAGATGTAGACTTGGCTGGAAAGACTGAAACAAAGCAAAAAGCAAGTGTGACAACCTGGTAGGAAAAAAAAGGGAGAAAGCTGTGACGAAATTGCTGACGTTAGCTGCCGGTGGAAGCAGGCTGTGTGTTTATTCTGTGAAGCTGAAATTGAACATTTGTCATGTAACCTGATGGAGCCGAGCCTGAATTCCCACGGAACAAAAGACAGAAGGGGAAATGGGCAAAAAGTCTGTGTGAGTGTGTGTTCTTTTTGGTTTTTTACTACAGATGTGGGTGTGAGCAGGTTTTATAGAATAGGGGTTCATTTCATGGCTGATGGTAAGTACCAGTCCCAGGGCTGGGGCTGGGAAGGGTTCAAGGCTGGAGCTGAGAAGGTGTGCCTGGGCCTCAGTCCAGCTGTGTGGCGTCAGAGGAAACAGAAATCTAACCCAGCACAAAGAGAACGCTGCACGGCTTGTGTTGACATTTTGAGCTTTTCTCCGCATGCAGTGGAGCACCAAAAAAAGTACCTATAGGACTTTATGAAATTAATTTTGACTCTGTACCTTGGGTTGACTCCTCCACATCAGAGCTGCAGTCTTCATCCACAGCTGGGAGGGTTTGGAGTTTGGGTGCTGGGTGCACACAGGTTGGGACCTGGCTGGTGCTGGGGAACTCCAGCACCCGGTTGAGTGGCAGTTCTTCATCTTTGTACGTGCACGCAAACTGGGATCGAATGACTTTGTCTCTAGGCTGGAGTAAACAGAAAAAAAAACATGAATCCAACTGATATGATATGGTTACACCATTTAATGATAAGTATCATTGCCTCAGGGCAGGTGGCTGAGGTTTCCTTCATTTCTGGCTTTTGTTTTGGTTTTCAGAACAAAAGAAAATACCTCCATTCACAATTAAATTTCAAGAACGCCAGGTGACATTGCCAGAGAGGCGTCATGTCTGAAACATCTGTGTGGCAATATCAAAAAGCCAAATTCGTAGTCCTAGTATTTACTTTATGTCTTTCATAAAGGATCAAGGACTCACTCTTTTTTTTAAAGAATGTCTGTACTAAATCTCATGGCAAGATATTTTACCACAAGACTCATGATGGTGCTACATAAAAGGTCAGGGGATCCCCAAATTCATTAGGATTTGTCCTCTTGTAACCATTACTATCTGAATCAAATTTAATGGCAATCCATCCAAAAACTGCCGAGACATTAGAGATGCACTATATATATATATTTTTTTTTTTAGGCTGATGTTTCACTAAGCCCCGCCCCTTTGTGATGGTCCATCAAACTGTCAGAGTAAGCACTTTGCCAGTATGAACCAGCTGTGTGTCATCGCAGTGTGTGCAGACGAACAGTGTTTGGCTTCAACCTTCATCTGCACACACTGCGATGACACACAGCTGGCTGAATATCAGCAAAGTTTCCCTGCTTCCCTTCACTGGTTCCTGTACAGCAGGGTCGGTCTTTGTTTCACTGTTATAATCATTACAAAGCAAAAGCAGCATGTGTATACATTCAGTAGGCTATATCTTCAGTAGCTAGCTAGCTAACCCTACACTTTTCAGGGTTTGATTTTGGTTTTGGAACAGGGAAGAAACACGACGTGCCCCAGGCACAACATTTAGCTCCAAATCCACAAAACCAGCCTGAAAATGAAGGAAATCTGAAACAACTGCATCAGAGTCAATGAAGCACAGCTGCGTTGTTGTCAGACCCTGGTCTGAGCCGGCCTGATGCTCATTTGCACATTTTATTTGAAACTAGAAGAACAAGTGCTTTAAAGAGAGAAGGAAGTACAAAATGTCTCAAGACGTTTGACGCCAAAAATCCAACAAGACAGAGTGAGGCGTTATTGATAGTGTTCCGAATCAGTCTATTCTGCTGTAATTATTTGACAATGACTTTTTACACCGACTACAGGCCAGTCGATGACTGCCTCAAAAGGTTGACGAATTACACATCAGCCCTACTTTACACCACTTTAAACAGGAAAACCAGTTTCTTACATCTTATCACAGTTGCACGTCTCAGACAGTAGAGCAGCGCCTCATTAAAACGCCTTTTTGGACAGCCTAGTTGTGAATGATACTGAAGACTACAATCCTGGCCCTGGGGCACACAGATCCACAGCTTTTCAAACCACTGTTTGATCTACGCCTGCTTGGGATTATCACAATCCAAGGATTTCACCCTTCAGGCCAGTGGGCCACAGTGGGGAGGAGAAATCTGAGGGAAAAATACAGCGAGCAAAGCTGGGTGGGTCCGTAAAGCACAAAGGGATCAAAGCCTTTGTGCTTTTCAAAAGAACTTCTTAAAAGAGCACCTAAAACAACAGTAACCCTAAGAACAAGGCACACTTCAATAATGGAGCTAAAAATGTATGCTGCCCTGGTTGCATGCTAATAAAACATATCTGAAACGCCCCTGAAACAATGGGAGGGGATGGAAGAGTGAACACGGCCAAACTATGACTGACGGATAACATCTAATCCAATTACAACAGGTGGGAGCCCAACGTGGCACCGTGTGGTCAGACGGCCCTCATTCGTCTGAAGACGGCTGTCCTGAAATAACCTCTGCACACCGCCTGACCTGACGCTGCAAACACCTGACCAACACATGCCTGACAGTACTTCTAAAAGCAGGTGCAAGCAATTTCTGCAGCCTTGCGTCTTGACACGCAGGTGGTAGAAGTGAGAACAGGTGCACCATTAATATTATCACCACCACAGACTGAGGCAATCACTCCGAAATAAAATCTATGCACTATTATGCAATCAAATGCATCTTTTCACAAACAGCACGTCACAGGAGAGCAACACGAAATAGTTTGATGGTTATTTCTGCGTTTGGATAATCTGTGGCACCGAGACAAAGATTTGGAAACGTCCCAAAAAGCAGAAACTAAATCTGTCCATCTCTGTGTGTGCCAGTTGACGTCAGTGCATGATGAAACCGCTGGAGAAGTCTGGGATAAAGTCATTCAGCAGACAACAGGAAACAATAACCTTTCAAGTTTCCCTTGCTAGTCGAATTACGCGACTGATATGGCATCTTCAAAGTGAAATTGATGCAGAAAGCTTCCGCTCACCGAGTTCAGGAAGCGGTGAGCTGCCCAGGGACCATTACAGCGCACTCAAACAGGAAGGCAGCCAGATTGTGGGGAGCTAAAATGACATCTGCTAGCGCAATCAAATAAAGGAGCCATTTCACAAAATGTGTTTAGCATACATGTTCAAAAGGAGTTCACACAGTGGAGCTGCTTCATGTTAAAAGAGCAGCAGCCCTACCTTAAAATCTAAAGCTGGTGTTGTCAGTGTTTTTTGGGTGACTCAGCAGTTGTGGAGTGTGTGCTGTGGTGGAAGAAGTAACACTACACTGTAAAAATTCTCTGATAAAAGTAAAAGTCTGCAGGACTTTTATTTACTTTCAAAATTTTACTCAAGTAAAATATGAAAATATCATCAGCAACATGCATGAAGGTATAAAGAGTAAAAGGTACTCATAAGGTGCAGAACAGCCTCTTTTAGAGTGATATTACAAATATATATAACTGGATTATAGGTGTAGATTTCAGGGAGGGATGTAAGGGACACATCCCCATCAATATTTAGAACAAGTGTGTTTGTCCCCCTCAAAACTGAAAGAAGCAGAGGACTTTTATTTTGACAAAATTAAAGCCATTTGCACCATAAATTATTGCAGAAAATACACAAGTTGGTGCATGAAAAATCACCAGAATGAAGGAAATTAAGTGTTTTATGCTCAGAATTTTCTGGTAAAAGACCCCCCAAACACCCCAAATATTCCACAGCATTGATATCATTCAGCTTTTCAGTAACAGTCACACTAATTAAGCCCCTTCCCACCTTTCCATCTATTCCTACAATTCACCATCTTGCACATTTTCGCCAGCATTGCAGTGTTGCGTCAGGTTTTCAAAAACCTTGAAATATTCCACAGTATTTGTATCAGTGGATGAGTCAGTGACATTCATACACATTTAGGCCAGCATTGCAGTGTAGTGTCAGCTTTAAAACATTCCTATAGATATTCCACATCATTCATGGTATTATTCAAAGTTTAAAGTCAGCATTGCAGTGTAGCGTCAGCTATTCAGCATGCAGCATTAACACCCGCAATTTCTTCAGAAATTGCATTCTTTATAAGAATGCGGAATAATAAACTACATAGTTTATTATTAGAGTCTTGTAGCACTGTGGAACTCACAATAACCAGTTTTTAAAATATTCTCAAAATTAATGCAGAGGTACAGAACCTGAGAACAGTCATACATCCAATTATTTCTTTTTTTTTAAAATGCTGTTATCGAGATCACAAGTTCAGTCTTTCATTATCTCAAGATAACAAGATTATCAACCCATTATCTCTAAAAAAACAAAAGGTCATTTTCGCTTTTTTAATGTTTATCAGAGATCAGTAGTGCCATGCCAGCATGCATCGATAGTGTCTTGATGAAAATGCCAGTTTATGGAGTAGTCAGACTGTACTTCAGTCAAGGCCTGACACATGCAGAAGTTGAGTTTGAGTCTTTGTGATAACATTTAGATCAGTCATTTAAGGAGAACTACCAGATGTGATCAAATGAACCTTACACTCATTTTTTTAAGTTTGCCATAATTATCCTGTGATCTCAAGAAAACAAAAGTCTCCTCTTTGTGCTAAATAATCTTGTTATCTCAAGAATTCAGCTTTTCGTTTTCTCGGGAATTGACATTAATTATCCCATTATCACAAAAAAATAGGGTATCCCCACTAAATACCTTAACGTACTGACCGAAATGGCCCAGTACCAAGAAGTATTGAAACATCCCCAGTCAAACAATACCTGAATTTGATCATTTTTTGCTTCAGAGCTCTGATCCGTGACTTCCCACCAGACTAGCAAACTTTCTGTTGCTGCTGTCTCCTCCTAGTCTGCTCGTGCTAACATCTGCCCGGTTAGCCCAAGCTAACACAGTAACAGTGGCTACATCCAACACTGAGCCGTCAAAGAGTTCCAGCAACACAATGACTAAGAAACGGCTTGTAAAATACTATTAGTTCCTTCTTCACGTCCATATGTCCAGTCTTTATTTCGGCATGGATAGTGCTGATGCTGGTGTGCAGGGTGTCCATGGCCACGTGGTTATTAGCTTCACCTAAAGTGACAACTTCATCAGCTGTTCCTGTCGCCATTTCCTCGATGTTTTTACTGCTTTGGTTTACTGTGGTCTTAGTCTTCCTTAGTTTATATTTCCCCACAAGGTTTATCATGAAGTAGACGTGAAGAATCCTCTAAAAGCTCACGAATTATGTTGCTGCTCGTCTCACCGCCATGCTAGAAAGTCCACAAAGAAACAGCTCAAATCTGTTGTTAAATTCAATAATAACCTTTAGGGCACGTTAGCTGTGTGATGCTAACAGTTAGCCCTGTCACTGTGGCCAGTGTGTGACCGGGCACACTCCAGCAGCAGCAGCTATAACCCGTACAGTCTAGTGTGGTGAAGTCAAGGGCGGACAATTTGAGTTGGCAGTTTAACATGCCAAGAGCCATCTACTACACGTCACTCACATTACTGATATCAAATGAAGTACTCTGTTGGTATTGGTATCACTTTAAGGGTACTGGTATCATAATTTTTTTAGATGATACCCAGCCCTACGAGAAAGTAAGCTCTGTTATCTGAAGATCTCGCAATCAAGAGATGACGGCGTTAAAAAGATATTTGCAAACATGGCTGTTCTCGGCTTTCATACAGCAAAACCAGAGATATCTTTTTTATTCCATTCATTCTTCTACAATGTCAAAACATAGAGCCTACATTTCCCACAATGGCCTCATAGTGTGTATCCTCTCAAAAACAATCTCAGGGATCCATATTAGATTGTTTTTCAAATGTAAATAGCAAAAAAATGGAAAGACTCATGCACAAGTACTAGAAAATGGGACTTAAGTAAATGTACTAAGTCACTTTCCACTGCTGAGAGTGTGCTGTTGTAACTGTGCTGAAGCAGGAGTCTGATGAAACAATACTCTTCGCTCGACACAGATTAAATTAAAGCACACAGTAAAGTCTGTATCCTCAAACCTTATTGGCAGCAGGGGCTGTGTAATTACAATGAGACAGATTCTCTCACACTGATCCCAGAACAGCTGAGCTCCCAGCCAGGAAGGAAGACGGAGATATTGATATCAGATATACAGTGTGTTACATTGTGCACCGTAAGCAAATGGACCAGAGCCCTGACAATAGGATAACTTATCATCAGGATTGGTTAATGGTTTGAATCCCCACGAATAAGTCTTTTTATGCCATGGATTTAAACAGCACCCTCAAACCAACACTAAGAGCTAAAACACAGCTGTGCAAACGGGAACGGTGGAAGTCAGTTAAGATGTGAGCTTCAGCTAAGCAAATAAATAATATAATACCAGGGAGAAATTACAGGATGTAAAGACATTATTTTCAATGTTTGTACATCTGATTCAATTTGAAGTAACTGATGGTTTGGATTTGGGGCTCTTGGATGAAGGGGCCCACGTTACCTTGGGTTTGAGCAGGTCTAGCCGGCTCTGGACCCGGTTCTTTAGAGGTTCTGGAGAACATCCAGTAGACACTTCAGGGGATCTGAGGGGCGAGCCACAACGAGAGGCAAAGACAAGAGGTTTATAAATTAGAAAAGCAAGAAGGTTACATGGTCACACTAACCGAGAAATCTACCCACTACTGTTCTCTCTTTATTGCAGCTTTGCATAATATTTTCAACATGTACAAAGATGTTTTCACTAGCGTCAGACAGAGCTGACGTTGGGCTTTTGCAACAATTTGGATATCAGCCATTTAATGTCATGCAGCTCCGACATAATGTAGGTTCCCCTTCCGAACCGCAGCCAGTGCCTATTTCTTTTTTTTTATGTTATTATTTTTATTTCAGATGTTTGACCAGAGAAATTGTTCCAGTGTGGTGTGGGAGGATTTTCCTCCATATGGTTTCAGTGGAGAGTTGTACAGTCTCATGTTGGTCTAATTGCCATTTCAGGGGCTTTCCCACTCTGACTGCATCCCGCGGTAGTGAAAATAGTCTAATCTAATTCAAAGCTCTGTGACTTTTCCACAGTAAAATATCTTTTAATTTGCCAGTGTTGTACTTGACCCCTGAAGGGTGTAACAAAGCAGCTGGATTTAAAGGGGTAGTTTGGATCTTTAGAAATGGGGATGAATGCAGTACTTATCCATAGTCAGTGTATTGCATACAGTAGATGTCAGTCAGCACGCCATCAGTTAAAGTAGACTCTATATTCAGAATATTTTCACTGCTTTACTTTGCTGCCAGACTACAGCTGCAATGATTAATTGATTAGTTGCCAACTATTTAAATATTTGTCCACTGATATAACACTGATCAATCAGTCTGAGTAATTTTTTAAGACAAAAAGATCACAATTCTCTCAATCCAGCTTTTTAAATGTGAATATTTTCTGGTCTCTTCACTTGTCTTTGACAGTAAATTGAATAACAAGACATTTGAGGACGTCATCTTGGGCTTTATGAAACACTGCTCGACATTTTTGATCATTTTCTGACATTTTATAGACCAAACAACTTATTGATTAATTGAGGAAATAATCAAGATTAATCAACCACAAAAATAAAAGTTAATTGCACCCATATGTCAGGCAGCAATTTCTGACAGGGAACAAAGCCAGACTCCATTGAGAAAAACAGTAATTTAACATTGCTGAACACAGGAGTTGCAGCTCTAACGCTTCCTTGATCAGTTGGTTTGTTTGTGTTGGTGTGTTTTAAAACACACCAAAGGTCACAGAATAACACAAACTGACTACCTGATTGAAGTAGCGGTAGACCAGCAGCTCCTGTGTTCAGCGACATAAAATTAACCTTTTTCTCAATGGAGCCTGGTGGCTCTGAAGAGAGCACCATAACAGCTTCAGTTCCCCGTCATTAATCGCTGTCTGACAGCAAGGTAAAGCAGTGAAAATATTCTCAGTAAAGCGTACACTTAAACTGATTTTTTAGGTGGCTAAAATATGTTTTGTTACTGCCCCCATCCACAGCTGTACATTGCTTAGCTTCTGTGGTATTACTCCTGCCTGCCTCTCCAAACTGGGGGCGTGATGCTGCCATCTGCTGTTGGTAATAGGGCCCTGACACACCACTGCTGAGCACCCTGGTGGCAGTGTGTCCCCCACCTTTGACACTAGTCAGCCCATGTTGGCTGTTTTTGACTGATTCAGCATGTTGAATGTGCACAAGAAGAGAAACAGAAGTGAGGAATGTAAACAAAAGGCTTAAGTCAAAAGCGTGTGAGATCAAAACAAACGGTGCACGGTAAAGACCCTTTGTTCTTTCAACATTAGGTTTTTTGTCAATGTGCTAACTAGCGCTTTGAATTGACAAATACAGACTAATGGTATCTGCCAATGTGGAGAGTTATCTCCTCTCACGCAGGCACGGAATGTACGTGCTAGTTGGCCGTTGACTAGGGTTTGCGTCATGTTCAAGTGCAACTTCTTGGCTGAGACGCAGGCGACGTAAAGCGATGAAACAGTCAGCCTTTGTTGCCACTAGCTCTTTGTCGGTTTGGTGCGTCAGGGCCTTTACTCCGACTATGGAAACCTCAAACAACCCCACTTCAAAAAAATCTGAACTATCCTTTAAGACCCATCTGTATCTATGGTTAGAGTCTGTGGTATAAAATAAAATAGAACTACAACCCTTAAAACATATGCTCCCCATCCTAAATCCCAGTTTGTACTGTGTGATTGTTCGTGCCAACCTGAACAAGTCGAGGACGCAGGTTCCCTCTGCTCCACTGAGGACGGGCTGGTCCTCAGACAGCAGGTCTGCCTTGTTCTGACACGGAGGAGTCAGCGCCTCTTCATCCAGCAGAGCCATCAGTACCTTCACAGTGTCCCGACCTCCGTACGCAGTGCAGTGATTGACTGCATAAGGCTTTGGCTGGAGAGGAAGATCAACACAGCTACAATCAGCTCACATAGCTGACTGTTAGAGGAGATGAAGTGGGTTTTTGTTTGAATGTATGGAGAGACACAAAAGCCAGAATTGTAGTTGCTTGGCTGGAGAGCAGAGGTTATACATTACCCTGGCAGGGCTTATGCCTGTCCCGCTTCCATTAGCAATCTGTTTCTGGATCTGGTGTAGCTGGCAGATCCTCTCCTTCAGCTCCTTTGTCGTCTCCTCAGCCGCGGCGTACACTGCCTCTCCGCTGCTGCGTCCCTTCACCAGCGCTGCCCTGACGGCGGTCACCAGCCTGGCTCCACATATGCTGAGGAATAAACACAGTGACAGTCACAATGACATCTGCAGGAGAGCGCTATTGTGCCATAGGTGGAGGAAAAAAACTGTTTGTTTTGGAAAGCAGTGGAGTCTTTCTTCTGCAGAGCACACATACAAGTTTTCATCTGGATGGAATTAATAGTGTTCAAGAGTTCAGCCAATATTTGCCAACATGAATAACTCTCTCCTAAAACTGAAAACCCAGAAAAGCCAGGCCTTAGTCTGAATGTCTTCAAAAGATATACTGCAGCTTCACTTTCAATTAATTGGACACTGACTTTAAGGGCTCAGAGTAATTGTTTTGGTGTTAACATCCAGTTGAGCTTTATTTCACTGTAGCGCAGCTTTGCCAATGTTAACAGTTATGAAGCAGAAAATGTGCTCCAAATCCCTGTTAAAGTCACCCTGGGCACGGTCACTGCGCTCACCCATGGACTGTCAGCAGACAAACTCCAGGATTTTCCTCTTTATAGTTCTGGGGGATTTTCGCCCGTGCTCGCTTGCTCTCCATGTCCAAAAATCATAGCAACATATCACTTCTGTAGGTTTCAAACAGTCAAGTGCACTAAAGCATGCTCGGAGAGATCGCAGTAAGGTGGAGAGGCGGTGGTCCGACCCTGACCCGGCTCTGATGTGAGCGAGCAGGGCTCAGTAACAGAATCATTTGGGAAAACAGATGTTCAGTGAACAAGGGGCCCTGAACTCTCCATAGAAGGTGTTTGTATGAGGAAATACAGTACTCCGCTGAGAGTGTAAAGGCACTGCCTGTTGAAAGACACATGTTGGCTGAGTTCATCAGTGTCTCATCAGACGTGGAGCGCTCTCATCAGCCTGCATGAACTGAAAACCCTCAGTAGAGCAGCGGGAGTCAAATCCACTACTACACAAACATCACAATGTGTTGTTATGGCTCGGCTGAGTGAAGCTAACGTGGCTACTGGGACTGCTACAAAGGGTGCCTTCAACGGCTTCACCTCAAAAGCTCAACCCTCACATGATTGAACGGCTAAATCATTTCTGATAACCGCTTCTGTTGTGGTGCCAGATGCTTGACATCCAAAATAATCTGTAATGGTATGGAGAATGATCTGTGGGCTCGAGGTTTGATGATAATTCATCAAAGAAAGCGCTCCAAACAGGGAACAAGTTATTTAACAAAGACAGGCTTTGATGTGGCAAAGATGAACATGCTTTAGCAATCCAAATGTTATCATGAGAAGCTTAGATGGGAGTCATTACAGGGATTTGAAGGAAATAATAACGAGCCGCAGTGGAACAGGTGGAATTTATGATCACAGGTGTGATTTCAGTGCACAGGTCTGCCAGGCTGCGTGTATTCCTACCAGTAGTAGCAGCAGCGGGACCGACCCACACACAGAGCTGATATTCTAATAAATTCATGAGAACTGAATCGGCCACACCACAGAGAGAGGAAACAGAATTTAATCTCAACTTGAAGTGAAGCAATTCAGAGAAGCTTCCACTCAGTCATAAATCACGAATTTCAGTGTATTTGACGTCATTCGCTGCAAGATACAGAAGAATGCTCAACTTTTCTTGGAATCTGTTATTCCTCTAATCAGCTCAGGATGATTTCTCTGGAAATGGAATATGTGTATATGAGTATTAGACTACAATAAAGTAAACACAGCATTTTGTAATGATGCATTATTTGACATGAAATGTTGTACCAGAATGTTAAGGATTAGCTGCTACAAATAAGTGATTCATCATTGGTTGAAGAATGTGGCAACTCAGGAAAATACACCGCTGTAAGGGACTGTTCATAATTTATGAGAGGGGAGGGTGTGGTGAAAAAAGGGGGAGGCTTGCGGGGGGTCATACAACTTAAAATGGCTGTATTTTGTAATGCAGGAGTTACACTTCTGCGTCGAATTAACGCTGTGCTTACAGCATAGGCTCTGCATTAACGTAGCCTGATGTGCTCCTCACCAGAAATGTAACTACGCGTCTATTTCTGTAAGCTGAAACCATTTCCCTCAGTGGAAATAAAGCTTTTATTTACTTTAATTTCACAGATAAGAAACAATAAATTGTGAAGACAATAAAAATAGCATTTTGAGTCTTGTGTGTGATTTATCCTGGCTTCATATGAGTAGAGGAAAAGTCAGCTAGCTGCTAGGCTAATTTATACAATGTAAAATACCATAGACTTGTGCTAATAACGTTAGCATGTTATATTTGTTTGGAAAATGTGTTTAGTATAAGACAGTTGTTTTGTCAGTGAACCTTGTGAGTTGTAATGGAGCGGAATTTTGTAACGTTACCTTTGTTAAATGTTGCTGTTGACCCTGGCTTCATATGAGTAGAGGAAAAGTCTGCTAGCTGCAAGGCTAATTAATACAATGTAAAATGCCATAGCCTTGTGCTAATAACATTAGCATGTTGTATTTGTGGGGAAAATGTGTCCAGATAAAGACAAGAGTTTGTTTGTGAATGCTGCGAGTTATAGTGAAGCTGATTTGTGTACTTGTGTTTGAAAAAGTGCACAAGTAATAAATGCTCACAACGGTGTAGGCCACGCGCATAGGGTCTGCATAGACCTGATGCACAAGTATAAATACCACTGAAGAAGCATTTGTGTGTGTGTATCTTCTTCCTCTGAGCCAAAGAGCTCGATCATTGTCCAAAAACTCTTAAACCACATCAGTGAGCTACACTGTTGCCCTGGGTGACATGTTCCAGCATTACCATGAGCACTAACACTGCTGCTGTAAATATTCAGAAGTGCAACAAATGCGTGTTAATCCACGGCTGAAAATAGTCCCAAACAAATGCTCCATTGACTTCTGTTTCCAGTCTTTGTGCTAAGCTAATCTAACAAGCTGCTGGCTGCAACTTCATCTTTACCTGACAGATATGAAAGTAGTGTTGACATTTTACTTTAACTCTCCTCCAGAACTGTTGAACTACTCCTTTTGCTGTTTGTTAGTTTACTCTGTCAAGTTATGGACCTCAAATTCCTTTTTATTTTTAAAATATTTGATCATATAATTTGAAAATAAGACCCTAATTTGTTTGGTTACTTGTGGATGCCTTTTGAAATTCCAGTGTCTCTGACCGGACCACAGACAGGAAGATTGCAGTGACTCTTAGTGGCTTGATGGTCTCCTGCTTTAGCACGAAGATCGGTTCACCAGAGCGGCGCAGTTCCTGATGAGTTCCTAGAAATTCCCCCGTGCTGTGGCACATTGAAATGTCTGTTGTCAGGATTTCAGACACAATAATGATGAAGTCTTTCAAAGTACTGAAAGACCAGCGCCACAAACAAACAGATTGAGAATAGAGCACGAATCACAGTTCAGTCCTTGAATGGAGCATGTCCCCACCTCCAACATTTACAGCCGTCTCAGTCACAAGAAAGGAAGCATTACCTCAGAGGCAACAGTAAGACAGGGAGCGAGTGGAAGCCTGGATTAAGCTGCATTGTGTACCTTGGGTCAGGAATCTCCCCTAGTATTTCTTCCAGGTTGTCTAGAAACTGGACAAAGTCAGACAGGCCTTTGACGTGTTTCCTCAGTGGGTCAGACTCAGCTGGAGCGTAGCCCTTCCCTCCGAGCTGGATGGCCCTCACAAAAGATGTCACAGCCTGCAAAAGTATGAAAGAGACTTAAATGTTGCGCCAGAGAGGATTACTCCAATTCTAAAGTCATAGCTTTGGTTTTCTAGTGATGTAAAGTGTGAATACATCATCGCTGGAGCCCAAGCACATGCTGAGTGCAGGTGTTTTCTTACCAAGAAGAGGGAAGTGTTGTTGTTCTGTGCAGCATGCTTTATGTCAGTGAATGCCTGACGTCCAAGAGTGCGACTAGGGACGTCAAGGGTTAGCGCCAAGGCCAGGTCGTTCTTGATGTTCACAAGTAAATTCAGATAGGAGCAGAAAACCCGTCTCACTGCCGTTTTCACCTGTTGATAATAAACAGAATAATTAAGCGCATCATCATCATTTTTGGGAAGAAAACATTTTAAAATCCCCAAACGTCCATATCAAACAGCATTTCAAGAGTTTCTAGCTTTAGCATGCTGTTGCTAGCTAGCTAAATTAGTCTTAGCCCTGTGCAGCTAAAACTTGCAGATTGATTGATGGGAGGTTGTAAAGAAATTATTTGTTGAAACTGGTTGGCGCTCTCTTATGTAAGCACACGCCATACTTTGCTTTAAAGCAAGAAAACATGATACGATTTTACATATAAATACAAAGAATTTGTTTTTTGTTAAATAGGTGCACAATATGAACAGGGATGTGATCTAAGGGGGCATTTTTAATTTCATCTTGACTTTAAGTATTTATGTGAGAAAACTGATACTACTCTTATATCTGTCTGCTAAATGTAAAGCTTGAGCTGCTAAATTAGCTTAGCATAAAGACTGGAATAACGCTCATACAGGTAGCCTGGCTAGGTGACAAAATCCATCTTCAAACACCTCTAAAGCTCACTTAGTGACAAGATTTATCTTGTTTTTTTAATCCGTACAAAAACTCAAGTGTCAAAATGAAAATTCATTGTTTCACATTTATGTCAGATGTATTTCTCAATAGCAGTTGCCAGGCAACAAGAGGAGACTGCAGGAACTTCCTGCTCCTAACCAAAAAAAGTATAGGGTGTTATTGAAAGGTTAGTTCAACTGAACTTAAGTTTGTTAACCCCCCAAGTGTGGTTCGTTTGGTCAGACGTGAACACAGCAATCACACTCAGGTGTGCACCAAACAACCAGACCGAGACCTTCTTGAAGAAGTGGTCTCAGTCCGATAACAAACAAGCTCTAGTGAGGTTTGTTACAGTCCTGGAGGATTATTAATGTGCACCTCCAAGAGCAGCTTTTTGGCGCAAGGCATTTGATGTGGTCTGTTGTAAATGCTGCCATGAGAACATGAAGCAACTCGAGGCAATTATTAACAAAGTTAGTCCCTGATTCGGACCAAAAGAGACAACTCTAGGTCTGAAAGCAGCCTTAGATGTGTTCAAGTGGATTTTGTTATCTTTGGACAGAGCCAAGCTAGCTGTTTGAGCCTGTTTTAAGTCTTTGTGCTAAGCTAAGCTACTACAGTTGTCTCGTCTAATTTGCCAGCAGAAAAAAAAAACAAAAACAAAAACAGCCTAGCAGCACCCTCCTGGGCTGAAAAACAGAGACATCCCAGAAGTGCCAAGAACTGCACTTCCTCGAATGGCCACTTGCGGCTGGCTCCAAAAGTGAGTCAATCCTTGAAGACACCCATTGGTCACTTCTGGCCCCAAAAATCCAAGATGGCAACTGCCCAAAACGCAGAACCCGAGGCCTCAAAATGTCCACAAACCAGTGGCTTACGTTGTGTTGGCTGCATCCATCTTTTTATACGATTTATGGAAACAGCTTATTTCCCCAAATATCAAACTTTTGGCTTGCGGCCAACCCAGGTTGTGTTTTTAAACTACCAAAAACGGACAGTAGCTTTACTGCATGAGTAAAACCACTAAAAACAGCAGCTGACAGCCTGTATTAAACTCCAAAAAAATGACATCACTCCGCTCTAGCAAGCGAGCCTTCACTACAAACTCATAAATTCACAAGTGACAGAGAATAAGTGGAGGAAAGAGACTCTGTTACAGAAGCTCTTGTCCAGCCCCACATTGTGTTTTAAACATCTGCCTGGTAATTGAATTCACATTGCGCTCTTAAATCTAAGCGATATGATATAGAGTTCCTGTCAATACGAGCAGGATGGATTCCAGACAGAAATTAAGTACGCTGAAGACTGGGAAAGTGAATGTGTGGATTACTGCCAGCGGGAGAAAAAGCATTTCACTTTCCTGAAGAAAAAAAAAAAAAAAAAAAAAAACTTTATATGGAGGGTAGAGGGCAAAGTGGAAAGAGGGGTTTCTTTTGGTGGTTTATGAAATAAGTTGCACATTTTATTAGTGTGTGAAAGCGAGACTGGGCCTACCTGGGAGCTGCAGGGCCTGCTTTTACTGGACGGTGTTGACGGGACTGAAGAGTCTGGCAACTCTGAGACCTCCGTGTTTCCTGATAAGAACTCAAACAACTCGACCTTTGTACAAGAATAAAGAAAGTAATTAGAGAGATACATTGATTGGAGTTGTCTTTTACTCAGCAGCCAATCTGATCATCGACAACATCAGCCTGATTTCAAGCAGCTCCCGCTCACCGGGCTCACAGGCTCCCCAGGGTCCGTCTCCTCTACTCTCAGCTGTTTGTACATGGAGAGGATATCAACCAGGTCCACAGTGTTGGAGCGTTTCAGGAAGGATTCGTATGCCTCCAGGATGAGATCATAGTTCTCCAAGCGTGCAAAGTTGGGGGGTGGCAGGTGAAGTTTGTCTAACAGTAAGTGTTTCCAGGCCATCAGGACATCACTCAGAGCCACTTTGAACTCTCCGCCGTGCTGTCACAGGAAGAGAGAAAACAGTGAAAGCAGCAGCCATAATTACTGACGGCCTGGAACCAATCAGTTCAAAAGCAGGAGACCTTCTCCCGCAGTCCAAAAATGGGTCATGAGCGGTCTCAGCCGGAAATCTGTGGTAATGTCATCAGTTATAGACGTGATGACAGTCGGCCTGATGGTTCAATTGAATTATCCCATGATGATGATGATGATGTGAACTGGGCTTGTACGGCTTCGCTTTTGGGCCACCGGATAACTTACAGTAAGAGGACAGAGACTACCGATATCGTTTTATTCGTCTTCTTCAGAAATAAGTTTATCTTTTTATTTTATTTGTTAGTTTGCATCCCTTTGTGACAAGGACAAGAAGTGATTGCAAGATGTTGTTAGCATTAGCTCTAAAATTAGCAGCAAAGCACAGAGATCTGAATACATCCCCCAAAAAATCATATAAGATTATCAGTGGCCACAGTACAATAGGTTGTTGGTTTACTTTGGTCTGGGTTGCATGGGTATACCGTGAAACTGTGTACTGTGGTATAAAAAATTGACAGTTATCAGACTATATTTGCTTATCTAGGGTATAAAAAGGAGCCCAGAAGAAGAATCTCAGCTGCATATTCAGAGCTCCTTTCCTTCTCGACTGCCTGTCAGAAGTAAAATGGTTCCAACTTTAATAAAGTGTCGGTTCGACCAAAAAAAGTCCTCTTTTTCCATTCCTTTAAGGGTCATTGTAACTGATAATGATAATGATTGCGTAACGACGAATATTGGGTGGCTGTGGTTTCGAGGTCGAGCGGGTCGTCCACCAATCGGAAGATCGGCGGCTCAATCCACGGCTCCTTCAGTCTGCATGTTGAAGTATCCTTGGGCAAGATACTGAACCCCACATTGCTCTCGATGGCCGTTTCATCGGTGTGTGAGTGCGTGTGAATGGTTACTGAGTAGCAGGTGGCACCATGTATGGCAGCCTCGGCCACCAGCATGTGAATGTGTGTGTGGGTGAATGTGACATGTAGTGCAAAAGTGCTTTGAGTGGTTGGAAGACTAGAAAGGGGCAATACAAGTGCAGTCCATTTACCATATTGTGATGTCGTGAATCTGATAATCTGATATTTTTGGAGACAGTTAGTGTATTGGGAAAATCTCATCTCATGTCATTTCAGCAGTAGCTCAGTCCATAGGGACCTGGGTTGAGAACCGGAGGGTCGAGTCCCCGTCCGGACCAAATATGGAGCGTGGACTGGTAGCTGGAGAGGTGCCAGTTCACCTCCTGGGCACTGCCGAGGTGCCCCCAACCACTCGGGGCGCTTGACCAAGGCAGCCCCCTCACTCTGACATCTCTCCACTTTGTGCATGTATAGGTCCTGTTTGTGCATGTGTGTCTTTCAGACCTGTGTGTAATTGACAGCAAGAGTGAAAACATTGAACTTCCCCTCGGGGGGATTAATTAAGTATTAAAAAAAAAAAAAAAAAAATACAACTCTTATCTTGCATAACGATTTGTGAATGTCAAGGCCAGAGCCATGGAGTCAGAATTTAGGGAGACCAAATCTGCTTCTTCTTTCCTCAACTGCTCCAGAAAAGAAACTCATTTCCAATTGCACTATATTATTTATCATAAGCAAACACAGTTATACAGTATACTATATGAATATGCAATACATTGACATGTAGAACTGTAGTGTACTGTAATACCAGAACCACCAGTAATAATAATGGCAATTTGTTACGTTTATTTATGATTATGAGTATTTCAGGCAGCAATTTTAATTTAATTTTTAAATTGTATATACTTTATTAATCCCCGAGGGGAAATTCAATTTTTCATTCTGTTTGTCAATTACACACAGGTCTGAACACACACATGCACAAACAGGACCTATACATGCACAAAGTGGAGAGATGTCAGAGTGGGCTGCCCATGACAGGCGCTCCGAGTGGTTGGGGGGTTCGGTGCCTTCCACAGGGGCACCTTGGCAGTGCCCAGGAGGTGAACTGGCACCTCTCCAGCCACCAGTCCACGCTCCATATTTTGGTCCAGACGGGGACTCGAACAGACGACCATCCGGTTCCCGACCCAAGTCCCTATGGACTGAGCTACTGCAGGGATCCCACACATTTTCATGACTTTTCAAGAACCCATAATGACAATTTACTCTTTCTTGTCTCACTTGTCCAAACACATCCGATTCAAACTTTATTCCAACATAATTTCAGGAATTAATTAGGCATGAAGGGGTGAGAGAGAGGAGATAAACTGAATGTGGGGGAAAAAAATAAAGACATGATGGTAACCAGCTAGCTAGCTTACATATTAGAGTTACATTGCGTCATCAGCCACTTTAAATAATATTATGTAATGCACCACTATGTGGAGGATGACTTTTCCAAAACTTGGAAAATTTCCAAAAACATTTTGACTAATTCAGTGATTTTTCCAGGCCTGGAAAATGTGATTTTGAATTTTATGACTTATCCAGGTTTTCCATGACCACTGGGACCTGAAGACCATCGTGTGACATATCAAGAAATAACAGGAGTTATGTGGGGATAAAGCACTTAAAATTGTCGATTTTTTCACTAATTAAATGCATTTTTCTACTGTTTTGTGCAACAGCTCACATCAACAAAGAGAGCAGTCATTAAAACTGGCAGACTGGTATATTGGGGCGCATTTCAAGCATATTTCCTCACATTATCATAGGCCTATCTGTATTTAAGACCGCTTTTGTGTGCATTTGTGTTTGCATACAAATTAATCCACTGGAGAAGCTGGATGTGTGAATTAAAGCAATGACCTGTTACCTGCTTATTAATGTCTGCCATGGCCAGCTGCAGCAACATCAGCATGCCATCAGCTCCATGAATGGTGGTCCTCTCTGAGTGTAAAACCCTGTGACACTCTCTCCTGAAGACTTTAACCATCACCTTCAGACGGTCTCCTAGTTCCTCCATTTTCCCCTGAAACAGCAGTAGAGTAAAATGCCAGTGAAACCATGACTCACAGCAAAGATAGGTAGACCATTGTGAAATCACAGAGAGCCGATTATAATCATAAAAATGTAACTTTTAAGGAACAATACAAAGTCAATGGACTCTCAGGTAAACACAAAAGTAACCCTCAGAGTCTCTGGCCTCTGAGGCACAATGGTACAGAGTCATATTATTCAAATCAGTGCGTCACACTGTGTCTTTTTGTCAATTCCCTCAAGGTGCTCACATATAATTAAGCGTATCGTAAGTTAATTGCTACACTAAATCACAAATAATGTTAATTTAACAGTGCAAACCTCTAACAGTGCAGCAGTCTCCGAGATCACACGTCCACAGCTAAAAGCAGTTTGAATTTTTAAACTCCCGATGACGTTATATGCCTTCTGACCAATCAGCTTTTCGTACACAACAACAGGAGAGCTCGACGATTTTGAGTATTTCTCTGCTGCATTATGTTTGTCGTATTTTCATCGCAAAAGAGTATAAAGTGTTCTTTAGTTTTAAATAAAACGTCATAATACAATAATATGCCGATATGTCGCGGAATAATATAGATATTTTTAGTAAGGATACGCCAACCCCCCTTTGAGAAGTGCGCTCAATGGTACATTCCATGTCGTACCCGGAAGCAGCTTGAAAACATCTCAAACGCGCGCACCATTTGATTTAAAGAAATACTTAAAAAATAAAGTGGTAAAGTTTATCAGCCTGTACCGTATCCTGAATCAGAAAAAAGTCTCATAACCAAGAGGTACGTATTAAGTTCTCAGTCGCGGCGTTAAATTGTAAAAACGGGCAGTAGAAACATTTGTTTGGCTAAATGCTAGCTAGCTGTGCACTTACAGGTACTGTAGCTGTCACGTTTTAGCTCTTTGCCCGGTGACACATTACCGTTATGTGAAACGTTAGTTACTTAAACACGGGGACTGTGAATGTAACGTTAGCTCATTTAAGCTAACATACACAACAGAGCTAGCTTACATTGTCTTGAAATAACCCAGGAGCTGTACAACATATATGTGGGAATATCAGTCTAACCTCTCACTTGCCTCCAGCTAAGCTAAGGGTAATACCAACATCTGAGTTAAGCATACGTCAAATATTGAACTGCTTCATGTGTTCGACATATGCCGAATTCAAGGGTTATGATATAGGTTTGCACAAACAGGCACACGCCCTACTAGCTATGCATGCATACTGGAATATATCAAACGTGGATTTATTTGAGTGACGTTTGGTCTGACGTTGACTTCAAGCCTCCTAAAGACAATCTAGTGCATAATCCATACCGTATGAGGGTGTCTGATTTAACTGCCTACAGTGCTCTTCAGAGGGTTGGGAACTGTTTGATCTGTGACAGCTGATGTTATAGATTTAATACCGTAGTTTTTCTTTTTGTGCGTCATAGAACTAAACATAGGCAGTGAGCATTGTGCACAGATTTTATTCCACTATAAATTATGTCCTCACAAAAAGCAATGCTTTATTGAGGTCCTGCTCAAGCTTGGAGTCGGGGTAAATACAGTAGATGCAATCCTCCATCATTCATATATGATTTTCGATTGCAATGCAGTCAAATCTGTATCATCTCAAAATATATATTTAGTCAATATCAGCCAACTGTAGCTCAAGTTAACACCCAATTTTGTTAGCAGGTGTTGTTCCTTTCACAGTGGCAAACATCTTTCTTTGCTGATCATTAGACTAACAGTTCAGTGTCTTCTTTTCTTCTGATGTCTTACAGTTGAAACTCTGATCTGAAACCAGCTTTACCAGGACACCAGCATGCAGCAGGACTCCAGCCGCAGTCCCAGTTACACTGTGAAGTGTGAGGACTACGTTCATGTGGTTGAATTCAGTCCTTTCAGCTCTGGTACCCCTGCCTCTCTCCTGGCCTACGGTGGAAACCAGTATGTGGTCGTCAGCACCTGCCTGTTTCAGGTTAGAGATGCAGCTTCATACAGTCTGGTTTACTTGTATTGATACCCAGTATGTTCCTTTATAATGCATACTTGTTCCCACAGGAGGAGGATATGGAGGTTGAGGGAGTTGAGTTCAATGTTCTTCGAGCTTTCCATCATGGATTGCGAGTCGATGCTCTCGCCTGGAGTCCTGAGTCCAGGCTGGACAGGATACCCACTATCAGGTACTGCTACTTTGTTCCCACCACCTTTTGATCTGGTGATATTATGTTCCCACAAAGTTGCATGGTGCAGGACAGTATGATGGCAGTATCTGTCTGCCTGTGTCTTGATTCAAGTAGATTTTTGATCATGTTTATGCATAAACTGTTTCTGCATAATATCAGAATTTCTTATATTGTTACGGATGCAAATTAGTCCCAGTATGTTACACTATACAACACATGTCACTGCTTGAAAGAAAATAAGTACTACCAGTCCTGATTTATCTTAAACACACTTAAGTCCATGGTGAAATACCAGCTACTGCAGTCATACTCAGGCAACAGTTTCATTTAGCATACGAAGCAAACAAATTAGGATATGTACTGTGTGGATTTGTGTATCTAACTTTAAAGTGAGTAAAGAGGATGAAACAACCCGGCAAAATGGTTGTTTGACAAACCTGAATGTTTTGGTTATGAAAAAGATGCGATACAGGAGATCTCTTTCTTCAAAAGAGTTAAAAGCTGTTTAATTTTAAGTCACTTTGTTATTCAAAATATTGTTTAGCCTTATCAACTGATTATCATGGAACTAATCACAAATTCTTAAAGTATGATGCTGGTGTTTTGGTATGTCTGGTAAACTGTGATTACTACAAATTATGTTAGCACTGATTATATACAATGACATGTTCACTAAGAGTGGAGGAAAAAATCGATACAGCACAGTATCGCAATATTTTTGTGTGGCAATATTGCATTGTCACATGGAAACTAGGGCTGTACCCAAATATTCGGATATTCGAATATTTGTTTCTATGTGTAGGTATTAGTCATGAAAATTTGGTATTCGATATTCGTTTATATTTACCTTTTTTTTTCTTTTTTTTTTACATATTTTTTGGTGCTAAATGTAGTCTTTTTGTTGTTGGTAAATGTAGGTTATCAATAAAAATCAAAACTTTTAAATTGCATTGTTAAAAATGTGAAAATATAGTATCACCTACCAACGGAGCTTGTGCACACGGCAAGCTCGAGCGCATCCGTCTGAGGCTGTGGATCAATGCCAAGTTTTACCACTTTATCTCTATTCCCTCTAACTTGTAGCTGTTTTTTTGTTATCTTTTGAATTTAATATGAATTATGGAACCGTTTTTGTCAACGTTTGTTTCCCCCGTTTTGTATAATAAATTATTGTTTAAAGTTTCAACAAGTTTCTTTTGGAGTGCGTGACACAAGTGTGTTTTGAAAACGACCGCGGACTGTCACCTGCTCAATGCATCAGTACCTTTGGATGCCATGACAGTAATAGCCAGTAATGTCAAAATATCGTTTACAGACTGATTTAACAGACGATCACTGCTGCCCGACCCGCAGGTCCATTTGCGGGTCCCGCGGGTTACGGGTTGACCCACGCATCACTACTTAGCTCAGTCTATAAAGGCTGTACACAACAGTAAGGCTATAGACATTATATTCTATTCAGGCCGGCAGAACCAGCAGCGCATCGGCTCTACAGTACACGGCACTGCTGATTAACCATTTTATTGCAGCACAGAGTGTCTGCCAGCAACCAATTACTTGCAGAGGCTTCCTACAACTTGCTTCAACGGTTCCGATTTAATCAGAAGACAAATTAAACAGGATGACTAGCCAATGTGAAAATCAAAAGAAAGCATAGAATAATGTACTGAAGGAGACTGTTGTGCCATCACATTCTTTTGTGGTTTGAGAGCAAAGATCCAGTCGCTGCTGTGCAAAACTCCGCATTACAATTAGGTCCGGACAAACCCCGGAGTCCACCGCCGCACGCACTCCACCTCACCGTGAACGAATATTTGAATATTCGTTACAAATTCTGCCGAAGGTCCGAATGTTAAAAAATGGTATTCGGGACAGCCCTAAGAAACCAAGTATTGATTTTTTAAAAATTATATAAATAATAAATATTACAAATACAAATTAAACTGTAGGTAGCATACTAGAATTATATAATCAGTTGCTTTTTCAGTCCACAAGAAACAATTTGCTGCATTTAAAATGGCTGAAGTGGGATGAACAGACTGAAAACTTTATCTTATTAGATAAAATGATGTTGACAAAGTTTTCCTTTGGGGACATAATTTACAGTTGAAAAAGGTAATATATCGCAATATAGTTTATCGCAGTATTCATCATATCGCAGCATATTTAAAATTGTGATCGTGGATCCTCTGATTCCCACCTCTTACACTCACTGAGGGATCATTTGTGCCCTCAGGTCACAACAAAGTGCCTCTTCAGCAGCCTGAGTGCCCCTCTTGTTAGTTCAGGAGCTGCTCTGTAGTGCCGTTAGTGCAAACTGCTGCTTGGAAGTGTCTGATTGGTTGAAAAAAGGCTATAAATAAAGGGACACTTGGGCTTTGACTTCTGAACAGCAACCTTTTTAATGCAGGAGGCTGCCAAATTAACATTCATTTCACTGGAGTAATGTCTGTTTAATGTCTGCCTTCCAGATTTGACTATTTAGCAATATGGTCCCTGAATGTTTTTTAGCTGATAACTCCTAAATCTCAGTTCCCTCCAACACTGAACACATTTGCATCAACACACAACACCTGTTGAACCTCGTTTAATTACAGGTAAATTACATTTACTTAATTTGGCAGATGCTTTTATCCAGTGCAGAGCATTGATTCTTTTTTTAAATTCAGTCCTTCATTTTATTGATTTATATGCCCATTATTTTCTTGAAATTAGTGTTTTGTAAAGAAAATGTAAGAAAAATATGCCCTCTTCTGATGCATGGTACAGGCCTGTGGTCCAGGGTTTTGGAACCTCTTCTCTAACCTAAAAAAAAAAGTAGAGTGCATTGTTTGTCAATTTCACATCCAAATCTTTAAGAGGTGGTCCATATTTTCAAGGCAGGTTTTTTTGTCGCTGTGCTTCCTTCATGTAGCTGCAAGGTAGATTTTAACCAATAAATCAATTTCTTTGAATAGCATGTTAATCAAAGCAGACTTGGGCTGCAAATAATGATTTTCATTATTGATTAACCTGCCCATCATTTTCTTGAGTAATCGTTTTGTCAATAAAATGTTCGAAAATAATGAAACATGCCCTGTGTAATTTCCTGGAGCCCAAGGTGACGTCTCAAACGGTATGTTTTATCCAACCAAAACTTCAAAGCTCTTCAGTTTTTATCATGTATGATAAGGAAAAGCATCAAATTCTCACATTTACAAAGCATGAAAGCTGCAAATGTTTGGCTTTTTAGCTTAAATTTAAAATTACACAAACAATAATTTGATTGAAATAGTTGCCAATTAATTTTATGTCGATCAAGATAAACCGACTAATTTTTGGGAGAGAGTTACTGCCTCAAGCAAAGGAGGTCAAGTATCTTGGGGTCTTCTTCACAAGTGGAGCATGAGATGGATCAAGAGTTTGGTGCAGCGTCTGCAGTGATGCAGGTGCTGCGCTGTCATGGTTAAGAGGGAGCTGAGCCAGAAGGCAGAGCTTTTGATTTACTGGTCCATCTATATCCCAACCCTCACCTATGGTCATGAGCTCTGGGTAGGAGTCAGTTGAGGTGGTTCGGGCATCTGATAAGGATGCCTCCTGGGAGCCTCCTGTTAGAGGTTTTCTGGTAGGAGGGAGGAGTGGTAGTAGCCCCCGAGCAGACCCACAACAAGCTGGAGGGAATACATATCTTATCTGGCCTGGGAGCGCCTCGGGGTCCTCCAGGAGGAGCTGGAGAGTGTTGCTGGAGGGAGGAACGTCTGGGGTGCTTTGGTTGGCCTGCTGCCTTTGCAGCCCTTGGCCCCAGATAAGCAGATGAAAATGGATGGATGGATGAATGGACTAATTGCTGCAGCTCTAATCTGATGCCGCTTCTAGTTTTACCCATACACACCTACATCAGGTGGGAATACAGCGTGTTCCTCAAGCACACTTTGACATATGAACAGGAGGAGCTAGGGATCAAACCACCAACCCTACCTACATTCAATGGGCATGCCCCTCCGCTGGCTAAGTCGTCCATATATTATGTGAAATGGTGCTGACATATTTGCTGAGTCATAAATCAGTTTAAGTGCTGACCTTATTAGCGCCATTGGCTATTTTTAATAAAAGACGGTGTTCATGCTGTGACATCTGCAGCTCTGTTGTTATGTAAGAGGTCATCAGACCATTGTAATAGGATTAGGAGGTGTCAAGGTGTCATACTTCAGTCCCACATCAGGAACCTGACATCTGTGTCTTTAAAAACAACTGTATAATTATTCACCAACACTATTCTTGTGACCAGAACAAGAGGCAGTTGTGGAGAAAGCACAGCAACCACGCTGTGTGAAAGTCATCACCACCTCTCGTTGTCACACTACAGCTGCCAGGATGTGAGCCAAGTTATTTCAGGTGGCCTTGGACAGGAGGGAAGTAGCCCTAACTGTAGATTGTTAGAAAGCAAGAGTTTCCTCCTAATTGGAGTGGTGGATGGGAAGGTTCCACGATCCCCCCGGAGGTGTTTAGGCTTTCTGTAATTGAAAAGGAAAGGCTGCGATAATTCCTGGCCTTCTGTGGTTTACTCCACAGGGCCCTCAAGCCAGCGCTGTGACGTGCGCACATGTTATTGCGCTGATGACTACCCACTCGGGTTCCATCCCTCCCTTCGATCTGCACGTAGCCGTGCCTTCCAGGAAAAGTACAACGTTCTCACGGGCTTGCCTCAAGCAGGGGCCCCAGAGAGTGAGAGGAAGATGAGGGGAGGAGAGGGGGCTTGGGCTGCAGCGCTGCCACCGTCCACCACAGCAGTTTGTAATTGAAGACTACTGAATCCTACAAAGACCAGACACTCCACAGACAACTGCTGCCTTCCACCAAATACGCAGAGTTTTCAGTCTTTATAGAAAGCAGCACATGACAAAAAAAACAATTCCAATCTACAGGTGTGCCCGGCCATATGCAATCTAATAAGACAAATTAAGCCAACCACTGTGCACTAAATAAACCGATTTACTGCTTGTTAGAGAATTGAAAAACTTGCTGTGGCATGGCCGATTGCAAAGACAAGTAACAGCCTTATTTAATTACATTTTTGGTCCCTGCTATTGCACACATGTTGTGCCTGCACAGCGACCAACCAATCACAGTCCTCCTCAGAGCAGATTTGTTGAGCATACAATGGAAAACTTAAGCCTACAAGGAGTGAAGAAGAGCTGTTGTGGAAAGAAAATGTTACATCTGCTATTTGGAAATATTTTGGTTTTAAAAAAAGATGATGTGGAACAACAGCAGGGACTTTTTCTCTCTGTCCAAATGGAGGTCAAGAAAAAAAGCTACACAGTGTTTTCTGAACTCGTGTAGTTACATTTATTTTTGCCAACATTTTAGAACACAGGGGTTCAACCTCTACTGGTGTCATGACTAACCAGTAGGGGTCACTAATGACAAGGATAAGAACCCTCACCGGCTTCCCACCTATTCACAGCCAAGCTGAATATGCAGCTACTGGGAATCACACTACTCTTAGCTGGTGGGCGAGAACTTTGCCTCCATTTTTTCCAAAGATGGGTTTTTGACATGTTGGGAAATATGCTCATTCACTTTAAGTCTTGTCATCACTGTGATGTTGCCACGCAAACAAAGGAGGAAGTCACAGGGACTGAGACATATTTCACAAACAAGATATAACATGAGAAAGCTTATGACATGCTTGTAGGCCAATTTTTTAACTTTGGACAGAGCCAGGCGAGCTGTTTCCCCTGTTTCCAGTCTTGTGCTAAGCTACGCTAACTGGTGGCTAGCTGTAGCTCTTGACATGAGAGCGGCAGCAATTTTCTCATCAACTCTGAGCAAGAAAGCAAATAAGGTTGCTTTTGGTGGAAAACATTTGTGCTGGGCTTCAGATGTCAAATGTTGATGCGACTAAAGAAGTTCCATACTTAAAGATGCAATATATGACATCACTGGCTAATTAATTGCTTTACCACTGATAATGTTGTCGTCGCAGTAGGGATGTGTGTCAGTCCTCGATACCTCTGAGGTACTGACTGAAATAACCCAGTACAAAGAAGTCTAAGCGTCTGCAGTCAAACAACCTGCATTCAATTCCTTTTGCCAGGTGGTCTCATCTTGGACTGTCCCAACTCCCTGCAAGGTCGGCAAACTTTCTGTTGCAGCCGTCTCTAGAGCCGCTTTCCTTTAGTTGAACGTCTGCCCAGTTAGCGCGAGCTAACGCAGCAGCAGAGGCTAACATGTGACAACAAGCTGTTTAAGGGTCCTAACAAACTCACACTGACAGCAAAATGGGTCGACTCTGTTATCGATTACTGTAACCTGTTAATAAATGTCAGGCAATGTTAGCCATGTGATGCTAATAGTAAGCCTATCAGTAGGGATGTTGCGATCCAACTTTTTCACTTTCGATCCAATACCAATACCACAGCCCTAGTATCCGATACCGATCTGATATCAGCGCATATTTCTATCTCTGTGTTCTGACCAATAGGTTCACTTTTTTAGTACTTTTTTTGTAATGTGGAATAATAGAAAAGGCTTGATCAAGTGCTATTACTCAAAATGAGAATAACATACTCCCCGAGATGAAAAGTGCAGTCTTTTTCGCTTTTCTGAAGGAAGTACTGCCACACCGCTGACATTTTTTTCAACTATCCACGCTGTTTTTCACCCCGTTGTTGATATCATGTGACCTCCCCCTCCGGCTTTCCTCTCTTCTTCATGTGTTACAATGAAGTGCTAGATGGAAAAGCTGGAACGGATTTGTGGAATGGAGTGCTAGTATCGCACTTTTCCTCTGCAGTGCGATTCGATCCACGTTTTTTGGCTGGATCGCAGCATATTTTCGATCTGCGATCCGGATCGCAGCATCCCTACCTATCAGTGTGTGTACAGCCAGGCGGACTCTTGCAACTCCAGACACGGAGCTCGCACTCCCCCAGCAGTAGCTAAAACCCATACAGTTTGTGGCATGGTGAGGTTAAGAGTGGTGTGTTTGATACTTATTTTTGCGTTCAGCGTGTCACCAAAATGAGTATGGCTACTACATGACACTGCATTTACATCATAGTAACCCCCAAGGTTAACCCTGTTAAGCCCAGTATACACTGCGATTTTGAGCTGTCCCAGACGAGAGATGACTAACATGAAAGAAACATGCCGATATTCTTATTTGTGGCTCTAAAACAGTGGACCTACGTTGCACAGTGAGAGAGGTTCAAGGATAGTTGCTGTCACGGCGTTGTGATCAAAGACAGCCTGGGATAAACTTCTGACAGTGTCAGAAATTTGGGATGACCATCTCACAATGTGACTGCTGTCACTACCTACGTCTGTTAACCAACCATTAGGAATGCAGCATGAAGTGACGCACTGATGAGCACGACAATGCTAAATGCTAATAGATGCTAATAAATACACTTTAAGCTCTTGTTGCAAAATTGGCACGCCAAGTTGGCCTCCACCTCCTCCTCTTCTTCAAACTTTTTCGACACATAAATGCCACTTTAGAAGGGCTCGATTCTTATTCTTAGCGGCGTAGAGGGATGACGCACGCTGATGATGCTTTGTCCTTGCGTATTGACATCGATGGACGTGCGTTGTAGCCTGCAATTCAGTAGGCGCTGTCTTTGACACAGTCTTTAGGAGGCTGTAGCTCTGTCAGCAAAGTTGCCATTATTACATTGTTTGCATTGTTAAAACTGTTAGCTGCTAGCCGTCAGCCCAGCCACCTCCATATTGAGAACCTTGTGCAGACAATCCTGGCTCAGACTCTGAATCATGAATATGCTCTGAATATCCTATACAGCAAGTTAGTTCCTCTACCCAGAGTTCTCCTGTTTCACACAGAATTTGTATCAATGTTGTGTTTTTGGGTTTCTGTTGAAGTGTACTTTGTGGTGATATAAGAGACAAAGGGATAAACTCGTGCTACAACAATAATCACAGTGCTCTGCAACAACACAGCTGACATTCACTGGTGTTTCCCTTTTAATAGTGACTTGTATTGTGTTACCCAAGATTGTTGGAGATCAATAAAGAAAATGGCTTTGACATTAAATTTAAAAAAGCAAAAAGAGCCAGAATGTTTTCCATGCTTTCCTCCAAAGTACAACACTAATTTGTAGGGTTAGAAGGCCTATCCTAATATAATCTAATCTACTGTAGCAGTAATACCCCGAAGCACGTTAAGGGTGTTTGTAGTGACATCATGCCAAATCCATCTGTGCCTGCGACTGAAAATGTGTGAACCGCTGTCTGTTTATTCTGGTGATATGTGTGTGTTTTTCTTGTCATAAGTGAGTTAGTGTAATTGTGTGAATAATTGCAGCCGCTGGTGTATACTACGACTGATTAGAGGGAAAGTCCTCTGCCTGGCTCTGCACAGGTTTTTGCACAGAGACATGCGTAAATGGCGTGAGGAATCTTGTTTTTCTCTGTGTTTATCTTAGCTTGCAATTAGAATCTCCCTGGCAGCGTTTCTACTGATCACTGTCCAAGTTTCTACCACACACACTGACACTCTCATCCAGAGGTGTCAGTCTAGGGCGGCTGCAGGCATGCATGTAGGAAGAGATGTCATCTGTCATTGGGTCTATACAGTCTGACTCTTTTTTGATGTCTCTCTTTGTTTTTATATCCTCCCTTTCTTTTCCTCTTCCTCTCTCCCTCTCTGCAGATTTTGCACCGCTGCAGCTGACAGAAAGCTACGCCTGCTGACTTCTGATCTTCAGGATAGGCATGAAGTCAAGGTAGTGCAACATCTGGAGCGCATTGGCCAGAACTGCGCTTGTCGGTTGGCATCAAACTTTCTCTACTTAGCACTGACATTTGGTACTTAGTGATACAGGAAATGTAGCCGTACACACAGAGAGCAGAGCTGCAGCCAGCGTAGTGAGCCCAAGTTTGCTGGAAAGGCCAATTTAACAGTTTATTGATCAACTGTTTTTGTTTACATGTTGTTTTTCTGTACTGTTCCCTAGGTGATGGAGGGCCACACTAGCTTCATTAACCATTTGGTGTTCGAGCCCACAGAAGGGAAACAAATTGCTTCCGTCAGTGATGACCACACTTGCAGGTCCAAACCGTTTTATTTCCATTTGTGTGTGTGTGTGCGTGCGTGCGTGTGTGCGTGTGTGTGTGTGTGTGTGTGTTCCCAGCTTCTGATTTTCAGTTCTGTTCTCTGTTAATGGTGCAGAAAGTCCTGACTGTGTTTCCACAGTGAAACATGATGCTAAGCACAACATGCGCCGGTGTGGCTGTGCGTAAGCACAGAGCTGCTTTGTAGCTTTTCTAGCTAATTGGTTAAATATGGAAATCCAATTAGCTGCAGAAAGATTTTCCTCTCTAAGGGGGACCTATAACAAGGTCCCCAAATTTTCCTTTTCAATTAACGCTAGAGGAGGGAAAAAGTGTGTCAGTAGCCAGGGTCATGTCAGGGACAACCTCTCTCTACATCAGCAGGCTGGTTCTCCTGCAGCTGTGTTACAGCACTGGGCCCCTGCTCTTTTATTGTTAATGCACAGAAAGTGTATGAATTATTTTAAGTAGTTTTGATACTTTTAGATTTGAAGCAAAAGTTGCAAGCAGGTGAAGATGAGGACTGTAGCTAACAGGTATTTTCCTTACGGTTAATCTGCTGATTTGTTTTGTCAATTAATCGTTTTTAAAGAACAGTGTTAGAAAATAGTGGAAAATGTGGATCAAAGTTTCCCATAGTCAAAAGAGATGTCTTCTTGTGGCTTCTTCTGTCTGAGCAGCAGTGCAAAACCAAAATATTCAGTTTAGGATGATGCAAAACAGAGAAAGGGAGCCAATCATAACAGTCAAAACAAACCTAAAACATTAATCGGTTAGGGCTGCCCCTTAAAAAAAGGAAAACCCAATAAATAAACAAAAGAAAACACACAGTCTTTAATTTAAAATCATTCAAAATTAGCCTGTGTCGCCTAATCATAAATGATGGTAGCATCCATAGCCAGGTAGTCACATCAAGCGGTGACATTAACAGTCACCAGCTTGATGATCGTCCTGTCCTTCTCAGTGCCTCGTCCTGCCACATCAGGCCATCTGAGTCTCCTCCACTCCCGTCCACTCTCCTCTTCCCCAGCCTCCACTGACCAGCCAGAGAAAACAGCAGTGCGCTCCATCTGCTGAAAGATTTAAATTCTGTCATGTTGAGAAAATATGGGACGCGGGAGGAAGACTGAGGCGGAACAAGGGATAGATCAAGTTAACAGGAGAGGACCTTCCAGTCAGCCCACACAAACTGAGCCTCGATATGAGAGGAGGAAACTAGTCCTGCAGAAAGGGAGGGAGGGGAGTGTTTGCCTGCATGTATAGGCTCATGACCTCTCCATCACTCTGTTAGGTTTGGCAGCGGTGCCTCTACTATAAGTTTGCTTAGCTTTGTCATCGCTGTCCCCTGCAGTTGTGGGAACTCAGCCGTTGCCAACATGCAACCTGATGCTGCAGCATCTAGGTGGGGAACCAGACTCCACTCCCTCTGGGGAGTTTACATTTGGTTCATGTAGTCTAAACAGCTCATGGTATCAGTATAGATGGAGCTGGGCAAGTGTGGGGAAATGTGCCACCTAGAGATGTGAAGGGCACACTGCAGGATCCTAAGGGGATTTGGGGTCGACTGAGTTTGCAGATGAACTCAGAAAAACGCACACCTGCTGCTGCTGCTGCTGCTGCTGCTGCATTATGTATATGGTTCAAAGCATTTTGTTCTGTTCCCAGTGATAATCCGTTTGTTTTTTTCTCAAGCCCTTATGTTGTGTAAGGCAAACAAATTACAGTGTGACATGCTTTCAAGCTATCTTCTATCCCAAGTGTTCTTGGACTGACATGCCCTCACAGCTCTAGTCCCCAGTCATCAACCCACCTGTCATGTTCTAAATATGCTCTTAGGAATAGATTTTAACCTTTTTATTTCATTCATGTTGAATATTTTTACAGAACTTTTAATGAAATTAAACATTCAGTGTTTAGGTAAATTGATAGTTGTCCATTAGGCCACTTTGAGGTAACTTTGTCAAGCATTTTCCATAACTTTTAGCTATGTTTCAACTGTTAAGCTATTACTTTTAGCTAACATCATCTGTTTCAGCCATTAACCATTACTTTTAGCCATCTGTTTAAATTATTTTGCTGTTATTTTCTCAGAATTTTAAGTGTTTATCAGTTACTTCAAGTTATCTGTTTCAATTGTCCATTACTTTTAGCTGTCTATTTCAGCCATAAGCCATTACTTTTTTTATTTAAAATGCTTTGCTGTATTTTAAGCATTTATCAATTACTTTGAGCTATTTCAAGTATTTACCCATTACTTTTAACCAACGTCATCTTTTTCAGCTGTTTAGCCATTACTTTTAGCTAGCATTATCTTCAGCCATTTTAGCTATCTTTTAAACTGTTTTACTATTATTTATTATGCATTTCAAGCATTTATAAATTACTTTTAGCCATCTGTGTCAGCTATATATCCATTAATTATAGCTAACATTGTCTATTTAAACTGTTGAGCCATATACTTTTAGCAGTCTGTTTGATTGCTTTAAGCTAGCATTATCTATTTCAGTCATTAGCCATTACTTTAACTATCTGTTTTCAGCTATTGAACTATTAGTTTTAGCTTGCATTTAGCTATGAACCATTACTTTTAGCTATCTGTTTAAACTCTATGTATTTCAAGCATTTATAAGTTACTTTTAGCCATATCAAATATTTACCCATTACTTTGACTAACATTATCTGTTTCACTTGTTTAGCAATTACTTTGAGCTTTCTATTACAGCCTTTAAGCTGTTACTCTTTGCTATCATTATATTCTAGCCATTAGCATTTCGCTATCCATTTAAAGTTGTTTGCCATTATTTTTTATGTATTTTCAAGCATGTATGAACTACTTTTAGCTGTCTTTGTCAATTATTTATCAATTACTTTTAGCTTTATCCTTTTCAGCTGTTTAGCCATTTATTTCAAGCATTAATTAGTCACTTTTAGTTATTTCAACTGTTTATCCATTACTTTAAGCTAACGTTATATTTAGCTATTACTGTTAGCTATCATTTCAGCCGTTAAGCTATTGCTTTTAGCTAGCATTGTGTATTTCAGCCATTACTTTTAGCTTTAAGTTCAAACTGTTTTGCTTTTATTTTCTGCATTTCTTAGTTAAATTTAGCCATTCCACTATTCATCTGTCACTTTTAGCTACGTCAACTATTTAGCCGTTACTGTTAGCTAACATTATCTGTTTAAACTGTCTAGCCATAACTTTTAACTCTCTGTTTCAGCCATTAAATTACTATTTTCAGTTAGCATTATGTTATCAGCCATTGCTTTAGCTATCTGTTGGTTGTTTTCACTATTTTCCACGTAATTCAAGCATTCATTCAAGCATTGATTTTAACTGTCAACTATTTATGCATTACTTTAAGATAGACTATTATTTTACTTTAAGCTAGACTATTATTTTCTGTTTTTCAAGCATTTTTTAGCTATTTAAACTATTAATGCATTAAGCTACTTTGAGCTATCTATTTCATCCATTAAGCTGAAGCTTACTTCATCTCATCTATCTTACTTAACTGCTTTTTATTAACCACTGTATTACTTTTAGCTTTAAGTTTGAACTATTTTGCTGCTATTTTCTGTGTATTTCAAGCATTTATCCATCACTTTGAGCTAACGTTATCTGTTATTTCAACCTTTAAGCCAACTTTTGGTTGTCTGTTTCAGCCGTTAACATTTACTTTAAGCTAACTATTTCAATTGCTTTGCTTTATACGTTTGATAATCTATATTAATCACTTACCCATTTCTTTTAGCTTACTATTTCACGTTCTCTGCTTGCTTGCTAACTGTTTTCTGCACACTCTCAATCACAACACTTGGTCTTTGCAGTAGGTATTTGCATTGCAATAGTTGAGCTACTCTACAGTCTTTCCACATGCTGTATACTCTGGCAACCATACAAGTAACCCCTGGGGTACAAGTTTTCTTGGTTGGGACTCACTTTTCTATCCCATAAGCCAAACTTGTACATTTGTATATATTTATCTTTACTAGGCTTTATAAAGGGGTCCTGAACTCGCCAGGTGTATGGAAAAACATGCCAACCCAATAAACATGTCAGATGGTTTCATGTTGGTTCGTCTAAATCAAATGTTGAACAGGTCCTGTTAAAGTAGATGCTGATGCAAACATTGTGCACCTGAAAGAGCGACCCCGCAACGCACTGTGATGGGATTATATTGTTTGACTCTTCCAGTTCTCTCCCTCCAGAGAATCACCTCCAATTATTTACTCTGCTCTCTACAATAAATCAGATCACACAGCACTAACGGCATTTCCCGTTTCCTCCACTTATGGGAAACATTGACAAACCGTAACGTTCCAGCCACGCTGTTTTCTCACTTAGATAACACAATACAGGACTTCAGGTGTCCTTTTCAACTCTGTTGTACATGGAAGCGGAGTGTTATTGCTTGATGTAGTGTTATGCAATTACACAGTGTTTTATCAGAGGCGGTCACGCGTGTTTTCGTGTCTCATGTCTTTCACCTCGTTTGGCGAAGGTTTTGTTTTTTTGGGGAGCCGGTGCTCTCCGTTTGAAGGGCAGAGTGGTTGACCACAGTTTGGCCGTTGGTGGTGTAGCGTGCAATTGAGCTCTGCTTGGCTAGTGGTCTGAAAGAATAGGGTTTAGTCGTTGTTTTCCTGGTGTGGTCTGGGGGGTTTTCGTTTTTTTTCTGCTCAGCCTCACTCATGCTCCACGGTGGAGACTCTGGCTGAGTCTGCACTTGGGCAAAGGAAAGAAGCCCAGAGTTTCGACAGGGCTCTATCCTGCTGCAGGGGAGATGAGGCAGGAAAAGTTGAGTGTTTACTGAGGTCTTCATCTGAGACGGGGCATATCCTCCCCTACACCGCACCACTGAGGACATCAATCTCTCCAACAACACACTTGACATTTAGATGGTCTTTGGAGGTACTTTTTGGGCTTTATTAGATGATGTCTTCTGCATGACCTCATCAGTCAGCGCCTTCCCATGCTTCACAAGCGTTTGTTTAATATTCCCAGAAACACTTGCAGCCCCCCCACCCCTGTGCCCCCTTCCCCACCTTTTCTTCTCGTTCAGAGATCGTTTAGATGTGGTTAACCATAGATCCAGGTCTCAAGACCCGCAGTGCTCTCCGTCCAAGTGATTCATTACATCCGTGGTCTTTCTCAGCTGCTTTTTCTATCATAGATCTTATTAGCTTTAGAATCAACTATTATTTAAATGGAGATTGGTCATAATCCTCACACGAGCTTTGGTTCTTGGTTGGCGTTTGCTTGCTTGTTTCATTTGCACAAAGTCGGATGCTGTTCAACTTCTCTCCGCTGCTCTTCCTCAACTGACGTGCATCCTGCTGCCCTCTCTGCACTCCACAGAAAGTGAATGGCAGCGGGCCGCCCACAGCGAAACATTTGCTGTAATGTGAGTGGAGCGTAACGCCGACTCAGGCGAGGTTGATGCCCCCCTCCTTCCCATCCCCCTCCTGCCCCTGATATCATAGCTCAATGTAATGTGAGGCTGGCGTTTTCTGTGAAAGAGGAGTTCAGCATAAGTCTGCCCGTCTTCACAGCTCAGGGCCCAGATCTGAGAAGAGAGCCCTTTTCCCTGGAAAAGCATGAAGACCATGAACAACTCTTGTGCACAACAAGCAGAAGTTAGATCAATTAGGAGCAAACATGCAGTTGGATGAAAACATGTCGTCTATCATTGCTCACACTGTCTGACATTAAAACCTCATAGTCGTGTCTTGTTTTGAAAACTTGGGCTTAAACTCTGCCAGGAAGCATCAGAAGAAAATGCCTTTTTTAAGAATATTTTGGCATTATGTAATGAGGAAACTTGCGACCTTATACTGTTAGGGTGGCGGCTGTATGTGTGTTACATTTAAACCACCTGGACAATGTCATTTTGTTTTGGCTAGAACGCCACAAAGGAACAAACTTTGGGAGGGTGAACTCTTCTTAGGTATTATGTAAGTGTCTCAGGGTGGCTCAAACGCCGATGCTATTTTTGGAACTGCTCTAAAACCCCATCTTTGTTGTTAATTAAGTGGATTTTGTTTTGGATTTTAGGCCAAGAGCAGTTCACACATCAAGTCGAATCAATCCGTAACATTACTAATGAGAACTGATTAAAAGTCCGGTGTTTGTTCACAATAATCCAGGAACTGTTTCTTGGGTTGCTTCTCACACTTTAAGTTTAAAATAAAACGGTTATACCTATAAAACTTAAGTTGTGCAGATGTAACGCTGGTACCAATGTACTAAAAGCATACTGGGTCATATAATCGCTCTTTTTCATCAACTTTATTTTCATTCATCTTGATTTATCTCCACAGGGTGTGGGACCTGGATGGAAATGAAAGCACTACTCTCAGACTCCGCTCTCCTGGGATGAGTGTGTGCTGGCACCCGGAGGAGGCCTTTAAGGTGAGGGGGGCTTTGTTTCAGATACAGGCTTGTATTCTGAGGTCAACCTCTTGAGATGTCTGTATGGAACTGCACATTGTATGCCAAACACAGTCAGGTGCGAGGTGAAACCAAGGTTCCTGTGGATTCTTAAAGTCTTTAAAGGCAGTGAATTAGTTAATATAAAAATACAGTTTTCATTGGTATTAAATTGTCTTAAATAACTCTTTCAGAAGTCTTAAAAATGCTAAGACATTGGAAGAGGATTTTATGAATCCTTTTTTACGAGTCCTTTTTAAAACTTATTTTGTTTAATAATTTACGGAATGCCTCTCGCATTAACGTCTTGCAGATCAAGATAGTGGAGCCAACAATCCTCAGATTTTGTCTGTGGTTGAGATGCTCAGAGCAGAGAATGCACTCTCCGCTAGCTAGTCATCACTGTACCCTGGATGACATGGGGAAGAGCAAATTTGACAAAAGTTGGCTGTTTAACCAAGATTATGCTGCATGGCTGAAACCGTTACAAGGCCATTGCCTGCATACAAGACTATTGTGTATTTTATGCAAAAAGTTTTTCATGCAAGGCACAATGGCCAAGGCAGTGGGAATCAAGGCAATGAAATGCCACATGCAGAGTGAGAAACACAAAATTGCCAAGTCGTGTTTTAGGTTACAACAAACATTTGAGCAAAATTGTCCCCAATCTAACCTAATTGATGTAGGTTTGGGGTTTTTTGTGTGTGTTTTGTTTTTTTCAGTTGTTGTTGAAAAATTGGTCTTAAATTTCATTACATGCGGCATTAAAATATCCTAAATCTAACTTGCCTTAAGGTGCAGGAATCCAAAGTCAAGACTACATTTTCCTCTTACCTGTAGCGCTGTTTATCAGTCTAGATTGTTTTGGTGCGAGTTCCCGAGTGTTGGAGCACCCTCTCTTCCAGAAATCATGACCTAGAAGGAAGTGTGCATCTGCTCATGGACGAGAGGCTTGTGCTAGTGACAGCATAGGATATAGACATTAAATGGGAATTCCAGTAGTTTTCAAACTGGACCCTTTTTCCCCATTTTTTTTATGCCTCTGTGCCTGTGATGGCCGTGGCCAGAGGCATTGTGTTTTCAGGTTGTCCGTCCATCCATCTCATTCTCGTCAATGTGATACCTCAAGAACACCTCAAAGGAATTTCTTCAAATTTGGCACAAACATTCCTCTTTGACTCAGTAATGAACTGATTAGATTTTGGTGGTCAGTGGTCAAGGTCACTTTTACCTTGTGTCCATCTCATTCTTGTGAATGTGATGAGGGACTTTTCTCAAATTTGGCACAAACATCCACTTGAACTCAAGAATGAACTGATTAGAATTTGGCAGTTAAAGGTCAGTGTGCCCCCACAAAACATGTTGGCCGTAACTCAAGAATTCATATGCGAATTATGACAAAATTTCACACAAATGTCATATAGGATAAAATGAAGTGATGACATTTTATACCCAAAAGGTTAAAGGTCAGCTTCACCCTGACATAGTGTTATACAAAAACACTTTTCTGGCCATTACTCAACATCATATCTCAGGAACAGAAGGGGAGATATTTTGTCAGATACTGAATTGGTGACTCTCATCTTTGGTGTCCACCTTGAAACTGTTCCGATTGTATAAATCTTCTGAGCTGCTGGGGGGAAGATGTGTGAAGCATCCATGTTTTCACAGACATGGATGTAAACTGTGACTGCAACTTGACTGGTCTGTGGAGGCATAAGGCATAAGGCAGTACTCTCAGGAGAGACTCTTTGGGTCGAACCCTGCATGTAAATAAGCTGGGATAAGACAGAACTTTATTTACTTAGAAGAAATTGTTACGCAGCTGTTGCATTAAAAAGTAGGAAAGAGTGCGGACATAAAATGTTTACACAATGCCATAATAAGCAAGGTTGCTTCCTGTTGAGTTGTATATAGATATATGTGAGAAGTACAAATCTCAGGTACACATAAGTGTCTACAGTAATTCTAAATGTTCAGTGATTATGTCTGTTACATTGACACATCATGTCCAATCATGTCCTGGAAATCGGGATGTTGTAATTGTAATCCAGAAGAGATCTGAAATGGATGCTGGAGATGCACCCATGGAAGAACCATAAATACTGGTTTAAATGACCCGTCTGTCCTCTCTAGTTAATGGTGGCAGAAAAGAAGGGAACTATTCGTTTCTATGACCTGGTGGCCAAGCAGGCCATCTTGTCACTGGACTGTGGTCAGTCACCACTCATGTCAGCCGACTGGTGCCTCACGAACACAATCAAAGTTGGGGCCGTGGCGGGCAACGACTGGCTCATCTGGGACATAACTCGCTCCAGGTAACCAGGGGAGTGTGGGTAATATACAGTTGATGCTGCACGATGTATTGATTTGGGACGATGGCACGTGTGGGATGTGCTTTGAACTTTGTTTGTATTGTTTGCAGTTACCCACAGGAAAAAAGACCAGCCCACATAGATAAAGCACGGTTATTCAGGTACGAGAAATGTTATAAGGAAGCAGTTGCAAAACTTATTGTGTTCAGTTTTCACCAATTTTCACCAAGATTGTGTAACTGATTTTCACCTGGATATTATGTCCATCTTCATCCCAAACTTGCCAAATCAGGGGCATGAAGGGACAGTTCAGACTTTATGAAGTTGGGTTACATGAGGTGCTTATCGATAGTCATTGTATTACCAACAGTAGATAATGGTCAGTATGTCTCCAGGTTAGACAGGAAGGCTGGGGTACCACCATAGAAGCTAGGCAATGTACTGCTGTGGACAGGGGCGACAACAAAACATGTTTTAGCCACCTAAAAGAATTGGTATCAATTTAAGTGTACGCTATAGTGAGAATATTTTTGCTGTCAGAGCAGCCCATTGCAATGGTGAACTGAAGCTGTTGCATTGCTCTCTTCAAAGCCAGACTCCATTGACAAAAACAGTCATTTTACCTCACTGAACACCGGAGCTGCTGGTCTACCCCTGCCTGGATTGGTTAGTTTGAGTCTGGTGGCTTTGAAGACTAGGGATAGACCGATATGGATTTTTTAGGGCCGATGCGGATACCGTTTTTTTTTCCATCACCCTTAGCCGATGACCGATTATGGACTGCCGATTTTCTTTAGCCGATATTTGGGGCCGATACTGCTTTTGCTCCCTCAATTTACATCAAAAAAATGACACAATGATAACAAATATTACAGGTCTCAAGTTTAAAATAAAAAACATTTATTGAACAGTAAAAAATACTAAAACAAGATGGAAAGTTGAGGTAGAACAGGTAGAATATTATCATTATTATTATTATTATTATTATTATTATACACTCAAATAAGAAAAAGAGTTCAGTGCTCTTAAATCTTCCAGTAATGTCTTTATAAAATAAACAAATATTTAAGCTGAAGCATAAATAAAACAACAACTATTGCACACAGTAGGATTCAACAACTTTGTTCAACTTAACCACATACTTTCGAATGAAAAAAGTGCCAGGGAAAAATAAATCCGCGAACCCATGCGCGTATCGGCCGATGCCGATACAAGTAAAAAACTCAAATATCGGCCCGATGTATCGGCCGGCCGATGTATCGGTCTATCCTTATTGAAGACAGCATAGATAAGTTTTTCTTTCAGTTGCCCGTTGAAAAGGGCTGTCTGAAGCCAAGGTAAAGCTATGACAATATTCTACATTTAGCGTACTGATATTGATTTTTTAGGTGGCTAAAATGTGTTTACTGTTGCCCCCGTCCACAGCAGTACATCGCTTAGCTGTCGCTGAGACGCTCCTGTCACTTCTCCAAAGTTGGGGCATGTCAACCGCGATCTACTGTAGGTTAATACACTGACTATGGATAAGTACTTCATACAACCCCCACTTCAAAAAATCCAAACTATCCCTTCAGCCAGCAAGTTTTGGGTGGGTGTCTTCATATGGCTTTGTATTGATTTCCAGCTGTTTTTAATGATGACATATAAAGAGATCCTCTTCTCTCAGGTGGTCTCGAGCCAATGAAAACCTCTTCGCCACCACTGGATGTCCAGGAAAGATATGCAGTCAGTTACTCATCCACCATCTTGGCCACCCACAGGTAAGTGAGATGTTTTTAACAGTCTGGATCTTTCTGTTGTTAATGTTCTCCACAGCTCCAGTCTCATATTACATACTGATGTCGTTACAGCCGGTGACAATCGGGTCGGCAACAGTAGGATCGGGCCTGAGCTGGCACCGGACGCTCCCACTCTGTGTGATCGGCGCTGACAGGAAACTTTGCTTTTGGATGACTGAAATGTAGACATCTGTACAGCACCTTTCATAATGGACAACTTAAGTCCAACTCAGTGTTTCTATTCTAGTAAATGTCAAATAAAATAAATATTTTTCTGAGTATCTGCTGAGTAGGTATGGAGTTTGATGGAAGTTGGCTTCATCTTCGAGCTTTGTTCTTTTTTTATTTCTGACAACCCCTTCATGTCAGCTACAGATAAACAGCGGGCTGGTCAGGTCTCTGCGAAGAGCTCGTTTTTCTTTTCTCTTAAAAGTAAGTTACATCAGCTGTCTGTTATGTCCTGCCAAGAAAGCTGTGCTTCAAAGGAATGCATCGACGCATCTGTGCCAACTCTCCACTTCACCAGTCAACACGAACATTGTACTACAGGTGTTTTCTCTCTGAATCATATCTGTAATATATCTTCATATGGGCTGCTCCACCTGCTGTGGAGTACAGAACATCCACAGGAAGGTTAGGCTGGAGGTCTGGCTGCACTCCCACTGTTGGACAAACCCTGCAGGGGAGGCAGGGGTTGTAAGTGCAATCATAGGAAGAGCTTTGGGAAGCATGAGAGCCATTTCAGGTCATCCCCAACTCTTTGGCATGCAAAGTGAGCGGTTCATGAGGATGCAGGGAGAGGAAGAGATGCGCATCATCTTACCTTGGTGTATAATTATCAATGCTCCACAGACCAAACATGGAAGACAAGGGATCATTTGGCAGGAACATGTAATTCCCCCCAGTGAAACAAGGACTCATTGTCCTGTCACAGGAATGCCATGTGTGAGAAACCACCATCTCCACTTTCAAGGCAGTCAAATGCCTGCTAAGCTGCAGAGGGCACTCATTTAATTAACTTGATCATGAATCATTCTAGGTGACAGCTGATCACTTGTTTCCACAGATGTACTTAATCTTCAAGGGTGCAGTGTTGGAGAAATGTGCATTCATACTGGGATGTCCAACAGAGCAATTTATTGTACTTTATTAATGTATATGTCAGCTGGAACACTAGCGTGTATTGTACAGCAACGCCTCTGCACGACAAGCAGAGGCCTCGGAGACCTCCACTCTTTCAAACCAGTTCGTCAACCTCGTATATTTCTTGGACAGAACGTGTTAACCGCCATCCACAAAGCATAACATGCTACTGCTCTCCTGCGCCACGCTTTTGTTTGAACAAGTCCAATGTGGTCTCCGCTCTCTACGTTTGCTGTGCGTTAGGTGCAAGTGGTGCCGGAGCAGCTGCGTATAACACGGGAGATGTCAACGTCAGATGCAAAGAAGCTGCCATTTTCATCTGTGGACACTCTGAACGGTTTCCAAAGAGTATAAAAGCTCCCTTAGAGGGCACTGGAATCGCTAACTGAGCCACTTTCCTCTGAAACATGAGTCATGAATCTCAGTGGTTTCACAAATCCCAGTGACTCAAGGACACCATCTGATGGCTGATGAGCAGAACAGCATCCAGATTGAACTCTTGTCTGTGAGCTGATTTCTGCAACATATGATCCATCTTGGAGATCTTACAAACTCATCTCTTTCCTGGAAGCACGTCTTCAGATGTCACTGCCCCGGGCCTCCATTTGATGTTACCTGAATGAAGCTATTGTGCCTCGCAAACAGTTTTGATCTCTTGTGGTGTGTGTGGACTAATAACAAACTGTGAAATGGATGAAAGAGAGATCAGACCGCCTTAAAATCCTCACCAACTTTCTCCTAATCTCCCCCCTCAGATAATTCTTCTGCGGCCGTGCCAACATTAAGCCCGGGCTCAACAAAGAAGAGAGCAAATAAAAATAATGAGGGGCATGATATGAAGGGAAACAAAGAAAGAGATTAGAGCTCTTTGAGGCCGGTGTTTGATTTAATCTCACGGCTGGTTTGTTGTGCAATGCTTTTCCCAGAATGAAACGATTTTGTTGGTCTTGATGAGTAGAAGAGAGTCAGCCGAAAAGTGCTCCATCACTTCTTTTGAGTAGTTTGTTGATCATCTAAACTGTTGCTGCCACAAAGTGTGTGACAGCTGGGGGATGAGGATTCGTTGGTATCATTTCTAATAAGGCAGAAGTTTAACCAGTGGCTTTGAAAATAACTAATGAATCACCTTCTGAGGCTTTATAATCCAGACATAAGTCATTAAGAAAGAAAAATGGTTGCAAGTGTTCCCTCTCCTCCAACTTGACCTCCTTTGGACCATTTTTGATCACTTACTTCCTGTTTAAAGTTCTCCAGAGCATCTCAGCCAAACTTGATAAATTATTAGAGCTCTTTGTTTTTGTTTATTAACGTTAACAGTGGTGCAAGAGGGTTCCTGGTTCCAGGGTGGGGGGTTTGAACCCCGGGGTGGGGGAGCTCCTCTGTGTGGAGTTTGCATGTTTTTTTTCTGGGTACTCCAGCTTCCTCCCACAGTCCAAAGACATGCAGGTTAACTGGTGACTCTATATTGTCCGTAGGTGTGAATGTGAATGTGAATGGTTGTCCGTCTCTATGTGTCAGCCCTGTGATAGTCTGGTGACCTGTCCAAGGGTGTACCCCACCTCTCTCCTAATGTCAGCTGGGATAGGCTCCAGTACCCCCGTGACCCATAACAGGATAAGCGGTTATGGAAATTGACTGAATCAACATTAAAAGTATAGATGACCTCTTGACTTTTGCTGGTGGTTTACTAGAAAGCAGTGTTGTAGTACTCAGGATTGGTCTTGGCTTTTGGAAGACCACTTTTTGAAGGGCTCAGTCTCATCTTGGACCTGACCACATTTTTGCCTGTTCTTGTCTCTGTCTCTTGTCTCAGACAAAGAGGACTCGGGATTTTATTTCATGATTGGTCAAAACCACAACTGCAGGGATTTCGCTAAATTGCCATGAAGGATTTTTGGATAAAGGTGGTTAAGTTGATTTCAGCTCCTTAGTGTTTGTATTTGCTCACTCACAGAAAACAAAGTAAAATTTCCAGAGATAAAATTCATCTCTGCAATGCTTTTTGATTATTTTATTGAGACATTTCTCATAATATACGTATATATACACACATATATACAGTAGAATATGGCAATAAAAGAGGTGAATGGTGAGAAATCTTCAGTTTTCTGTTGGTGGGAATCTGGTTCTTTCAGATCAATTTGAGTATTGCGTATGGTTTGCATGCTCCACAGTTTATCATAAGTGTGTCATGCCATATGGGACTCGCACTGGTCAGCTCTTGACTCTGTCTCGCCATGCCTTGGTCTTGGTCTTGACTTGGTCCCAACCCCTCAAAGTCTTAGTTTTGTCTCGATCTCGATACACTCAGGTCTTGATCATAACTTGGTCTTGGTTTGGGTGATCTTGACTGCAACACTGCTAGAAATTGAGAAACTTTTGGGTTGTAGCTGCTGCGGAAGTGGGCCAATCAAACATTGCACCAGTAGCACCTTTTTTTTTAGTTTTGTTACTACTTGGTCCCAGGTTATTTCGGTCAGTACCTCAAAGGAATGGAGTGCTGATACCCAGTCCTCAAGAAAAGCGTTGCATCAAGCATCCTTTTCAAGGCGGTCTGACTTTTTGAGTGGCTGCTCCAGGTGCTTCCAGTTGAAAATCTCTTCAGAGGTTGCTGGTGTCCTCAGTGTTTTTCTTCCAGAAAAAAAACCCTCTATATCGACACTCAGTCTTATTATTCCTCTTTGACCTCCGTGGGACATAAGCTTCTGTCATTCCTTACCCTTGGTAAGATTAAGAACCTTACCCTCCTACAGGAGCTAGCTAGTCAGTTCTTAAGTTTTAGGGCTGCAGCAGGTCATCTTGGTCTTTCTTTTGCCTGGAGAGTCTCAGTCCATCCTCTGGGTCCTGCCTCTGCTTTATTTGTGACAATGTCATGCTTTTCTGTATAATTCCAAGGTTGTGATCTTGTTAGGCCAGGAGACGCCACATAAACCTCTCAGGTATCCATTGTTGGAACGCCTAAATCTTTTTCCTGGTGCCAGCATTCAGACACATACAATAGGACAACCTTGTTATGTAGATCAGTGGTTCCTAACCTTTTTCCTTCAGGGACCTTTTCTGTTATTGGCTAATCTGAATCTGAACGCAATAACTGCAGGAAGTTTCTGTGAAAGGATGAATTTTGAGCACATTATTTCTGGGTTGTGGTTGTGTGCCAAAAGCTGTCATTAATTTACTTTTTATCCATATTTAAGCCTCATTTTCACACACATTCTTTTTTCTCTTGGTCGTTTCATTTTCATCTATATGTTTTAACTGGATAAAGGATTTTAGTCGATGGACATCTGGATCTTAAACGATCAGACAAACAAGCTAAGCAAATGTTAGTGGCAGCTCAGCTCCAGCCCCTGCTTTGCCAAACAGCGTCAGAGAAACACTGATTTGTCACACAAAACTGCTTTATTCAGCATTTTTACTGGTTTAAATCACCAGATCTGTTTGTTTTGGAGGGGATGAGCCCTCTATGGATAATTCGGCTTCAGGTAAAAACCTTCTGAACGTGTGGATCTTAAGTAATCAGAGGAAAAATGTGAGAACGTATCAACAGGTGCTGGGCTTGCATCCCTTGAGCGACAAGTCGAACAGCATTGGAGAAACAGTGATTTTCAACATGAAACTGCTGTGTTTGGTGTTTTTACTGGTTTTAATAAAGTGGTCCATTTGTTTTGGAGAGGAAGTGACCTCTATGGATAATTCGGCTCCTGGTAAAAGCCTCGGACCATGAACACTGAAGGAATCCTAACCAGGAGAAACTGATTGCAATGTCTTTTGTTATTGTTTTGATTGAGAGGCTCCAACCATCAGAAAATGACTTACTGTACAATCAAACAAAAGAGGTATGACTTGTTTATCAGTCAGCTTTAGAGGTATTGGAAGGCAGGTTTTTCAGTTTGGACCAGGCCGGGCTAACTGTTTCTGTTCCTGAGTCCAAACACTTTTTATTTCCCAAATCGTTAAACCATGTTTCCCGTTAATGGCTGATCACTGATCTATGAAGCACCGGTAAATGATTTGTTGACTATTAACAAAGCTATTAGTTCTTTATCAGGCTTTAAATCACTGGATTCGCTCACATCTCATGGAGTATCTTTCTCTTTGAGTTCTCAGGCCTGAGGACACAGTGAACCTCATGACCCTGCTTCCAGCCCGAAGGAGGCAACCCAGCCAGCGCAGGGATGGGATGGCCCTGACATCAATAAAGGAAACACTTATGGTTGGAGTCAGGATGATACAGCATTTGGGATTTGCGGCGAGTACTCTGTGTACTCTAAGAATCTAGCTGGATCCCTTACAGGTCACCCTGTTGCCCCGGCAACCTGCTTTTTGTTTAGCGCTCAGCAGATTCGGGTCCTGGCGTTGGTATCGTGGGGATTTGTGGATTTGAGAGTGCTGGATGTAGAATGAGATACAAGAAATTATAAAGTGTTTGCTTGGAGAGTGTGTGTGTGAGTGTGAGTGTGTGTGTGTCCCTGCACACTTGTCAAGCAGTAGATCACTGTTTCCCTCCACTTGCTTTATCCTCCCTGCCCCCCCCCCCTTCCTCTCTTTCTCTTCACACACAATTTTTTCTACTCCACAAACACAGGGTTTCGTAGGGAGGCCGGAGCAGGGCTTGATTTACTGTACAGTGGAATTATGGGAAGGGAACGCTTCCCAACACAAGGTGGCCGAAGGGATGGTTTGCCAGCCACCGTGTTGATGGTGGTGATGCTTTACGAGTCCTGCAGATGGATATGATTTGTCTACTCTTTTTTTTTATTCGAGGGGAAAGCTTTGACGTGCACAGCTCTGATATGCATTGTCGCCTGTGTGGAGATCAAAACGCTGGAAGTCTGTCAAAAAACCCCGAAGGCCAAATTCTGCAGTTGCACCGAGAAAGAGAAATAAAGAGAGAAGAGCATCTGTCAGCAGTGCAGCCCTGCGGACCGTGCTGTGGTTGACTGTGAGGTCCCGGTGACCTGGCCCTACTGATGTGCTGGGCCTCAGTGCTGGCTCTGGCCTTGACCAGCAGAGGGAACATGATACTTAAATCATTCATAATTAGCTCCTTCCCTTTGCTTAATAACACATGAAGATAAATGGGTTCCAAGAATTTTCCAAATGGAAATACTTGGTTTGGAATTAAAAGCTAGAAAATGGCCCTACATGCTCTGTATTGTAGTGGTTCACTCTGTCTCCGATTCCTCCTGCTGGCAAACACTGAACAACAACACTTCTCTCCTCAGCACCTTCTCTGTCTTCACTGGTGGCATGTAGATCAGTACATTTACTCCAGTAGTTCTTAAATACAAATTCACAGCACGTGTACTTCACTATTTCCATTTTATGCAGCTTTATGCTTCTACTTCATGACATCTCAGAGACAGAGACAAACCACTACATGCGTCTGACAGCCTAAAGGAGCCGTGTGTAATATTAAGCAGTGAGGATTGCAGATTGCAGCTGAAACTTCTCCCGGTTAGAATTCATTCAGTGTTCAGGAGGTTTTTACCAGGAGCTGAATTGTCCGCGGAGCTCTCCTTCTCTCCAAAACAAGCTGATCAGGTGATTTAAACAAGTACAAACAGAGCGAAGCAGTTTCACGTTGCAAATCAGTGTTTTTCCGACACTGTTTGGTATCTCGGAGATGGTCTGCTTACGTTCACCATTTTCCTCTAATAACTTAAGATCCAAATGTCCAAGAGGTCTTTACTGGACACTGAGTTGTCTGCAGAGTTCTCCTTATCTCCGAAACTAACGGATTTAAACTGCTAAAAACGCTGTGTGAAGCAGTTTCACGTTGAAAATCTGTTTCTCCAATGCTTTTTGGCTCGTTACTCAAGGGATGCTAGCCCAGCACCTGCTAATGTGTGCTCACCTTTTCTCTCTAATAACTTGAGATCCAGACATTCAGGAGGTTTTTACCTGGAGCCGAATTATCTGCAAAAGTCTCCTCCTCTCAAAAACAAACAGACGAGGTGATTTAAACCAGTAAAAATGCTGAATAAAGCTGTTTCACGTTACAAATCTGTGTTTCTCTGATGCTGATTGGCAAAGCAGGGTCTGGAGCTGAGCTGCCGCTAACGTTTGCTCAGCTAATTTCTCTGGTAACTTAAGATCCAGACGTTCAGAAGGTTTCTGCCTGGAGCTGAATTATCTGCAGAGGTCTCTTCCTGTACAAAACTAACAGACCTTGGGATTTAAACCAGTAAAAAATACTGAATAAAGCAGTTTTACATTACAAATCAGTGTTTCTTTGTGTTTTGGCATACCAGGGGCTGGAGCTGAGCTGCTGCTAACGATTGCTAAATTGTGTTTTTCTGATGCTCTTGTTGCAGAGAGGCGGTGACCTACGGTGGCTGCCGCAAATTTGAATGAGACTTGGCATAACAATGACTTGGTCCCCACATCTCTGAGTACTTATATCACACTGTGAGAATCAGAGGACTGGAGTCACAAATTTGATGATGTTCGACTCAACTTGACAAAATCCGAAATGACTTGCCCATGACTCAACTCTGCGCTTGGTAGTGATGTGACGTTCGTGAACGAGCCGACTCTTTGAACCGGCTCTTTAGAATGAACGAGCCAGTTCCTAATTTCTTTGTTTTTTGCTTTAATTTACTCTGTATCCATTAATTTCAGATTATTTGATCTGGAACAAGTTGAGAGAGACTAGTTTGTGAGGGAGAAAGACAGTGCAGCCGCTCACCCGTTCACTTCAAAGAGCCAGTTCAAAGACTCCGCTCGTTCAGGAAGGTCACATCGCTACAATATCCAGATCACGTGACGCAATAAATCAGCAATGCGATTCGTCGTTGAACCCACTTCGTGACTTAAGTTTGACTCGAGTCCAAGTCATGTGACTTGATTCCACATCTCTGATTTCCTTAACTTTTACTTTAGGAAAGGATCCAATTACTTCTTTTTTTGTCTCTCAGGAAAATAAAACATTAAAGTTTTGAGACTTCTTCAGGAAAATAAACATTTATTTATTTTTACATGATACATTATACACACACAAGTGGCCATGTGGAACGTCACAAACTCGACTACATTATGATGTTCTGTAGGTGTTGTTCAAACAGTAGATCTCATATACAGTGTTTATACAGGCCAATTGTCCTCTTCTCTTTCTATATGACTTCCTTCTCTCTGTAGAGCGTCTGCTCCTGGTCTTAAGATGAGCTGAACTTCTCCAAAGCGCTGTGAAGGGTCTTCAGGTCTTCTCTCATCTGGCTCAGGGCGTTTTGGATCTTGCTGGGCTGATCCAGAACCTCCACGCTGCAGGTAAAGGGGTCGTAGCGGACTGTGAAGGGGCGCTTGATGGTTGCAGAGTATCTCCTGTGGATATGAATGAATGCATATGGCAGATTATTAGTAGATGCTGATTAGGAAAAGAACATAAGTCTCTTTCTGGGGTGTTTCTAAACCTATTAAAGGTTTGTGGAGGTTTTGACCACCAGTACTATGAAGCACCAGAAGCTGAGTGCCATCTAGTTCCACCATAGTCCATCTCCGTGGCTGATATCTCCCAAAAACTATTCCAAAACTTTATGTGCCGTGCTTTGAACAAGCCACATCAAATTAAAATACATTTTCTTTTATTTGAAAGATAGACAGTAAAATCCAGCTCAATAAACACAGTTTGTGTGTTTGCACCCAACAACAGTGATGTCGTCATCATAAAGTAATTAGTGATTACCTCAGCTTCATCTTTGCATCCTCAAAGCTCTCAGACACAAAGTAAACAGGCTGGTAGGTCTGGTCCTGATACGGCTGCACCGCCGTCTCCTCGGGGTTAAACGGCCTGTATTCTGGCTCATTGGACAGAGCATACTGGAAGGGACAGGTCAAAGGTCAAAGACTGCCAATACTCTGAATAAAGATTAACTTGCAAACAAATATTTGTGTGTTAACATCAGAGAGCACACTCACAACAAGCTCTCCGTAAGATGACAGGAGGCCGGCGCCGTAAGCTTTTACTGTGCCGTTCTGCTTGCAGAGGCCGAACTCCACAGTGAACCAGTATAACTGTAGAGGAAGCAATGAAAGAGGCAGATGAAGATTTTGATGTAGGAGAAAGTGCAATATAATGTGCAGTTATTCATTGAAGCCACTAGATGGCAGTGGAGATCCATTAAAAGCACAAGGTGAAGCCAGTCCGGGTTTTTCCTCAGATATTGGAGGGGAACATGCAACGAGGGAGTTTGGGGGCCTTCCACCAGAACATTTTGAGCATCAAAAACTTAATTTCCTGCACTCTGGTAATATTTGGTCAATCCAATGGTGACACAGCAACGAAGTAAGTAGTGAGTAAAATAAGAACAATACAAGACAGAGAGAAGGCAAATACTACAAACCAAATCATTACCCAGAACAAGATGAAGAACAAAACAACAGTAATGAAATTAAAATATGTGTAAATGCGTGTATGATGATTTAAAAAAAAAAAAACCCACTAAATACTAAAACATAATATAATGGTTGTCTGCCTGTCATATCACAATTTAATGTCTGTAAAATACATGATCAAGTCCAGCTCTCACTGGAAAAAGGGATCCCACATCATGCAAAATGTCCTCAGGAAGCCCTTCATCATGCACCTGAGTCTTTCCAGTTTGACTATTTGTGCCTTTTCTGCATTATGTCTTTAATTATGTCACAATAAAAGTCCTCCGCTACTTTCATGTTTTATTAGAGGGGACAAATGCACATGTTCTAAATAAAAATGGGGACGTGTCCCCTGTGCTCCCCCTGAAATCCACACCTGTGGCTGCTCTTTCAACATCTGACATGACAATGCATCAGAGGCAGGTTTGTTGCTAAGTAGTTTTTCCACATACAAGGAAGGAGCCTTGATATATACACCATATCTGATTTTCATTGCATCTACTTCAGGTCCCTTTAAAGTGTCATTTGAGGTTTAAAATCTTGATTGAAACTTACCGTTGACAGTTTCTCGATGTCTTCATCTGAAGCTCCGAGTGAGGCCAGTCCAATCTCCTGAAATAGTTCAAACTGATTAGTATTCAAGGTGAAACAACTACATGATAGGGCTGCCCAGTATGAGGAAAACATGCGATATGCCATAATATTGAATATCACAGTAACTGTATTACTTGTGATAAATAAACAGATATTATAATTTAGTCTGTTATACCTCTGTGGGTGTCAAAGACTAACACTTTGTCACACCCCTTAGTATGTTGTATCAACGCTAAAGTCCCCTTTTGGTGTCCTTATGAGAAGCACCACACTGTCAACTGTTACGTAAACCCATCTACGGGAATACATGACACTGAGAGTTAAGTGTAGTTAAAGAGCGCAGAGTGGGAGGGAGGGGAGGTGGATTGGTCAAACAAAAACAGGACTTTCATCCATAAGACAGCAGTTTGTGTTCTATGAGAAACCAAAAGTCTGCATTGTTTTAACGTAACATTATGCAATTTTTGTGAGGGTGTAGGTTTAGTTTCAATATTGGAGGGAACGCATATGAAATGGGAAGGTTAGGGGTCCACCCTCAGCAAAGTTTGACCGTCAAACAATTAATTTCCTGTATTCTTGTGAACTTTTATGCTCAATTTTGTGCCTTTTCTGCATCAATTAAAGGTGGAGATACCTTTAATTTAAAGGTAAAGGTCCTCTGCCACTTTCATGTTTTACTGGAGGAGGGACAAATACACATGTTCTAAATATACAGGGAGACGTGTCCCCTGCATCCACCCAGAAGGCCATACCAGTGAATTTACATACAGTGTTTGGGCTCTGACGTCGTCACATTTATTCAGGTCACGTTACATTACATTACGTGGCAAAAGAAATTATTTTAACCTTAAAGATGATCTTTTTCCTAAACATGACAATTAGTTTTATTTTCCAAAGCCTAACCACACTCCAACAAATGGTTCATGGGGTTAGTGGGTAACGCTTAAAACAAAGAAATTTTTCTGCATAAAAAAATTACGTTTGTCACATTGACATGTTTTAGCATGTGGAATTCAAATAAATAAGTTGGAATGTCTTACGTAATTAGAGTAATTTGACCACTAAATATCACCACAACTTTTGGATAAACATGAAACTGGTTCAACTAAATTTAGCGTTTCGAGGTCAAAGCTAATCATGTTGGTTGCACTAAACTAATTGAGATTGGCAGATTATAAAAGGCTCATAGGATTGACTCAATAATTCCAGAGTTGGAACTACTTAAAAAAACGTATGCAAATTGTGAACTTCATTTTATAAAGTTGATATACATTTTTTACATATATACTGTATATCTATATCTATATATACATGTCAGAGTGTAATCTAGTAGGCCTGATTATGTCATATCAAAGAAGAGACAGCGCAGCAGTTACCTGTGAAAACTGGGCAAACTCTTTATCTGCCAGCATGGGAATATGTCCGAGCAGTTCATGGCAGCAGTCCCTGTCAGAGCAGATGGAACAGAGTCAGTGATAGAAGAAGCAGCTGAATACATCAACAGACAAAGTAGGTCCCAGAAAGCGTTGACTCACGGCTCAGGGGAGTGCATGGGCGCAGAGGAGTGACGGATGTACTGTGTGCACTGAAACACCCTGAAAGCCAAACTGTTGAGGAAGTCTCTGGCTGACAGCAGGCCGGCGACTGGTCGCAACTGGAAACCAGTTTTCTCTAAAAGAAGGCGAGAGACACTGTCAAACACACTGTGGTGGAGCTCAACGGAGGTAAAGCTGGTAGATGCATGAAAATATAAGAGCGGTATATTGAATATAACCTCAAAGTTATATGGATTTTTTTGGGCATTGGTGGTCTACATTTCTCTTTCAAAATTTCCCTCCGTCCCTTTCTTCGTTTTAATGTTTTGTCTATTTCATATCTGTCTCAGTTCGTACAGATCTCATTGCTATACATGACATGAAGGACAACCTTCATCAAGCACCTGTGCAACATGCCAGTACCCCACCTCGCAACCCACAGGACTGAAAGGATCCGCCATTATGGTACCAGACACCATATGACACCCCCAGAGGTCCTGTGTCTATACTTTGACAGGTTAGAGGTCTCACCATGGATCTGGCCCAACTGCTATCAGGGTGCCATGAGGAGGGGAACTTTGTCTGCAACAGTACTTTGGCGGGTGGTATGTGTTAAATGGTGTCCACGTGAAAAGCAGGATCAAAGGTTTTGCAGGGGTCTTAGTGTTGGGGCTGATCGGTGTATACACCACTCTTAATTCTACTTGTTACAGGGCTGTGATAAATACAGATCCCACTGCTCTGACCGCATTAACATTTACTCAGATTGTATGCATATGATGGCATGTTCTTTATGACAGGTTTCCTACAATTAGATTTAAATAAACCACAATATATGCTTTGGCGGTGGACTTTCATATCTACATATCACGTGCTAGGTAACCTCCTGCCTGTGCTGTTGATGTTCTGGGACGCTGCAACCAACACCAGCATGTCAACAAATGCAAATGGTTAGGATTAGAAAAAAAACATCATGCTTTGGCTCTGCATTCATATGGGTAGCGGACACCAGAATCGCGGGCGAAAGTCTGGACTTTCCAGGTCCTTAAATTATGTTGTCACCATCAGCGTTCAAACTGATGCCATCCAGTAGTGTATCACACCGCTGCAACAGGTGCCATCCAGCCACGTTTCTAACTGATGTCCAGTGGCGTATCATACCGCAGCAAAAGGTGGCCTTTGGCGTCATTGTCTGTCACCGAAATCACTGACAGAACAGTGGTATTTGACGACTTCAGAATGAGAACGGGCTGATATATTGCAATATATTGTATCGTGATACATGTCGTATCGCCAGATTCTTGCCAACACACAGCCCTACAGCAGCGTGGTGTAAATTCAACAGTGGAAGCTGACGCTTTCATTAGCGGTGGAAAAGTTAATTCTTTTTCATTGGAGGATGAAAGGGTTGACTTTGTCTCATTGTACAGGATTTTTTCCAATGACCCATGCGATGGAGGAGGCAGCTGGTCCCCAGGTATTTTCACATTATCAAATCTGACCACCTCTGTTTTAGAGTGTCGGTAAAGGCCCTTGATTTTACCTTTTCACTGCTCAATTTCAAAGACCAAAACCTCCCATAATTCTGCTTAAACTGTCTCTTTTGAAACACATAAAAGACCAGCAACATTCATGTTCTTCACTTTTTCAATCTGTTTTATCTTTGAAGACCAAAAAGCTCTCACAATTCTAAATTTTTGTCTCACCTTTCAGGAAGGCAGAGACCTCTCTGAGCTGAGGGATGCGGTCCTCTCCGTAGCCACACTCCCTCTCCAGCTGCTGCAGCCCGTCCAGGAACTGCCTGCAGGCCAGACGAGGGTAAATACTCCGCAGCTGCCTGTAAACCTCCCTCCTGTTAATAACACAACAACACATCATTGCACTTTAATCATCCTCCACTGTGTATCTGCATTTATAACATGCAGGACTGTGCAGCTCATTCTCACCATGTGGACACTTCCTCTGCTGTGTACTCCACAGTGGGCAGCGGGTCCCCCCTGTGACACAGAATATTCATATATGAGATAACATTGGAGTGATACTTTGTGCTTAATGATGATGAGTGAATATCTGACTCACTGTTTGTATCTGAAGGCGAGCTCAGAGATGAAGGCTCTTCTTTTTCTGTATTCTGGATCACTGTATCCCTGCAGACAAACATGTAACATCAGTATAAATAAGCTTTACTCTGTGTGATCAGTGTGATTTTAAAGTGAGCAGCAGATGTGCGAGCACTCACTGGATGATCCTGGTCCATGTCCGGATCAAATTTGGTTATTAACATGTTGCATCTGTCGAGGTCTTTTATCTGTCGGGGGAACCAGGGAACTGACAGGAGGAAAATAATTAATTAGTGCTTTTGTTGTTGTCCTTTTTATCATGTGATTAAAACCCTAAAATGAGAATTAACTGATTTAATAAGGCATGTTAAACTGCATACGATGTCCTCACATGGTCTAAGAAAAAGGCATAAATAATAAGATCAGGTACCTTTTTCCTCTGGTATGGAGCGAACGTCGTCAACCACTCTCTTCAGTGAGTTGATGAACACGTCCAGGTCAGAGCTGTGAACTTCACACTTCATGAAGAACTCCAGGTCTGTCGTGCTGTTCTTTGACTTCCTGCCTGGGCGGCTTTCAATGTGGAGAAGTTTGGCTTCAAACGTCTGTGAGGGATGGAGAGAGAAAAGAAAAGGTTGGTCAAAAATTATCCACAGAGACCAGAATTATTCTTCCTAATCAAAGCTTTGACACTGAGGACGCTCTCCTCAGCTGCATCCCAAAATGGCCTCATCATGCTGAAGAAATATTGAGGTCCAGGAGCCTCCAAGGAGCTACAATGTCCACTGTGCTTTGATTTAATAACAGCTGACCCAGTAATATCTTGTCACTCATACAGACGTTCATTAGTGTAGATTTGTGGAAGTTAAAGCCTCAGGTGATGTATTTCAAGCACTTGTTTTGCCCGTTCTTCTAGTCAAATCCCAAATTCAAAACACGAATTTGGAGCCACACATTAATTAAGCAGCAGTTCTTTTAGGACGAAGACAAACGGAACACAAACAAAAAACATTTAATGCATTTTAGGGCCTGTTTTTTTTTTTTTTTTTTTTTTTGTAGATTTTTTTTCTCAAATGTATGAAAAGGTCTTAATAATGAATAAAACTCAATTTTATTTTAGTATCTTGATGCAGTGAAATCTTTACATCAGTAGTCTTTGAAAACCAAACAGTGCATCACGGTCTATTTTTCCAGTTATTTGTAAAGTCTTACTGATATGGTCAAAATTATGGATTAGAACTGATTTGTTTTATGTTACTGTTACAAATATGAATCAAGTACAATAGGCCTATTTGTATAATTTTTATAATAATATAATAATAATCTTTATTTATAGAGAAGTAAGGATAAGAGAATGACATTAAAATGTTTATATATAAAGCAATCAATAAAATAAAATAGAAATGAAATGTGCATTAAAATAAAAACAAAATATGTATTATGCTACCGTGCTTAAAAATGTAACTACAATATATACATCAGTAGAATATAACAATAATAGAATTAGAGTAAACATAATAAATATGTATAGTCATGTCCATTGTATGTTGAATTAATATATAATTAAACATAATTAAACAAACTAATCGAAACTGTTCTGATAACTATAGTTACTGGATATATTTCAGATCACAAACCTGCATACATCATGTAATTACCATTTAAAATATTTGTTTTTCGCTCCCTAAAATTGGGACCACATCGATTAGTCAGTTGAATTTCTAGAAATTGAAATCAATTCAGCCAAAAATTAAATGAAATAAATAACAAGATAAAATAAAATAAGATAAATAAAGCCACTTATTTGATTATTCCAGCCTCTAAAATGTGCCATTTTGCTGTCTTATATTAGACTTTATTTTTTTGTTTCTATTTTTCTTTTATAGACCAAAGATTGATGATTAATCAGCAAATGAATCAACAGATTAATCAGTGATTGCAGCCCTGCGTCACCAGCTACAACAGAAAATGCTAATTAAACATGACATCATCAATATAACTAATACTGTAATATCATGTAGCCTACAACAATGGTGTTATCACAATTTAATAAATGATCTGAATTTAATTCTTACCTCGAATATTTTTCCCGTTTTGAAGAAACCTGCGTTTTTCTCATTGCTGAGTGTGAACAGGACGTTCAGAGTCACCCTGCCGTCCTTCTCCTCGAACACGAAGCTGTCTCCGTACCTGGAGGGCCCCGGGGGCCCCGGAGAGCCCGCGGAGCTGCTGCGCTCCCTGCGAGCATCCTCGATCAGACTCTGCTTCCTCCCGCTGAACGGCGCCGTCTGCACCCCGCTCTCCGTCTTCATGTCTCCGGCTGCTGGAGGAGTGAGTGACACACATGGGGACGGTGTGTGAGGGGACAGGTTTATATAGCCTGTCATCTGAGGGTTTATGGAGATGAGTTGCGCAAGTGGTGCACGTGCGTTTGGCTTTTTCAGGCCTGTTTTGCGTCATGATGTTACATCTCTCCATGGGACAATAATAAAGTGCTATCAGGAGGGAAAATAGTCTGCTCTGGAAAAATCACAGATGTATTCAACCAAAATAGATCAGTGTAGGTTACATAACAGTGACATATTCTTATTTATAAAGAAGTCATAATTATATATATTAGGGATTTTATTCTCTGCCCATGAAGCCAATATCCCAGATCCAGAATACGACATTGGTAACATCAACAATATTTAAATAAAACAAACAACAATTTTAAAATAAAATGAAATGAGGAATAAAAAATAAATAAATTTTAAAAAAAAATGTTTTTGGTGACAACTTATTTAAACCCTATTTTAAAAGCACCATATAAATATTATAATAAATGCTCTATAACAAACTATAATGCAGACGTCAGCAGCTATAAACATTTTAAATTCATTATTAATATATATGGCAACAACAACAGCCTAACTGAAAGCTATATGAACACATAATGAATGACTTAATATAATGTAATATAACAGAATGTTTGGTAAAAAAGACAACTGTAAAACTTCAATTAATAGCCCGGGCTATTATTTGCTTTAATCTGAAACCTGAACTCAACATCTCCTCATTCAGCATTCATGAAGGGACAGTTCAGCCCCAAATCAAAAATATATATTTTTCCTTTCATATGAAGTGTTACTTACCATTGATAAATAACATGAGTAAGAGGGATTGTTTAATAATTTTGGGGTGAACTGTCCATTTAATAAATGGTAGCTAGGGAGCCTGGTGTTGCTCCGAAGTCATTGAAATCCCGCGCTTGGGCAGTGACTTGCGCATCAGACACAAATGGAAAAAAAAAACACCCTTTAACATCAGCATGATACGTGGCTGGTCGACATTATAGTTTAAGGGTGCGTGGTGGCGTCGGGGGAAACGTGGTGGGACAAGAATGCAAGTTAAGACGGCAAAAGTCCAAGTAGGGCAGGTGGGATGGGTCCAATAAACACAGACTTTCACCCGGGAAAGTGGTGTTTGTGTCCTGTAAGATTATAAAGCCAAACCCTGTTCTTTTTTCCTAAATTCAACCACCTGTGTTAGTTGTTGGAGGAAAAAAAAGTCAATTCGCGGTGTTGTACCGACGTAGTGCATTTATTTTGAAAGAGACTGTATGTAAATGTTACATTCTCTGTGAAAACATAACTTTATTTTGAAAGAAGACAATGAATGTAACAGGCAGAACTTGACACGGCGTCCCAGAACGTCAACAACCAACGCACCCAGGGTACCTTGCACATCGTATGTGGACGTGGAAAGTCCATGACCAAAATGTCAATATCTGACGAGGTCGGAGAGAGAATGTGTTGAATTAGGCAGTTATTCTGAGGGAGCACATCCCCGCAATATTCAAATATGCTCAAAATCAGGGGAGTAAATATAGACAGGGCAGGCAGTGCAGTGGAGGGGCCCAATTGCTACCTGGAAATGCGCCTGTGGTCAAAGACGAACTCAAGTTACATAAAAAAAAGGGGTGATTTTCAATATATGCCCTCAAAAATAGTAATTGTAAAATATTATCAATCTGTAATAAAATAAGCTCATTCTACATAAACTATAAAGATATAATTTAACTATAAAAAAACTGAATCATGTGATGAGACGATACGATTTCCAGCAGCTAGTTTTGGTACAAAATCTCTCAAGACTGACAAGGTGGGCACATCTGCAAGCAGATATAACATAAGAGCGGCAGTGAGACACACTGTCAGTTAAATATACGATATAAAAGCCTAAAACTCTGTGTGTGTGTGTGTGTGTGTGTGTGTGTCTGTGTGTGTGTCTGTGTGTGTGTGTGTCTGTGTGTGTGTGTGTGCTTCATAACTAGTAACTGGGGTGCACTGGGGCCCATCATAATCGCCAGTAGAGGAAAAAATAACTGACAAATGACGAAGATAGAGAAGAGAAATATTTGTTGTTTTTTATTCGAACATATCATGCATTATACAAAACATTTATTAAGCAGAGCAAAATAAAAGCTGAGGACAAAAATCATCTCTCAAAATGCCTTTAGGTTTAAAATGCATAGAAAAAAAATCAGATTATTTCAGCTGTTTTTACATCACATGAGAAACAAAATTTGATGATTTTCACATTTTGGGTTCTGAATTCATTAAAGTCACAAGAGATGCTGAATGACAAAACCCTCTTATTTTGAAAAACACATCTCTTATTGACACTAACACTGTAATAATATTGACAGTAAATACATCCATTATTATCCTACATGAGTAACAGACTACACTTTATTCACTTGACTAAACCACTAAATGGATTACAGTAATATTGCCATTATTGGACTTGCATATGTTTTAATACAAAGAAAGCTAATTTGCGAGCATGCTAAGCAGAGCCACACGCAGCCTAATAACAAAGCATAACAAACCGTTTCATCGAATAAATGAAGAGATTCTCAGGAGGCTACAGCTCAGATCACATGTGCAGTTAATCCAGTTTCCGCAGGGCTTCGCACAGTTTCGCCAGTTCACCTGAAATAAGAAAAACAAACAAATAAAAATGTAGAATAAAATAAAACAGAGTTGTCTGAAATGGCTGTTAAAGAAATGCATCAATTAAGTTTCATAAACTGACCCATTTACACAAAAATAGCCCTGTTATGTCATCCACGCCTGGTTGGCTCATGCCCCACTGTGCTGCTGATGAAACCTGGCCCAACCTTTCAACAGCTTTATGACCACTTACTGTAATGTTGTTTTTTCTTATTGCATCATAATAACTGTGTAGCTCACAGGGGGTTCAAGATAAATCTGAGGGTTACATGATGATTAAAGACAAGAAAGCAGAATTAAAACAGTCATGATACACAGATTACGTATAGTTTTTGTTTGATATTTCTATAATCTTTGTTTTTTTCTGATTTTACCTCCTTAAGGAATACTACAGTGAACGGAGAATCCAAAAACTGAGAAAATTCTTGATTAATTGACGTCATGGGTGGCCACGTTTAACAACAGCAAAACTATGTCAAAAAATTAGGGATGGACGATATTGGCTTTTTTGCCGATATCCGTGATGCTAATGCAGAATAACTCATTTGGCCGACAACCGATATGGATATCAATATATCTGCTTTTTCCCCACCTAATTTTAGAAATCACCAAGTTCTTCCGAAGTGGAATTAACAAATACTCCTATTGTAATGGCCCACCAGCAGATGGAGACATGAAATACAATGCTTTGCATGTAATATTCATTCATTGTGCAAATTAAGAAAAAGCACATTGGCTAATTCTGATTTTAAAGGTGATATTTGCTGATACCCATACTGTGCTGATATTATTGTGTATCCTTACAAAAAATCTGTTAACAAACTCTGACACAACTCATGTAGAACAATCCAAGTCTTGTTCATCCAGTCGTATGCTCAGTACTTTCCAAACAGACAGACCTTTCTGACCGGGAACTGAAATAAAAGTGAAACTTATCTATGCTCTCTTCAAAACCAGACTCCATTGACAAAAATGTAGGAAGAAGAGAGGATAATGTAGGCAAGTGTCACTTTCAGTTCAGTTCCCTGTCGTAAAGGTCTGTCTGTTTGGGAAGTACTGAGCATATGACTGGATAAATGAGACTTGGATTATAGTGCACGAGTTGTGTGAGAGCTTATAAACAAATACTTTGGCATTTTGCTGATGTTAAACTTTGCTCCAATTGAATAAGAATTCTCTCTGGTTTTGGATTCTTGGTTCACCATAAGCACGTGAGAAGAACATGGACATTAATTCATTGTAATGAAACCAAATAAAGATTGGAACCTGCTTTAAATAACTGATAAAAACAAATTAGGTAAGGAAAAAGAGATTTTAGTATCCACTCCACAATGAAGGGATTAACTCATGGGGGTGACACGTACTGCTGATGCTTTCAGCCAGGTTGCTGAGCTGCTTGGTGTTGTCCAGCACTTCAATACTCTGGGTGTAGGGGTTGTAGCGCACTGAGAACGGTTTGGGGATGGTGGCTGCAAATTTCCTGTAAACAGACAGACGTTAATGTTAGAAAAACTTTGTATGTAACCTAAACTTAAAGGATAACTTCGGTATTTTCTCATGTTTTTGTGTCTAAGTGACTAATGGAGACAACAATTTTGGAAACTGGTCCAGTATTGAGGGAGAGGTCTGCAGCTGGCAGCGGCAAAACAGACTACAATATAACCACCTGGGGCATTTGGGCACAAACGATTTATGTCTACTTAAAGTGCTTGTTTTTTCCACTGACGGGTTCAGATTGTTCTTTTAAGTGTCAGACAACTTATGGAAAGGATCCCTACAGAGATAGACCTTTTTGTTAAAGCCTCCTGAGACCTCAGCTTTTGTTTGGTATGCATTTTTAATTTCTTCGAGCTATTTGGGAATGTGGGACCTGTTAGGTATAAAAAACTAAGCATTGTCTTTGAACAGGAAGTAGTTTATGATAAAAAAAAAAGACGTCCTCATAAGGGGACCATGGGTTTATTTTTAAAAGCCACAAACATGTAATACATTACATTGCATTACATTACATTGTAAAACATTGCTGTACAAAACGGATGTCCATTTTGTCTGTAGGAATAGTCTGTCACACCTGACTGGCCTGTGTGAAATGCTGGGATAATACAATATCAAAGTCCAAGTGTCCTCAAACTAGACGATAATATAGTCCCAGTGTCCTCAAATGAGTCCTGATTAACAGCATTTAAGCTTGTTACTGTTGCTAAACTATCAGCACCTCCAAGTCTGAGGCCATGGTCCTCAGCCGGAAAAGGGTGGATTGCCCACTCCAGGTCGGGGGGGAGGTCCAAAAAGCGAAGCTCTTGATTTACCGGTCGATCTATGTTCCAACCCTCACCTACGGTCACGAGCTCTGGGTAGTGACCGAAAGAACGAGATCGTGAGTACAAGCGGCCGAAATCAGTTTCCTCCACAGGGTGGCTGGGCTCAGCCTTATTTAGAGGGTGAGGAGCTCGGACATCCGGGAGGGACTCGGAGTAGAGCTGCTGCTCCTCCACATCGACAGGAGCCAGTTGAGGTGGTTTGGGCATCTGGTAAGGATGCCTTCTGGACGCCTCCCTTGGGAGGTGTTTCGGGCATGTCCAACCGGGAGGAGACCTCGAGGCCGCCCCAGAACACGCTGGAGGGATTACATCACCCGGCTGGCCTGGGAACGCCTCTGGGTTCTCGCAGAAGAGCTGACGAAAGTGGCTGGGGAGAGGACTGTCTGGGCTCCTTTGCTGAGGCTGCTGCCCCCGCGACCCAGACCCGGATAAGCGGAGGATAATGAGTACGAGTACGACTGTTGCTAAACTTGGTCAAATTTGTTCCCATATCAAACTACAAATAAACAAGTTTCAACCATTAAGTTTGATCAGGTTTTGTACCTTGTACACTTCTGTCAGGATAAGCTGTAGACTGAGCATTTAAGTGTCTACGGATGAGGACAACAAGTCAACAAGTCAAGCAGAGTGATGTGTAAGGTGCAGGAAACCCAAAATGTCCTGTAATGTCCTCACAGGAGGACCCAGGGTCTCAGGATAGAGTAAGACCCTTTTTGTTTCACCAGAATTGCCAACACCAAACCCACCAGACTCCATTTAAATAAACAGTCATTTTAGTGTGTATAGATGCAGCATGTTTTCACATATTACTGGGTGATTTAAGGGCTTATTTAAACCAAACCAGAGTCGGTGATTGTTGGAACAGTGGAAAGTCTAAGATGGTTGTTGTGAGTTTTAATTTGTTTCAGTTGACTTTGAATAAGGTATGTTATACGATGATAAAATTAATGTTTATTTAAATGGAGTCTGGTGGGTTTGGTGATGGCGATTTAGGGGCTGTTTCTGGTTAAACACAGGATCTTACTCTTTAACAGTAAGGTCGATCTCTGTAGGGATCATTTCCTTACATTGTGAGACACTTAAAATAACAATTTGAGCCTGTCAGTGGCAAAACAAGTACTTTTAATGGACGTAAACTGACGCTGAGCAAATGCCCCAACTGGTTACATTGCAGCCTGTTTGTCGGCTGCCAGCTGTATAGGTCTCGCTCAATACCGGACCAATTTTTGAAAAATTGTTGTCTCCATTTGTCACTTACACATAAAAAGATTGGTATTAGGGTCCAGGTTGAAAATACTGAAGTAACCCTTTAAAATTGTATAAATGCAGGAAAGCTTTAAACCATATCTTTTTTTAAAAAAACAGCACGTCCTTACCTCACTTTCTCTTTGGCGTCCTCAAAGCTTTCAGCCACAAAGTAAACAGGCTGGTACTCTGTGATTGGGTATTTCTGGAGGGAGGTCTTGGAGGGGTCGAAGGGCAGGATTTTGGGCTTGTCTGTCAGACAGTACTGAAAGAACACAGTGCAAAAAAGGATATATTTAATCCGGCTTTTTACTATATGGATTTCAGTTTCTCAGTGAGCGTCTCTGTTCCCATCAGTGCTGTCAGTAAACAGGAAGTGCAGCATGATTCAGGACTCTGCTGTCTCGTTGATGTGACTTGGCAGAGTGCACATCCTCTGCTGACAGCGGCTGATGTAACTGGTGACCTCGATAGCGAGCTGTTCATCCATCTCTGCCCCCACTTACCCACTGAACAACTTTACCCACACCCCACTGGGCAGGCAGGCCGACTCCCCCAGTGACACATAAAACCCCGATCTGAGTGGACCACTAACCCACTGCCTGCTCTGCTGCTGTTGTGCAATAAGGTGAATGTGTCATAACAACACATGGGGGGGTTGAGCTATCCATCTCGCTGCTGCGGGGGTCCGTGTTTGCTCAAAGTGATGCACAGACTCTGACTCAAACACATATGTCACCCCCCTCCTTTCTTACCTGCAGCTCTCCGAATGATGAAAGCAAGCCAGCTCCGTAGGCTTTGATCTCTGAGCCCTGCTTACACAGGCCAAACTCCACAGTGAACCAGTACACCTGAGAACACACGCACGGTTTTATGAAAGTATGATCTATACACCAAACTCAGGCAGGAATTCATAAAAACAAGGATGGTTGAGCTACAGAAATCCACAAACCCAGAGACCCTTGAGAAGATTTGATATCCAGCACGAGGCAAGGATACTTCAACATGCGGACTGAAGGAGCCGCTGATCTTATGATTAGTGGACGACCCACTCTACCTCTGAGCCCCAGCCACCCTGTGTGTAATACTCACAGTAGCAAGTTTCTCAATGAACTCATCAGGGGCACCGAGGGAGGCGAGACCGATTTCCTAGCAGTGCAAAGACAAAGATAATCAAAAACTATATTTAGATTTTAAATATAAATAGATCAAAGTTAGAAAGCTATATAAGGTATAAGTCTTTCGGCTTTCTGCTTTATTTAGTTTTGTATTTATTGTTTATCTTTTCGTCACCGACAGGACAGGTACCTGTGAGAATTGGGCGAAACTGGAGTCAGCAAACAGAGGAACGTGTCCCAGCAGCTCGTGGCAGATGTCCCTGTATTGAAAAAAATCAAAATGACTCTTTAAAAATCACACAAATCTGTATTTCTGTCCTTCTTTTTATGAACAGAGTTTGTCCACACTCACGGCTCAGGTGTGTATGTGGGTTTCGAGCCGTGACGAATGTACTGCGTGGAATGAAAGACACGGAAGGCGAGTCCAGCCAGGAAGTCCCGAGACGAGAGCAGGCCGGCCACAGGGCGAAGCCGGAAGCCCGTGCACGCTGCAGGAGAGAGGCAGAGAGATGAAAGAGGTGAGGGCTTTGGGTGTGTTGAATGAGGAGTCAGTGAGGGCAGGGAGAGAGGAATAGGAAGTAGGGCATTTGAACAGGCCCTGCCTCCCACAGTCACCACCCCGGGGTTTCCAAAATGACATGAATGATAATAGATGGAGATGTCATCAGTGGGACCTTTAGGGTCAAATACAAGACAGGACTTACACTGCAGGAAGCGGGAAACGTCCTCCAGCTGCGGGATGTTGTCCTGCCTGTAGCCGCAGTATTTCTCCAGCAGGGGGAAGACACGGTTGTGTTCGCGGCAGGCGTGAGTCGGGTACAGAGTCTTCAGCTCCTTAAACACCGTCCCCCATGTGGTCTTTTCTTCCTCTGTGTACTCCACTCGAGGGATGATTTGGCCACTGGGACAAAGACATGAGGTTACTGTTTGTGTTCTGGGCTGTTTCTTAGTTTAGTGAGTTAGTAGAAAGCACTGCAAAACCAAAAATACATATCTTTCCTCTTACCTGTAGTGCTGTTTATCAGTCTAGATAGTTTTGGTGTGAGTTGCAGAGTGTTGGAGATATCAGCCGTAGAGATGTCTGCCTTCTCTCCAATATAAAGGAACTAGATGGCACTCAGCTTGTGGTGCTCAAAGTGCCAAAAAATACATTTGAAAAACTCAACATCAATGTCTCTTTACAGAAATCATGACCTGGTTACTCAAGATAATCCACAGACCTTGTTGTGAGCACTTTCATGTCAGAACTATTTCCCTTCTACCAAACTACACCCACCAGACGTATCACTGTGTGCATCTGCTCATGGACGAGAGGCTCGTGCTCATGACAGCACAAGACGTAAACACTAATGATGTCTTCCTCTGCTAAGCTGCAACGTTAGCTAGCTCAGTAGTGCTAGGTGAGCTAGCAGCAGCTGCATGCTTCCTTCTGAGTATGGATACTTTTGGTGGGTACATTGGCGCTTTGAGCACCACAAGCTGAGTGCCATCTAGTTCCATTATATTGGAGAGAAGGCAGACATCTCTACAGCTGATATCTCCAACACTCAGCAACTCACATCAAAACAATCTAGACTGATAAACAGCACTACAGGTAAGAGGAGAAATACATCTTCTTGGTATTGATATTGGTATTGGATATCATATATACACACTGGTGTTCATAACTCGTAATATTTGTAATGACTGAGCCAATTTTACCTTCCTATGTGGTTGGTTGATCTACCTATAGTTTCCTGAGGGGTTTCCTAAAAAGAACTGCAGTTATTCAGTTGCACCGCCTCATTTATTTGAATTTTAAAGGTACGCTATAAGATTTCTTAAAAAACATTCCCTCTCAATCATCATTTATGACCTGCTAGATGTTTGTGACTGTGTATTTATCTGCAGAGACTCTGCCCTTTTCCTGTGCTTTGTCATTTTCTCCTTATTTTGCTGTGTTTGAGACATTCCAGTCCTTGGCCCGTTGCTCTTCTCACTCTACATGTTACCACTAGGACACATAATCCGCAGCAACAACAACAACATTAGTTCCATTTTTACGCAGATGACACACAGATTTATTTCTCTTTCGACCCTACCATCAACCAGCAACTAAACACTCTCCAGGTATGCCTAAATGAGGTACAAATCTGGCTGTCTAATAATTTCCTTCAATTGAACCCAGACAAATCCGAAGTCATTATCATAGGCCCAGGCACCACACACAATCACATCTCACCACAACTTGGCTTATTCTCCACCAGCATCACCCCTAGCTGCAGAAATCTTGGTGTCATTTTTGATAGTAATCTCAACTTTAGTCAGCATGTTAAAACAACTGTCCGGTCTTGTTTCATCCAACTACACAGAATCTCCAAAATCCGGTCCTTTCTGTCTCCCAAGAACCTGGAAATTGTCATTCATGCATTCATCACATCCCGTTTAGATTACTGTAACTCCTCACTCCTCACAAAGTCAAACAAAAGAGTACACATAACCCCGATTTTAGCTTCATTACACTGGCTACCTGTGCGTTTTAGAATTGATTTTAAGATTTTAATGATCACTTTTAAGGCCCGGATGGGACTGGCCCCTGAGTACATCATAGACTGCTTAGTCCCATATGAGCCAAGGCGTAGCCTGAGATCCTCCGGTGGGTCCCTATTAGAGATTCCAAGATCTAGATTGAAAACCAAGGGGCGACCAGACCTTCGCTATCAGGGCCCCGTTGCTCTGGAACGACCTGCCGGAGGAGATCAGGCGAGCCACATCTCTGTCCTCTCTTAAATCTCTCTTACAAACACACTTTTTTAAATGTGCTTTTACTTAATTGCTGTTGTCATCTAATAATGTACTCTAATAATGTCTAATGTTTTCTATTTTCTAATGTTTTATTGTTTCTTATGTTCTTATAATGTTTTTATATTATTGTCATTTTATTGTAGTTAGTTTAGTGCTCTACAAATAGAGCTTATTGTTATTATTAGTATTATTATTATTCCTGGCACAGCGCTCAGGTGAGGTAGGGACTTTTATAAAAAGGTTGCAGCCAGGTGCCAGATCTTAAACAGCAGGCATCTAAAAAGGATGCTTGAAAATCGTAGACACAGTTCTGAAAACCCCCCACAAATCTAGCGAGGTAACACACTAAGCGGACAGAGTTCGTTTCAAAATGAATCTGGGGTTGGCTTTCACTTTTACTTCTGCTGGCAATACTGTATACAAACAGCAACCCACCATCACTGCACAGTATACCTTAAGAAACACCAAGATATAATTCCTTGAAAAAACTACAGATCTCATTTAAACCCTCTTAAGTATTCACTTTTTATTCATTTTTACTTTATTTCTGTTTTTGTTGAATTGTGTGCTCGCTTATAGACACATTTTTACATTTTTAATTAGGATTATTTAATGGGAAGTGCCTCCATTTTCCCTATCTTTAATAACAATTTTAGGGACCTTCCTAAGAATTTGCAAAGGAAACCAATTTAGACCACTTTAGTCAATTTTTACCTTGCTGCAGTCAATAAGTCCTGCTTCCTCCACACTGCACATCTTAATAATGCCACAAACAGAATCATTATCCAAACATTCTGCGGATATCATCAAACGAATGTGTTTAAATTGGTGAGTTGTTCATTTTAAGGTTTCCCCCAAATTTCCCAGCAACGATAGGCTGCATGAGCAAAGCATCACTTCATTATTTGTGAGTATCATGGTCTTTGTGTGTATAATTAAGAGGTATTATTCAGAGGCACAACAAAGAGTGCCAAATACCCACCGAGCATTTACATAGCTGTGTAACACTAAGGCCCTTTAAATCCACCACTGGCTGCCTGCAATTCGTCCCTATTTGATTATGATAATTTTCAAAGCAAAGTAGAGAAAGAAATCACCCAAAATAACCACTTGAAAACACAAATATATCAACATAGCTTCTTTTCAGGCTTTAAAAACACACAAAATACGTGATGGGGTTGTAACAGTAAGATTTCTGGGAGTAATTACTGTCTGTAGTTGTAGGCGATGTCAGCAAACTCCTTCCTGCGGGCTCTGTACACTGGATCTGTGAAGCCCTGAACACACACACACACACACACACACACACACACACACAAAGGAAAGCCATGTTAGATCTCATGATCGCAGCCTGGCCACTCACAGCTAAATCAAAGAGTGGAAATCCTCTGCTGAGGCTAAACCCTGTGGCCTTTGACAGCATTATGCACTCCGTCTCTAATAAGAGCTCACAGATACATATTCAAATGAAGCCTTTGTAGAGTGTTTTTCAGCTTATGATGAATACATTCTGCTTTAATGGCGGTGGTAAAAGGGAGCAATTATCTATAATTATAGGGGCTCAATTAAAGCAATGACATCAATTTGTGTGTCCAGATAGTTTCCATTAGAATAGACGGCAGAGTGCAGCCTGTCATCTCCACAGCCTCGCCTTTCATAACACACGTGGGCGTGAGTGGACACGTATTCACACACAAACACACACACACACACACATGCGGAGGCAGGATGTGGCACACAGACAGTGACGGATGTGTCAGTCCTTACTGGGTGATCAGCATCCAGCTCAGAGCCGTAACTGAGGATCTGGTTGGCGAAGCGGTCCAGGTCTTGAATATCATTAGGGAACCATGGCACTGCAGAGTGAAAACAGTTATTAAACATGGACAGTTTGTTTTGAGTCAACACTTCAGTATCATTAAAATGATTTAAATCCAAATTAAAGTCCAAATTATTCATTCCACAAACAGAGCTCAGGAAATGAATAAATTCAGGATATTTTTACATGGTGTACGTTTGTGCTCTGTGGTTTTATGTGGTTGCAAACTGAGTTTTGGGGGTTTTACGGAGCCCCTAAAGTCCCAAAAGGTAATATATATTTTTGGAAATCTTGTGCTCAAAAGATAATAACTTTGATCATATGCATCCAAGTAATTATTTTGTGGGAACGAAATAAACTATGTTGTGGGAACAAGTTAATATCTCAAGTTATTTATCTTTTGGGAACAAGTTTTCTTATGCACACAATTTAATTATTTTGTGGGAACTCGTTATTGTGCGCGGAGGTAAATTAGCTTTTGGGAACAAGTTATTATCTTGTGCACTTAATTTAACTTTGATCTTGTCGCACAAGTTAATTATCTTGTGGGAACTATTCATTGTGCACACAAGTTAAGTATCTTTTAGGATATTATCTTGTGCGCTTAAGGTAACGTTCATCTTTTGAGAACTAGTTATTATCTTGTGCGCTCATGTTAACTTTCATCTTATGCACACACGCTATTATCTTGTGGGAACAAGTTAATTCACTTGTAGGAACTTGTTACTGTGCGCACAAGTTAATTATCTTTTGGGAACAAGTTATTGTCTTGTGTGCTCAAGTTAACTTTTCGTCTTTTGGGAACAATATATTATCTTGTGTGTACAAGTTGATTATTTTTTGGGAACAAGTTATATCTTGTATGCTCAAGTTACCTTTCATCTTGTGTGTACAAGCTATTGTCTTGTGGGAACAAGTTAATTCACTCGTGGGAACTAGTTATTGTGTGCACAAGTTAATTATCTTGTGGGAACAAAGAAATTATCTTTTGGAAACAAGTTATTATGTTGTGGAAACAAGTTAGTTGGCTTGTGGGAACTAGTTATTGTGCAAACAAGTTAATTATGTTGCGGGAACAACTTACTATCTTCTACGCACAAGTTAATTATTTTTTGGGAAGTTATTTTCTTTTAGGTAGGAGTTGTTATCTTGTGGGAGCAAGTTAATGTCTTGTGCACATGAATTAATTGTTCTTTGTTTTTTTTTGGAACAAGTCCCGCAAGGAAATTAAACGGTGTGCACAAAATAAAAAATTTTATCTTTCGGAGTTTTTCAGACTCTGATGATGGACATTTTTCACTAACTTTGCAGACAATTTGATAAATCAGCAGTGAAAATAATTGTTTGTTGCAGCCCGAACATTGTGTGATTCTTGACCAGTAATAATCAGTTAAGTGCAGATTGGTATTGCTGTTGATAATGGAGATGATATTTTGCCAGTGCCGTGCCATTTTGACACTCAGCAGAACAGGAATCAAGGGTCATCTGCTTGTTCTTATGGATTTATGACACTGAAAAACACTCGTGCCCAATCATTAATCTGCATTTGTGCAGTGTGGTCCAGCCTGAGGCCCCAGGAAGACAATATGTCCCTGCCAGGCTCCTCCATAAACAGACAGTCTCCAAAACAGGCCATAAATATCCCCTCGTCCACTTGACCCTGACCACCAGACCACAGCGTCTACACCGAGGTCAAAGCAGGATCCATGGTGGCCCTGTCTTTCTCTGCCTGCCATGACCTTGGCATGGTCTCCTTCCCTGTGTTAGTCTGGGACCAGGACACAGAGCTCCTCTGTTCCTGCCGAGCCTGTTGGTCCTCAGTAGCTAAACTAATGTCATTCTGGAAACAACTAATAAAGGGGTCTCGATGTGAGCAGTGGGCCATCAGTCTCATCGGCGACGCTGGCTGTCCATTACCCAGTCTGGATGGGGGTATAAAGCACCATCCAACCACCCAACAGCTAACACAGTGCTCAGTTGATAAATGGACTGTTTCAGCTTTATTGATCTCCACTGAATGAGATTTTTAGCCACACTAGTTGTGCGGCTCCAAGGGTGGCAGTGTTGGTTGGTGGCTCCATCATCCAGACTGATCTTAACAGCTGTTGGAGTGATTGCCACTAAATTTTGTACAGATATTTATGGTCACCAACAGATGGACCTTCATGACTTTAGTAATACACTGACTTTTCTTCCAGTGTCACAAAGTTCTTTAGTGAAAAGCCTCAACAACTACAGGATGGACTGCCATAAAATCAGGTTCAGATATTAACGTTTCACAAAGGATGAACCCTAACCAACTTCTCCTCTGGCACCACAAGCAGGTCAAAAGTTTCACTTACATGGAAAAATATCTTTAAATCTACCTGGAGGAGAAATCCAAAAGCTGTTAAAGACATTCATGATCCCCAGAGGATGAACCTTATTAACTGGTGATCCCTGACTCTTCCTCTAGCACTACTAGCAGGTCAGAATTTTCACCCACTTTATGTAGCAAGACATATCTATATATACAAGATAGATTAACACAAAATCATTCATGATCTCCAGAGGATAAACCCCACTGGCTGATTTATCCCCTGACTTTTCTTCTAATGCCACCATGAGGTGGACATTTTTGTTTTTTGGTGAAATGCCTCAGCAACTATTAGATTGCCATGGTATTTGGTTCAGATGTTCATGTTCCCCAGGGACTGCATCCCATTAACTTTGGTTATCCCCTGACTTTTTTCTAGCTCTTCCTACCTAGCACTACCAGCAGGTCAAAAGTTTTGATGTATGTATCAAAATATCTTTACGTCTTCTAGATGGATTTACGCAAAATCTGATATTTATGATCCTCAGAGGACAAACCATAATGACTGTGATGATGACTTTGGTGACCCTAAGACAATTCCTCTAGTCACCAGCTGCAGGTCAAAAGTTTCACCTGTGTGGCAAAATATCTCGTAATCTACTTAATGGTTTAGCACAAAGTCTGTTAGACATTCATGATCCCTAGAGGATGAGCCATATTTACTTTGTTGATTCTCCAACTTTTCCTCTCACCCCACCAGGAGGTCAAGAGTTTCACCCACTGTGTGTAGCAAAATATCTCCGAATCTACTGGATGGATTAGCACAAAACTTGATAATGACATTCATGATCCCCAGAGGATAAACCTTTCTGACTTTGGTGATGCCCTGACTTTTCCTCTCGCAGCACAAAGAGGGTGAGATTTGTGCTTTTTTTTTCACTGAAATATTGGACGATTCGCCATGACGTTTGTTACAGACAGCCATGTTCCCCTAAGGAAGAATCATAATAACTTCATAAGGATCCTCAGACTTTTCATCTAGCGTCATCATCAGGTCAGATTTGCAATTTCTAATACTTTGGTAAGAAACCAAAAAGGTGCAAAACTGATGACATTCCCATCATCCTCAGACGTTGTAGTGTTAAGTGATAAGCAGATGTTTAGTATGCTACAAAGAAATTGTAAAACGGAGAACATACTAAAAAGTTGCATTGTCATTGTGAGCATGTTAGCATGCTGACTTTAGTATTTAGTGCAAAGCATCACTGTGCCTCAGTACAACCTCACAGAGCTACTAGCAGACTCATAGTCTTAAAGAGTATAAAAATACTAATTTGTGACATTAGGGGAATCAAAATTCACTAAACCTGTAGTCAAGTCTTTGGCTCTATTAACATGTGACACAAAAATGTAAACACTCCTCGCAAAGTAGTTGGTGACTGACACAATATTATAATTTAGTCAGTGTGATGAATCAGTGGATAAAGAGGGAACTCTGGTCCTCAGACAACCATTTGTAAACTCTCCTCTCACAGCATGTGGAGCATGTTATTTATATTTCATGCTTATCCTCTCACTGTAATTACACAAACTCTCTAACCTGTGTCCTTCTCTTTGTTGCGTGACAGCTCATGCACGTGGCCACTGATCTGTGTGCGCAGGCCGTCGATAACCTCATCCAAGGCCTGGGAGCAGGTGGGGTCCACGCTGATGAAGAACTCAAACTCGTCTTTGTTCGTCCGCGAGGGACGGGACTCGATGTGCCTCAGGTTGATGCCCTTGTCCTGTGGTTGACAGAGAAGACAAGAGGCGATGGTGAGACCTCATTTGTTTGGGTTTTAAAGATGTTGTTGGTCAAAGGCAAACGTTGCATCGTAGAAACAAAGTGGAGAAATTACATGCATATAAGAGATACAACTGAGTGCTTTTGCTGCAGCACTGCCTTAGTCCCACCACCAGAGGGCGTTGTGTTGTTACTTAATTGATGACTATCTATCAGACTTTGTGGAGTCCACCATGACCACGGGTCAGAGCTGCCTTGAACTCTCCCTTTGCAAACTGACACTGAGACAGACAGACAGACTGGACATGCATAGTAAAGGCATTCAGGACATACTGGAGTGGTTAACTGCAACATCAGCCAATAAATCATTTTGCCCTGCCGGCATTTAGACTTTTCTCATTCTGCAGCATGAACACAAAACTCTTGGGATGTTTCCAGAATCTTCTGAATGTGAATTCATCTTAATATCCAAAATGCAAAATAGGCCCCGGCTCGTGCTGGATAGCGTGACTTTAAGTTGTAATTACCATCAAAAATGTGTTTTTGTTTACGTAACATTGGGGAGGGAGGAAGAGGGAGTGCGTTGTTCTCTGCCTACTATAGGCCAAGTGAAGAGGAGGGTGTGTGCGACAAGCAGGGCCTCTCGTTTTCTTCCATCTGGATCCTATTCTGCATTTAACAGCTTTTCTTTTAAGTACCATGTGGTCCTGCATCCCCCAGAAGTGACAGAGCCTGAGTCCAGATTGGCATATGAAAGAAAACATGACTCGCTTTTTGTGATGTGCTGTTCTCTTTTCACTGTCATCAGATTTACTGAAGCTTTCTCAGCATGTCGAAGGAGGAAAAACAAATCAAATTCTCAATTATTCAGCTTAATGGCTGTAATTGATTGAATATATTATACAGACAGTGCACAAAGGGAAATACTTCAACATGTGTGCCTGGTCCAGCTTAACCCTAAATCCTAAACCCGGCAGCATGCAGAGGTCATTTAGTCCGATTTCTGTACCCCTCTGAGCCGGCACGCCGATGTTATGCAGGTGACATTTACCCTCCTATCATCCTGACTAAGGCACGAGGTCAAGGCCGGCGCGTGGCTCTGGCTCTGGCTCGTCACATGAAAAACCACATTGTCGTGTCACATGCACTTGAGTCCCCTCACGGCTAAACAGTGTGGCGGTTTTAGTGTGCAACTTTCTGACTGAAATATAGAGATTAGGCATTCACGAGATGAAAATGAACCCGTGATAAGATGCCACGGCTGCACGGGTAAACGTTAGCACATTGCTTGGCAGAGCAGTCGATTTCAACTTGTCACAGAAAACAAAGACATGAGGAAGAGGTGCAGCGTGGTGCGTTCAAAGGTGTTTTTAGGGGAGTCATTATGTGTTATGTTGCTGTAACAGAGAAGGGGGTGTGTCGATGGTTTGGGGGTAATTTGGCCTGGTTTTCAGAAAAGCTGGAGAGAGGAGGAGATAAGGGGGTGGAGCAGGGGGAGGATCAGGAAAGTGGGAGTTCATAGGTTCAAAGAGGATCCTGATGTTTACTGCTGCATTTGGAAAGCAGCATTTGGCACATACTTAATACTGAACAGAGTCAACCCACTTCTCTTCCCCCTGCAAACTCACATGTCAATCCAAAAAAATATTTTCCTTTAGTAGAAAACATCTTTCATCTTGTGATGTTGCACATGTTTTAACTGCTTTGCTGCAAAATGTTTGGGTGATGAACGCTGTGTTTTGCCTGCGAGAGGAGCAAACTCGGACCTTGATATGACGTCCGTGTTGAAGATTAAACAATGAAGGGCTGCCAATCAGTGTTTACTTCGAGCCCCTGTACAGTCACGTACACATCTGCAAAGAAATTTACTCTTCATGTGTTTTGTTTAATGTTAATCAGTAACTTTACAATTGTGAAAGACCTGACCGAGTTTCATCATCAGCGTGTACATCTGTTCTGATCAGACCATCAAAGGGTAACTTCGGTGTTTTTCCAACCTGGATGCTTTCTTCATAGGTTTCTGTGTCTGCGTGATTAATGGGAACGAATGGTTTTGACTTGGTCCAGTACTGACCAAGAGAGCCGCAGCTGGCAACAACAAATCAGTGCAATGTAACCACTCATGGCATGTTCGCACCGTCAGTTTAAGTCTACTAAAAGTGTTTGCTTTTGCCACTGACAGGCTCAGATTGTTATTATACATTTAAATGGAGTCTGGTGGGTTCTGCAATCGTGATTTTGAGGCAGTTTCTGGTTAAACAAAAAGGATCTTATCCTTTACAATAAGCTCTATCTCTGTAGGGATCCTTTCCATAATGTTGTCGGACACATCACATAACAATCTGAGCCTGTCAGTGGCAAAACCAAAAACTTAGGAGATGCAAATTAAGAGTGTAAACATGCTCCAAGTGGTTACATTGCAGCCTGGTTCACTGCTGTCTCCTGCAGCCCTCTCGCTCAATACTGGACCAGTTTAAAAAAAATAGTTCCCATTCCACCCTTAAATGTTTCAAAGGGAAAATGCACTTATTTGCTTTCTTGCTGAGACGTATATGAGAAGGTTGATGCCACCGTATTATCTCTTAATTAAAGTACAAAAGTATAATCACAAAGTAAAATGTATTACTACTAAAATGACCCCTATCAGTGTGTTATTATATTATACAGGATTATTATTACTGATGTATGAACATGCAAATGGTGTTCTAATGGAACACTCCACCTATTTCACACATGAATTTCATTTTATCACAAATCAAGTCCATTTTTATTTTTATAGTGCCAAATCATAGCAAACGTTATCTCAGGACATATAGGTCATATAGAGCAGGTTCAGAACAGAGACTCAACAATTCAAACAAATTACCAACAAATCCTCCGTAGCTAACTTTTTGAAGCAAGGCTCTGATGAAAGACACGCCATGTGCTTCACCTTTTTTACGCAGCCACTTTGAGCACCTCGAGTTGAAAATCTCTGAAGTTTATAGAAAGGCACTGGTGACGTCACTGCTGCTCCTTTAGCTAGGGTACTGTCACAATGATGTTGCTGGTGAGTGTTATGCTTGGTACGGTCACTACCTGGAGCTCGCATAAACGGAGCCTGGGTTTGTTGAAGGTGGCAGTGCTGTTTGGACTGAGAAAGCCTGTGAGTTTATCTTCTGTATCTCCTTTAACTTTAGCTTATATTGGAGTTATGATATGTAGCATGTTAAATAGAGTATGGTGAATGTGCTAGGAAAGGTAGTATCGGCACAGTCACTACCTTGAGCTCACATGTACGGAGCCTGGGTTTGGTTGAAGGTGGCGGTGCTGTTTGGGCTGAGAAAACCATATGTAAGTAAGGTAAAGGAGGTTGTTGGGTTGGTGCGGGGAGCAGTGAGACCTGGCATTAGGGGAGTGTCTCTGGGACACCAGAGATCACTGTCTAGCCTCCTGGAGGTGTTGTGGGACCAACTAGACGAAACACTGGTGAAAGGAGGTTCCCACCCGATGACCCCAAAGACATGTTAGTTATCACTGCTCACTGGTCTGTATAGTTAAGCCTTGCCATAATAGCTTATCATAGGGCTTAAGGCCCATTTATGCACCCTTTACGTATGAAAATGTATACATCCGTTTCAAACGATGTTACAGTCACTGCCCACATACTTCCACGCGCCCTTTACATTGGCATGGATGTTAACCAATATATCCACCAGGAGGCAGCCCAGCGTCAAAAGTTTATGACAACAACAAACTCAAAAACAAACATGGCGACTGTGGAGGAGATATTGGTAATGTACCTCTTGCATAAAAGACAAAAACAGGGGCAGCGTTGTAGGAGGCGGTGGTCGGTGAGGCCGTTAAATACATCGCGACTGGAGGACGGAGAATTCTTTTCTCTAGTACTGCCAATGAAAGAAATTGAATTGTTATTTCTTCTTCGTGTCTCACTAGAGCCCCCCCCCCCAGATACCAGTGAAAGTACGATACCAGTGAAAGTATCATGGTTCTGAGTAGTATCACGATACCACAGCAAAAATGAGGCAGATGTGCCTTTTGTCATTTATAAAAAGATAAATCACTTTTCTATAATACATCAATGATATTTCAATGGAATAAATTACTTATTGACTTATTCATACTTCAAAAACAGCATCAATAAGTGATTAACATAGGGGAGATCAAAATAAAATAAATAAATAAAATAAAAATCAAACAGCCACCCTCCTCCCCTGACAAGTAAAGAACAGTCCCTTCATGAGTAAAGAACAGTCCCTAAAGTGCGGTGAGGTTTGTGGACCGTTACCTGCCACAAAGAGAGAAATGTGAATGGCTCGTTTCTTCTCTGACACATCACATACCTGTGTGCCGCCACAGCTCGGCTGTCCAGGTACTACTGGGCAGTCATGAAATCAACAAAGAGGAAATTTTTGGACACTGGAGCTGGACTTCCCCGTTGCCGGTAAGCCTTATCTTGCGGCGTATTTGACAGGAATACGGCGTCTGTGAACCCCGTTCAACCCACAACTGGCAGGATTCGCCTTTCGTTTCTGCTGCTGGTTGAAATCTGTACTTGCATAGCGTGCTGAATGATTTGTTTTGCTTGCGCAAGAGGGTGAGTGTCCATGCGCAATGGCGTTGGACTTTGAACTTATCCCACAGTAGTGGTACCTGAGGCACCGTAGTACTACAGTACTCCAACAATGGCAACCAATCATGCAGGACATGGTCTCAATTTGCGTGACACGTGAAAAGAGACAGAAATGCTGTGCAGTCCCACACAGTGCGGGACGTCTGGTCACCGTACTTAGCCACTCGCAAGCAGCAGCTAGTAGAGGGCCCCATTAGGGGGGATTCCAACGTGGTGTTGTTGTTGCATTGTCTATAGGGGTTCCATCATATTGTCATTGATATGGACCAATGTCAGCCGTCTCTGGGGGCCTCCTTCCAGCTCGTGGCCCTAGGCAATTGCCTAGTTTACCTGTCCGGTTGCGACGACCCTGCTAACGTAGCTTTAGGTTAGCTACCTAGCTAACATTAATGTCCAGATATTATTGTCATAGAACATACTCACATACTCCCCAGCGTGCCTCTGCTTATATTTTTTAAAGATTATTTTTTGGCCTTTTTGCCTTTAATGACAGGACAGTTGGAGTCTGAAGGGGAAGAGAGAGGGGATGACATGTAGCAAAGGGCTATGGGCTGGAATTGGGCCTGTGGCTGCTCTGGCAGGGACACCGCCTCTGCACATGGAGCTACTGCTTTTCTGCTGAAGAAAAACGCTATGTGGACACAGACCGTTAGAAACTAAAAGTCAAGGTTTGTTTTTAAATCTGACTCTTGCAAGTACCCTAACTTTATAAAAGTGTATTAAATTGCTGGAGAGTCCCTTTAATATTGCAGTTTGTTATGGTGGACTGCTTTATAAACTATTGGCTTGTTAAATCTCTACCAAGGTATCACTTCATAGGCTGATATTTTTTGTATGTCAAATCAAAATTTGAAAAGTAACCAATATAATGAGTAAACATATTTTTAACTTTTACAAATGTGGTGGAACAGAAGTATAAAGGAGTAAATAAAACACTAGTTAAGTACATATACTTCAGAATTGGACAAAATAATGTAAACTATACATGAGCGATCAGGTTTTCAGTTGTGAATGTTTTAATGTTTGACTATTTCATTACTAAAGAAGCCCTGGAGGAGGCGGGTGAGTGGATCGAATTGTTACCTGGCATGTTTGCACAGCTGACACACAAACATTTGAGATAACCTCAGTTTGTTTAGCTTTGTTCTTTAAAAGGTCACAAAAGGCCATGAACATGAAAACGACACCAAAACAACTACACATCTCTCATCAAGTCAAGAATCAGACGCGCTCACTGATGTCCTCACAGTTCACAATTCACGTCAAGGAAAACCTGCTATTCTTTGGTTGCAGCTGAGAACCAACTTTTCAGGTTTCGAGGCAATTAATTTTTTGGCCGAAATACTGAATGGTTCAAAATTAAGTGCAGAAACCAGAATGGAAGTGGTTTCATTTTGGTGGAGAAGGTGTAACAGTGTCCGGAAATCAAAGGCAAATGAGGCCAAATTGGACTAAGGAAGAGGAAGGTAGCTTGGCTTTGTCCAAAGGCAACAACATCTGCCTACCAGCACCTCTAGAGCAAACCCACAGTAACTCACATTTGTTTACTCTGTAGGAACAACAAACATGATTCACCATTTTACTGGGAATTATGTACAGGGCAACTGACCCTTCACTACACTGGCCAATCATAACGTAGCATCGGGTCGGCTCAGACCAGGGTCCGACAACAACACAGCTGTGCTCCACTGACTCTAATGCAGTCATTTCAGATTTGTGGATTTGGAGCTAAATGTTGTGTCTGGGGCACGTCATGTATTTATGATACTCGTTACCTGGAGAGGCTGGAAAAAGATATACGTTTCTTCCCTGTTCCAAAACCAAAATCAAACCCTGAAAAGTGTAGGGTTAGCTTGGTCTCGCCACCAGACAATCAGAGATCTCCACCTTCTGATAGTCTGGGGACACTCCTTTCTAAAGTGTGTTTAACACACCGGCGAAAGCGGCCGGCAACAAAGCAACGCCTCTTGCATTTTTGAAAAGGACACGCCCTCCCAGAAATGTGCGCTCCCCCTTTTCTCGTCCGCAAGGAAACAAACACACAGAGAGCTTGAAAATGGATGCCGAGAGATTTAACAACGTTTTATCAAACGTGTGCTCAGTCCACAAGATTGTGGAAATGAAGGACTTACAGCGAGTTGAGCTATTTTGCACCGCTACACGTGTTTCTAGTCGGACTATGTTTACGAGCACAAGAGTTCAGCGAGCCACCGAAGGACCGCCCTGCATATTTACTATTGGTTCTGCAACGTAGGGAGTTTTTTTAAACTCTGAAATTGTATCCGCCCATCTAAACACAAAATAAAGGAGAAAGACATCAGTCTTTAGTTAAGCAAAGCGTCTAAAGACTGACTTGTGAGTCTAGGGTTAGCTAGCTAGCTACTGAAGATATAGCCTACTGAATGTATACACATGCTGCTTTTGCTTTGTAATGATTATAACAGTGAAACAAAGACCAACCCTGCTGTACAGGAACCAGTGAAGGGAAGCAGGGAAACTTTGCTGATATTCAACCACCTGTGTGTCATCACATTGAGATCCCTCCCTGTCCGACAGCAGAGGTCCAGGTGCTTCTAACTATCTTTGTCTTTTTGACCTGTTGTTGCTGCTGAGTCAGTTTGACATCCTGGATATATCCTTCAAACACAGACTGTAGACATGTGAGTTGCATCGATCTTCTCAACTAACTCTCAGCAATAAAAGTGAAGAAGTTTATTTCCCATGTCAAACAGTTCATTGAAACATCTGGCTTAATTACTCTCAGACTTCTTTCCTGGTAAGTAATTTAAAACAGCAAAAGGAAGCGAATTATGTTTTCTGTTGAGATAATGAGAAAATGTTGCGAATTCACCGACCTGGACAGTTGCAAAAATGCAAAAATGTTGTTCATTGACAATGTATTTAATTTGTTTTCCACCAAAACAGGAGTTCTTGGTGTGTCCTGTGAACCGCAGACAGGACTCTGGACGCAAACCCAGGATTGTGGAACTCTGAGACTTGGTGCTCCAAGTCGTCACCATGACTCAATTATGAAAACCATGTAGTAATATACAAACAGATTTTTTAGGAGACAGTGTTGTTATGCCTTTTAGAACAAAATAAATTATCTGTTGAGGATGCACTGCATTCACTTGAAGAAAACAAAACAAAAATGTGTTTTTAACCACATCATGGAGTGGTTAGTTTTTTGCCATGTAGGCATAACCGCCTCAGTAGTAAATTAACATTCCTGCACACTCTGGTTGGTGTTCAGCTGCAGGAGTGAGATCCTGAGCGACAGGATTGATCTTCTAATGATGGCTGAAACTGTACATGTGTCTGTTTTATTGTAAGTCAACCCTGAGGATGACCAAGCAGGGTCAGTGGAAATATGAGGCCTCCTGGTCAACAGTGACAAGGTGATGGCGTGTGTGTGTGTGTGTGTGTGTGTGTGTGTGTGTGTGTGTGTGAGTGAGCTGTCAGCTGAGAGATTTACCTCAAAGAGCCGCAGGCCCTTGGCTAAAGCTCCAACCTCCTCTTTCAGGGAGAAGATGCAGGAGATCACCTCGGACTTGTCGGTCTCCTCCTCCAGGTACATGGAGCCCCTTCGCTTTCTCTGAAAAAGACGCATTTCAGGAAACAACATAAGGCTTAAATTTGGAGTTTATCTTTGTTTGGACATTTTGTCACACAGGCAGACTCTCAGAGGGGCAGTAAACACAGCGTTTACTGCAAGATGCGAATGAAATGAATAATGAAACAACAGAGGGATACTACATGCAGTCATTTTTATAGTTTATCTTTTTATGACCTTTGTGATACAAAACACGTGTTTCTTAAGCTAAATCTGGCCGCTGAATGGGCAAGATAGTCTACTGACTCTAACAAAGCTCTCAAAACACCACAGTCCCACTTCAAGAGGAAGTGTAACTCTCAGATTTTAAGAGATATTCTAATTGTTGTATCTGGGATCAGACCCCATTCTGCACATCTGTGTTTAAACACGGCCTCATGTAGAAGGAAGTGCATGAAATCTAGTTGGAGGTCATGACATTCTGTATTTGAGGCCTCTGATCTTACGGCTTAAAGCCTTGACACCTTTAACCTTTTAGCCCAGACCTCTGCAGTGGGAGTGCTGGTATTGACCATAGACGAGAGAGGGTTTCAGGCGCATCGCACCGGTTCGCAATATCTTACAGCTGTAGAGATTCCTGCTCAGTCCAGATGGTCATTTATTGAAAACACTTCTTTGGGTGAAGTCAGGTCATTCGGGATAAACAAGGTTTCACATCTTGGGCTCTTTAAATATTCGCAGCCAATCACTAAATATGTTATTTCATTGTTACTACGATATTCTTCATGTGAAACAATCATTTTAATGGGTCTGAGATGACTACAATGATTGATTATCTCTGTTTTGGTACGAAAAAAAATACTGCAGCGAAATTAATAATGGTTGTAGTCGTAAATGTCGCATTTTATTGACTTACAATACAATACTTTCCCCAGTGGCACATTTGGTGCCCTGGGCAAGTGTATCGGGGTTCACATGACGTGGGATAACTTGCCCATCTCCCCCAGCGGGCAGGTAAAGTGTAATGAGCTGGGGAGGGGGGGCCAGGGTGTGACAGGAACCCAGAAAAAAAGGCCTTTGCTGTGTAGTTATGTTGTTGCCTTATGTGATACTTCACAGTAATCGTACTAATAGTATTAGTAAAAGAAAATAAAAGCTAAACATTTTGTTTTGTTCTCTATTTGTGGCGCCCCCTATGGACGATGCCGCTCTTCGCATTCTAGCACTTTCACAATACACTTGACTTTTTATGAGAAAGGGTTTTGACTGATGCGTTCAGGTAAAATGGGACGTTTTCCTGAAGTGAAAATGCTATTGTTTGCCACCCTGTCGCATCATATTTTTGTCACTTCAGAAATATTAAGGATGATGCAACTGAGCAACTGACATTTTTTTTGCAGGCCGACACAAAAGTTAGCCTCGCACCTGTTCCCTCGTCAAAAAGTGTGTACGATTTTTCCATTGGATTATTGCTTAAAAAAGCTCTGTCGCAAAAAAACATTTACAGTACTTGAGCCTGATTTATGGTCCTGCGTTAAATCAACGACGTCGCTATGTCGTAGGGTACGTGGCTACGCAGAAGGCTCGCCATAGCCCCCGGCGTAGCCTGACGTGCACCTCCCCAAAAATGTAACTACACGTCGCGGCGACACAGACCCAGCGCAGACCGAGAGGGCTGTGATTGGTTTGCTTGGTAGCAACGCATTTCCGGTTCCGTATTTCCAGATTGCGTCATCCCCGCCATCTTTAAACATCTTCTGTTGCGATGTAGATGTTGCAGTATTAAGGCCCATTTATGCTCAACGTTCAATACGGATACGGACGGAGCCGTCTGTCCGTGCTCCGGAAAAGCTGGAAGTTAAACAAAAAATCAACTAGAGACGACGATAACCATTCAGGAAAGGAACGCAGCCTCTTACCGCTCTGGCGGTGAATTGCACCGCGACGAAATGGAGCGACAGAGAAGTTTCACGAAGGGTTCACGACAGCGTCACGGCAACGACGTAGGTACGTCGTAGGTACGCTGCAGGACCATAAATCAGGCTTTACACGTTTTGTTCGGCAAGATAATCTTCACAAATGAACACCACTTTTACGATTGCTGGAGCCTAAATGCAATCGCCAGAAGTAAAAAGCTAACGTTAGGCTATAAATGAACTACACTATGGTCGCATGATGTAGCATCACCAGCATAACAAGACCGTACAGTCGTGTTTGGTGCATCTTGACGAAATGACGTTCTGTAGTCTCATTTAGCCACTTGTTAGCAACCACCTATTTAAGACACGTAGAAGCTTCAATATTCACAAGTGGGTATTTACTGATATATTTTATGTTGAAGAGCAAAACATGAAAGTCTCCTTAGCTTGTTTAAACCACAGACCTTATTTCAAGTATCTAACCAAAAAACAATTTAAAGAAAACCCACTGACTTCAAGACGAGGCAAACAGAAGTGCTAAAATGCTAACTCATTTCTGGGTTTTAGAACTCTTTAAATAAGACTGAGCCATCTTGTTACACACACAATGTCCGTTGTCGACAATATGGCAAAAAAGTTGGACAATCTTTTTTAATGACGAGCCACAGGTTACGTTAATGATTTCACAAATTACTGATTGAACTGACGAATGGAATTAACCATTGAAAAACAGGACTGTCCCATTTCACTTTACCAGCTGTGTCATTTTACCTGAACGTGTCAGTGGAGTGAGGTGGGGGTTCTCGGTGTATTTGAGGGTCCAAAGTTTCTTGGCAACATAGAGACTATTAACAGTGAGACTATTAACAAAGGCTTTAGAGTTTTAGGTTGTTTTTTTGTTTTTTTTGAGTTGATTGAATAAAACTCTATACATAGGCCTACATATGATTTGTGATTTGTGCATGCCTTGTCATATTCCCCAGGTTTATTATGACAGCACATATTGTCCATTCTCAGTAACATCAGCTGTTTTTTGTCTGCTCTTCACTGAGGCAACTTTCCCTGCTTTGTCTGCTCTACCTGGAATATTCCAGCTCTGACTGGCTCTGTCACTGTTGTTGCATTAAAAGCAGCCATACAATAACTTTAAGTTGTTTTCTGCCTAAAATGACCACAACATGACAGAAGAACACAAATAAGTAGATGCATTTCTGTGAATAAAAAAAGTGGGGCCACAGCCAAACGCAAAGGACTGATGAAGTTATATTCTAACATGTCATAAATGAGATTTACCCCAGACTCCTGCTCCTCTGTCGCTGCCTCTGGCCCGTAGTTTCCATTCACTCTCTTGTACGCTGCGTCCATCCTCTTTGCTCTGCAGGTGAACAACCTGTGTGTGCTGATGCTGAACTGTGATAGACCGTGTGTGTGCAGCTCCTATCTATAAAACCTCTCCGCTGCACCGCCAAGCCACGTGACACCACACCCCCCTCTGCATCGGTATGTCACGGGACGGTTGTTGTGAAACAGAATCACAATAGCACATCTGGTTCTTGTTGTCCAGCGGAGCAGGGCTGAAGCTGCCCCTCCGGATGCACGCTGCTGCTTTGCAGCTTAAAGTTTTTATGTTTAGCTGCTGTCCGGATGTGTGTTTGTGTTTGTGCAACATGACGGTGAACATGACCTGACACCAGGTACAAGTCAGCGACGGTAATTACCCTTTGAGAAAATATATTTCAAGTACAAAAGCAGCACTCTTTATGCAGAATGTCCCTTTAAACTGGTGCGTTAGTGTGTGCATCACTGTAACGTTGCAGCTGGTACATGCGGTATGTAATTACTTCATGTAGTGCTCCAAGCTTTACCCACAATGATGCATCAGTTTAATCTGCGGGCAGGAGACACTGGGGCCTACTTTTTGAAGCACCGAAACGTCACACCACAAATAAAGTGTCTTCCGATGTACAGCTGACCACATCAACACGATCCAGAGACCCCACTGACATGGACTACCCCTCGAGCCCACTTCAGAAATGTGCTTTAAATTAACTCACATTATCCATATGGACTATTACATAGTAATTATTATACAGTTGTGCACATCCTGCTCAAAACTTACTTATAGCTCTTGTACGTATTTTTCATATTTATATTGATGCTAATTTTCTATTCTTTATTTATGTTCTTCTTTTGCACTTTTATTTCCTCCCAGTATGCTTATTGTGTGCACAAAACGCCGAGGCCAATTCCCTCTCAGGGACTGTTCATTACTTGTCAGAGGAGCCGGGGTGTGACTGCATTTTCTTTTTTTTTTATGGACCCTCCTGAAGCTACAAGTATTTTTCCTGTGGCCTCCCTGAGTGACTGGTGCAAAATATATGACCCTCCCTCCACCATAAATTAGTCTTTAGTTGTTTTTTTTTAAACTGACTCTTTGATGTTTGAGAGTTGAAGACGAAATCCTGAAGCTGAAAAAAGCCTTGGTTTTGTTGTGCACGCTGGTTAGTTCGTGCAAACAATTTATTTTTGGCCAAAATTTAAATGGAACTTAGAATAAAGTGATTTTGATAAAATATCATATTTTAAGCTTAGATGTGGTGATTTTTTTTCTGTGATGGAAGCCTTTGTGGCACATGATGTGTTTGAAGACTGTTGGAAATTTGAAAATTCTTACAATAATTTCTGTTTTTGCAGTTTCTGACAATGATAAATGGTGTGAACATGCATGAGGTGGATTTGGAAGCATGTTTTCTTTAAAAATCTGAAGTAAAAATATATACAAAACACAACCATTCAAAATCATACACCCTCCCCTAAGCCAAAAAAATTTCAATGTACAACCCCAAGCTGGTAGCAGCTAGGCACGAATAGACATAAATTTTACTTGGTAACAAACCTTATTCTGATTCTGATTTGTATGGAAGCCAATTTAAGCCACTTGATAGAAAAAAATAAGATCTAATAACTCAAAATAATGAGATACTATGTCAAAAATAATGAGATACTATCTAATAATAATGAGATACTATCTCGAAATAATGAGATACTATCTCAAAATAATGAGATACTAGGTCAAAAAATAATAATGAGATAATATCTCAAAATACTGAGATGCTAAGTCGAAATAATGAGATACTATATTTCAAAATAATGAGATACTATCTCAAATAACTCAATATAATGACTTACTAAGTCAAAATAATGAGATACCAAGTCCAATAATGAGGTGAATGAGTACAGTTACAGCCTTTGACAATCCATACTCTTCATCTCTCAGTCACGATGGATAACATCACTGAGGGATTCTAACTCAAAACCAAACAGAACACTTAAAATCAACACTATTTCACTACATTTTGTAATTTGTAGAATACTTAAGTAGCCAAACATACCCCATACGTCACATCAAAGTGTAGTGTGTGGCATATCCGATGTACATGAGTTATTACCTCATTGTTTTGAGTTAGTATCCCTCAGTGATGTTATCCATAGTGACTGAGAGATGAAGAGTATGGATTGTCAAAGGCTGTAACTGTACTCATTCACCTCATTATTGGACTTGGTATCTCATTATTTTGACTTAGTATCTCATTATTTTTGACTTAGTAAGTCATTATTTTGACTTAGCAAGTCATTATTATTATTCTGACTTAGTATCTCATTATTTCGACTCATTATTTTGAGATAGTATCTCATTATTTTTGACTTAGTATCTCATTATTTTGAGATAAAGTATCTCATTATTTCGACTTAGTAAGTCATTATTTTGACTTAGCAAGTCATTATTATTAATCTGACTTAGTATCTCATTATTTCGACTCATTATTTTGAGATAGTATCTCATTATTTTTGACTTGGTATCTCGTTATTTTGAGATAAAGTATCTCATTATTTTGAGATAAAGTATCTAATTATTTTGAGTTATTAGATCTTATTTTTTTCCATCAAGTGACGGAAATGGGCTTCCATAGGATTTGCTTCACAGACGTATCTAATAAAACAACTAGGCCACCACGAAATTGTACCTCCAGTACTTGAGTCAGACTCAGTGCTACAAGCAGTCATTTAGGGGCCCAGCTGCCTACTAATAATTAACATATTTTATTTTTATAATTAGTAGTTAGTATAGACTGTATAAATTAGTAGTTACTTTTAAATGACAGAAAAAAGCTTAGAAATTCGCATCATATGTTTGGCCAGAACCAGCCAATAGGATCCTTCCGCCCATATGTGAGCCTGCTGTGGTGAGCGTGAAGACGTTGGTCTAATGCTACAAGTAAAGAAGCTAGCTGTTAGCCTAAGAAATAAGCAAAAAAAGGGATTATGTTGTAAAATGGCAAAAAAAAGTCAGAACTTAGAAAGGTGGACCAAGAGGCTTCAGCACAAAACGAAACTCTGGCTAAAAATGAGAAACACAGATACAAGGCAGGTGCAGCAAAAAGGGCTAGCTCACTGTCACTGTTGCTGACTGGCCGCCATGTTGTCAAACTCATCAAGCCCAAAGCTGCACCGCTCTTTTTTACTCAGGGAGTTTTTTTCAGTGGAAAAACTTCGGCCGTCACTTTACTGGAGATTAAGATGATGAGTTTAATTATGATAATAACGTAAGACTAGTCTACAGTCTCTACAGTGCTGTAAGCTAAATGTTAGCATGCTAACATGTAGCTAAAATGACTGCATGTTCATGTTTAGCAGGTATAAGGTTTACCATGTTCACTATGTGCTAATGAGCAGGGAAGTAATGGCACCCAGTAGCTTTTTACACAACACAACACAAAAAATACAAAAACACAGATACACATACTGATAGAGCACTGTTGTTGTTGTTGTTGTTGTTGTTGTCAAAGCACTGTAGCAGGATTTTTGTACACAAATGTCTATATGACAATGTCAGAGTCGTAGATGGTCTTTGTAATCATGTGTAGGTGCCGTTTTTGCATTTTTATTGTTCATTTCTAGTATATAGTATTACCATACCCGTAGGCTTTTTTCTTGTCAGTTATCTTATTTTGTGTTTTATATTGCTTGTTTTAGAGCTGTATATTTTGTGTTTTTGTTCTATGTTTTATGTCTGTAACTCATGTTGCTGCCTGTCTTGGTCAGGACACTCTTGAAAAAGAGATTTTTTGATCTCAAGAGGTTTTTCTGGTTAAATACAGGTTAAATAAAATAAAACACATGGGTAAAAAGAACAGAAACACAAGAATGAAAATATGGGAGTGTCAATAATTTTGTATTTGACAACTTAAATTCTTGACCTGAAGGCACTACATGAAAAGTGATGGGGGATTAAAGTTATTGCACTTTATCTCATAACAATATGCTCCAGTTTTATAATGTATTTAGTCTTAAGAGACAGCTGCCTGGGCCAGTACAGGTGTGTAGCTGTGCATATTTCTGCAGAAATATCTGGAAACAACATCAGGGTGCTTTAGTCCTCTGGCCTGGGGATTTACCAGTTTGTGCCACAAGGTGTGGCCAAAAATCCACTATGATCAAGGTGGTTGCAGAGGGTTTCCTCACTAAGCAGACTGCAGCGTGTGTTTGCAAAGACTGAATGAGTTCCTTATCTTTTTCTCATGTTAGCACTGTACACAACATACCTTGGCATAGTGAGATGAAAATTACATCTGAATTATTTGCATGTTTTCTTTATTTTTATCTGTTTTATCTGTGAAAATCCAGATCCTCCAAATCCTTTGTGTAGAAAGAGGTCAATTGAGGTGGTTCGGGCATCTGATCAGAATGAGAGGTGTTTCAGGCACGTCCAACTGGTAGGAGCATGCATCCAGAACACGCTGGAGGGATTACATATCTCATCTGGCCTGGGAACACCTCGGGGTCCCCCAGGAGGAGCTGGAAAGCACTGCTGGAGAGAGAGACGTCTGGAATACTCTGCCCAGTCTGCTGCCTCCGCAACCTGGCTTCGGACAAGTGGATGAAGATGGATGGATAGATGTTTAATGAAAACAGGTGAGGTATTCTTGGAGTAAAAATGAACACGTTTTGATAAATATGTTACAGCGAGACTACAGCTTTCAGTTCATCCAAAGTCAGCTCACCAAAGGCTGGTGGAGGTTTAAATAAAGTTCTGTTTAGAAGTGTGAAGGCTAAGCATCTTTTTATTTCCTTCGGTAGGAGAAGCCTGGATGACTCATAGAACAAGGGCAAACATGGCCCACTGGATGCTTTAACTGGCCTGAAGAAGTATAACAAACCTGCAGTCCTGTCTCACAGGTAATATTGCTCATTCAGCTGGTTTGGGGACAGAGATGAAAGTCATTGTACATTATTTTGTAAAGGAGGTTATAAGGTTATAAAATCCAGAATTAATGTCAGACAGTTGACTGTAAGAGGCTTATATAATGTATCCTAAATCATGTAGAACATAATGACTCTGGCTCTTCAAGAAGTTTAAAAGAAATTTAAAGTTTTTATTTGTTTAAACAGTGTCATGCTTGACAAGGTTGCATATTGTCTATTTAGTGACTGTATCTTAATACGCCTGCAGTAAGTCAAAAAGCACCGTCCTAAATTAATAAACTTGTTAGGTTGGGTGATTATGCAGGACTTAATGACAAATAATGTGTTAAACAAACAAAATTTAAAAGAGCACCATCACTGCATTGGAAAACAACAGCCATGCTAAAACTAGGATTTCACAGCTATTAATATTGAAACCATATAAAAACTCCTGGAAGTACAGAGAGCATATATGTGTCTGTACATCAACTATCACACCTGATACTGAGGAGATCCACAGGTGCCACATGAGGGCAGTGTAGGTTTGGTAATGCAGAGAGAGCACCACCAGGCCAGCACACAGAGCAACACATTTACAATCCAGTTGTTGAAAAGTGTAGAAAAGATTTTCAAAGCGTATTAAACTTCTGAGTGACCCCAACCTTCATTTTCCAAATAAACTCATATTAGGTATTGTAGCTTATGCCATTAGGTGGAATCTTTTATTTAAAGTGATGAACTGAAAGTGCCTTTCAATACGGAAAACCTTATAGGAAGTTAAATACTTGGCTATATACTCTCAGTGTAATGCTACAGTGAGATACCTGTTATCTAAATATGTTCACCCCAGTAGCTGAATAGTTAATTCACATACCATGTAACTGCAACATCCCTGTTTTTATTACAGTGAAGGGCCTTGATTGCATGTCACACTCCTGTCTCTTCCTGTCCACTATGCAAACCACTGTGAAAATGCCATAAAAATAATGTTAGAATTATATAAATAGATTTGTTTTTGTTGCTACATGGTAGAAACAAAAATTGGTGAACTTAATAATTCATTATGGTGTTTCAGATTATGGGAATAGACATTCAGAAACCATGCAGGAATTTGACCCTTTTTTGTTTTACTCAATCCTTTTCAAAAGTGGTTTGGTATTTTCATATATTTTTCATTCTGTGTACCTCTGTCACGCTGGCATTTTATTTGTTTTTACTGTGTTAAGGTTTTTTAGAAGAAAATGCAAAATTCCATACTTACTTGAGTGGACAAGTAAAGCTGCAGTTATTACTATTTTCACATATAAATAGGTCAAATGACAACACATAAAAGCAGTAGCTTGACCAACTCTGAAGTTAAGCCTGGCTCACACAAAATGTGAGACAACCCACACATAGGGGTAGGCAATAAAGATTATATTGATAATTATCTAAATATGAATTTCCTCAATAGATACATATTAAATGTTCAATAAGTCCAAACCACCCCTATGCCCATGCTCCTTCAACACCTGTTTCTACCTGCCATTAACCAGAAGAAGAAAAAGAAGGAGTTGTAGTAGAAGAAGAAGAAGAAGACGAGACTAGCCACTGATGTGTACAATAAAACAACAATCTTACATGTAACGCACTTATTAAGTTATTTTGTATGATTGTTTTTGACCACCAGGGCAACGCTACCCCACAATTGCATTCGTCGCCTAGTGTCAGCTACAGCAGCTGTATGGGTCAAATCATCCAATGCTAATGGTAAGTTAGCAAGTTCACGTGACTGACTAACCTGCTATTTCATTGGACTGATAAGGAATAACATGAACTACAGGTAACGTGAATAAAACATTCATATATGTCCTCGTCTGTAAACGTGAATTCAGCCTCAGTCACATCAGACAGACTTTCATTGGCAATGAATAATATGCCACGATACGAGCGTCATCAAAGTCCATCTTTTGTTATTATTTTGATTGAGCAAAAAGTGCAGATTGTGGGTGTCAAACTTGTACAGAAAGTACTGACCACAGATTTTTCTTTAGTGTTTTTATTCTGTTTACGCTAAAACACTTACAGAAAGTTATAAACTGATTGCACAGAGAGTTTGACATCCTCCTGACCAGAATAAAGATTCCTCTGTGTATTTATGGTTTTAATTAATTGAAGGTATTTCGATTATTATAGTTTTGAATCTGCCTCAGATTTGTGAAATGTTGTGCTGTTTAAATAATGTTTTAAACCACAGTCAACCACCTAATATCTTCAACTTTCACGAAGGAGCAAGAATTAGCCTTTAAACGTACAAGAAATAATGATTTTGACTTTTTAAGATAATTTGCAATATTGACTGATGTGCAATCTTTTATTGTTACAACATTTTTAGTCGGGCGGCACGGTGGTGTGGTGGTTAGCACTCTCGCCTCACAGCAAGAGGGTTGCCTGTTCGATCCCGGGCATGGGAGCCCTTCTGTGCGGAGTTTGCATGTTCTCCCCGTGTCAGCGTGGGTTCTCTCCGGGCACTCCGGCTTCCTCCCACAGTCCAAAGACATGCAGATTGGGGACTAGGTTAATTTATAACTCTAAATTGTCCGTAGGTGTGAATGTGAGCGTGAATGGTTGTTTGTCTCTATGTGTCAGCCCTGCGATAGTCTGGCGACCTGTCCAGGGTGTACCCTGCTTCTCGCCCGATGTCAGCTGGGATAGGCTCCAGCCCCCCCGCGACCCTCAAGAGGATGAAGCGGTTAGAAGATGAATGAATGAATGAACATTTTTAGTCCTATCAGCCAGCCCTTCCCTGGCATACCAACATGTATTTAAATAAACACAAGAAGTTTGTGCTCTAGAGAAAGGATCAGCACTCAGTGAATAACCTCCTAAGCCCTATGATAAGCTATTATGGCAAGGCTTAACTATACAGACCAGTGAGCAGTGATGACTAACATGTCTTTGGGGTCATCGGGTGGGAACCTACTTTCACCAGTGTTTCGTCTAGTTGGTCCCACGACACCTCCAGGAGGCTAGACAGTGATCTCTGATGTCCCAGAGACACTCCCCTAATGCCAGGTCTCACTGCTCCCCGCACCGACCCAACAACCTCCTTTACCTTACTTACGCATGGCTTTCTCAGCCCAAACAGCACTGCCACCTTCAACCAAATCCAGGCTCCGTACATGTGAGCTCCAGGTAGAAGCAGTGCTGATACTACCTTTCCTAGCACATCACCATACTCTATTTCACACGCTACATAGCATAACTCAAATATAAGCTAAAGTTAAAGGAGATAGATAAACTCACAGGATCAGCAAACACACTCACCTTGCAGCATGGTCTCAAACAAAAGGGATTCAAATAGGCCACTCCCACACTTAAATAACCCCTCCTCTTCCTGGATTTCCTCCTGAGAGGAAGGGGATCTCTCCACCTGATCTCAAGGAGTTACCTACCCTGCTTAGTCATTCCCCCTGCTGGCCCCCAACTGACATTATTTCTACGCTTCCAGATCCATTGGCTACACCTAACTGCTTCATCTGACTTCACTGTCTTCCTCAAACTCTGTCCCCGCACTCCAAGTTCCCCCAGGAGCGAGACAGCTGATCTTGCTATGAATCCCCTACACCCCACTTCCACTAAGTACTAAGTGCTCCCCGCACCAACCCAACAACCTCCTTTACCTTACTTACACATGGCTTTGTCAGCCCAAACAGATAGATTCAACAGGTCTCTTCCTATTGTGTTATGTGAGCAACCATTTGCCTGAAACGGCCACCACACACTAACAGGTCTGTTCAGGAACAATCAGTCCTGACTCTCCTTACCAGAAATCTTGTGTGATCAAATGAGACTTTAGAGAAAACAAACCTGGCAGATGACATGCAGGAAGCACTAGCTGTTGGCAAGATGATCTTTAATACTATTAAAAAATCGGGCTTTGCTGATGATTGTCAGGACGGGATAATCAGGCCCATAATCAGTTTGATTCTTGTGTAGTGTTTGCCTGGCATTGATTATACAAAACATCATCATGCCTGTCAGCTGGTTGTTTGGTTTTACAGCTCCAACTTGCAAACATGCTTTTAAAAACACACATGCTACACACTCAACACTAAACAACAGGCTGAAAAAGTTAGCGACTAGCAAGGTGAACACTAACAGGACTCCAGATTAAGGTTGCTCTGTGTCTCTGTGTCAGTGCTGTGTTAACAGCTTCCATCTGCCCCAGACTGCCGAAATATCAGGCAGCTCAGTCTAGCCTACTTGAGATGCACATAAACATGCTGTAGCCGCCACTTTTTTCTTGCAGAGGACTCATAATGGGCCACTGTATGTGTCGTCTGCTTGTCTTCAGTGGTCTGTAATTTGGGACGTGATGTCACACAAAACTCCCAAGGTTATTCAGTGTCCTCTTCATATTGTACAGTGGATGGAGAGCTCCCCACTGCGTCATTTACTGTCTTTAATGGTGATGGAGACAATTGCTCATTTATCACGAGAAGTGGTGCAGTGTGGGCCTACAATGGGCTTCTCCATATGGCCTCAGTCTTATTCACACACTGAAGATCCATTCTCACACTAATGATTCGCCAGATGCGAGTCAGTTTTACTGCCCGGTGCGAGGAATGAGCTCTTTTACACGCTGCAGCTGTCCTCTTGCTAAAAAAAAAAAAAATCATTTTTGTTTTGTCAAGATTATGCAACTCCAGCTTTTTTCATAATTATTGCTGTGAAAAAGTGCAGTTGGACGAGGAAAACCAACTTTAGCACAGAGCATTGCTCCGCAGGAGGAGTAGCAGGGGTGCTTAGAGATGATAATCTGTTATAGAGTTGTGAGGTTTCTAATTGTGCTTTCATGAGATGCCGTTGATTAATGGACTAGTTGACAGACATCCTGTGAATGTTGTCCACATGTGCACTGTCCACAGGGGTGCTGAAGAATCCACTCCAGCCTTCCAGCAGCATTGTAGAGGCTCTTTTCTGAGAGTAGGAGAGCAAGAGAGGGACAGGGGGTGGGAGGAGGGAGGAGGGGAGGAAGAAAAGGAGTGGGAGCAGAGAAAGAGAATTAAACTTTGAGGCTTTCGGCAGTGCTGTTGTAAAGGAGAGTGAATGAGAGCGGGGGCCATGCAGCCAGCCACATGGGCCGTTCTCACTCGGGATAATGGAGGCCTTTCTGTAGTTCTTAACCCCCTTGTCGCATGCTGGGAACGGGCAGCCGTCCGCCCAGCGCTCACAACAGACACGCTCACCCGCTGGATAATTGAATTTTACACCCAGGAAAGTCACCCCCTTCCCTGGACGGGTCCCCAGCTACACGTGGCCCTGACAGGAACTCTCCCAGGATCAACATGTCATCCAGAGACAGAGTCTGAGTTAGGTGTAGTGAGAAAGGGAACTGTTGCTGCTATGATATGATGGAGACACTTGGTTTAAGTCAGCTGGTTCATCACTTTGGTCCAAACTAAAACATCTGAACAACTTTTGGATGGATTGCTATGAAATTTTGCACTGACACTCACGTTCCACAGAGGATGAATCTGTTAGCTGATCTGTCACTTATCCCTTTGCACCTACATGAGTTTGACATTTGTGGTTTTGAGTGAAATGTCTCAATGTCTCAACTATTGAATGGATTGCAATGAAACTAGTGCCAGCACTTGTGTTCTCTGGGTGAATAGTAACTGACTTTGGTGATCCCATCGGGTCAAATTTTCATTGTCCTTTTATTTGGTTGATGACTTCATAGTGTTCTTGCAAAACTAATGAAATTGCCATCAGCCTCAGCTGTACGTCGTGTTTACTGTGCTGCTAAACATCAGCATGTTAGTTAGTCAGTCATTATGAGCACGTTAACATGCTGACATTAGCATTTGGCACTGCTGTATAGCCTCACTGAACGCTGCCCGCTTCCTTTCAGCGCCAATTCAGTTCAATTCAGTTTTATTCATAAAGCCCAGTATCACAAATCACAATTTTCCTCAGAGGGCTTTGCAGCATTTGGCATCCCTCTGTCCTTTGAATACTCCTCCAAAAAACACAGTGTGTGTGTTTCTGAACATCTAAAGCAATAAAAGTTGGGTTTATCAATGTCTCTGATTTCATGCAAACACTAACTGCATGCTATAAATGCTGTGACTGGGCTCGACAGCTGTTTTGTCTGTAGCTTTACAGATTGTGCAACACATAACACGGAGGCATAGTGTTACCTGCAGGTGGACACTGTATCATGGTGCCATCTTGTTTCCTACACATGTGGTAGAGATGGAGATTAGATTGAGAGTGTTTTAAAGGGGAGAGAGTTGAGGTCCCTAACTGAGGGGGATGACTTGTTAAGGTTGTGATGGTTAGGGGGGTGCATTGTGGATGGGAGGAGAGAGTGATCCTGACCCTCCCTCCTTGCCCTCAGGCTGATGATCTCGTCGGCAGGGGGACCTGGTTCAGCGCTCTCACCAGCTCTCTGACCAAACACAAAAGGCGCTTCCTCCCTTCAGCCGTGGTCACTTTCACCTGTCAGTCAGACTTTCTCTGTGTCACCCAGGGTCTGTGGAGGGCGGCTCCAGGTGAGCGCTCGAGTGGCTAACGGCTCCTCCTGAAGGGCCTTCTTGTCCTCAGTGTAAGACACTAAGGTACGGGAACAATCCTGCATTTACTGTAGTTAAAATCTACCACAAATTACACATTTAAACAGCTCCCAAATACAAAAAAAGTCTACTACATGTTGTTAAATTCATACGTGAATATAACTGAGGCACTGACAATGAAGGTAAACTGCATTTCACATCTATAGTGAGGAAATGACTCATCAAACTCTGACGTGATTAGCTGCTGCAGAGTGACAGCCCGTCTGTGTTCGGTGTGAGCAGTCGTGCAGGTATTGTCAGGTATTGTTCGATAAGCAGCATGAATGTCAGTCAGTCGCAGAGTTCTCATTAAGTCTCCATGTTCCTCCACCTTCAGCACACTGCACGTTCTGCCAGTGACGGCTGGGTAAACACAGACCTGAGGACAGATTAAAAGGCAAACACGGAGGAGATGAAATATGCCTGATGACTGAGTCGGCCGGATGCACTTGGAAAGGTTTGGCACACCACTGAACAACAACACAGAGTACAGCCGATTTAAACATAACATGCATTAGTATATGTAGTTCAGGACTGATTTGAGTTCAGTAACGATGGTTATTTCAAAGAAGACTGATGACGTTCCCTTGAGCAAGACTTGTGTACAGAGATAATAGGACATTATTAATCAATATCAATATATATTACTTGCATTCTAGTACTGATATTGGGCGACATAGTGGTGCAGTGGTTAGCATTGTTGCCTCACAGGAAGAGGTTCCTTGTTCAAACCCAGGATGGGGGAGCCCTTCTGTGTGGAGTTTGCATGTTCTCCCTGTGTCAGCGTGGGTTTCCTCTGGGTACTCCAGCTTCCTCCCACAGTCCAAAGACATGCAGGTTAATTGGTGACTCTAAATTGTCCGTAGGTGTGAATGTGAGTGTGAATGGTTGTCTGTCTCTATGTGTCAGCCCTGTGATAATAGGCCCGTTTCCACCGCAGGAACTTCGGGGTAATTTTACGGGGCCGGGGCCATTGGTGCGTGTCTCCACCGCAGGAACCACCCCCGAAGGACAGAGTTCTGGAACTTTTACAGGGGCTAAACAAGTCCCTGCCTCGGAGTAGGTACGTAGAACGGCCCTGAAAAACTCCTGGGTGGGGCTTGGGGTTTACTTGGTGCTGATTGGATATACTCAAGGCGGGATGTGACGACAACAGAAAGTGACAAAATAGCCAGCATTTTTAAAACTCAGCAGCTCTCGTTCATAGCTTCCACTGCCATGTAAATGAAGGGACACGCCAGAAACCCAGCAACCACCTCAGCTCCTTCCATGCTGATTATTGTCTTTCTTATGTCTGCTTTCTTCTTCTTACTTCTGCTTCGTACTTCTGCTCCTTCTTCTTCTTCTTTGTTGTTGTTCTTTGTTTGTTTCTTTGCCGCTCGCCCCGGCCAAAATGGTCGTGCAACAATTACGTCACATCCAGAGCCCAGTAACTTTACAGGAACCTTCCTCCTACTCCGCCGCACAGTGGAGACACAGTGTTTGAGAGGGCCGAGCGAGAGGACGTTCCTGTAAAGTTCCTGCCCCCCAAGTAGTACCAGGAACTTCTTCAGTGGAAACAGGCCTATTGTCTGGTGACCTGTCCAGGGTGTACCCTGCCTCTCACCTGATGTCAGCTGGGATAGGCTCCAACCCCCCGCGACCCCCATCAGGATAAGCTGGAGCATTAATTAGCATTAATGGATAGTATTGATATTGGGGATCCTGGCCCTGTGCTCATTTGTGTAAGAGTTAAACAAAATCCTGTGGTATCTCCCACCCTAAATGAAAAATAATAAAGCAAACACAGGTTGAAATAAAAAGTGAAGAAGCAGTGGGGCTGAATAGGAAATTAAGTGAAGCTATTCTGATTTTCAAAGTCGAAGTATCCTTCAGCAAAATACTGAACTCCACCCAGTTTCAGGGCTGTTTAAACTTCACTTAACTTGTATTTCAACAAGACATTAGAAAACGTCAAGAAATCGATCAATCAATAAAAATCATTTTAAGAAAGCAAACTACCAGTGGCAGGATGTGTAAAGTGCAGTAACAAGATATAAGTTAGGAGAAACATAAGCATGAAAGAACTATAGGATAAAACCTAAACCTATTACGCAAAAAAAAAACAATAACAATTGGTAAGATTTCCTTAAAATATATTTAAAAAAAATACAGAGTAGGATCATTTGTTCAATTTTCTTTAAAGGGATACAATGGGTAATATCTGTGCAGTAGAGGCTGTAATGTCTTGACTATTAGTCAGTAGGATCAATGAAACTTCAAAGAAAAAAACACTGGAAACTACAGATCCCAGAATGCAACTGGATAGCATCTTTCATAAGAAATCCCCTCTGCCTCTGAAAAAGACCACATCTTTCAAACCCCACTCCTCCTGTTGTGATGTAGGCTCGCTGTTGGAAATCTCAAACTTTATGCCCAAGCTAAAATCATATATGAACTTTGTATAAGGACTTGCTTAATGTCTCTAAAGTTCTGCTTTACCTTAATTCAATACATATCCTAGAAGCAGAATATCTAAATATAAGTGTTAATCTTTGGCCAGATGAAATGTGAGGTCTGTCTTTTGGAGCTGGGTGATTCAGCTGAGATGCTGAACAGTGTTGTTGTTATGGATGTCTGAGTGACACTGCACAAGGACAGCAACTCAGTGAGGTGTTGTTAGTGACGTTATGCCTCTTGGCCTTCATGCACTCATTGCACTGCAGTTTGCGGTGTTTTTTCTGGTGTTTGCACAAGTTAGCTGTGTTGCTATGGAGTGCAGACACAAATGTCATGCACTGATACTCTGAAATAATTCCAAACAACAGAGGAGGATTGTAGGAAAGAGGGACCAGCTCCTGTATGTTTGACACCCCTGGTCTATAGACTCGTCTTACAACAGCGTTCATGCTTTCAGCCAAAGAAATAGTTGCTTTAGAAATGCAATGACGGGGACACTGTTTCACAGTATAATTGTTTTAATTTTCTTTCTTCAGCACCAAAGCGATGTACAACAAGTGGCCTCAGTGGGAGGAAACAGCACCAAACATTGATGTTATGTTGGGAGACTCTGGCTGTAACGCTCTCCACCAGCAGAGGACGACATTCGCCCGGCAACCTCTCTCCCATCAGCGCCCCCCTCCTCCTCCTCTTCCAGTCAACCTCCTCTCTGTCCCCAGCGACGGCCCCTCCCATCAAAGCCATAACCTCTCCTAATCCCCCCCACCCCTTGTTGCCCTGGAGACGGCTCAGACGAGCAGGTGATGCATTGACAGGGAGCAGATGGTTCCCTGTGGAGGTAAGCATGGCTGAACAATGCTTCCATATTCATCATAAAGTCTCGCTTACTCTCTGTGTCTCCCTCCTTCAACTGCACGTACACACATAACTTCAAAGTTGAATGAATCATGCTTTCACTCACTCACACACACACACACACACACACACACACACAGATATTTGTTCAGTCTTGATTGAAGCCGACCACATTCTGATGAGTCTGTCAATACAGCAGAGTTTGTGCAGACTGAGCGAGGTGATAGTGTTGTGACAGGTTATTAGATAGGACTTGTGATAAACAGGAGCATTCAGGAGGAGCTAGTTTACAGTACCTCGGAGAGACAAGCAAAGTAAAGACAAACAATAGGGGTTCCTTGCCTCGGCCTCCCTGCGCTTGTCTTCTGCAGGTGTTTTCGGGTTTTTCGCCGCAGTAACTCACTCCTCTAAAGAAGCTCCTTCTTTAGCCCCTGTCTCCCCTGGAGATAAAGTACAGACACCCCACTCTCCCTGTCCCTTTCTTTCAGCTAACTCCTGAATAATCCAGCAACAATACAGGGCTCTGAGGCGGTGTGCAGCGATTCGCCGGAGGCCTGACTTGTTTTGGGGTGCAGCAGGGGTGGGGGAATGGCATTATGGAGATCAGCTAATGCATGTAAAACACTGCATCCATTTTTTTTTTTTTTTTTTTTTATTGGAACAAGTGGTAAAGGAAAAAAAGTCTGCGGCACAATAGAGGCTTCGGAGCGCTACGCTTAACCCACCACACCTGGAGCACACAACAGGGGGTGAGAGTGGCAGCCCACCTCCCCCCTCCTGCCTCACCCATCATCACCAGCACCTATCAATACAAGCTGTAAGGAGTTTGGTGGGGCTTGAGGAGGAGGGGTCTGCCTGTATTCACGGCCTGACTATGATAAAGACGCACAGTGAGGAGCCATTCAAGAGCCCTGTGCCCATAATGGAGTCACTAATAGGTGCCTATTCAGCGGGGAAAGTGTTTTCTGGAGGAGAAAAAAAAAAGTTTTGGGGAAGCAACAATCACTTTGTCTGCTGCCTTGTGTATGTAAAATTTATGCAGCGCTCCACCCCTCCACCCTTTTCCAACTCTTTTTGCTGTCTTTTTTTCTTTCTTTAAAGAGCGTCACCACTGAATAGACGACATGCATAGTTTGGAGTCTTCCTTTCATCCTTACTTGAAAATAAATTGAATGGTCTGTTCTCGAGTGAGTCCAGTCCAGCGGCAGGGATACACACTCTTCTTTTTCACCTCGCTCTCTCCATAAAACTGTGAGCCATATTCACAGGTGGCCAACTTTTACTTAAAGTATCTTTGTGACTGGAGTTTTTGGATCTCTGTCAAGATGCATCATTTACATTTAGGTACTGATGGGTGTGTAGTAAGCAGATGTGAGGACACGCTGGTACAAGTTAATGAGAAAGACTGGAAAACCAAATGTAATGTACATGATAAGATTGGATTAAGCATGGCTCATGAAACTACAATTTACAACTTAAGAATTTCACCGGTTTGTAATAAAAACTGTCATGTTTTAACTTCCTTTTGAAGCTTGAAAATAAGTTCTCACACAGATCTGGTCAATATTTGTCACGTGATAACATTTGGAATGCAGGGAGAATTAAAATACATCTCTGCTGTAGCACAAATTAGTTTTAAAAACGCTTATATATGCTGTTGCTTCGACCACTGCAATGCATTGTTTACGTGCCTCACTAAATCTTCAGCAGCTTGGCTTCAACTAGTACAGAATGCCACAACTCATGTTTTTAACTGTTTTAACTTGATTTTAAGATTCTTTTAATAACTTTTAAAGCTCAACATGGTTTAGCACCAAGTTATATAGCTGAGATTCTGGCTACCTATGCTCCAAGTTGTGACCTGAGATCCTCAAGCCTACCCTCACTAGTCGTCCCTAGATCAAGGCTGGTAACTAAAGTTGACCAGGCTTTTGCCATCAAGTTCTGGAATTTAAATACCTGATTTGTACTTTTGTGATTTGTAACTTTTGTATTTTATTTCCTTTGTCTTGTTTTGTTGTCTTTGTAACCTTGTTCAGATAAATGCTATACAAATAAATATTATTTATTATATGTATTTATAGTTTATATCACTGTAGGATGGTACATTTAAAGGTCAAAACAACAAAAGTTGCAGCTGCATGTCCCAAACGTTTTTGAGACATACTCATGATATATAGCTCGATATACATACAGCTATAGTTGTTGTATCTTCAGACTGTCCAGTAGTTATAAAATCTACTTAAAGCCCAAATCTTTTTCTCTTAAACTCCAAAGATTCACGACTACGTAAGCAACAATCAAGGTTAAAATTCAGAAAAAAACATCCAAATATTATTCATTAAGAGTTTAACACTTATAAAACATATCTGATCTGCTTCCTCAGGACTGCATATTTGTGATTTGATACATAGACTGTATAAAATAATGGACCTAGTTACCATGACATCACCCATTGGTTTGTGGACTGCTGTTTTGAAGCCTTGTGAAGGCATTTGGCCATGTTGGTCTTTTTTTGGAGCCTGAATTGACTGATTGATTGGATGAGAGGGTGGAGCTGTGGAGGAGCGAGGGGTGCGTCTGACTCATAAACTGTAGTGACATCTCACAGATAGCCTGTCACTCAAACAGCGAGCACCGAACTTGAATATACATAACTTTAAGTCTTGATAAAGTGTAAACAGGTGTTCCACCTCTGTACGGTTGTCATGGATGTTGAGACCACTGTTTTTTGTACCAGGCTGTAAACATGTTTATTTCTGGTTTTTAACATGGCCGTCTATGGGGATTGACTTGATTTTGGTGCCAGCTTCATGTGGCCATTTGAGTGGCACTTATGCATTGGCTTTGTTTTTTACCATAAGTTAGTGCTTGGTTTGATCAGATATGATCGACAGTGCTGATAACATAAACCATCAGTTCATCAACTGTCCTCAACAGATCATGATCCAAATGTTGCTAAATCCTCAGTATTGCAAATATGCGACTTCACCTTTTCCCAACACAGCCCTGCTCACTTCAGTCACACAAACAAAGAAATCTCTAATGTGAAATAACCAAAACTGTCAAAACTTAAGGATCCAGTTGCTCACAGTAAGAATGTGATTACAACAAAAGCTTTCAGGGCCTTTAATACATGGATACAAAAAGCAGATCCTTCATGAGTAGAGCTGGGTATTGATACTCAATACCTGATGGGTATCAACCAAAAAAGAAGAGTACCAAATAGTATTGAAATGTCTCCAGTCAAGCAATATCTGTATTCAATCCTTTTTGTGCCGGGTTCTGACCCCGATCCATTTCCGACTTAGCCTGGAAATCCAGACTCAAATCTAGAAAGATTTAGGGTCTGGCTATGAGTAATGCAAATGGCCCAACTCGAGGGGCGGCACCAAGCATGCATTTCAAAATATCACTGCATGCAACTGGATAACACTACGACCAATCAGAACAATGCACAGGGTGACGTATCCAGAGCTTAGCTACCAGCGGAGTAACTGGTAGATTAGACTCTTGCCGTATCCAGTCGGCAAAACAGGAAAAACGTCCTTCTTGCAAAGGAAAGATTCAAGCGCCGTCTTCTGTTCCTCTCTTAGAGAAATAAAGCCAAGTCTAACTCGTTCATTGTAGCGGCCAAAGCCGTTTCAAACAACTGGTGTTCATCCGTAGCCATCTTGCAATGTTTACTGACTGATTCTGGACTTCGTCGTCGCAGTGCTGTCGTCATCTGTTTAGCTCGCCTCTGGCCCGCCTGTATCAGATACACCGAAATGATTGGTGCAGCTCGGTTTCATGGGCATAGGTAATGAGCATCATTACTGATGCCAGAGTGACTCGCTGAGCAAATTCAAATTGTGCTCTCGCGAGAACTCTGGATTTCCAGGGTATTTCCGACTCCCCACCTGATCAACAAACTTTGAGTTAGCTGTTTCTGTTCAGATCAGTTAGCAAAAGCTAACACAGCTAACATCAAACACCAAGCTACTAAACGGTCCCAAAAAACTCACTCCAGTGAGCTCGCACTCCTGCAGCAGCAGCTACAACCCATACAGTATGCACTGCTTTGAAGTTGAGCATGGCATTTTTGATGGACTTGGCAGTTCAGGGCGCTGAGATGCCACCATGACATTTGAAAGTACAACTGTGCAACACCTCACGAATGTTGGTACCAGTATCACTTTAAGGGTCCTGGTATGGGAACTGCCCATTGGTCCGACAGCCCATTGGTCCAACATGACCATATTAAACCCATTGTTCCGAAGTCCCGTTGTTCTGAAATCATCATGATGCCCTGTGGTTAAGGTCTGGTTAGGTTTAGGCACAAAAACCACTTGGTTAGGGTCAGGAAAAGATCATGGTGTGGGTTAAAAAGTAAAAGAAAGTGACAAACACATAAGCCGTGAGCCTGCTTCGCCTCAAGCCTTTCCCAGCTGACCCAGAGCCAGTGGCGACGCACCATCAAGGCCGAAATACGCCCGCCGAGAGCCGTAACAGGAGGTTATGGTGTTTCACTCTCTTTTCTCTATGGCACTTGTATCTCGACCAGTAGCCTACTTTTGTTGCGTTTGCTGATCCTCTATGGTACACAAATACAGTATAGTAGTATAGTAGTATAATCACATATCAGAACAACGGGACGGCGGACCAATGACATGGACCCACTGGTATTGGTACCGGTGTCATAATTTTTAAACGATACCCAGCCTACTCATGTGTCAGGATGAGATAATGAAACGAACATTATTTTGGCTTCAGTAAATCTTAAGTATAATAGGGTTGGATTGACACTTGTGAGCTTGGCCTATGAAGTTACTGTTTAGTTACGACTCTAGGAGAATTACACCAGTTTGAAATGAAGCCTGAAAATAAGTTTTCACATATATTTGGTCAATATATGTCATGTGATAACTTGATAAAAATAAATCTCTGGCTGCTGTTCAGGCCTGTACATGCCTGCCATGCTGGGATCCCCCCCCCCCCCCCCTTGGTCCCGAGGCACCAGGGGAGCAGACCTTGTGGGTGAGCTGACTAATCTTAAAATGCTGGAACCATATTGAAAAGAGGGGGAATGAACTGAGAAATACTGGGACCATATTGTGTTGCGTGTCAAAGGGCTTAGCTGACAGATTGATGAGATGAGGAAATAACGGAGCAAACCGGGGGGCGGCAGGAGGGAGTCGGGGGGGGGGGGGGGGGGGGGAACCCCCCATGGCATGGCAACCGGGGCTTGGAGTCAGAGCAGGACTCCCCGCAGGCCTGCCGGGCAGAGCCGGTGCAGGTCAATGCTCTTTGATTCTGGGTCCCGCAGCCGACAAAGAGCAGCACGCAGTGGGCAGGGCTGCTTTCCTTAGAACAGCATGAAAGCCCTTGTAATTGTATTTTTATGTGTTTTGTGGGAGGCTTTGTCAGCTTTGTGTGCTGATGTATGTGTTTATTTGTGTGTGTTTAGTGTGTGTTTGCGTGTGTCTGTGTGTGTGTGAGAAAGAGTGTTTTTTCTGACTTTTTTTTAGTCTAATAAAGGAAAAGATTGAAAATTAATGACTATTCTATCTTAAAACTACATGACTCTTGGTTTGTCTTGGGGCATTCGTTGTAAGTGTCCCAGTGTTAGCCAACTGTTTCAACTGTTGTCCCTCAGCCAAGTGTTAAATAAGTTGTTCAATTAACAATAAAGTGGTACATAAATTATTTTTTAACAAGGAGTAAAGTTTGAACATTGAAGCAGCTGTAATCAATATTTTTACATTACTAGTTGATCACATGACTACTTTAATGTGAAAAGGGTGCCTTATAGCAACAAGCCCAAAGGGTATAATCCCATCTCTGCAGCTTTAGCATCTCTCAGCTCATTGTTTTGGTTTTCCAGCCCTCAACTTAACTGCTTTGTTTCACTATCACCCTTTCCATGGTCGTTTTCAGATGCACTTGGCACCTGGTTACAGCAAAAAAGCTCTAAAAGCTAATTGAATGCTACCTGTCTAACACCGAATTGCAGACAGACACAAGGTGTGGGCAATGACGCAAAATCTGCTTTCGATCTGAAACCAAGAAATCGCTGATATCATTACGGATACTAATACTTTTTATTATTTAAAGTGCCTTACGCACTTTCATAAAAAGACTCTAACATTAACCAATACTGATCCGATTGGACTAAAGTACTAATTTCTCGAGGCTACTGTGTATCTTGATATTCCTTTTTCTGAACCTCCCTTCCACAGTGCGCTGCATGCAGGTGACAGTATGTTGTTTAGCTGCACACAACAGTGGAGAAGCAGTACATGTTCTAGATGTGGTCAGGACAACAAAATGTTGTTTGTACAGACAGTTTTTCTCAGGCAATACAAATGAGTACAACGTGGAAGAGAGAAACTGATCCTTTTTTTGGTATCCATTCTGTTGATGCTAGAATTGATATTCAAAATGAAAACTTATGATAGTTTGGTATCGATCCATCCACCCCTAATAGACACAGATAGCAACTGGCTGGTTAACCTTCCTGGAGCATTTAACACCTAATGAGACAGATATTTTCTTGAGGAGTTTGTGGAGACCAAAGACAAAGCTAAAATGAGAACATTGCACCTACAGTTATCAGATTGAAATTAGGTTCAACTATCAGTCAGAGACCCCTCAGTCAAGCAAGACTCTTCAAGTTGAGCATTTATTCTTGTTTTTTGTCTTTTTGGTCTCCAGATATAGCTGCAGAGTCAGTGCTCTTTGCTTTCATGCTGCTCTTTGGTACAGGCAGCTGCAGACCCATACCCAGGGTTAGCCTGAGTGAGACGGAGGCAGCTGCCTGAGGGAAGAGAGACTTTGCCCGGTCAGGCTTCGAGGTAACACTATCCTCTGGCTTCTGCTTAGAAATCACACATTTACAGCTCACAGCAACTTAATGTGGTACTGTCTCTGGCTTTTGTCTGATATCTAGTGTCTGCACATTTCTGATCAGTTATTAGCATAGTTAGCCAACATTAGCTCGGAGGGCTAACTTCGTTGTTGCTTGTTTGCTATATTATGTTAACATGATTGTCACCCTAAACATTCTGCTGAATCCTGTTCAAACTCTCAAAGTCTTCATGCAGAAAAGAGAACAAATAGTCGAATATTCGTGTCGAACAACCAAATACAATTTGACTGACATTATCCTAAGTCAGGTACACCCGTAGTGGACACAAACGACACCAAAGTAATGCAGATGTTTTGCTCTGTATCTGCTGTGTTAATAGGCGTCTGTTTACAAGCACTTTTTATGTTTGCTGCTTGTTTCCTTTGTCCACCAAGTGGCCAAAAAAGTAGTTACAGCATGATTAAATTATGATTTGAAGAGCTTTTTCGTTTTTATCTCTGTAGGGAAAATGCACATGGATCAACTCCATTGTAAATGTGCTAGTGATAGCTAAGTGGCTAATGTTCAGCTCCAGCCAGATGTTAATTATGCATTAAAATAACAAGTAACCAACTGAGAATTAAATCAAAATGAGTAACAAGTAAAAAATCAGGTGAAGAAAGGATTAAACGGTAAGGAATCAAACAGCACAAATACAAGACAATTCATAACTCAACCAGTTTGCGTTGTGTTGATTATTCAATGCAATAAAATCTGTATTAAAATATCTTGAAACAAGGATGTACTGACGACCCAAAAGTTCTCTTCATTAAAGACAAAAAAAAAAAAAAACGCATTGACATCCATGCCACAAAACCAGTGCGATGTCCAACCTTACTTCCCCTCACACAATGCATTTTCCTGCAGTGTCTTAGCAACTGGTATTGTGGCATCCAGATTACCCAGAAAGAACTGCAGAGCCCCCGTAGGGTCGAACAGAGGGAGACCTCTGAGAGAGTGTGCTTTAGGAAGGGAGATGTAAAGGAGAGGTTGATCTCAGATGGTCCCAAGAGGCTTTAGTACATGTCACAAGTTGTGCTTTTATGATCGGAGTATTTTCATGCTTCTTCTTTTTTTATTTATTTGTCAGTTTTAGAGAAATTAAACAAAGCAGATTCTTCTTTCTGCAGCTTCAGCAGAACACAGATGTGTTTCAAAACTAAAATAAGCTTAAAAGATTTCTTCTTGCAGCTGAAGTGGGACATGGGTTGTGAGGGGGTAGCTGCTTGTGTCTCCACTATAAGTGTTTGGTCTGGTCACCATGGAACACATTGACTACTCCCCACTTGTCCACAACCCTTGTTAATATTACACCCAGAGCGTATTTACTTGGTCATTCTAGCAGCACAAATCTTCAGAAGAAGAACCTCCAACTCAAGTCACACTCACGATAATAAGCTTTGATTGGAGACACAGATAGAGGGCTGTTCAGAACATGCACACACACAGAAGCGCACACACACACTCTGCCGAGCTCTGATTTGTGGAATTGATAGGGTCCATTGTTTCCACAGAGCTTGCCACTATATGCCCTGTAATGTAATTAAGGCCAGGAGATTTATGCTGCTGTGTAGCAGCCCAGAACCTGATCCATGTTGTGTCTGGAGTTGGGCTGAAAAGCCCTCTCTCTGTCCAGCTGCTCCTGATTTCTGTTCTGGCCTCTGTCACTGTGTGGGGCTACAGTGCTGTTCACTTCTTAATTGAAAGCTTTGGTTTATTGTAGCCCTCGTTTTTGTGTTGCATGTGGAGGGGACACTGGGTTTAAGTTTATTATTTCCCTGCAAATTCGTAGCAAACTCAAAAGGGACAAAGCTCTGTCTCTTTCCTTGCCAAGGAAACGACATGCATGAGAGAGTTGCACTAGTTTAGCAGGATGGTAATTATTAACAGCCATAAGCTATTTAAATAGAGAGCATTTTTTAACCTCCCACAGAGAGGCATTGCTCTATTCTTAAATCAGTCCGCTACAAAGCATGAAGGTACTTTTTTCACCAACTTCTTTGGTGAAATGACGGTGTTTTCTTGTTACTTAAGGACTTCAGTGGTGAAATGTTCACATTTTTACCAAGACGATGAGTAAATTTAAAGATTAGGGCTCGCTGGACATGTCTGCTGTCGAGAGGAGAGGAGCTCCAGAGCCACACTGGGAAAACAAACCTTCCAGAAATCAAGATTTCAAGCATCCCCGGAGGCTTCTGGCTCGGCCCAGGCATCCCGTCAGCAGGAGCACCTGGCTGCCTGACGGCTCCCGCTCAGCACACCACGCTCACAGGGTGAGTCCATCCATGCCCACCCAGCTCTTCCTAAATCCACAGCTGAGCGGCCTGCCGCCGCCACCGCCCACAACTCCAATATCCCAAATGAAAGACACGTCAAACGCTGCTGAATGAGCCCCATGTAGAGAACATGAGAGAGAAGATCCGTAAGACCCGGAGCATCTGTCCACCTCTCTGACACTAATGAATGTTAAGTAGGTTAGCTGCTGGTGTGCCACTGTCCCACAGGTCATTGTGACTGGTGGTGCTTTTTTGTCAGGGTGCGCCAACCCCCTGTGAGACATCTAAAATGGCTGGACCGCTTATTCCTGCGCACAATCCCGGCACCAATAGTTGCCATATTGATCCCCCTTGCTTGCAGATTAAAGCATAAAAGGAGCTCTGTCCTGCCAGCGGGGTTCCCCACTGACTCCGGAGCTCATTTCAGGGTCACAGAGTCCTTGCAGCCCCCTGACCCGAACCCCAACGTGAACACACACAAACACCGGTGCGAGGCAGGACAGAAACCTTTCCAAGGATGAACCCCATTAAACAGGATTGGTCGGATGCTCACATTCACGGCTCATTATAGCTGACCCCGGGCTTTCTCTCTCTCAATCTGCATGCTCTCCTATTCTGTCTTTGCTTCTAACCTGGCCAAAGCCATGCTGAGGTGGTCACACACGCCTTTTGTTTGCCATTGATAGCTTGAACGTTTGCTTGATTGTTTTGTGAACTGGATCCCCTCGTCAGTTGTGTTGCGCTGCATTGTCGAGTTCCTGTGGTGTGCTTTTAAAGTTTTTGTCTGGGCTTTTGGATCTTTGTAGCTCTTTTGTCTCTAAGTTCATTGGTTTATCGACAAATCCGGCAGCTGATTTTTGTGTAGTGATCTGTAGCGTTTTCTAAACAGAGATTTTGCAAGACTGTTGAAATGAAGATCCACATTACACCGCCTTTGCTTTTTCGACTAAACTATGCTGACATTATGCTGCCCCGGGGTGTGACTTTAGCAAAACCGAAAGTGCAAGAGGCATAACGTGTAACACAGCTGCATTAGTTTCTAGTGCAATGGCTTTCCACATTTTAAGCTGATGTTGATTCGACTCTGTTATTACCTCTACTGCTGGCTTAACAGCAGAGCAACAATGCTACCCCATTCTGTGTTCCTACGATTTATACAGAACGGTGAGGTGGGAAGACACCGCAACATTCCCGCCTTGGACAGACTGTTAAAAAGGGGCCTGTGTAAATTTGGAGGTTATTTAGTCTCAGAGCACCAGTCTGAATTTGGTTATTCGGTTAAACCCCCTACGAATTACTTTCTTTCTTATGATTTAAGTCATATCATACAAAGTAAAAACAAAGGGTAAAAATGGAACTGTATTCAGGAAATGAAACAGCCTGCAATGTTATTGTTTGGTTTACTTCCAGCACTGTCATATTGTCATTTAACGCTACTTGTTAGCAACTTAGCAGCTAAAGAGATATGTCCCTCAGGAGGTGGTAGAGACCAAAAACAGGGCCAAAGGCAAGTGAATCTTAGACTCATTTACCAAGTGGTCAGTAAAAAGACTCCAAATTAATGATGTTTCGTAATGACCGCGAGATGTGTAAATAAACAACTCTTTGCTAACAAGTTCATCACATCAACTTAAAAGCTAATTTTGGTCTAGGTGACTAAAGGGGAAAACAGTTTTTGAAACTGGTCTAGTATTGGGTGAGAGCACTGCCACAAAACAGGCTGCAATGTAACCACTGTCATCTTATGTGCTATGGCCTCTGACGGGCTCAGATTATTATAAGAGTCTGACGACATTATGGAAAGGATCCCTACAGAGATAGAGCTTTTTGCTGAAGAATAAGATCCGAAATTGCTATCGTCGAACCCACCAGACTCCATTTAAATATCATTTTATCATTGCAAAACACACTTCATTCAGAGTCGACAGAAACAAAGTAAAACTCACAAAAATCATCTTGGTTCATCTTTCCACTGTTCCAACAATCACCAGCTCTGGTTTGGTTGAAAGTAAATCTTAAATCACCCAGTTAGATGTGAAAAAATGCTGCCTCTATACACACTATAAGTACTGTTTATTTAGTTGCAGTTTGGTGTGTATGGTGATAACGATTTCATTGCTTTTTCTGGTTAAAAAGGATCCTGCTCTTTAATGGAAAGGTCTATCTCTGTAGGGATCCTTTCCATAATGTTGTCAGACACGTAGAATAACAATCTGAGCCCGTCAGTGGCAAAAACAAGGACTTTCAGTGGACATAAATTGACAGTGCCAAATGCCCCAAGTGGATCCAGTGCAACCTGTTTTGCCTCTGCTGTGTGCAGCGCTCTTGCTCAGTACTGGACCGGTTTCAAAATTAGTTTTCTTTATTAGTTACTTTGCCACAAAAACATGGAAAAAACAGAGTCCAGTTGAAAAAAACCCACCAAAGTTAAGCTTTTAAAGGACATGATGTTGTGTTCACAACTTGTTTCTGCTCATCAAAATTCCATTTTTTCCAAACTTCAAGTTGATAACGGCACAAAATAGAAGAGTAACTAAGACTGGATTCAACTTTGTAAGAAGGCCTTGAAGCCTTATTTTAATGGCATTTGTTGAATATATTTCAACATTTAAAGGCTTTAAAAATCCTTTACATTACAGTGTTATGTGCAGGTTTTAAGTGCGGTGCCGCCGCAGTAACAGCAGCTTGTTTCTTTCAACATATGTCTATATAATGTGTGTTAGTGTGTCCTTGGTGCTGACCTCACCAGGATGCAGCTCTGATCTGTGGCTCTCTGTTCAGTGCCTGTTCCCTTAATTAAACGTTGATTAAATGCCTATTAATGTGCCCTGACTCACAGACAGGGTGTAATCAGGTGAAACAGAATTAATAAAACATCCCATGTGGTGTTCAGGAGAGAAGGAAAGGCTCCCCTGAGAAAGACGGGACAGATGGCGGCAGGAATCACCAGAGAGAGGAGAAGGCAGAGTGGGAGAGGAGATAAAGCAAAGACCAGTCACCACTTTGGTGATTAGCTCTAAATTGGTAATTTGATCTAGCCCCTTCCACCTACTCATTATTGATAAGGCCCACCATATTTGACCATATTTCCCCCTGCTGGCTCAGGCCGGCACCACAGCACTTCCTGTCTGCTTGAGTCCTGCCAGCCCACGCCGCTCTGCGCTCAGTGGATCCGACAGGAAGTACCTTGAGGTGGAGTTTGCATGGAAAAGTGGGGGGGGTACATGTTGTCGACACATGCACAGTGGAAATCCCATCTGCTAGGAATCTCTCTAATCTCATCATCTTAATTGAACAAGGAAAAGAGGAGCAGCAATCACTTTAGACAAACCCTATATGGGATTATGTGTAGTATTTGTGATGATGGGTCAAACGATGACATCAAAGCCAGAAGGAGGCTAGCTTTGATTAGCTTAGCTTCTGTTAGCTTTGGTTGTGGCATGGTTTTACAAATGGATGGCATTATTATTTATTTCATTATTTATTTCATTTAAAAGTATTCATTTATAGATACATTCTGAATGCTTTGAACGGTTTCAATACTCATTTTCCACAATGTCAGTACGCCAGAGAACAAAAGCATACACCCTGCGCCTCCTCTTCTCCCCTGCGCTCTTGACGCAGTGCAGCCTCAAACTGCGTGTCATTTTTGTTTAAATTGTTTATCAGAGATGCAAAGTGGGAGATGCAAATATTATTTTAAATTTAGTTCTGGGAAAGCAATTCAGCGTCTGTCTCGCTCGCACTGGACAGTTGGTGAAGGCGGGAGATGGTGTGGTTTTACGCCAGACTAGCTGACGTGTTGTTAAACTTAATGGTGAGTTATTGCCTACATAGGACTGGTGGTACTGAGATGTTTTAGTAGTGGTTTAATTTTACATCAGTGGCAAACACTATCGTTACCTGGCTGTCCTTGATGGCAGATGAGGGAGACATAATGCTGTTCTGCAGAGCGCTCGATGTTCGTGCGGCTGCCACAAGGGAAGTTGAAGAAGGAGGAGGGGCTCGACTGAAATGCTGTTGTCAGGCAAACAGCACACCTCTAATTAAGAACTGATGCCATGGGCCAATTTAAAAGACTAAAATATCATTTAAAGGAGGGCACTTATCTAGTCAGAGGGCAAAAGGACAGGTGCTTGAGCACCACCCGGGGTCTATCTGTGCACGTGCCTAATGTTTACTAAGTTATTTCGCTGTTTTCTGTTACTAACCAAGAAAAGATTAAAGAGAAAAGATTTATGCTCTCAATGTCAGTCTCAATGTTTTTCAGTGGTATCAAAAATGGTAGCGCATATTTATATTTTTTTATATTATTGTGGCGTATTTATTATGAACACAGTCCATCTGACGCTTGTTTTGTTTATGTTTTTTGCCGTTTCATCACAACTACAAATGCAGCTGTAGCCAGTATCTCACTATCACTATCCTCATTCATATTTTAAGAAGCTACAAATTATATTCAGCCACAAAATAAACCTGAAAAGCTGCAAATCAGAACAGAAGTACAGAGAGTTGTTGCATAGAGATGATACACCATCTCATTTCGTTGCATCAGTGTGAATCAGCAGGTTTTAAGAACGTTGCAGAACGGCACATTGCAAGTAGCTGCCTGTTTCAACTCATCTCGTCGCAAATCTTTGGTCTGAACTGGGAACATGATCTTCACCGGCAGATGAAGTTTGCCCAGTTGTAGATGTTTAAATTTCCAATATTTTTTTTAAAAATAATACAGCTGTGAAGAAATCCAGAGGTTCAGTGAACTGTCACTGGTGTAATTTTAAAATAAAAGTTGCAGGAGCAGAGTTGCAGTTCCTAACAGTACTTAGGCACGTCATGATAACCGATATTTTGTAGTTGATACCAATACCATTGAAATTCCACGGTTCTAAAAAGTGAAAGTGATGAGCACAGTGTTTTCCCCAAACTAAAGAACAAAAAATGCCTAATGTGCATGTGAATAGACGCTCAGAGCCTCGTTACATTGCTGGTGTTTGTAGCATGGTGGAAATACATGGCGCTCCTGTTGCAAAGAATTTACAACATGCGCATGCCACAGGGAAAAAAACGTTGATCTCCAAATGGGTCGAGGCAGAGCTTGTAACATCTTTAGTACTACATAGAAATAATAGATAATTAAATATATCTTTTAAAAGCATTGGTTTAGCATTTTTTCCACACACTTTTGACAATGTAAAATTTACACAATTTTCTCTTGTTTATTTCCATATTCATTTGAATTTTGGCCTCTTTCCTCTGCCTTCTTTTCTGTTTCAGTTCACATAATTTCTCCACATTGTCGTCCCGGGCCAACCCCCAGCCACTTCATCCTTTACTGTCTCAAAATGTACTTGATTTCACATTCAGCATATAATTAGTAACAACAAGGTCATTGGGCGGCAAGCACCCATGATTCACTGGGAAATTGGTCGTTGTTCATTATTCGGCTGCAATTAAGGCTTCTATTAAGTATGGAGAGCTGGCGAGGTATTTCTCGCATAATGTGCATAATCATATGTGGTGGGCTTTGTTAAATACAACAGGTACGGTCTAAATGAAGCCACTAGACAAAGGCGGTGAGACAGCCAGACCTGACGCTGCCCTCTAGCCTCTCATGGTGGCACTGAATGGGTTTGAGTGTCTGGCACAAGCTGGCAGAGAGCTCCACACCAGCGCACTCCAAAGGAAAGGGAAACGCACACATGTATACACACATCAAGCTCCATTGTCCTCCCACCCTGGGAGCCCCTCTTGGCCCCTGTCAACCCACTCTGGTCTGGGGTTACAGCCCATGAATGAGGGGTGAGTTCTGGGAGGATCTGCTCTCTTGCTCCCTGGAGTGGACTGGCTCTGGAGCTGACTCAGTGCTTCTGGGAGCTGCCAGGAGCCGCAAAGAGAGATGGATGAGCCGCTCCGCTGACTGCTGGGCATCGGCTTGTGATGTGTCTCCGGTGATTGATGAGTTAACACAGCGCCCCCTGCTCCACGGGTCAAACTGATGCACCCTCACCATAAAACCACCATACTGTCCTGAGGCAGCGACATGTTAAAAAGAAAGGGGAGAGTTAAGCACCAGGCGTTTTGTAAACGGAGCAGATGTCGGAGAGTGGCTGCGTGGGAGAGCAGACTCCATCATTGAGTCTTCTGCTGTAGGGGCTCAAACCACTGGAAGAGTTTCACAGCAGCTCAGTGAGCAAGATGGAGGTGTTATTAATGCACTGGTGGGGGTTTAAATGTCTGTGGGGAGCCCTCTCACTGTGTGGCTTTCTATCTGTTGTGACAGGCTTCAGTCATTGTTCCCAGCCTGCAGAGAGACTGAATTCAGCTCATTTCTAAACTCTTCTGAGTGATCAATCTCAATCTGACCCTGATAAATCTGTTTTTAAATTTCAATGTGTACCAGTGTCTTCTTTAATTAATTTTTAATGGCTTCTTTTCTTTATTTCCTTTTCTTGCAGAGCCCTGTTTATGTGTCATTTGTCAGCAAGGCCATCTTGTGGGATCGGGGACTCTGCCACTACAGTGTGAGTGCCTTAATACTATATCTTCTCGCATGTCCCAAGAGTCTTTATGAATTAAAGTAAAAGCCAGCCATATTTAACGACGACAAAACCATATTAAAACATCTGTTTGTCAGAAAAAAAGAATCAGAGAAAGCAACTTATTTTCCTGATGGTTTGAATAAGTCACTAAATTCGTCACTAGTTGCTTTTTAGAAATAGTCACTGAGATGGTCTGCAATGTAGCTAACAAGGGGAATTGACAAAGCATCGGTATTTGACGACCTGGGAACGAGAACAGTGATGGCGTGAACCATTGTGTGGTGCGTGTACAGTTTCGGCTATATCTGAGACTGACCACCCAGTCTTCGTTAACGGCTGATAAGATGGCAGTCAGTGCAGAGGTGATAAGTGCATCCAGGAAGTGACTTATCTTTTTGGAACTAGAAGTGGGAATTGTTCTCAGCACCACAAAGGAGACAAAACAAGTGGTGTGTGTGGGCCCTTCTACTCATCTAAAAGTCAAAAATGCCTATTAAAATTACAGTTTTTAAAAGCCCAGGTGCCATGGTAAAGTGCTTGATTTGTCTATCTGACCCAACGATATTCAATATACAATAATAAAACAGAAAGAGCAGCAAATCTTCACATTTGAAAGGTTAGGCTTTTATCTTTGGTGACACACACACAGTGATTAATGATTAAACTTATATTCAGTGATTGAGCATTTTCCAATCCAGCAGATTCCAAAATCTAACCAAATATTCTTCCCTTTCCTCTAGCAAGTAAAAAGAAACACACACACACACACACACTTCGTCTGTCTCTCCTCCGACACTCAAAAGTCCCCACCTCTCCCCTTGGCTGAAAAGAGTCTGGGAGTGGATGTGCCACAATTAACAGTGGGGTTGCCATGGGGACAGCAGAGTTGTGTGGGCTGGCTTCCTGTCTTGGCCTCTGGTTAAACAAACAAGTAAAGTCGGCAGACAAAGACGCTTGCTGGTCCTTACAGCCTCATTTACATCCTCGACTGCCTTCAGCACTTCTGCATTCAGCCACTTCATCAGGCCTGGCATCACCCTCTGCCATTCTCCATGTCTCCACTGCTGCCGCTATATCTAATAAATCACCAGGGCATTGTGATGGTGAAACTGCTCCTGTCATACAGCGAATACAACTTTTACAACAAGCGTGTCCCTGTCTAAACAGGCAGACAGCCGACAAGAGGCTGTTGACCCAGCAGCCTGCTTTATATAGGCGTCACAGCTCCTGTACTGTCACCCGGGACACGAGCTGCAATGGGACAGTCCAGGTCAGAATGCACAGGTGCCCAAACAAGCCAACAGGGCTGCACAGCTCCAATTTAAAACTTAATATATGTGGGGTTTTTTGCACAAGGAGTTCAGCCAAGGTTTTATGGTTTCAGTTGTTTTTTTAAATACTGAGTGAAGCCTCATCACTCTCCACACTTTTTACTAGTCTGAAAACCGCTTGACGATACACAGCAGGCATTAATCAGACTTTTAAACACGGGTCGATCATGCAAAACCACTGGTACGGTCCTGTAAGAATGCTCTCCTGATATAGCATTGCACATACTCAACTGTTAATTATCTACACCAGCCATTTATGTAAGTTACTGCAAGAAACCACGGATGTATCCGGCACATAGTATTGTTGGACTCACGATGGACAGTTTTAAAAAGAAAAGGATCAAAGTTGATGCAAGAGAACCAGAGCCCTTCGCAAAGGAGGTTATGTTTTCAGTTAGGTTAATTTGCCTGTCTGTCAGCTTACGGGAAAACTACTTGCTCAATTTTTATGAAACTTGGTGGAAAAGTGAAGCATGAGCCAAGGAAGAATGAGGGATTGTTTAAAATAAAGGACATAGCCACTGTGCTGTCACCCATGGGATTGTTGACTCACATTTTAAAGCCTTGAACGTGGCATTTTGGTCGTCGCCATGTTGGATTCTTAGACACAGAAGTGACCATATTTGGATCAGAGGGGTGGAGCTAACCCTAACGTAGCTGCTAGCTTGGTTAGCATGGTGCATTTATAGCTATGGTCAACTGTGCTTATGCTAATGCTAATTTTTGCCAGCGAAAAAAAAGACATCTTACTTCTTAGAAGGTCTTTTGGTACAACCAAACACCTTTTTTAGGCGACCAAAACTTTATGATTAACTTTCATGACCTAAAACACACAGAAATAGCAATAGCTTGCATGCTAGCAACTTGTCAAAGGATGGCACCCACATGTCACTCAAAGCGGCGCGCCCTTAATTATGCATAACTTTAACCTTTAATAACATTTAAAGAGGTGAGGTATATAAAAATTCACCCCGGCACAGTGGTCATGAACGGGGAAATTAGCTATAGAGACCTTAGAGAAACTGTTTTTGTACCAGGCTGCAAACATGTTTATTTCTGCTGTAAGTTGTGCATTTTAACATGGGGCTCTTCGGAGATTGACTCGCTTCTGGGGCCAGCCTCAAGTGGCCACTTGAAGAACTGCAGTTTTTTTGCACTTCTATGATGGCTTCATTTTTCAGCTCCGGAAGTTGCAGCCTAGGAAAACCCATTCAATTTTGGAGCAGATCTGAATCATAGAGCAGATACATGAATCATTAGTCACTGTTGTTAACATTGCCAGTGAGGGCATTTGGCCCCGGCTGAGGTCTGCACTCTGTGAGTATTCTTCTAGTTTATTTTATGCATTCTTGTCAAAACCTGGTGCCTACATTACCCACAATGCCAAAGGGTGTGTGTCATCACAGCTAATGTAGTCTTAATCTGTTAGCTTCAATCACAGGTCTGCTAAACCTCCTTCTTTCTAACTCCACACCCCCAGATTTTTTAAGAACCTTTACACCCAAACATCACTCGTCAGGGCTCAACAGTAAACATCACCAGAGGCAAGTAAAATGCCATGTCTGGCTAGTAAATCCAGCAACTCACTCGCCTGATCCAGCATGCGGTAAAAAATAATTAAACACACAGTTTTTTTCTGGAGTGAGCCATCTAGTAACCTCCTTCTCATTACTGTTAAAAGTTGCACATGCACGGTACTTGGCACATGCGGGGAAAAGGAAAGCAGGTAAAGACAAGGTTTATGAGCTGAAGTGACAGCGAGCGTTTCCATTATCCTGGAATCAGGAGTTGAGTTAGGTGGCGTTGTTGGCAAGGATGTGGGCAAAACTCCAACTGTGTGTATGCTGCAAGCTTGAGAGGAAGGCAGATAAAACAGAATTGTTTTTCATGACAATTCACTTTCGTCTTTGTTCGATAACTGCTAGTAAATAAAACAGTTTGTGTAGGGGCAAGTATAATTTACTCTGAGCAAGTAGATTTCTGACCCCTTGCCCGACAAGGCAAGTGAAAAAAACATTAAAGTTGAACCCCGCTTGCACAGCTCCCTCTGGAGCCACGATGTGTTTATGCAATATCACACATGTAGTAGTAGTAGTGGTAGTAGTGGTAGTACTCCCCAACACCTGTACACAGATGTTTGTGTATAAAGTTGAATACTTCTTCCACCACTGTATGTCGTGCTGTATTGGAGTCCTGTCCTGTGCTGTGTTGTGTTGTTTCAGGATGTGGGGGCTTCAGGGGAAGAGTTGCCGGGCCCTCTGGGGTTGCGTGGGCCAGCAAAGGGGGGTCATTGTCTAACCATCGAAAGTAGAAAGTTGCTCTGAATGCTAAGCTGTATCTGAGCCTGGCTTCTGACACGAGCTGATAATCAGATTTACTCCCCTGAATCCGCCGGACTCCACAATGCGCCCCACTGTCATCGTCCCCCGCTTTGCCTCTCGCCGGCCCCCTCGCCAGCATCCCGACCCTTCATCCACCCTCCCTCCTCCCCCGCAGCAAAGCTAATTACACCCCGCAGAAACACAAATCTCCATGATTTAAAAAGTCACTCTTTTTCAGGGGTTTAACCTTGTTAGGGCCTAAGCCTGGCTTTCTTGTGCATCAGCTCTGTGAAGAATTCTCTGTTCCTGCAGACACTGGGACATAGACACACTTCTGTCTTTGCTCGTAGTCGTCCGCCTGTCAGAGGGTTCACTCGGAGGCAGTGTAATTAAGTGTGTGTGTGTGTGTGTGCGTGCATGTGTGTTATGTATGCTCGTGTGTATGTGTGTGTGTGTGTGTTTAGAGGTGAGGGGGGGTTAAGGAGCACACGCAAGTCTGTCCTCTGTAGGCCATCTGGGACTCTGACTAACTAATAGACTTCCTACATTCATCGAGCAGCGCTTCTTGTACATCTCAATCAGGGAGCCGTTGACCACAAACAGGCCCGTAATGACATTAGCCAGTTCTGGCTGTGTGAGGACAGCGTGTGGGTTGCCTGACGCCAGGAGGTCAGCCTGTTTCCTGGGGGCCTGCAGGGCCCCGAAGGAGCCCACACGAGTGATATGGGTGTGGACAGAAACCACACTATTACCTACTGTGTGTGATGGAAATGCTTTCCTCTGTGACATGTTCCAGTTATGAGTAGTGCAGCAGTTTTGTCATTGAATGGTTATTTTAAGATTCTGTAACTATCAGATTGGAGCTGAAGGGTCAACATACAGTTACAACTCTCAACATCTGATTCAACTTTTTGTCTTGGATCGATTTTAAATTTACAAATATTCCAATGCTATAAATTCAGTGGTATTTAAGGCCCTACCCCTCGTTTTCCAAGTGCCACCTTGCCCCTCCAGGGTAGGGGTAGTGGTTGAAATATTCCCCTGTGAAATGAAGCAACCCTTGAAGACCGTGATACGTAAGCAGACCTGAGTCTGGCAATATTCTCATGAAGATCGAAAAGCACTGACGCTCGCGATTCGTTCGTAAGTTGGATTTCACACTTTTAATCAATCAAACAAGTCATCTACTAAAAAAGAACACTGCTTCATCATTAGCGGTGTTCTGTAGGCTAACGTTAGCAACCTGTGCTCTGACTGTGGCAGTCTGCTCTGATATTAGAGGAGTGGTAACAAGTGCAGACCCTACACCATCAAAGGGGGAAATGCGACATGGAAATATGTCAAAATGCGATAGTGTCATGCACAAATCAGCAAATGTTAGCTAGCTAGTTAGCCACCGAAACATCAGCATACTACTAGTGATGTTTTTTGTTATGCTTGTTATAAAGAAAAGGGCCATAATACATTGAAACCACGTTAAACTAACATAATACGAATGTTATCAGAATTTTTAAATCTTCATTAATGAAGGAAATACATTTGTTACTCTTGTTGCCTGTGCAGTCATCCTGACGATGATTTTCGTAACACTCGGTTTGGAGCATGCCTCTGAAAAACCTCTGTTTGGAGGGCGGTGTAGCCGAAACACTTGTCCTTACCCTTCTATCCCAACAAGAGCCAGGACACCCTGCTCCTAGACATGGACGTGGAAAATAGAGGGGTAACAGATAAAATTTACTTTGTTCAAGACCTGTCTCTGTCTCAACAACACACTCTCGCGAGATCTGGCAACAGGTATCTCCTCTCTGGTGCTGAAATCAGTGCAGTTTCACCAAAGACACTGGATTTAAAAAAATATTTTTTCCAGCGGATATCTTAGTTATAACATGATTGAGCTAGCAAAGCAGTTTTGTGTTGCTATGTGTGGTATTTATTCAGTTTTGGGAAATCACGAAGTCTAGAAAGCATCAGTGGCTGCAGCTGACAGGGACAGCTAACAGCAGCAGCAAAGCTAACATCAGGACGTCATCTGTTAAAAGCCTCCTGTTGTCGGATACGACATGAAACTACTCCAGTTAGCTCAATCATGTTGTAACTAAGACATCCGCTGGAAAAAATAAAAATTTCACGGACCGTTTATTTATTTAGCTTACGGCCAGTAAGGGTACACACATGTTGACAGAAGCGAGGTTGGGGATACTCGTCTTTGACTGGGGTACGGGGGACAACGCCTACTTAGGAGACTGGAAATGTAAACCATTTCATACAATGGGAGTATATTGTAGGTGGGCCATCTTGTAGTAATCCAGTATCTTTGTCTTCAACCAGACAGTAGTGGCCCTCCTACGGTCAGGAGCAGAGCTTTGCCTCGCTAGTCCAACAGTCCCTGCTGATGGCGATCTCGGGGCAGCTGTGTCTGTCTGCGGCGCCCTTTTCTGCACTGTAGCACAAGGAAAATGTCATGTAAATGATGACGCAAGTGTACTTGAGTACAGAACAACATAACTAATGTGAAAGCAGAGCGGCAGGGGAGAGGATACAAATCAGTGCTACCAAATTCAAAAATGCTCTAAAACCCCAGTGTGACCAAATAACGTGAACTAAAAGGTGCATTAAAGCTGCTGCAGAGCTTTAAATCAAATCAAATCTTATATACTTTCATAAGTTGTAATAAACCAGAATTATCCTTCAATAAGATTTTTCTGTCGCTATATTTCATGATATGGCAGATGTGTGCAAAAATTGATAATAACCTATGATCCACTTTTACTTATCAGACAAAACTCTTTGTGAGCATAAAACAAAATTTTCTATAACTTATCATTTATTCACTCTTTTGTAAATAAAAACAAATCATACATTATTAAATTATGGCCCGTGCAGTGCTGCCTTTTGAGCCTGATTTGTGAAGATAAGCAAGACAACAATAGTAATAACTTTATTTGTAGAGCACTTTCCATGCTCAGTGGGAGGCTGTTCCAGAGCAGAGGAGCAGGAACTGACCAGGCTCGATCACCCTTTGTCTTTAACCTGGACCCTGGAACAGTTAGAAGACCCAGACTAGCAGACCTGAGGGGCCTGTTTGGACGATACGGTTTGAGAAGCTCTGGTGCCAGATCTCCGAGAGCCTTATATGTCATTACAAGAACTTTAAAATGGATTCGAAAAGAGACTGGAAGCCAATGCAGGGAAGCCAAAATAGGTGTGGATGCCTAGGCAGGTGAACAAAGCATTGCAGTAATCAGGGAGGGAGGATATAAGAGCATGTATGATTGTCTCGGTGTTATTGGAGGACAAAAGTGACCGACATTTGGAGATATTCCTCAGCTGGTAAACGCAACACATGTTCATTGGTATAAAGAGGTAAAACTCCAGCAACAGTACATAGAGCAACTTTATCTTTAGATCTGATGAAGGCAACAAATCAAGACATTGATCCGGGAAGCTTGCTGGAGTTTTATCTCTTTAACCTTTTGTGTTCTCCATGAACCTTGGAAATTGGTGAGGTTGTGCCGGATATGACTACTAAGTTTATTTGTGTGGCAAACGGCAAGAAACACATTGAAATGGTTGTGAAAAACACAATAAAGTGAAGGATAAGAAATACAGTCATTGTGTGGGGATGCAATCGCCAAGGTTGTCTTTGGGTTTCTAAAGAAAAGCAAGTGATAAAGCAGGATTAAGCCATCTTTTGAGTAACTGTGAAAACATCAGGTGTGAGCTGCTCTTTCAGGGTGGATCTCACACACACTCATCAGTGTGACCGCTGTTTGTGATAAGAAACAGGACACGCTGCTTTGTCCTGTACTGTACGATTGTGTTTGCGTGTGTGGACGCATTAAAAGAGCTTTTGCGTGGGCCGTAATGACACAAGCCTACGTGAAACATTCATGCCCGGACCTGCTCTGCAGAAGGTCACGAGTGTGATGACACCAGCCGAGTCTCACCTCACAAAGGCTTCCTCAGCCCGTGACAGGTAATGAGGAGGCCGTAGGGGAGGAAGAGGAGCGAGGAGGAGGAAGGGCCCCCATCAGCGGCTCTTGTTCAACTGTTTCTACCTCACTTCTCCCTCTTTACATCACAAGAATGCAAATCTTTAAAGCCTCCAGATCTGAGAGAGGGGAATCAGTGGAGATGGTGCAGGGATTTAAAAGCTGATCCTCCCTGTGTGAGTCACAGACAGTGACACCACCTTCCTCCCTCCCTTTCTCTGTCTGTCTGAAGCTCTCCTGGTTCATCATTGTACTCAGACAGATGTTGAATCTGTGCATTTTCTCTTTGTCTTTATTGTGCGTTAAAAGGGTGAGGAGCTGAACTTTGTTTTAGATGAAGCTTAAATCCAAGGCAAATAAAGCCCAGCGTCTGCGGGACATTTATTACAACTGTTTGCTCTCTAAAGGCCAGAGAGGGTCTGAATGAGTCACTGGCACCGAGGCTGTACGCTGGGCTGCTTCTCACTGGTTGGCGTGCTGCCGGCAGCTGTCCGTCCCTCCGCATTTCCAATATTGACCGTCCTGCTTGCTTTTATCTCCCACGTCCTGACCGTGTGCTCCAAAGAGTTTTATCACCCTTGAGATAATTTTCTGCCTCCTTTCTTTTAAAGAGGAGGGAGGTTGTGGATGTAAGAGGAGAGCAGTGGAGTTACCGGTGATCTGATTTAACAACACAAGAGGGCAGTGGTGCTGTCATGCATCATTTGAATTCTCCTCCACTAACAGCTCAGCAGGGTTTCTCATTCAGGCTTTTATTTTGTAGTAGCAGTGGACACAGATGTTTCTCAGAGTGACTTTTATTTTGTATACTGAGTGACATGAAAGACATGTTATTTTGGATCAGCAATAAATGTCAATCACAACAGAGTGTTAAAGGTAAATGGAAGGATCACACAAACAAATGCCAAATTATTTATTTATTTTTTATACTAATCGCACTAATAATAAATAGCTTGATGTTTTGCACAATATTTGTTGTTATTTTGGTTAAAGTTTTCTTTAAAGTTATGCAATTTTATTTTTTATTTTTATTTTTATTTATTTATTTTTTTTACAAATTTATCGTATTTTAATGTTTAGGTTTTAATTAGTATTTTTATATGTGTGAAATAACAGTTATTATTATTTGTTTTTTGTTCCTTTTTGCCTAATTAAAAAAATCAAATTTATTGACTGTATTTTTTTAATTAAATTTTCTTTTCTATTCCTTAATAATGATTTACTTATTTATTTATTTTTTCAAATTTTGTTTTTTATATTTATTAATATTTTGAAAATAGGTACTAATGCTTTTTTTTTTTTACATTTATTTTTGATCAGCCAGGTTAAATTAGGGTAAATTATTATTTCAGAATGGATTTAAAGTTTTGTAATTTTCTTTTTTCTTTTTAATTTTATTTTATTTTATTTTTGTGTGTTTAGATAATAATAGATTAATATTTTTTGTTTTTGTTTTTTATTGATTTCCTTTTGACTTATTTATTCATTGAATTTATAATGTTTTTGTTTTGATTAGTTTTTATATGTATCAAATAATTAGTATTATTAATTATTTGTTTTAAAGTAATGTATTGACATTGTTTTTTTATTTAATTTTTCTTTTTTAAATTTATTTCGTGTATTTTTTAATTTGTTAATTTTTTTCTTTTATTTATTAATATTGTTGAAAACTTTTTTTTTGTTGTCACTTAGTTTTTATTTGTTCAATACATTTTACTTAATTTGTTTTGTTACTTAAAGGGATGAAGGACACACTGAAAATATTTGATCTCTTTAACTTTAACTTTGCACTATACTGAGAGTTTTTCTCTTTCACTTCTCTTCTAGCCACATGACCGTCCAAATCATCGTCCCTTATTGTGTCCACGGTTCTTGTCTCACATGAAAGCTCGTCCTGAGGACCTCAGACCTCCTTGTTTCCTGAACTCCAAGTCCAGACCACAGCCTCCGTCTCAGGGGAAGACGCCCACAACACACACTCTCGCTGCCCCGAAGACACAGACTCTGGAGGGTGAGGCTTATCAACAAAACACCAGGTGCTTTCACACCATCACAGCCACAACAGGAGGAGGGCACTGGCTCCTTTGACTCCACTGCCTCTGCTCATTAACAATTTTTCTTGCCTTTTCTTCTTCTCCTGGAGCAGTGGAGGTAGAGGCCACCAAGCTCGTCGTTAGCTCTTAATCTCTCTCTGTGGTTGTGTTTGGTTAAGTGCAAATCTCCTCACTGGCGAGGAAGTGCCCACAGCGCCGCCCTCCTGGTGGTCCCCTGGTAGGACTGAAAGGCCCGGGGCCGGGAGACCTGCCGCTCCTTTCAGAACCCGGCCTCTGATGTGAAGGCATTTTTCCCAGCACACACCTCAGCTCCACAGCAGGGCACTGCTTTCACCATGCTGGTGTGTGTGTGTGTGTGTGTGTGTGTAGCAGAGGAGGGGGGCATTTCTCTGCACCGGGGTCTAATACTAATTATTCTGCCATATGGTGGTCGGCTCCCTCACAATCGTCCTTAACCCTGCTCCCTGAAGAAACGTGCTGCGCCCTACGCCGTGGCTTTGCACTCTGACACATGTCATTCATATGCACATCAGCACGCACACATACACATGCACTAGTTCATGTATGTGTGTGTGTGTGTGTGTGTGTAACAGATGGGAATGGCAGGGCATTGTAAAAGGAGGCAGTGCAGAAATGTGCTCTCCAGTGCGTTCTCTTTATCCCCCTGTGCTGACTCCTCTAGGAGGCAGACCCCCAGAAAACAAGAGCAGATTGTGTGACACCCTCCACCCCCATCACACACTCACACCCAACACACACCCGCTCAGTGGTCAACAAAAAAAAAGGGAGGAGAGAGAAAGGAAGGGGTGTGCAAAGGCAAGGAGGAAGAATTAGGAGGCGAAAGGGAAATGGGCGTCGCTGGATGGAGTTGATGTTTGTGAAAGACAGTCTCAGAGGGGTGAAAGGAAATGTTCAGAAGAAGAAAGAAGAGTTGGAGAAGGGGAGATAATGAGTGTTATAATGAGAGAGAAGGATGTGTAAAACAGTGCGACAAGTGCTTTAGAAATGGGTTGTGCTTTGCTCTCTTGTAGTGCTGAGGTGATTTATCCAGTTGTTTAATCATTTTTCATAAAAAAAAAAAAATGCTCGTTCCAGCCTCTCAAATGCAAAAATTGTCTTCTTCAGTCTGTTTAATATCTTTGTGAATATCATTTAAATCAGCCTCCTTGAGCTCTGAGAAATTGAGAAATCCATGTTGCACTATGATCACAACCATCCCAAAACATCTGACCGACCCAATCAAATGGAAACAACCCAGTCCAACTGCCCAACCACATGTTCCCAAAAAATGTGTTTTTCAGACACCTGTAACTGACATGATATTCAGCAGACCAGCTCTCCTGCCCTCAGGTCTTATTACTATTGTGAATATTGAGTTTGGAAACAGGCAGCTGCTCCAGCGGGGCAATTTCTCGCTGCCTTTGTTGGCAGGCCAACCCACCCAGCAGGGAAACAAACGTTAGCTCCAGGACTGAAGCGAAGCGGGAACGAGAATGTCACAAGCAGACTTTGGCAGTTTTAAAAATGACCTGCATCATGTTGGCCATTAAAAACACTATTTGTTGAGTGCTGAAAAGTGGCCTTTATAAGCCTTTGGGTCTAACACTAAAATAAGTTCTTGGCCAAACTAATACTAGCACTCTAAATGAAATCCTGTATATCTTTAAGGATATGTTTTGTCTTTCTTGAAGGTGACTTCCATCCCAGTCCAGACAGAAGAGCAAATCGTGTGCAGATCACAGGAAGGCGCTCTGCTGTTGTTGTTCCCTGCCTTCCACTCCCTGCTGCTCCACCACCATCCACCATTAATCCAACACCTCCCCACCAAAACACAGTCCACCCTGACTTTGAGAGACAACAAAGCAAGCTGAACACTGCGCCAGCTTCTCCCTCCCGTCCTCATCCTGCTCCAGCGGAAGAAGATGAAGTTACGGAGAGGGAGCGGGCACCACAATCTGCTGTGGTGTCCATCACAGAGTCAGATTGGATGCTGCATCTTGAGCCTGCTGGACCAGAACGCTCACCGCCGCCGGCCTCCACAGTCTCACACGGGTGTCTTTCAGATTTAAGTCGTCCACCATCCAGCCTGTTCAGCCGCAGCACTGACCTCGCTAGCGGCAGGAGCAGTGTCCTGTCTGATGGTAAAACTTCTTCTGTGACGGTTAGCATTAGCTGTAGCTTCGTCATATGTACTTCAGGAAACACAAAAACTCTGTAATGGGAAATATCCTGTAGCTTCTAACTTTGAAAGATAAGAGTGTTTTCAGTTGCCACGAGGAGATGATTTAGACACTAAACTTTTTCAGATTTTGAAAGTTAGGCAACATTCACACCAATACATTTTTGTTTTAAAACGCATAACTATCACTGCATTCATGCCTAGCGTCTACGCAGCTCTTGCATTTTGGAACCCCTAAAAACAGAGACCTATGAAGCGCTGATGACCTCATTTTAGTTTGAAAACTCCAGAGTTGGCGTTTTAGTGTGGACGGGTGGAAACAGAGACTTTTGAAGATAATAATGCAGACAGTAGCCATATTTCCATCAGCCTGTTCAGATGCGCATCTAGAAGTATCGCATTGAAAAATTATGATGGAAACGCCAAAATTTGAATTAAAATCCCCTGATTCGCACAAACTAAAATACGCTCGCTTTAGCCGGGTTTTGGTTGATTCGAAAAAATGCTGATTCGCAAAACCGGGGGATGGAAACGGTTATGTTTGAATTAAGTCTGATGTAGTGCACCTCTCTCCATGGTGATATCCACACTCTGGGTCGGGAAGGCGGTAATGCATTTACAAGCTGGTTGCCAACCGCCAGAAAACGTAGAAGAAGAAAAAGAATGCGAGACTTGTTTTGTTTCCGGTTCTGCGGAAAACTCGCGCGAGTTGGTAGTTTTCACAAAGTCCGTACATTTAATGGAAACACACAGGATTCGTATTTCTTTAAATGCGCATTTCCCAATGATTCGAATCACTTGTGGATGGAAACATAGCTATTGACATTCACTTCCAGATTGAGTCTTATCAGTCATGCATGTTAAGCCAAAACACTGTAGGTCTACACTCCTTTGTGATTTTATCTTTCTGGTGTAGGTAATGTTACTCCTTTTCTACTGCCATGACTTCCTCTAGTGATGGCCTTAAGGCTCTGACATACCTTCCACATTGAACGTCTGCGGATAGATGCGCTCACATAGATGCTATGTGGTTTCATTCATTGTACAACTGAGGGTCCGTGTCAGCCCATAGCAGTAAATGGGAGGGCTGAGAGGTAAGCAAACGGAAACAGATCCACAGTGAATGTCTGTATTGTAATAATATCCAGTTTAATACTAACTTCAGTGTGGTGTGGCGGCTGCAGTTAGCTTGACCGCAGTGTTTTGGACTGGACTCAAGTGTGGAATAAGAGATCTGAGCATACACAGTCCGTACGCTTGCTATGTGAACAGTCTGCACTGTCACAAAAAATGGGCTGCACCCAGATGTCTGCGTAGGGGTCTGTGCCGACCTTGTGGACATAGATGGGTAATGATTTTTATGTCACATGGGTGCACAGATGTAGAAACTATGAATTGGCCTTTATACTCATGTTACTTTCAGTTATGGTTCCACCACAAAAAATGTCTGATCTCAACTTTCACCATCTCTGTAGTATGTTCTGTACCTACGCAACCAATTGCTGAGCAGACAATTTTATTCATTTATTTAGAAGAAGAAGAAGAAGATATACATTATTAATCCCTGAGGGGAAATTCAGTTTTTTCACTCGGTTGTCATATACACACAGGCTTAAAATATACACACATGCACAAACTTTCTAATGCACATACAGGAGTGTAGTGTTTGTTTTGATTAGCGACACATTGCAAATTGCAGCTTGCATGATGCAAACAATGTGAAACGGTATCCAGAGCTTATACAGGAATTGTGGGTTTGACAGTTAAAAATGATCCTGTTATAAAAGGTACTTCATGTGGACAATGCTGTGTTGACTAAAGCTACCTTTTAATTTTCCTCTGTGGTTTTGCAGCAGATATCGGGGACTCAGACCCAGAAGGCAACGTTTGTCTCTCACCATTCCAGCCTTGTCCAGTGATGCATTCACCTTTGGCTTCCTCCCCTTCAGTAGGACCCAACCTTCACCAATCATTCGTGAATGCTAAGACCACCCCTCGACTCTGTGAACCCCTGCATGGTCAAACCAAACCCCCCTCACCTCGCCCAACATCAGGCATCCTCCCTCAGACAGATAAACCTCAGAGCAGGTGTGACAGCACAAAAACAACAGAGAATCTCCTCCAAGATGAATCTGCAGATCCTGGTCTCCACCCATCCTCGTACCCAGATCGTGGCCTCATTACCCTGGAGTTCCCTTCTGCTACTTGGTCCTCCTGCCCGAGTCCACGGAGCGCCACTTGTCGTTCAGGGTCAGGACCAAAGCTGACCCCTTCTGCGTCAGTGACTCGGCTGGAGTCTCATCGCTGGCCTGTCCTGCCTCCTATCTCCCCTGTCAGAGGTGAGAAATGAGCTCTGCTGGCCACATATGGACCGTTCACAGCCTCCTCCCTGCTGGCCGTTGCGTTCCCGCCCATGTTCTTCAGGGCCTGATTGTCCTGAACATGGCTGGACATCCACCCATAGACAAAGACACAGAGAATTCAAAGCCTGCTGCCATAGTGAGGTGTTATGATGCTCCTCCCCCATCAACACATTGTGAAAGCAATGCTGTCAGCCTGTTTTTCCCACCTCCTCCCACCCCATAATAAATAACGCAGAAAGCTTTTCTTTTTCCTCTAAATCAGCGATAGAAAGGAGGGCTTTTGATGAAAAGCTGGTACCGTTTGATTCCCTGTTCAAAGGCGTGAGGCCCCAACAATAGAAGCTGGGGTGCCGATCTCGTGTGCCGTGCCTCTCAGCCGTGGCTCCCCCGTGCCTTCGCTATTCTCTGGGCTCTGAGAGGGAGACGTGTAGCCGATGGTCATAAATCCACACTGACCACCGCTTGCTGACGGCAGAACACTGAGGAGGGCCGCCACAATAGAATACCTCCGCAGCTTTCCTGCGGACGCTAATTTACCGTTCCCAGTGGGGATAAAGGACGAGGCCACTGACATCTGACTCCTCCTGGAACTTTATGAAAGAAAGCAAACAATGTGGAAATTGTGTAGGGATTTTCTCTTTTCTATCAGAGACATCTACTGTTCTCTGTGTGGTGCTGTACTGCAGGGGGGCCCATGCTGTATCGGAGCACGCTGTTCTCTTCACAGCAGACACAGAGCGAGTGTCACTGGTTCATTTATTTCACTGCAGATGGAGGCAGTTCAAGCTCAATGTGGCCTCAACATGGCAGCGAGAATATCTTAAAGGATGATTCTGATTTATTACAACTTGGATCTGTTTTCATAGTTTTGGCCATCATTTCTAATTGTTATGATAACACTGTTCTCACCAGAGTGACATGAGAACACAACAACATCAATACAGTGATGTGCAACTAGGAAAGATACACAACAACCACTGGACAGGTTGGACATCTAAGGGTGCTTTCAAACCCACCCTGTTTAGTTTGGGTCAATTGCACTCACAGTCGTTTGTCCCCTCAGTGTGGTTCGTTTGGGCAGGTGTGAACACAGCAATCACACTCAGGTGTGCACCAAAACAACCGGCCCGAGACCTTCTTGAAGAGGTGGTCTCGGTCTGGTTACAAACGAACTCTGGTGCAGTTCGTTTGCGATGAGAATGTGTTCCGACCTGGATGTGAACCAACTGCAGTCACATGACACATTGTTTGGGTTAAACATGAGCATGTTACAGTCCTGGAGGATTATTAATGTGCACCTCCTCCTGTACTGCCTTAATATGCACATTCAGCACATCTAATGCATCAAAACATTGTTTTCTAGTTGGAGCCGCGCCTCGTTTTCGAACTGTATGCTTTGACTAAAATGAACAATGACAGCAATATAGTCCACGATGAGCAGCGCTAAAATCAACCTGCGTAGTTGTCCCTCCATTGTGACATTAGAAAGTGTCACATTTATCTTGCAAGTGTACTCTTCTTCAACGTTTGCTTTACTTCCTGGATTTTTCCCACATGGAAATTCTGAAAAAGTATGCTCACCAAGAATGTTAATAATAATTCTGCATTGTACAGGAATTTGAGCACCAGTGCAACATGTTCAGGACTTCAAAGCTGAACCAGACAGTTGGTTTATATAATGCAACGGATGTCTGCAATGGACCGTTTGTATCAGTTTGTACCAGATGAGTTTTGCCAACTTTGGGGTTAATTTAGAGCCATGTTAGGACAGACAACAGTATTGCAAATGAAATTAGAGGTCATTTTTGACTATAGATTTTGTCCCTCATCACTTAGACATCGAAATCGCGTCAGGAAATTCGCCTCCTCCGCCCAAATCAAACCGGAATGCCAAAAAATCGGGGGTCTGCACCCAGAGGCTGTATCGCCGTCTGCTGGAAGTCAGATGCCGAATACAGCCAATGGGTTCTGGGAATGTTCTCAACAAAACTCCATAAAAGGACACGCAAGTTAGCATCGCCCTGGCTCAACAAAAAGCCAACGAGATGCTTCCATTGGATTTTGGATCAATGCAGAAAATAAGCTCTGTGGCAGACAAAATGAACACCACTTTTATGATTATTGAAGTGTAAATGCAATCGCCAAAAGTAAAAATCTAACATTAGGCTATGAACGAACTACACTTGGGTCACATGACTTCAATGTTGCCACCACAACAAGACTGTTAAGCCATGTTCGGCGTGATGACGCTCTGTAGTTCATTGAGTCGTTTGTTGGAAACAGCCTTTCTTAAAACAGGTAAAAGCTTCAAAATTCACAAGCGGGGTTTTACTGTTCTATCACGGAAATCTTCTGCTTGTCGTCTTCACTTATCTTGCCAGCAAGTTTTTCATCCTCCACAGTCGACTTCATGTTGAAAGCGTACGACTCCAGGTCTTTTAATGTAAATATGATCAAGTAAGTCTAGGCACTAAGACTTCCGATCTACAACCCTTAAGATGGGAAGTTTCAGGTAAGCTTACTTGAAACTATCACGGGCTTGGGCAGGCAGATCAAAAAGTGACAAAGCAGCATCCCGACTTATTTGTTAATATCTTACAGAAACACTGCTCGCAATAGCCCACCTTCCACCTTCTCTTCCCCTCTCTTGAGTCACTCTGAAGATTATTTTTTGGGGCTTTTTGCCTTTAATGGACAGGACAGATTGAAATGGGGTGAGAGAGAGAGTGGGGGTTGACATGCAGCAAAGGGTTGCAAGCCGGAGTCGAACCTGCGACCGCTGCAGCAAGACATCACCTCTGTATAGGGGGCACCGGCACTATCCACTATGCTACTGATGCCCCAAGTCACTCTGTCTCTCTAAAACACACACACAGGGCACAGTGCTCTGCCCCCATCCCACAGTTTTGGTTGGGTTAGGTTTGGGTGGTTGATTAATGCATATTTGGGTGGTCTGGATTGGCTATCATAACATTTATATCAGCTCGTTTTATGAATGTTGCAGCTGGCAAGATGAAAGCGTTACTAGAGCACAGACAGAGTGTGTGTGTTAGGACAGAGTGTAAATGTCGGTGCACCGCTGGTGATTTTTCCTGGGAATGTTGCCCTTGACACCCAGTCCGTGATAGAATGGTGCAGGAATTAGTCCTAAAACAGGGAAATAAGTTAGCATGTTTGCTCTCCCGGTTCCCTTATCTCGAAGTCAATGGATTTTTTCAACGGGTTTTTGGTTAGATGCCTGAAATAAGGTCTGTCGTTAACACAAACTTAAGAGAGTTTTAGGTTTTGTTTTACTGCATAAATACAACAGTAAAACCCCGCTTGTGAATTTTGAAGCTTTTACCTGTTTTAAGAAAGGCTGTTTCCAACAAATGACTCAATGAACTACAGAGCGTCATCACGCCGAACATGGCTTAACAGTCTTGTTGTGGTGGCAACATTGAAGTCATGTGACCCAAGTGTAGTTCGTTCATAGCCTAATGTTAGATTTTTACTTTTGGCGATTGCATTTACACTTCAATAATCATAAAAGTGGTGTTCATTTTGTCTGCCACAGAGCTTATTTTCTGCATTGATCCAAAACATAATGGAAGCATCTCGTTGGCTTTTTGTTGAGCCAGGGTGATGCTAACTTGTGTGTCCTTTTATGGAGTTTTGTTGAGAACATTCTCGGAACCCTGTATTCGGCATGTGACTTCCGGCAGACGGCGATACAGCCTCTGGGGGCAGACCCCCGATTTTTTGGCATTCCGGTTTGATTTGGGCGGAGGAGGCAAATTTCCGTTTCCGACTTGTGTTTATATATAAGTAAATATGCTGAACCATTGCGATGGATTCAGAGTTTGCAGTGACGCCTATTATGTTCCGCCTCGTTAGTTCACCACACGGACCGTTTAACCTGGCAACAACTGCAGCCGGCTCAAACATGATTGGTCAATATCACGAGGACTACAAACAGCCTACAACCGGAAACCAGGGCTCTTCCGCTCTTCTTCCGGAGGCAAGATCTCCGGGGTTTGCCTACAGACTGTACATTCACTGAATGTAGAGTCTGTATATAGAGACTAGGTTGAGAATTATTCAAACAAGAACTTTCTTAGGAAATTGGCCTGAGTAGATGAGGTTGTTTCTGCAAGAGCACATCAGGTGTTATACTAACCCCTGTGTGGTTTACATACTGTATGTAACTGATGGGAGTCTCTTCATCTCACTTAGGCTTTTTGACCCCCAGCATGTTTTTTCCAGACCCCTTACAGCGTGACCCTGAGCTGACCTGTTTTGAACAATATCTCCAGAGTGTAACTGTCCCTGACAAAGAAGCGGGGCACTGTCTCGGCCCGACCTGGCCTCTCCACTCTGGGCCTTTTTAGCCCGGCACTGAGACCAGGAAAAAAGGGCCACAGGCACACAGAGACGGCCTTGTGTGCGTCTAACTCTGTCATATCAAACTCACTGACCCCCCACCGCCACCTTTAACCTCCCTGAAAAACTCAGTACAGCCTTCCTGGTCTGCTGAGAATGACAGCTGAGTTGACAGCAGCAATATGCTTTGAAGTGTCAAGTCAAGTCCCTCCATTGTCTCTGTGAGTAGAGCGCCGAGCTGCTCAAGTGCACAATGGTGCAGTGGCGTGTTCGCGTCGTTGTTCACATACTTGACTGTGTGAGGGTGGTTTCATGTGTACATTTAAACTTGTCCATGTGGGCAGACACCAAGGAGCTGAGTTTGCCTTTTCCTTTTAGAGCCTCCGTATATATTATCCTTTTGTCTGGGCCAAGCTGTTCTGCATTTCTAATGTGAGAAAAGCCCCGACAAGCCTCTTTCAGGACAGCGACAAAACACGCCACCCGGTGAAACAGTTTCTCTCGCTAATCCTCTGGTTTCTAAACCAGGCAGAGTGAAACAGTTTTGTTTTGACGGTTTGAGAGAAGATAAGTAATTAGTGATTAGCCTGACAGTTTTTACCGTTCCTTTGAGTGAACTCTGTGGTAATTAGAGCTTAAGGGAAGAGTTTTGTGTTTATTGAAGGTTAAATGAGAATACTTTTGCCCCAGAGGTCTGACTGTAACGCCATACTTCGCCTGAGGGGATTCACTCATGGAGGTCCTGGGTTTGTGTTGTCCACTTGTCAGAGTGTAAAACCTGGAAGGGACAGGCTTCAACTAAACCCACAACAACATCCAGCCCAGATTTATAGTCTGATAGCTGCACCATAAAAATGCCCCCCCCCCCCCCCCCCAAAAGGAGCTTTCTTTTAGCTGTAGACTTCCTTATTTATTTACATTTCATCTGTAAGCAATCCAATCTGAAAGGGTACTTCATCTTTGGAGTAATACAGGAAGGTGCTGGAATTTGCATGTTATAAATTTAGACAAGAAAGAAGCGAAAAAAAGAGTAAATAAATAAGGGAAGGGGAGTTTAGAAATTTACAAACAAACAGATTGTATGATTGACGGATATTCACATAAAGCCCCACCCTCCCCATAAAAGGCTACAGCCAGTGAGCAATGGCAGCGCGTGTTACAGTAACGTTAGGCCCATGTCGTTATGTCGATTCAATTTAATGTTACAATCGTAGCATGGGTTAATGTCCGGAGCTTGAGTCATTAGCGGCTCGGTCCCAGCATATGGGTCAGGCGTTATGGTTGTGTTAGGTGAGTAGCCTGGCAGCCCAGCTAACATTTGCAATTAGCATTGTAAAATGTAGCCTGGCGGGCAGCCTGGCGGGCTGTGTTTAGCTATTCCCCTGCCTACTTCAATGATGATGGTCCCTGTAATAAATGTAATATATTTGCTGAGATGGAGGCGAGGCTCAGTGACTAGAAGAGCTGGTAGAAGCGCTCCATAGCTGTAAGTTACTCCACTAGCCATAGTAGCTCTAGTGCTAACTCCAGGAGCTAACGCTAACGTCCCTACTCTGCGTGAGCCAGAGCCATGAGCTGTGGGCTCACGGAGAAGAGTAGGAACATTAGCGTGGCAGCCGACTAGTGCTAACGCTAACGTCCCTACTCTTCTCCGTGAGCAGGAGCCGTGAGCCTGGCGGGCTCGCGGGCTCATGGCTCCGGCACACGGAGAAGAGTAGGGACGTTAGCGTGGCAGCCGAGTGCTAACGCTAACAGGAAAGCAGGGAAATAGCTAAACACAGCAGAGACTGAGAGTGAGTGAAAGACACCGCTAACTGCTAAACTAAGCAAAACTAAGTTGGCTGTTTAGGTTTTATTTCCTCGCCCCTGTGGCGAGTGAGTCTGCCTGTAGTGAAACCAGGGCTAACCAGTGCTTCCTCCTCAGGCTCCACTTCACTCAGCTGCCAACAGGGCGAGTGGGGTCGGGGGTGGAGAGCAGAGGTAGAGGGAGGAGTGGCTCATGACACACTTTATTTTGGTCTACAGGCAGTGCACAACAGCAAACCTAGTGGTGAACAAATTTCGCTTTTTGCCCCTTTAAGGGAACTTTTCGTTTTGAGACAAACTGAGTAGTGAAACTTTTCAAGGTTTAGACAGGACATAATGTCCCTCAGCCTAAGAGCATGGGTGGACGGGACAGCATCTCTTTATCTTGAGCCCCTTTCCCCTACATAAAAAACCCGCTAACATCTGACTTTTTATTTAATGGGAAAGGTTACAGTCGGCATTCACTCCCAGGACAAATGACTCTGCAGTAGTCACAGGTGATAGATGATAGAAATACAACACTTGGATGGACACGCTAGTTTTAGCCCCTTTGCCAGGACATTGCAGTGACTGACCAAATAAGTGAGAGATATTAAAAGTAGAAGGAAATTTTCATTGGCCTTCATGCTGCTTTCTTCTCTTTACTAACCCGTTTTCAGGCCTATCGATAACATTGAATGTGACGCATCAGAAAAAAAGAAAAAGCCACGCAGAATGCATGCTCATCTCAATGGTGCATGTTTAAAAAAAAACTCCATTCACACACTAATTTGGGTGGTAAAAGGAAAAGGGTGCTAGTAATACTGCACGTCTGACCAAAAGAGAAGCGAAGGACAGTGCTTAGTGTTTGAATGGAGTCAGGTGGTGCCAGAAACAGTGATCACAGGGTTGGCTTCTAGGTCAAACCTGAGGATTAGTGATAGGCTTTGGAAAACTTTTGGAAAATGTAGATAAGGTAAAGACTAACTTCTTTTAGATTTGCCACAGTAGGATTCACATCTGGGTACATTCAAGATAGATTGTCTTTGGACACATTTGTGTTACGATGTTTTGCTTCAAGTGTACTGCAAATAATATCTTCAATCAACAAGGAGATAGGCACAAAATGATGGTACAAGATTTTAGTCTTTGAAAATAGCACCAACAATATCACTCAGAAACGCTGGGGGAAAATCCAATTTTCGTCCTTGTTAAGTGTCAGGTCGAGATGAAAAATCGATACAATATCTTATTAATTAAAAGAGATCACTTACCTTGAAACAAATAAACATATTTATCTTGGGTGAGAAAATAAAATATTTAATCATCCCAACAGGAGATAATGTGACTTTCTGAGCTGCCCCATGTGCACTGTGCTCATTTAGCTCTCCCTGTTGTTTGATTATTATCCATACACCTCTCTGCTGTTGCCTATTATTTTCTAATGAAGCAACCCACTGTGCCCACGTGTGTCATTAAAGTTACATCTAATCCTCATCATCATTGTGTTTATTATCATAACATCATGCACCCACTCTGCTGTTTGCAGGACGCTGCGACACAGCAGCATCACGCTGCTCGGAGCTCAGCTGCAGTCAGTCTCATGTGTTTGATGAACTGGAGGCCATCGCCCCTCGATCCGCTTCCTGTCCGTCTCTGGATCAGCCGTCAGATTCATCTGGTAGCCCTTCACCTGACACAGGTACAGACACAAACTCACACTATTTTAATTTGTCTGGTACTTTGGTTAATAATCAAATACCTGGAAAACTAATCACATTCCCATTTGCCTCAGTTGTACTTTGTTGTAATTATAGACTGTATCCATCCATCACAAAATCATATGAGTTGTGACGGGCGTAACAAGTAACACAACAGCGTTGGCCTCTAGTGTGACATAAAACATACATGTTAGCAGTGCTTTATAAACAATAACAATGGTGAAACATGTCAATAACAATAATTTACCATCCCCGTTATATGTTGGCAGATTTCATTCTCTGCTCCTGAATCTCATTGTTTTCCCAATTTGCGGACACTTATGGCTGCTCTTCTTCTTTGAGTTAGCCGCTAACTGCAACAGCTACTTTTTAAATGTTCCGCTGTGGGTCGCACGCATAACACCTTGACAAAACGTCACACCCATCCTGTCCATGGTTCCATCCTGCTGACTGTCCTGTTTATACATATGTTGTTTCGCTGATACTACCTACCATGGTGGATTAAAAGCTCGGGGTTATTGAGAGCATGTTATCGTGCTGATATCTGGCTCAAGGCACCTCACAGAGCTGCTAACATTTTGTTTGTTTTGTCTATAAAATGTCATAAAATGGTGAATATTTCCCACATTTTCAAAGAAGTAACATCTTCATATGGTTTGTTTTGTCCAACCAAATGATGGGATTTGATAAGTGGCTTAAATGTGAATCAGTTATCAGAACTGTTGGTGGTTAATGTTGGAGCTTCTATCATGTCATGCACAGAATTATGCTCAGCCTGTATAGGCTTACCAGGGTTTTCCATAAGCACTAGCTTTCAGCTGAGCAGCTGGACATTAAAACATTTCCAGCTGTTTACTTTCTTGCTGTTTAAAGTCATGTCCTCTTCACTTTTTAATCTTGGCTACTTTTAACTAATGTTTTATCTTTTAACTGGACGAAGGATTCTAAACAGTGGACATCTGGATCATAAGTTATCAGAGAAACAAACTGAGTTAAAGTTAGCGGCAGCTCAGCTTGCAGCCCTCCTCGATCCCCTCCAGTGTCATCTGCAGAGTGTGGGAGAGACAGATTGAAACTGACAACATGAAACTGCTTTATTCAATGTTTTCATTGGTTTTAATTACTGGGTCTGGTTGTGTTAGAGAGGAAGAGACCTCTGCGCATAATGCAGCTCATAGTTAAAAGGAGTTTAAGCCTAAAACATGCTAAGCACCTAGAAACAATCTGAGCTAATGTTAGCAGCCCCTTGTGACTTCTGGCCACCGAAGCGTGTTGGAGATTTTTATCATGAAACTGCTTTATTCAGTCTGTTTGTCTGTTTTCTGCCTCAGTTTGGAGGAGGAGACCTCTGTGGATATACAGATATGCTCTGAGGATATGCACATGTTCATATTTCAGCTTTAAACCTGAACATCAGACTTCATTATTAGATTAACGTCACGTCTTGATCTTGTGTGAATATATTTTACATATTTCGCTTGAGCCCATTATATTTAAATTTGGAGCGTTAGCTGCTAAATTCTTTGTAGCTCCTCTTTCAGTATATTCTGACAAAGGGAGAAAATCCATAATTATGTGATTGGATGTTATAACTGCCAGGTTTGTGTTCTTCTTAATATGTTGGTGTTTGTTGTTGTTTGCGTCTCTCTGTGGCTCCTCGTAATGTCTCAATTAGACATGCTCTCCTTCCTCTGCGACTTCTGCCTTGTTACAGGCAGGGATGGGCTTATCTGAGCGCTCACTGTGTCAGGTCTTTGTGTCAGCCCATGTTGGCCAACAAAAGCAGAGTAAATGCGATGTGTGTGTGCATGCCTGTGATAGATACCATGCGTAAGTGTGTGTGTGTGTGTGTCCTGGAGGTGGTTCACTGAGCTGCTGAGAGAGACATTAGCCAATGAAGACTTCCTCCACCACCCTCATACTCCGCTAATCCCTGACAAGGTGTTTAACCTGCTTGCTTGACCCCGAACCTCCATCTGACCCCGACGACCTTTGCCCCGAGGTTGTGGAAGGATCAGGGCGATCGCTGCCATAGCAACCACAGTGTGATAAAATCAACTCAGGGCTCGAGCCAAATGTGAGCTAATGCTGCAGACTGATTTTTATCAGAGACTGACATGAAGCACAATTTACATTTGTATAGACTGAGGCTGATTTAAAGCTCCACTGAGCAGGACTTTTATTGAAACATACAGATACGTTATTGGTCTCAATCACAAAGCTGCAGAACTGAGAGGAATATTTCATCTTTAAATCTATGTGGGGACCAAGGCTGTGTGTGTCCGTGCAAAAAATAAAATTGTTAATTGCAGCTGCTGAAGTGCACACAGAGTAATAATGAATAACAGAGGCTGCAACAAAACATGCAGATAAAACAACACATTGTTTCTAGAAATGTTTCTTCTTCACTTGCTGACGGAACAATTAAACCCCATTGTGAAACAGATTTTAGGAAAATGTACCCAAACACAATATACATAAATTATTTCTTCAAATAATGAGACTTAAGTCACCAAAAGGGACTCGAGGACAGTCGGACTCAGTCTGAAACAGACAAGTTGATAAGGCCTGATCCAAAATAATCCAAACGAAAGAGAAAGCAGCAACATAATGTTTCGCTAATTTATAAGCAGTTATGGTCGAGACGAGCAGCAGTAAATTATACGCTACTGTGCAGTTTACAGTTTGTGACCTGCACAATCAGAGTCCACCCAGATCGCTCTGTTTTGGAAAACTTTGGACAGATAAAGCAGTTCAGGGGACATTTTTTTGTATTTGGGAGCTGTTCAAATGTGAAACATGTGGTAGATTCTGTTGTTTACAAACCAAAGAAATGAGAGATTATTTTTGTTTAGTTTTTACTGAATATTTGAAGGCAACCTATTAAACTATGTCACTTATTTTGTTCCAATTCTGTGTTCATAAATTAACAATATATATATTTATTTTTTACTAATTTGTCTTATCGTCAAGAATATTGTTATTGCAAAAACACCCTGAGATATTGTGATTTAATTTTAGGGCCTTATCGCCCATACCTCCAGCACAAATTCTGAGTCACATTAACCAGCCTTAAACTAAATGACTTAACAACCGCTTTCAGTGTCACAGACAAATGTCCAGTGTTGGAATAAACTTGTCTTTTTCTCGTCTTAACGTTCTGACAGAAACATGTTTAATATTATTCTAAGTTTTTAGTCTTGGCTCATGCAAATACTTAAGTTTAATAACATGAACACTGTCGACAAATAGCTGCGCTCTATTCAGCATTGAACATGAGGGGACAGCGTGAAGGTGCAAGACTGTGAACTAGTCTTGGCTCTCTTGTACTGTGGAAGAGGAGGAGAAACTGGTGGAGTTGTGGAGTGAACAAGAGTCGATGTGTCTGATCTAGCAGCTCTTATTTTAGTGAGGGAAATTTTCATGAAACGGTTTGCTTCTTAATCCCACAGTCATCTCCCACTAAAATAGTGCGGCTAACCAAAGGAGGCTGGCGGCGAGTTCAGGCAACAAAATCTAAAATGCAGTGCTTGTATGCAAATCCAGTTTATTATTATGTGTTATACTGATGCGGAATTGACAAGAAAACTGTCGACATATGATGCCTTTTTTCATGTGTGTCTAAAGTTATGTGTTTCGGGAGATAGAAGGATTTGTTTATATGTCATATTTCTAAAAGGGAGTTTGGTGTTATGTTTTCCACCAGGAGGAGGATGGCAAATAATCTAAAAAAAAGTGACCCTGCAAGATCCCCAGGCTTTACAAAACCTTATAGCGTGTGACCAAAAACTCACATAGTGCATTTGACTTTTGATGATTTGAATATGGGGACTTGTAGGACTTGATTTGGTGAACATAGCCATCCCGTGTGAGGTCTGTTGATGTTGCCCTGTATAAACTCTAGGTATATTTATTTTAGAAGATGTCAAACTGTTAATCTGTCTTCAAATCTCATCTTGATAAAGTATAAATCATTTGAATTTTGAAGCCTATCCGTGCTCTTCTGTCTTTGTCACTCTGAGTGGGTGGTAACCAGCGTGTCCAACACCTTAATCACAAGATTAGTCATTTGTTATCTGTCACTGTGTTTGCCAAGTGTCTTTCAATCTTGCAGCTACTTTTGGCAAATGATGGACTAATACCCGGCCTAACTGAAAGTGTGTCCTGCTACATTGTGTTACACCCACAGTTATCCCTGGGATTTCCTCTCAACGACTCCTTAATTTATCAGCTCTGGCAACAGTTCCTTTTTTCTCACCTGAGGGATTACTTTACCAAACGTCAGCACACCTACAGAGGTGTGTGACTTCCCAACTGAAAACACTTAACAAGAGTGTGTGTGTGTGTGTGTGTGTGTGTGTGTACACATTGCGTAATACAATCAAGACAAACTGACAACTTTCTGTCTGTGAAAGTTAGTCAATGTAAAGGTCTTTCTACAGCTTTTTGGGATGTTGCTGGGAAAGTTAAGAGTGTGTGTGTGTGTGTGTGTGTGTGTGTGTGTATGTAGCGGGGTACCTGCAGCAGAGCGTGTTGTGTGAAATCCCCTCAGAGGGGAATGGCAGCTCCACACCCAGCCAGCATGGGCCGGGGATTTGCATGGGCAACGGGCCACACTGTCACTGATCCGCTTTTAATTGGGTGTGACGATGAGAACTTTGGAGCCTGTGGGGGGAGGTGGGGGCTGGTGGTGTGAGTTGTCCTAGGGGGGGAGGGTTTGGGGTTATGTAGAGAGAAGTCAGTGTCATTTACAGTAATTTTATAATCCAGTTCAACAAGTCATTCCAACTAATCATTAGGAGTTATTATTTTCAAAGGTCAACGGTTGTAAATTTAATCCAGAACGTCTATAAATGTGTTTTTGATTCTCTCATTACATGAAGGGAATTATACAGTTTTAATCTTCTAAACATGTTTATATTTTGACAAAAGTGCTCTGTTTTTCTTCACCTTTAACCATGACTCTAGTGATGGCAGTGTCATGTTGTCATTTGGTTGTTGGTCCACTTCTTTGGTCCATAATGAAATATCTCAGCAACCTTTTGATGGATTGCCATGAGAATTTGTTCAAAGATTCGTGGTACTCAGAGGATGGATCCAACTGAGTTTGATGACCCTCTGACTTTTCCTGTGTATGGCTGACAGTTGACTAAAGTTGGTGCGCATACTCATGGTACCCAGAAGATGAATTGCAATAACTTCATTGATCTCTTTTAGATTTTAGATAGTTTTTTCTTATGTTTATGTTCCCTAAAATGTCTGACCTTGACTATACTGACTTGTGCCTGAGCAAAGTTTGTCAATAGAGAGGTGTTTTCACATTACCCTACTGAAGAGTGTGATGTTTGTGCTGTTCTTAAAATCTAAGATCACTGTACAAGGGGCAAGCTAGATTAGGTACAACACTAGAGCTGGGTATTATTTAAAATATTATGATACCAGTACCCTCAAAGTGATACAGGTTGATACCAATAAAGTACTTTGTTTGATTACTACATGAATGGTGTGTAGTATTAGCCTGGAAATCCAGACCCAAATCTAGAAAGATTTAGGGTCTGGCTATGAGTAATGCAAATGGCCCAACTCGAGGGGCGGCACCAAGCATGCATTTCAAAATATCACTGCACGCAATTGGATAACACTACGACCAATCAGAACAATACACAAGGTGACGTATCCAGAGCTTAGCTACCAGCGGAGCTAACTGGTAGATTAGACTCTTGCCGTATCCAGTCGGCAAAACAGCAAAAACGTCCTTCTTGCAAAGGAAAGACTCGAGCGCCGTCTTCTGTTCCTCTTTTAGAGAAAAAGCCAAGTCTAACTCGTTCATTGTAGCGGCCAAAGCCATTTCAAACAACTGGTGTTCATCTGTAGCCATCTTGCAGTGTTTACTGACTGATTCCGGACTTCGTTGTCGCAGCGCTGTCGTCATCTGTTTAGCTTGCCTCTGGCCCGCCTATATCAGATACACCGATGTGATTGGTGCAGCTCGGTTTCAAGGGCATGGGTAATGAGCATCATTACTGATTGCCAGAGTGACTCGCTGTGCAAATTCAAGTTGTGCTCTCGCGAGAACTCTTGATTTCCAGGGTAGTGTAGTATAACCATTCTTTCAAATGTTCTGGCGGCACTTTGGCACGCTGAACTGCCAGCTCCGTCAAGTACACTGCAGTCGACATCACCATACCACAGATTGTTTGGGTTGTAACATTAGATGCTGCCGCTGGAGTGTGAGCTCCGTGCCAGAGACAGAGCCCACCCAGCCACGACGGGAGCGTATCTATGTTCCCAGGGTTCTATGTTTCCCGGGTTCTATGTTCACCACTTAACCCTGCAAAAAAGGTTCTTTGTTCCCCGCTTACACAAAAAAGGTTCTATGTTTCCCGGGTTCTATGTTGCCCGCTCAACCAAGCGGGATGACCCCGCCACGACCACACAGTGACAGGGCTAAGTGTTAGCATCACACAGTTAACATTACCTAACGGTTATTAAGAGATTTAACAGCAGAGTTGAGTCGCTCCGTTGTCAGTGTGAGTTTGTTGAGGCAGTTTAACGGCTTGGTGTTGGATGTTAGCTGCTGCTGCAGAGTTAGCTCGTGCTAACAGGGCAGATGTTGAACTCACTGCTGCTGCGAGGAGAATGGCTCTGGAGATGGCAGAAACAAAAAGGCCAGGACGGTCTGCAATCAGACACCCGGCGCGAAAAGGATCACCTGTAGGTATCATTTGACTGGAGATGTTTCTAAAACGTCTACACTGATGCTCAAACATAGATGGCTGAGTCTCTCTGATGTTTCCTCTAATGCTAACACTAGCCAGCGGTGGTGAGTGGTCAGTGGTGCAAAGGCTAGATCCATAATTTCCTAAAGAAGGAGAATGAGTAGATCTACTGCCAGCCCCCTTTCATTTTTTTGAATGTGTTTTTTGTGTGTGTAGCAAAACCATGTTAGACAAAATTTTAATAATAGCAGAGTATTTTTTACATACTTTAAAACATTGGCTCCCAACGGGAGGGTCACGGGTCCATTTTGAATGCACCGCAAATGAATCGCAAACTTATCAAGTCTGTAAAAAACACACTTTATTTTGAAGTACAGTAAATATCTGGAGCAGAGCTTTCATTTTGAAGTGCAGCTTCCTGCTGTAGTTCGAGTGAGTAATGGACAGAGACAGCAAACTGGCTCGACGACATGACCAAATGCAAAGATGATGCTGAATGTGTCCACTGTGTGGACCCTGAATTAATGCCTTAGGAGAAATCTGGACCCTGTGGCTGGACCAGTTGGGAGCCACTGGTTTAAAACGTGTCTGGAAGGAGCCTTTTACTTTTTATTTATTTGCTGAAATGAGTTTCCGCTATAGAATAGCTGGGCTCAAAGTAGAAGAAGAAGCCAGTTGAGGTGGTTTGGGCATTCAATCAGGATGCCACCAGGGCGTCTTCCTTTGGAGGATTTTCAGGCACATCCAACTGGTAGGAGACCCTGGGGTAGACCCAAAACACACTGGGGAGATTATATAACTCATCTGGCCTGGGAACACCTCAGGATCCCCTGGAGGAGCTGGAAAAAGTTGCTGGGGAGAGATAGGTCTGGAATACCTTGCTTAGTCTGCTACCATGGTTAAACAGATGGATTTTATTTCTGAATATAAGATGTAGGTATTTGTCTGCTTATTGTTAGCAGATTTACCGAGGCTAAAGCAAACCTGTTTGACAGAAGCTGTATCATTATTTGTTGTGTGCTGCAGCACCACAGGATATTTTCTAGTCTTCCAGACTTTGCTGTCTCCCCCTGCAGAGCTGTCTCCAGGCCTGGCAGCGTTGACAGTGGGCTGTGACTCTGGGAATCTGGGCTCCCTGTCCCGCGTCCAACTGCTCCTCCTGGATCGACTGGAGCCAGACACCGTGCCGAGTCCCTTCGATCAGGACGAGGAGCTCTCACCAGAGCAGGACTGGTCTGATCTGAGGATGCCATATGATGCAGGCTCAACTGCAGCAGGTACAGCTTTTCATGAGAGAGATGCATAAACAAATTTCAAGGAGTATATAATAATGTATGAATGAAAGTGTCTTTTCCCTGAAACATGATAAATGATTAAAGCAACAAATTCACCTGAAACACAATGAAAGAAACATGAACAAACATGATGAAAATGTACTTCTTCTAGCAGAATAAATATCCATTTCCTCAGTAAAACAAAGTGTTTGCTGCCAAGTTTAACAACTTACAATAAAATGAGAGGAAGAGATGCTCATGGTCAAGTGAAGAAAAGCATCGTATGCTTTCAACATTCAAACTTGGCTCCTCCTTTCTACTATGCTTACTCTGTCCGCACCTACCTGTCTAACAGGAAACATCTCCATCCTCTCCTTCAGCGCCCACCAATGAAAGTGAAAGTCAGTTCCAGATTCACTCTTGTTTTGAAATGAGCTTTGTCCCCTTGGCATTTCGCCTCACTATGCTTACATTATTTATGTGGTGTTTCCATATTTTCCCTAGTTTCCTCTTGAATGCATGCTGCTACTACCTAGTCACTATAAGGGATGGGCATTTTAAGTAATTACCATATTCAAGTACCTGCATTTAATCATTATTGAGTACTTGCAAAAAAAAAAAAAAAATCTAATGTCAAAGTGGGACTGTAAATTGGCTAAAAACAGAAAGCAAGTGCAATTTGATATTGGTTTATTGAACAACTAGGCTTCCATTAGTTCATTAAACTATGCCTTGCTAGCATGAGCTAATACAGCAGCAGCTAACATCCGGCACCAAGCCATTAAAAGCTCACACTGACACCAAAACAACTTGACTGTGCTGTTGAACCCATAAATAATCGGTACGGAACATTAGCTGTGTGATGCTAACAGTTAGCCTTGTGACTGTAGGTGAGTGTGTGCAGGCAGACTCTCACTAGCCTTTTTTAGATATAATAGGAATTGTGCAAATTTGCAGGAAAGCCCAATCAGTCTTTCTTCAGCATTGGCAGTATAAAAACAAAATCAGGGAGTGCAGCAAAATGCCGCCTGCCTACTTTTGTTTATACAGAATGCGCCTTTTTCGGGGAAATGGGGGGCGTGAGCAAGTAACAAAACGTGTAGCTCAGCGTGTGACGTGGGAGGGAAGCCGCGGCTGGTCAGTCCTTCACCGTCCCCATCATCTGACGGTTAATGGCCTCTTCATTTGCGAGGGCAAGGAGGGCGCCCAATTCCTTGTCTCCCCAGTTGCTCATCTTTACAGTGTCTGTCAGGTTTGTGTTTCCCTCTTGCTACTAGCCGCTCGCTAATTCCTGCTATCAGCTGCTTCCAGTTTATCCACCGCCAGTGGGTCGCACGTGTGGTGTCATCAACAGCTCCTCCCACAAGTCATCAAGAGCCCCTCCCGAAGGCCGCCTCAGTCTGTTTAAACTAAAAGGGTTCCACCAATATGTCTACCCTACGAGGAGGAAAATTGGGCGCCTCGGATCAACTCGCCAATCTGGCTCTGTGTGTCTAAACGCTCACAGCTTACCGGCAAAACGGCCCAACATTCATGGAAAATCTGGCAGTGTAAAAGGGGCTTCTGTCTGTCTCAGGCATGGAGCTCACACTCCTGCAGCAGCAGTCTCATGATGAACAGAGAGAGAGTAACAGCTGGAAATGGTGGCCTTTAGTGAAGCAATACACTGCACGCAGCTCTACAGTGAAATAAGATTTTTATCCATTTTAAAAAGTTAAAAAAATAAAATAGAAAAACCATGTTAACACGTGGGAAGATAACTCGATTGCAATCGAGGACTCCCTATTTGCGTGGTTTTTATAAAGTCCCAACCTCACCTGTGAGCTGTACTCATGAATGTCCTGAACGCAGCAAAATAATAACAACATAAATATATGCAGGCAGCAGGCAGAGTCTCTGCAGAGAAATACACCACCACACGTTTAGAGTGGGTCATAGGTGATGACTGAGAGGGGTTATTTCTGTATACGTTTTACAGGAAAGTCCTGCATAGTGTGCCTTTGATGCCAGGATTAATCATAATCCAGTAAAAACATCCTGACACCCTCGATACAATCAGCTTGTTAATGCCAGGAGCCAAAAGAGGAAGTTAACACTCTAAAGACAAATTTTGAGGCAATGTCGTGTTTCCTTTCTGACTGTTGAAACTTCTTTAGTCAGTCAACAAGTATCCAAAGTATCTGTGATTTATTAGTGATCATGTGAAATCATGGCTTGTGATTTGTTTGTAAGTGTATTTATGAATTTAATTGTGACTGACAGGCAATCTCAGTTGACTGAGCATAAACCTCCTGCTCTGACAAATCTTTCCGACAGTTTGAATGAGATCGTTTGATAAGCAAAAACCGTCACTTTAATAACAGGGAGCAGTCAGACAGGTGTGTCCGTGTGTGTGTGCGGGAAAAACACAACACTGTAGGTGTGTTTTCTCCGTCCGCGGCCGGCCTTGAGAGTAAGCGATGCTTTTATGGTGCTGAGCGGCTTCTCTTTTAACGAGCAGTGATACCGCCTCTCATCTGCTCCCAGGCATGCCGCAGCGAGCTCTTAACTGCTTTTCCCCGAAGGTGTAGCAGCTAAGAGGAAAGGTTTATAGGGATATCAGGATGTGCCATATTAATAAAGATCAAACCGCTAGAGTGGATCATTAACTGGGAAAGTCCGACTAAGATAGCAGGAGACACTCGGGACCGTGCAGTGCATACATAACAATGGATAAGAAACTGAGACGAGTGTGTGCAGAAAACTCATTCAGTCTCGCGCCTGTTGTTTATAGTCTGATAACATGTCGCGGAGTGTGATAAGGACTGTAGATGTTTAAAGTTTACAAAGGAAAATCTTTCCGAAGGCTCTTCAGCTTCCTGATTAAAACAGGCGCTGATTGAATACGCCGCCTGCAAACTGTGATTGGTGTATCAGTCACTCACCATGCGTCACACTGAATTTGTGAAGAAAATTTTGGGGTGTGCATTTCACAACAGCAAAACTAATTTAAATCATCCTTATACAAACTCACACAACTTCTACAGTATAATCCAAGTCACATTTATTAACTATTGAAACAATTCCACATGTAGATAGTGTAACCAGGGCATGTCCAGGGATGCTGCTTGGCCGTGCATCAGTGTTTGAACTGTCTTAAAGCGTGAAGTTTGGGACCCCCAGTGGCTCAGTGGTCCCATGTGTCCTTGCAGCAGCCATGGGTCGATTCCAGCCTGAGGCCCTTTGCATGTCATTCCCTCTCTCGCTCTCCCCATTTACTCCTAAATACTCTGCTATCAAATAAAGGCAAAAGATAATGTTGAAGAACAATCATAAAGTTTTAGTGAAAATGCATGTGTTTGGGATGTGCCGAGCCAAGCGTACGACTGGATTAATGAGACTTGGATTTTACTGAACAGATGTTTCGATGTAGCTTTACTGTTGTTAGACACTTTCCCCTTTTGCTTCAGTTCATAAATAATGCTCGTCTTATTTGGATTCTCCGTTGTCGAGTAATTGTTGTACACATGGTCATTTTACTGCTGAAGTTTTCTTTTAACGTGTGATATCACAGTCTGTTCGGTGTTGGGTGAAGGCCAAGTGTGTCACTGTGCTTCAGATTAAGTGCCTGTCAGACGGCTGAGCTGCATCTAAAACGCGCTCTCCATACCTTTCCAACATAGGACGATGTTGTCGGACACTCTGGGCAAATTAAGTTTTCATTTGCATCACTTTCTACTGAATAAATAATGCACATGAAAGCTGTTAACTGCATGGTCTGTGGATTATTGAAAGAAAGAAGGACACAAAAAGAGGTGTTGCTGTTGTGTTGGCATGGCTGCATAAATCTCAGAGGCAGATATCTCAAAATCTGAACAGACAAAAAAAAATCTATCTGCAGATTTCACCTGAGGTGAGTGAGGAGATGTTTTTGTAATGTTGGATGAATCAGCAAAAGATGTGATATGAAGATATGATAACCACAGTGGTCTTGTTTTTAGTATCCATGCATCTGTGCCACTGATGTTTACAACAAGAGAAAATCTGTCTGAGTTTGCTGGAAGCTTGTCTTTCCTCTCCCTGTGTCTCCAGAACAATGTTTGCACCTGGCACGCTTCTGTAGACAGGTGCTCCTCCAGGTTTTGTTGCTCTATTTTTTGCCATTATTTGCTCAAAGGTTAAGAGCCATAATTGGAACTAATACACTACATTACTCATATCTGTGCACACACACTCAAGTACAAAAGAGAAGTGCGTGTAAGTGTGCGCCGGAGGCTAACACTTATGTACACACATGCACAGGCACACACGTCTGCCTGCCTGCCTGCACCGCCACTGCAAACACACAATTGCTTCCTCTGCTTTCAGCCTGACGCTGTGTCCTGTGTGGTTTTGTCAGGTGTTCTGAGGCCCCTCACAGCTGGCAGCATCTCTGAAAGGTGCGACTCCGCAGGGAAAGTCCAGGAGAACAAATCGGTGAGTGCCGCTACCTCTTGTGAACCCGCTTTTCACTTTCTACCCCCCTCCTCCGTTCATCTATCAGATTTCCTCCAAAGGCAGGACCGTGCCTTGTCGTGAGCAAACACTAGACCTACAAGAATCAGCTCCTATCAGACAATAACCCCGAACCTGGCGCACACAGTCACCCTCCCACACAAAGACCCCCTTTTTACAAACTTGAACTGGCATGCATTTATAACTGTCATTCCAGCAAGACGAGCCAAATTGTTGTTGATAATTGAGACACAATAAAACAGAGGGCACGCGGCGTGCAGCAGGTGTGTGGTTAATCAGTCACGGTGGCAGGAGGGGGGGGGGGGGGGGGCTGACTGTACAGGAGCAGGCAGGCTTTTACACCAGCTCATTGCTCTATCGCAGGGGGGTACGCTCGGCTAAACGCCCAGCGTGGTGGGATTCTTTCAGAGGATGCACCACCACTAGGATCAGACAGGGGTTGAGGGGTGAGGGGTCAGGGGGGCGTAAACAGGGCTTGTGCACGCTGGGCTGCAGTGGAATGGATGCAGGTGCTCCACGTGATCTACGATTAATCTCCCCTTTATGACGAATGAGAGAGGGCCCCTGAAAAGCATGAATGAGACTCATAAGCCCCCTGCAATTATGCCAAACCACAATGACGAGCTGAAGTGCTCAGAGCAGGATTCATGCGACCATTTGCATAATGCACCTCACTGAACCAAGTATCCACACGCTGGATTATTTATAAAGAGGAGACGCTGATAAAGCAGTGGTATGTTTGGAGCTGAGAAGAGGGGAAAGCTGCAGGTTCTGTGTTAGGAATATTTTTAATTACTGTAAACTCCCATTTGGAAGTTTGTTTATAGTGATACCTTTAATGTTCTCTGACAGAGGAACTCAGGGGTTTTAAAGGAATAGTTTGACATGCAGGGAAATATACTTGGTTGTTTTCTTGCAGAGTCAGATGAGAATATTAATATCTGTCCAATCTGTTCCTGGAGTCTTATCATTATTGTGAGGTTGCCAGGTAAGACTCCAGGAAATCACAGTTGAAATACATGGGGCACAGGCGTGAATCATTATGTTTGGCGCCACACACTTGCAGCAGAGCACATCCATTATAATCAACTAAACCGCTACACTGACCATGAAAGCCAAGCGTGACCTTGACTCAGTGCAGTTTTTACGCTACTAGTTCATTTTTTATGTTTTTTTTTTTGTCTCTCCACACGCCTCCGTGGCCCTCTAACGGGTAAAAGCTACAAACTTCAGTTTATGTAGAAATGAATAGATACACACTCATTGTACCAGAGTCAATGCAGTGCAGTAGAGCAACCTTGAGGGTCAGTGCATCCTCTAGTTAAAATGACCCCGTTAATAGTTCAGCACCAGTTAATAGAGCCGATACACTTTCAAACCCCGCGTACACAACTGCATTATCACTCTACAAAACGTATTACACCAACAGTGAAGCTGGCAGCAACCACACGCTGCAAAGTTGGAGTATGTGTAGCAGTTAAAAAAACCTAACACCCCCCAGCCACCTCCCTCCAGTCTTTATGCCAAGCTAAGCTAACTAGCTGCTGGTGGTCACTTTAATATCCAGTGTACAGAAATAAGATAAATGTCAAATTATTCCTTTCATTATTTTAACTTTGTCTTATCGAAGTCACTTTTTTCTTCAGGTTTCCATAGCAACTGGCTCTCATTGCAGTACCCTTGAGCATTAGAGCTGTGACTCTCTGCCTGGACTGGATCCGGCCTGACCTGACTCACAGGGTACAGGCCAGGTTGTAATTTGTTAGCATTGTCAACGGGCTTAAATTGGGATGGGTTCTTGACATTTTCCCAGTGTTAGTGTCCTATTTCTATTGATAATGAACGGTAAAGTTTCACTCTTACTGCGCCTGGTGCGCTGACGCTTCGAGAGTATGGTTGTGGCCCTCTTAACCCTTCCAACAGCGACCCCTAATTTTAGAAATGTTCCAATTTGTGCCAGCGTGCACTCTGGCACTCGGAGTGGCTATTCACAAACCTGCCCCATGTCAGAAATATCACAAATACCTGTTACCACACTATATAACCTTTATTTATTCTCGAGAGACATTGAGGTTACCCTCATTTTCAATGCCGTCAAGTTGACAAGCCATTAAAATATTGACAGTGATTACACACAACAATATACATTTAACAAGAAAGACAGCCATCTGAAACAATTGTAATTAGAAACACAGTTATCTATGATTAAGGTCCTAAACTCTGTGAGTGAAGGGAGTGTGTCTAATTTCAGGATGTGTTGTAGTGTGTTCCAAGAGCTAGGAGCATCATAACAAAAGGCAGTCTTACCAATACTTGTACAGACTCGAGGAACTTTGAGTAGCAGCAATAAAGCTGAACGGGTCATGTAAGTGCCTGAGTTCCACTCCAACAAATTTGCATTATACAGTGGTAATTTGCCTAGAAAGGCCTTAAAAATATATAAAAGCCAGTGCCTCTTCAATTATTACTCTTCTTAAGAGCACTGGGAAACAAGATTTGTTTCTGTACAGAAAGCCAATTTTTTTGTCGCAACTTTAAAATAAGTTCATTAATATGATATTTGAATGAGAAATCCTCATCTAGCCAGAGGCCAAGATATTTGTACTCTGTGACTCTCTCGATTTCTGAGCCAGTTTTGGTGTATAAATGTACACTATTGAAATCAATGTTTTTGGCTCGGGTAAACAACGTATTTTGTCTTATTTGCATTAAGAAGTAGTTTGTTTGATTAGAGATTCTTGAAAAGAATTAAAAGCTGAACAGAATCCACAGTACAATATAAAATTGTGTCATCTGCATAAAAATGGGCATGACAACCAGTTAAAGAAGGAAGAATATCATTAATATAGACAGTAAAAAGCAATGGACCCAAAACAGACCCTTGAGGTACGCCTCTACTAACTGACAAAAAATCAGATTTTGTATGGCCAAGCTTGACACATTGACGCCTGTCAGTCAAGTAGCTCTGAAACCATGCACATGCATTTTCATCCAACCCCACTGCATCTAATTTTCTCAAGAGCAAGTGATGATTGACTGTATCAAATGCTTTAGACAGATCTATTAAAAGAGCAGCGCAGTGATATTTTCTGTCTAATGCCGATATGATGTCATTTGTCACCAGTGTGATTGCAGAAATTGTGCTATGGTTGGCCCTGAAACCAGACTGATAAGGATTTAAAAGTGAGTAGTCTGACATAAAAAGCTTAAGTTGAGAGCTGACCAAGGATTCCTTTACTTTTGCCAGACAGGGTAGTTTGGAAATAGGGCGATAGTTGTTTAAGTTATCTCTAGCTCCACCTTTGTGTAAGGGGACTACATGCGCAGATTTCCATTGTATTGGAAATTTTCCACTTGAGATGGATAGATTAAAAATGTTTGTTAGTTGCTGCTGAAACGACTTGTTGAATGTTTAAATAAATAAATTATATATATATATATATATATATATATATAATTTAAAGTGAAAATTCAAGTTTTTATTTGAGCTGCTGCCATGGTTCAGACTCTGGCCGGACTTAGACGTAAACGCTGCAAGTTTATGTAGAGTGTAATCAAAGCCCTCATGAGCATCAGCCACCGTTGCTATGGAGAAGTGAATAGGAGCTGTGGCATATAGGGCTAGATTAAATATATATATCATGTATACTTAAAAAAATAGGCCCTCTGGAAGCCAAGACATCCAAAATACTTTCTTGATTTTGCAACTAACAGCAGACCAACTGCATCACATTGTCTTTGAACTGTTATTAAAGATTTATTCTGTGTTCTGCTTCCATGCAGGATGAGTCTGAAGGAGGTTCTGGGTCACCGTCTTCATGGATCATAGACCAGAGTCCATCATACAACATGTTCAGATCAGATTCTCCCTGCGTGTCCAATCACGGTACTGTATCCCTTTAGTCTACCTAAAAAATCATTATTTCTCTTGATCTGCGTGTGCTGCTATCACACATCACCCCCCTGTTAAACTGGCGTGCTCTCTTAAGAGCCTATAACGACAATAGTTAATCAATACAAGAGCCTGTCTTTGCCATTAGCGTCTGATCCGGTAAAAGCCCACTCAGTCCCTGTCAGCTCTGGTTTATGAGGAGCCATTGTCTCCTCACTGTCAGCACTGTGTTTGGCGTTCCCTTGCCTCCGGTACACTTAAGCCCGCTAATCCTTGCTAGGGCCAGCTGGCTCGCGGTATCACCTTCACCTGTGTGGCAGGGTTGTGTACATTCATGAGTGATGGTTCAGAGGCAACGCTTACTGTACCGACCACAAACACTGGAAAACTGGCAGCAGAAGACAGGAAAAAAGGTTCGCTGAGGTTCTGTCACCTCATGGAGATGGAGAGCCACCCCTGAGCTGTTAGCTGGCTCCTTTTACTCCCATCTTCATCTGATCACATCTGTCAGACTCTGATCATGCTCTGTTTTTTTTTCTTGCTGGAAACTCACACAGCCAGTATCAGCCATTGTTCTACAACACTTATGATCCATGGTATGCCGTGTTCCTAGAGGATGTTGCAAATGCATCATGGTATAAGAGATTGATATGTCTGAGGGCTGAGCTGTAGCTAACCGTTCAGACCAATCGTGACATACTGTATGTGACATGTCTTCCTAATCCAACATGGCTGATATCAGGTGCCAAGACTGTAAAGTTTGATTATTTTCTCACTCAGTGTTTGTGGTGTTTTTGATGAAATACATCAGGAGTGGAGGAGGGTGGAGCTATAGATCAGGCTGGGCTGTGGCAATCAATCTATCTGAATTTTTGACATCAGTTTTTTCAAAACTTGTTATAATCAGCCTGAAAGTGCTTCTCAGTTGTTAAGCACCATCTGAAACACTCTCCCTCCACTCTTTGTAGACCTCAGAATTTGGGAAATGTATCCATTGATTTTTGTGAATGTTCAAAACTAACAAGCAGTCACTTTATGCAGCGATTGATCCAGTGTGTGGAGGAGATAAGACAGCAGGCAGGATTTGAAACCTTCTCTCAAACTCTCTTTTTTGTTCTTCACTCTGCTTCTTATGACACTTTTCTTGGCTACCACCCAGTGCAACACCTTGAATTCCTTTGAGAAAAGACTCTCTAAAAGTATGTTTCCAGTTATCTCTATTTATCTTGCCCATCTCTGACCACAGGCTTCTCTCCCCACCTATAACAATAACCAATTTTATGTCATCAGGCTTATCTCGGCTCGGGCTAGAAAATAGGGGTTGTGGAGTAGCGATGTTCCTAACTGCAAATTTTCTCCACATTTAAACAAAAGTTTGAACTTCAACTCATCCACTCGTGTATATACACTGAACAAAAATATAAACGCAACACTTTTGTTTTTGCTCCCATTTTTCATGAGCTGAACTCAAAGATCTAAAACATTTTCTATACACACAAAAGACCATTTCCCTCAAATATTGTTCACAAATCTGTCTAAATCTGTGTTAGTGAGCACTTCTCCTTTGCCGAGATAATCCATCCCACCTCACAGGTGTGGCATATCAAGATGCTGATTAGACAGCATGAATATTGCACAAGTGTGCCTTAGGCTGGCCACAATAAAAGGCCACTCTGAAACGTGCAGTTTTGCTTTACTGAAGGGGTCTGGGGGGGTCAGAAAACCAGTCAGTATCTGGTGTGACTATCATTTGCCTCACGCAGTGCAACACATCTCCTTCCCATAGAGTTGATCAGGTTGTTGATTGTGGCCTGTGGAATGTTGGTCCACTCCTCTTCAATGGCTGTGCGAAGTTGCTGGATATTGGCAGGAACTGGAACACGCTGTCGTATACGCCGATCTAGAGCATCCCAAACATGCTCAATGGGTGACATGTCCGGTGAGTATGCTGGCCATGCAAGAACTGGGATGTTTTCAGCTTCCAGGAATTGTGTACAGATCCTTGCAACATGGGGCCGTGCATTATCATGCTGCAACATGAGGTGACATGACATGACATAACATGAGCATTTGCCCACTCAGGTCGGTTACGATGACAAACTGCAGTCAGGTCGAGACCCCGATGAGGACGATGAGCATGCAGATGAGCTTCCCAGAGACGGGTTCTGACAGTTTGTGCAGAAATTCTTTGGTTATCCAAACCGATTGTTGCAGCAGCTGTCCGGGTGGCTGGTCTCAGACTATCTTGGAGGTGAACATGCTGGATGTGGAGGTCCTGGGCTGGTGTGGTTACATGTGGTCTGCGGTTGTGAGGCTAGTTGGATGTACTGCCAAACTGTCTGAAATGCCTTTGGAGACAGCTTATGGTAGAGAAATGAACATTCAATTCACGGGCAACAGCTCTGGTGGACATTCTTGCAGTCAGCATGCCAATTGCACGCTCCCTCAAAACTTGCCACATCTGTGGCATTGTGCTGTGTGATAAAACTGCACATTTCAGAATGGCCTTTTATTGTGGCCAGCCTAAGGCACACCTGTGCAATATTCATGCTGTCTAATCAGCATCTTGATATGCCACACCTGTGAGGTGGGATGGATTATCTCGGCAAAGGAGAAGTGCTCACTAACACAGATTTAGACAGATTTGTGAATAATATTTGAGGGAAATGGTCTTTTGTGTGTATAGAAAATGTTTCAGCTCATGGAAAATGGGAGCAAAAACAAAAGTGTTGTGTTTATATTTTTGTTCAGTGTAACTATGATAACATTCAGAAAACAGTCAAAATTAAGAAGAATTTAATCTATTAGGTTGCACATTGTCCGGAAAAAAAATTACGTAAATTCTAAGAGCCATTTGAAATTGTAAATCACATTTGCAATAACCAACTTGTATTTTAAATGCTGCTGGAATATGTGTCACTTTGCACCATGCATTTTGAACATTGCACCTTATTGTATGAAACATGACAACAACTCGCTAACTTGATTCAAAATAATGTCAAACCATGCATGTTTTACAAGATGCAATTTTTTCCCACCTCGGTACTTGCGAGAGGAACCAACCAGTGTGTGCTTTTATGTAATTTAAACGTGTACGTCTATTACGTCTATTGTCTACGTCAATAAGATAATGATTTTAATGATAAGTTTAACCAACTAGTATTTCTGGAGCTGACTAGCGATGGTAGCAACATTTAATCAATGAGTTAACCAATAGCACGCATCCCTAGCGTGGAGTTCAAAAGAGGTTTACCAGGTACAGGGGATCCAAGGAAAAGGCAGTCTAAGGAAATGCTGTTGAGTTGCATTATGGGAACTGTAGGATTCTGCATTTTTTAATGTGTGAGCCATAGTGGGGGCTAATGTTGTGTGCGAAAATTCTCGAGTTTGAACGCCAGAATATTTTGTGTTGACTCCCTTCATATATGCAAATAATTCACATCATACATGCGTGAAACTGCTGAATAAACATCCATCAGTACGTCCTCGATGTGATACGTCCCCGGAGGATCTTAATGGTTGCTGAAGTTCCAATTTTTTAACTCTCGCGTATTTCATATCATTAACATCGCGTCCATCGCGCCGCCCAGTGGGAATTTGCACCAAATCGTGTCTTCACGTTGATTTTACATGTAATTTTATCACGATGTCTTGTGTGACCCGTCTCTGCAACAAGGACTGAGTTTTTTTATGATTTAGGAGCTTTTTCATTACAAAGAAAGATTGATTTATCAGCTTGTTAAATGTACACAGTGTGCATCCATTGTCACAGCACACAATGTCTGAAATTCCCTCCAGCTCTAAAATTTTTAGCTCCTTACACATTTTACAACAAGGTTTTCTTCGTTTAACTGCCCCATAAGAATAAGGCAAACTCAACTAATGAAAGAAGATGTCACCCAGAGGATCCTCAGTGATGGCTTGTGTGCTCTGACCTTTAGGAGGCCAAAGGCATGGTCACACTCAGGGGGAGGACGAAGGGGAGGGGGGTCATCAGCAGGGCGTGGAGGGGTCACGCCTGGGGTCGCACAGTCTGTAAAAGATGCCCAGTGTGTGGCATGTCTTTGTGTGGATAGGTGAGATTTGGTTACCCTGGAGGTGTGAGCAGTTCAACTCTTTGAATGGGGCTCCGCAGTAATGGACGAAATGACCCCATTTTGACTCAGTGTCTATGAGACAGTTGAGAAAATGGGCCTGAGACACCATTTGCATCTGGAATAGATGATCACTTCACACGACCAACTGCTGATTTAGATTTAGGGAATATAGGTTGAAAATATAGTGTGTAGAGTAAGAAAAATAATCTGAAGCAGCTCCGAAATGTAACAATCATTTAAGTTATTTATCAAGCAGAATGCATTTGCTTTTCTGTTTATTTTTAACTTCTAAACTGCTCTAAACTTTTTTTTTTAAATCAAATATGAAGGTGCGCTCTTAGTAACATCCCACAGAGGATTATCACCCAACTTTGCAGTTCCCCGCAGCGCCATAGAGCTTTTTTTAGTGTCTTTCAGCTCATTGTTTTGGTTTCCTTATTTGCAGCTTTACTGTTTTGGTTCAGCCTCAGCACTCTTAGGCCCTGTGTCCACATAGCGCCTTTTTCTGAGCGCCAGAAGAAGGCCAGCATCTTTTTTCAATTGTTCCCAATGAGGAGAGAGCGTCTGCAGCCGCATGCTAACCCTTTTTTGTGTGTCCGCTCCGAGCGTATTGAGTTGAAAATCTCTGAACCTCAGCTTAGTTTGGGTGGGAAAAGAAACTCTACGTGCTCAACACCAAATGGCAGACAAAGTTAGCAACTAGCAGGTGAAACTAGCTGCTACAAAGCCAGATATATTTATCTCAGGAGTCAGTAGAGTAATGGTGGACAGAAACATGAGTCCTAGTGAGTCCTAGTGAGTGCTGTATGTGTAAAAGGCAAAGGTCACCAAAACAACTTGTCACTGTTGTGTTTACAGCTTTTGTCAAATGATTTTGTCAAACCAAATGATTGTTGCTTTGATATTGTGGGCTTACACAAACATGTAGTTATGGACAGGGAGCACAAAAAGAGACAAAATTAAAAGGAAGTATCTATACAATCCATCCATTTTCATCCGCTTATCAAGGTCTTAACGAGCAGCACGCTAAGCAAGGTACTCCAGACAATCATCCAGCTCCTCCTCAGGGATCCCGAGACATTCCCAGGCTACATGAGACATATAATCTCCCTGCATGTTCTGGGTCTACCCCTGGTCTCCTACCCGTTGGACATGCCCAGAAAACCTCTAACAGGAGGATCCTGATGAGATGCCCAAACCATCCTAACTGGCCCCTTTCGACACAAAGGAGCAGCGGCTCTACTCTGAGCTCAGTGGCGATTGCTCTAAGACTGCAAGGGAAGCTCGGCTTCCCCTAAAATGTCAAAAAATAAGTGGTCAAATATGTACTGTTGTGTTTACATTTCATTGACTAAATATGCGCTAGAACGCGTTAAACTTTTGTTCAGAATCAGCTACTTATCACAGGTCACTGACGCGACTTTCTTCTCATTCATTCCCGTAGCGTCACAGTGCATTAAACAGTGGAAGCTCAGCGTCCAAAGACTTCAATGGGGAAGCATAGACTGAGTTGTTCTACTGCAGCAAATCTAGACAGTCATTGGATAAATGCTCGGTTTTGTCCCGCCCATCGGACACTCAGCTTCTCTGGGGGTCTATGGAGCAGTGGCCTGGCCTCGGCTGGCCTGGACGCTGGGCTTCTGCATGATGATTGGATGATCTGCCTGAGGCTGAATCCCATTTTGATTGACAGTGAAATGAGCGAATTAGCGATCTTGAAATATAAACCACCACCGGAGCATTTTTCAAGTTTCATTCCATTGTTCTGAGTTGATCTGGAGACTTTTCCAATCCTCTTAGTGACTTTTTCTTTGTTAAAAACGACGAGCGACAAATCTAGCATCTTGTTCTGGTGTTATTGGAGACTGTACTCGTGTTTGGAGACTCTGACTTCTGTCGCTCTGCAGTTACTGTCCCCAATGAGCAGCGGGTGCTGTGAGCCCCTCAACTGTCCCAAAGCACTCACAGGCGGTCACACTAGCCTCGCGCAGCAGCCCCAGAGGGTAGAATTTACGTATAAATAAACGGACACATTTTATGATGTAGGCCGAAAATGAGCTTCCCCTCCTTGAAAGACCAGCAGCCGCCACTGTATGAGCTCCCTCCCAATGTCTGAGCTCGTCAGCCTATCTCTAACGCCCAGTTCAGACCAAAGATTCGCGATGAGACAGAAACTGTTGCAGGGTTGTGAACTGGATGGTTTCAGCTCAACTCAAGCCGGCTGATGGTGTCACCTGCGACTCAGGTTGTCAAGTTGCCAGCAGCTGGTTTTTGTCTGTAAATCCACCACTTCCAAGCAGAAGAGAGAAGATCACGTTATTTCAGAGCCCTACGGTGCAAAGTTTCTCCTCATCTGTGCTGCTGCATCACATCCCCAAGTGTCTATACCAAAGAGTAGCCTGAAAGTCAAAAGCGCTCACAACCCAAAAACAAAATCTTAGTCAACTGAGGGGTCTCCGACTGATGATTCGAATCTCCGACTTCCAAGGGGCAGCCCTACTCCACTACATTCTACATTTCCCATAATGCAACTGAGGACTGGCGTTATAAAATAACTTTTCTTTTGTACTTTCAAACTTTGTAAAGCTTGTCTGGAGCCACAGATTATGCAGTGGTTTCACAGTGTGAACAGTATACCTCATGATGAGCAAACTGATGCTTAAAATGGCCCTTTAATTATTGTTTTCTTTAAATTTATTTAACGATAAGCAGTTTTTCTGATGCCTGAATTTTCCACCTGTGTCTGGATCAATCGACAATGGTTGAGCAATTCAGAGAGTAAAATGAAGCCAGAAATGAGCTGTGATAAGATGCTCCTGCTCCCCAGTGAGGCTCATGTTAAGACCTTTGTCCATCTCTGCTCATCAGGAATTCATAGGTAGAATAATCCCTCCCCTCAAAATTGTTTCATGACTGTCTCCCCGCTGCCCCGGTCACTCTGCGCTCACTCCAGTGTTTAGCATTCAGCTGCTACTAAAGATGTGAGCGTCCAAATGAATGTAGCGATGCACAGGGCCACAAAGAGCACTAATCTGAACTGACCCTGGTGGATTGTTCCGGAAAGCTGAGGAAGCTACGGGACAGATTAGCCTCCAGAAAGACAGAGATGGTGCAAGCAGAGATTAGTCGTGTACTAAGCAAGGATCGTTTCCCCCCCAGAGGACCACACACTGACAGTGTAGCCATGTCACCATTGTCTCTAAGCCACCGACGCTGTGGACTCCTTGGCTATTGTCTCCGAAATCCTCCAGCGTTTCCCCAAAAACCTGGACTCAAGCCCTTTGATTGGCACTTGTCAGAGCTGATAGAGAGGGTGACGTGTTGGGAAAAGCTTCGATAAAGGAGCCCTGAAAGGAAAATCCCCTCCCCATGAATAATAAATTGGCGAGGATTTTCCTTTTTACTCCGCCCCACTCCTATTCTGCCATTCTTTCAGCAGATAGAGGAGTGAAGGCTTTGGGTGGCATCAGTGAATAGCCTCGGCACACTGATTGTCTCCCTGATGCTCATCCCTTTCTCAAACATGCAAAGAAAGAGATACAAGTCCAACCTTCTTGCCTCTGCCTGCTGCGCTGGATGGTAAAGGGCAGGCAGTGTGTGTGTTGGAGAGAGTCGGACGAAGGGTGGGCGGCGAATGCGTGTGTGTGTTTATTGTCTTCGGCGGCCTTTTCGAGATCAGCTAGGGGATTTGACTCGGCCGCTCGCAGCCAAATCCAGCTATCTGCTGTGTTCAGATGCTGTGGTTGGTATGGTAACCTGCTCTGTGTGTTTTAGATGGGCTCTTGTTTCCAGCTTGAACTGACCAGTAATCACTGCTGTGCATTCATGGATTAGGCCATGTTGGAGGTTAGGATAGGAGCATTTCAAAAAGAGGAAACCAAATCCTGAATAATTTTAGTTGTGGTTTCACCCTGCTTTAAAGATTGTACATTATAGAAACTGACTGAACATAAAGATTTTAACCAGCACCTAAATTATTTGTCAGCTTACTGATTAGTTGCAGAAAAATGGTTATCAGCTAATTTTTTACTTGATAAAATGTGCTAAACATTTGATGTAACAAGCTTCTAAAGTGTAAAGATTTCATTGCTTTTCTGTTTAGTATCTCTGCAAAATTAAATTTCAATTCTTTGATCAGACAAACCAAGCAATTTGAAGATGTAACCTTGGTACGGTGGCCCTTAAGCCCCGTTTCCACCAAACACTTTCAGTATGGTGCCTTTGGAACCAACAGTAACCCTTCAGACATGGTACCTAGACCCTAGTGTTTCCACCACAAACAGTGCTCTTAATGTGGGCGGGGTTGTTGTCACTCACTGCTCCGTCCAGCACTCACTGTATTTCCTCCTTTATCAGTCTGCACCTCGTTTATCGTCCACAGAACGAGGCTGCACGCCGACATTTTCAGAACAAAATATAACAGGCTGCAGTGAGAGTCTCTCTCCATGGGATATTTAAATATAGAAAGTTTGTGCATTTAGTACTTCTCAGGCAAGCTCAGGGGTTTAGTGTTGTTGGAGCCCACAGGAACGACGCTCCATGATGCTTATTATTATTATTTTTTCTCCGAGTGAGGATTAGAATATATGCAGTTCACATAACCCGGACGAAATTATATATATTTTTAAATGAGTGAAGATCCACTCATTACTAAAAGTGTATGTCATCTAAGAGAGACAATTAAAACTAAAGTGATGGTCAAAGTTGTCACAGTGAAATTTAAGGTGTGCTGATAGATTCACGTCATCAACTCATGCATTGAGTAACATTACAAGTAAACGTTCCACCTTAAAAGTCGCCGGCAGTCGGCCCAGTGAATGAAGTTATTTTTTCTCAGACTCCAGCTGCTGTGAGAGGCAGCAACACATCCTTTCATTTTATAGTTACAGTTTACTAATAAAGCTCTCCACAGTATGAACAGTGGTTACATGAGCCTCAAAACCAGACACAACTCAGCCCTGAGCAGAGTGACCGTCCGTTACTGACCAATCAGACTGCAGTGTTCACAGCTCCACCTTTTAGTACCAGATCTGTGTGCTAGGTACCCCAGCAGAGGGGGGACCAAACATGGGGACGGTACGGAACAGTTCTATTGGTACCATCCACAACTTCTCACAGTGGAAACAGAAGAAAAAAAAAATGTTCCAAACTGAACTGAACCGTGCTGCTTGATGGAAATGGGGTTAAAGGTGTGTGTGTGTGTTTGAGAGGGAGAAAGAGAAAGTGACAGAGAGAGGGGAAGAGATTGTGGAAGGTGGACTATTGTATGCAATGTCTTGTACTTGTACTTGTACTTGTACTGCAATGTACTTTATTAGCCTAATAACTTACTTGAAACGCTGCTTTGTCATGACAAAAGGCACATCTGCCTCATTTTTGCTGTGGTATCCTGATGCTACTCAGAACCGTGATACTTTCACTGGTATCGTACCGTGGGTCCCAATTTTGGTACCGTGACAACACTAATATCTACACTTGCTGTACATGGTGTATATCTTGAAAAACAATTTTTAAAAAAACACTTACTGATGGATTAATATCAGTCTGTTTGACCTTCATCATGACCTCTGCCGTGTTTTCTTAAGTTGCGGAGGCTTAATGCAGTGCAGCTTAAGAAAACAACGCAGTCTGTGATGGTTTTATAAAGCACAATTCATCGATAAGTTGTAAAATGAAACAGATTTAAAATGAAAGACAAAATGTAGGTTTCATTTAAAAGCTATTTATGATGTGTTTAAGAAAAGTTTTGATTTTTGAAAACTATTATCTTCACATCACATTCATCATGACGTCTCCGTAGATATTTGCTTTATGTTGCATATAAAAAATCACCAGAAATGATGAATTCTACGCTCTAAAGACAAATACATTTCTTGTCCCGTCATCTGTTTTGGTGACATTGAGACTTCAGCGGGACGTGGAGGCTGATGGAAGCGTGTGATTGTGTGCAGTGTGGTGGAAGACGGCCTGTCAAATGAGACATGACTCCATCAATCTGGGCTGCTGACCTCTGTGCGCTCACTGACGGGATAAATGAATCCACCATGTCTGAAAGGCTTGCTGAATCTCGCTGCCTGTCAGCTACTCGACTGGTCAAGCTTTCTCTTACTAATGAATGGAACCATCTCCAAATGTGTCACATTTGAATTATCGCTCATGCGCTAACACAAGTAACACTCCCGTTTGCAAGAGTAGAAGAAGAAAAGAGTCCAAAACTCTAATGGAGACTGTTGCGAAAGATAATCAGAGCCCTCTTTAAGCTCAAGTCTGCACTGATGGAGCTCTTTGTCTCTGCTCTGCTACACCAAGACGTGTATTCTGTGGACTCTATATTCAGAGATAATGGGACTCTTAATTGGCTGGTCAGTGACAAAATGAATGGCTGTTTAGGTTTCAGGGAGAGCGTCTGCCCCTCAGAGAGCCTCCGAAAGGACTGAAGGGAGATGTGACTGTGGCATTTAGGACAACAATGTGATGAGAATTAGTGTTTATTAAAGGAGCTGAAATGGGTTTTAGTACTTTTTACCAAGTGGCAACTTCCACGTAGACGACCATGAATACAAATGAAGCTTTTCACGTTCAGGACTGTGGTGATTAAAGTCTTTAATTTCAAAAACGTAACCGTGTTCTAAGCAAAAGACTGCGAGATGAAAGACTTAATTTGATTTTTTGTGGTGTATCTCTCTGCTCCAGGTTCCAGCACAGATGAAGGGAGCCCAACTGAAGATGGTTATCCAGAATGGAGGGACCGAGAGGAGTCCTCAGCAGGAGGCACAGGGCCCGAGAGTTTTGACCACAAAGCTGAAGAGAAGGACAGAAGGATGGAGGAGAGGAAAACGAAGGTGCTGAACATGCTCTCCAAACTGCAGGACAACACGCCTCGTCAGCCAAAAGGCAGCAAAGGTCGCTCCAACTTCGAAGACTGTGAGTGAGATTATTTACGATACGTTTCGATACCATACCATGTCCTGTAGGGAAATTTGTCTTGGACTCAGGAGCTGCACAAGTATTGCTGCCTTACAATAATAGTCCAGAAGAAATGAAGCAGTATTGTACATCATCCATTCATGTAGTGCTCACACCAGCACACATCAGAGTCGACCGTTCTGTAACGTTATAAAAACCTGCCAGTTCACACCAATGCAACGAGATGAGATGGTGTGTCATCTCTATGCAACTTCAGTTTTGATTTTCAGGGTTATTTTTGATAATAACCTTTAAACTAAAAGGACTCTCTTTAATAAAAAGGTCTATCTCTGTAAGGTTTCTTTTCATAATGTTGTCAGACACTTGTGTGGATGTACATTGACGGTGCATAATTGACCCGAATAGTTACCTTGCATCCTGTTGTGTAGCAGCCCTCTTGGTCAGTACCGGACGGATTTAAAATCTTTGTTGTTCCCATTAGACACTTAGACACAAAAACATGTGGAAAAAAGGGTCCAGATTGAAAAATACTGAAGTTACTCTTTAAGACTCAACTGGAGGCTGTGCCCAAGTCAAACGAGCTGCTCTGTAGTGAAGCAGCTGAGGAGATTTTGGTCAGAATTAATCATTATAATAAACAGATATGAGACAATGTCCTGGTTGAAAATGCTAAGTGTTACTTGACTGTTAAAAATCACCTCAGCAATGTTTGAAGGCTGAATCTGTCTCTGCCTGCCAACACTCTTATTTGCTTCCTGCTCACACAATAGACCATCCGTGGAAAAACACAAACACGCGATGCATTTACCAACACTCCTCTCGACTCTAAAAATTTCCCCTCAATTACAGCACTTGATTTTTTTTTTTTTTTTTTTAGAATTGCCTTTTTTGCAAACAGGAGTTTAGCCAGGAGTTCTCCAGTTTCTCTCAAGTGCCTAATTTCTGGCATCCAAGCCTTTGTGAGAGCGCTGGGGCCGGCGGGTGCGACAATAAGCATCCACACCTAAGGTCAAGGCTGAGAGGCCGGCCCTCTGCAGAGGTCAGTGGGGTCAGAGTTCTCCCGTGAGTGCTGGCACCCAGTGAATGGGACTGATTGGACAGGTTTGTTCAGACGGTAATCAAGCAGGCTGAAGAACCCTGCAGCTGGCCTCACTATTCTGCAGCAAGGTTACTACTAATGGAAAGCTTTTGTTGTGTTACAGGAGTATGGATTTTGGTTTGTGTGTGCGTGTCCTTGTGTTCATGTAAAAATTAGGTTGAGAGTCACATGTGACAGCCTTGCAATGATGTCAGTATTTGGGTTGTCTTTGCATCTTTAAGAGGTGTTTATCATGCTATGTCTTTGGCCATGGGTTTGTGATAACGATAGCAGCACTGCTCCTGGTGATGACGGTCTGTTGGAGGATCCATCTCCTCAGTTCAGACTGAATATCTCAACAACTGTCGCATGGATTGGTGTGATATTTTGTACAGACGTTCATGATCTCCAGAGGATGAATCCTTATGATTGAAAGAAGTATGTCACTGCTAGAAAGATGGCCTTTTAATGAAACTAGGACATCTGTACAGTAAAAAGACGCAAATACTTTTGGAATTGGTGCTACAGAACTAGAGAAAATGGACACTTTGGCTCAAAAAGGAGAAACCTACAACTACCAGAATGCAGTGCGCCACACTAGACCAATAAACGCTCCCACTGGTAGGTGATGTAATGGGAACATATCTGTTTGAAACAATGGCGGCTGGTTGGCAAGAAACGATCTCATATTACAGTGTAACAGTAAGCGAAAACATGTTTCTGAAAACATTTGAGACAAGCCAGTGACAGAATCTTGGTTCATATTTGATCAGCGCTGCTTATGTTTATCAATGAATAGTATTTTCTATAAAGGTTTATAATGGATTAAGTTCAGGTTGGGTTTAAAAGACGTGCAACACAATTCCTCATAATATTAGAAGTACAATGATGTGTCAGTGCGTGTTTTGTTTTCGGGTGTGGTGTGTTTACAAAGCGTGTCCTGATACAGTCCATCATTTTCCACTCCTAAATGCTCACCAGGGTCCTTTTGTTTTGTCATGTGTGTGTCCTTGCACACACACAACTGCGGTTTCTGTGCTCACAGAAGTGTGTGTGTGTGTGTGTCTGTCTGTGTGTACCTCTTGTCCAGACACTTGTAACTGTGGCCCCTCATTAGGCTCTGAAAAGGCCTAACTGGTCATAATTGTCTCTTTTCGGTCCAACGTTGACCACTTGCCAAAGGATTCCCAAAATAGAGCCCACACACACACAAACACACACACACTCACACAGACACACACAAACGCCTGTAACTTCCTGTACTCTGTCACCATCTATCTGTTCAACTCTGTGACCCTCCTGGTTGTCATCATCAGTCAGCGGTCGCTGCCATGAGGCTCGTGTTTGGAGTTAACAGAGAATATGTACTCAAGCACAAAGAGCAGATCTAATTATGTTTTCAGAACAAGATGAGTCTGTCAGCCAGGCTTGCAGTGTAAATTTATATATTGACTTCATCAGTGAGTTCATACATAGAACTTTTAGTCGCATATCAGTGCATTTTGGTGACGTGATTATGTTGCATACTGGAAGATAAGCACTCAGTCTGAAGTTGTTTCTGTAAGATTCCTTTAATATCCATATACAGTACACCACATGGTCCATACCTTGTACAGTGCTGGAAATTCAAAACTAGTTGACTCAGTAGAGGCTGATGCTGTTTTGCTACTCTGTTCTTGACCAGCTCATCTAGGTCAGTGTTTCATATTTGTGTGCTGGGTGACAAATCTGCACCGTCATATGTCCTGTCAGACTCACTCTGTCATTCCCAGGTTGGACGGTTAAAACGGCTCTCACAAATTAAGTAAGACAGCCAAACAACTGGGTGATAATTCAGTATTTTAACTTTTTGGCTCTCAGCACTTGGCTATATCTGTACACACTAAGAGAACGCGTTCACAATGAACTGAACGCATTCGTCCATCTATCCATTTTTATCTGCCTGTCCGGGGCTAAGTCGCAGAGGCTGCAGGCTGAGCGAAGTACTCCACACGTCCAGGGGCGTTTCTTGGGACTGAGAACATTGGGGGCTGAGCCCAGAACCTTATAGGGAAGTCTGGGGATCCTACCTGGGAAAAAAGCTCTATGCTTTCTTGAGCCTTATTGCGTCTTGTCTACAGCCAAATACTGCCAACATGTACTTCAAAATGTGTCAAAATAAAATTATATTGATAGAAACAGGATGATGCACTTATAGATAACACAGGAATTAAAGCCAAAAAAATAAATATTTTGTAAATATTTTGACTGAAGCCAAGTCATATTCCCCCTCAATTTTTAAAAAATGTTAGAGGTTACATGATTTGCGATTTTTAGTTTGCTTTTTTTTTTTTTAACACCAGACCATGTGAAAAAGTTGAGTGATGATGCCTACAGACTATATCAGGAGTCATATTTTCCCCAAAAAATGCACATTACATGAGTCAGTTTAATTTTTGGTATTTTATTTTTCCTTCCACCCCTACTGTGTTGTGTTGCACCTCTGTCTCTGCTGCTTTTTTTTCTCCATTCCTTCCATCCTTTGAATCTGCTGCCAGAAAAACAAAGAAATGTATACTGAATGACAACAGAACATTCTTCTCCTCTTGAGGGTCGCGGGGGGGCTGGAGCCTATCCCAGCTACATCGGGCAAGAGGCAGGGTACACCCTGGACAGGTCGCCAGACTATCACAGGGCTGACACATAGAGACAAACAACCATTCACGCTCACATTCACACCTACGGACAATTTAGAGTTACCAATTAACCTAGTCCCCAATCTGCATGTCTTTGGACTGTGGGAGGAAGCCGGAGTGCCCGGAGAGAACCCACGCTGACACGGGGAGAACATGCAAACTCCACACAGAAGGGCTCCCATGCCCAGGATTGAACCGGCAACCCTCTTGCTGTGAGGCGAGAGTGCTAACCACCACACCACCGTGCCGCCCCGACAACAGAACATATTAAATGAAATATTTTAAAAACATTTCTTTTTTCACTGCTAATCAATAACAACATTGACAAATATCTACATGAATAACTGTATACATGCAGGCAAAATGAGATAGAGGTGCCATCAACAGCTCCTCCACAGTCATCGAAGTCTCTCGGGAGTTGTGAAAGCTCAGCTTTCACATAAAAGAAAAAGGCACTAACAACTTGTTCATATAATAATAATAATAATAATGCATTTTATTTATAGACATTCAATAAAATGACTGGACAAAAATCATAATTATAAATATTAGGTATAGAATCATCATCATAAAGTCATCATCAGTCAATATTGTGAATGTTGAGGGGGAGAGAGTTCCTGAGATGGTGGGCAGAGCGGCTGAAGGCTCTAGAACCCATAGTAGGCAGCAGGCCGATGGTGATATGAGTAGGATTGCAGAAGAGGATATAAAGCCCTTTTTAAAGAGGAGTTGTGCAAATTTGCAGGAAAGCCCAATCAGTCTTTTTCAGCATTGGCAGTATAAAAACAAAATCAGGGAGTGCAGCAAAATGCCGCCTGCCTACTTTTGTTTATACAGAATGCGCCTTTTTCGGGGCAATGGGGGGCGTGAGCAAGTAACAAAACATGTAGCTCAGCGTGTGACGTAAACAGTGACGTGGGAGGGAAGCCGCGGCTGGTCAGTCCTTCGGCGATTCTCTCATAAGTCGGCCCGTCCTTCACCAGCCCCGTCATCTGATGGTTAATGGTCTCTTTGTTTGCGAGGACAAGGAGGGCGCGCAATTCCTTGTCCCCCCAGTTGCTCATCTTTACAGTGTCTGTCAGGTTTGTGTTTCCCTCTTGCTACTAGCTGCTCATTCCTGCTATCAGCTGTTTCCTGTTTATCCACCGCCAGTGGCTCGCACGTGCAGCGTCATCAACAGCTCCTCCCACAAGTCTTCAACAGCCCCTCTCGTGGTGAAAGGCCGCCTCGTTCTTTTTAAACCAAAAAGGTTCCGTCAATATGTCTACCCTACATGGTGGAAAACTGGGCACCTCGGATCAACTCGCCAATCCAGCTCTGTGTGTCTAAACGCTCGCAGCTTGCCGGCAAAACGGCCCAACATTCGCGGAAAATCTGGCAGTGGAAAAGACGCTTAAGAAGGGAGGGTGTTTAGATATGAAGGGGTTCAGACAGGTAGGAAGGGGCTTAGTTATGAAGGGCCTTAAAGGTGAGAAGCATATGAATATTTGAGCATATTTTTTTGTGATAAGTTATAGATTCCAATTGAAAAAAAAAACTCACATTTTTATTCAGATTGTGCCCGCCAGGTCTGAAAAAACAAGTCACAACGTCAGCCACATCGACAGCTAATTTAAAACAACACACTGAATTGAAGCTTTGACCAGTCTTGTGGAGTATTCGCAAGTGACTGATGACTATTTGAGACTGTGACCTCAGTTTAGAAATTCAAATTGTGAACTATTAACTTGAACTTGTTCATTTTAATCAGTGTGAACTTAACTTGGAGCCAGCTCTTGTGAAGTGTGAACATGCACCACACTGTCTACATTACCTAATTCTCATATCTAGATATTGTTGATTATAAAATGTACTTCAAAGTCCAGTTTTGCCTCATGGCCTCCTAATCTGTGACTGTCTTAAACAGCCCAGGCTGAACAGATTGTACGTGCGTGAAGAGCAGGGTGACACTGATGTCAAGTAGCTGTGGTCTCCTTTGTGTTGCCGCAGAGCAGCGACTGAGTGCGGTGTGAGGGACTCTGTGGGCCGAGGTCTCTGATGAATGTCGGTGTTGATGTGGAACACCTGGCGGCCTTGAAGCCAGCCTCGCCGTGACCCCACCCACCACCACTCGCCCATATTACTGTCTCCTACCAGTGGGCGGAGATCAGACCTAATTGTTGTGTTCAAACAGTGAGTGAGCCAAAAAGAAAAATACGGCCGACCGAATGAACAAGAAAGACCAGTCACTTAAGAGACATGAAGGGAGGTTACGGGCATTAGTGTAAGGTGTTTGTGAATGTGTGTGTGTGTGTGTGTGTGTGTGTGTGCGGGGGGGATGTCTTATAGTGAGTGTTTGGGTACAGTGCCTTTATGTAACCCCTGTTTGCTCAGCCTTTGGTCTGGAATACCTCTATGTATTTACCATCAGTCCAGAATGACTGGGCAAACAAACAGCTCGCCTATTGATGAGCGGCAGCGTGGAATATGCCCGCTGTATTCACGAGAGAGAAAAAAGGACGGGGTAGAGGGAGAGAGAGCAAAGTAAATCTGTCAAAGAGTCTATTATATGGTGTCCAAACAGAGAGCACCCTCCACAATGGCCTTATTAATGGCACAATGTCAAGGAGTGGCGGGGCAATAATAGCAGATGATTTTGCTTTGTGAGGTTATCTCTAGAGATCTGCTATTGCAATACAGCAGATGATTTGGACTCTGGGGGCATATCAGTGCGGATCTGCGGCAGGAGCTGATTGGGCGTAGGCGTGTGTGTGTGTGTTTGTGACACGCTGCGAGTGTGTGTGCAGTAAGTTTGTGGTTTGTGGTGAGGCCGATGGCGTGCAGCCAGGGACAGGAGTGTGGCCGCTACGTGTGTCTTTGTTTGTTTTCCTAGCAGAGCTCTAACCCCCCCTTCGACACATACACACAAACACACACACACTCCTCAGTCTTTTTGGAGAAAGCAAGGGGGAGGAGTCATGCGTTCATGGAGCAACAACAACAGCGTCTGCAGGAGAATGCTGCCAAATACTGTCACCCTCTTTTACATTGTAGTGCCCACTCAAGAGACACCAGCACATGTTGCCAAATTCTGCTCTGAAAAGACTGTTTTATACAACACCAGTGAGGCGCTCTGAATGTTGATGCACTCGTCCTTATTTGTAAAATTGTGGGCTTTCTATAGTCATTGACAAAATAAGTAGGTTTTTTATTGCCTTCTGAAAAACGTTGGGGGGAAATCCATTCTAAGATACACTATGATTCTCTCTTGAAACATGATGTCTCAATGCAGGAAAGTCAATAATCAGAAATTAAAAACCCATTTCTCAAGAGCTGCTAGCATCCCCACCACTGTCGCCAGACTCAGGGTGGGTGTTATGTTAAAAATAAAAGTAATGCACACTAAGAATTATACTGAAGTGCTGATCACTGGCAATAGATCTATTTTATTTTGATGGCGTTTTGGCCTTTGGGCCTTCTTCAAGAACAAGTTGTTTTCTTCAAACAAGTTGACATGTGACCTTGATTTTCAGATGTTTGGGGTCGTCCACATCTGTCCCTGTGTGGTTTTTGGGAACTTAATTTATTGCATGTAACAAAACAAGTTGTTGTGAACTGCAATAACCTTTACTTCACCTGTTTCTTCTCTGCTGTGCTCCACTCTGTGTGTGTGTGTGTGTGTGTGTGTGTGTGTGTGTGTGTGTGTGTATGTGTGTGTTTCTGAACAGACTAAGCCCCGCTCTCTGAGGAACACATAGAGGAGAGAAAATAAATGACAGCAAAGCACAGTAAAGACTCTCACACTGAGCTGAAATGAAATTAATTTAGGTAAATAACATGGCATTTTTTATTGTTTGTGTTGTTGTAAATTTCCAAAAGAAGCTGTGACGGTTGCAAAAATGTCCCTAGGACCACAACACTCCAAGCCGACGGTTAGCTGTTGGTCAATTATTAGGCCGCTGTTGAGCACCTGTCACCTGTTGGCACCGGTCAGCAGATTCAGTGTTTTGAATTTCAGTTCAGCTCAACGCACAAGAGACATGGAAGTGAGGAAAGCAAACAAACAGCCAAAGTGGATTTTGTACGGATTAAACAAGCAAAATATAACTTGTTAAGCAGTGAGATCTAGAGGTGTTGCGGTGGATTTTGTTACCTTTGAATACAGCCTGGCTCACTGTTTCCCCCATTTCCAATCTTTGTGCTAAGATAAGCTAACTGGTTGTAGCCTCATATTGAAGGGCCCTGACACCAAGCCGACAGTCAGTTCGGTTAGTGTTGGTTGTCAATGAGCGCCTGTCGGCCTAGTTTTTGCAGTGTGTTCTTGTCAGCTGTTTTTCAGGTGATTCAGCCAATCACTCTGATTGGCAGTGCACGAGAAGAGGAACGGACATGAAGAAAGCAAACAAACCACTAAAGTCAAGAGGGCGTGAGGTCAAAACAAACTTTTTCTATTAAATATGTTTGTGTTAAAGCAACTCTTACCTTTCTTGCATTTCACACAGCACTTAGAAAAAATTTGAACATCCACAACTCCCGCCTCCCTCCAAAGTCCCATCCTCGTCCTTATTACGTCTATGATAGACGTATGCGTTGGTATGGTAACGTTAGATACACGGAAGAGGGGGTTGAGTGTAACGTTACAAATCCATCCCAGAGTTTTAAAACTCAACCGAAGTCAGTGATGACTGATAGATAGTTGCGTTAACGTTACTAGTAAGTGGAAACGCATAAGGATGATAACGTTAATGTTTCACATAAAGTGAAGAGCCTGGTTTCTATTCACTCCGAATTTTGTCTGGATTCTGGTTCCGGTCTAGAGAGCGGATGCCGAATTCACCAAATTCACCAAAGTAAAAGTGTTCACCAAAGTAAAACATTAAATTCTGGCGCACCATCGATTTGGGGTGATGAGGGGTGTAAGAAAATCGATTAACTGAATGGCTTAGGGCTTTTCTTGTAAATTATATTCTTTAAAGTAAAGTTTCACCGCATTTTTATTAGCTTGGTGCTTTTATTTTGATGGAAAGGCGCATCCATCGAATGATTCCAGTTCCTTACCAAAATGGCCACTAATGGCCCCAGACTACTTGTGAGCATCATTCCCGGGAATGTGAAGTTAAAGCCCAACTTGCAGGTTAAAGACCATGGTGAATAACTGTGTAGGAAAATGACGTAGAAACTTGATTAAAACAAAAAACAAAAACATTAACACACTACAGTGACTTTTGGGGTCGTGTTTGTGAGAGAATTTTGCTTCCGCGTCTAAAAACCCTCTAACCAGAAGTGACATAGCGTAAGGGAGTCCGGCTGAGTTCGATTGAGTGTAACATTAATAAACATGGATCCCAGTACTAGTTTTGAGACTGAAGAGGTTGAAAATATACATTCATATGCATATGACGGCTCACAGGCTTATAATTATGAGCCTGCTAGGCGTCCAAGAGACCAGGAACAGATCAGGGTTAGGAGAAATAACGGCCACAGGAGAGAAATAGATCTGTGGTGTGAGGAGAACCAGTGAAGAACTGGGCAGGTGTCTTGGTGAGTGACCAGCGTTAGCTAACGACAGCTAACGACAGCTAACGATATGTTCACATCACAACATTAAGTTTGCCATCACGTATTAGGTTATAACAAAGCTACCAATAGCTCTGCCAGTGTTAGATAACTAATGCTACTTACCCATAACAGAAACTAATGCGCAAATATCAGCTTGTATCAGACGTATCTTGCTACGCGTGTTATAACTCTGCATTACGGTGTATTGACGTCCGCAGGGGAGAGAGGGAGAGAGAGAAACGAAGATTTCCTGATAATTTCTTGTATGATAGGTGCTTGTGTGGGAACTGCCAGCCCATGTCCTCAGCTGTGGAGAGTATGTGCTGCAGGGAGGTGGATGCCTTCTGGGCTCTGGTGGAGAATCTGACCCCCAGACCAGACATTACATGGCTCACACTGCCCATCAACCCTCACGCCGCCCGCTCCCGTCTCAAACACGGAGATCTCCCTCTCTGCGGAGCCCGCCCAGCCTCACACATACCCCCGAGGCTCGGGTCTCCCTCTCCACCAGGAACATAATCCTCCTGTCCAAAATGAGGGCTGCACACGACCGCGTTTTTGGTCACAGATGAAGCTGTGAAATCGCACCTCTTCACCTGCACAAAACGCACCCAGGCACGAAAACTAACTCCACTCCTTTTTCTGTCCGGAAAACGGTGGACTCGATGTCCTGACAGACTCCAGTTTGTGCACAAACACAATAATTTGGCATAATCACAAATGGTGAAATGCACTGTTAACAACCGAAAAAATACTAACTCACAAGTTTACTACCGCTCAGACTCACTACCACCTACTACTGCGCGTTGGACAGAGGCAGGGTCAAGGACGCAGAGTCCCTCTCGTGACGTAGTATCAGGCGATGTTGGGGAAAAAAGCGTTTTTAGAAGAGGAGCTAAAAAGAGACACTTTTTCCTCTGAATTTGAGTCCTTATGTCGTGTAAACCATAATAAATTCTGAATAAATAACTTCTCATATGGTAATTTTCAGACAAAGTTATGTATATATTTTTTAAAAAATTTAACCTGCAAGTTGCACTTTAAATATGTAGTTTTACTGTTGGTGACAGGGACTCTTATCCTTTAATCTTAATCCTTTAATCTTCATAGGCTCAGTTAAATCTGCATGACATACATTTCTACTGTATCATAGCATCAAACTTGCGTGTGAATAGACGGAAAATAAACTTGATAATTTGATAAGTAGAGATCATCACCACAACATCACTGCCTGTTCGTTTTAAAGCACAAGTGTAAAAGCTACAAACCATTTAATCTCCTCTCTGTGTGCACATGTGTGTCGTCTGACGGCTTCATCAGTCTGAAAACCTGCTCCGTCACTTCTCCTGCACCTCCTGCTGGTCTGCACCGCTCTCCCTGTAACATTTTTATCAGATAAGGTTTCGATCCTTACCTTTGATGTGGAGCGTGTTCAAAACAGCCAACAATACCTCATTCTATACTATTGTGAAACGATACGCTTGGCCTGGTTTACAGGTCTGCGTTGGCGCTCAAGACCTCTCACCTCCTTATCTTACTTCATATTTTACGCCTTTGTCTCATCGCACTGAGGCAGTAGATTTACAGCATTATCACATGTTTAAGTACTTAAACCCAAAACATCCCATAAACCCATTTCTCATAGACTTTCTGCAGTTGAAGATCGGTTTAGACTTTGTTTATCTGTGTGTGTGAATGCTATTTGCTCTAAATTCACACTCTTAATCACATATTTTCAGGCTGTATATGTGGGGCATGTTGCACTCTGACATTCTCCTGCTATTAAAAAAGGGGGTCACCTCCTCTCTGCGGCTGAATGTGACCTTTGTTAAAGGAATTATGGGACACTTTATACAGTGTGATGATGATGATGAGCAGAAACAAAAGTCTGGGATTAAGCGGGAAACAGAGCAACAAACAAAGTGAACTCGTTAAAAAACACAATAGACCCCTGTGTGTGTGTGTGTGTGTGTGTGTGTGTGTGTGTGTGTGTGTGTGTGTGTGTGTGTGTGTGTGTGTGTTATCAGTTGCTTCCTAGCTCTGACACTGTATGACGAGTCAGTTATGGAAGTTCATACTAAAACTGTGTTTTATTCTCTGTGGCAGGTAACGGCCCACAAACCTCATCGCACTTTAGGGACTGTTCTTTACTTATGAAGGGACTTGTCAGGGGAGGAGGGTGGCCGGTTGATTCTTATTTTATTTATTTATTTTATTTTGATCCCCCCTATGTTAATCACTTATTGATGCTGTTTTTGAAGTATGAATAAGTCAGTAAGTAATTTATTCCATTGAAATATCATTGATGTATTATAGAAAAGTGATTTATCTTTTTATAAATGACAAAAGGCACATCTGCCTCATTTTCGCTGTGGTATTGTGATACTACTCAGAACCATGATACTTTCACTGGTATCGTACCGTGGGTCCCAATTTTGGTACTGTGACAACACTAGATGTCACAACCATTCCATTGGGAGTCGTGCAGTGAGGCGGCTCGGGTGCCGCTTAAAAAAGTGTTCCCCCACTTTTGGGAGTAGGGGAACACTGCTCTCTCTGAGGCCCAAAGTGTTCCCCTACTTCTAATTTTACAAATTAAGCACTGGTTATTAGTTTGGCTAAGATAAGTCTGCAAAGATATTATCACTGCCACTAGTTTGCCTGATATTAAAATAAGACAGAGCTAGCTAACGTGTGCTCATGCCTGCATGCATAATTAAGCTACAATTCTTAGAAATGTTTTAGCTTAATATTTGGACAACCACTGTCATTACAATAAATTAAATCTGTAGTCATTTAATACTCACAGGCCTACATTCAGCAGGCCTATATTTTGTGCTAGAGTGACGCTATGTTATATGAAACATTAACCATGAAAATTAACGATGTCATGTTAGCTTGTCAGTAAGGGGGTAAATAGTGCTCCAAATTCAGGCTAACGTTTAGCATGGAAAACAGGGCACAAGCAAGGGGTCCCTTGTTCTCTTATTTCAAGATACCTGAATGAAGATGTTTTCGTATGATAGGCGTTACCCCTTTACAGACACATCCACTTCACTGTGATCCCTTGCAGTTTTGTGCAAAACCCACGTAGTTATTTTGCATGCGGTTTTTATGTAATTTCGCCTATTTTATTTTATTATTCCTGCATACTGGGGTCCTTGAACAGTATTACAGTTGGATAAATTGGGGCTGACTGGAAAGCTGTGACTCTTGTGGAGTCAGTGAGCCCCATGTATTCATGTGTGTTCCATGTGTTTGCACTCTTGCCTCATAAAAGGCATATCATTGCAGTAATTTCACTGTATAAGGTGAGCTGTTTTTGATATTTTACACAGGTGAATCAAATCGAATGCTTGCTATTGACGACACAATAAAACATCCATCGGTTAAAAGTAATTAATACTCTGAGTAGTTTTTGGGAAGAGTACTTTGTACTTTTACTTAAGTATTTTTTAAACACCAGTACTTTTACTTGTAATTGAGTACAATTTAAGCAATGTCACAGTACTTGTACTTGAGTACAAATTTTCAGGACTCTTTCCACCTCTGCTGCTCAGGGCGTACGGGGCCACAGGGGATTTTTTTGGCTGCAGTAAGGCACATGGCCACAGGAGAAAATTGGCTGCAAGGCTGAGATGAAGGGCCTGATCCCTTTACAACATTCAGCTAGTGAGCTATGCTAGCTAGCTTCCACTGAAAAAGACGAGGCTAACAGGCCTAGCTTGCTAACACTAGTACTGACTAACAGTAGATGTTGCCTGCGCCACTAAAGTAATGTCACAGCAGATTTTTTTTTTGTAACAAGACTGCAAATCTAACAGGACCTTTGATGCCAGCATTCAGTATCAGACAGTTTTTGTTACTCTGTGCTACAGACATATTTCAGGCAGCACCAAAAAAAGCACAGAGGTCACAATGGAAAATATAAATCATACACAGATGAGTACCAATAGTTGTCAGAAGAGCAGTCAGCAGTGTTTTTCATCCGTCAGCTGCAGACATTGAAAATGACGTCCAAGTGTGTGTTAAATGAGTTGTGACCCGCGGCTGTTTGCAGCCTGCGGACCGGTGCGCGAGCAGTGACTCTGCAAGAGAAAAGGAACAAAACAGGAAAAACAAACGCCAGTGAAAGAGTGAACCTCCCTGCTCATCATCATCATGGCCCCATTCTTCCTCTCTCAATTGCAACTGAATCGCCTCGGCCTCATTACAGATTATGGCCTCAGCAGAGTGACTCTCCCCTTTCTCTCGCCTTTCTCCACACAGTCCCTCTCTTGATTAACATTTTCTGCTAGGCTTCACACCAAAGGCACAACCTGTGCGCTTTAAAGGCAGGGTGAAAAAAAAGCCATCAAGCGCTGGAGTGGAATCAGATAAGGCTATCAGGCAGGAGGCTTTACTGCCTCGGCTTTGTCCCACTCCTCCACCCGCCCTCGCTTCCTCCCTCAATCTCTCACTCCACTGCACCTTTTGTCCGGTTGATTCCCTGACGGAGTGCTCCCCTCAGCCAGGGACCCCCCGACCTCCAACACCACTGCACTGCAGGCCCACAGTGTGTGTGTGTGTGTGTGTGTGTGTGCAGACAAGAACAGGCAAGGTTGTGGTCACGGCTGATGTTGAGGTTGAACTTTCTTAAACTCTGCCTTATTCAGAATATACTCGAGACCTTAAACAACATTATCATCACATGATATGTAAATGTACATTTGGTGATATCATACACTAGATATTTAGATTTTTTTCCCCTTAAAGCAATTATTTCACCCATTTTTGTTGATTGTTTTCCAGTACAACCACACTTACAATAATCCTTTACTAATAAAAACAAAAAAATAAATTGAGAATAACTCTGCATTAGCATTAGCATCATGATTAGCCATTACTGCTACAGCATGACTGATACTGCATTTTTGCAGTTTAAAGAAATCTGATAGTAGACCTACGTGGCCAAAATGAATTTTATTTACACATTTATTTATTTTCTTTTAATGTCCCCTAAAATGTCCGACCTTGACTATACTGTCTTGTATCTGTGCTAAATCTGTCACTAGAGAGGTGTTTTCACATTCCTCTACTAAAGGGGGCGGTGTCTGTACACTTCCCTAAAATCTGATTTTCAACGTACGCCGGGCAGCCATATTAGATACTCACTAATACAAAAGCCAAATTCTCTCTAATATGCGAAATACATATTGACGGGGCCGTAGACTTCGACACAACACCAGCAAATTAACCTGAAAGCTCCAGGGCAGAGCGGACTGTCAGTGCAGCGAGCAGAGCAAACATTGTGGAGTGTGTAGTTTTGTAAACCGGACCAATGTGAACACTGTAACATCAAAGAAAATATCGTTGTGTGTTTCATGAACACTAACGATGTGTCAGCCACTGCCGGTTAGCCTCCAAGCTTGAAAACTGAATTTCTCGTCAGGGATTAATAAAGTATATAAAATTAAAAAAAAACTGAAAAAGCTAACAAACAACATAAACAAATAAATGATGCTAACTATACGTATCATTCAGGTTTCACGTTTCACGTTTTGGGGCACAACTAAGCAGCAACCTCCAGGACTGAAAAATATCGCTGGCACTTAAGTGCCAAGTACTGCAGTTCCTCTAATGGCCACTTGTGGCTGGCTCCAGAAGCCAGTGAATCCCCGTAGACTCCCATGTTAAAATGCCCAACTTTACAGCAGAAATAAACATGTTTACAGCCTGGTACAAAAAAACGCCTTTGATCTCAACAGCTAATTCCCCGTTCATGACAACTGTATGTGAGGTGATTTTATTTTTTTAATAACTCATCCATTTACATTTTATCAAAGCCGTATAGCGCGTATATCCCTTTCGGCCACTGTATTCAAATATGGCGATGCAAGAAGGCAGCCTCCAGCAGACCGTGCCCTGCCTGTGTATATATAGAGAAATCATTCTAAGCCTATGAGAAAGCTTCCATTTGTATGTGAATTGCATTACACTTTAGTAAATATATATTTATGAAAGCAATAGTTGATATTTGCTAATAAACAACCACGTAAATTACACATTGTAACTTTAAGGTTTAAAGTTATGCATAATTAAGGTTGGGCCGTACTGAGTGACAGCCTGTCTGCTGATATTATCCTCGGGCTCATAGTCTCCAGCCTCTCGCCCAAATATGGTCACTTTTGGCTCCAAAAAACCAAGATAGCAATGACCAAAATGCTTAACTCAAGGCTTCAAAATGGGAGTTCACAAACCAATGGGTGATGTCATGAGAGCTACATATGTCCATTATTTTTACAGTCTATGTACAGAACAGACTCCTCATCTGAGTCTGGGTCTGACTGAGGCTCAAACATGTATGGCTGAAACTCGAAACTAAAGGTGTGGACACACCAAACTGACATCAAAGAACTAGTGGCAACGAAAGCTAACTGCTGCATCGTCTGCGTCGCCTCACGCCGCCCTGTGTCAGTTGCATTTGAACACACTACTCGAACTACATCCGACAGCCAAGTGGCACGTACGTTCTGCGCCTGCGTGAGAGAGAGCGGACTGACAGAGTGGTACATCCTGACAGCCGTGGTGTTACCTATCTGTGTAGCTGAGCACCGCAGCACCTCCACTGGCTATTACATTACATTTACATTCAGATAAACCCGCTGCTTCTTCCCAACTTTAACCTGAATAACAAACCAGTGCTTCGTTCTCCAGTTGGGTCCAAACGGAGAGCCGGCGGTTTCACTACAGGCGGATTCACTCGCTACAGGGGAAGGGAATAAAACCTAAACAGCCAATCAGAGTGATCTCTTTCACCGACTAGCTCCACCACCGATTCAACATGCTCAATTGGCCAAAAAGCTGGCGACGCCGAAGGGCCAACGGTGCGGGACACACCACAAAAACTAGGCCGACAGACGCTCACCGACGGCCCGACTTTGGTCGACAGCCGACTGTCAGCTTGGTGTGTCAGGGCCTTTACCTTAACCCTGGTAGACAGGGGCTGAGGCCAGAGCCAGAATTTCTCAATAAGGGAAGAAGAGTAGATCCGTCAGACCCTTTTTAGAGGGTTTTGTTGTTGTTGTTGTTTCTTTTTTATTTTTTGTGTGGGAAATCAACATTAAGATAATAATCATAGCAGTGTTTTTTACTTTCTCTAAAATGCGTCTTTAGGGGGAGTTAAACGAGATTTACTGGGCAGAACATTTTACAGCTTAAACATAAACTTGTCTCTACTTTTTGGTGGACAAGCTACAGAACAGTGACACTGTTTGAAAACATCTTTGTGCATTTCTTTACTTCAGTTTTCTTCATCATATATCATCTGAATTATACACTGATACATCTGTGTTACCAATTTATCGGTTGGCCCTATAGCGCTTAGTTCTAACCACTACTACAACTCTGTTTCTCTCTGCCATTGCTCTGCCTACTGTGGCGCAGAGGCGACATTCATGATTGCCACATGGATAAATAAAACTCTGGGGGCATGTTTGAGCTTTAATATCATTAGTGCAGTTTCTTTTGTGAATCAGACGTCGAGACGGGACAGATAGTGGTTGCAAGTGATGCGCTTTTCATGGTGCTATCAATGGCAGCAGTCCATTCTTCGTGAATTTACTAGCAGCGAGTCTATATTGAGTAAGTAAAATGTCAATTTCCAAAGTAACTAGTAAGCAGAGCAGTTAAAAAAGTACAATTTGAGTATATGAATTTATGAAATATGGGGGAGTAGATGTACAAAATGGAAACAAGTGAAGTGAATTTAGATATAGTTTGTGAGTGAATGCTCTTCCACTTGTGGACAAAAAAGATGAAGCAATGATACATCTATAACCTCCTCACACACACATGCACACACCTGAATGGTTCTGGACAGTCAGTAGAGAGTATAATAAATGATAAGGGATCCTTTAAAAAGAAAGAAACATATCTGTGTTTCTGGACTCACTGAAGTCACCACAGGTCAACAGCTCACTCTCCTCCAGATGGTCAGTGAACCTCAGCCTGCCTCGCTGTAAAAGAGAGAAGGTGGATCCATTCACTGCGTCACATAAGCTGCCATTTCACTTTAGCAAATTGACCAGTGCACTGATCCAGCCACTGTGTGAACCTTTTGAAGAGAGCGGACTTTAAATCTGGTCCCATGCCAGGCTGAGCAGCGTCTGCATGTGTGACTCCGGATCCTCCTGCTCCTGCAGCCCCTTCTCATCTCAGATATTTGCAAACAGATGCACGAAGCCAGCCCGCAGGTTTTTTGATCAATCAAGCTTTAACAAGTCAAGTTGACTAGATGCGAATGTAACATTTTGCATGTGAAAGGACGAGGCCGGGTAAGGCCTGGTTTCGATTAGGCCTAAGCTGATAAATGGCAGATTCAAACAGCCCCCCTGCTACTGCGGAGAAACCCCAGAGGTCCAGGGGTTTAAGTCCAGACTGATATCAACTCTGTTGCTCCTCTTTCTTCTCCAAACCAATGAATAGATCCATTATTCAGTAGACTCATTCTCATCTCCTAAATTGAAGTGGCAGCAGCTTAAAAGCCCCCATTTTCTACCCCCCTTTTTTTCCAAGTCCTTCTCCCTCCTAATTTGCCTACTGAAATATTCATGGGTGTGGTCAGCCTCAGTTTGTCCCCTGTCGTGTAATCATCGTTCTTATATTGGAGTCTTTAGCATTCATCAGTACTTTTAAGTGACAGAAATTAGGTTCTGTTTTTATCTATCTTAAGAAAGAAGCCTTAGTGAGTTTTATGATCCTTTTATAAAAGGTCCTTAAATAGTCCTAAAATGTCTTTCAGCTCTCTAAATATCAGGCTTTAAAGTCATTAAACAGTCGTAAATCTGAATTTATGAGGTCTTAAATGACTTGAGCTCTTCTGCGTGAAAGTATTGTAAGTATGTTACAAATCCTTAAACCTTTCACTGAACATAATACTGTCTTTTTACTTTATACCTGCATGTACTTGTTGGCAAAATGTGGATTAACCTAAACTAAGTTGATTGAATTTGGTTTAAAATTATTTTTGAAAAGGTCTTAAAAAGCAACAAATTTAAGTGTCTGATACCTGTTTCTCTGTGTCTTGTACGTAATCTCTTTAAAGTCTCAAAATTAAAAAGGCACAAACTTGAGCAAAGGTGTCATGAGACATATATGTAGCACTGCAACAATTATTTTCAGAATCCATTATTATCTTGATTAATTGTTTGGTCTATGAGATATTAGAAAACACTGAAAGACGTCCATCCAAGTTTCTCAGAGCCGAAGATGACGCCATACATTTTTTTGTTATTTTCCGACTAACACAACAAAACACAAAGACATTCAGTTCAGAAATATTTCATTATCTAAAATACGGTATGTCCTGTACCATCAGTTGTCATGTAATAGTAATGGCCATAACGATAATACCAGGCAGGCATCAAGAGGTTTATTTTTCACTTCCTGTTTCAAAAAGTAATTATGTTCAGTTATGGTTTGCCATCAGATGTTGTACCTTTAATAAGTAAAACTTCTGTAAACGAGGCTGAAAAAAAAAATACCTGATGACACAGAACGCCAGTCCTATTTGCAACACAGTATGTAACCATGATCATTAATGAGGGACATTCTCTGTCATTTTAGGTTCTCAGTCACTGTATACTCTGCTTTAAGTGTTACTCACTGTTTAAGTATAGTGTGGGTACTTGTTGTCGTTGTTGTTATTATCATTTGTAGTTTTCTTCTGATTCATTCATTTGTTTTAGTCTGTTTTCATTTTGTTTTATTTTCCAAAGGAAGGAAGGAAGGAAGAAAGAAAGAATGGAAGAAAGGAGGAAAGGAAGGAAGGAGAAAAGAAAGAATAAAGGAACAGAAGGAAGAAGGGAAAAAGAAAGAAAGAACAGATGGAAGAAAGAATGAATGTAAGAAAGAAAGGAAGGAATTAATAGAGGAAGAAAGAAAGTACGGAAGAAAGGAAGGAATAAATGGAGGAAGAAAGAAAGAACGGAAGGAAGAAAAATAACGGAAAGAATACAGAAAGGAAGGATGAAAGGAAGGACAGAAGAAAGAAAGAGAACGGACGGAAGGGAGAAAGAAAGAACGGAAGGAAGGAAGAGAGAATGAAAGAATGAATGGAAGGATGGAAGGATGGAAGAGAGAAAGAAAGGATAAAAGGAAGGAAGGAAGACAGAAAGAACAGAACAAAGGAAGGAAAGGAGAAATGAAGGAAGAAAGAAAGAATGTAAGAAAGGAGGAAAGGAAGGAAGAAAGGAAAAAGAAAGAAAGAACAGAAGGAAGGAAGAAAGAATGTAAGAAAGAAAGGAAGGAGTTAATAGAGAAAGAAAGAAAGAAAGAAAGAAAGAAAGAAAGAAAGAAAGAAAGAAAGAAAGAAAGAAAGAAAGAAAAAGAAAGAAAGAACAGAAAGAATGGAACAAAGAATGGAAGGAAGGAATAAATGGAGGAATAAAGAAAGAATGGAAGGAAGGAAGGAAGGAAGGAAGGAATAAATGGAGGAAGAAAGAAAGGAAGGAAGAGAAAGAAAGAAAGAAAGAAAGAAAGAAAGAAAGAAAGAAAGAAAGAAGGAAGAAGAAATTAATAGAGGAAGAAAGAAAGAATGAAAGGAAGGAAAATAATGGAAGTAAGACAGAAAGGAAGGATAAAAGGAAGGAAGAAAGAAAGAAAAAGAAAGAAAGAACGGAAGGAAGGGAGAAAGAAAGAAAGAAAGAACGGAAAGAAAGTACGGAAGAGAGAATGAAAGGATGAAAGGAAGGAAGAGAGAAAGAAAGGATGAATGGAATGATAGAAGGAAGGAAGAGAGAAAGAAAGGATAAAAGGAAGGAAGGAAGAGAGAAAGAACAGAAGAAAGGAAGGAAATGAGAAATGAAGGAAAGGAGAAAGAACAAGGAAGAAAGATAGAACAGAATAAGAATGAAAGAAAAGACATAAGGAAGGAAGAAAATAGAAAACGTTTGGGCAATTCTTGCTTGAAAAACAACTTTAATGATTAAGCATGTTGCCAGTAAGTGTTCTGTCCACAGTAAAACACCTTATTCCTGATGAAGCTGAATACTGTGTTTATCTGAAGCTCTCGGCCGCCCAGCGTCTCTTCATCTCACTGTCTGTCTTTATAAAAAGCCTGAGCAGCCAAGTGCCACTCTGCCCCCCCTCCATCATGACCAACTGGACGCCCTGTGAACCACTCGCCCTGTATTGTCCACCCTCCGTGACCCCAGTGCAACCAGAGGGGAGAAATATTGCTCTAATCCACTCTGCACACACACAGAAGCCTAATTCTGTGACTCAGGCTGGAAATCACTGTTATGTGTGTTATACAAATTGAATACACAAATGAACGGATGAAATATTGCTCTTGTGCAGTCAGAAAGTCCAGTTAGTATGAATTCCACAGGCTCTAAAGGTTTGTCTTTGTCTCCTTCTTTTCTCTTTGCAGTCGACTTTTTGGCAAAGTACTGCATTTTCAGTCAGGAGAGGCTGGCTGAGTACAAAAGAGCTTTTGAAGCAGTAAGTGAAAAGACATTTAAAGCCTTTATATTTGGGATATTCTCTTTCACTTACTGTAACATGTTGCATTTTCTGTTGAGAATAAGGTGATTTTTCTCTTACAATAACGGTGATGATGGCAGGGCTGCAACTGACACTTAGTTTCAGTGTTTTCCCAATTAATCCATTAATAGCTTGATCAATAAATCGTCTGATTTTCGCATTGTCACCAAAGGAAGGAATTAATAGAGGAAGAATGTAAGGAAGGAAGGAAGGAAGGAATTAATAGAGGAAGAAAGAAAGAAAGAAAGAAAGAAAGAAAGAAAGAAAGAAAGAAAGAAAGAAAGGAATTAATAGAGGAAGAAAGAAAGAATGTAAGAAAGAAAGGAAGGAATTAATAGAGGAAGAAAGAAAGAAAGGAAGAAAGGAAGGAAAGAATTAATAGAGAAAGAAAGAAAGGAAGGAAGGAAGGAAGGAAGGAATTAATACAGGAAGAAAGAAAGAATGTAAGATGGAAGAAATTAATAGAGGAAGGAAGGAAGGAAGGAAGGAAGGAAGGAATTAATACAGGAAGAAAGAAAGAATGTAAGATGGAGGGAATTAATAGAGGAAGGAAGAAAGAAAGAAAGAAAGAAAGAAAGAAAGAAAGAAAGAAAGAAAGGAATTAATAGAGGAAGAAAGAAAGAATGTAAGAAAGAAAGGAAGGAATTAATAGAGAGAGAGAGAAAGAAAGAAAGAAAGAAAGAAAGAAAGAAAGAAAGAAAGAAAGGAATTAATAGAGGAAGAAAGAAAGAATGTAAGAAAGAAAGGAAGGAATTAATACAGGAAGAAAGAAAGGAAGAAAGGAATTAATAGAGGAAGAAAGAAAGAATGTAAGAAAGAATGGAAGGAAGAAAGGAAGGAAGGAAGAAAGAAAGAAGGTATGGAAGAAAGGAAGGAATAAATGGAGGAAAAAAGAAAGAACGGAAGGAAGGACGGAAGGAAGAAAGAAAGAACGGAAGAAAGAAAAATAACAGAAGGAAGACAGAAAGGAAGGATAAAAGGAAGGACGGAAGAAAGAAAGAACGGAAGGAAGAAAGAAAGAATGTAAGAAAGAAAGAACGGAAGGAAGAAAGAAAGAATGTAAAAAGAAAGGAAGGAATTAAAAGAAAAAAGAATGGAAGGAAGAAAGAAAGGAAGGAAGAATGTACGGAAGAAAGGAAGGAATAAATGGAGGAAGAAAGAAAGAACAGAAGGAAGAAAAATAACGGAAGGAAGACAGAAAGGAAGGATAAAAGGAAGGATGGAAGAAAGAAAGAAATCCAAAATTAATAGTTTGATCAATAAATCGTCTGATTTTCGCATTGTCACCAAAGTAAGATGCCGAAACCAGTGACTTTTTTGGCAATTTTTGCTTTAAAAAATGACAAAACAAAGTATTGCCGATTAATTTTCTGTTAGTCAACTAACATTAATCAACTAATTATTTAATTTAGATCAGTGGTTCTCAACCTGCTGGGGCCCCAGGACGCATCCAAGTGGGGTCCCATCACAATTTAATGGCATCATAAAAGACAGAAACACATTTCCACTAGTATTTTCTGTCACTTTCAACTAGTCTAATGGTCTTTGGATCTTGAATTACGCATTTTTGTTTTGTCAAAGTTTCATTTTTAAGCTCTAAAATGAACTTCCAGGCTGAAAATTATATTAAATCTTCTGAATTTCTCAACACTGATGAAGGTGATGGTCTCTCTCTGCAGGAGGATGGTGATGGTGACGGCTACCTCTCGTGCCTTCAGGCTTTACTTGCTCTTAAAAACATCATCCCTGCAGAGCTGCTGTCGGACGAAGAAGAGATCTACGTCTATCGGGTCGGCTCTCTCTCCACATGCAAATACAATCACACACCAATTTTCATGAGCTGTGGGAAGCAAAACAGTCTAATCAGAGCATCAAACGTCTCACATCATCATAAAGATAGCCCCAATTTTTATGACTAAATCCACAGTGACGGTAATGAATTATCTATACCTAGTCTTTTCGATAACCTTACATTAAACGTCTTTGCTTTTATGAAGAGATCTAAGACATTTATAGCAGATAAATATGACTCAATACTAATTTTAAAAAACTAAAGAAACTTAAAACCCCAGACGATAACAAGACTAAAGGGCATCCACACCAAGAACGATAAGGTTAAGGATTATCCGCACTGATGAATGCTATCATTTCTTTCATTCTGTAAACAGCTTGTGCTGCACGCTCCAGCTGCATCAGTAGCTTAATAATAACTGAACACTTTCCACTGATTCCAAGGGTCAGCCTGATTTAAATCCAGATGTCCTTCATCTTTATAGCGTCTCAAGCAGGTGAGTGTTTCGGAGCTTCAGTGATGGGTCTCTCTGCAGTGTCATCTGCCATGTTGAACGTGAAGCCCTGTAATTTCAGATGGATTGTGATTCACTGTTCCTAGTGACAGTGTTTACAACGATATCTCTCGTCACTGTCATTTTCGTTATAGTTGTGGTGTGGACTCTGTGAGGCACTTGAGTTTGAATGATTTAAAAAAAACTAGTCAGGGCGTCACTGCAGTCAGTAAGAGTCATCCTCTGGGGATCATGAAAGTTAATTAGATATTTCAGTCTGAACCAAAGACATGGGTCTATGTCACATTTTTTGTTTCAGATCCTGGAGATGGTGGACTTCAGAGTGACAGATGGTCTCGTGGACCTGAGGCTCTTTGCAGTGATCGCCAGCCTGGCACAGAAAATAGCCACCATGGAGTAAGTGACCTTCAGCAGACGCCACACTCTGAACTCCTCAATGACGCCGGAAGAGGAGTGCCTGACCTGCCATAAATAAGAATAAGAGTGTGTACGCAAATTAGTTCCAGTGATTTTGTCGACGTGTGTGGGGCTCCCTTTGATCCTCTGCTCCTCGTGTCTTCAAACGTTTTATGTGACGTTAGAAGTCAGAGTTATGAGTGTGGATGTGATAACGGCATATGCATTAGCACTAAAATGATTCAGCCTCTCAAACATGAGAATTTGTTTTCAGACTTTTGGACTCAAGAAAATCATCCGCACACTGATCCATAATAATAGTTGCTTGGAGCCCTACATTGGCCCCCTGTGCAGACATTAAACATCACTCTGACTTGAACTCGTCCTACGCGTCCCTGTGTCTCTACATTATGTCCCCATATGCCGCAGATTCCCACACACATCGCTTTCTTCCTGCCCTGGGGTGTATAGCTTCCTACAGACAGGAGTGTGTGGAGCCAAGCCTACTCTGGAGGTCTCCGAGGGTCAAGGCCTGCTCCCAAAGCCCTCACCCTGGAGTGAGAGCTCCCTCTCAGCGAGGACAGCGTCAGGGTCACGGGTCCCCTGATTTACGGCCGGCCCTTTGTGTTGTGTATTAGAGGAGGCCTGTAGACTGCCTCTAACAGTGGCACAGAGAGACCAGGGTGTCTCCTCTGTGTGGAGGCAATTATAGTAATGATAATGAATGACCATATTAAAGCTCTTTTCACAGAACTCCCCTTTGCAATTTGAATAATAAGAAGAGAGGAGATCAGCGTTCATGACGCCAGCGTCTGAACAAGGAGAAAACAATAGCATCCTTCTGTCATCTCATCCCAACTGAACTCAATTGATCCTCTTACCTGTTTCAGTTAATCCTGTTGTCTCTAATCCTATTTCAGAAATGAGCTGCAACAGTAGTTACACAATCAGCCTTTCTGATCATGTACGGCTTTGAAATCTGACGAGGTGTTTCCCACTTTGTTGTATATTTTTTCTACCAATTTTACCTCGCACTAATTGCAGCCTCCCTCCCGCCACTCTCCTCTTTTCAACTTTAACTGTCCGTCCCGCTCACGTCTCTAATCTCTGCGGCTCTCTTGTTGTCTACCTCTCACCCTCTGTGCCATGCTGTTTTGGCCCTTGACTCAGCCCATCTGTCCCTGTGTAGCATTGTGCTCCCCAACAAGTCCACCTCACACAGCGCCACATTCCCCCAGGGCAAGTCACATGATCTGCCAAGAAGCACATTGCCATACAGGGTTCCCAAACGGCATCAGAGGAGCCGTCGCAGTATTGTTATTGTCACTGTAATCCCTTGTTGCTTGTGTTGGATCTGCGAGCATGCATGCGTGCACTGAGGGTTACTGTAAGTGTCCTCGCTGCGGGGAATTCAGCAGACTAAATGAGTCAGGGAGCGAGGGAAGGAAACATGAGACAGCAGACTAGCTCCTCGCCAGATAAACAACACGAGCCCCTCCTCTTTCAGAGAGTTCCCTCTCGCCCAGTCAGCGCAGCGTCACCGCAGTCCGCTCAAAAATATCCCAAAACAACTCTCAATTCTGTCAAAACGAAACTAGGTCACAATATGTTTGCATCCCTTCACCCCCCCCCGCCTGACTGTATACCAGCTCCCCAGCGAGGAGGCCGCCAAAATTTTGGGCATTACGTAAGCGAGAAGTCTTCTGTGTTGGCCACAGCAGGGTGCCAGAGGAGCGCCGACAAAAGAAAATGGGTTAGGCTGCTATTATCTTCCCCGCAGTCCATCACCAGTCCCCTAGCCCCTAGTTTACGCTGGCCATTATCACGCCAGTGTCCTTAGCGCACCAGCATTTGGACTCTTTTACTGCAAACCAAGTGCAATTAATGATCATTAGCTGCCCTGTCTCGCTTCATCCCCATCAAGCCCCTGCCTGCACCATGGTTGGAGGACAAGGGCCAATCACAGCACAGGGAGCACTCAGGCGTGCATTGCACTCGTTGGCCCAGTGCTTGGCCATTCTTCGCTCTAGCAGGCCATTGAGCTCACGGCGAGGAGGGGCTCATTAACACCGGGCGCTCGTTAGAGAAGGGACGGCCGTCGCTGTGCCACACGCTGGACAGGAGAGGTCTGTCCCAACACAATCGGTCGTGTCTCCCTCTAATTATCCGAGCGGACCTAGATTTAGTTGGTCTGTGAGTGGTCACATTGCACCAGAGTGTGTCCCAGTCGCTTAGTCCCCTCCCTAAACCTCCACGCGAACCCTCCACTCACCCCCACTCCAGCTACACCCCCCTTCCTACACCCACTGTCCCCAAAACCAGAGCAGTTTTATCCGTTACTGTGGCGGGATGTCCACGTGTGCCCACGTATTGTTTGGCAGCCAGGCCACTGTGAGCAACCACAATGGGCTCAGAACACTTTACCATCACATCTCTGTAAACACAACACCACACGAGACAGAACCGCCAAAAAACCACCCGCCGCCGCCAACAGATTGTCCTGAATTTGTCTGCAGTGGCAAAGTATTTACCAACACGTTCATTTTAGATTGAAGACAAATGAAATTATTTGAATTGTGATTCACAGAAACACTGTTTGGACAATTGCAGGCTCACTAAAGTTCTGTGGTTCTGAAAGAGCTCATCAAAGTGTCATCAGGGCGATCTTGCTCTGGATTTGGAAACACCAAATTTCTAAAAGAAATCCTGCATTTCAAACTTTGCATTATGGGAAGTGTAGGATCCAGCTTCACCCACACTAAGGACTAATGCTCGTTTACACTGTCAGCGACACAGCAACAGGCTACAAGTCATTTTCAATGGAAGCTGGTGACACAAAGCTACAAACTGACTGCTGACGCTGCAGTTTTTTCAGCGCTCCACTGACACGCAGGAGCATCAACCAATCATATAATTGTGTTTCTAGTTGTGCTGTGTTATTTAGCTTTCGTTGGCTGATGCTCTGCTAACTTTCTGTGTAATGAGATGCACACAGGGGCGGCAAAATGTGATGTTAAATGAGGCTCAGACACTGATCAAAAGCATAGATATTATTTTGGTCAAATACAAACTTCAGATAACATTTAGTCAAGGTGCTTTGTGGCAAGTCGCAAACACACACAAGCTCCTCTTGATGTAACTGAGTTGACGAGAATTTGAACAGCACCTCAACGGTGATTTGGTGATAATGTAGCCGATCACACTGATGCTGAGTCACTCATAGTGCGAACATGTCATAAGGCTACGTTTAGACTGCAGGCAAATCAGATGTGTTTCTTAAATGAGGCTTTTAAGACAGACTGTCCACTCTGTTATTTGCAAGTGATCAGATCAGATTTGTGCGTCCAGACAGCACCAACCTATCAGCATGGGTTGCTGTGGTAACAACGTGGAGTCAGTAACCTGCAATGACTGTTTTGGATCCAATGTGCAGAAATCACATTTTGTGTGTTTTTGTTTTGCTGTTCAGACTTTCAAAAATTAATCTGGAAACAATCTGAATATGCAATCAAAAAGGTTTGGGCTGGCAGTTTGAACAAGGCCCAGGAGTCATGATATCTCTATTCTTGATTTAATCTCTTTCTTTCCCCAACTTTATGAACACACGACACTTAAAGGGATAGTGCACCCAAAAATGAAAATTCAGCCATTATCTACTCATCCATATGCCAACGGAGGCTCAGGTGAAGTTTTAGAGTCCTCACATCCCTTGGGGAGATCGGCGGGGGGAGCAGCTAGCACACCTAATGGCTGACGGCGCCCCAGACTAACGTCCAAGAGCACAAAATTGAAACCACAAAATATCTCCATACTGCTCATCCACAGTGATCCAAGTGTCCTGAAGCCCCGACATAAAAAGTTGTTTGGAAAAACGTCATATGAACTCTGTTTTTAGCCTCACTGTAGCCTGTAGCTCTGACTGCTTCTCTGTGCTCTGTGCTCACGTGTGCGCGCTCAGGGTGATCGGTGATGCACGGTCTCTGAAGAGCAGCAGTCTCGTCAGTACTGATGTCCAGATTCTCAAGTGCAGGCATCGCCAATTCCCAGTCTGAGCAGCAAAGACTTTCCTCATCCGTTGGCATTGCTTTGCATTTGAAACAACTACACCACCAGGTTTCCAGTGCTCGACTCCGGTATTCTGCGGCTGGCTGAGGGTTAGGCTCATGAGCTGCGGCGGCTGCTTCATCCAGTAGCCTGAGTTCCACGTCCGTATACTCGGGCTCGAACAAATACGGCTCAACAAAGAAATGCTGTTCCTCCTCAATTTCAAAGTCTTCAGACATGTTGGGCTGTCCTTTGCTAAAAGACTGTAGTGCAAATTATCTTTTAGCTGCTGTGGTTACTCCTGTCGCTCCCTGCGGTGCACGTGTCACGTGATGTAAACACGGGTAAGCAAAGCTAATGCTTTCGCTGATCTTGCGCAAGCGCGCACACGTGAGCGTGGAGCACAGAGAAGCAGTCAGAGCTACAGGCTACAGTGAGGCTAAAAACAGAGTTCATATGACGTTTTTCCAAACAACTTTTTATGTCGGGGCTTCAGGACACTTGGATCACTACGGATGAGCATGTTGGAGATATTTTGTGGATTCAATTTTGTGTTCTTGGACGTTAGTCTGGGGCGCCGTCTGCCATTAGGTGTGCTAGCTGCTCCCCCTGCCGAACTCCGCAAGGGATGTGAGGACTCTAAAACTTCACCAGGGCCTCCGTCGGCATATGGGTGAGTAGATAATGGCTGAATTTTCATTTTTGGGTGCACTATCCCTTTAATCAGTGGAGTCCTTACTTCAAAACTGAGCTCATATGTTCTTTTTCTGAATGAACTTTCACCAACTCATTTCTCTCTGTTCCTGCAGTGACTTCATGCGATCATTGATCACCAACATGGACCTCCGCTCATTAGAAGTGAGGCTCTTCAAAGCAAAGGTTTGCACTTCCCTAAATTCTTCTGCACTTCTGCTGGCTTGTGTGCGCAGCAAATAACTGCCCACCACATGTTCATACTCTTGAATCTGTTTTCACAAGGTGCACTTGATTACCTCCACGCAACATCAGATTAACTCTCACATGAGTCACATTCATGCCACAAACAGCGTCCCTGCCTCTCTTTCATGGCTCCACGGGTATAATTATAATGAAATAAATACTGGTAAACACTTTGAAGAGCAATTCCAAAGCATGCTTTGTAAAGCTAGCTTTTTTTTAATGAAAGACACTCAGCCCTCATGCATAGAAATGAGGGAAGCAAGCCAGAGAGAGAAAGACAGGGGTGCTTTTCCCTTTTCATAGATTAGCAAGGCCCTAATCTCATTAAAGTGCCCAGCAGTGAACATGCCGTCCACTCCGCCCAGCCCTGTAATCAGCCTGAGACACACAGCTCATCTCAGATGGACCGGGACTAGCCTACCAGCTGGCCGCTCACAGCCAGGCCCGGCCCTCATTCATACGAGGAAGTACTGAGCAACTGAAAGGCAGGAGGAACATGAGAATGGGCTAATTGCCAGAAAGGATTATTCCCCAAACCCTCCCTCCCCTCCCCCAACAATTATCACCTTGACTGCATTAACTGTGCAAACAGGTGCACTCAAACAAGACTAGAAACAGGTTGAGGTAATCTGAGGCTACCCTGAGAGTCACACACAATAACACACACACACACACACACACACACACACACACACATGAGCGCACACTCACAACTGTGCTCAGAGCTGACAGCCACTTTACCTTGTTTTTAATGTCAAATATTATTATTGTTATGTAGCAACTGTTCCTGTTCCTCCTGGAGGAGCAGCGAGGAGACGCTGGAGCTCAGCAGGGCTTCATCAGCGCAGAGCAGCTGCTTCTGGAGCTGAAGGCCGGGGGAATCCATCTGGAGCAGGAGGCTGCGATCAGACTGGAGCTGCAGCACATGCCTCCCCTGGACCTGCTGGACTTCCTGGCCTACCTGCCGCTCTTCATGCTCATTCACAAGTCAGTCATCGCCAACCCTCTCAACGACTCCAGCAACCTCTGACCTCAGTCACTGCACTGTGTGGCTCAGGTATCAGCATCACTGCCACCACTATTATCAGTACTGTACTGACAACTTGTCACCCATTCATGATCCTAGGCACACGAGCACTTAAAATGGTGAGATTTATTGACATTGTGTGAATGCAGCATAAATCTGAGTGATTCACCAGTTTGTGCAAACACCAGTCCGTCTTGTCAGTGCTGATCTTTGAGGATGTGGACCGACTGATGTGTTTGGCTAGCGCTTTACATTTTCCTTATCTTCACCAAACTCAGTTCCTCCATCTTGGCTCTTGCAGGGTGGATGTTCTAGGTATTTTTCTAACACGACCTGTTTCTCTTAAAATACTACAATTAGCTTGTGGGATATCCGTCAGCTTTGGAAGTAGTGCCAGGTTATTGCAAGCTAATTAGCTGGTCATGCTAACATTAGCAGTTTAATGCACTCCTTCTTGTGTTGAGCCCAGTGTTCCCAGTAACTACTGCCAAGAAGCTGTTTTAGGCAGAATTTAGCAAGCACAAGAAATTATTTTTTCAATTGTCAAATATCAATTGTATTAAACAAACCTGGTCTTAAAGCTGGAGTGCGAAACTTTTGTCTCCTCCCTCTGACACGTACCATATGCCTGCAGGTGAGCTTGCGCATCTCCCCGGGTCCCAAGAGAGCTTTCTTTCCAAGAAACTTTTCTTGGAAGCTTCTTAAGTGCAACATACACTGCCGCCAGCGCGGCGCTGTGGCCGTCAAGTGTGCCCCCCAACATACATTGGCAGCGGCGCGCAGTGGCACCTTCAACACTAAAGTGTATCTCCTACCCCAGCCCACTAGGTGGCTGTACCTACACTAGTTGCCAGCGGTTGCCAACTGCTAGTAACGGAAGAAGAAGATGAAAAACTTTAAGGCAACAACAACTTGGATTTCACAGGTGAGTTTCTTATCAAAATCGTCTTTGGCCCCGTTTATACGACAACGATTTCAACTGAAAATGGTAAACTTTAGTTGCGTTTTGGCCGATCGTTTACACGACAGCAGCGTTTTGGGTGCGTTTTGAAAACGGGTTCCAGAGTGCAACTTTTTGGAAACAGCAGCGTCTCCGTTGTCATGTAAACTTGCAATATGCAGTTCCTCTGAAAACGGAGACTTTTCACACATGCGCATTACGGTTCCAGTCACTAGGCATGCGCGAGAAAGTCGACCACTCCAACTCCACCTCGTCGTCCATCCAGACAAAGTTATCTGTGCATGCTTTCGCCATTGTGTCTTCTTTGCTTTGGTTTGCAACACCACAGCATGACGCCATGCGTGTTGCTTTGCAAATTTACACTGCCACCCACTGGCCTGGCGTGCATACTACAGCATTTCCAGTAGATTTTGCGGCTCTGTGTTATCGCTTCAATAACGTTGTCATATAAACGCAGAAGTTTTTTAAAACGCAACGGTCAGACTTTTCCATTTTTAGAGAAACCGTTGTCGTCTAAACAGGGCCTTATTAAAAATTTGAAGCAACTGGAGTTGATACTACAGCAGCCGAGACGTACATAAAAGGCTTTTCTCGCAGCACCGGCCGTGCTGGAAATAGAGCAGCGGGCTAAAGCAGAGCGGGGTGGCACGTCAGCTGGCTCCAGTATGGGTTTGTTCATAGAATATAATGGAGGCGGGCGTTTTGACGCGCAGCGTATGGCAGCGGTGTGTGTTGCACTTTAGGATTTTCCTGCTGTAGCTTCCGTTATACCAGTGGCTCCCAACTTTTCCAGTCCAGATTTGGGGGTCCAGATTTCTCATTATACATTAGTTCAAGGTCCACTCAGTTTAATATATTCATTCATTCATTCATTGGATAATAAGAGACGTGTATAGAAACCCGAGAAGGAAAGGCGATGTTAAACAGGCCTCTATTGTTTCTGCAACATGACATTTCATAGAGCTGTTTAGTGCTGTCTATGGTCCTGAAATGTTCTGCAGCAGTAGACACTGATCATTTATCACGTACAAAGTCTTAAACAGAACTATTAGAGTAAAACTCCCAGACTCCCTCCACAAACTGTCTCAGAGGCGATGTTCATGTAAATGTTCTGATGCAACAACTGCTTATTGTTCTGCAGTGAAAAAGAAACGATATTCGAGCCGCTCAGACTGTTTGTCCTCCTCTATCCAACTTAATCAGCACTGATGACTGATATTCAATGAGATATTCAACTAATATAGTTTGAGCCATTGTTTTGCCTCGGCTTTGCCAATTAGATATGGCCGTGCTCTCCTGCGGCTCGTACACGCTTGACAGGCCGCCACAGAGGGAAACATAATGGACTCTGACAGGCAGCAAAGCAGAGCTGTTAGATCAGGGACGTCCTGTACGCAGCATATGTCATCATGTAAAAAAAACCCTGCAACAGACAAGACTACAACCTCATGTTAAACCTGCTTTGAAGTCCTCTTTAGATTTACATGTTCAACTCTGGAGTTTATGAGAGTCTCCTCCACTACTTTTGCATTCAGTGGCAAATATATAATCATTGTCCTAATTGTTTAAGTCATAATGACAAACTTTTGCTGGTCTCAACTTCTCAGCCTTAAAGATTTAAGCTTTTCTTTTCCACACTTGATGGTAAACTGAATATCTTTTGTTTTTCAGTTGTTGGTTGAATAAAACAACACAGGAAAGTGATTTGAAAATATAATCGTGGGCTGTGGGGAATTATAACGGGCATTTTGCACAATTATTTGACATTTTGTAGACTACACGATTCAGTTGATGAAGAAAATAATTGCAAATTTAATCGTTAGTTGCAATCTTCAGTATCCTTCACTACTTTTACCTTTTCGTCCATCAGCTGTCATGTCTTCCTTATTTCACTGTGATCTTTAAGGAGCCTATACAGGTGATTTTTGTCTGTTATAATCTGTTGCAGACAGGTAAAGAAATCATTTTTGCCTGTAATTCCTTAAAGGGAAACTTCGGTTTATTTCAACCTGTCTCCTATCGTCCTAAATTTGTTTTGTCGTGACTAGTGACATAAAAATAATCGTTAGCATGTTAGCCGTTAGCCTAGATAGAGCCGGGGTGCATAGTAGCGTCAGACCTGTTAAAACGTAAGTGAACGGGCAACCTTCAAGTGCAAAGTTAGTCCACTAAACAAGCGTTTTTTCCCACAAAGACCGCCTCATATCGTTAGGATAAATGTCAGAGAACATATAGAAAACCACATGTAAACGTGTTGTCTTACCTTACCGGTGTGCTGCCATGTTTGTTTACCATTTAGCTCTGCTTTCCAAAGCACGGGCGAAATATATCTTGCCAGCTCTAGATAAAGCCCAGCTGGATACTACTCCAGGTGGAGGTGTCTCGTCCTCGGTCACATCCAGACCTTGAAAATAAGGCTGCAACTGGTCCCATTCCTTGCAACAGAGGCATTCCTCTTCTGTGGGCACTGGGGCACAGCATTCACAGGTACACCACCAATCTCCAGAGCTACGCAGCCTTGCAGCAGCCATTCCTCTTCTCTCGTCCTCTACCTGTTGCACCTCTCTCTCTCTCTCTCCTCCTCTGTTCTTCAATTTCACGAAGCTCTTCGTCAGTGTATTCTGGCTCAAATAAATAAGGGCGGCCATCAAACTCTGCAAAATCAAATTCCTCCTCCACAAAGTCCAAGTCTGGCAAAAAGTCAGCCATTATTCTATAAATCTTTCATAAAATAAATGAATGAACTTTTCAGGCTACTGTCCGGTTCTGCTTTCCAGCTGTTGCTGCTTGTTCTCGCAAATTTCAGGCATGGTATGAAATCGCTGCTTGTTCTCGCGAGATTTCGGCCGCGCTTTGGAAAGCAGAGCTAGATGGTAAACAAACATGGCAGCACACCGGTAAGGTAAGACAACACGTTTACATGTCGTTTTCTATATGTTCTCTGACATTTATCCTAACGATATGAGGCGGCCTTTGTGGAAAAAACGCTTGTTTAGTGGACTAACTTTGCACTTGAAGGTTGCCCGTTCACTTACGTTTTAACAGGTCTGACGCTACTATGCGCCTCGGCTGTATCTAGGCTAATGGCTAACATGCTAACTATTATTTCTATGTCACTAGTCACTTGAAACAAATTTAGGACGATAGGAGACAGGTTGAAATAAACCGAAATTTCCCTTTAAGGATGACTCGATCAATGGTTTTAACTCCAAAGTCTTGAACATTATCCAAACTTTGTAGTTACATACTGTTGTTGCTAACTTGTTGCATGATCAGCATTTCCTCACATTTTGGTCATGATCTTGGCAACAGTGCAGGCAAAATTTGACCATATGTAGCTGTTTGCAGTGAGGAAGCACCTCTGTTTCTGGCTTGAAACACTGCACTATTTCTACTACGTAATATTTAGGCAGTGATTATGGTTACAGCACCTGGCCTAGAAAGATGTGCAGGTGTTTTGCACACTGATTAATAGAAAGAAACACATTCTCACACCGACCTCGTCATATATCAATGTTTGGTCATGAATATCCACGTCCGGGTATGATGTGCAAGGTACCCTGTGTGTGCTGGTTGTTGATGTTCTGGGACACCGTGTCAAGTGCTGCCTGTTGCATACATTGTCTTTCAAAATACACTTTTGTTTTCACAGGAAATTTAACATTTACATACAGTCTCTTTCAAAATAAACACACTACATCTTTACAGCGACACAAAATCAGTGTTTTTTCCTCCAACAACTAACACACATGGTTAGGTTGAGGAAAAAAGAATAGGGTTTGACTTTAGACCCATCCATCCGCCCTACTCCGGACTTTTGTTGCCTTAACGTTCGTTCTTGTTCCGCGTATCATGCCAATGTTTAAGGACAGCATTTTTCTTCAGTGTCTGACACTGTAAGTCACTGCCCAAGCACTCGATTTCGACGACTTTGGAGTGAGTCCGAGTCAGTTGGAGAAACAACAAAATCTCTCCTAGGTTGCCACCAAAATCATCAGCCTCAGTTTAGACAGTAAATTCCTGTTCAAAGAGCTGCGTAAGAATCTCCTGCTGAGTCGGAGTAAAGATGTTTCTTCGTGTTTAAGTTTCAGCGAAGAACGTAATCTACATTGTAATAGTTTAGGAGCTGAACACGGAAGTGCTCGGTGGTCGACAAAGGCGAAAGTGCTACAACGGCCCAAAACATTTCCATTAGGAAAAGTGGTCCGTGGCTTCTGGCACGATGCTCATTCAAAAAAGACGTGAAGATCCCAAACAAATACAACAGAAACGTGCTGCAGAAACAAATCATTAACAGCAAATACAGACACAGACAAACCTGAAAACTGTTCTTCTTGAGGCTCCCCATCGATGCCTGGAGAGCTTCTGTTGTGTTCCCTCGATATGCAGCATTTTATTTTTGCATTTGTTTTCAGGGTCTGTGTGTCAACGACCGCCTGTGTTTTCATCATGTTTGCTGCTGATGCGTTTTCTTTCACTTCCTGTAACTCATTTCTTCATTTGCGGCACGATTCCAGTGCTGTATCTGTTTCGTATTTCCATAAATATTTTTGTATCTGTGTCATTTCTGACGCTGCATTTTCTCCTACAATAAATATGTTGGGCCTCTGAAAGACATTTGCTTGTCAGCTGTGATATTTTTCATCACATTTGCATGAACTTTAGCCAAATACAAGTGTTTACATGTTGAGCTACATCACATGTGACAGGCGTGAGTGTGTGCTGTATTGCTTACAATTATAGCTGTATGTTTGTAACTGTTCCACTGACTAAATGTATATTATTTTTCATTATGTTTAATCATCTTTAATCATTTCTTTATTTATCTAAATAAAGTTGAACAATGAAACATGACTGTGTGACTCTAAGCTTTGCATGTGACAAGCCTGATTCGTGTCATTGTTTTATACGTAAAAGTCTGAGGTATATTCAAGTATATGAGAAGAGTTCGAGATATAGAAGGAAGTCAGGTCATCATCATAGAACATGCAGGCCCAATATACTGCTGTTTGCACATGTTCCTGGTGTGAACATAACTGCATTGCAAATATAAGATGTAACTGTTGTGTATTGTGGACACTGAAAGTTGTGTATTTTAAAAAACAGTTGAAATTTAGAAACAGTCATCAGTTTCATTCTGTGTACTGGGGCTAAAACACTAATCCATTTACAATACAGGTGATGTTTTCAGAAGGATAAATATGTCAGCGATACGTCTCAGTGTGTCCACATTCAGTCATTCTTTTTGCCGCTGCATTTTAAGGAGACAATAACAAAATTAAATGGTATTCACTGCAAGTGTTCACCACTGCGACTTGTTCTTTACTACTTGTCTTGCCGCCCTGTTCATTCCCACCCTCTGCCCCCTCTCATGGCCCCCTGGTGGTCCATGAACCCTCCTTTGAAAACAACTGATGCACGCGCATCTTGCACAATGACCTTGTTTTGCAGTCAGTCTCTGTTTGTGGCTAAAGTATTTTATTAGTCTGTTAAATGTGTGAATTTCTTAATTTAATATGATTCCTCTGAGTTTATTATCAGCTCAGGGAAAAGCTTGAAAGAATTTTTTTTTCCAGACACTCATTTTTTCCCTCCCTCTCTCTTTCCCAGGTGGTGATTGTTGTGCGCCTGGCGGCATGCTGCTGTCAGGGGGCACACGCCATCAGCCAATTCAGCTCTGTGTCTCCACTCGACCACCATACACAGCCCATTCACTCATTAAAGCAGACACGCGTCCGGCTGCAGCCTCCGCCCTACCTGTCAAACTTAGTTTCGCAGAAACACAAGCTACTACCTCAGAATCTGTTGGTGATCGCCACGGTGTGACCATCCCCGCTGACACTCCCTCCTTCTCTCCATCTGCTGATGTAGAAGACATTTATTTGACCCAAAATTTCACTTTGGATAAAAAATATTTCCATTTGAAGGCTGTAATTTGTTGGTTTCTCTAAGTGCGCACGAAAACCTTTTAACGTGAGGAACAGTTAACGCGCCGTTTTAAGCTGCGTCAGCCTCTGTCCATGACATCGAGTCCAAATTATCATTATTTTTGCTGAGGTTTGGTCACTTTAAGATCCATTTTTGAGGAGATAAAAGCATTTCATCAGTGCTTGTATCCTACAGCTGCTGGGTTAGTAGGATTTCATAGCGGTGGCTCAAATTTTACGCACATGTGGCAACAGATTTACACTTTGCCCTTTTGCGCAGTGGATGGATTCTGTTATAGATAATCTCCAATATTACAAAAGATATTGGACATTAAGAGTTTGGCTGAGTGACATGTGACTAAACATTGCAAAGAGCCACAAGTCGTTAATTTAGACAAACTAGAAGGAAGATATATCGTGCGTAAAATGTGCGTAAAACTTGTTCGTCTTTTTTCTTCTTGTCTCTACAGCTCCATCATTACTTCTCCTCCAATTAACTGCTAACCACATGTTGAAAGCTGTGATAGTGCCCTCCCTCCTTTAAATACACCCCCCAAAAATAAGACAGAAAAGTACTTCAGTAGCAAATCATTTTATTCTTGGACTAGAGTGTAGAAAATATGGTTATAAGACTTCTTTTTTTCCAACATCTGTTTATGTGAAGACAATATAGAGCTGGCAGTGTAAAGAGAGACAATGCGTAGCCATTGCGCTCTGTTTGGACAATAGCTGCATAAGTTTTTGATCATCGTGAACTTCATGACATAATAATGCAATAACATGGTTTGAGCTATTAAATAAGACACATCGGTGCTAGGATAAAAACGTCGGAGTGTCAAACTCCGTCTGGGAACCTCAGGAACAGAAGAGCCAGAGAATAATAGACTACACGTCTACATAGGCAGGAGGTATAGAAGCAACTTCGCAATATATAGACAAAATATATACAAAAAGGATGTGTACAAAACATCTATAAATCTCTTACATACAAAAATATCTTAATATATTTCAAAAAAGCGTTTGATATAGAATTTTATAGAATAAATCCGCGACTTGGAAGCATTTTTTTTTCTGAATTAAAACGTCTGAGAGGTTTACCAAAGGGTTGGTGGTGTGTGATTGGATTTAGCATAGTTGAAGAGCGACGTGTTAAATAATGTTTTTAATGTGCTGCTGAAGAGCATGAATTCACTTTAGGGTTTTTATCATGGGCAGATGCACAGAAGCTCGGATTCCCACGCTGTCAGGAGACCCGTCTTCCTTTAATCCTTTGGCGCTGATCTCCGGCCTGATTTTCCCCCAAGTTTTTTAGGGACGTTAAGGCCGTGTCTGTCTGTCTGTCTGTCTGTCTGTCTCAGTCTGGGAGGACCACGCGTTAAGGACGCGGGGCCAAAACGCGTATACGGTGCGTCTGGTTTTTGAGGACAGCCAGCCTCCTCCGGGACCATCCCAAGCGCACTTCAACAGTAAAGTTGAGTTGATCCATATTCCTGTGAGAAGAGAAGAAAAATAAAAGTTAAACCACTGTCCAGAGTCTTTATGGTGGATGTTTGGTGTCTGCTCTGATATCATTCATTTATTCTTACCTTTTACAGACGCTCAGAACCAGTTGGTGAAGTCCAGCAGCTCCTGCTCCTCCGGGCTGAGAGGATCGTAGGAGCCCTCGTCGGATGAGTATGAGGACACCGGTGAACCTGCCATGGAGTTCATGTCAGCGGAGTATCCCTGCGACATGGTAGGCGACAGGACGCCGGACTGAAACGCCGCGCTTACCGCGTCGTGCTCATCCAGCAGCTGCTGCAGGGCGCGGATGTACTCCACGGCTGAGCGCAGCGTCTCCACCTTGCTCATCTTCTTGTTGGCGGCGCCGTTGGGGACGTGCTCCCGCAGGGTGGCGAACCCGTTGTTGACCAGTTTGACGCGGTTCCTCTCCCTCTCGTTTCTCCGGGCCACCGCGTGCGGCTGCTGCTGCGGGAGGCTGTAGCCGAAACCCGCGAAATTGAGTCTCCGCTTGCAGCGCAGCAGCTCCGGGGAGGAGGAGCGCTGCCTCTTGGGCTGCTTGGACACAGACTTCCCGCTGCCCTGGCTGCTGCCGCTCGGGCTCAGCTGGATGCTCTGCGCCGCCGCGGCGGCGGAAAAGAAACACGCGGGCGGCATCAGCTGCTGCTGGCTGACGTTAATTTCCATCTTGGCTGTGAGGTCCATTCCCAGTTAAAAAAAGAACAAACTTATAAAGAAATCACCAAGTCTCGCGGCGGTGCGTCCCGCTCGTGCCGTTCACGTGGTGTGGGCCGTTTGATGCGCACTTGCTTCAGTGGGGGCAGTCCGCTGGGCTGCTGCCTCACGCGCTCCTCAAAGCTGCTCTGAGTCCTCGAGGAAAGAAGCCACTGCTTTTCAATACGTTTGGATGGGGGACTGGCCACGCCCTCCGGTCGCGTGGATTCACCTTGGGCTCCTGCCCCGGTGCCGGTGCGTTGCGCGCGCCGGACGCGTGCCACTTGAAGCACTAAACAAACAGTCAGTGGTGAGGTTTTTTTTTCTTTCTATCTATTACGGGTGTCAGAGAGGTGTGTGGCTGAGCGAGAGGAAAGTTTCCAACTCAGAGTCCCGTTTAGGACACAAACAGGAAATACTTAAAGTTCTGTTATACTGGAAAACAACTTGTTCGTGCTTTCTTTTAAATCATTTTTGTTTTGCAACTTTTAGTAGATACATTTTCCATTTTATTGTCTTTATTTTTGGAGATCAGATGTCAAGAAAAATCAGCCTGTCCTGTAAAGTCACGTCCCTTCTTGTAAAGTTAAGTGTGAGGACATTCTCTTGTGTTTCACTGAACTGACGCACTTTTATTTGTCAGTGATGTTTCGAAAGTGTCAGCAGGTGACATTAAAACAATCCAAAAACATCCAACATCCAGTCTGCTTATTTTAAAGAAAAGAACGGGGAGAACAGATGTAGTTTTATCCGGATCTCCAGAGTTACAGGGTTTTAAAATGTTCAGACACATGCGGGGGAAAATATAACTCATAAAATAATTCAGTTTAAGAGGTAAAATATTTGTTATTCTTTTGTTTTCTCTCGCAGCTCTGGACCAAACTGCGGTGCTGAAAGACAGCTCTCCAGATTTACAGCTCGCATAACGCCCCTCACTCTGGACTTTATCTGAGAGCTCTGCATGTAAATCAGCGGCTCGCTGTCGTTTCAACTCAAACGCAGTCTAGTTTTATTGTTCGCGGTACAGACGCGTCTGAATGCCGCTCATTTGAGGAGCCATTGTGCATCAGAGGCCGAATTTTCCACTTTGATTAGAGCAGATCATCAGCCGCGCACAGGCGGAACGGTGGGGCGCAAATCAGCAGAGGGGCCCTAAGAAGCAGCTCGGAGGAGGCTTTGTGTGTGATTGGATACACCCGGTATGGTTACAGTGGCGCGGACGCGGTGTGTTCTGTCGATTGTTGTCGCTTTGGAAAGTGCAGGATGATAAAACACGTCTTTCAGCGCGGAACAAAACCAAGACAAACTGTATTACCCTATCTGCCTCCGTGTGCGTGTGTTTGCGCGTGCATGTGCAGTGTGTGTACGCGCAGTAAGACAGAGAGGAACCAGATTGTATTGTTCTGACTGTGCGTAATTTTTTTTACTTTGTGCGTATTTTTTAAGTTTTCCCGCATGGCGTTGTTCTTCATCCGTGTTTGCGTGAGTCTCCACGCGTGCGTGCAAATAATGTCTCAATGTGCGTGTTTGCGCGTGCGAGTTCTTCTCTGTGTTTGGTTGTCTTGTCTTTCCACGCGTCAATTTCTGTGTTTGCGCGTGCGTGTGCGGTGCCTGAAACTGCAATAACACTAAGAGAAATCAGATTCAGGATTTTGTTAAATCTCAGTTTATGCGCATTTTTTACTTTACGCATGGTTCTCCTCTCTATTTGTGTTTGACTCTATCTACGCGTGCATGTGTTTGATTTCTCCATATGTGCGTGCACGTGCGGTGTCTTAAACTGTAATAACACGAAGAGAAATCAGATTCGTGGTTTTCTTAAATCTTAGTTCGTGCGTAATTATTTACTTTTACGCGTTGTTTTTCCTCCATCCCTGTTTGTTTCTTTCCACGCGTACATAAAACCAATTTGTCCGTGTGAGCGTGTGTTTGCGCGTGCACGTGTGGTGCATGTAAACTTGTGCAGTAATCCGGAGAGAAACCAGAATTAAGATTGTTTCTCAGCTTGTGCGTTTCACTTTTTTACGCACGGCGTTCTTCTCTGTTGGTGTTTGTGTCATTCCGTGCGTGCGTATACCCAGTTTCAGTGTGTGTGTGTGTGTGTGTGTGTGTGTGTGCAAATAAACCCTGTCCACGCCCCCTCCCCTCCTCTGTTTCTTTATTTCTGTGCGCGTGCGTCCTGTGCATGCGCATCCTGAAGAGAGGATTGTAATAAATTGTGCAATTTTTCTGCGTTAGATGTGGCATTCAAAATCAAGCTTGCATTGAGGAGCCCCCCCCCTCCCAGCCCAACCCACTGCCCCCACCTCCACCACCAATACTTTCTTTTCTTTCCCTCCCCCCTTACTCTCTCCCCTTCTCTCCCTCTCGCCCTTTTTTGGGCCCAGCAAGAGAGTTTAGAAAAGAAGCGTGGGTTCTATTCAGCCTCCCCCTGCACCCCTTCACCACCGCCCGGCTTTCTGAAACCTATCCATGCCCTGTCAGTGTTCTTCCAGAGTCCAATTAGCGCTTTGTGAGGACTCTGTCCCTCTCTGCTGCTGCTGCTGCTGCTGCTGCTGGTCGTCCAGAGGCGCTCCTTTTACTCGAGGGGCTTTCCAGTCATAGCTGAGTGTAATAATTAATATGACATCTGGGCGCCCGAGTTCTCCTTTAACCACTTTCTGTATTTTTCTCTTTTCTTTGGGGGCTTCGCTGCGTGGAGACAATAAAACAATAAACTCATAAACACCCGTATCATCCAGTGCATCTCTGTGTGTGAGGTGAAGGCTAATCTGTCAATTTGTTTGTCATTAAAAACAGTTTTTCTGACAGAGTTTTGTTTTCTTACAGCAGGTGCATCATTAGTAATGGATACATGTCTGAAGACTAATGTTTAAAGCAGTTACTCTTTTGATCTTTGTAAGAAATATGTGCGCAAAACTTACTTTCATGTAACAAACGTTGTTGTAAATTGATTTTTTGGGGGGGTTAAATAATCTGTAAGACATTTTTTCTTTCAAAATGATGCACAAACATGAGACTGCACTGTGTGTGGCTGAAAGAAAAATCTTCTAGGTGTTCCCTCAACTAAAAGTTATGACGAGCTTTTCATACAGAAAGGCACCATCACACTGTTTGTTTCTAGCCAAAAATAAATGGAGGAGGACAAAGGAGGGAAACCAAACATATACAGTCCACCACCTGTTACAAAGAGCTGATGGCATTTCTAAACTATCTCCGTCCTGGACTTGAGCCTCCTCTGTGATGTTTGTGTAAACACCTCCTCCCTCTGAGTGTCTTGTTTTCAGCCTGACATGAGAAGTTGTAATTGAACGTCGCCCTCTAGAGGACAACACAGGGAACTCAACACTGGGAGTAAAGAGCAGCTTTCATTTCCTCATCTTATTAAGCAGTGCACAACTGTTAGAGTAGAAATATTCCAGAGGTTTAACGGATAAATAAAACACTACATAGGAAAAAAAATGACTCAGCAGTTCAGATGAGTATCTTGTAGAGTTGAGGCTACATATATGAAGGGTTGAGTGCGTGGAATGGTTTTAATGTGCGGGTGTTTTCTGCAATAAAATTGACTTTTGTGAGTGTTAAATTTTGCTCAGATAAAAGATATGTTCTGAGCTGCAGATATAAAAACCAAACAGCATTTATATAAAGCAGCAAATAAAGAAACTAAAAGTATTTTAATAAGTGTATATGGCAGTAATTTAAAAATATTAGAAATATTTTTTAAAATTATATAAGATAATATAAAATACAAATAATATAATAATTATATATAATAATAATAATAATATTTATAAAAAATAATATAAATAAAATATTAATGATCATGATAAAATCATCAGAAAGAGCACATTATATCCATCTAATTTCTTATTTGTCCCAATTAATATTTTATTGGATGACATTCATGGAGAAGTGTGAAACATTAATGAGGAGTTCATTCACAAATAAAAGCCGCTCTCAAAATGACTATACCAACACCAGTCTGACTGATTTTCCCTCAAGAGCAACAAGAAATATTGTATATAGGGGAATAAAGTATATATTGAAGCAACACAGGTTGAAATGAATGACTTGATTTTGAGCAAACATAATAACAAAAGAAACAGAAAGGCGTAGGAAGAAGTGTCTATAAGAAGTCTATAGTTTGATTGATATTCCCTGGGCTGCACAAATCATTTTTAATCATAATAATTTGTATTATTATTAATATAATTTATATCAATAATAATAATAATAATAATAATAATAATAATAATAAATTAAAAAGAAATAATGAAACTTTTCGGTGCAGTTACTCACATTCACCGCTGGGCGTCGCTGTTTCACCACCTAACTGTGCCAGTCCATCTTTATAACGTCCTAGTTGTTGAATAGTGTTATATCATTAATACACTGTCACGGGAAAATATGCTATATTTACATTTAATTATGCTATTATTCATTATTGTGAGCATTTAACCGTACACTTGTTTACAACCCTTTGACTTTAAACGCTTTTGGCTTCAAAATACGAGATGAACCGCGGTAAAGTTTGCTTTTTGCCTCTGCTGAGCTGCCGTACTATCTAAGCTCACGTGCTTTTGTTTACCAGGAAGAGCCGCGTTTGTTAAATGAGCTAGCAACTGTACCGCTATTTAGCCACAACACAGCCGCTTTGAAGTCATTTAACAAATAAGTCATTTAGGAAGCAGTTAGACAAGAAAGATGTGATGTTGTCTCGCGCTGTGTCGGAGAAGCTAACGTTGATTTTAGCTCTTTAGCCCACTAGTGCTAACGCTAGCTAAGCTAGCTCGAACAATCCTTGCTCTAAAAACAACAGCTCTGCATAAATGTTTAAGGTGACTTAGCGGTTTTAAAATATAGCTAACATTAGCCGCCATGCGGTCCTTGAACTACGTTCAGCGTGTCAGCTTGGACTTTACAGGAACTCTGTTTCCTCATGCCATCTGTTTGGGAGATGCAGACAACGACTCGGTAAGTTCAGTAAGCTAACTTTTTAACTTGTAGGTTTCACAGTTCGTGATTTATTTGCCCAACGGACCTTTAAAAACGTGCAGAGTGAGCACAGACTCTTAAAATGCTCCAAAATGTACATGTGATTTGGTGTGATTACGAGACACTGCAAGACCTTTGAATGCACTCTCCATACAAGATAGACTGGTTGCCTTTTTATTTGAGCTTCTCCAATACACTGTGTATGTATGGCTGCAAAAAGGCAGTCTTGTTTTACTGTTACTGCATGTTTGCTCCTTGATTTGAAACGAGGGAAAGATGCGTACTGGAGGAAAGAAGTTCACAAAACAAAAGTAATGTACAAACTGAGTAGGAAAAGCAAAATGTAAAAGATATGCAGCTCCTCTGGTTCATGCAAGCTCATGTCAACATGTTATTTGTTATTACTGCTGTATCATTTGTACTTTTCTGAGTGAAATAAATGACTGTAATTAATGTATCACTAAATTTTGCATTCAAGAGAATATGCTTTAGAGCCACACTGATATATCAGCAGCGGCTTTATGTCTCAGTGCTTAAATACTATGGTGGTGGTGGCATAAAACAATAACATCTGCTTGATATTATAGCAAAGTACATGTGCTGTGTGTCTCCATTAACTGCAGTTGAATGAGCTGGTCGTGGGGGACACCAACGGAAAGCTGCTAGTCTACAAGAATGACGACTCCAAACCCTGGGTCACAAGAACCTGTGTGGGCATGGTCAGTGTAGAAACCAACAACACTTATGAGTTTATAGAGTGAATTTATTTCTCTCACTCGTACGTTGTGTCTTGGTTTTCCAGCTGACCTGTGTTGCAGTGGGAGACGTCTGCAACAAGGGAAAGGTAAGTCGTGAAATAATCAGCAGCAGCGTGTCATGAATATTTTGGTGGTGATGTTCCAAATATTGTTTTTAATTCCCCTGTGTTACAGAACTTTGTGGTGGGTGTTGGCGCCGAGGGCTGGTTTCACCTCTTTGACCTGACAGCTGCCTCTGTGAGTAAATCTGATTCATCCAGTCAGCATGAATTCACGCCATTTGATGACCAGAGGCCCCTCTTCACCCAACATATTCCTGCAAACACCAAAGTCATCCTCATCAGTGACATCGGTAAAGATTTTCTCTTATAATATTTATGCATCCTGTGTGTTGTGCTGTTTGATTTTAACTACAGCCCGTGTGCATGCCTGTACTGTAGATGGAGATGGCCGCTGTGAGCTGGTGGTCGGCTACACAGACAGAGTGGTGCGAGCTTTCCGTTGGGAGGAGCCGTCTGATGGTTCAGACCTGGCATCTGGTCAGCTGGTTCTGCTGAAGAAATGGCTTCTGGAGGGGCAGGTACACCTCACCTCAGCCACATTAGTCAGTATTCCATTCCCTGAAATGCAACCTTATTACGTAATCACACAAAGTGGAAGCTTAATGTTTGAAGGTGTACTATACACCCACACATCTAGTGGCTCAAGTGAACATTGAGAGGGATCACTTCTGTTTGAGTCTATACATTGTCTTTCAGGAAATCCCTGCACAGTAAATCTTTAACGCTGATGTCTGTGCTGCAGGTGGACAGTTTGTCGGTGAACCCAGGTCCTGAGGGTTTACCAGAGCTGATGGTGTCCCAGCCGGGTTGTGGCTACGCCATTCTGCTGTGTTCCTGGACTCAACAGGACTCCAGTGGCTCTGGAGAAGACGCCCCCGCCACCCCTGGGAGGTAGACACTGTGTATCAAAACAAAAGTTATGAACTGAAGAAACTGTGATCGATGACATTAAACGTGCTTTGATTTCTCTGCTCACAGTGAGGGACCGTCTAGAGATGTAGTTCTCCATCTGACCACTGGGCGAATACACAACAAGAATGTTTCCACTCATCTTATCGGCAGCATCAGCAAAGGTACCAAACAGTCAGTTGTTTTTTCTTTACTACACAACACGTACGCTTTAAGGAAAATAGGTGTAATCTTATAATACATTTTGATGTCTGTTTTTTTCATCAGGCTCTAAAGAGGAATCTTCTAAATGTGGGCTGTTCGCTCTCTGTACTTTAGATGGTGAGTCATGAGTTTGAAACACATTTGAAATCTTATTTTAGTGTATTTTATTAACGGTGCTTTCACACTCAACATGTTTGTGTTGGTTGAAATGAACTGGTGAGTTTGCCTGTTTCATTTGGTTTGTCTGATATGAAAGATGTCAATCAAACTGTGGTTCAGACTAAAGAACTCAACAGAGAGTGCTTGGAATTGATCAAAATAGATTTAATTTTTGCATCAATTCGGGGCATCGGTGGCTTAGTGGTAGAGCAGGCGCCCCATGTACAAGGCTGTTGTCGCAGCGGCCCGGGTTCGACTCCAGTCTGTGGCCCTTTGCTGCATGTCACTCCCGCTCTCTCTCTCTCTCCCTTTCATGCTTGTCTGTCCTATTCATTAAAGGCTACAAAAATGCCCAAAAAAAATCTTAAAAATATTTTTTTTTGCATCAATTCAAAAGCTAAACTACTAATAAATCTATCTTATGAGTGTCAACATTAAAGGGACAGTTCACCCCAAATATAGCCCAGCTGTAGAGATGTCTGCCTTCTCTCCAATATAAAGGAACTAGATGACACTCAGCTTGTAGTGCTCAATGAGCCAAAAAATACATTTGAAAAACTCAACATCAATGTCTCTTTCCAGAAATCATGACCTGGTTACTCAAGATAATCCACAGACCTTATTGTGAGCAGTTTCATGTAGGAACTATTTTCTTTCTACCGAACTACCCTCTCTGCCAGTGGATTGCCCCCTCTGGGTTGGGAGTGAGTTACTGCCTCATGTGAGGGAGTTAAAGCATCTTGGGGTCTTGTTCATGAGTGAGGGTAGAATGGAGCGTGAGATGGATTGGTGGTTTGGGGGCATTGCGTTGGACCGTCATGGTGAAGAGGGAGCTGAGCCGGAAGACAAAGCTTTCCATTTACTGGTCCATCTACGCCCCAACCCTCACCTATGGTCATGAGCTCTGGGTAGTGACCAAAAGAATGAGGTCGCAGATACAAGCAGCCGAAATAAGTTTACTCCATGGGGTGGCTGAGCTCAGCCTTAGGGATAGGGTGAGGAGCTCAGACATCCAGAGGGAGCTCGGAGTAGAGCCGCTACTCCTTCATGTCTAAAGGGGTCAGTTGAGGTGGTTTGGGCTAGAGGGCTGCATTGGGACTGGGTCCCAATGCAGTTTGGACTTTGCTGCGGGCGGGAACGGGCGGCTAAAAAAACCACTGTGGGATCTCGGTGCACATGCATAAGTGTTATTCATACATGGACAAATACGCCCTGAACCAGCTTTCATACCAATTTGCCGCTTGCTCCACCTGTCTGTCTGTAAGCTCCATCTGTCATGAGACAAACATGAAAGAAGACGTGCAGTTTATTGTATTTGACTGGCGACGAGCTATCATTATGCTCGACAGTTACGCACGGCTGCGCGCTCTTTATGACTTACTGTGAACCTATGTTGCATAATAAAGATTTGCCCCCTCGTAATTTTTAACCGCCCCCTCAGTAACTTCATCCTGGCACCAGGCCTGCCTTAACCTCAATCACTGCATGATTATATAAAGGTAGAAAAATAAATAAAATACAGAGGAGGAGAATAGAATATGAAACAGCCTTTATTTCATTAAAAACTAAATGAAAACAACGAAATAGGAGCGCTATTCTTGACCAATGTGTCAAAAGACATGCAGGCCAGGGAAACGAAACAAACAACCCTATGAATCTCTTTATTAATAGCCTATAAAATGACGTGTTTTCTCCTGCGGGATGGGAGAAGACACAAAATCATCGATCTCTATTATTGTGCAGGCATAAATTCTCAGAGTTTTGCAGGTGCGGGTGGGAGTGTAATACACATGTTGCGGTTGCAGGCGGTAATGGTCAGAAATTCAGCGGGAGCGGGCAGGAGCGGGATGAAGAAAACAGTCCCGCGCAGGGCTCTAGTTCAGGCATCTGATCAGGATCCTCCTGGGCTCCTCCCGTTAGAGGTGCTCTGGGTACGTCCCACTGGCAGGAGGCCCTGGGGGACACGTAACGCTCTGCCATGGCTTGATTAAAATTGCAGGGACTTGATAAGGTCTAGAGACTCACTACTTAAGCATTGCCTGAAATCTGGCCTGCCCACTGATAGCCTAAAATTTACTCACATGCATACAGTCCTTGAGAAAGGCCAAAGCAAATTTTTTTATTTCCATAATCGATGGTGCAAAGGGCAAAGGGAAATTAAGTGTCTGTTGGATAAATCCGCATGTGTTGGTGCTGTATTTCTTGACCTTAAGAAGGCATTTGACACTATCGACCACCAGGTACTCTTAAACAAGCTCACATTTTTTAACTTCTCTGATAACACCATGCAATGGTTCAAATCATATCTGTCAAGCAGAACTCGATGTGTAACTGTTGACAGGGTCAAATCGCCTTTTCGCACTACAACAGTTGGTGTCCCTCAGGGTTCGATCCTTGTGCCTTTGTTATTTTTGCTGTACATAAATGACCTCCCAGATGTGTGCCCAGACCTTATTGTCCAGATGTATGCGGACGACGCAGTCATTTTCACACACGGTCCGAACTCTCATCACCTCCAACAAACTCGGTCTCCCAACCTCAATCAGAGACAGTCCCACTCTTACTGCTTTCAAAAAACAGCTTAAAGGATGGCTATTGACTCATCAAATCTGCACCCATGAATGAAACATTGATCAGCCATCTCATGCAGTTCTCTACTGTAGCCCCTTGTTGAATCTATTGTATAACTGCTGCTAATATTATTGTGCACTTTATATGTTGTTGAATTAACTGTTATTTATGGTATGTCTGTCTGTCTTTTAATGTGAGGACTACGGATTGAAATTAGCTTCTAGCTAAATCCGGCATATTTACATGACATCATGTATTTGTACCGATTGTTCAATAATATGCACTGTCCTCTTCAAATAACTTGAAATTGAAATTGAGTAACCGCATCATGGTTTCTGGAAAGAGACATTGATGTTGAGTTTTTCAAGTGTCCAGAGAAGATAAATAAACACATAATGCACAGTAAAGTGCTGCATAATTTGTCATCAGTCTCCCAGTCTCCCAGTTTTCCCCCATGTGGGTCCCTGTAGTTCTGACGATGCAGAGTAACAGTCTTCAAAACTCAATAAGTTAAGCCAAGTCCAAACAGTGTATATAAGATATGTGAAAGCACCCTATGCTAGTCATAGTAAGATTAAAGATAGATTAGTAAGAGCCACGTGTCCTGTTTTCCACATGTTGTGTTTGGAGTAATAGTAATAGTATCTGTGGTAAACCCTTTGGTGCATGACGATGACTGTAGAGAGCCAATGTAGAGAATTTTCCTGGCAGCAGCAGATAACTGGCAAACTGCTCTCCATCAATATTTAAAGAAGAGAGGATCTAGTGGGATTATCTTCACTTGAGGCTTCCGGCTGCCAACATTTTACACTCACAATCTCCCTCTTGGTGACATCTTGATGAGCCAACACAGAGAAAAGAAATTGTGAAACCATTAGAAGTTTAGAATTACATCCCAAAAAGACATTAAAGTCATATTTCACCCCTCAAATCATCATTTGTGTATCAGTTTGTAAACTTTGTTTTTCTCTCATGCCTCCACAGTGAACCAGGACTCAAAAAACAGAGAAAATTGTTGATGAATTGAAGTAAGAGGGGTCCATGTTTAACAACAGCAAAACTATATCAGTACATCTGTTAACAAACTCTCACAAAACTCGTGCAGTATAGTCCAAGTCTCATTTATCCTGTCGTATGCTCAGTACTTCCTAAACAACCCTTCCTGACAAGGAACTGAGCTGAAAGTGAAACTTATCTATGCTCTCTTTAAAGCCACACTCCATTAACAATTACAGTAATTTTACCTCACTGAACACAGGAGCTGATCAGTTACTGTGTTTAGCCCTGTTTCCACCAAACTCTTTCGGTATGGTGCCTTTGGAACCAACAGTAACCCTTCAGACATGGTACCTAGACCCTAGTGTTTTTGATTTAAAATTGATTTAAAAATGGTCATTTAGGTGGTGAAGTATTCCCTTAAGAGAAACGATAACTCAATTATTCAACATCATTTCAGGGATTACTTGTCGAGGGTACGACAGTGTAAAAGTGTCATGAATTGGTTTTCTCACCTTGTTCATGAGAAGATGTTTGGACTGAACTCAAGGTCGTGTTCAGTTGACTGTGACCTTTTGTTGGAATCATTTTGCTTCCTTATAAAAGATGTTTAGCTTTTCATTGTTGCTGTTTTGCTTTGAACAAAAAGTCAGCCACACATGGACACAAAAACCTTCACTTGACTTATTTCATTCAGCAGAGGAGCCATGACGGAGAGTCAGTATTTGTTAGAGAGCACTGATGTGTTCTTTATTTCTTATTAAGGCTAGAGCTAATGATTATTTTCATTGTTGATTAGTCTGTTGTTTATTTTCTGAATTCATTGATTAGTTGTTGGGTCTGTGAAATGTCAGAAAATGGTGACAAGTGTCAATCAGTGTTCCTGAAGCCCAAGATGCCGTCCTCACGTCTTGTTTTGTCCACATCCCAAAGATATTCAGTTTACTGTCATAGAGGAGGAAAGAAACCAGAAATTCACATTTAAGAAGCTGGAATCAGAACGTTTTTAATTTTTTTATTAGTTGACAACTAATCAATTAATAATTACAGCTCTACTTCTTATAGAAATGACACATGTAAACTGGTAGAACTGTCCTTTAATAGTATACCTGCATCTCTTTTACCTTAAATGTCACAGGGACCCTGAAGTTGATGGACAGCTCAGAGCAGCTGTTGTGGTCTGTCCAGGTGGATCATCAGCTGTTTGCGCTGCAGAAGCTCGACGTCACTGTGAGTTTGTGTTTTACTGTAAAGCTAAATTAATTTTTTTTAAATTGTTGGATTTGTCCAATCATATTTGATTGAAAGTATACAAAACACATAAAAGTTGCATATCTTTATATGTCAGGAGTTGTGCATTTTTACTTTATAAATGACTTTAAAAATTAAAAAACAGCAGCTGGAAATCTTGTTTTGCTGATTTAACTTCTCATCTTCTTCAGGACGTTCTGCAATTAGCTTAAAATCATTAAACTGAAATAGTTTCTGTTAAATACAGGCCATTTGTTCACATTGAAAGCAGCAGCCTCATTGGAGGGTGAGAAAAAAAGCATTAACTCGACATTCTTTGTTAGCTCGACCCTGTTAACAGTAACAAGATTTTTATACGTCCGTGTCGGAGGCATTATGCTTTTGGGTTGTCCATCCATCCATCCATCCATCCATCCATGCCTCCACAATATCTCAAGAATTCCTTGGGGGAATTTCTTCAAATTTGGCACAAACGTCCACTTGGACAACTGATTAGAATTTGGTGGTCCAAGGTCACTGTGGCCTCGTGTCTGTCTTATGACATATGCCACATAAGCCATCTCCATAGTAGAATAGTAATGTTTGTAATGCCTCAAGGGCGCCGTGACATTACTACAGGGTGTGGTTACATGTGCAAATTAGCACGCACCTGACCTGACTACACCCAGAGATTTGAAACTTTCAGTACCAGAGGGCAGTTAAACTTTTCAGCCTGGTGTAAATTTTCTCTTTAACAGCTGATCAGTTAAAAAAATACTTATCAATTAATTGCCTTGTCATTTTGTGTGTGTTTGCCTCTAGGGAGACGGCAGAGAGGAGGTGGTAGCATGCGCCTGGGATGGTCAAACCTACATCATCGACCACAACCGGACTGTCGTGCGGTTCCAGTTTGATGAGAACGTCAACGCCTTCTGTGCCGGTGAGGGACCTCTCACTTGACCCACAGGGTGGGCGTCATATTTGTCAATAATTTCAGAGTATTTCTGGGGATTTTTGTGATAATGATATTCTTCATGAAGAAGTAAATCATCAAAAAACTACTTGTGGGGTGCCCAGTAGCTTAGTGGGTGGAGCGGGCGCCCCATGTACAAAGGCAGTGTCCTTGTTACAGCAGCCACGGGTTCAATTCCAGCTCCTTTGCTGCATGTCGACACTCCTCTCTACCCATTTCATGCTTTGAACTGTCCTGTCATCAAAGGCAAAAAGCTAAAAAAAAAAGAAATCTTACTGCATAACCTTTCTTCTTTCTCTTGGAAAACGCAAAAAAAGATTTAGTTGTTGTCACTTCTCTGCTCCTCCCGCTGTGTCACACAGTGCTGACCATCATTTGACCAAGTATACTCTGAGCAGCAAGTCGCTAAAAGTGTCTGAAAAGTCCGGAGCTGAGAGCTCAAAACTTGGTACTTTCAGAGGCCCAGACCAAAAGACGTCGCTAAATCCACAGCACTGAAGTTGCTCCCCTTTTTAGACTTAAAGGGAAATTTCGGTTTATTTCAACCTGTCTCCTATCGTCCTAAATTTGTTTCAAGTGACCAGTGACATAAAAGTAATAGTTAGCATTTTAGCCGTTAGCCTAGATACAGCCGGGGCGCATAGTAGCGTCAGACCTGTTAAAACGTAAGTGAACAGGCAACCTTCAAGTGCAAAGTTAGTCCACTAAACAAGCTTTTTTTCCACAAAGACCGCCTCATATCGTTAGGATAAATGTCAGAGAACATATAGAAAATGACATGTAAACGTGTTGTCTTACTTTACTGGTGTGCTGCCATGTTTGTTTACCATTTAGCTCTGCTTTCCAAAGCAAAATAAAATATTACGAGAACAAGCAGCGATCTCATACTGTGCCTGAAATCTCGCGAGCTCTAGATAAAGCCCAGCTGGATACTACTCCAGGTGGAGGTGTCTCGTCCTCGGTCACATCCAAACCTTGAAAATAAGGCTGCAACTGGTCTTCTATGGGCACTGGGGCACAGCATTCACAGGTACACCACCAATCTCCAGAGCTACGCTCTCGTCCTCTACCTGTTGCGCCTCTCTCTCTCTCTCCTCCTCCATTCTTCAATTTCACGAAGCTCTTCGTCAGTGTATTCTGGCTCAAATAAATAAGGGCGGCCATTCTATAAATCTTTCATAAAATAAATGAATGAACTTTTCAGGCTACTGTCTGGTTCTGCCTTCCAGCTGTTGCTGCTTGTTCTCGCGAGATTTCAGCCGCTCTTTGGAAAGCAGAGCTAAATAATAAACAAACATGGTAGCACACCGGTAAGGTAAGACAACATGTTTACATGTGGTTTTCTATATGTTCTCTGACATTTATCCTAACGATATGAGGCGGTCTTTGTGGAAAAAAAGCTTGTTTAGTGGACTAACTTTGCACTTGAAGGTTGCCTGTTCACTTACGTTTTAACAGATCTGATGCTACTATGCGCCCCGGCTGTATCTAGGCTAACGGCTAACATGCTAACTATTATTTTTATGTCACTAGTCACTTGAAACAAATTTAGGACGATAGGAGACAGGTTGAAATAAACCGAAATTTCCCTTTAACTCATTCACCATGGCGCCCGTAGCAACTTGTTTCAATCCATGCTTGTTGTTGCTGTGTGTGAAATGGTTAGGGTAGAGGGGTCATGGTTAGGGCAGGTGTTAGCCAATCACAGCACAGTAGAGTTGGACTTGCCAAGAAAAGCAGTGGGATCCGTATCAAGGTATGGTAAGGGGAACAATTTGGGATACAGACAGTAGTCATTAGTACAACAAAACAGGTTGTACAATACCTAACACCCAGGATCCAGACTCACAAAATGTCAGGGATAAATCATGGACAATAAGGTGTCACTGCTAGTTAAGATAAGAGATAGCAGACGGGACAAAGGAGGATCTGTAACATTTAGTGCTACAGTTAGGGAGGCAAGACCTCCACCCTGATCAAAGCATCTGAGACAATCTATTGTTTGAACAGCCGTTGGTTTGCCTACTTGACCCCTAAATGGTTTTGTATATCAGGTCAGATTTTCTCCTCTCTGCTCACCTCTTGTACTTAAGAAGCAGATGTTCCCAACTTCTGCTTTGGACGGTGTGAGTAAATATGAGGCTAGAATTTCAAGCATCATCTGACACCAGTAGGTGGCAGCGTTGAGCTTTGGGTTTTGTTGCTCTTCCTCCTGCTTTCTCGGCTCTCTGTGTCCTTTTAAAATCTTTGTGCAGTGTTTGAACAAGCCTGAGTTTATTTGAGGGAGCTAATATGACATGTAGAGAAGTAAGTGGATTAGAGACAGAGGCTTTGTTTGATCTGCCTGATTTCTGTGTGTACGTGCGTGTATGCATGCGTGTGTGTGTGTGTGTGAGAGTGTGTGTGTGTGTGTGTGTCCACTCTGCTCTCTGCTGATCATTAAGGCAGATTAGATTGTTTTCTCTGTTTGTGTCTCCCCCACACAGACGCATATTAGTAGCCAGGCAGCAGCAGAGGGTTGCTGATGTGTTCATTAGGATTCACATGACACGCTTTATGACAGCACTGCCCGCCAAATATTGAGGAAAATAAAGAAATAGCGCCTATAAAATGTGTAGTTTGAGTGTGTTTTTGTGTGTGTGTGGTTGCAGGTCAGTACACATGTAAGGAGGGTAAGAACAGCCCCTGTCTGGTGTATGTGAGCTTCAACCACAAAATCTACATCTACTGGAAGGTGCAGCTGGAGCGCATGGAGTCCACCAACATGTTACGGGTCCTGGAGGAGAAACCCGAGTTTAAGAGCCACTTGAAGGCGCTGGGAGTCGGTAAGTACACCAGCAACCCGTTAGCTGACAGTAATTAGGAGGCTGATTCAGCTCAGATTAGAGCGCCATTCATCAAACTCAACCCGACATCTCCTCTGTTCATTTATGTAATTGGACAAGAGACCACCTGTGACTGTTTGTAGTCAAGTTGTTTGCCATCCAGCTGTAACAAGACTCTGACCTGAATGCTAAAGAGGAGGGAAGAATAAAAATGATTCCCCACATGACAGATTTTACTGCTAACAAGATCCTGCTCGCTGGCAAGTTTAATGGCGTCATGCCGGAACAGCTCATACATACAGATGGATTCTTACAGCAGCATGTACGAGTGGTTTAAAGGGGACCTATTATACTCATAAAAATGTTTATGCTTGTACTTTAGGTTTCTACTGGAACATGATTACATGCTTTAATGATCAAGAAAACATTTATTTTCCTCTTACTGTCTGTGGTGGAACACCTGTATTCACCCTCTGTCTGTTTTAGCGCCTGTCTCTTTAAGACCTCCTTGGTGGTTATGATCACGTCACAAACACGCACTTCCTCATAAGCAGGAGGCTCATTTTCAACAGCGCTGTATGAACGCAGATCTTTGCACATGAAGTCGGTGATGGACTGTGTTATTTTTCTTCGCTCTTTCAGAGTTGGATGGTAGTATTGTTTAACAAAGTATGTCCATTGTTGGCTGATTTTACGGCGGAGCAGGTTTAGCGCTAGCTTGGCCATCAATGGCTAACGCGACCTCTGAATGGTGGAGTGTGAGGTGAGCTCTCACGTTTGCAGTATTCCCAGTTTATTCTCATATGACACTGCTTGCAAATCGCATGTGTCATATCCAAGTCCTTCTTCCCTTCTGTGTTAAAAAAATCCAAAAATAAGTCCAGACATTTTATTTAATCACTGACGGCCTGTTTCTGATTTCTTTGTCTGGTCCCACCATCTTTGTTTTGATGAACTTCCTGTCGCTGACTGAGACCTCTGTTGACCTCACCAGGAACAAAAAACAGAAAAAACAACTGATTAATTATTCTCAAACCATAAGTTGTATCAAAATGTGTATTTGCAAAATGAATGATGTATATAATAAAAGATCGACACTTGGTTGACTTGTAACACTCGTACGAATAAAGCGGATTTTATACTTCTGCACCGAATTGATGCCGTAGCTATGTTGTAGGCGGCTCTGTGCTACCATAACCCACGCCATGGCATGACGTGCACCTCCCCAGAAATGTAACTACTTGTCACGGTGACGCGGACCTCCTGCCTATTTCTGTAAGCTGAAACCATTTCCCTTAGACAGTTGTTTTGTCAGTGAACCTTGTGAGCTGTAATGGAGCCGAATTTTGTAACGTTACCTTTGTTAAATGTTGCCGTTCTCCCTGGCTTCATATGAGACGAGGAAAAGTCTGCTAGCTGCTAGGCTAATTTATACAATGTAAAATGCCATAGGCTTGTGCTAATAACGTTAGCATGTTGTATTTGTTTGGAAAACGTGTTTAGTATGAGACAGTTGTTTTGTCAGTGAACCTTGTGAGTTGTAATGGAGCCGAATTTTGTAACATTACCTTTGTTAAATGTTGCTGTTGTCCCTGGCTTCATATGAGACGAGGAAAAGTCTGCTAGCTGCTAGGCTAATTTATACAATGTAAAATTCCATAGGCTCGTGCTAATAACGTTAGCCTGTTGTATTTGACATTTAGGTTAAAAACAATAACTTATGCTGCATGAGGCCCATTGTCTGGCTTCTCCATAACAAATTAACACATCTACACACACACACACACACACACACACACACACACACACAGGAAGAGGTCAGGGAGGAAATTCATTCAGGAAGCATGAAATCCAATATTTTCATTTCTACATCTGAAGGTTAGTAAATCTGTAGCCTGTCAGTCAACTGTGCTGAAAAGACTGAAGTATTTATAGAGGGGCTGTAATCCACAAACACACAGACCACAGCAGCCAAGGATGCTGCTCTCTGACATGTTTTTTTCCTCCCCTCCCTTCTCCAGGAAAATTGTGTCTCTGCCGTCCAGTTTCCTTCCAAACATAATCCTCCTGACAAACACAATGTTTAACCAAGTCAATAACTTGGTTAATCATTGAGGATGCACACAATGGTTATTTATTTCCTGTTAATTTCCTCGTGCTAAAGCATTAATCTCGCCTCCACTCTCGGGCATTCTCAGCCTCCCTGCGTGTTGTATATTTAGAGGAGGATAAATCTAATTAAATTACAAATTAGTCTTTTTGCTCTGCATGGATGACCAGCTAGTCAACCAAATCATGTCAGAAAAACTTTGTGAAACAAGTGTAAACCTTTTTATTAAGGGGGAAATAATGATGATGACACACAAACACATGATTTGCAAGACTTGCTGGAGCATTATGTTTGCAGATAAAAATGCAGGTTCCAGCTGATTTTCCTGAAGCCTGGTGGTGGTGTTAGCACAGCTTCCTGCTGCCTCTGTTAATAATTCAACCTCTGGGCCTGTTGTGTTTCTTTAGACTAGGATTTCGCAGGCTTGTTACCTAACCCAGTGTGGAAAATGTCTGATGTAGCAGCCTAGGGACAAGGAAACAGAGGAGGAGGGATTGCAGGGGGGGAAGTGAGACAACTGCAGACAAATAAAAGTGTAAACATGTGTCTGATATGTAGTGTGTGGAGGAGGGAATATTTGGCTTTGCATGGTGTGCCTTCAAAAATAGCTTGAGGCGCATTTCATTTCAAAAGCAGCTTTACTAAAACAAATAGCCATGAAATACACAGAACAGCAAATATTAAAAATTTAAAGAGGCAAGTTTAAGTCAAGTTAAAAGTTAAAAAATGAAATAAAAATTGAAAAAGACATGAATAAATAAAAGGAAAACTGTACAGTAGGTGTTCGCTGCTTCACCCTGTCATCTGTCAGCAACCCTGACAGATCCTCCTACATTTAATCATCAGTTAAGTGGGATTTATACTTGTGCGTCAGCTCTACTCACGTGGCCTATGCCATTGTGAGCATTTATACTTGTGCGGTGGTGTGTCTGTGTCACTCTGCAGTTACACCTCCAAAACACTAGTTGGTGGCGGAGGTTTCTGTGAAGTGCTGTTAAGTTTAGTTGATTTAAATCACACATTAAACACACATTAAACATGGCTTAATAGAGACAATTTAAAACACAAGTACACAAATCAGCTTCACTATAACTCGCAGCATTCACAGACAAACACTTGTCTTTATCTGGACATATGGCATTTTACATTGTATAAATTAGCCTAGCAGCTAGTGGACTTTTCCTCGTCTCATATGAAGCCAGGGAGAACAGCAACATTTAACAAAGGTAACGTTACAAAATTCAGCTCCGTTACAACTCACAAGGTTCACTGACAGAACAACTGTCTTATACTAAACACGTTTTCCAAACAAATACAACATGCTAACGTTATTAGCACAAGCCTATGGAATTTTACATTGTATAAATTAGCCTAGCGCTGAGCAGAGATTTCCTCTGCTCATATGAATATATGCATATAAAATGCTATTTTTGTGGAGGCTTTATTGTCTTCACAATTTATTGTTTCTTATCTGTGAAATTAAAGTAAATAAAAGCTTTGTTTCCACTGAGGGAAATGGTTTCAGCTTACAGAAACAGACAGGAGGTCTGTGTCGCCATGACATGTAGTCAGGCTACAGCGTAGGGTAAGGCAAAGGCTCTACATCGACACAGAGCCTAGCTATGGCGTTGATTCAATGCAGTAGTATAAATAGTTTCACTGTAGTTTGACTCCCTTCCCAAGATGAAGTTTTAACCGGTAAGAAAGTCTTTATAATGTTTATCTGGTTGCACACTGGGGGTGAATTCACAAAAGGATTATAAAGCTTTTGCGGCTGCTAAATCTGCACGAAAAAGACAAAAAGAAACTGTCTGATTCTCAAAGCACTTGCAAAAAGTGAAATGCATCCAAAGTGGATACATCGTTAGATCTGAGGCCCTGTCTGTTCTTATTAAAGTTGCGCAATGGTGCATAAAGCCAAATCAGTTTGACCCCCTGGGTATAAAATTACCCAGATCCCCTGCATCATTGGGCCCAAAGAGCAGGTGGACTAGAGATCTTACTGTTGTACTTACTGTTTTAATTATGTAAGGCATCAGCATCAGTACCCTGGTCACTTTATATGATAATTATTGTGCAGTTTATATTGTGCTTTGTACCATGCAATGAGTACTCACTGTTTTCATTACGTAAGGCACCTGCACTGGTGACCTGGTCACTTTACAAGGTAACTATTGTGTTTGTTTATATTGTATTTTGTACTCTGCAGTTTGTACGTACTGTTTCTATTATGTCAGGCACATGGATTTACTCTACTGTATATACTGCACTGCACCTTGAACTCTTTCTGATTTGCACGTATTTAAATTTGGTAATACACAAACTTTCTATGCAAAGAAGCCTCATTGCAAAAACAGTTCAGTTCACAAAGATCGGCGCTAATGGCCACACGCAGTTACAGTGAAATTTTAAGTGTCACGAGAGAGTTGGTGATAACTGAAGAGCACTTATAAGGAGTGTCATGCCCTGCACTGACCCAAATACAGGTTTCCTCTGTCATGTGCAATTTCTCTTCCTGAAGATTTTAAAGGAATGCCTCTTCACCTCGTTAGCCAGGACCTTTAACTTGCGTTTGTTTTTCTGTCTCTCCATTGTTGTGCCTCCTGTGTTGTTGGCGCCAAAGCAACAGTTGTACGTTGTCGCATGGATAACTGCATCTAACCCAGTCGTCAGAATAGATGTTGGCATTGTACATTTCTGCAAACCATAGATTTGTCACATTAGTATTTCACTATGTAGCAGATATGTTGAAACTTTTCTTCATTTTTCAACGATGCTGTGATTAACGTGTTGTTATATTTGGGCACAAAAATCACGCAAGGCTTTTACATGTTAAGTAAGAGTCACTCGCTATTCCACTCCCCTGCTGCTCAGCTTCCACATTAGTAATGTTGTTCTGTACCTAAGTACACCTGCGTCATCATCTGTGCGACATTTTTGTTGTGCTACAGTGTAGAAAAGGGCGCCACAGGCCAACACCGCAGCTCCAACTACAGGTCAAAGACGGCAGTGAAGCCCGATCTGGGTCTATCTGCAGCAGGCTAAACTGAGACTAATACATTAGCAGTTTAAACTCCTTGTAGCAGTCCACTACCGTGATTTGGTACAGATGTTGTACACACCTGATGGGTACCTAGCCTAAGGACCCATGAACCACACTCTGGACCACATTTTCAAGTGGATTCGGACACCGATCGGCGTATCATGCCCTAGTATTGTACACAGCACTCGCAATAATCAAACAAACTGGACGTTGGGGTGAAGTGTACTCGGACCTGGGCCTGGGTCCCTGATGTCAAAGCTCCATTAGATTACAGTTGGGAAAAGATCATGTTTAACTTAATATACCCAGTGTTGGTGGCACAGTTGCCACTAGAAATGCCGTGACATCTCTCGTTTCGTTGTTTGTAGGTCTCTAGCAGTGGTGTGCAGCTTGGAAGCCATCTCATCTTGGTCTCAGGCCATCGAAATCCCCTCCACCTCCCAACGACAAACTCAGCTCATATTCATGTAATCAGAACTGCGTAACTGTAGAAACGTTATTGTGATACGCACAAATCGAACAAATGTAAAATATCTGGTTTGCAGAAACATAACAACACCAACATTTTCTGTTTTTTGTAAACATGCTCCTTTAGTGTCTGGTGTCAACTGTCATTTCCACGTTTGTGTTTTCCCTCCACAGATACTGAGGACCCGGCAGCAGTCAGAGCACTGGTGGCAAATGTTCTCTACAAGGATTCACAGAGTTAACACACTGCTGTCTCTGTTTCCCCCCTGACTGTAAATACTCTGTTAATAAACACTGAATATCTGTCTCCTGTGTTGCTGGCCTTGTTATTTGTGTTTCCTGCAGACAGACCCGTTGGGTTCAGGTTTCTGATCTGCTCTATAATCTCACGTGTACACACAGCCTCTGTCATTGATATTCTGTCCGCCCAACAAGGCTGGGCAAGGAGAGCGTGAGGCACAATGCAGGGGAAATAACATACTGTTTAACCTTCTGTTTTCACCGGTGAGGACGTGTGAATTTGTGAGTGAGGAGGATCAGCTGTGGCATTATGCTGCTGTCACTTAGGGCTGACATGCTGTTGAAACACATCAGACGTAGAAATGAATGCCTTCCTCCTCTTCATCCTGTGTAGTCTGTTGGGATTTTCTTTTATCTAGTGTATCATCTCAAAGATATAAAGCGCTTCAGATGTTACATAACACAACATTTGTTGACAGCAGTGTTGTTTGTCAGTGCTTGCAGGACGTGACAGTTGGAGGCATTGGGGGAATCACCCACTGTTCCCAATGGGAGGATGCTATATAATCAGCCATGTACACTGCCTGTCTATCTCATGCAGTTTTAATGAGTTGTGTGCGTATGTAAAGGGTAAACGCAGGCTCAGGTGTCATGGTAGGCCGCAGCCTCTCATCTCTCCTGTGTCTCTGCCCTTTAGAGGAAGGCTTTACTTATGGGAACACGTCCCTGCTCTCACACCTCCACAGATCATGTTGTTTGGTCGTGTTTTTGTTTGTCTTCACTTGTTTTTGTGTCACATTTTAAAGTGCATTCCTGCTAATCACAACTGAACCATTATTGGCACAGTTTAAAGGAATAATTCACCCCCCAAAGATCATTTGTATAAGAATTACTCACCCATGTTACTTTGGATTTGTGAAGGAAGGGGTGATCTCTAGCTCACCTAGTAGAGTGTGCGCCCCATATATGCTGAGGCCTTTGCAGCAACATGGGTTTTATTCCAACCCGTGGCCCTTTGCTGCGTGTCATCCCCCTCTCTCTGCTACCTATCCTGTCACTCTTCAGTTTTACTATAATAAAGGCAAAAAGCTTCAAAAAATAATCGTAAAAAGAAATAATTTGTGCAGAACTTGCCTCAGTTAAAGGGAAATTTCGGTTTATTTCAACCTGTCTCCTATCGTCCTAAATTTGTGTCAAGTGACTAGTGATAACTACCATGTTAGCTGTTAGCCTAGATACAGCCGGGGCGCATAGTAGCGTCATACCTGTTAAAACGTAAGTGAACGGGCAACCTTCAAGTGCAAAGTTAGTCCACTAAACGAGCTTTTTTTCCACAAAGACCGCCTCATATCGTTAGGATAAATGTCAGAGAACATATAGAAAACAACATGTAAACGTGTTGTCTTACCTTACCAGTGTGCTGCCATGTTTGTTTACCATCTAGCTCTGCTTTCCAAAGCGCGGCTGAAATATCGCGAGAACAAGCAGCGATCTGATAGCATGCCTGAACAAGCAGCAACAGCTGGAAGGCAGAACCGGACAGTAGCCTGAAAAGTTCATTCATTTATTTCATGAAAGATTTATAGAATAATGGCTGACTTTTTGCCAGACTTCGACTTTGTGGAGGAGGAATTTAATTTTGCAGAGTTTGATGGCCGCCTTTATTTATTTGAGCCAGAATACACTGACGAAGAGCTTCGTGAAATTGAAGAACGGAGGAGGAGAGAGAGAGGCACAACAGGTAGAGGACGAGAGAGGAGGAATGGCTGCTGCAAGGCTGCGTAGCTCTGGAGATTGGTGGTGTACCTGTGAATGCTGTGCCCCAGTGCCCACAGAAGAGGAATGCCTCTGTTGCAAGGAATGGGACCAGTTGCAGCCTTATTTTCAAGGTCTGGATGTGACCGAGGACGAGACACCTCCACCTGGAGTAGTATCCAGCTGGGCTTTATCTAGAGCTCGCGAGATTTCAGGCACAGTATGAGATCGCTGCTTGTTCTCGCGAGATTTCGCCTGCGCTTTGGAAAGCAGAACTAAATGGTAAACAACAAACATGGCAGCACACCGGTAAGGTAAGACAACATGTTTACATGTCGTTTTCTATATGTTCTCTGACATTTATCCTAACGATATGAGGCGGTCTTTGTGGAAAAAAAGCTTGTTTAGTGGACTAACTTTGCACTTGAAGGTTGCCCGTTCACTTACGTTTTAACAGGTATGACGCTACTATGTGCCCCGGCTGTATCTAGGCTAACGGCTAACATGCTAACTATTATTTCTATGTCACTAGTCACTTGAAACAAATTTAGGACGATAGGAGACAGGTTGAAATAAACCGAAGTTTCCCTTTAAACGAAGAATCCAAGGTGTTCCCAGGCCAGATGAGATATGTAATCCCTCCAGTGTGTTCTTGGTCTGCCCCAGGGCCTCCTACCAGTGGGACATGCCCAAAACACCTCTGACAGGTGGCGCCCAGGAGGATCCTGATCAGACGAACCACCTCAGCTGACCCCTTTTCACACAAAGGAACAGCAGCTCTGCTCCGAGCTCATTAGCAAGGTCCAACACTGATGCTTAGTGATAAAGTTTGACTCGCAGTTTGCATTTCAGTTCATCCCAGAGGTGTTGGATGGGGTTGAGGTCAGGGTTAAGATCTTCACACCAAGCCATGTCCTTATATAGCTTGCTTTGAGCAAGAGGGACGCTTGTTATTTTGGAACAGGAAATGCTCTTGTCACAAAGCTGGAAACACATCATTATCTAAAGCAGTTATTCCCCAACCACGGTGAGTGTTTCTCAGAGGGCACTTTTTTATATTTCAGGAGGGTACATGAAAAGATTGTGAAAAAGCTCCATAAAGGAAGGAAATCTGGTTTGTTGATTATACAGCATGACATTTCCCAGCTGTTGTGGTTTATTGTCATTTTACGTATTAACATCTAAATTTAGTATTCCCAAGGCCTCGTACTTCTTTTATTTACAATTAAGATAATCTCTCAGGACATATGGTGTGCGATGACGGTTTTCACTGACTGATCTGAGAATCACTGAAAGTGTGATTGTTATTTATGGTCGTCGACCAGATTGGAATACAATATGGTCTGTTCTGTCACTTAGAAAAATGTAGCCCACCAATTGATTCATCTTGAGGTTATCTATAGTGCTAATATAGATAATATATAGTTAATGCTCCAGGGATATTTATATATTTTAGAAGACCTTATGACCACATATTTCAGTTTGGATTAAGGCCCTTAAAGTATGTTACTTCATATAAATATCTCGGTTTTGTTTTTAATGAAAATATGACCTTCTCCGATGGAAGAAAATCATTGGCAGAGTCAGCAGGGAGAGCTTTAGGGTCTGTAATGAGTAAAATGAAAGTGTGCCCCGACCTTGGTTTTTTTTGACATTTTCAAAACTTTATGACTCAGTGGTTGGCTCAATTTTACTTTATGCAGCAGGCGTGTGGGGTTTTAAAGATAGCTCTGAGAGTAATGCTATTCAGTCTCAAACCATGAGGTGCTTTCTTGGGGTTCACAGATATACTGCTAAAGGGGCTATTGAAGGGGACATGGGATGAGTGTCGTGTCTTGTGAAACAGAGATGTGAAATAGTTTGGTTGTGGAACCGCCTTGTTCAAGTGCCAGAGGATAGGCTGACCAAAAAGATTTTTAACTGGGATAGAACTCATAATCATCCTTGGGCAAAAGAAGTTTCTGCATTATTTTTGTTTTCTGATTTAAATTATATATTTGCAGTGTAATATAAACATAGTGAAAGAAAAACTAATTAAGATTCACAATGAACAATTGAAAGATGAGATCTGGTCCAAACCAAAGCTCAGAAACTATGTTCACATCAAAGCTGGGTTCCATACAGAACAATCCAGATTTATTTTGGTTGTCCGAAGGTGAGATGTTGCGTTGGCGTAATGCCCAGAAAAGTGCTTCATGCAACACATTATGTCACAGTGAAGCTGACCTTTGAGAGACCTTTCAGATATAAAATGACATCAATTCATTATTTTATCCTGTTAGACATTTGTGTAAAGTTTTGTCATAATTAGCATAAGAATTCTTGAGTTACTGCCAAAAACATGTGAGGTCATGGTGACCTTGACTTTTAACCTTCAACTGCCAAATTCTGATCAGTTTATCTTAAGTCCAGTTACACGTTTGTGTCAAATTTAAATAAATTCTCTTAAGGTGTCCTGGAGGGAGGCAGATGCAGTGTCACAGTGAGCTTAACGTTGGACCACCAAAATCTAATTAGGTTCATCCTTGAGTCCAGGTCCAGACAACAAGAAAACATAATGCCTTTGGCTATGTCTTTTCCCAGCTGCTCAAAGACCCAAGTGACATTTTCCAACTCACCTGCATCTAAGGCAGTTGGATGTGTAAATACTTGAATACCTAATGAAAGACACCCAGATTCGATGTCTGAAACACCTTGATGTTTAGATTAAAGACTCCCAGATTCGATGTCTCAAATGTTGTGATGTTTAGATTAAAGACACCCAGATTCGATGTTTCAAACACCTCGATGTGTAGATTGAGGACACCCAGATACAATGTCTCAAACGCTGCAGTGTTTTGGTAAAAGGTTTGACAAGAAAAAAAAAGGTTTGGTGCTACAAGTGTCGCTGGGAAATGCCACTCAGGGTCTCCAAAAGACAACCGGTGTTGGTGCCTACGTTCAACACCATCTACCATCCCCTACACCGCCAAACACAGGCCATATACATCACTTTAGAAACGCTGATATGATACATCTTACATCTTACACCTCACAACGCTGTTATCCACGTTCATTCTTTGGTTATATCTCGTATTGATTGTTGCAACTCTTGTCCTGTTTGGTCTCCCTCTCAAGTGTCTTCATAAACTCTAGCTGGTCCAGAATTCAGCAGCCCGTATCATCACTAAAACCCCCTCCATAGATCATATCACTCCTGTTCTCCACCAGCTTCACTGGCGTCCTGTCAAATATCGCATTGACTTGAAGATTCTGCTTCTCACCTTATAAGGCCCTCCATAATCAAGCCCCTCCCTACCTGTCTGAACTCCTTCATATGTACACACCATCATTTCTTCTTAGATCCTCTTCTGCATTCCAACTCACATCACCATCTGTCCGCTTGACCACCATGGGCTCTAGGGCCTTCCTTTCACACCTAACACACCTAAAGCTGGCATGTTCGGTCTGATTTAATGGTGACACACATATTGAGACTTGCACTGATGATGATTTTATACCTAATATTTATAATTACGACTTTTGTCTCGTCATTTATTAACTTTTATTGTATATTACAGAATTGTTTGATCTATGGATATGTTGCTGCGTCTACAGTTGTGTCTTGTAAGGTGTCCTTGAGAGCTTTAAAAGGCGGCTATAAATAAAATGCATCATTATTATTTTTTTTTTTATGATTATTCTATGAAACGTGCACATTAAACCTGATCAATGCCAACATTTTCTTCTGGACTGGGCTCCAAGCATAACAAATTAACTGGCCGTTTAAAGTGGAGGAAACAGGCAGATTGAAGGAAAGAGAAACGTTGACTCCCTGCACAAACATTACAGACTGATGCCGGTACCCTGCTGCTAATCTCCTCTCCTCACTTTTGATTGGTATCATTTTAATAGGAGAATTCTACAAGGGCCAATGACCTCAACAGTGTACGTCATGAAACACTTTGAAGTCTTTTCCATAAGTAAATGTTAACCTTGTTTTTTTTTCACTGTTGTCATGACATCTGCCGTTCAGCTGCAGTTTGTCCTTATAAGTGGGAAACATTCCTGCGCTGTAAGCTCACACTGATTTGCCTTTATGACCATTAATGGTCAAGCAGGACGAGGCTGATGCATGGCGTTGTTGTTCTTATGGATCCTATCTGTTACACATGGATTTAGGTCTGTTGGTTTGGACTCGGTTGTGTTTGAATTAACCCCCTGTCTCCTGATTCCCCAGAGAAAATGTCAGCCCGTTCAGTATGCATAGCCTCCCCTGGTTTCCACCAATGAATCCTGTGTGACTGTGACTTTTGCTTCCCAAGCGGGCAGGCTGAACATAAAACACGTCTGAGACATCTGACCCTGGAACATGACCACACAGGGGTAAAAGTCTTGTTGTGATCTCGCTGACCTTGTGTGTATTTGTGTGTGTATGGATTTGTCTGCAGCTATTTAGGCCACATCATTTCTTCTATCGACAACAACCGGAGCCCAAATTGCCCTTTTTTAGCAGCGTTATTGCATTTTGGAAGTTGGCCCAAAGGGGAGACTTCCTCTGGAGAGTTTGTTGTTTTGGATCTATTTAACATTTTTAGATTCACTTCTTCTCTGAGGAGTTAAAGGTTATCAGGGTACCAGCGCGACATGTCATGTAGAAAAATGTCCTACTGCCCCTGTAACTGTGGATATTCTTGGGTCGTGAGTTTTTAGGACTTATTGAGTAAATGTTAAAAGTCCAATTTCCAAAATAACTATTAATACTTTTTCTAACAACACATTGGAAACAATTTTAAGAGCAACAAAGAGAAGCTTTCTGGAAATAAAGGTTTATCTCTTCATCACCAGAAGGAGCAGATTTTATTTCTTTTTTGCAGAGCAGAGATTTAATAATCATAGTTAATACAGACTCTTATTTCACTTGTTGTAAATATTTTATTTATTTGTTTGTTTTCATTTAACTTTTTTTTATTTAATCTTGATTTTTTTTTGTATTTTATCATGTATTATCGTATCTTTTATCTTTTCCATTTTCATTAAATTCTATTATATTAAGTTATTTTTTTATTAAATTGTTTGTTCATATGTAATCTTTTATTTTATTTTAATGAAATAATTTAATGATTTATTTTTTCTGTTTTTCATTGATTTTTTTATTGTGTTGAATTTTTTATTTAATCTTTTCTCTCTTAAATACTAGTACGAGTATTTAGTTTTTCTTTTCTCTTTTTCATTAAATTATTTATTATTTATTTTGTAATTTATCATTAAATATTTTAAGTACTTTATTTACTCTCTTTTGTATTTTTTATTAAATCATTTTATCTCATGAAATAATCTTTTATTTTTTATTAAATATTTTAATTGTTTTTTTATGAAATTATTATTTTTTATTCAATCTTATTTTGTTAAATATTTCCTCTCTTTATATCTTGTCCTACATTATTTTTCCACGAATTTCAGTTTATTTATTTATTTGTTTATTAATTCAATTTTATTCTGCCCTTTCTCTGTTTTTCAGTGTTTATATGTAACTCAATGCAGTGCAACATTTTCCTTGGATTCTGCTCTGTGTGTTCTGTTTCTATGACAGTGCTCAATTTCTTCTAATTACACACACCTGGCACTGCTCATCTGTTTAAAAGAGACTGACTGTGACAGTCACTGAACCTGCAAGCTAATGGCGCATACCAGGCAACCTGTAACTCATGTTTTTACAACCTACCAGTGAAAGTGCACTGGAACGGCAGTCAAACCCGTAACTTACCACCCGTGAACTCGATGTACTCCCAGTTACGCTTTCTGATGTCACACAGCCCTCTAAACCAATTACCTTACTCCTCTAAACAACATTGGCAGCCCTATGGATGCGGTGTTGATGCAGGTGATACATGGTGTGAAATACACATAAAATAACCCTAATGTTAACGCATTATTGGCAGCCGCTCTAACAGCATACAAAATACGTTTCCAAATAAAAAGTATAATAGCATCTGTGGCCTTATGTGCTGTTTCTCCTCCTCCGTTTCACTCAAATGAGCAAGGAACCGGCACCTTTGGTGACAGAAGTGATCATAAACAAACATAAACTCCACACGGTCCGCCATGTTGCTTTGAGAGTTTGGCGAGACTTGCATGGAACACTATGAAGTCATGAGTCGTGACTTGAAGTGGTGACGTATGGGCTCAGAAACTTGCCCGGGACGCAGCATAAGATACAGTTCATGTGAATTTCAAAGGGCAGAGTGTGAACCGGATTACCTTCAGCTGGAGTGGCAGATTTCGTTGGTTTTAAACCAGGTAAACAACACTGGGTTGTTTTTTTTGTAACTAAATTATTTTTTTGTTTTGTTTTTAGCTAAAATAATCCAGTAAAAATCCTAAAAATGAAATAGAGAGGGGAAAAGACTTAAAGTTAGTACAGTGGTGCTGTAACTATCGTTGTGAAAATGTTAGCATGCTAACGTTGGCATTTAGCATGGTGCTTTTTCAGAGCTGCTAACATCAGCATGCTAATATTCTCACAATGACAATGTTAAGATGCTAATGTTCGGAAGGAAGCGTGCGTCTACTCATGAACGAGATAGTTGTGCTTGTGACAACACAAGGTGGAAACATTAATGACGTCCTCCTCAGCTTAGCTGTAACGTTAGCTAGCTAGGTGAGCTAGCAGTAGATGCACACTTCCTTCTGTGTGGTGATTCAGTTGGTGGATATAGTTAGGTAGAAAGAAAATAGTCCCTATATTAAACTGCTCACAACAAGGTCTGTGGATTATCTTGAGTAACCAGGTCATGATTTCTATGAAGACACATTGATGTTGAGTTTTTCAATTATTTTTATTTTTTGGCACTTTGAGCACCACAAGCTGAGTGCCATCTAGTTCCATTATATAGGAAAGAAGGCCGACATCTCTACGGCTGATATCTCCAACACTCTGCAACTCACACCAAAACTATCTTGACTGATATGTAGTATGACAGGTAAGAGGAAAATAGGCTATGTATTTTTATTTTGAATGTACCTTTTACATGTTTACCACCTTATTTTAACATGTTAGCATGCTAACACCACCTCATGGTGGCGCTAGAGGAAAAACTAGGGGATAGCCAGAGTCAGAGAGAGTCATCATCCGAGGACAATGAATAGAATAAAAATGTTCATGTCTATTCACAGTACAGTTTTTGAGATGTTTGTCTGTTTCAGTCTGAACAGAAGTGATCAACCGATCGTCAGACTTCTCCATCCCCAGAGCCGCGGCGCCAACATTTAAGGTACGACTTCATTTACGGAGGCCATAAGCCAAATAGGTTGAGACGTCACCATGCACCATGGCTTTAATAGCTATGAAAGACCACTGCCATGAGACATTTTACTGAGTAATAAACCCATCACGAGGACCCCGTCTATAGAAGCTGACAGCATGATACCACACTCCCTCCAGGCTGTTCACTACACGCTCTGCTGTGAATGGATGCTGCAGCCCTGCATAGTATCACTCATCTTATGTAATCATGTTGTATTATTTAGCTATAAAATGCAATATTAAGCATCTGTTCTGCAGCCTAGCACTGACACATCACCCAAATATAAGGACTAACATGATTTCTGTATGAATAAAACATAACATCAAGTGTAGGCACCATAAAAAAAGCCTTTATGAGCTGAACAGAGGGGCTTCAATGATTTCATCCAGCTTTTGTATTTTTCAAAGTACAAGAAAAATAAAATGTTGCCGCAAAACATGAAGACAAATCTCTGTGATCTGAATATAAACTGACAGGCCGACCCTTCCTTAAAGCACATGTTGCATCCCCCCACCCTCCGCAATCTCCAGCGTCAGGTCGCACTCACTCAGTCGCTGTCAGTTCTGTAAATATATACAACTGTTGGCGTTCAGACAATCTGTTGTCATGGTTTCTTGAGCTGATCCTGCGCTGCTGTCACTGTTCCCACAAGCTTTCTACACAGTTTCATTTCACATTAGGTCTAACCTATGTTTATCTGTAGTCAAACATGTGAAAGTAAAGGGTGGTTTATTCTCTTGTATCATATCTGCCATTAAACTTTAATATCATTTGAAATTACTACATTTAAAATATGAGTCTGAAACAATTATTCAGTTGATTAACTGATCAACAGAGACATATTTGCTAATTATTTTGTCAGTTGTCAAGTTGAGATGCTGAGCATTCTCTGCTCCTTTGATAAACATCAGTGTAACTTAATTAGCTTTGAGTTTTGGACTGTTGATCATTCAAAGATAGTATTTATATGTCGCTTTGTGCTCTGGGATAGTTGTGGGATACATTTTTCTGAACGTTATAGCCTGAAAAATTAAATGGCAGAAAATAACAGTGGCAGATTAATTAATAATAAAATTAAATGTTTGTTAGAGTCAAGCTCAGAGTGAATCATTGGTTCAAAATCAAAAGACTTTATTTTTAAAACAGCATTAAACTTTGAGAATGTTTGCCCTCATAGTTCACTGACAAGGTTTGCACTGTAAATACGCTCAACTTTTAAAGCTGGGATACTTTTTACTAATTAAACAGTGCATATATTTGTGATTTTAAAATAATTGCAGGAAACACACAGATAAACTATTTATGGTTACTTTTTGAATTTCAGTATATTGTAACGTTTTTTCCTCAGTATTTACATTTGAATTCTTTCTGTCGGTGTCATCTTTCACAAAAGCCTAAATGTGTCCAAAGGACAGGCATGGTATTTCTCTTTGGTACAAGCTGTATAAGTTGCTTAGTTGGCTCTGTGTTGCTTCCAGGTCGCAGTCGTCCTTTTGGAGGACAGTACAGGAACACACACAGTGGGCAAAGTATTAACAGAATTTTGAAAAAGAAAAAAAGAAATTACTGGCGTGCAAGATCTCGTATAGAGGTTCTTAATGTTGGTTTTGTGTATGAATTCACTTTCGTACTGAACAGAATCTGTTCTGGTCGTGATAAAGGTAACTGCAGGTGACATATGGTACATACTTCATCTCCATTTGATCTCCAGTAAAATGAAGATGGATGTAAATAATTTGAAATCGTTCACCTTTTTCATTTCTTTGTAGAAATATTTATGGAGCAAGGAATTCAGTTGAGCTGGTTGTTGAATACAGGCAAAAGTTTAACCCTGCTTCTATAGAGAATTGTCAAGTATTGAATTGTATTCAAATGGTATTTTAGACTTGTTCATACTTAGTCTCGGCACCAGACAATCAGATTTATTCATTATCTGTAACCATTTATCCTGTTAACTTGTAATTTTCTCCTGAAATTACAAGTTAAATCTCATAGATTTACGACTTTGTTCTTGTATATTAACGACTTTATTTTCTAAATCTAACATTTGTTTTCTTTAACATGGCCCCAGTCCTCCTTTGTACATATATAGTTATTTAAGTGAAATCGTAATATTTTCCTAAACTTAACCAAGTATTTTTCTTTCCCTAACCCTATCCAAACTGTGACTGTTTCACAACAGAGCTGCGACCATTCGTAATAGACTTTGCATTTGCACTATTTTCATGTTGCCAGTACATAATTTTAACACATTTCATGCCCTCCACCACATGATGCTGTGTGAAAAGGTCCTGTCCATTTCATGTCTTTTTGTGAGACCGTGTTGGATGGAAACATGACACCCAGGTTTGCATTGCATTTTGGGGTCACGATATACCAATATAGTGTAGTAATCTAAAATCATTCCTGTTTCTTTCCATTATCGCTCTTGAATTTTTTGAATTTCCCTTAAGATATTGTGATACTGTCTTTGTCATGAACTGTTTTGGCTACAATAAGCACGTAAAATCTGGTATTGTGCCAGACCTAATACATTTCACAGATTCTGATCCTTTATGTTTCCTTCTACTCTTAGAACTTGCGTATGTGACTTATAAACCTTTGAATCCTTGAGCTCTTAAGTAAAGCAAGTCCTGTGTGTCTAAATAAGAGAGGAAGCATTAAAGCTCCCTTCCTTTGCACTTCAAAAGTTGAACAGCTCTTACAACACCTCAGTTTATGATCCTCGTCAATCAAAAGACTGTCTGACCCATTGTCTTGTTTGATGTAACCGTATACGTGAACATGCAGAATATGATTTCAGAGAAAAATCTGCAGCTATTATGTTTGATTGCACAATCCAAGGTACACCAGACGAGTGAGTCACAGAGATTCTTTGCATTTGCATGTCTTCAATACAATGCTGATGAATCATAAATGGCAGGGATGGTTGTGTTTCTTTGTGTGAAGGATAATTATGAGCAGGCTTTGAGTGAACATGAATAAATGTTTAGCTAAAGCTCGTTTTCAGACCTTAATACGTCTGTAGGACGTGGGAGATACGACAAGAACACCTGAGTGTAACGAAATTCAAAGCAATGCAACTGGCTGTAACTTCGTGAAGCCTATAATTTTCAGCATGTATACATTTTCTTAAGTCACGTGCATAAGTATAATTTTGTGTTACAGTTTTCTGATCTCACACTGCTATGATTCAGGTATTAGGTTGGGTTTAGAGGAGGATTAGAAAATAATCTTGGTTTGGGGTTGCAGTTACTAGTTTGTAAAAGTTAGGGGACGGTTGTGGTCGTGGTTACAAGAAACCAGTGTTGACTTCGTTGTCTTTGTGGTAACACTACTTCTGCATTTCCTTCTTTTAACAGGAGTCATGATTACCACGGCTGCTAGAGAACACTATCATTTTAAAGCAGATGTGTTGTTTTATGGGCGTTTGCTGAGATACCTTGTGCTGTTGTTTGTCTTGGGAACTCCATTAAAGTTTTTGTATATGATAGCAGCTAACTGCTACTTGCTAGGTGAAGATATAGCGGAGTAATTGTGTCACACTCCCTCTGTGTGTGTTGTATCCGAGCTTCTCTGTTGCGGTCGACGTTCTGGCCGTGTGAGCATATTGGTGCATTTGAGTCTCTGAACGCGTATCCTGCTGGCTAGCTTATTGCCGATACTCTCCACTGCACCCAGACAGCGTAGTGCAGCTGATAATGGGACAGTGTCATCATGGAAGCATGGATCCCACCCTCCAGTTCCAACCACATTAACACCATTAGCTCTGTCACCACTGTTGCCAATGTTAGCACTGTTAGCTGCCAGCCACCTGCTTAGCCACTTCCATTAAGAGCATGTGCAATCATAGATATGCTCTGAGAATCATACAGACCTCCTTTAATCGTCTTGGACCCCTCAGATTTATCTTGTGACCCTCTGGAGTTAGCCTGACCCTTTGGTTTGGAGCTCAAGGAAAATATAAAAGGAGGAATGTGCGTGACGACAGTGACAGCGTTCCAGAGCCAGACTTTGGTGCCAGTTCTCTTGGACTCTGCCCTGAAGTGGCTTAGATGCAGCTTCTGGTCAGAGCCATGATCTGTTTGGACACCAATAACAAGGAAAACAAAAATGCACACTGAGATTAAAAAAAAACTTTGATAAGCATCATGTAATATGTGTTTTTTAATCTGGTGGAAAGATTTTTCAGTCAAAGTTGAACCAACAAAGATATGATTGGTTAAGGTGTGATTTGCGGTGCACGCTCCATTAACTCCAATAGGACAAACACCAAAGTCTGGCTTCTGGTACGCTGTCACTCTCGTCATGACTGTTCCTTCTTTTATTTCCTCCTTGTGGGAAACCAGGAAGTGCTCCGGACTTTGAAGCTAATTTGACATAAAAGTCAAACCCTACTACAGCTTCTAGGTTCATCACATGATGCCTTTGTGAAAGAGACGTCTGTGAATGAGTGGAATTCTTCCTTTTTTTTGAGCATCACAACCCCTCGCAAAAAGACTCACTATCGAGGTTTGATCTATTCTGTCCAATAACATCTCGGAAGTCTCAAAGAGCTTCACGATGAAATCATTTTATCCCCATTCAAGTTAGCCGAGAGGTAAAGCAGAAGTGTTTAATACATTCTCACTCCGACCTCGTCACATATCGACAACGTGCAAGGTACCCTGGGTGCGTTGGTTGTTGACGTCCTGGGACACCGTGTCAAGTTCTGCCTGTTACACGCAGTCTTCTTTCAAATTAAATGCACTAAATTGGTACAACAACATGAATTGACGTTTTTTCCTTCAACAACAAACGTGGTTAGGTTTAGTAAGGTTGGGCTTTTTAATCTTAAAGGACTCGAACACCGCTCTCCCTGGTGAAGGTTGGCGTTTGTTGGACGCATCCACCACCACTCCCACCCCACCCTATTCGGACATTTAGCCACCTTAACTTTCGTTCTTGTTGCGCTGCGTTTCTCCCGCCGGTGAGTGCAGTTTAACTACAATGGTGACCGGCTGCGTATCATGGCATTGTAAAGGACAGCTTTTTTCGTCAGTGTCTGACACCACAAGTCACTGACCATGCGCCGGATTTCGATGACTCCAGAATGAGACCAGGTTGAAGCCTCCAGTGCAGCTGCTCTATGGACCCAATGATGCGGAAGATCAGGGTAGTGTTATACCCGGGAAGTCAAACTTTTTTGGCATCATGTGCCACTGACCAACTTTCACTGAAATGAGCAGGGCCCTGCCTCCAGAGCTGTGCCCAGTTCTTTTTATGCATCCATGGTCTCAAGTCATCAAATTTGCGAATTTGGTCTGACTGAAGTCAGTTCATGTGACTCGATTCCCCTTTGAATGGAAGACTTTTAGTTGTAGTATTACATTGCTGTGTTGGTACTTTTACTTGAGTAAAGGATCTGAGTACCTATTCCACCACTGCTGTTAAGACAGATTCTTAGAGGTCATATTTTAGGCCATATTTTTCAATGTTTCTACACTCAATTACATTTTATTTTAGTCTCTAAATTCTTAATTTGTCTGGATCCATCCTGCCAGTTTATAAGCACATCCCCCCCCCAGCCTTTGTCCAGTGCCCAGGCTTGGTCCTGGTGGCACAGTGGGAGGTGGGTGTGGTAATATAGATCTGATCCTGACTGACAGACAGCTGGACCCCCAGCTTCCAAATTGGGGAGGAGGGGGTTGACACAAGCTCCCTCACGTTCCATCAACAGCTCCAAGTCGTTGAGGGAACTGACACCACTGATTAACAGCATCCAATTTTGTCTGCGTCAGGCTTAATTCTGTGGCGTTTCATCATCCCCTCTTCCTCGCCGGAGGAAAGCTTCAAGATGAATCGCACAACAGGCAGCGTTAATAGCAAGTGGTTTCATCCCAGCAGATGCAGAGAGGATTTTAGTCTGACTGTGTGCTTTTTATACAGAATAGCCTGCAAAGTGTTTGGTTTTATGTAATATATTTTATGGATGCAGTTAAAAGTCCGACCAGTGTTTTGATCAGTGGAACAGAACGCCTAAAATACGACGGGCTAATGCTTCTTTTTAACTCTCAGAGTTGCTTTGAGATGAAGGATGAAAGGTAGTCTGCGCAAGGATGAATAGAAAATTAATGTTTTAATTAATCCCACATCATTTTTCAGCATGTGGAATTTATTTTCTGTTAGTGCCTTTTGAAGATGCGGTACAAAATCAATTATGATACAGGCTTTTTTAATATACAGCAAGGAAAGTAAAAATATTTCTCCCACAGAGAGGACGTCCGTAGAGCTATATGAACATAACTTGTTTGTTTACAGACGACTCCACAGGGCACCTTTAAGTTTGTGTGTTTTATTATCTTGGACAAAGACTCTGGCTCAGGAAGCGTTAATGTTTGTTTGCTTTTTCAAGCATATTCATATCATTTAGTGCCAAGTTGGAATATAGCTTTCAGAAAAATCAGTTTCTCAATCGTAAATAATGACTTGGATGTGAATGGTATTTACAGATCTGAACAATCACTGTGTAATTACAGTAATGCCGGCATGAAATGAATGTGTCAGTCCTGTTTTTCTGTCCCTACACTCTACAGCCTAAAATGATAAACATTTCCATTTGCATGCAAATTCCCATGTGATTCTTTCTGGGCACGAGCTTAAGTGTTTGCACTGTCTTGTTCCAAACCCTCTCTGGAGGATCTCCCACTCACTGGTGCTGCGTTACATAACAGCCAAGCTGCCACACCTGATCAATATACCCCTCACGGCACCCCTACTTCACTCTCTGGGGTTAAGGCTTGTGGGTCATTCCCACTGAGTTAATCGAGCCTACGGGGCTGCACTGTCTGTGTGTGTGTGTGTGTGTGTGTGAGAGAGAAAAACCTTTCACCAGATGGAAGGAGGAGATGCTATTGATAGAAATGAAGGACAATAAGAGACGGGCAGAGTAAATAAACAGGTGATGAAGGTTTGGATGGAGGAGTTGGCTGCGCTTATATCAAAGGTCTGTGACAAAGGAAAGGTCTTTCTGCCTGAGCCAGCTTTCCACAAACTCTAATCATGTGAAGTAAGCGAAAACCCAAAAAGTAAACTGCAAATTGGAGTTTCATACAGAGGTTTAAAGTCTTATTTTTAGCCATGTTAACAGCAGTGTTGGTACGTGAGTCCAACACTTTGGTCCACACTAAAAGATGGATAGACATGAAATCTAATCCAAATACTCATGATCTCCAGACGATCAATCCTACTGACTTTAGTGATCTTCTGGCTTTCCATGCAGCACCATCATCAGGTCAAAATTTGTGTTTGTCATACTGTCAGCACTGGTGTTTATCACCAAATGGGACCTGGTATTTCACGCACATAAGTGTGGTATTGCAGGGCATTGCAGTTCATGCTTCAGTGAGCTCCATGCCCATCTCGGCCCATACTCTGAGTGCACGTTTATATTTTATATGATATCCTGTGTTCACCTACGTAAGAATACAGAACAAAAATCCTGAATGGTGTGCTAAAAAATTTAGAAGTTGGAGTGAGTGGCAAAGTATGGGCTAGTTTTATTTGTAAAGCTAGACAAACTACAAGTATATGAGTGTGAAGGTTTACAGAACGTACTGCTCGTGTTCTCCTACAATGTGTAGATTTGGTCTCACACCTTTATACATGGAAACTGATACTGAACTGATTGACTGCATTAATATCAGAATACAGAGACCCCTCCATCTGAGAGGATTTTTGATGTTGGACATAATTTAGTCCATCTAAATGTCAGTATATTTAAGTGCTATTTAGTGGTGTGTGTTTTCCAGTTTAACATTATGATGGTCAAGTTGAGAATTTATCAGCAATCAGGTTGAAGTTGTTTGAAAATCTGAAGGGGAGTCTAACATTAGTTGCATTTGTAGCCAAGAATAAAAAATGCGCCAAGTGCTTCTTGGTAAATAAATTATAACAAAAATATTTAAAATCATCTCTGTTTGACACAACAGTTAGATTTAATCTTGGGTTTAAGGCCAAAATTAGGTTAATAAACACCTAAAGGAACACTCAGACAATTTGGGAGTTATGCCCTTTCTCTATCATTTTCATATTGAGACAACATGATCGATATCTTTTTTTTGTGTCTGTACGTCCAGTGGCTGGGTCTCAGCGGTTAGCATTGCAGCTTAGCTTAGCAAATACAATTGAGGTCTATAGGGGGTCAGTAGCCTACGGTAAAAGTGAAAAAATGAATAAACGTTACAGAAACCCTGAAGCTGGCATTTCTGCACGTGCATTTAAAGTAAACATGTTTAAACATTAATTCGAAAAACGAGAGTCCTTTTTAGTCGTTTTTAGAAGAAGTTTGATACACGGAACTATAGTGTGTTTACGCCCTGCACAGAGGGATACACCGGTGAGCAACAGCTGCAGCTGGCTCTGGGACAGGTACGCTAGGTCACTTGGTAAAAGCAAAGCTCCTGCAGGCCTGGGGCTTTTTTTCCAGTTTATCTTAGGAACATGAAAAAATGTTTCAATCACGCCAGGATTAGTGATTGCTGCAAAGTTTTCACTCATTGTGATGCACTCTCTGCGGTGGTTTTGCTCCTGGGCTCTATTTCAGGAAGCAGGCTCAACAAACTCTGAGCCAAATCCCGATCTCCGGGTTGACTGAGCCGGAGCTGAGAAACTCTGAGTTTTCAGTACCAGAACAGCTGATCAGCATTAGTTCAATCAACTCTGAGTATGTTCAGCCTGAGAGAGGCGCGTTCACGGCCATATATTATTTGATATATCTGGGTGGAACAGATTGTTAGAGAAATGATAGACTGTGAGGTCAAACAGTATCCTTCATACAGACACTCCTCCGGGGAGACATCCAAACGGGCTCTAATCACCTTCTCCTTATGCAGCAGCCTTTGTATAAACTGTGCCCCAATGTCCACAACTTCATTCACTAGGACACAGGACATGCCATGTCTGTCCTACCTGCAACACGCTCAGCCTCAGGCTTAGATGAAGCAAACCTGCTGGCTCGCAGGTTTGCTTCACGGAGTATGTTGCAATAGTAACTGACTCAGGGTTTCGCTGAGCTGGCTTTGTGAAACGGAAAACTCAGAGTTTCCCTCATCTCGGGCTAAACATACTCAGAGTTTTCACTAATCATGCTTTCTGAAATAGAGCCCTGATGATATATCTCTAGCGTCCCCAACGATGGTAGCACCGAATCCCATTCTGTGCAGCAAAATGATTCTACCTCTGTAGACATAGGTTGGCAAGCCCCGCAGCTACACCACCAATCCTCCCCTGACCTCCGTCTCCCCTCAGCCCCTTGCTGTTCTGCTGCTTCGGAGGATTCAGCCTCTCTTCTCGCCCGCTCAGCATCCAGCACCTGTAGTTCCTCATCTGTACACTCCGGCTCAAACAGGTATGGCTCTGGATCTGTGTCCGCTACAAGAAACTCCTCAAAATCGCGTTCAAAGTGGTCCACTGCAGCTACTATAGTCCGGAGATAGAGTTTTGTTTACAGGCTACGTCTGTGCCTGTGCCTGCTCACCAGTGTATCCCTCCGCAGATCACAGCGCAGGACGTAAACACATTATAGTTCCATGTATCAATCTTCTTCTAAAACGACTCTCGTTTTTCGAATTAATGTTTAAACATGTTTACTTTAAATGCATGTGCAGAAATGCCAGCTTCAGGGTTTCTGTAACGTTTATTTGTTCACGTTTACCGAGCAGGCTACTGACCCCCTATAGACTTCAACTGTATTCAGTAAACTAAGCCGCAATGCTAACTGCTGAGACCCAGCCACTGGACGTACAGACACAAAAAAGATATCCATCATGTTGTCTCAATACGAAAATGATAGAGAAAGGGCATAACTCCCAAATCGTCTGAGTATTCTTTTAAGGTTACGGTCTTGCTAGCTTTCCAAAAAAAGTGACAAGACGATACAATGCAAGCTGACAAGAATGCACATCAGGAACACAACACTGTATGACGCAAGGTGTGAGGCCCTGAATGAAACGGCAACTTTTTATTGAGTCCCATGAACATACACTTGCAGAACTAATGACATTCCCATCACCTGTATTTTGTTTAGTGATGATTAGCAAATGTTAGTAATGATAGCAAGACCCTGGGGCTCTACTCTGTTTTGGAGTCGGCCTCAAGTGGTCATTCGATGAACTGCAGTTTTTGGCGCTTCCGCATTGGCCTCATTTTTCAGCCTTCACTAGCCCTGTAACGTTACCCTTACACTCACAGTCGCCTTCTTTCTCAGCTCAGCTGCCTGTTTTACCATTAGAGACTGACCTCTAGTGGCGCTACTGTGCACTGCATCACCTCGGTACAGCATCTTCGTATCAGTTTAATAGAGGACGTCTGTATATTTTACAATATTGAAAATAACGCCACCAGGATTTCTAAATATCCCAGTGTACAGTAATACTGTGATACTATCTAAGCCTGCTTTATGACGGTGAGCTGTTTCTGAAGAGGTACGTCTTCAATAAGAAATAAAGGCCTTTGTGCTGCCACAAAGAGAGGAGAGAACTCATTTAATATTTTGAGATGTTTGATAGTAAGAAAACATAGAATAAAACCTAGCTGACTCCTTCAATAGCTCAGCATTGAAATGATATAGTAGCTAAGATAACACTTGACTGCATTGTTGAGAGCAGAGACTACAGTAACTGTTACATACACTGTTTGGTTGTTTATTGTGAGCGTAGTTTTATGTTCTACTCCTACACTTGACCTTTGCTAGGTAATTACTCGTTAATACAGTAACATGGGTGCTTAAGCACACAGGCAGCGTATTGTAAGTCTACCTTGGAGAATTTATTCTTGTGGGATCACCATGTTGTGTGCTTTTACTCCTCTGGGTGGAGATTTACATTAGTCATTCCGTGCTGCACATCAGTGTGTCCCCCTCCCACTGCAATCTTGAGTGAACATCTGCTCTCTAAATGAGAGGAACCTCTGCATGCATACTGTATGTGAGGATGAGACACACTGCTTTATGCAACAGCTCTGCTGCACACACAGAATCCAGCATCGGCTGCTGCTTGAAGCTCAGCTTAAAGGTCAAAAAGTTTGCACGCACCATTTTTCTTGTTTCTCGTCATGACCAGCAACGTCTCAAGTGATCAGTTTGTGGTTTGGAGACAAAGCATCTGCTACGCATTCGTCTAAAGACACGAACACAATAAGAAAAGTGTGACCATGGTGTGTCTTCTGAGAGAATACGTGACGAATGTACTTTCCTTGCAGGGGTGTTACTTGCTGCAGTGCTAACAGGATGTGGTGTGCAAAGTGGTTCAAAACAAGAGAGGGGGCGTACTGAGGGGGACCTTCTCTAACAAGGTTTGCTGTAATTTCATGTTCCTGTAATGTTACCCACATGGCTTACTGGTGCTGGGAGCTGTCACACAGAGACAAAACAGCTTCACCTGACAGCTCTGACAAGATGAATGCAGTTTGTGAGGAGACAGCCGTGTCGAATGAGGATGAATTGCCGATCAAATGCAGATGTGTCCCAGTGAAGGATTTGTTTAATGGTGACTAATTTCATAGACATTTCTCAGGCTGCACACCTGTAGGGTTACCATCTGGTCACATTAATTTAGCAGTGTATTGTGTCACAGTGGCATCTGTAGTAAAGCATAAAGCACCGTTTCCACTGTGAAAAGTTGTGGATGGCACCAACAGAATCGTTCTGTTCTGTCCCCATTTTTGGATGTGTTGCTGCCTCTCACAGCAGCTGGAGCCTGAGAAAAAATAACTTCATTCACTGGGCCGACTGCCGGCAACTTTTAAGGTGGAACGTTAACTTGTAATGTGCAATAATAAATAAGGTGGTATTAAAAAGATCTTTATAAGTCTAAAATTTGGTTCTATTCCCGATGGCCTCATCTTTTTCCTCAGCCATTGCATTTCCTACATTACAGTGATGTACATTACATTAGCTTGCTACATTGTTAACCTCAGTGGCAGCTGCTAGAAATTTTGGGACGGTGTTATCTCCTTTCCTTTCATAAAGGATGGTCCAGTGTATCCTTTGCTAAAGGAGATAAGAAAGGCACCACCGAAGCTCCTGTTCTCAGCATGTAAAGAATTCGCCCAGCTCTTATCTTGGCTGCACTTATATACTTCCAGGTTCACTCAGTCAGAAACATTCCTGAGGAAAAAAGATTATTTGACCACTGCAGCCTTGGACTTGAGCTGCAGGACTTCAAATCTGAGACTTGCTCTGACAGACTTGACTTGGATTTTTTTCTGTCTGTGTAATGGAAGAAGGGCAACACAGTGAGATGGGAGCCGTCACTGGTCAGAGGGGTGAACTTCTGAAGCCATCTGATGCTGTGGGAACATCTGCTTTCTCTGTTCTGACATGACAAGCTTCTTTATTTAGCAGGATGTACCAGTGAAGGGCACATAGGACAGACCATGGGAATGTGAAGTCCAGTAAAACTAGAAGCTGGCTGCTCTGTCTGTAGCGGAGTCCTCCCACAACCAGTCTGTTGATTCACATTATTCAGACAGATGGGAGAGCAGAGATTTTAAATGGCTGCCCTTTCACATGATGTTGCTCTGCGCTTCCAAAAGGCCCGTCACTCCTCCACGCTGTGTCAGTTAACGTTAAGATTATGAATATAAACAGAGCTAGCCAGAATACGTATTTTTATTAGGCAGAGAAAATACTGTTCAGAAGAAGAGAAACACCAAAAATAAATTTCTGTCATACATTGAATCCTCTCGTACGGTGTAGGAAGGTCACTAGTACATCAAAGAGAAACAAACATTGCCAATCTATGCAATGATGACCTCCGTGACAACCCAGTCACCAGAATAAAATGTTGTCATTATACGTTTCTGCAAACCAAGGATATGCTACAATTGTATGATTCATGTATATGACGTAGTTGAGATAAGATGTGTATGAGCTCTGTTTCTCATCAGGAGGAGAGGGGAGGGGATGGTGGATGGTGTGACACCTCAGTGAGACGGCTGGCAAGAAGCAGACCACTGTTTGAGACTAGCATACAACAAAAGCAGGTATTTTTTGTCAGAACATTTCCAGCTTCCTTTTTTAACGATAGGTTGGCACATTTCCAGCTGTGTATGTATGCGATTAAAGTGGGTATTTTTTAACCACAGGTCGGGGCTTGTCCAGTCTGTAGCAACAAAACTGGATATTTTTAACAACAGTTAGGAACATTTCTATCTGTGTTTGTAGTGACAAAATTGGGTATTTTTTATTGGTCCATGTCATTGGTCCGACAGCCCATTGGTCCAACATCCCATTAGTCCGATGGTCCGCAGTGCTCAACGGCTACCGGCGGGCATATTTCTGCCTTGATGGTGCGCCGCGACCGGCTCTGGGTCAGCTGGGAAAGGCTTGAGGCGAAGCAGGCTCACAGCTTATGTGTTTGTCACTTTCTTTTTCATTTTAACCCACACCATGATCTTTTCCTGACCCTAACCAAGTGGTTTTTGTGCCTAAACCTAACCAGACCTTAACCACAGGGCATCATGATGATTTCGGAACAACGGGACTTTGGAACAATGGGTTTAATGTGGTCCGAACAATGGGATGTCGGAATAATGGGATGTCGGAATAATGGGCAGTTCCCTTTTTTAATGACTTGTCAGGACATTTTTCAGTCATGTATCTAGCGACAAAGGCTGGTATTTTCTTAATGACACGTTGGCACATTTCCAGCTGTATCTGTAGTGATTAAAGTGGGTATTTTTTAACCACAGGTCAGGGCTTGTCCAGCCATGTTTGTAGCGACAAAACTGGATATTTTTAAGTTAGGAGTTAGGAACATTTTTAGCTGTGTTTGTAGCAAAAAAAAAAAGCAGGTAGTTTTTAACGAGTTGGGACATGTCCAGCCGTGTTTGCAGTGGAAAAAAAAGCCAGTATTTTTGTCTGACCATTTCCACCTGCAATTATTTTTTAATGACAGGTTGGGTCATTTCCAGCCCTGTTTGTAGCTGTAAAAGCAGGTAGTTATTAACAACAGGTTGGGGCATGTCCAGTTGTGTTTGCAGTGACAAAAGCTGGTATTTTTTAATGAGAGTTTGGGGCATTTTCAGCTGGGTTTGTAGCAACAAAAGAGGGTATTTTTAGCTTCAGGTTGGGGTTTGTCCAGCCCAGTCTGTAACAACAGAAGTGGGTATTTTTAACAAGAGTTAGGAACATTTCTAGCTGTGTTTGTAGCGACAAAAGTGTGTCTTTCTTAATGACATGTTGGCACATTTCCAGCTGTATTTGTAGTGATTAAAGTGGGTATTTTTTAACCACAGGTCGGGGCTTGTCCAGTCATGCTTGTAGCGACAAAATTGGGTATTTTTAATGACATGTCGGGACATACTGACAAAGGCCGATATTTTTTTAACAACAGGTCGGGACATTTCCAGCCCTGTTCTTAGCAACAAAAAAAAGCAGGTAGTTTTTAACAAGTTGGGACATGTCCAGCCGTGTTTGCAGTGACAAAACCTGGTATTTTTTAATGAGCGTTCGGGGCATTTTCAGCTGGCTTTGTAGCAACAAAATTGGGTATTTTTTAACAACATGGCATGTCCAGACGTGTTTGTAGCAACAAAAGCGGCTATTTTTTTTTACCACAACTCGGGGCTTGTCCAGCTGTGTTTGCAGTGACAAAAGTGAGTACTTCTAAATGATAGTTCAGAACATTTCCAGCCATGTTTGTAATGACAAGAGTGGGTCCTTTTTAACAAGAATCTGGGATGTGTTTATAGCGACAAAAACAGATAGATATTTTAATGATGTTTTCCTCACACTAACAAAGTTGTTTTGTGTGTAAAGTTCATGATAACCACAGCACTGTCTAAACATGAAATTGAAAATTTAAACGTTCATGTTTTAACATATTCGCTACACATGAAATGTACAAATGTAACATATCCATGGTTTGTAGAAATGTACTGTGTCAAAATTTGTTCTGGCAACTCGGTTGTCCATGAAGAGGTTTGATGGATATTGTAGCACAGTCAAAAGCACGGCACGGCTCAGGTGTTGTTAAAGCACAGCATGATCTGAGGCAGTTCTTGCTTCTCCAAACTATGAAAACACTGAGAGACGAGAGAGGCAGGTGACAATGTAGTGGGGAGTTCTTCTCTTGTGACAAACATGAGGCGTCAAAGTTAATAACATCAGCCAAAAAAAAGTGGTAAATACACAAAGAAGACCGGTCTTCTGAATAGAGAGGTTGATGAGTTTGAAGAGTGGCCTTGGCACAGAGCACAGCCTCAGCCGAGTGATGAAAATCTCCTGAAAGAGGCAGAGAGGGAAGGCAGCTGGGGTCGGCTTTTGGCAGCTTGTTCAGACCGGAGCTCGGCGGATCAGTTCGGGGGGAAGATAGGATGAATTCCACTTTTTCCCCATGTGAAACACAAGCCCAAAACAAGGCGTGAAAAACCCTGCTTCGACTCCTGATGCACGCATACACACGTAAACACACACATACAGCCCCTTCAGACACAATCAGACTAGTACACAAACATGCAGACTTATACAAAGGCAGAACTTTACAAAGTCATGCAGATGGAATGTTTTTGATATTTCTGTAGCTGAGTCAAATATGTTTTGCTGGCTGGCCTGACGTCTATTTTTATCAGGAGGGATTTATAGGGAACTACTGTAATTGAGTCTAGGCTGTCATGACAGACTGGAAATGTGCTCCTGGAAAACTTCACCACATCAGTCTTTTGATGGGGAAAAAAAGAGCAAAGGGGCTTTACAAAGCTGAATATAAGTACATCAGAAAAGGTGGTGTTTTCCTCAGATCTCTTTTTAAAATTCTAGATGAGAACCCATCCTTGTCTCTAAAAGAGGTAGCCTGATCCAAGCCTAATTACACAGAAAACTTCTCAAATGTTCCTCTTACACACTAGGAAAGGGGATCCTGAGTACCGACACTTTATAGTTAAGTCATGTTGATTCTGAAAGGAATAGTTTGACATTTTGGGAAAGAAACATTTTCACATTCTTGACGAGATTAGGTTGAGAAGATTGATAACTCTCACGTCTGCACAGTAAATATAATAAGTAAAGTAAATATTTGTTGCCATACAAAATTGCTCTTGTTTTTGTCCCAGTAATGTTCCAAGCTCATATTCCAAACTACTGGATGGCTAAAAACGGACATAATTAGCTTCTCCCTCATGGCTACAGGTAGTTTCTATCAGGTTTCTATCCATCTGTAAAGAAATGCACTTCCTTGCGTTGGACACTAGAGGCATCATCCGTATATTAATGAATCTGCGGGCACCAGTTACATACGGGAGTGGAAACAAAGCAATAGGCATGAGGTTTTCTGTTGGTTTAATTTTCGGGTTAAGGCGAATATTCAGTGGATAAAGAACTTTTTCAGCTATGGTTTTGCTAATTTATCCAAAAAGTCAGCCAACGAAAATGTGCATGAAGCACACAACGCTCTGTGTGAAGCAGGATGTAAGGCACCGGCCCCGGGTGAAAAAACAGATTCTTAGGGACTCCCTCGTATTTACTGCACAGTCATGAGTGTGATATCTTCTCATTTCACTTGGTAAGAACTATCCCAAAATGTTAAACTTTTCCTTTAAGATCGTCTACAGTGATTTACAGTGAACACTTTTATTTACTTGCTGATTTAAAGTCATTTTCGTTCAGCCAAATCACAAAATATTCCACTAAAGTTCACTTTATTGATTATAATGGTTTTCCCTTTTAACGATCATCAGTGTACCCAAGCAGAGAAGTTGGTTTTAATATACAATATAATCATAAAGAATGATTAGACTCTCAGAGATCGGATCGGTTTCACCCGCTCTGTAAACTAGACTAATTTTAATATAAGATAATCATGGTGAGTGTCTTAATTCTACAAACACAATGATGTAAACTCAAGAACGACGGTGGCCGATGCTCATCCATGTTCTGGCAGTGTGTGAGAGACACTGTGATCGGACTCGTCCAGACACAAATGGCACTGCGCCACGTTGCTGCAACCGGTTGAGACTCGAGGGAGTGGTTGCCGCCGTCGAGTTGGGCTCACAGGTTCTCGTTGGTGTCGTGTTGGCAGTGGCTGTCGGTCGAAGGGTTCAGGAAGGGCAGCTCCTCGCCGCAGCCCTCCAGCTTCAGGACCCGATTGCTCAGGTCCAGGCAGCACTGTGAGAGGAAGCACACAGTGGAACATGATTAGTGGGGGTCGTGACTCAGGGAAATAATCCTCCCAAAAGGGTTCGCACAACAAATCTGAGGGGTCAGCAGATAATAGCAAGATAAAATACAATGAACATGGATTCTGCAATGCAAAACAATCCTTCTTTATTCAGGCTTCTCCATAATTAATGATATTTTCTTGTGAAATACGAGATATTTTACCCCCTGGGGACTCCTAAATTACAAAAAAATTAACATTCTGTGAGGGAAAACTAAACTGGTTGATAGTGAAAGTAATTTTGCCTTGTTTTAAGGAACTGCGAGCAAAAAAAAAAAGTGAGAACCACCGCACTACATTGCTCAAATTAGCTTTGTCCTTTAGTTTAACTGTAATTCTAATGTCTGTCTCCAATAGATATAAAATGATTCATCAGTAGACAGAAGTTTAATAAACAAAACACCAAATATTCTTTTATTTTCAGCTTTTCAAATGTGATTATTTGCTGCTTTTCTCAGTTTTATATTGTCAGTAATTGAATATCTTTGGATTTGGGACTGTTGAACAAACAAAAAAGCAATTTGAAGACGACACATCAGATTCATGCATTATCCTCGTGTTGCTAATGTTCTTAAATCAGTCTGCATCCAATTTAACTGAGATACATGCTGTACATTATCCATATCACCATGAAAAACCCAGTCCCTCTATAGTTCATCGCATTAGTTGCATACACTTGTACATGATTGTTCTGTTAATACCATACTGTCTTAGTTGTTGGTTCAACATTCCAGATACAGTTCCTCTGCCATTTAAGAATATTTTCTGTTCATCTGGACGGACGAATAGCTAATATGTTCCTGAAGAAGCTTCAGAAGATAATGATTGTAACATAGTGATAATATTATTATCTCACTAATTATATAAAATTACATAAAGACACTGTTCGCCCCAGTATCAAAAACAAAATATTTCTCCTCTTACCTGTAGGGCTGTTTATCAGTCTAAATTGTTTTGGTGTGAGTTGCAGAGTGTTGGAGATATCAGCTGTAGAGATGTCTGCCTTCTCTCCAATATAATGGAACTAGATGGCACTCAGCTCGTAGTGCTCAAAGTGCCTAAAGAATACATTTGAAAAACTGAACATCAATGTCTCTGTCCAGAAATCATGACCCAGAAGGAAGCGTGCATCTACTCATGGACGTGCTTACCTCGCACCCCTAAGCTAGCTAACGTTTCATCTTAGCCGAGAAGGTCATGTTTAATGTTTACAAGCCTCTTGTCCATGAGTAGATGCACGCTTCCTTCTGCGCAGTGATACAGTTGGCAGGTGTAGCTCAGTAGAAAGAAAATAGTTCCTACACGAAACTGCTCACAACAAGGTCTGTGGATTATCTTGAGTAACCAGGTCATGATTTCTGGAAAGAGACATTGATGTTGAGTTCTTCAAATGTATTTTTGAAAGGCAGACAGGAAACACGGACAAGGATGAAAGTTAAGGCATCAAAAGCCGGAGAGGGATGCCAGAGGGGTGGGAAATGGGTCCAACAAACACCGACATTCGCCCAGGAGAGCAGTGTTTGCATCCCGTAAGATTCTAAAGACAAACCCTGTTCTTTTTTCCTAAACCTAACCACGTTTTTGTTGCTTAAACCCAACTACCTATCCTAGTTGTTGGAGGGAAAAAATGTTAATTCACGTTGTTGTACTGATGTTGTGCGTTTATTTTGAAAGAGACTGTATGTAAACGTTACATTTCCTGTAAAAATATAAGTGTTTTTTGAAAGACACCAATGCATGTAACAGGCAGAAACTGACACAGTGTTCCAGAACGTCAACAACCAACACACCCAGGGTACCTTGCACGACGTATCTAGACGTGGAATTTCCATGACCAAACGTCGATGTGTGATGAGGTCACAATGAGAATGTGTTGAGGAAAAATATGTATTTTTGATGTTGGGGTGAACTGTCCCTTTAAAACCACTACGTATAGATTTATGTGTGTAAAATTTTGTATTTTAGCACCCCTTAGTGGTAGGATATAAACACTGCCGCAGTGACGTATTGATCGCACTGGGATGAGTGGCTTGAAAACATGTAGCCTGCACTGGTTTTCACTGGGAGTGTTTAAAGCTTCTTGGGCTGATGAGATCAGTGTCATTTTTAGTTATTTTGATGACTCTTAACCCTTTGAAACCTGAGGAAACTGACTTGATTTCTTTCAAAATCATGGGTGGAAGGCAATGAGCAACAAAAGACAGAGTGACCCAAAAAACTGGCGAAAGATTGGTAAACAAAAAAATTTTTAAAGAAATGGCAAAAAGAAGAAGAAAGAAAACAACCTGGAAAGTGTGCTTAAAAATTACAATAATTCTGTAACATAATTTTAAAATGAAATAATTATAATAATAATTATAATAATTATTATTATAAATATTTTTGTTATGTTTTTCCCTATTTTTTAAAATAATTTTCTTTTTTTTTGCAATTTGTGGGAGATTTCTTACAAAGTCGCTTTTTCCCCATGTTGCTGAAAGAAATTTCACCAATTTGCTCAGCGTTCAAGGGTTTAAGTATTTGTGATAGGTGTCACATAGAAAGCAGCACAAGAAAATGGATGCTGCTCCAGGGTTCAAAGGGTTAATTAAATATTAAGTCAGCACAGACAGAAAATAGTGAAACACGCCCCTCACATCCTAAATCCAAAGGTAATGTCTTTGATTAAAATGGACCAACAATCCAAAACCCCAAAATATTCAGTTCAATAACCAATCAAATAAAACAAAAAGCAGCAAATCTTCACATTTGAAATGCTGAAACAAGGGAATGGTTGGTGTTTTTGCTTAAAAAACGAAGTAAAGCTGATTGTTGGTGCTTAAAATATTCTAATAAGAAAAAAGCATATCATCAGAAGCTGCTATAATCACTTAAACATAGCACTTGAAGTGTGTAACATTAGGACGATGTTTATCTCTGAGTCAATATACAGGTGAGTTGCTTTTGTCGCTCAAAAATCTCAGTAAATCCTGATCATTTATAAGCCAGTAATCATAGTGAATTACCTTATTGTTTATGAATATTTACAGAGACAGCTCAGTGCAGGAGTAAGCTTCAGGAGAAATGTTCGTCTTGCATTACAAAGTCCTTAAGGGCTAATTTACAAAATGAAGAAAAAAAGAGCTCATGTTCCCTGAACGCCCCGAAGTCCCACTCTAATTAGATTTTTAGGAGGATATTAACCAGATGCAGCAGATGTAACAGTGATATAACCGAGAGCCACCTTCAGATTCCCAGTGAGTATTTTTTATTAGGTTTAAATTGCATTTTCAAATGTGCAAACTCAAAAATTCCACCTCACAAGATGTCCTCAATTCGCTCTTATCTGGGTTTAACCTGCACAGTGGGGATCCTGCAGATAGAAATAACACCAGCCTTTTCCCCACAGATAACACCACAGACATCTCTTTTTAAGAACTTCTACCTCTTTCCCCCTGAAATTGTATATTTTTTCAACCACAGTAGCATTTTTATTTCTTCTTCTCCTTCCCTTTTGCTTATTTTTAAAAGCCATGTAACCATTCCAGCTGCTTCTTTAAAAAAAAAAAAAAAAACACCAAAAGCCACATGATAAGGCAGAGAAAATATTAGCAAAGCAAATGAGGACCTTACGTTAAGTTCCAACAGAGTCTGAAGACCCAGGCACAGCTCAAACGCCTCATCCTCTGAAAGTGAAAAAGGAAAGATAAGGGGAGAGAGAGTGAATTTATGATTCCCGTCCACGAACATCCTCATCTGAAAACGCATACATTAACCTGAATCCAGGTTAAATCGTCAACACAACTAAATTATTCATTCTTGCGTTAATGAGTGCTGATAAGCGTATGGACTCATGAGGACGGGTTTATGTTCTGAGGGTGCAAAGAGAGAGTTATGGAGCTGGGTGAGAATTTAATATCCGTGAAAGAGTCAGGCAAGTGTTTTAAGGATCAAGACAGTAGGGGAGACCAGGGACGATTGAAACACTTTCAGTACCCACAATTATCTGGATATGTGTGTAATAGCCCTCGGATTTTGAAACCAAGTTCTTTATAACCTTTTTATTTTTATTCCTATTTTTACACAAGAATGACAAAGACGAGCAGTGCGGAGAGGGACAGGAAATCCATTGGGCTTATTTGGAGTCTCCATCAAAATGATGCAAAAAATTAGGCTGTACAGAACACACCATACATACATTTATATAATTAGATTGCACATTTATAGTTTGTGATATTTGGGAATGTGTGTGAGTACAGAGGTCAAGCAAGCTATTTATGTAATTAGTTAATGAACAATCAGAATTATGTTTTAGTTTTTTGTTCTGTTTGCACTGACTTTGTTCTTGGCTCTTCTCTTTGTTACCTCCGCCAAGGAGGTTATGTTTTCGCCGTCGTTGGTCTGTTTGTTTGTTTGTTTGTTTGTTTGTTTGTCTGCAAAATAACTCAAAAAGTTATGAACAGATTTTAAGGAAAGGTGGATAATGGGAGAAGGAACAGATGATAAAAATTTTGGTGGTGATCTGTTGAAGCAAAGTGGATAAAATAATAAATAAAGTCTATGGTCTGACAGCCTCAGCAGCAATTCCAATTTCTAACCGCTTCATCCTCTTGAGGGTCGCGGGGGGGCTGGAGCCTATCCCAGCTGACATCGGGCGAGAGGCAGGGTACACCCTGGACAGGTCGCCAGACTATTGCAGGGCTGACACATAGAGACAAACAACCATTCACGCTCACATTCACACCTATGGACAATTTAAAGTTATCAATTAACCTAGTCCCCAATCTGCATGTCTTTGGACTGTGGGAGGAAGCCGGAGTGCCCGGAGAGAACCCACGCTGACACGGGGAGAACATGCAAACTCCGCACAGAAGGGCTCCCACGCCCGGGATCGAACCGGCAACCCTCTTGCTGTGAGGCGAGAGTGCTAACCACCACACCACCGTGCTGCCTGTGTGCAGACATGTATAGCTGAATTTTATTAATATGTGATGCCATTGCTTTTATTATGGTCTCTGGTCTGGTGGTGGGGACCTGATCTTGTGGGAGTATAACTTTTTTTTTTTAAATGTTCAAGTCTGTGTTTTCTTTCTCTGAGTGCTTTTCTAGTTGTGTTTGTGGTCCTTTATCTTTGTTAGGACTGAATAACGGGAGGGAGGTCAAGATAAATCAAAGCAAGGACACAGTAACATTTCTATAATTTAATGGTTTGGGACTCTGGAAATCAGGTTTGACTTTCAGGGAATAGTTTGACTTTTTTTGGAAAGACAGGATTTAGAGACGGAGAAAAACAAACTCTCTGTCTAAGGCCCAATCCCAATACACCCCTTAACCCTACCACTTGCCCCTATCCCTCCGTTTTGTGCGTTCACACATAGGGGTAGGGATGTCCCGATTCTTGTTAAGGGAAAGGGCAAGGGCGGAGTGCTAGGGCTATATGGCTCTCCAAAAGGAGTTTTTTCAGAGGCACACTCCAAAGCAAGTGCTACAGGAAATCTCCCAGAATGCCTTGCGAATCACCGGCAAGATGGCAGGGAACGCTTTGCACCCCTTAATATCTCCTCCTGTCTACGTATCTGTTCCACAACCAGCTTTCTTTTATCTTTGAGACCTGCTTTATTCCATACCGGTTTGCCTGAGCCAAGCCCCAGGCCTCCCCGGCCAAACTGAACATTACCTATAATCTCTGCATGCCTAAGAGCTGTGATAATACCATTATTGTCATAGTAGGGAGACAAAGAAGGAAAACACCACATGAAAAATTTCCCTGTCTATTTTCAGTATGATTGACCTGTTCTGTCATGCCCAACAAAATCAACATATCTGTCATTTTGATAATTTGGGTTTGTCACCCTTATAGTTTATAGTAATTGCAAGCAATAGCATTGGTTTCTTTGAAATCTGAACGTTATAAAATAAGCACATTCATGGCGCTTGGTGAACGTTTTGTGTGTGCGTGTGTCTGTGTGTTAATGCGCACGCGCGGCGTCCGTTTCGTTAGCAAATAGCCGTAGCCCATGCTGTGTGGTTAGCAGTTGAGTTAGCGGCTGAGCACGACGCTCTGTGTCAGTAATTAGTCGTGGCCCGTGTTGTGTGTGTGTGTGTGTGTGTGTGTGTGTGTGTGCGCGCGCAGCGTCCGTTTTGTTAATTAGTAATTAGCCATAGCATATGCTGTGTTGCTTGTAACGAGTAACGGCTTCACAATAGCCTCTGTGTTAATGTCAGTAATTAGCAGTGACACATGCTGTGTTGCTACCGGCAGCTCTAGAAAAATTGAGATGATACTTAAAAGCACTGTTGACAACAAAGGAGCTATTGGCTGTCCTAAAAGTCGCTAGAAGTCGCTAAATGACATCATCGCCTAATTTGCATAATTGTCCGTATGCATATAATTGTAATGGCTGCTGTAGGAGAGAGGAATAATGCCGTGGGAGAGACAAAAACTGAGTAAAAAAACACCCTGAATATGTTTAGAACTACAAATGAACCTTCTTTCAGTCTTTCTTCTTCCAGGTCGGGATCAGCCAGCGGCGGTTCCGCGCCTGCGCGATTCACTTGCAGTCTGGACGTGGAGGGGTTAACATCTCCTGCTCTGACTGCTGTTGGGAGGGAGGACTGGGCCGTCTGTGAGTGCTTTCTTTGGGGCGAGAGAGGAGCCCACGGCAGCATCTGCTGCTTGTTGAGAAGAATAAGAATAATACGTGCTCTCACAACAGAGTCTGCAGAAGTCTTCAATAACATCAGAAAAAGAGTCGCTAGAGGGGTCAGAAAAGTCACTAAATATAGCGACAAAGTCGCTAAGTTGGCAACACTGCTTAAAGGCGCTGTATGTAAGAATGTGGCCAAAACGGTTACTGCACTCAAATTCAAAATACTGCCGTGAGTCGTGTCCGCCCCCCCCTCCCCTACAGATTCGAGGTTGCTGGACAGTGGCAGATTTGTCACTGATTTGTCTGCCCACGGGCGGCTGCCGTGGCAGGGCTGCATCGCCGCATCCTTGATCTTTGGTTTTCCAGCGGACCGTTCAAGCAAGTCCGCTGGAAAACTGCTGCTAACGCTGCTGCCGGGATACAGCTGAGGAGGAGCCGGCTGCTAATGCTATGTACCGGGACGCTGCTAATGCTGCTTGCCGTGCTGCTGTAGCTCAGTCGTAACTGTAACTGATGCTGAGACTCTACTGACTGCGTGACTGGTAGACGGCGGTGGGTGGCGCAACAGGCCAAAACACACATTCAAAACATAAACATGATTTGCTGATTGTAAATATTTTTTTAAATGCAAATATTCTGGCTGTACTATTGTTGTCAGTGAGATCAGTATGTTATATGAACATTATTCCTTAGTCTCTGTGACGTATGAGGAGGATTTTACGACTGTTTGCTTTAGATTTCTTACATATAGCTCCTTTAACATTATCTGTTGAAATACTTTTATTTTGTTTCTTTTAACATTAAGCAACGTTATCCATGTGACGTTAGACTTTAAGTTCAGCTTGACCTTATCTTTCTGACTTGAGACATCTGGAGGAAGGTGACTGGAACTATTTCTGGCTGTGATAAACGGGAGTAAAGAAATGTAGTTATGCTACTAAGCAAAGTATTATATGAAGCATCCGTCGCGCAAAATAATATCAATGGGCGCTGTGGGCAGGACATTGTTACACAGCTGTGCCTGTGACTTCAGGCAGAGAGACCGCTGCATCAGAGCAGAAGAGCACGTTTTAAAATACATTTATTTTATCAATTAGTTATTAACTTTTACTATTTTTAGCAACTTGCCCAATCGGGCAAGTGAGTTGTTAGTTTACATGCCCAACCGTGAGTTTTACTTGCCCCGGGCAATCGGGCAATCCTTATTGTTGAGCTCTGTAGTGTACACTTAAACTAGTATTTTATTTTGAGATGGGGCGTCTTGTAGGCAGTGAAAATACGCTGTTGTGTGTGTCACGTGTGGCACTGTGCGCTGGTATGACGTACTGGGGGAGAGCAGAAAGTTGTCTACTGTCGCTAATACACTTGGTGGCTATTAGAACCTCATACAACCCCACTTCAAAAAAATTGAACTATCCTTGTAATGTTTTTATTCATGTTTCTAGTTCACATGACTAAGGCTTTTATACCATACTCTAATAATGTATGTTGTGTGTTTTAGGTGCTGCTGGTCCATTCATTGAAGTTTGGCTACCGTGGATGAAGTGGAGTTGTAAGTTTTGCAGTTTTGCCACTTTCAGTGAAAGAACAATAGTGAGTCATTACAAAGGTAGACATGGACGTGGAAGACAGGACTTGAGCTGCATTTACCCCAGCTGTCTAACTGTGCTCCAATCCCATGTGGATTTTGCAAAACATGTCAAGGAGCATAAAAAAGGATCAAATGAGGTTGCTAAGCTACACTGTGAACTTTGTACTCTTTCCGTTTGTTGATTTAAAACCTGGCATTGTTGTAAAATGTCACAGTCAAGCCTTTGTAAGTGATGAACATTAAGACTTGAACAATTTAGTGTCATCAGATTTATTGTCTGAATCTGAATTTCAGCCTGTGCAGAATTCCATTCAGCAGGCGGATTGCATCCCTTTTACTTCGCCTGCAAGCAGTCCTTCATGTGTCACAGTCAGCAACTCAAGAAATTGTTGATGACTTATTTGATGTTGGTGAATGTGTAGGACAAATAACTAGGCAGACAGTTGAAAATATTTTGAAGGAGCATAATTGCACATCTGAGGAATTAACAGCATCATTGACTGAAGCATTACAGTGCCAACCCACTTTCTTTACTTTCAAGAGAGGGGTCTCTTGAACAGTCTGGACATGACACATCATGTCTGGATGGTGACTACTTTAAAAGAAATCAGATTCTCTCACATGAAGATGTTAGTTTATGTGTAACTTTGTACATTGACGATTTTGAAATTTGTATTCCCTTGGGCACCTCCAGAAAAAAACCCCACAAAGTTTGTGGTGTGTATTGGGTTCTTGCCAATTTGCCAAGAAGATACAAGTCATCATTGACTGTGTTTACAAGGTCTTTAGTATCCCGGTTTTGAGGCTTATCCCGGCTTTGGGCATATCCGGGATATGATGTTTACATGGAACACAGAGAAACCCGGTTAATCATATCCCTGTATACATGATAAATACCAGTAACCCGTTTTCTGATCACAGCATCCTATCTGCGCAGGCGTGTGTTATGTCTTTTACGTCTTTTGTTTACAACAGATTGAGTGGGAAATGTGATGTATTTATTAATTATATTTAATTATTAATTATTATTATTATAAATATTAATATTTTCCACTGCGACCTAAATTGTTCAACGGTGCGAGGTGGAAAACCAGCGTCACGTAGCTTGTCCGCAACAGACTTGAATAGGTCAGCATTTCTGTGTCTTCTGCCGTCTAAACACGTAGTTATGTTGAGTTCTTTCATCATTTTCAGGCAAAATTCAGTCTTTTCATCACTCCAAAAATGGGAAGCTCTCGTTGCCGCCATGTTGCTTGTATATCTGGTGCGTCACTCTGGCACCTGCGCACACAGCGGGCAGCCGTCAGAGACCAGGATAAGGTGTATACATGCTCCAGTATCCCGGCTTCTATCGGAGTACTCCAGGTGGCATAACCCGGTTTCTGAATTCGGGATATGGTGTTTACATGCACAAACACAAAAACGGGATACTTAAAAAACCCAATCAAAACCGGGATACTAAAGACCTTGTAAACACAGTCACTGTCATCAATTTACGTAGCTTAACTGTGCAAGACTGAGCATATCAAAATTTATGGGTATAATAGTGTTTTGGAGCCACTGATAAAAGACATACAATATCTAGAAACTGTTGGTGTGTTTGTTGAGAAACTTGCTTGTAATGAGAGTTTTAATCATGTTATGTCAGACACTGTACCGTGTCCTATTGAGAAATATGTTCAGTACTTTCTGTCTGTCTCCTCAGATTATGGCAGAATTCAAGAGGATTTTCACCGTAGACCTCCTGGAATCTTTCTCGAAGGACTTGATGGTCTGGTCCCAAGACTGCTGGAGGTGTACAATGCAGCAACCAAGTCTGGAAAGAAGTAGTCACTAAGAGACATTTTGGACTGCCTTGTGAGAGATGTAAGTGGAAGAGGGGGTGACTAGAAAATTAGGCACCATTTGTTATGTTATAACATTTTCATCTTACTGCATGTTTCTTTGTTTTGTATGACACAAATGAGTGAAGAAGGGCTGCTGCTCTGCTTGGTCTATGGAGCTTTATCCCTATCTTTGTTCAAGAGAGTGGTCTATCAGTTTGACAGCATTATTTATTGATTTCACGTTCAAAAACCCTGCCCTTGCACTCAAATAGCCTCTGCTTGCGCTTGGATCTACTCTGTTTCTGCTCAAACTGTGTGCTCGCACTTAGATACCATGTTGCTCGCACAGATTTCCTGCTCGAGCTTCGGCTTCCTCGCGCTCAAACTGTTTCTGTGCGCTCGGGGAATTTCTGCTCTCAGGTTTCTGCCCTGCACTTGGATTTTTTTGTGTAACAACCCTGTCAAAATCACCCAACCAATAGAATGCCAGATTCACTGTTGACCAATGAAATGATCCCTGCCTCCTTACGGGCGCGCTCGCTTTAGTTTTAGAGCGTCCCGTCTGGGCAGGTGCTCTTTAACCGGGTTCATCCACTCCCACCGTCTTCCCCTGTACCTCAGCCTCTCCCATGGCTACCTCAAGCTCCCCAAGCCCTCCAACCCCTTCTCCTAAAAAGAAGAGGAAGACAAATCCTATAGTGGATTTTCTTATGGCAGAAAGTGCAAAGGAGCAGAAACGCCATGAGGAGAGTGAGGCAAAAACAGAGCGATTCCTAAACCTGTTTGAGCATCTTATCGAAAAAATGCCAGACAATAAGTTCACGTTGGCTTGGCTGTTATGTGCAATATTTTCATCACACAGGTTCCTGTTTGTGTGATGGTTGATTTGTTTATATTTTAATTGCACTATTAATACACTGAACAAAAATATAAATGCAACACTTTTGTTTTTGCTCCCATTTTTCATGAGCTGAACTCAAAGATCTAAAACATTTTCAATACACACAAAAGACCATTTCCCTCAAATATTGTTCACAAATCTGACTAAATCTGTGTTAGTGAGCACTTCTCCTTTGCCGAGATAATCCATCCCACCTCACAGGTGTGGCATATCAAGATGCTGATTAGACAGCATGATTATTGCACAGGTGTGCCTTAGGCTGGCCACAATAAAAGGCCACTCTAAAGTGTTCAGTTTTATCACACAGCACAATGCCACAAATATTGCAAGTTTTGAGGGAGCGTGCAATTGGCATGCTGACTGCAGGAATGTCCACCAGAGCTGTTGCCCGTGAATTGAATGTTCATTTCTCAACCATAAGCCGTCTCCAAAGGCGTTTCAGACAATTTGACAGTACATCCAGCCGGCCTCACAAAAGTGTTGCGTTTATATTTTTGTTCAGTGTATTTTAATTGCACTATTAATATATATTTTTATACCGTTCATAATAACTTTAATACTGTTCATAATTCGTTTTACACTCTTCATATTTACTTCTATACTGTTCATATTTACTTTTGCACTGTTCATAATATTTACTTTTATACTGTTCATAATATTTACTATAATACTGTCCCATTTCATAGGGGACTATTTCAACCCCTACCCCTTGGGTGAAAATAAGAAATGGGATTGGCCCTTGTTTGGGGCCAATCCCATTTCTTATTTTCACCCCTACCCCTCTTTATTGAGTGCCCCTTGCCCCTTGCAACAAAGTTACAAGGGGTAGGGGTTGAAATATTCCCCTATGAAATGGGACAGTGTTAAAGTAAACAATATGAACAGTATAAAAGTAAATATTATGAACAGTATAAAAATAAATATGAACAGTGTAAAACTTATGTGCAGTAATTAGCACATCAACAATCAGCACATTTCATCTGTTTTTCACTGAGGAAATCTATGACATCTTGGTCAACATGACAAACCTGCAGGTAAAGTAGAAACTATTACACTCCTTAGATAACATTTTCAGCATAATTTAACAATACTGAGATAATATTGATGACTGTAATACTTGTGTTCATAATAATTGTGATATGAAATTTTCATACTGTTTCATCTCTATGTACAGGGCCATCGGCTCTTGCAGAAATGGACACCTGCAGACAAACTGGAGATGTAGGCCTTCATCGGCCTTCTCCTCTTGGCTGGTGTGTACAAATCACGTGGTGAAAACACCCTGAGCCTCTGGGGCAAGGATGGCAGGGATATCTTCCTGGCAGTAATGTCGAGGAAGAGGTTCAACATCATATCCAGGATGCTAAGTTGGATTTTCATTTAATATATTGAGTCATTCAATTATAATTTAATTTCATGTCAAATAAATAATTTATATAAATGAATGTATTAATAAATAGTTTTTAAAAATTGAATTAAAAATAGATGTATATATGCATTAATTTCATCTAGGTGGATAAAGGGATGTGTTGTGACATTGTTCTTCTTATTTTTAATCGATTAGGTTCGATGACCGTGAAAAATGAGCGGCACGCTTTCGGCGGGACCATGACAAATTGGGACCAATCAGAGAAGTCTGGGACATCTGGGTCTCCGCTGTGCAAAAGATGTGGGCACCTTGTTCAGAGGTCTGTGTGGACGAGATGCTGATTGGTTAGTACTGTATTGTATTTAACTGTATTCTGTTGTATTGCATGTACTTTATTTGACAGTGACAACAGACAGAATTAGCCAGAGTGCTAAAATTCATCTGCATTCTCTGTGTCCCCAGGTTTTCGTGGAAGATGTCCCTTCTTGCAGTACATGCCTTCAAAGCCAGACAAGTAACATTTATTTTTATCTAATTATCATCATTGCATTATATTGGCTTTTATGATTTTATATTTAGCCTCCATTTGTTAGGCCTTATCACATTTATCATTTGAAATTAAGATTGTCATTCATTTATTAATTCTCTCACTCACTCATTTAGATATGGATTGAAGGTGTGGGTCCTCTGTGAGTGCTTTACATCTTACTGCTGGAATCTTCAGATTTATCTGGGGAAACTATCCCCAACAGCAAAACATTAGGTAAGCATTTTATAGATCAAAATTCTTAGGTAAAAATGTAAAAATTGGTTTACACAGAGAAAATGCAGAGCTTATTGCAACTTCATATTTCGCCACACAATCGCCACACAATCGCAGCATTGTTTCAGCATCTTTCTTTCTTTCTTTCTCTCTTTGTTTTCATTCAGGTGGGCCTAGGGAAGCGAGTGGTGATGGAGCTGACGGTGGGCCTTACGGGAACCATGACCACCGACAACTTCTTCACGTCTCATGACCTGGGGCAGCAGCTGCTAAAGAGGGGGATGGCCCTCGTTGGCACAATCCGTAAAACCGAGCCAGAGCTCCCACCACAGCTCCTGCAGATGAGGGGAAGGGAGGTGCTGTCCACCATCTTTGGATTCACCAAAGACACAATGGTCTGCTCCTACATGCCAAAGGATCAAAAGCTGGTGGTGCTCCTCAGTACAAGGCACTGGCAGCCAGTGGTGAGCAAGGAAGAGCGCAAGAAACCTGAGGTCATCCTCGACTATAATTGGTGCAAGGGAGCGGGGGATAGCCTGGACATTGTATGCTTTAATCATGAGTATACTGTCTTTATTGTACCTTTTCGGGGAAATTAGTTTGTAGTCCATTTAAATTTATGAATGAATTTTTATCATGCAGGTTACTGGCACCTACACATGCCACAGGCAGACAAGGAGGTGGCCAGTGGCTGTCTTCTCCAGAGAGTTCGGCATCTCCTGCTGGAACGGCTTCCTTGTTTGGACAGCTCTGAACCCAAGATGAGAAATAAGGAAGACACACCGCAGGAGGCTTTTCTTTGACATCCTTGGGAAAGGACTCCCCGATGACCACCCGCTACCACCCACCAGACACGAGCTGCCACCCACTACAACCTGCATGCAGCCATGCAGCAAAAGCTAATTGGTTTCATGTTTTTACAATTCAATCACAACAATTACATCAGTTAAAAAAAACTAAATTGATCTTATGTCTCTTGTCATTATCTGTCATAGCTGTAAATATTCAAGTCAGGCTGAACTTCTGTTGATTCAGTTTCACTCAGGTTAAAGGTTTTGTGTAGAAAATACAGAGAAAAGACTGATCTTTGGTTTCTTTTTAATGTGAACAGCAGTTTTTACAAGAAAGTTTGCTTTTGATACTTGAACTATGTTTTTCTGAGATCACCCTTTGTAGCAAGGTTCTGTTTCAAAAGAAAAAAAATAGACTATATACAAGAATTCAGAACATTAGATCAATTAATTTCTCTTAGAGTGTGTCAGTGATCAGTCTGGCTGACTGCTGAGCAGATGTTGTCAAGTTTTTCATGACTGAGTAAGTCATCCTGTTCACATGATGACCAACAGCACGCGACAGTCACCGTCAGTCTGAACCTGAAGGTTTCGTGAAATTAACAAAACAGGAAAGTAGACCGTTTGGCCTTCAAATTAAAAGCGTAGAAATTGTCATTTAAAACATGACTGTTTTGATCCATCAACTTGATTTTTTTTTTTCTCAAACTCAGAGCAGTCTACAAAAGAAAACACAGACTTGAACATTTAAAAAAAACAACAACGTTATACTCCCACAAGATCAGGCCCCCTTTTTCTCCAACACAGAACATTAATTTCAACTTTAGAATTACAACATTTAGTTGAACGAGACGTGCTGTCCGGCCACCAGATGGCGCTATTTTTCACCGTCTTTAGAAATTAGAATTGCTGCTGAGGCTGTCAGGCCATAGACTTTATCATTTTATCCACTTTGCTTCAACCGATCACCACCAAAATTTTATCATCTGTTCCTTGTCCCATTATCCTCCTATCCTGAAAGTTTCATCAAAGTCCGTTCATAACTTTTTGAGTTATTTTGCAGACAAACAAACAGACCAAAGCCGGCGAAAACAACCTCCTTGGTGGAGGTAATGATAAAGGCCCCTTCACATCATGGATGTATAAAAAGAACTGGATAAAGTGTTGGAGGCGGGGCCCCATTTAATTACAGTGAAAGTTGCTCAGTGGCACATAAGGCCAAAAAAAGTTTTATTCCGGTATAATACTACCCGGATCTTCCATCCATTGGCCCATAGAGCAGGGGCACTCGAGACGTCCACCGGCCAAGAGGCTAACTTCCAGTTCAGCACTCTGCTTACTTGAATGGGGATAAAATGATTTAATTGCGCAGCTCTTCTAGACTTTTGAAATGTTATCAGACACAATGGATCAAATTTTGATAGTGATATGAGTCTTCTGGCAGGAGATGTGATGTGATCTCTTTCACTGTGTCTATAGCCTCCTTTCCCACTGCACAAAAAACCCACTAACACCCACTAACATCTGGCTTTTGAATGTAATAGAAAAGGTCACAATCAGCATTTACACCTTGGTCAAATTCCTCTGCAGTAGTCTCAGGTATTTATCAGCTTTGTCTTTGATAGATACACAACGCCTGTGTGAACGCACTTATTTGAGCCCCTTTACCAGCTAGATGCAATGATGCCCCTCCACAAAAGACCGCGTGTCTCCGCCCGAGCAGCGCTCAAACATCATTCCAAATTAGTCTGCACCCAGTTTGAAAGAGAGACTGAATAATAAGATATATATATATATATATATATATATATATATACTTATATATGTAAACAACATTTTCACAGGCCTCTGTGCTGCTTTCTACCGTTTACTTACCTGTTTTCCGGCCTGTTGCTGATGTCGAATATGACACATTAGTAAAAAATATATCAGAAAGGCATGCACATCTGCTTCAGAGCCATGTACACAGCTCTGGTCTACTGGCAATTGGAAAGGAGTCTATAGCCTATTTTTTAGCAGGTTTTCCCATGTTTAAAAAATACACGCACTAAGTTTGGTGGAAAAGGGGTGCATAAGAAAAAGTCTTTTGGGGCTCCATGGCATCATTGGACGAACCCAGAATTTGTGATTCCATGGTTTCACCACTTTGTCAAATTGGCTTCAAAGTTCCCAGGGGCTTGTCTGAAACCTATCATTTCCGGTGTTTGCACCACTCCATGGCTGTTTTTGCTGCATCAAGCAAAGCATAAACGCAGCCATAGCACACCTCCGGTGATCTCGCACTGCTGCTCCTGAAGTCTAAGCTGATTGAACTGAAGGAACAGTGCTGTGCTGCATGCTGAAGCTAGCAACCAGCCCAGCTCAAAATGTGACAGCCACTGCCTCTGGAACCCATTGTTTCAGTAGGTCGCACCATGACGCCTTTTCACTGCGTTTAGCAAAACGAATGTATGTAGCGAGACCTTGGGAGGAAAGCACGTTTCCAACCAAGTCATATCAGGTGTGTGTATCAGACTGAGAACATAACAGTGATTGACTGTTGACCTTGCGCTAGGTTGCACTATTCTCAGTAGGTTGACTAGCTAATGTTAGCATAGCAAGTCTAGAGTAGCTAAAGGCAGACAGATGAGCATCATGGTTCTGTGGCCCTGCAGTGACTGCATCCTTGTAGCCTTTCAAAATAAAACCACTATTGAAGGTTGCTGTCAGGTGATAGTCATGGCGATAATGGTTACGGTAAAACTGGTGCACAGGCACATCTCTGGTGCCTCTTCATGAAAGCCTTTATTCTTGCTGCTCTAAACATTCATGAAGGAGTTTATACTGAGCATCACATCCAAGTCAGGAAAAACTGTCCTTGAAAGCAACTTAGTGACAAAAATAAACTAAGCAGATGTACTTTTTCCCCTCCTTCTTTCAGACCTTTTATTTATTATCTGTAGTTGTTTCTCTTTCGAGCAGCGCCTGTGGTGACTGTAACACATTGCATCGGTGACCACTTATCTCCAAAATCTGTCATAGGAATCTATAAAAACAAGATCAATCAAACAAACTTTCTCAGTAAAGTGTCTTCAGTAGTTGGATTTATGGAGTTGGGCTCCTGTTGGCAACGCTCCGTCTTTGTTCAGCCACAATGACAGTTGCTGCTCATGATAATTATCTTCCCACTTGTTCATTTTCTGCACCAAGGGATTTGGCAGCTCTTAGTACAGCAGATGTAAAAGCTTTCATAAAAAGTGCAAACAACATCATTGTGCTGGATTGGAAATATAAAGAGGAGAAAATAAGTAAAACAGACATTCAGTTTGCCTACAAATATTGTTAATTACCGCTTTAACATATTCTTGTCAACCTGCTGTAATTTAATGGTAATTCTTGCTCGGGTGCTTTAAGAGGACAAGGTTGGATGTGCTGCCTGCATGTTAAGTACCGAGACGAGCACATATCCAACTCAAAATGTCATTAATTAAAGCGCTGCAGAAGTGACACAGCTGGTGAACTCGTGTTTTTCTACCAGAGTTGCAGCTGCATTTATGCGTATGGTCAGGGTGTTGTGACAACTGGGAAATAAACAGCACCATTTGTGATGACTCAAATGTACCTGGAGGTAAAAAACATTGAGACGCTTTAGCAGCAGTTTAACAAGTATTGGATGGATTGCCATGGTATGCAGACAATCAATCCCACTGACTTTGTTAATTTTGTGACTTTTCCTCTGGCACTACTATAAGGTTGACCTCTAAGTCCTGCACAGCTCAAGTTTTGCAAACCGGCACCCGCCGTCCCCTTACACATAATTATCTCCATGTCAAATCCAGAGCCGTGACTCAACACACTGTTTTACTTGTCTTATTCAGATGTGCAAAGTACTCTGTCAGTCAGCTCCCACTTGTTGATATGATGCAAAGTGACACAAAGATTACTGATTTAGTGGTAATCATCCGTGCACATATAACTGCCCCTATTACGAAAGTCAGCTGCATCCTCAGCTTATATAATGTTTCGTCGAAAGTCATCTACATATTTTTTCAGTTTGTCAGATCAGGCAGAACCTGCTGAGCGTCCACACAGTCAGCTCAGGCACTTATGAATATTTTTCTAATCACCTCCTGCCCACTCCACATTTGGTTCATTTTGACCCATGTCTGTGAATGTCTATACTTTTGTTTCCCCGTAACAGGCTATTGGTTAGTTACCTGCAGGGTCGGACTCTGGTTCACATTTGTGGTTTTTAGTTAAGTATCTTGACAACTGTTGGATGGGTTGCCAGAAAATTCATGTCCATATCTCCCTCAGGATGAAATCTAATTTGCCTCAGTGACACCATGACTTCTCATTTAGTACTATCACTCTGTCAAAAGTTGGTTTTAACTTGTCCAGCACTTTGGTTTATGACAGAATATCTGCAAAACTTATGACATTACCATCATCCTCAGTTGTTTTTTTGTGCCTATTAGCAAATGTAATTTGTTAAAGATAATTTTTTTGGGCTTTTTGCCTTTATTATAGGACAGCTTGAGAATGACAGACAGGGGGCAGAGAGAAGGGGGAGGTCCATGGCAAAGGGCCACAGATTGGAATCGAACCCAGACACTCCACCAGGTAAGAGGTCACCCCCATTAGCAAATGTTAGCATGCTAACACGCTATACTAAGATGGTGGACTGGACAGTTAAAAATTTTATCTGCTAAACTTGCAACACCAGGCCACAACAGTCAGCTGTAGGTCAATGTCAGGCCTTTGTCCTGGTTTTTGTGGTGTGTCCTGCACCACTGATTCGTACACACAGTCAGTAGGCAGGTATGCTGTAATTGGTCAGAAAAAGATGTGGATATACCCTTTGTGTTTATGATAGGACAGTTTGAGAATGACTGTAAAGGGCGTGACCATGGCAAGGGGCCACAGGCTGGAATTGAGCCTGGACCGATGCAGGACTCAGCCTAAATGGAGCGTACACTCTACCAGGTGAGCTAGAGGTTACCCCATATTAGCAAATGTTAGCATGCTAACATGCTAAACTACAATGGTGGACATTTAAACATCATACCTGCTAAACATCAGCAGTATCACTGTGCCTAAGGCTCCTGAAACACCTGGCTAACAGTTGGCTGTCGGTCAATGTCAGGCCGTTGGTGAGCATGTGTTGTCCTGGTTTTTGCAATGTGTCCTGCACCGTTGGCACTAGTCGGCCCTTGTCTGCTGTTTTTTGGCTGATTCAGCATGTTGAATCAGCATCGGAGCTGGTGGAGCCAGTTGGCGAGAGAAATCTGTTCGTTGGCGCACGGTAAATATCATTTGTTCTTTCAGCATTGAATTGTGTTGTTAATGTGCGAACTGGTTAACTAGCATCTTGAATTCGCCCTGTAAGTCTACTGGTTGACCTTTGTGAGTGATGAGTGATGAGTACAGATTACCACCACCTGCTGACATGGAGAGTTACTTCTTGTAGTCCTGTGGCTGTAGTCTTTGCGGTGTGCTCAAGCGCAACTTTTTGACTGAGACACAGGCGACATGAGGTGACACAACAGTTTGTCACTTTGAGATCAATTTGGTGTGTCTGTGCCTTCAGAAATCCAAATCATTCAAATAGTTTAACTAAATTTCACTGCATCAGCACTCTTACACTGTGATCTAACATTCTTACCTTTGACATAGGCTGAACACTGGACCGTCTGTCGGCCCAGCTGCAGCTGCAGACCCGTCACTGAGCTGCTCCCACCGCAGGGTGAACTGTCCTGACCGGGTACCAGTCTAATAACACAAAACAATCTCCTCAGTCGTTCAAACCAAACACTTTTGGAACATTTAATTTCATTTTATACCGTAGCTGTCTCCCAGAAATAGATCCTCTCATCATGTGTCACTCTGAGCTTTTTATTAAAACGTCAGTCAAAAGATTGTGCAGCTGGGGTTTTATTAACTTGTATTTTGAAGACAAACAGTGCACCACTGTTTACTGTTTGCCTGTTACCTATTTAAAGCTGATTTGAAATTAAGATGAGAACAAAATATCCCATCCTCTTAAGCCAGTGCACAGACTGTGATCTGGAGACTGAGCTTTATTTGGCATTTTAATATCTTTCCTTAAAATTGAAGGTGATGTCTGGTCTATAAGGATCTGGGAAAACCTACCTGAAGAGCTTACAGACTTTTTCTTGATTTTACTTTCACTGTTCTTTTATCAGCGTTTTGGTCGATTTGATTGTCAAAGCACTCAAAAGATGACAGGTGATAAATGTGTGGTGAGTGTGTTTGCAGTAAAGTGCAGGGCATTTCTTACCCCAGCCTCTGGCAGCAGGAGCTGGAGATGTGGTTATGTTGGCTGCTGGTGTTGATGGATGCCTTGACTTCAGTCTCGCAGCACTGTGGAGAACACAGGGGGGAGGTTTTGGTGTCACAGTGTGATTTTTCAACTTCAGTATGGCACTGCAGCACACTGGGAAACAACCAGTCACAACAGCACATTAACACAACTCCGGGGAGCCTTTCAGAAACCACTGATCTCTTTTTTCTTTTGAAAGAATCCAAATCCATTCGGCTCCCACGCGCCGCTGAATTTGCCAAACTGCAAAGTTGACTGTTAATCAACTTTGTACAAACAAAACAAATCTCCCATCGGGGGAGCATCTTCAAGCTAGCTCTTGTTTTTAGAGGGTTTGCTCGAGTCAAATGTTATTTTGTGTTTGTAACCCAATCTGTATTGATTCTGTGTTGGAGTCTGAAATCACAACTTGTCTGTTAAATGCTGCAGGCGTTTGGTCCAACAGCCTCACGGTTAAGTTAAAAAATAAACCATCAAGTACATTCTGTATCTCATTACAGATCACGAGTTGTTTATTCGACTATTAACTGACCTGTTCAGTTCATGTTGCTGACTCTGTTTCCTGTCAAGATGCTGATTCTTCGGTTTGTTAAGTGCACTTTGATTTTTTAGACTTAATGAACTCAAAAGCATCACCAGAGCATGAATTATTAACCAAGTGAGTCATATGTGCATTTAACTCATTAGTCAACCAAACAACTCCACACTGATGAGTAAAGTGATCTATGGCAAGCCATATGATTCATTATACAACCTCAGAGCTCACTGTACTGCAATTAGTGGTTCTTTATTATCTTTAAAGCAGCTAAAATTAATATTTTTATAATATGTTTGCTCATTTGACAAATTGTGAGAGGAGTCACTTGCTTGTGCTGACAGATTAACAGATAAAGTAATTTGCCTGCAGTTCCCTCAGCTCTATGGAGGTTTGTTAAATCTTTGAGTTCATAAATTGCTGCAGGGATGATGTTTATTTGTAGGCCAGCTCAGAAGTCAACATCGCCCTGGTTTCCTTGAAAAAAGGCCAGTGGGATTTCTCCATTGGATTTTGAATTATTGCAGATAATTAGCTCTGTGGCAAACAACAGTTCATGATACTTATACACAATCAGTGGTGTAGTGGTAGCTGATGAGGTGGATGTACTACTTGGTAGGTGGGTATGTTACAAAGGAGATAGTGGCTATTCTAATGGATTTTTGGCTGATAGGTGGGTATACTGTAAATAAATCAATACGAACAACACCACAGTTGCATGACTTCAGCGTCACCACCACAACGAGGCTGTACAGACATGTTTTGGCACCTATTCACTCTGGAGGCGTGCAAAAAATGTTAGCAAAAATAGCAGCACTTGGTTTCTGGCCACCATCTTTACTGTTTTTAGTTCACTCCCACCGCACTCGTAACGTCATTTTCATCAGAATGTCGCTATTTTTGGCAAAAAGCTCTAAAAACCCCTGGATGTATAAAGAGAACTGGATACAGCTTTGGAGGAAGGGCTTGGTTCATTCTCATGAAAGTTGCTGAGTAGTGCATGAAGCTAGAACTGCTGCCTGTAAGTACCCAGAAGATTGGCACTGTACAGCAAGCACACTAGAGACTTCCACCAGCCGAGCTTGCTATTTCCAGTTTAGTGCTCTGTTAACTTGAATGGGAATAAAAACACTCAATAGAGCCACTCTTATAGACTTTCTAAATGTTATCAGATCGAAAGGATCAAATCCTGATAGTAAAATGAGTCATTACACAGGAGTTGTGATGCTCAGAAAATGTTTCCACTGATTCACAGACATCCCATTCACAATGCAAGACAATGGGGATAAGTCTTTAAGGGCCACAGGGGTCAGGTGACAGTGTAGTTCCACTGTTAAAGGGAAATTTTGGTTTATTTCAACCTGTCTCCTATCAGCCTAAATTTGTTTCAAGTGACTAGTGACATAAAAATAATAGTTAGCATGTTAGCCGTTAGCCTAGATACCACAGGAGCGCATAGTAGCGTCAGACCTGTTAAAACGTAAGTGAACGGGCAACATTCAAGTGCAAAGTTAGTCCACTAAACAAGCTTTTTTTCCACAAAGACCGCCTCATATTGTTAGGATAAATGTCAGAGAACATATAGAAAACGACATGTAAACGTGTTGTCTTACCTTACCGGTGTGCTGCCATGTTTGTTTACCATCTAGCTCTGCTTTCCAAAGCACGGCCGAAATATCGCGAGAACAAGCAGTGATCTCATAGCATGCCTGAACAAGCAGCAACAGCTGGAAGGCAGAACCGGACAGTAGCCTGAAAAGTTCATTCATTTATTTCATGAAAGATTTATAGAATAATGGCTGACTTTTTGCCAGACTTCGACTTTGTGGAGGAGGAACTTGATTTTGCAGAGTTTGATGGCCGCCCTTATTTATTTGAGCCAGAATACACTGACGAAGAGCTTCGTGAAATTGAAGAACGGAGGAGGAAAAAGAGAGAGAGGCACAAGAGGTAGAGGACGAGAGAGGAGGAATGGCTGCTGCAAGGTTGCGTAGCTCTGGAGATTGGTGGTGTACCTGTGAATGCTGTGCCCCAGTGCCCACAGAAGAGGAATGCCTCTGTTGCAAGGAATGGGACCGGTTGCAGCCTTATTTTCAAGGTCTGGATGTGACCGAAAACGAGACACCTCTATCTGGAGTAACGTTAGTATCCAGCTGGGCTCTATCTAGAGCTGGCGAGATAAATTTCAGCCGCGCTTTGGAAAGCAGAGCTAAATGGTAAACAAACATGGCAGCACACCTGTAAGGTAAGATAACATGTTTACATGTCGTTTTCTATATGTTCTCTGACATCCTAACGATATGAGGCGGTCTTTGTGGAGAAAAAGCTTGTTTAGTGGACTAACTTTGCACTTGAAGGTTGCCCGTTCACTTACGTTTTAACAGGTCTGACGCTACTATGCGCCCCGGCTGTATCTAGGCTAATGGCTAACATGCTAACTATTATTTTTATGTCAGTAGTCACTTGAAACAAATTTAGGACGATAGGAGACAGGTTGAAATAAACCAAAATTTCCTTTTAAGACACCATAAAAAATTGGTTTCAAAGCCCAGCGCACCTCCTAGGGGCCCATAAAAACACTACGGTACGTTGTGCTCAGCAGCAAACAGCAGACAGATACAATAAGCAACTAGCTGGTGAACACAGCGGAGCATTCAGAAGCTAAGGAGAGATATTTCCCTCAGGAGTTGGTGGAGACCAAAAACAAAGCAAAAAGAGAGTGAATATTGGACATTCATCCACAGCTGGACACAAACATGACTCCAAATGAATGCTGAAGTTGCTTTATATCTGCTGGACATATATTAGCAACTGTATGCTAACAACTTTGACATATCAGCTTGTTTCCACTGCCTCAACATGGCCAAGAATAAGCAATTATTAAAGTCACAGTCGACATTTTGGAAAATACACTTACTGACTTTTCATTGCCAAGAGAAGATTAATATCATTCTCATGTTTGTCAGTCAAATGTAAAGCTACAAGAGACAGATGTGCTGTGTTCTATTTGTTTCAGAATTTAGCGCTTAGCTAGACGTTGCACCCCAGTTGACCACGTTCCAGTAGGTCAGAGTTTGGTTAAGTTCCTCCGAATTTCTGAGTCGGAAATCCAACTTCAGGGCGCTTTCCAGTTGAGGTTCCCAATAAATTTCCTAAAGAGCACACCATTGGCTTAGCTTACCTTAGCTTACTGTAGCTAACAGAACAGCTAGCCTGGTTTGGCTCAAAGTTTAGAAAAACACCAGCATCTCTACAGCTCACTAATTAGCACACTATATATTGTTTATTTAATCTTAGCTAAAGCGTAAAAACTGCTAACTGTACAGTGTCCCGGGAATTAGCCTAAAACCCAGAAGCGAATTAGCATTTTACCACTTCCAGTTCCCTCGTCTTGAAGTCAATGAGTTTTTTGTATACGTTTTTGGTCAGATGCCTGAAATAATGTCTGTAGTTAACACAAGCTTAAGAGACTTTCATGTTTTGTTCTACGACATAAAATACGTCAGTAAATACTCCACACGTGAATTTTGAAGCCATTATATGTTTTTAAAAAAGTGGTTGCTAACAAGTGGCTGAATGAGACAGTAGAACATCATCACGTCGAAGATGGTTACAGCCTACATGTGGTATGGATGTGAAGTCAAGCTAAGGTGGTGCAGTTTGTTTATCGCCTAATGTTGGCTTTTTACTTCTGATGATTGCACGTCGGCTTCAGAACACACGAAAGTGATGTTCATTAGTGCAGATTATCTTGCTGAACAAAACGTGCGAGTGTCATAAACATTTGTTTGCCACAGAGCTTATTTTCTGCAATAATCCAAAATCCAATTAAGAACTCCCAAAGGCATTTTGTCGAGGGAACCAGGGTGATGCTAACCTCTGTGTAGGCCTACAGGGAGATGTCATCCCTGGAGCACTCTTATTTCCCCTTGATGGATCCAGTCTTTATGCTAAGCTAAGCTAATGTCTTCAGGCTGCAGCTTCATGTCTAACAGACAGATGAGAGCGTTATCATTTCAATTAACTTTTCGCTTAAAAAAAACGAATAAGTGTATTGACAAAACGTCTATTCCTTAATCAGACGTCTCCCATCACTCCAGCTGGAGTTTCACAGTACTAACACTAACAGGCAGCTTGTCCTAATCTCCACTGTCATTTCTCTTCTTCTGCATCTCTCAGTTGTCTGTTGCCTGCGGGGCACTTCATGTCACTGAGACATGTTGCATGGGAGGCAGAGGAAACTCTACGGTGCAGCAGATTGTGATGGTTTATAGGAACTGTTGTCTGTAATGGCTTTTTTCTATTCAGCATTCTCTCAGCTGATGAATGCAACGTGTGCATGAGTACAGATATGTTTGTGGGTAGAACAAAGAATTCATTCAGGACATATGGTGGCTCTGCATGCATATAAGATAAGCAGTATGCTGGAACCACCCCCGCACTGATAGCTGTGTTTCACACCATGTATAAATTAGATATTTTCCATTATCAAAGCAAATCAATCCCAGCTCCAGTCCTCTGCGCTCCTTCATTGTTATTCTGCTTTTATGATTTTTCTTTCAGAGAAACTGCAGCTTGGTTCTTGGTATTTTAGTGAAGTTGTGATATATTTATGAAACAGGGTTTAAGTCCTCGCAGGCAGACCTTGATGAGCTATGAATACTAATGTCAGGAGAAAGTTAATAGGGACGGGTGGATTTTTGAAAATGCAATAATTTTAAACACGCAGAATGGAGCACAGTTATATTCACTCCACATGTGAGTGCAAAGCTGTTGGAAGTCAGTATTAATAAAAGGCAGGACGACTGCACACTGGCTCCAAACCACAATTACAGAGCAGACAAAAACATGAGATTTATTTTAATATTTGCAAATGTTATACTTAAGGACAAATTCAAGGTACTTTTATCCAACTTTTATTCTTCCAACAATGACAGCCGGGCTACCTAACCCTGAAATGGTTTTGAGCACTTTACCAGCAGTAGTGTCACAACCGTGCAAGATGCAGTCGCAAAACGTTGTGTAGCTGAGATTACAGTGAAGGCTGAGTTCAAAGATGGGAATGGTCCAAGAGAAGGGCTAGGAAGTTAAGAATAGGGCTGCACAATTAATCACCTGTCTGTAACCGCTATAAATCTACAATTAGCAATTTAGAACATGCTTTCAGGTCTTGCAGTAAATTTTATACATGGAAGAATATTTTCACTGTTTTTCTGAGGCTTTTGGGAAATTTTTGGAACCTGATCCACTCATAGCTGTCCATGGAGCGACTAGATTCTTCTGCTAGCAAATACCAAAAAAATGGCTGTTTTATTTTGGATTTTACAAGTGTGGAAGGCGGCCTCTGTACCCACATGTGATTTATGGTTAAATGAAATGGCAAACACATTACATCTGGAGAGACTATAACGATTCTATAATGAGGATAGAGGTAATATGTTTTAGATGAAGCACCTTGCTGTGTGTATTTTTTGTTTTCTGTATACATAATTTTTACTACTACTACTTTGTACTAATCACTCTGACTGTGGCCGCTGTTACATACGATGTGCTATGCCTGTTGGCTTAGTTTTTCCTATGTAACATAGGAACATGATGTTTTTTTCTGTGCTCTAAAAAGCAATAAGCATATATACATTTAAAATATATATATATATTTTAAAATGTGGCGCAAAATACCATCATTACTAAAGCATTGTGACGTCTCAGCCTACAAATCATATTCCAGACGTAAGGGAACGTACTTGTTTGGTACAGACCCCAGCAAAATTCACATTATTTCATTTTTAGGTATTTTTTTCAGTAAAATAAAGTGAAACCATTTCCACTTAAATCTTGACTCATGTCTCATTCGCACTATATGTCAAAACTAATTGAAATATGATCATTTGTGCATATCATGCAGCCCTAGTTCAGAAGTGGCCATTAGCCCCCCACATTACGCCCCAGGCCCACATTCATTTGAAGTTGCAGATTGCTATAGCACAGCTGGTGATCGCCTCAAAAGATGAACTCTAGTTTTAATGACTTTTTTCCTGATAAACTGAAGGATGAAGGGTTCCTTCATGTGTTGGGAAAATTCTTCTACTTTTTAAAGGTAAATAAACTCTTAAAAAAACCTCCCGGATCAGCTGGAGAATGCATCGTCACAATGCTAATATGGTCGCTGTATCGTCTTCGGGATATATGTGCTTTTAATTGAGTTTTTGTTGTATACTTGTTGAATTGTTGTCACAGGTTGGATAATTAAACTGTTAGCAGAGCACCTATCTGCCTACTTGTATAAATATATGGATATGGCCACCATTTTATTACAGTTTAACCTGGAAAAGACCTGATTGGATAAAAGCATTGTCTATTTAAATAGAATTGTAGTTTGGACGCATTATGCAGGTGTTACTCTTCTCAAGACTTATTTTTACCTTTTAAGTAAAACAATTTAAGTTTAAAGTGGAAATGCTACCTTCAAATGAAACTTGTGAGCTTGTGGTAAGTCGTGGGCACAATATGCGTTTAGTGTTTAAGTCGTGAGAGCACTACTGCCAGACAACAGCAACATGGACACAACTGTCAGTGTCTAAAAGCCACCAAAGCTAACAATTTAGCAAGCTAGCGAGCAGGTTAAGTAATGCAGGAAACGCAAAACTGTAATAACAGAAGAAAAAGGTGAAGCAGTTGGGAAATCAACATTTTCCTCAGACATAAAAGTATGAAGAAAAACTGAATACGACTAAAACAAACTCCAGACTTTGACCCAGGAGACCGGTGTTCAAGACCAACAACACTGATTGTGGCGTTTGTGGAGCCCAAAGCCAGATGTTCTTTTAGCGACACGCAGATTCCTTTCTAGCCGTGTTTCTGCGGCTAAAAGCCGGGTATTTCTTAGCGTCAAGCATGATCTTTCCTAACCATAACCATAAAGTTTTGTTGCCTAAACCAAATAGAAGTTCTTTGCAGTAACTATCCCTAGAAATGAACTGTGGAAAACAAAATGCAGTTTCCTGTGTTGTTGGTCGTCTCTAATGAAAAGAGATCTGGTTGTCTTTGCAACAACAGCGCCAATAATAATAAAACCTGAATATGCTAGTGGAGGAGAGGTTACTTAAGAGGTCTCTATTAAAAGTCTACTTAAGTCAGAAATAGCTGCCTTATGTTTTGAAATGTTATAACATTTATTGTGGTTTCTACTGTCCAGCACCAGTCCTGGTTTCCGAGAACTTGTCTGTATATCTTTCTCTCCCCGTCATCTCTGTCATAAATCAATACCTTATCCACTTGACCCCGGGATATTTTCCCCCCCTTGGACATAAACAAGTTCAGTTTCCATGAGCCTTGTTTTGATCCCTCACACTCTGTACAGACTGAGCTCAGCCTCCTTTGTCCTCACAGGCACATCGGCTTATCAGCAGGGCCACAAACCTGCTCCTTTGTCTCAGTCCCAACGGTGCAGAAAATCCTAAAGTTTAAAAATAGCTGCCGAATGAGTAACTGAGGAACACTTTGCATTTAATAAGTTGATGGTAAAACCGAGAAGAGTGCAATGAGTAATAGGGGAAAACGCTGAATCTCCCGGAGCAGTGTGAAGTGGACGACTAATTTGAAATACAGTCACAGTCGCAGAAGCTGTGCTACATACTTTTAACACCACAGGGAATAGCAGTTGTTTGATCATTGTATTGATTTCTTACAAGGATAAAAAATGGCTTCGTCCTTGGTGGCGTACAGGGCTGTATTTCTGTCTAATAAGAGAAGGACAAAAATATTTGCCCTTTACCCTCTGGATATAGGTTACATATTTAATACTGGCACCAATATATCTACTGTCTTTGTCCTTGATTAGATTTAATGGAGAATTTGGTTAAAAAAATGAAACTCATTTTCATTATTTATTCAAGTTTTTAAACATAGAAAAATGTGGGTTGTTCAGCGGAGCTTTGTGTGGGTTGAGGTGCTTTATAGCACCGCTGCCACTCAAAGAACTTTTAAACAACCTGCTTTTTCTTTAGATTATAAATCTGTGGGAAACACTGCAGTCTAACAAAAACACAGATTCTGTCAGCCAGGGTTTGTGACATCACAAACCTAAAAAAAAACAATCCCATGAGCTTGCAGCAGGGTTTTCCGTATCGTTAGCATAACACTCTGGCGAAACAAGGGGTATCAGAGGAGAAGCCAGGTGTAGCTACATATCTGACGTGCACCTCCCCAGAAATGTAACTACATGTTGTGGCGACGCAGACCTCCTGTCTATTTCTGTAAGCTGAAACCATTTCCCTCAGTGGAAACAAAGCTTTTATTTACTTTAATTTCACAGATAAGAAACAATAAATTGTGAAGACAAAAATAGCATTTTAAGTCTTGTGTGTGATTTATCCTGGCTTCATATGAGAAGAGGAAAAGTCTGCTAGCCACTAGGCTAATTTATACAATGTAAAATGCCATAGGCTTGTGCTAATAACGTTAGCATGTTGTATTTGTGGGGAAAATGTGTCCAGATAAAGACTTGTTTGAAGAAGTGTTTGTCTGTGAATGCTGCGAGTTATAGTGAAGCTGATTTGTGTACTTGTGTTTGAAACTGTCTCTATTAAGCCATGTTTAATGTGTGTTTAATGTGTGTTTTGAATCAACTAAACTTCACAGAAACCTCCACCGCCAACTAGTGTTTTGGATGTGTAACTGCAGAGTGACACAGACACACCACCGCACAAATATAAATGCTCACAACAGCGTAGGCCACCTGCGTAGGCTACAGCGTAGGGTCTGCATAGAGCTTAAGTACAAGTATAAACCCTGCTTTAGTTTCACCCTCAGGTCTAACTAAAACACTATTGAGCTGAATTATGGGAAATGTAGGATCAAGTGCTAGACCTCAAACTAGGGAGAAAGACTCAGTACATCTCAGTTAAGTTTTGTCCGTCTTGCCCCTTTTCTAAACTCATAAATCCTAAATAGGTATTTTTGCCTTCATTGATTGCAGCTCGTACAGAGTGTCAGCTTGGTCATGCACCACTTCCTTTGCTCACTAGTGTGCGATGTCAGCAATCACTGATTTGTACATATTGCTGTGCTGTTGACTGAGTTACCAGTGCACACTTTGGACAAATCTGCAGCGAGCAGCTGAAAGCTCAACGTAAAACCAGGCCAATGGGAGGTCACAGCAGAGACAGTGAGAATTAGCTGTTGGTCACTGCATGGATTTCACTAAGTTACTGCACAACATTTAAGGCGTATTGTGTTCCTTGTTTTTGTCCTGCAGCCCACACAGTTTGTGTATTTCAGGCCCTTTGTGCTCTTGTTATCCCTGTAACCTACATTTAATCCAGCGGGACCAGAGTGGACGTGTTAACCTGGTTGGACTCTCACTCACTATGACTCAGTTATCTGTTTTTCTGCTCAAACCAGACAGCCGCTGGGTCCTGCCGAGCTTTTAATGTCTTGCAAAGAGAGAATAAATGAAGAGTGGGCATTAAAAGATGAGTCATTGGAGCAGAGTGAAGCTGTCTTTGTATCGTCTCTTGTTGTCAGTTTGTATGCAGTAGTAGAAAGTGTCAAAGCATTGAATGTGAGTGAGGAGTAGGCAGAGTACGCTCATGGTGCGTTACCTTGCATTGAACAACCAGAGCTGTGAGGAGGGTCGAGCTGTCCGTGCCCTCGCTCTTCTCAGCTGTCTGTCTGGCTCCGGCTTCGCTGCTGTCGTCCTCTTCGTCCGATCGTAAGCTCCTCTCGCTCTCCTCCAGAGACTCCCTCTCCTCTGTGGAGTCGTCTGCAGTGCTCTCGCTCCTCTCCTCGGTGTCAGCGGGTCCGTCCTTGGTGTCGGCCAGCGGGGAGCGAACCCTGGCGTTGGGGTCCCGGGCCTCCCCTCGCAGCCGCGTGATGTTTCCTTCCAGCAGACGGCGCTGGACGATGCTGTGAGGTTGCTGGAGGGAGAGACACAAGAGAAATAGGTGTCAGATGGCAGGTTTCCTTAGCTGCTAGTAGAAATGGAAGATGAGTCCAATTTTACACCAGAAGAAAATGTCAAATGACATTGTACATTTCTGCAAACCACAAATATGTAACATTTGTATACTTTGTCATCTGGAGGTGGCGGGGACGGTGGATGTTGTGACACCTAGACGAGATGGACTGTAGACCACTGTTGAAGATCAACAAACAACATTGTTGTTGTTTTTTTGTTTTTCATTAAGGAAGTCATCGCTGCATTTCCAGCAGCTTTTTAGCCACCAAATGTGTGTGTTTTCTGGCAACCGGTCACTGTGTTTCTACCAGGGATAGTGCCACAAAAAGCAGTTGTTTTTTACAAGACATTGCTGAGTTTCTTGCTGGTATAGTGCCACAAAAAGTGGTTGTTTTTTACTGAGACATCACTGCATTTAATGCCAGGATAGTGCCACAAAAGCTGTGTTTTTTACCAACACATTGCTTCATTTTCTGCTGGGATTGTGACACGAAAGCCAGGTATTTTAAGCTCAAACATGATCTTTTCCTAACCATAACCAAGTGTTTTTTGTGCCTAAATCTAACCACATGTTAACCACAACATTGTTGAAATATAAAGAAACGTAAAGTATCCGCTACATAATGTACAAATGTAATGTAACTGTGGTTTGCAGAAATGCACAATGCCATCATTTATTATGGCAAAGGGTTAATAAATAGGATATGTCAAATAAAGGGATAAGTGAAGGCTGGTACTGATGGTTGTAGAACTTCAGTGAGGATGCTTGTGCAATTGTTTCAGTCATTTTTCAGGCAAAACTGCACAAAGTTGATGATTACAGGTTCTCAAATATGAGACTTTGCTGGTTACCTTGACCTTATAATACATTAAATTTGGGTACTGGACTGATGGTCAAACAAAAGACATTTGAAGATTTCTGATGAGAAGATATTGTTTTCTGATATTTTTTAAACCAAACGATAAACCGATCAATCGAGAAAATAATCAGCAGATTAACTCATGACGCAAACAGTCAATAGTTGCAGCCCTGCACGTGACTATACAAATCTTGAATTTAGTGTTTTCTCCTGAATTCTTAGAGAGTGACACATCTCTGAAACACTGAGACCATGGGACAATAAAAGTCACACAGAATCCAGGCTGATTATGCAGAGCTGAACAATATAAACTGACAGCTGGTAATTCAGTGCATGTCAGAGCACAGACAACGTCATAATTATCTCAACAGAGTACGTCACAGATAGCTCGTGAAACAAGGTACATTTAATCTGAATACAATGTACAAGATATGTAGGTCATTGTGTTAAAGGATCACGTCAGCGTAATGTCCAGATCATCTGCACATTCAGAGAACTTGACATTTTGCCCCCATAGCAGCAATGATAAAGCTTATTTATGCACATTTATGCAGGTTCAGATGAAGTGAATTAAAATCAGTCCCATACAGAAAAATGCTAGAATTAATCTGATCTAATCTGCATCATCCGCTGTACTGTACAAGGTCAACAACACTATGACCACTGTTGCTTTATTATTTCAAAGGTAAATTGGCTTCATTGCACAAAATCAGCAATTAGATATATTTGTATATATGTCAAATACAACTCAATGTTAAAGGGACTTATCATGCTCATTTTTAGGGTTATACTTTGGGGTTTCTACTAGAACGTGTTTACATGCTTTAATGTTTAAAGATCACTTTATTTTCCTCTTACTGTCTGTGCTGGAACACTTGTCTTCACCCTCGGTCTGAAACGCTCCATTTTAGGGCCTGTCTCCTTAAACTCCCTCCCAAAAAAAAAAGGTTAGTCTGCTCTGATTGGACAACATCTTCAGGTCTCCCGCATCCCTGCATCATTACAGCTAGGGAATGACTGTAAAAGATAATAGTGACACTTTCTACTGTGAAATATCACCAGTAAAAGCTTCTTAACACAACCAGAGATATAAAGAGTAGGAATCTGATCTGAAGTTTGGGAGAAATTAATAACACCAGCAACACTGATTACATGTTTCCCTGATGTTAGCATGTAGCTACATGTAGCAGTGAAATTGCAGCCAAGGAATGACTCTTAACCAAGAAGAACAGCACATCATGCCTTGAATATTCACCAATAAAAGCTACTAAACCAAAATCTTTACAACCAGACATGTTCCAGCAGGAATCTTATCTGAAATTGGGGAGAAACTACCAACAACAGCTACCAAGATGACAGGTTTCCCTGACGTTAGCATGTAGCTACATGTATCATTGTATGTATTGTAAACACTTGCAGTGATGGAACAGCAACAGCAAGCAGATGACCATTTAAAGACGCCATCTTGTAGCCAAAGTAGATAAAGAAACATTAGAAACAGAGTATTCAGAGCAGTCTGAAGCCTGACCTTTTTGCTCACAGGGGTTGCTCTAACATATGTTCACCTCAGTACTTGAAACGTTGACCATGTTTAATGTGAACACTCAACACTGTAACATTATATATACGACAGAAAACATGGAAAAGCAGAGGTGACATTTCAGGTCTGGAATTAACTGCACCATTTCTCACCAGTACCGAGTACACAGCAAGCAAGATTTCTGTCTGACCACCTTTACTAATGTCTCAGTGCTGCCAGTTTCAAATGACTGCAGGTGCACTTAATGAAGTTAGTAATTTAGGTCCCTGGCAAAATCGGCCTGTTTCCTTCTCAGACAAGAAATGAGCAGAGGAGAAAATGTGCAGCTGCTGTGTGAGGTGCTCTATGAGGTGCAGTTTAAGATTTCTGCTCCTATTTCCAAAGTCGTCTCTCCATAAATTAGATGGATGGATGGATGGATGGATGGATGGATAGATTATTTGTGATGAATTACTAGAAACAGATATTATTACAAAGAACTGATTTGTACCCTCAAATTTACAAATCTTGCAAATGATTTTATAATTTTCAGCCCACAAATACCGCATATGCATGTTATGCAGAATGCTGATTTACAATCCTTATTAAGACCCTGACAGTCAGCTGTCTGGCAATGTTGGGGCATCGGTGAGCCGCTGTTGCCCTATTCTTTGCAGTGTGTCCTGCAACCTTGGACTTTGTCTGCCTTTGTCGGACCGAATTGGCTTTTTTGGGTTGATTCAGCTGATTCAGCATGTTGAATCTGCGTCGGAGCCAGCAGAGCCTGTCGATAAATAAAATCCCACCTACTGGTGGTTTAGCTCCGTGCATGTAAGAAGAAATGGAAAGTTAACCAAAAGGCTTAAGTCAAGGCGGAGTGAGGCCAAAACAAACTTGTTACATAAGTTAAGATTACTTTTCTTTACCCACTGAGATCTTTAGGGGAAACGTTTCCAGATGGTTTGTGTTATTGATCACTGGTGCAAGAAAAATATGCTCTGTTCTTTCAATATTGGATTGTGTTGTTTATGTGCTAACCAGCTAACTAGCATCTTGAATCCATCCTGTCGGTCTTCCAGTTTCCTTTTTTGTATGACCAATACAGAGTACTGCCGTCTACTGGTGTAGAGTTCTTTCTTCTCAAACAGGTGGCGTTGTTGGCTGTAATTTTTAAAGTGTGTTCATGTGCAACTTTCTGGCCCAGACACAGCAACGTGAGGCTACGGAACAGTCAGCTTACGTTGCCGCTAGTTCTTTGAAGTCAGCCCAGACACACCAAGATGTTAGTGAGCATCTCCAAACCTCCCTATACCCAAAAATATTGGTAACATTTTAGATTACAGCCTGCCACATGGAGTGTAACTCAACCCACTTCACAGTGTAATTTTTGGTGTTCCATTACAGTACATAATAACCATATATAAATGAAGGTAAAGAGGAACAAGATACAGTTAATCTTTAAACCAAACAGGTGTTCTAATATCATGTTTCACAGAGAGCCGCAGACATAGTTTATAAATGATGTTTGCTGGTGAGCTGAGTGAGACTGTGAAGCTGTGGTTGAGAGGTGCTGGGTTATGTATAGCTCTTGCCTGTGGTTTCAGCATTAGGTCTGCTTGTCTCCAAAAATTCTCCGGAGATGAGTCACACAGAAACGAATTTTTAAGCCAAAAGCCATCACACTGTAGCAAACAGAGACCATTGTGACCACTGTGGATGCTGAGGTGGGGTACAGATTTAAGCAGGCATAGCATTGGCCGTGGCATTTCAAATCCTCCTCCGACCCCCTCACCATACACACACACACACACACACACACACACACACAAAGTGACACACACTGTGATTTAAATTGCTAACTTTGGCTTCAGTGCAAAAAAGCTTTCCAAACTACCTGAGATGAAGGTCACATTATCATGTCATGAAAGCCAGTTCAAGGGACGCTTTTAGGTCATCACTGTCAGCAGACATTACAGGACGTCTGGTACAGCGGCCATGTTACGTGCTAACACTTTCCAGGTTTCACCTGGAGTCTTTTAATAGACCAAAGCAGTTGCACACTCTGTAGAGTCGATGTACAAAGCACTTAAAGAAGACAATGGGTTGTATTTAAATAATCTATAGCCTGGTCTAAGTGCATGGTGCAAGAACATTGAGGGCATGTCCAACTCCACCTCTGCTACTTAAGCGGCGTATAATCTGGGCGCAAAGTAAGGCATAAAAGCGCACAGTGTCTCTCTTAATGCAAAGTCAGACAGCATCTCTGCTCTGCTCTTTGCTACGTTCACAATTCAGAGAATGTCATTAATATTTTCCTCATTAATGATGTATTATATTACCCACCCACAACCCATCTGTGCGTCTTTGGGTGTGTAACAAACATTGTGTGCGCACGTTGAGAACCTGCCTGTGTAGGTGCAGCTTACTATCATAATGCACACTTTAATAGCAGGAGAGTACTGTCTGCACAATTGTGACTTTAGACTAGGTTTCTGTTGGTTAATGACGGAGTTGCTTTCTGCTGCTTAGACAGTGGCAATACACCAACAATGCACCTACACACCGATTGCCACACAGTGCATGTCATAGACTGCACAAGAAATGGACATAGCTACCATGGCTTCACCCTTTGGTTTGTGGACTGCCATCCTGATTCCTTGAGTTCAGCATTTACACCATCACCATCTTTATTTTTTGTATAGAGAAGTGACCATATTTGATGATGGGATGGAGCTGTGGAGGAGCGAGGGGGGGACCTGACTCATAAAAGACTAGTGACGCCTCACAGAAAAGCCCGTCACTCAAGTAGCCCCACCGTAAATATGCGTAACTTTGAACCTTAATAAAAATATAAACAGATAAGTTATCATAAATGTTGAAATAAGCTATAGAGACCAAAACCAATTTTGTACCAGACTGTAAACATGTTTATTTACGCTGTGAACATGGGGGTCTATGGGCATTTACTCTTCTCTGGAGCCAGCCTCAAGTGGCCATTTGAGGAACTGCAGTTTTTGGCACTTCTGCATGGCTTCATTTTTTTAGCCTTTGACGTTGCTGCTTGGTGCAAGTACATTTGCTGTTTACACAATTTGGGCCCAAGGCTGTGAAAAAAACAGCCACGTCATTCTGAAACTAGCGATGACAGTTGGGCTACTCCATGCGTTGCCTTGGGTGTAAAAGTGAGTTCTTTACAGCTACAGAAATACTATTTGAAACTATATTTACTACAACAGAGGCACGTCAGTGTGTAAGCAATCTGGAAATCCATTGGTTAAAAAAAACAAAAAAAACCTTTTTTTTTTCTTCCTTTAGCTCTGGAGGCACAACCCAGAGTTTTTCAACTAATGGAAGTGCAGGGGCCTCGGCGATTGCTCACTCCCTTCACTTCCGGCGGTGCCCCCAGGGAATTGCTGTGTTGTTTACGAATACTTCGGGTAGAAAACCAGCAGAGTTTAGCTATATATCACATTTTTCACGTCACTATATCACCGTGTAGACTAATCTGACACACAATGATTGAACAAACGTTACTGTTTCTGTGTGCATGTTTTGTAATTAATAACATGGTTATCGTAGATTAGCTGGGCTAGCTGTTAACATTAGCCATTAGCGGTGTCTGTAATAACCATAGACTGTATAAAAAGCAAAGCTAACATCAGGACGTCATCTGTTAAAAGCCTCCCGTTGTCGAATACGACATGAAACTACTCCAGTTAGCTCAATCATGTTGTAACTAAGACATCCGCTGGAAAAAATATTTTTTTTCACATTGACGAGACGGCGTTTTGGGTGGAGCGGTCGCCATGGACGTGGAGCTTGCTGTTTCTGTAGGTACACATTTCCTGGGGATACCTGCACGTCTCGGCCACACCCCCTCCATTGTGATTGGCTAAAGCACAGCATCGTTCAAACTCAAAGCCACGCCCTGCCCCCCTCTCTAGTCGTCTTTCACACAGGGCTGCTGACAGATTGAGAGATTAGTGTGTAAGGCACAACCATGGATGGATTACTAATAAGTCAACCTTTAAAATGACCACAAACAGAAAGAGAGGAACTGCAAAAGCTCACAAAATAACTACAAAAACAGGCGAAAAGAGACACAAAACATCTACAAACAGATGCAAACAACCAAAATACATAAACATAAGACGTAAAATTACCTCAAAGACACACAAAATGACTTCAAAGAAATGTAAAATGACTACAGAAAGACACAAAACCATCAAAAATGCATAAAGAGACACAAAATCACCACAAAGTCTGTGTCTTGTTCCTCTGTAAGAGAGGTGCTCGGCGGCCTTTTGCATATCTGTGCCCAAGAGCCTTTGTCTCTGACCTGCCCAGTATGGTACAACCAGTATGTTACTCTATATATTTTATAAAAGTGTGTTTCTTTTGATTAATGATATTCCACAGTTTCAAAAACAACATGTGGCCGGTGACTGGCTGTTCTTTCTGGATCATATAAACATTAAATTGTATTTAAGCTGCCTGTTCCTCTGTAATCACATTTCTGTTGCTCACCAGTGCAGAGGCTGGGTACAGACTTTCAGACACCGCACTCTGAAAAGAGAAGGTCGCCCAACACCAGTAGAGTCACTGCATGAGTACAACACAAAGGCTTTTCTTTCCCTTTCAAGGTGTTTCTTTTAACACTGAAATCACCAGGATCATTGAGGCAAGTTCAACTGAAGGAACAAAAGATAAGAACTGTATTTATCCCAAGGGAAACTGTTGTGCAGCAGGGTGCAAATACAAGAAATAATGCTTCAAAATTCAGGGTAATCCTACTTGAGTAGTTTAAGGAAAAAAGTCTTGTCTTGCACTAGCCATAAAGACAACATTATAACTAAAAAGGGCATCTGGATACCAGCTGCTGAAATGTATTGTTCTCATTTCTGTCTCCAAGCAGGTGAAACAACCTCTGGCTTTGTTACATCAGAGTCTGTTGCAGATGATATGGTCCAGTGAAGCAACAAAGCATCTGCAGAAGTGTCAGTTAAGAATATATCAGTGCATCTGGTCCTGAACAAGACCAGGAAGTTGAGAGAGAGCAGTCTGTGTGATCTGAAGGCTGCTTTGTAAACTTTAAACCTCCTTTTGAGGTGGATATTTCTAAAATGCCTAAATCGTCTTTTCTCAGGATGAGCACTGTTACAACTCAACAGGGGAGTAAATATGGAGTGTGAAGGCTGTGTGGTTGCACCAAAGCTGGGTGGAGAATAGGCCCTTGTGAGTAGTTCAAGTTGCCATGTTAGAAATACAGCTGTGTTAAAAGAACTTGTGTTAAGTAAAAAATAGTGCCATTTGGTTCAGTTCAATTGAACTCAAGTTTGTTTGCCCCCTAAGTGTGGTTCGTTTGGGCAGGTGTGAACACAGCAATCACACTCAGGTGTGCACCAAAACAACCAGACCTAGACCTTCTTGAAGAGGTGGTCTCAGTTCGGTTACAAACGAACTCTGGTGCGGTTGGTTTGTGGTGAGAAGGTGTTCCGACCTGGATGTGAAGCAACTGCAGTCACATGACACATTGTTTAGGTTAAACATGTTACAGACCTGAAGGATTATTAATGTGCACCTCCTCCTGTACTGCCTTAATATGCACATTCAGCACATCCAATGTACCTCGTTTTCAAACTGTATGGTTTCCTCAGGGTGCTCCAGCTTCCTCCCACAGTCCAAAGACACGCAGGTTAATTGATGACTCCAAATTGTCCGTAGGTGTGAATGTGAGTGTGAATGGTTGTCTGTCTCTATAGGCCCATTTCCGCCGCAGGAACTTTGGGGTAATTTTACGGGGCCGGGGCCATTGGTGCGTGTCTCCACCGCAGGAACCACCCCCGGAGGACAGAGTTCCGGAACTTTTACAGGGGCTAAACAAGTCCCCGCCTCGGAGTAGGTACTCAGAACGGCCCCTAAAGACTCCCGGCTGGGGCTTGGGGATTACTTATTGGATTGGATATACTCAAGGCGGGATGTGACATTTTGTAAAAAACAACATGGTTATTGTAGATTAGCTAGGCTAACCGTTAGCTGTTAGCAGTGTCTGTAATAACTCAATAAACGGTCCGTGAACAAAATATATTTTCCAGCAGATATCTTAGTTACAACATGATTGAGCTAGCAAAGCAGTTTTGTGTTGCTGTGTGTGGTATTTATTCAGTTTTGGGAAATCACGATGTCTAGAAAGCATCAGCTGACAGGGACAGCTAACTGCAGCAGCAAAGCTAACATCAGGACGTCATCTCTTAAAAGCCTCCCGTTGTCGGATACGACATGAAACTACTCCAGTTAGCTCAATCATGTTGTAACTAAGACATCCGCTGGAGAAAATATTTTTTTCACGGGCCGTGACCGGAGTTATTACAGACACCACTAACGGCCAACGGTGTCCCTACGCCCCTACGTTGCCCTAGTCAAAATGGTCGCGCAACGATTACATCACATCCAGAGCCCGGTAACTTTACAGGAACCTTCCTCCTACTCCGCTCTCTCAGTGGAGACACGGCGGTTGAGAGGGCCGAGCGAGAGGACGTTCCTGTAGTAGTTCCTGCCCCCCAAATAGTACCAGGAACTTCTTCAGTGGAAACGGGCCTTATATGTCAGCCCTGTGATAGTCTGGTGACCTGTCCAGGGTGCGCCCCGCCTCTCGCCCAATGTCAGCTGGGATAGGCTCCAGCCTGCGACCCCCAACAGGATAAGCGGTAATGGAATATAAATGGATGAACACTTTATGTGTTAGATTCTTATTATCACCTGCATGTTTTTCCTTCATACATTTCACAGTAGCATTGTTGCAGAGAGCCTCAGAACAAGACTTTCATTGCCAACTGCTCTACTGTCATGTATGACTTGTATAGATATTCAGCACAATAGCATAATGTAGCAATTATCTCAGTGCACAGCTGAAGCTAAAGCAAATCCTTGTTTAGTTTCAGAGGTATCCTGATGTGTTGGCAGAGGACATTTGAACTGTTTGTCAGTGAAGAGATTGCCAGCTGCCTGAATAACTGCCGCACCAGCCAACACCGGCATCCGTAGAGCCATAAAGTCACAGTTTAAGGATATTTGGTTGAGTGCCAATCTCACAAATGACATCCCCATCTGCCTACCTGTATAGCTCTATCAAAAAGCCTTGGATTTTTACAACCTGCCTCCATCTCTCTTGCTCTTTCTGAATGCAATCAACAGGCCTGCGGTTGCTACACTTAAACAGAAACTGGTTCACTTCACAGTGTTCCAATTGCAGAGAACAGCCCTTTAAACGTTGTCGATACTACTGTTTATGTAAGTGCTGGCAACGATTGTGTGAGGGTGGAGAGCTCTCACTGGGTCATTCTGGACATTCGACCCTCATCAGCTGTGCAGACATTATGGGCCATTTCGTGGAAGACTCCTCATTTCTTAGAGCGTGATCGTATGGTGGCTGAACTGAGATGTGTTTACGGGCTTTGTGAGTGAGCCTGGATGTGTGATTTGTTTTTGGATGACACACTCTGGATGATGGCGTCCTGTGCTATCACAAAGACAATGGCTGATTACGAATGCCGAGGGTCTTTTGTCTGTGAGGGAACTCCATCCAGCTGCTGTGATTGTTTGGCTCTGACCCTAAAGCTTACAGAGATAGAAAAGATTCTCTTCCCTGTTTTTTTTGTCTCCACATTACTGGTCATTATTCGATGTCCCGCTCTGATTAACATGCGCATAGCAATACTAGATTCTGCTGTTCAAGTACTCCTGAGTAGAATTTGAATGAAGGACGATTTCATGGGCCGGCGAGCAGCAAGGAGACGGAGAAATATGGAAAAATAAGAAAAGGCTTCAGGCCCCAAGAGGCCAGAGGCTATATAACTCTTGCATGGCTGTAATAATGTCATCTCAAACCTAGACATCTCCAAGGTTTCCGTGGATCTGCAGCTCAATCTGGCACCTCTACAGAACATGGAGGAGACATATTTTCAGCCTGATGTGTCAAAGAGCGCTGATACGCTTTGATAGCATCAAACACTGTAAAAAATGAGATGTACTGTATGTGTCTGTAGTAGATTCCTCACTGTTCATAAGCCTCTCTGTGTGTCAGCCCTCTATCTTCCTGTGCAAGCTGCAATACAACAACACTTCCAACTAGTAATCACCACCCGTGTCGATTAAGCCCATTCGTTCCTCTCCGAGCTCCAGCTGTGGCCGAGCACTTAAACAGGCGCTGATGATGGCCTCTGCTCCTCCTCACGTCTCCTCCTCACAGCTCTCCTCTCCTCTTCACATCTCTCTTGCCCTCATCACATGTCTCCTCCTCCTGATATCTCTGCTCCTCTTTAAATCTCTCCTTCCTCTTCACATTTCTCCTCACACCTTCACGTCTCTCCTCCTCCTGACATCTCTTCTCCTCTTTACTTCTCCTCTCCTCATCACCTCTCTCCTCTCCTTCTCACACCTGTCCTCCTCTTTACATCTCTCCTCTCCTCCTCACATCCCTCCTCTCCTCCTCACATCCCTCCTCTCCTCTTCACATCTCTCTCCTCTTCACCTATCTCCTCTCCCTTGTGCATCTCTCCTCTCCTCTTTATATCTCTCCTCTCCTCTTTTCTCTACACCTCTCCTCTTCTCTTTATATCTCTCCTCTTCTCTCTGCATCTCTCCTCTCCTCTTTACATCTCTCCTTTTCACATTTCTCCTCTTCACATCCCTCCTCTCCTGTTCACATCTCTTCTCCCCTCTTTACATCTCTCTCCTCTCCTCTTCACATCCCTCCACTCCTCTTCACATCCATCCTCTCCTCTTCACATCTCTCCTCTACAGTTTTATTTAGTTCAAATGGCTTTATTGGCATGAAAAAGAAATGTTATTGCCAAAGCAGTTCACAAAATAGTAATATTTCAGTCAGGAGCACTTTAGTCAAAGGAAACTTTATTTCCATTGGCAGTATTATATTTGGCGGTATGACTCTGTTCTGGGGCCTCTCTGCCTTTCTGGGCCTAGAGAGCACATCTGTCTGCCCTTCCATGCGCCTACGTGGAAAGCCTGAGGCAGAGAGAGCACACCTCCCTGCCCTTCCACGTGCAAACAAGGAAAGCCTGAGGCAGAGACAACACACCATGCTGCCCTTCCATGCGCCTACATGGAAAACCTAAGGCAGGGAGACCCCTTGGAACAGAACAAAGCAGCATCAATGACAAACAGAAATGACACTGATACGTCAGACACAGCATGAAAAGGAGGAGCTGGGGTGGAGGTGAGTTGCAAAGGAGCTTGCACAGGAAGCAGCAACAGTAGGCAGGCCAGAGCAGTTTAAATAGGGCGCCCTGAATGAGATTCACCAATTGGTTGCATTGAAAGGAATCATGTGATCTGTCAGCTGTATACAATATATATACAATACAATAAAGTGCACTGCTTCTTTTTTTATACAATTGACTAGATATTAGTTGTTAGTCCCTCAGGCTGTGGCAGGCAGATACATATCTAGCTGCCAAAGGAGCTGTTGTCCCTTCACCCAGGAGAACTGCCAGTTTCTGTTGTGGGGTTAATGTGAAGAGGTTTGGGGTTATCTTGGCTACTTCTTCAAAATGTAAATCTCTGACTGAGGAGAAGTTGTCACTGAGAGGAGGAGGAAGTGTATTTCTGTTTCTGCAGCCAGGTGATGGTCAGTCAGCCTGTATTTGGTCAGTATCAGTCTCTGTTTCCAAGTGCTGATATTCAGACGATTTATATTCTCTGTTTAGGATCAAGTAACAGTTTAGTCTGCTTTGTGCTTTTCTTTATTTACCTCCTCTCATTTCTTCTATTCGCCTCTTTTCCTTCTCTGTTTATCCTCTCCCTTTCTCATTTCCTTCCATTACCCTATATTTGCTTTCCTTTCTACTCCTGTCCTCTGCATATTTCTCATCTCATCTCGTCTCTTCCTTTCCGTCCATTACCTTTCATATTCTCTTTTCTTGTCTCCCGGTCTTCCTCCTTGTTTTTATTAAGAGTCATTATTTTCCTTTCCTCTTCTCTCCTCCCACTGTGTCCCATTTTCTTCCCTTTCCTTTTTCTTCACATTTCTTTTTACACTTCCTTCCCTCACCTTTCTTTTTACTTCCTCTTCCCCTCCCCACATCATCTCTCACCTCCTCTTCTGTCCCCACCTTTTATCTTTCATTGCAGTCATTGAAAGTCTTTATCCACTTAACAAACAGTGAGACTAACAGGAAGTAATCCTCTCCTCTCTGCAGGAGCTTCACGTTGAGCATCTCGACATCCAAATGAATCAAATTCAATCAGGAGCCCCACTTTAAACTGGACTGAATTTTGTATATCATGTTTTTGACATCGGCCCTCTCTCTGTCCTCTCTCTGTGAACAATATTCTGCATATTAGTTGACCTTGTTCCCACCTGGGCACTCACTGGCTACATTGCACATTTATTAACAGTGATAACAGTAATTATCCTCTTTTGCAAATGAGAAAAAAACAGCTTGTTAAAGTGGGATACCAACCGGTTTATATGCTAGCGCATGAGTCAGCAAAAGCGTGGAAAATATTATTTTAATGAAATTGCTTATCAAGTCTGGTGGCATGCTGCAATGTTTTTATTCAACAGGCGAGGGATAAGAAGCAGGGGAAAAAAGTCAAGCTCTAACAGTTTGGAGAAGAAGAAGGAGGAGGGTGAGTTTGATTTTTCCTCCTCTGTGCTCCCATGAGACTGCAGGGAAGCAGAGATTGAATCTGATCACAATGAACACAGTGTAATTTCATTTCAATGGCTGGCGTCTGTTTTTTTGCCTAGCCCCAACTGCTCTGGGGTCAGCTCGAGAGCAAATCATGATAGCAACATCAAGCTGCTAGCGGGCGGCATTCGGTGTTGCAACATGTGCCTCGGTTCAAGGGTGAAATTGGCAATCTCGCACTTTACAGGGTGCATTGCTCTTTGTCAGCTTAGTGATAAAGTGCGGGGCTTTCTGAACTGGGGGGGACTGGGTGAGTTGAAGGAGACATGAAGCACAGATACTTTGCGGGTATAATGGATGTACAAGGAAGGCAATTATGGTACTTTGAAACTCATTGGTGCCTGATTGCTGTAATTTACATCATAACTCTGTAAAATCTGAACACACGCACATGATACACAAAGTTTTAGGTTCAGTGTGACACCATGAGCACCAAGCATCAATCCACAGGGCTGAAAAATGAACCAAATCCAAAGGGCCAAAAACTACAGTTCCTCAAAAGGCCACTTGAGGCTGACTCTAGAAGTGAGTCTATCCCCACAGACAACCATGTTAAAATGCTCAGCTCTACAGCAGAAATAAATGATATATTTATGTTGTCTTCCCCTCGATAACATTTTATTAAAGCTTAAAGTTACGCATAATTAAGGGCGGGCCACTCTGAGTGACAGGCCAATAGTGCCCTTGGCTTCTCAGTCAGATCCACCCCTCGCTTCTCCACAGCTCAACCATTTTGTCCAAATAGCCACTTCTGGCTCCAAAAAACCAAGATGGCGTTGATCAAAATGCTGAACTTGAGGCGTCAAAATATGAGTCCAAAAACCAATGGGTGACGTCATGGTAGCTACATTCATTATCTTACTATATAATGTCTGTGTGTGTGTGTGTGTGTGTGTGTGTGTGTGTGTGTGTGTCTGTTCCACGTTTTTCTCCTCACTGACTTGGTCAATCCATGTGAAATTTGGCACAGTGGTAGAGGGTCATGGGAGGATGCGAATGAAGCAATATTACATCAATTGGCCAAAGGGGGGCGCTATAGCAACCGATTGAAATGTCAAACTTTGAATGGGCATATCTCATGCCCCGTATGTCGTAGAGACATGAACCTTTGCACAGAGATGCCTCTCCTCATGAGGAACACATTTGCCTCAAGAACCCATAACTTCCGCTTATATAGATTTTCTGCCATTTTGAATGTTTTGAAAAACACTTCAAATGGATCTCTTCCTAGGAAGTTTGACCGATCTGCATGAAACTGGGTGAACATAATCTAGGGACCAATATCTAAAGTTCCCTCTTGGCAAAAGTTGGTAAACTTACTAAAACTGAGCTTCTATAAGGCAATGAATATTGCGGAGGGCGTGGCTCATCACATAAAGGTGTATAACATCTCAAGGGTTTCACCCATCACCACGCAACTTTGTAGGCATATGACCACACATAATCTGAGGGGACCCATCCATTATTGACCCCATCAAACAAAATGGGGGCGCTAGAGAGCTAATTTCTTATCTAGGCCTAACCGCCATATGGATTTTTACTAAACTTGGTAGATATGTAGAACAGGACGCCTCAAGGTGACTGGAGAAATTTAACTCTAATTGGCAACTGGGTGGCGCTGTAACAACAGAAAAATGCTTAAAAATGGCTAAAATGCGACCGATCGCTGTGGCTCCCCCTGTGGACCAATGTTGTTGTTTTTGTTTTCAAATTTTTGGTATGACTAAGTCATGGTATGGTATGCTGTACATAATCACGGAAACTGTCAGTGTGTCATTCTGTCAGTCCTATGTTTTTCTACTCACTGACGTGGTCAATCTATGTGAAACTGCACATAGGCATTGAGGATTGGCATAGGTAAGAGGTGACAAAGCTACCAATGGGTATGGACTAGTTTTATAGCAGCAACACACTGTCACTCCCAACTCATCAAATACTAACTGGTCAGTGGCCCTTGGCCCCATACAGTACAGGCCAAAAGTTTGGACACACCTTCTCATTCAATGCGTTTTCTTTATTTTCATGACTATTTACATTGTAGATTCTCACTGAAGGCATCAAAACTATGAATGAACACATGTGGAGTTATGTACTTAACAAAAAAAGGTGAAATAACTGAAAACATGTTTTATATTCTAGTTTCTTCAAAATAGCCACCCTTTGCTCTGATTACTGCTTTGCACACTCTTGGCATTCTCTCCATGAGCTTCAAGAGGTAGTCACCTGAAATGGTTTCCACTTCACAGGTGTGCCTTATCAGGGTTAATTAGTGGAATTTCTTGCTTTATCAATGGGGTTGGGACCATCAGTTGTGTTGTGCAGAAGTCAGGTTAATACACAGCCGACAGCCCTATTGGACAACTGTTAAAATTCATATTATGGCAAGAACCAATCAGCTAACTAAAGAAAGATGAGTGGCCATCATTACTTTAAGAAATGAAGGTCAGTCAGTCCGGAAAATTGCAAAAACTTTAAATGTGTCCCCAAGTGGAGTCGCAAAAACCATCAAGCGCTACAACGAAACTGGCACACATGAGGACCGACCCAGGAAAGGAAGACCAAGAGTCACCTCTGCTTCTGAGGATAAGTTCATCCGAGTCACCAGCCTCAGAAATCGCAAGTTAACAGCAGCTCAGATCAGAGACCAGATGAATGCCACACAGAGTTCTAGCAGCAGACCCATCTCTAGAACAACTGTTAAGAGGAGACTGTGCGAATCAGGCCTTCATGGTCAAATAGCTGCTAGGAAACCACTGCTAAGGAGAGGCAACAAGCAGAAGAGATTTGTTTGGGCCAAGAGACACAAGGAACGGACATTAGACCAGTGGAAATCCGTGCTTTGGTCTGATGAGTCCAAATTTGAGATCTTTGGTTCCAATCGCCGTGTCTTTGTGAGACGCAGAAAAGGTGAACGGATGGATTCCACATGCCTGCTTCCCACTGTGAAGCATGGAGGAGGAGGTGTGATGGTGTGGGGGTGTTTTGCTGGTGACACTGTTGGGGATTTATTCAAAATTGAAGGCACACTGAACCAGCATGGCTACCACAGCATCCTGCAGCGACATGCCATCCCATCCGGTTTGCGCTTAGTTGGACGATCATTTATTTTTCAACAGGACAATGACCCCAAACACACCTCCAGGCTGTGTAAGGGCTATTTGACCAAGAAGGAGAGTGATGGAGTGCTGCGGCAGATGACCTGGCCTCCACAGTCACCGGACCTGAACCCAATCGAGTTGGTTTGGGGTGAGCTGGACCGCAGAGTGAAGGCAAAGGGGCCAACAAGTGCTAAACACCTCTGGGAACTCCTTCAAGACTGTTGGAAAACCATTTCAGGTGACTACCTCTTGAAGCTCATGGAGAGAATGCCAAGAGTGTGCAAAGCAGTAATCAGAGCAAAGGGTGGCTATTTTGAAGAAACTAGAATATAAAACATGTTTTCAGTTATTTCACCTTTTTCTGTTAAGTACATAACTCCACGTGTGTTCATTCATAGTTTTGATGCCTTCAGTGAGAATCTACAATGTAAATAGTCATGAAAATAAAGAAAACGCATTGAATGAGAAGGTGTGTCCAAACTTTTGGCCTGTACTGTACGTCACTCAAAATATGTCACTAACATAGTGTGCTACACATACTAGCCCACTACATTGTTATGAAAATAACTTGATTGACTTTTGCTTTCACACAAGTAAATGTCCATAAATCCGATTAGAAAAGAACTCCAGAACTGGCCCAAGAATCATCAAGTTTTCTTCAGTATCAAATTAATCCAGAGACAGTTTTCTGTACATCAGTGGGTGCTTTGCATACCCAAACTCTTAATAGCTAATTCTGCATACCTATTATTGATGCCACATTGCCAACATATTGACATATAAAGGCTAAATACTTGGCTCAAGTTGTAGGCCATAGCACTGAATCCATGTCAACATTCTACATGTGCAAAAAAAATCAATGAAGTAAAGAAATAAAAGTTAGCTTGTTCAAATGTTGCAAGGCTTGGTGAATTGGTTTTCATTCATGCAATGGCATGATCCCAGATTCTCTGAGGGACTTGAAGGTCTTATACCCACTCTTTCTGTTTACATTCCCCAAATCATCATGGTGACTGTAGTTCCAAAACTTAGAGGCTTTTAAAGTAAGACAAAAATATTAGGAGGAACCAAACCCCATAACGTTTTCCAGTCAATGTGTTTTGACATTATATAAAGCTCTCTTATACAGTGCACTTACTGCAAGTTAAATCGTACAGAGACTCTTTCATCATCTTTCTTCCCATGTGACAGATCTCAAGGTTTCTCCCCTCATTCTTGTCAGCCAGCTGAGAGTATGTGAATTGGCATCAGTCATATGGCCTCCTCCTCGTGGATTTCTCGTCATGAATTCTAATGAAGCCAGCAGGCAGCGGCGTCCCATAAAGAGTTCATTTATTATAAATGATGCAACCTGCTGCTTACGCTCCGATTGACAGGGAATTGTTTCATTGCTGAAGCAGCTTAGGTGAAATTGGCATCACTGAGGTGTAATCTGTTTGTTAAGTTCTCACGGTGTGCAGAGTGATTTTGGACAATATTATTCTGAGAATTTAACGCTCCTGATTGTAAGATGTGTCACAGATATTGTGACAACCATCATTTAGCAGAGACTTATTGGCATCAATTTATTACTGAGGCCATCAGTCTTTCGTCTCCCTCCTGAAACAACATCTTCTTCTTTTTTTCCAATGCCAACAGATTCAACGATAAGACCAAACCAACAATGTTTTGATCCTACTAGTGTTTTTTTCCTAGTATGATGAAGGTATGACCCGCCCCACTTTGCCTTATTCTGCCTCTGATTGTCTTACCGTAACCTAAACTAGTCTCACTCCTCATGCCTCAGCCTAACCAGTCTGACCAGCAAAGGCAACGAGTACTAATGAATCAGAGGGAGAGTAGGGCGGGTCATGCCTTCGCCAGCCTCGGAAAACAAAATCTGTGAGCCAAACTGTTGCATCGGGTGACATGTTCCTTCATTATCATGAACACACACTGTTGTTTACTTTGACTCAATTCCACATACATCGTCTTGCTGTCAGAAATACTGATTAGGTCATTATCCTCATGTGATGATTAGTACAAAAATACACATACAACAGTTTGTGTGATATCTAATGAATTCGCACACCATGAATGGTGTCGCCGTAGGTTACATAGGTTAGATTTAGGCAGCTACAGTTACGTTGGCTATGTTTAGGAAAGTAATGATATGTATGTTAGGATTAGGAAAAGAAACATGGTTAGACATTGTCACTTTGCATACTTAACGTAAAGTTACATAGGTTAGATTATAACCTATGTAAATGTAAAGTGATGTAGGTTAGGTTTAGGCAAGTTAAGTTATGTACATTAGGTGTAGGAAAGTAAAGCTACATAGGCTAGGCTTACAAAAAGAAACATGGTTGGACATTGTTACTTTATGTACATAACAAAGTTACGTAGGTTAGATTTAGGTAAGTAAAATTATGTACGTTAGGTTTAGGAAAGAAAAGTTAGGCTAGATTTAGAAAAAGAAACATGGTTGGACATTATTACTTTACATACTAAATGTAAAGTCATGTAGGTTAGGTTTAGGCAAGTTAAGTTACATACATTAGGTATAGGAAAGTAAAACTACATAGGCTAGGTTTAGAAAAAGAAACATGGTTGGACATTATTACTTTACATACTAAATGTAAAGTCATGTAGGTTAGGTTTAGGCAAGTTAAGTTACATATATTAGGTATAGGAAAGTAAAACTACATAGGCTAGGTTTAGAAAAAGAAACATGGTTGGACGTTGTTACTTTACGTACATAACAAAGTTACGTAGGTTAGATTTAGGCATGTAAAGTTACATAGTGTTGATTTAGGAAAGTAAAGTTATGTAGATTAGGTTTAGAGAAAGGAACATGGTTGGGCTTTGTTACTTTACGTACTTAGTGGAAAGTTACGTGGGTTAGATTTAGGCAAGTAAAGTTACATATGTTAGGTTTAGGGAAATAAAGTTACTTGTTTAGCTTTAGAAAAAGGAGCATGGATGGACATTGTCATTTTATGTACTTAATGTAAAGTTATACAGATTAGGTTAAAAAAAATTGTAAAGTTGTGTAAGTTAGGTTTAGAAAAAAGAAACATCGTGACGACGTACGTTAAAATAACTGAAAGTTAAACTGGTTCCACAAGGGACATGAACACTGTTCTCCTGTGGGAAAGTCCTGTGCTTGTTTGACCCATCCACCAACCCAAACTTTCCTTACACATGCTTTCGCTCCTTATACTACTCACCTCTTTAATCCCGTCAACTCATTGGTCATGTGATTGCAGCCTTCCCGATTATATGGGTTGTATACAAATCATGGTTTATTACCTTTAGCAGGTAAACATACAAACAGTGCATGAGATCAGCTTATACTAGAGCACCAAATGTGGATGAATCCACCGCTGAAAATAGTCCCCAATAAATATTTCCTCCAACAGGGTCCTTTAGATATCATCTTAGCTTCCACTTGCCAAACATACTTGCTTGAGAATTAATGAAAAGAATTCTGGTTTTGACCTAAGTTAACATGATATTAATTTGCAGACAAATACCAGATCGTAACCAGGATACTAAGTGCACCTGAGAACAGCAAAGTGGGTAAAATTCAGTCTTAAACTGTCCATCTGTCTGTGACACCGTGTCCCTTTGTGTCTATTCATACGTGGTCTGCTGCTGATGTTGCTGATATGAGTCCTGTGGTGACCCCTGAACATGAACCTGTCCAAACCAGTCCTCTGCCAGTGGGACAGAAAGACATGACGCCAGCACTCTTCCTCCTCCGCCTCCTCCTCCTCCTGCTGCTCTCTATCTCTTCCTCTAAGTTTCTTTCTCTCTGCATTCATCCCTTTCTGAGTCAGATTACAGGCTAATTGCCATGCGGACTAATTATCTGACTGCAACAGGCTGCTCACTCTCTCATCCAGCGAGTCACGTGAGCTTTCTAATGCCCTCTTTCTCATTCTGACGGAGGTCCCCTGTGGCTGACTTCCTGTCGCACCGACCAGCTTCACATCTGCTGCCTGCCCCTCCGCTTCCTCTGCACCCCTGTTTTACATCTCTGTCCTTTCCCTGTGCTTTCTTACATCGCTTCCTGTCTCTTCACTAAATCCTGCATCAAATATCATTTTCATGCAATAGTGCTGCTGTTTTTTGTTATTGATTTGATCCCATTACAGAGGGCGTTTGTTGTTATGCTGAATGATAAGTTCATTAATTGATTAGATGAGAACTATTTTTAATCAGTAATGGTTCATTCATTGCTCTACCTATAATAATCCTATTTTTTATTTTCCACTGTATTATCTGATGGGGTTTTTTTTTTATGAAATAACATTGGTGCTGAAAACATATGGCATACATACAACATACTTAATTGATTAGTCCAGCAAGAAGCTTCCTTTTGAGTTTTTTCAAGAAGTTTTTTTAGAGATGCACCGAAATGAAAATTTGTGGCCGAAGCCGAAGCTGAATAAAATTAGACGCTTAGCCGAATACCGAGTACCGAATACCAAATACCGTTGTTTATTTTTTCATTAGTTTTTGCAGATGAACCCCCTCCAGATTAGTGTTGTCAAGGTACCAAAATTGGGACCCACTGTACGATACAGTGAAAATATCATCATTCTGAGTAGTATCACGATACCACAGCAAAAATGAGGCAGATGTGCCTTTTGTCATTTATGAAAAGATAAATCACTGGGGTGTAGGTAGCGTAGTGGATAGTGCCGGCGTCCCATGTACAGAGGCAATGCCTTGCTGCAGCGGTCGCAGGTTCCACTCCGGCTTACAACCCTTTGCTGCATGTCAACCCCCACTCTCTCTCTCACCCCATTTCAATCTGTCCTGTCCATTAAAGGCAAAAAGCCCAAAAAAACAATCTTAAAAGATAAATCACTTTTCTATAATACATCAATGATATTTCAATGGAATAAATTACTGATTGACTTATTCATACTTCAAAAACAGCATCAATAAGTGATTAACATAGGGGGGATCAAAATAAAATAAATAAATAAAATAAGAATCAACCAGCCACCCTTCTCCCCTGACAGTCCCTTCATAAGTAATGAACAGTCCCTAAAGTGCGGTGAGGTTTGTGGACCGTTACCTGACACAAAGAGAGAAATATGAACGGCTCGTTTCTCCTCTGACACGTCACATACCTGTGTGCCGCCACAGCTCAGCTGTCCAGGTACTACTGGGCAGTCATGACACCAAGAAGAGGACATTATTGGAGCCGGACTTCTCCATCACCGGTAAGCCTTATCTTGCGCCGCGGAGCACTATGGCCGCCATATTTGTCAGGAATACATTCCTGTCACCCTTGTTTTAGTCGCAAATGCGAGTGCGGTGACGGACAGAGTAAAATATCGCCATGCTGCTGACATTTTACTCCGTCCGTCACCGCACACTGTTTGATTGAGTTATCAAAAAAAACCACGCCGCTGTTATTCGGCCTTGCTTTTCACTTATTCCACCGAATACCGAATGTGTGTTTTTTTGGGATATTCAGCCGAATATATTCGGTTACCGAATATTCGGTGCATCCCTAGTTTTTTTCCTTCAAAAATTAAAATATGTCTGAAAATACACATTAACATTAGTCTAAATATCAGCAACAAATTTAAATCAGCCTTTCCATAAAAAGAAAAAGAGCCATTTGATTCACAGCACACGCTAACTGTTACCCATGAATCTCTCTGCAATCATGTGAGCTAGCTAACCTAAGCTAAATCACTGTGCCTTATAAATGTAGGTGTAACATTAAAACATCATGTGTAAATATATGAATCGGTCAAAAATTATTATTTTGATAGCTCAGCATTGTATGTACCATAGAAATGAGACTTTAGACCACCCTCTACATCATTGTATGCCTAATTTAATATGCAACTCAATTTATACTATATATGCAGCTGGGGGTCCCTGCTCTGTCTCCCTTTTAGCCAAGGGAGCCTTGGCCTTAAAAACGTTGAAGACCCCCGATTTAAAGGGCACCCTGGTCTCACTCCCAATTCTTCAAATACTAACACTTGGAGCATCAGATACAGATGCGCCAAGGTAACCTTTAGCAGCAGTATGACACACTTTTTTTTTTTTTGACACTAGTTTTGAGTAACTGCAAAAGAAGCAAAATAATCTGCATAGGTGGATGTGTCAAACAAACAGTGGACTTTCATCGAGAAGACCACTGTTGGTAATCTGTGTGAGACCAAAAGTCAGCAGTTATTTTCATGACAACATAGTGTAGTCAATAAAATAGTGACGTGACGATACATTACGTTAAAAAAAACAGCCAAACTATGATTTTTTTTCTAAAACTAACCACACGCTTTTGTTGCCTAAACCTCAGAAAGTAAACCTTTAAAGTTGTTTTTTCATATAGAGACTGTATGCATTTAACAAGCAGACACCGCATTCCCTGTGAAAGCAAGTTTATTTTGAAAGGACAGTATGCATGTCATACTGTAAGCTTAACTTCTGACATGCCATCCCTGAGTGCCAAAGTGATGCTGGAGGGGTACCTACAGTAGAGCATCATAGTCAGACACTCTAGGCCCCCAGGCATGCCGCTCAGCCTTGTTTTCAAGTTTTCCCATTGGCCACTCACTGCAGTGGAAAAAAATCCTCTGCTGCCCAAAAGCAATTTCCCCATAGACCACCATTATAAAGTCTGTAAAACTGTTGACAGGACACCTCGAACTACAAACAAGGTCACTCATGACTCTTTCTTATTATGAATTTTTGTTTTGTGGAGGTTTTATATTTGTAAAACTTTCCTCGAGCCAAGAAAAGTGATTTTAAAATCTGTGATGTCATCACAATGTAAAGTCTACGGGCTGAGTTGAACCTCGCAGGCGGGGCCAGCAGGCGAAACACTACTGTACATATTCAGTGGGCTGCGTACTGCAGATGTAAACCCAGACGCTAGAAACTTTCTTGGCGTATGCAGCAGGCAACCAGCTCTATTGGAATGAGCAGGCGCCATCTTAGGGTCCATATATCTAGATCTAATAATATACCCATGGTAGGTTCACTGACCAAGCATTTTCAATGGGCTCATTATAACAGGAAGTAAATATATGTCAAGAGGGTGGTAAATAAAGAAAATACCATTCTCTCCATTAACAGGAATAGTTTAACATTTTGGAAATGTGCTTTTTTACTTTCTTGCTGAGGTGTAGATGAGAAAATCAATACCACCCAAAGGTAAAAGAAATCCAGACTGCCTAGACTAACTCAGAAGGAAAGCAAATCGGCGTATTTTCCAAAATGTGGATCTATTCCTTGAAAAAAAGACACACTGTAGCTATTTGGAGAATCTAGATTTAACTAAATGTAAATTGTTTGAACAATAAGTTTATAAATGATCCCAGTGACTGGGGTTAAAAGTGGCTAATTAACTAGTCGATCAATAGAAACAAACATTTTGACGATCAAGCAAAGTCATTTATCAAGCTTCTAACTGTGGTGTTTCACATATATGTTTCAGGGAATTCTGGATTTTGCTTTCAATTCTAACAGCTCAAACCACCAAGGTTACATTTGGAGCCACTGTGGATGCCGAGGTGAGTCACGTCTTCATCTTCTGTCTCAGTATCGTGAGCCCTCTCCTCTGTTGTTGGGGTTGTTTTGCCATTTTTGTTTCCATCGGGTATTTTTAGCCTCCTGTCTTCCTCCTCAGCTCTGAGGGAGCAGCTGAGGGAGTGTTGCCGCCCATCCACAGCTCCAGATGACACAGAGGGAGACAGGTTCACACTAACCTCTCTCCAACCCACCTAATTGTCCCGGAGCTATTAATAAAACCGGCATCTGAACCCGATTTAACAGCGTTTGTTTTGGAGGAATCAGGCAGAGGCAAACTCCCGAGAGCCCGGGGATCATACTGACTGACACTGTCGTGTTTGCTCTTCACTTTGAAGTGCTACTTTGCCTTCTGGGGAAAATCATAAACAATTGAGTTCAGAGAGTGAAATCAGGATGCATGTGAATATAAAACCTGTGTCGGGATGAGATGTACTGCACGCCGTCTGCTAGTGCGAACATGGCTTTCTTAAAGGACAGGAGATCAAAATTCTTCATGAAATTCTGGTTTGACCAAAGCATAACACCTCTCTGCACTGTGTTATCTATATTTTAGAAATGTCTAATAGGATTTTTTGGCTAAAATTAGACATAATGTTCAACAAATCAGGACATGAGTTGTATTTAATGCACAGAGTGAAGATGCGGCTCACTTTTTCCCATCAGCTCCCTCTGTGCCACAGTTCTGCATCTGAGCCCAGTTCTGTAGCTTTTGATCATCCTCAGAAAGTACCTGGAGACTCCAGTCTCTCGATTAGACAAGCTTTCACTCACACGCACACACACACACACACACACACACACACACACACACACACACACACACACACACACACACACTGGTTTCAGACTCACTCATCTGTAAGATAGGGACATGAGCAAACGGACAACTGAGCTGCAGGGAGAGGAACAAAGAGGCTTTGCAACAGCAGGATACAGTAGGTGTGTGCAGCCCAATTACACCAATATGAGATTATAAAGGACACTATATTTGTGTTGAAGCTTCCTACAATTAATCTTAACATTTTGTTTTAAAACTAGAAGGATTTACTGTTTTCCATGAATTTTAGTTTGAGAAATTAAAAGCAGAGATGCTACAAAATTAGCTGATATGTCATTTCAAAGAGGACTGATTCAACATTTTGGGTAATACACTTATTCACTTCCTTGCAGACCACTGTCACATCTGTACAGTGAAGACATACAGCAGTTGGATAGCGTAGCGTCACATAAAGCAATGGCGTAAAGAAGTTATGACGGGCCCCAGTGCAAACTATTATGATGGGCCCTAGTGCATGCTATCGTGCACGTATTATTTTGACACAGACTTGACATTGAACATCAGCATTACCTGGCAACCCAATTGTATATCAAATAAAGTAAGAAATTAATCATTTAATGTAATAGTTTTTATAGGATAATTATAGATTTTATAGCTTGTGTAAAAAACAGAATATGTTTGTTTTAACAAGCTACTCACTATTTAAGAAAATAAAAAGAAAGAAGAAAACCATGAGGCAGATGGGTTTGCCTTTTTGAATACGTGTAGAGCAAATGGCACAGTTTTTAAATTAATTATATTCTTTTTTTTTATCATTTATCTTTGAACATAGGTACATTTCCAAGGTGGCAATCAGAATCACTTGGATAAGTGAGAAAATGTCTTTGGGTTGCTTTGTTGTTTATGAACCCTTTTAGGCTGGCATCAAGCTTGACCTTTTTTCAAGAGAAGTCAGCCAAAATAATGAAATTCAACCCAATCACCAAAAAGAATGTTGTCATTGTATGTTTCTTTAAACCACAGATACTTTGTATTTTATTATGTTCAGAATACATCAGAACTTTACATTTTAACAACACTGTGGCTAACATGTGGTTAGATTTAATAACCACTTGGTTGAAGATCACGTTTTGGCTTAAAATACTCAGTGGGAGTTGTTATTATTGTCACTGTCCCGGCTTGAAACACAGCGATATCTTGGTAAAAAAAACAACTGCTTTATGTGCTGCTATTTGCATTATAAACATAGTGATGTCTCAGTTAAAAAATATCGCTTTTCATGTTAATATCCCCGCAGAAAACACAATGTTCTGTAAAAAACAATCCTTTTTGTGCCACTATTCCCACTGGAAACACAGCAAAGTCTTGGTAAAAAACCACTATTCAACCTGCTTTTCATGCAAACACAGTGATGTCTCAGTAAACAACACCCACTATTCATGTCAACTATTCCCGCTGGAAACACAGTGATGTCTCAGTAAAAAAACACCCACTATTCATGCAACTATTCCCGCTGGAAACACAGTGATGTCTCAGTAAAAAACACCCACTATTCATGCAACTATTCCCGCTGGAAACACAGTGATGTCTCAGTAAAAAACACCCACTATTCATGCAACTATTCCCGCTGGAAACACAGTGATGTTTCGGTAAAAAACACCCGCTTTTCATGCTACTATTCCGGCTGGAAACACTGTGATGTCTCGGTAAAAAACAAATGCCACTCATGATACTATCCCAGCAGGAAACACAGCAATGTCTTATAAAAAACAATCCCTTTTTGTGCAACTATTCCTGTTGGAAACACAGTAATGTCTCGGTAAAAATGAATGCTATTAGTGCTACTATCCCAGCTGGAAACACAACGAAGTTCCTGTAAAAAACAACCCCTATTTGTGCCACTATTCCCACTGGAAACACAGCAATGTTTTTGTAAAAAACAATCCTTTTTGTGCTACTCTTCCCGCTGGAAACACAGTGAAGTCTCAGTAAAAAACAATCACTTTTCATGCTACTATCCAAGCAAAAAACACAGCAATGTTTTTGTAAAAAAAAACCCTATTTGTGCCACTATTCCCACTGGAAACACAGTGATGTCTCAGTAAAATACAAATGCCACTCATGATACTATCCCAGCAGGAAACACAGCAATGTCTTGTAAAAAACAATCCCTTTTTGTGCAACTATTCCCACTGGAAACACAGCGATGTTTCTGTGAAAAAAGGACTGCTTTTCATGGCACTTTCCCTGCTGGAAAAAAACCAACAACAGGTTGCTAATGAAAAACTGCTGGAAACAGAGAAATGGTGCACTAAATCAGAACTGGTAAAGTTGTTTGTTGGTCTTGAACAGTGGGCTGCAGCCTGGCAGGTGTCACACCTAGGTGACAACCCATCCACCATCCCCTCCGCCTCTCGTTGACAAAATCAGTTCATATACTACATCACTTTAGAATGGTTGATTATGTATAAAACATGTGAATGTAGCGTATTCATGCTTTGCAGAAACTTAAAGTGCCAACATGTTTAATTGGATGAGTTTCATTCAAGGGTTTGATGACCTAAATATTTTGCAAAAGGCTTATCTAACCTAACAAAGACTAAAATTGTAGGAAAACAGTTAAGACTTAAAATGTTTTGAATGCAAATAGAAATAATAATATAAAAAAATAACTGAATATATGAAGGAAGCTTCAACACAGAAACACAGAAATGATCGTGTTGCCCTTTAAAGCATCCATTTGGGGTCATTTGCCACAACCTTGCTGCTTGAAAGTCATCTTTCCTCTCTGCATTTATCTCCCTTGTTTTGGGCTCAGCTGTGCGGAGCAAATTTTGAGTGTGTACAGTAGGAAACTGTGAGATTACACAGTGGTTACACAATAACTTGGTGATGCTGAGCTCAGGTGTTAGTGTAACTGGGCTCAGATGTTTCCAAACCCAACCCCCCATACACACACACACACACACACACACATACAGTACATACTATTCCTTCTTGTTCACCCTTCTCTTTATTTTATCTACTCAAAGCCCTTCACTGTGTTACATAAAACAGCCTCAGTAAACTGTGCGTCCTCCATGACCCCATCTTCAATCTAATCGTCTCTTTCCTTCCCCTCCATCGCTCTGCGTTGCAGCCGTGGATTTTGCCCTTTTCATGCTCACTGCTCCTCTTACTCTGCAGCACAACATGGCTGGAGTGATGCTGCTGCTGAGAGTGAGAGGACCTCGGGCTAAAGAGCAGCAAAACAAAGTCGCTCTTATGTAACGCTGGCTCTGCTGCTGAATTACACACTGGACAGGACAGACCAGATAGAAATAAAGAGGAAGAAAGACGACGTTACAGTCCAAAGGTCTTTGTGTGGAAAAACGAGACAATCCAAAACGATTCACCCATTTTTACAAATTCAGAGGTCTCAGACAATTCATGTGAATATCTAAACGGATGGCTTGACATTTTGGGAAACATGCTTATCCGCTTTCTTACAGAGAGTTCGGTGAGTAGATTGCTACCACTCCCATATCTCTGGAGCCAGGAGGCAGTTAGCTTAGCTTAGCACAGACTGGAAACATGGCGATATAGATGGGGAAACAGCTTACTAACTTAATCTTGCTATAATTTAATTGATTATGCTTGTTTGGCCTTTAAAATGACAGAAAATAGAGAAAAATGCCTATAGCAATTTCCCAGAGTCGGGAGAACAGGGTCGTTGTCACATTCATTAGATCTTGCTTCCTAGAAGGCACCATTAAAAAATGTTGCTCCAGAATTGAGGTCAGAGGTCACCTACAGGGTCATTTCAGGAGTAAGACAATTGTGAATATATAGCTCCTCTGTGTTTCTCTTCGAGGCTTTTACACAGTGGGTTTATAATGAAACTATTATACTATTAAAAAGTATGAAGGGAGGGATTTATTTTTAGCTAGGCTGCAACATTGGGTTGTTAGCTTTGTCGCGTAAAATTCCAGTGGGAGATGCTTGTCACGTCCTCTGTAGGGTTGGTTGTCACAAAAATGCATTTATATAAATGATATGATGTTCTCTCAATGCAGGAGATGCATTTCAGTTGAATATATCTTTTTAAATTCATTTTTAAAATTGCCTCAATTTAAAGTATGTGACTACCAACCCTATGACGGGGATGATTGTCACAAGTGCACATGACGTATTTGACAGTCCGTATTTTGAACAGAATAGGCTTAAAGGGATATTTCTGATGTTTTGAAGTGAGGTTGTGTGGGGTATTTATCCATAGACAGTATATTACAAACAGTAGATGTCAGTCAGTTTGGAGAAGCAGGCTGGAGTCCAACATAGAAGCTAAGCAGAAAAAAAGCAATGACTGACCAGCTCTAAAAGTCCATGGTATAGGTATAGCCCTACTTAGTCTGAGTGGGCGGAAGTTCGCTGCATAGATCGGCCTCTCATTGGGCGGAACGAGCCACCCGTTGAAGTCCCGCCCTACCACCTCCGGTTGCAGTTTTCAACACGTCCTTTACTAACTTTTGCGGTGTTTGATCTTGCGGGGATGTAGCCATTTTTCTGCCATGGTTCGCGTCCTGTAGGCAAATGTTTTTGTGGGCGTGTTACACCAAAACCTGTTTCCCCCGGCAATATTTTTGCAAGCGCACCGTTGCTGTGGCACCGCCCAGAACGACTGTGATTGGTTGAAAGAAATACAAGCAGCCGGGGCGTTTTTTTCTCCAATCTTAAAGTGAGAGTCGGCCCAGCCGGACCTTTCTTTTCTTGAGAAAGGTCTGGTGAGTGATACTAAGCCCTACTAGACCCAAAACCACGTTGACAGAAAATGCAAATAAAAATGACGTAAATGTTTACTAATAATAATTCACATATTTAGTAACAAGAAAAAAGGTTGAATGCCAAATAAACAGAAAGGGAACAGCGGTGAAAAATCTAAGATATAAATGACAAGGACAAAAAACAATATGTGGAAGCTAAGCAGTCTACTGCTGTGCAGGGAGCAGCAATAAAACATATATTTTAGCCAAAAAAAGTCCCACTTAAAAAAATCAATATCAGTTCTAGTGTATGCTATATTTAGACTATTTTTCACAACTTAACCTTAATAATTTCCGGCTGGAAAATGAAGCTGTTATATCACTCTCTTCAAGGCCAGACTCCATTGAGAAAAACAGTGATTTAACTTTGCTGAACACAGGAGCTGCTGGTCTACCACTGGCTCAAATCATTTTTTTGTTGTGTGTTATTGTGTGACTTTTGCGTTTTAAAGGATTAGCTCAGATTCATTTAAGTCACACAATAACCAAAAACTAACTAACTGATCATTGCAGCAATAGACCAGCAGCTCCTGTATTCACCAAACTAAAATTACTGTTTTCTCAGTGGAGTCTGGTGGCTTTGACAAAAGCATAGATGGGAAGCTGAAGCTGTTAATGGCCTGGAAACGGGCAGTCTGACGTAAAGGAAAAGAGGTGAAAATATATAAATATAGCAATGTGAGGATTTATGGGAGTTATGGAATTGAAATAAAGTCTAGGTTTCCAAAATAACTACATTACGTCTTCTTTTGCAAATCTCAGATAATGTCTTCTTCATCTTAATAGACAAATACCACCCTTCTATAGTAATGAATCATGTCATTTTTGGGTGGAAATGATCGCTTATTGTTAAAGATCAGTGTCTGACATTTACGGTATGACCTTCGGAGGCCTCAAGCCAAAAAGAAAACAGCTGTTTTCAAGCAAGACTGTAATAAGATAAAAAAAGATATGAGAATATAACTGGGAAATGGAAAAAAACAGAGATTGATTTATAGCCAGACGTCCTACAGACAACAAATGGATCTGGCAGCCTTCTCCAGATGATCTCATCTTTTGTCTGTGAGGGTTCGGCCACCTCAGAAACACATCATGCCTTCCTTTCATTTGGTCCGTGTCTATTCAGAGCCCAAATGATGTAGCTGGCTGTGTGCACAGAGGAGATACAGGCACAGCTGAGGACTGCTGGCAATTTCCACTCCTCCCTCAAGTTCTCGGCGCTATTCTGACATGGAAAATCAGCTTGTTACGGATGCCATGCGAGTCGTGTTGTGTTCCCCACGGCCACGTCTGTGCCACTGATTGTGTTTTAGATAACTGCTGAGACGAGCTTCGTTCTGTCTTCAAGGAGAAGATAATTGGTATTATGATAAGAGGGTTTTCAGACCCCTGCAGGTTGAGTCACACGCTGCCGATGAATGAGTCGAACAATACGCTCCTTGAATCTAATAGAGTTTTGGGGAATATTCTTGTCGTGACTTATTTTATCTTTAATAGTGTTAAGATGTGCAGGTTTGGACTCATCTCTGCTGCCTGAGAAACTCTGGCTATAATCACAGGATTAAGAAGCCGCACATGTGTCTCTGTGAGCCTAGACCATGGATAATAGACCATTAATAATAATGAGATACTGGATGGCAAAATGGTGCCTGTTCATTCCTATGGAATTGCTCGCCTGTTGCATACACCAAAAAAGTTTCTAGCTTCTGGGTTTACTTCCATGATATGCAGCCCATAGAAAATGCACACTTCTGTCTCCCCCACTGGCTAAGCACGTGAGTTCTTGCTTGGCTCATAGACTTAACATTGCGATGACATCATAGTTTTTTTAAAATCATTTTCTTGACTCGAGGAAAGTTTCACAAATATACAACTTTCACGGATCAACCATTCATAATAGAAAGAATCACAATAAATCTTGTTTCTCAGTTCAAGGTGTTCAGGCCTAAAATACACAAATGGCAACCTTTTACGACACCTCGCCCTCTCGGACGAAAACCGCCCCCATCGAAACCCATTAAAATGACATTTTTCAATTTACCTAAAAATCGTGATTTTTTTTCTGTCTCTGGCAGTCAGGTTGGTAAGAAAGACTCAAGAATGGTAAAAAAAAAAAAAAAAAAAAGCAGATGGGGCCAATTTCCATTTTTGGGGCCCTGCTGTCTTTTCAATACAATTCCTGGTTTGGCCACTTGAAGCACTATAGGCCCCTAACAGGGAGGGCAAATGCAGAGTAGATCAAAAATGGTCTTGCTGTGCTCATAAGGATGTGACAGTGTGGTTTGTATAAAAATATTGCAATATTAGTTTGTGTGTGTGTGTGTGTGTGTGTGTGTGTGTGTGTGTGTGTGTGTGTGTGTGTACATGGATTCAAAAATACACAATGTCAAATCCCTATGTGAAAATATAGCTCAATGTAAAACCATAAATTCCATATTTGTTCATCACATCCTCATGGCAACTTAGAAACATGAATTTGATGATATTAGTCATGCATTCCAGAGTTAGGGGATCAAAATAGAAGTTTTTACTAAAATCCAGCTGAATCATACCTTTTCTCATGCTCCCCCTGCAGAGCAAACACACACTAAATAATAAGCAGTAAAATTGCCTGTATTTTTCTCCTATTTTTTCATTATTGAGGTTTGGGAGCCATTGCTGCAAAAAAATTAAACTAAATGCTAGGTTAGTGTTGATATGGATGTCTGCGGGCTGTGGCTGTAAAGATACTAAAAAAATATTGTGTGTCTGTGTGTGTGTGTGCATTTACATATGTGTAATTGTGTAGCTAAAAATTGCAAATTATGAGCTGCAGGTTGCTGCAAGGTTACATTACTGTTTTCTCCACCTCGCTCTCTCTCTCGCTCTCATACATACACACACACACACACACACACACAATGAATATTTGGTATGTATAATCCGAGTAGGAGTTGGTTAAAAGATTTAAGCAAAAAAAAAGTAGAAAAAATATTAATATTTAATATTTTTATGGTTGTTTTTCAACAAGGATGAAAAACATCCCGAAGGGGACAGGTGTGATTTTTTTTATAAGGGGGGACCAGAGGGTTAAGCTAAATGCTAACATTAACATGCTAAAATGCCCGCAATGACAATGCTAACATGTTGATGTTAAAAAGGTTTTACAGTTATTCTCCCAATCATATCATTTGCCGACTATTTTTGTTTATTGACTGATTATTTTTGTCTATGAAATGTCTTAAAGAAGTCCTAGGTGACTAGGTGACATCTTCAAATTGCTTGTTGTGTCCGACCAACACCATTTCAGGATGCTGCACTGGCATAGTGCGTTTATTTTGAAAGAGACTGCATATAAACATTAAATTTCCTGTAAAAACAGAAGTGTATTTTGAAGGAAGACAATGCATATAACAGGCAGAACTTGACACTGCGTCCCAGAACGTCAACAACCAACACACCCAGGGTACCTTTTGCGTCGTATGTGTTGACGTGGAAAGTCCATGACCAAACGCTGATATGTGACGAGGTCGGAGTGAGAACGTGTTAGCTTCACAGCCTCGTTGTGGCGGCAACATTATAGTAATTCGACCGTAGTGAAATCCATTAACAGCCTAACAGTAGCTTTTTAACTGTGATGATTGCTTTACGCATAAAAATTGACATTATCTTACTGTGTCATAGACTTTGGTTTGCCATAGAGCTTATTTTCGGCAGTATTCCAAAATCCAGTGGAAAAAATCCTATTCAACCAGGAGACTGCACTCGACAAAAGTCATGAAGATTGGGGACCATGAATGTGTGTGCCAATTGTAATGGCAGTCCATCAAGTAGTTCTCTAAATAAGAGGGGTAGAAGTAAGACTGAGTCCTTTGCAACAGTCTGGGTTTGATTCCGATCCGTGGCCCATTGCTGCACGTCATCCTCTTTTCTCTTACCCACCTTTCCTGTCTCTCTCTATAGCTGTCCTTTCAAAACAAGGCGACATAAATGCAGAGAAAATAATCTTAAAATATATATATATATATATATTTCAGTCCGGATCAATGTGGTGCATCCATTAAGCAATGCTACTAGCATGCCTAAAAAGTCCGACAGAGAAGTGTGTAATAGCCTTCCTTAAACGACATCTACCTATTAATGCCACACTTGCAGTTTTAAATAATATGTTACCTCTGGGACAGGGTACATATGTATCATTAGCTCACAAAAAATGGGACTCAGTCAAAGAAGAAGAAGAAGAAAGGGGAGCAGAATGTTTTTTCTAGCAGCAAATGTTTGTATTAAAACCTGGCAGGCATAAATGCATCACAGTGTGTTATCCACAGAGCACAGAGCGCTGCTCATGCTGCTTCACTGTGCCAGAGTGATTGTGCCGAGGTTCTTGGAGAGCTCTGGGGAATCTGGGAAGCTGCCATCAAACCAGAACTGTGTCAGAGGAGAGGTGGAGTAATAAATTGTTAAGATTATTACAGGGAGATCCTCCACAGTGTATAACAGCTTCGGTTTATAAGGCTTCTAGAGGAAAAGGAAGTGAAGAGGTTGGAGGTGTCTTTCATCCTTATATGTCAACCCTGAAATATGTGTGTGTGTGTCTGAATGTGTAGTGACGTCGAGCCCTGCACAGTGTACTGTAACAAGCTTTGACTTGACGTCTCCCTCCTCCCCTCTATGCAAAGTGAAAGACTCTGAATCTTTCATGACCCTGTCAATGATGAATTTTCTTTTCAAGGCTGCACTTAATGACATACAGTAGAGAACACAATGTAGTGCATTAGTGCAGGAAATGGTGGTCATTTATTCAGAGTCAAATCACAAATTATGGATAAGGTTGACATTAAAATTGATAATTGACAGCCAATATGCAGCCGTCCTCTGCGGTGCTGACATGAGTAGTCCGTTAATCAATTAGTGGATCAACAGAAAATTATTTGTTTAATGGTATCAGTTTCTTCAGTAGCTGTTTTTACACAGAAATCATGCCATAGCACCTCAAAGAAGTCCCTTCTTCACACTGCTTTTGCATTTTTACACAGTACCAAACAACAGCAGCATCATTTCGCACCAGTGTGTGATTTGAGACAGTATGCAGGCATCGCAGAACCAGAAGAGGATCTGCATCTGCAGCGCTTTCTAAACAGTAACGACGGCAAAACACGGCAATGACAATCATTAGCCGTCCCTGTTATATGGCAGCCAATCTCGTCCTCTGATCGGAGGGTAAGGAGCTTCTGGACCTTGGTGTTTCCCCAGTTTTCACATCTTAGGCCGCTGTTCTTCTTCTTTGAGTTAGCTGCTAACTGATAACAGCTAGTTTTTAAATCCCCCATGCTGGGTGGCACGCATAACACATCTTCAGAACGTTTCACATCCCTGCTGCCCATGGTCCCATTTATACAGACATCATTTCGGTGCTGTTACTACCTCTGTTTTCGGCTCAGACGCGAGACAACTCTGTCCCCTCATTTCACGATCGGATCTTATATACAGAACAACAAGGTGGCATAATGCCGTGAAATTCATGCCTTGAAGAGGCAGTGTAAAAGGGGCTAATGTGAAGATAGAAGAAGACATCTGAAGACGTCACTTAAGACATTAAACTAGCTCTAAATCAGTGATTCTCAAAGTGGGGTTTGGGACTTCGATGACACTGTCAGGGAGTCCATTAGAAGTTTTTTAGATTCATTAATTTAAATGATGAATATATAAATTTAATTTAGTTTTTTTTAACTAAAGGCTTTATAATTAAACATTATTAACATTTTTTAATCTAAAATAGTTCTAGATGCACTTCAGATTAACTCTTTTCCCTTGCTTTTGATATTTTGTTTAAGTACAGTGTTAGTTGCAGCTAACTGAACTGATGTCTGCTGCATTATTTTATGGGTCTTCTGTGTTGACATAGTGTAAATATTTTTAATATGTATGTAATTAATAATAATTAATGAATCCCTTTATCAAGCAGATAATCAGCAGATAATCAGCAAATTAAAATAATGGTTAGTTCAGCTCTCTTTTTCAAATAGTGAGGAGAATTATGGCTGACAAAGTTGCAATGAAACAATTAAAGAGTTCCACCAATCTACATATCATAACTCTGTTTACAGGTGTTGGGCAGTATGACTGAAGAGCTTTTCCACTGGCAATTTTGGCTGCGCTGAGTCAAACCATGCTGTGGTGATTTGTGTGTCCATTACTAGGGTTGGGTACCGTTCATAATTGAACCGATACAGTACCGGTACCAGTACCAAACAGTACCTTATTTCGGTACTTTTTAAAGTCTAAACTTCTCAGTTTCAACATTTTATTGAGAACATTTAGGAACAGTGCTGCACGTTAACTTTTGTCTACACATTTTTTTTGTCGCCATTGTTGCTGAGTCTGTGCGAGTCATGCGCTCTCGCTCCACCTCAGGAACCAAAATTTGGCACTGATTCATTTTAAGTGAATCGGTACTCAGTACAAAAAGTACCAAGTTTCAGTACCCAACTCTATCCATTACTGGTTTAAACACATCCAGTTGTGCCAAGTTCAACTTCAACTTTATTTATGTCCCCAAGGGACAATTGATTTTGCAGCGAAGACTAAAACAGATGGGTACAGTACATACATACACATAAAAAACACATTCCCAAAAAACAGTGAGCACTAAATAAATCAACAGCAGTGGCCAAACTCACAGCATGGCTCACCTCAATTGATATATCAAAAAAAAAAAAGCAAGAACAATAAATAGAAACATGAGAGTATAAATACACTGAATATAAAGTGCGACATGTAACTCCTCCACAGCCAGGTAGGGGCTAGTTACCTCCCCTCTGGCCTGAATTAAGGATGGAGATGGCTGAAGGGATAAACAAGTGCTTGTACCTGTTTGTCTTAACAGGAGGGAACCTGAACCTGCAGCCAGAGGGTACAGACTGAAATTTGTTGAACAGGGGGTGGGTGGCATCAGACAGGATGCTTGTAGCTTTCCTCCCCGCCTGTCTAGTGAACAGATCAGACAACAGACTCTGTTGCACTCCCAGAATCTTGCTGCTCAAATTAACTATCCTGTTAAGTGAATTCTTTGCCTTGACACTGAGGTTCCTATATCAGCACAATAATGAAAATGTGAGTACAGACTCAATACAAGATTTGTAGAAAAGGGTCATGAGGGTCCTATCCACTGGAAAAAAAGACAGTTTCCTAAGACAATGCAAATATTGCTGACCCTTCTTGCACAACATGTCAGTGTTGTCATTAAAATTCAAGTTCATATCAATGAAAGTCCCCAGGTACTTGTACCTCTCCACCGACTCGACCACCTGACCCTTAATAATAGTCGGGGAGGATGAAGGCTACTGCCTGAAGTCAATAGACATGTCCTTTGTTTTGGAGATAATTAGTTGCAGAAAGGAGTCATCACACCACTGTACAAATTCATCGACCACAGGACCATGATTACTTTTACTGTTGTGGAGGAGGCTGACGATAACCGAATCATCAGCAAATTTTAGGATGAATCTATCGTCATACTGACTCCGACAGTCATTGGTGTACAGTATGTACAGTAGTGGTGAAAGGACGCAGCCTTGGGTTGAACCAGTAGATGAAGTTAAAACGTCAGACACATGCCCATTCACTTTCGCTCTCGGAGTTCTGTTAGTTTAAAAACCGAGGATCCATCCCACGACATTAAAATCTATAAGTTAAAATTATTAACAAGTTTGTCAATTAAAATATGAGGTTGGATGGTATTAAAAGCTGACGAAAAATCCATGAATAACAATCGGGCATGTGTTTTGCTACTTTCCAAATGTTTAAAAACAAGGTTTAAAAGTGTGGCAGTAGCGTCTTCCACCCCACGACCCGCTGTATATGCAAACTGCAGTGGGTTAAGCAGAGGCTCTAAATGGAAGAGAAGTTCTTCTTTCATCAGTCTTTCAAAGGATTTCATAACCAGCGAGGTCAGGGCAACAGGCCGAAAATCATTTAGAACTTTGGGATGTGTAGTTGTTGCCACTGGGACGATAGTGCTATCTTTCCAGCTTCCTTGGCACCTTCTGCTGATTGAGTGACATCTGAAAGATGTAGAAGAAGATGGACTCCAACTGTTGTGCACAAGAATGGAGCAGATGGCCACAAATATTATCAGGACCTGGGCTTTTTCTGACTTTGATCCGTTTGAAGGACTCAATCACAGAGCGTTCATTAAACCAGTACAATGTAACTCATTTTTCAACTTAGAAGTCACATTGGTGAAATCAAGGGTGTCAAACCTCAGATGAAATTCATTTAGATCCTGTGCTAATTGTTTGTCTGATTTAGCACCGCTGAGAGCTATCCTGGATTTGCATTTCTTGTTAGACCCGGTAATGGTCCTAAGGCCATCCCAAGCGGAACCCAAATTATCCGATGCTTTATCCACATTAGCTCTGGGGTGGACATATGCAACTACAACAAATAGTTGGGAAAATACGGGGGACGCAGAGACACAGCCACCAGTTCAACATCTTTAGTACAGAGCCTTTCTCTGACCAGAACACGGTCAAGGCGGACTGGCGCATCAAATCCATCCAGGGAAAGATCTGCATCCGAGTCTCGATCCGTAAGCCATGATTCCGTAATGGCCAAAAGACATGCATCCCTGAAATCATGTTGGAATCTTACAAGGGCTTGCAGCTCATCAACTTTATTCCTTAGTGAATGTGCATTAGATCATAGATGGCAGCAGGATACGGGTGAGGGGTAGCTTGCGCAGCCTTTGTTGAGCACCGCCCCTTCTGCCTCGCTTCCTCATTTTGCAAGGGAAAGCGCCGCTGAAGTTTCCATAAGACTTTGTTATCTCTCCACAAGAATCCCCGCATTGCGAAATAAGATCCAGGGGACGGTTGGCCGGTGGAGGATTTCTCCACTGAAGAAGAAACTCCATGCTGTACTGGATCCGAGGTGTCTGGAGACCTTGGGCGAGGAAAAACGCCATCCACAGCAGAAACACCACTGCAAGCTCCATTGCTTTCCAGACAACACAAAAAGTCGCAACCAACTGGCCTAGTTGTTGATTACTCACTGTTGTAGATTGCTCACTTTAAAAAGGTACATTAGTGCTACACAACACTACACACAGACACAAAACGCGGCCTACACCCAAGTTGCACCCAAGATGGACCAACTCAGAGTCGGGTCAAAGCGCGCCCAACCACCTTTAAGCAGGTTGCAGTGACATCAGGCAGGCTTCGTCAACTTAAAGTGTCAACATTCTCCGTTTTTCGAGCAATAAGCAGTAAATGCCAAAAAAAAAGGGCTATTTCAGCCACTACTAGCATAACCACAGATGTATAAAGAAAAAGGGATACAGCGTTGGAGGCAGGGTCTCATTCATTTGTATGAAAGTTGCTCAGAAATGCTTAGAGTTGCTCAAAAGTTGCATGGCACATGAAGCCAGAAAAGCCTGATTTCTACAGTATGAAATGACTCAAATGACTCAAATCTTCCGCATCTTGGGGCCCATAGAGCAAGTGGCTAACTTCCACCGTTAACTAACTTAGCTCTTTGCTAGTCTCACATAGCTAGACTTATCTCTGCAGCGCTGCGTCAGTGCTAAAGAAAGGCCTAGAATTGCAGATTCTCTTCCTGCTACAGGGGGAAAATGTTCTGACTTGTTTGTATTGCTTTAAACCAATCACAGCCGTCTTGAGCTGTGTTAAGCTCAGGATGCAGTGATGGTGCTCTTACAAAACAGTGCCAGGGGTGAACTTGCTTTGGTAGAACATTTGCACATAGGGAGGCAAACACTGTTATTCAATGGCTTCACAAAAGAAAATGCCACAAAAAAAGCCAAAAAAAAAGACAAACATAATTTGGTAACTGGTGATGACTAAACTCTAGCTCTGGAGGAACTCACTGTTCTGCTCGAGCAGAACAAAACAGATGAATGTCAGAGTCCCACGAAACAGAGTCTGAGCTTTTCCGAGTTGTGTTCACAAGTTGTTTTATTCATTGTAGATCTTTACAGCACTTCAGCAAAACAGTATGGCAGGCGTGCCTTACTGCACGATCCAAATCTCTGTCAAAATGTGCCATATTCAGCATGTAAGATGCGAGCCCTCCACTAACTTTACTAAGCATAGAATTTATTTAATTTTTAATTTTCAGCTCTTCTAGACTTTTGAAATGTTATCAGACCGCATGGATTGAATCCTGATAGTGGAACGAGTCATTTCACAGGGGCTATGACGCTCAAAGATACCAATCCACTGATTTACAGACGTGTCTTTCCCATTGTAAGTCTATGGAAACAATCATTTCGGGCCCCGTGGCATCACGTGATGGACCCAGATGTTGTAATTCCATATTTGGCCACTATGTAAAATTGGCTTCAAAGACTAGCACTGCTCTGTAAATCTCAGAATGATCTGTTAGGTGTAAAATTGCATTGTGGGTAATGTATGTGCCAGGTTTTGACAGGGGAGCAGAATTCAAGGAGGAAACAAAATATCTCTGGCTCTGCTGCATCGCCTTTAATATTTTGTTTTTGCTGTCTAACACAAGTCCGACAACGTCACGAGTGCAATGCTAATCCAGTGAAATTAACCTCTTTAAATATGACATGCTGCTGAAACACCGTACAGAACGGTGCACCTACTTCCACTCAAAGTCAGCCCTTAACGACTGCCAAGCACCTGGCAACACACACGACAGCCTCTCCAATCAAGTCAATCATGACCTGATTGTCTCAAGCGCCTCATTTAAAGTCAACTCACCAAGTCTTTGGATGTGCCCAGTCTCTTCAGCCCGTCCAGGGGCAGGAGGTCAGCCGAGTCCTTGTGCGTGAACTGCGTGGCCTGCTTGAGACGCCTCTGCTGGTGCAGGATGGCTTTATCCCGGATGGCTAGCTCACCTTTCTTCGCCTCACTCATGGTCTCTGGACTGTAAAGCAGTCTTTCTCGGAGACTATAACCTCACAGCAGCAGCAGCAGCAGCAGCAGCACTGGGAGCTCTCTGCGGACAGAGACACACTGGATATCCAAGGCAGCTTATTAGGGATTGCTCTTTAGGTCCTTTTTAAGCAACAAAATAAACCTGCAAATGTTGCCTCTTCCACCCTGTGTTGCCCTTTCTGAAATGTCCTTCCCTCTGGGCTCGCTGCTTGCTGATTGTAGTCCTTGGCATGTATTTGTCTCAGCAGATTTAGGTGCTATTGTCCTGTCCTGGATGTTCCTCTGATGTAGATATGCATCTTCCTCACAATGTCAAGATCTGTTCTGTCTCTCTTACAGAGGCTGAGTGAGGCTGAGGGGTAGGTGTGACTGAGAGTGTGTTATTTCCCCTCCCCTCAGTGCCGTCTGTCCTTGGATCTCTCTCGCTCTCTTTCTCTCTGTTACACTCATATCTCTGCTTTCAGGAGTGTATTCTCTCTCTCTCTCTTTCTCTCTCTCCTCTCAGCCCTCCTCTTTCCGTCACACACTAAACAGACGCATGCTCACCTCCTGATACAGAGCACATTTATCAGTTGACTCTCAGCTGAGGAAACAAAGACAAAGACAGTTAATCTGTGAAAACACTGTCATCACGCAGCTACAATTTAACATCTCTGCATTGTTTAGTCTTTAAAGTGATGCTGCAACACACACACACACACTGCGCCTGTCACTCTGTATCTTATTCCTAAGCCCATCACAGTTTGCAGGATTAATTCTCTGAGCAGTGATTGGCCTCGGCGACCCCTACTGTGGAGGTGTGAGAGACATCGCTGTGGTCTGACCCCACACAGAGGATCAATCTAGTCCACTGATGGCAACAATTGATTTCCTCTGCCGCCGTGAATTAAAGAAACTCAATTTCAAACCATCCATCCATCTTTCCATCTCTCCGCACCAACAAAAGCTAAAAATATCACACCCACCCTGACCTCTACACGATGACACATTTTTAAAAGCACAACGATTCAGGCTACAGGTTTGAAGGGTTTCATGTGAAACAGGAAACTTAAATAAATGTTTGTTTGTTTTTAATTCAGAAAAAGCATATCATAAAAAGGCACAGACAAAATGTAAGACAGTATAATTGATTTCAAATATATGCTATTTATTTGAAGGAAGGAGTCCTTGAGAAGGTGAAGTGAAAAATACTGAATGCCTGCTGAGATACTTCATGTTGAAAAAGCATGTGCTGCCCCCTGCTGGTCACTCCTGTGCTGTTTTTTTTTGTGATGGGTGGTCTGTAGTCTTTTCTGACTTTTTTTAGCCATTTTTTTAATACATTTGGTGGGTGAAATCAAGGTGAAAAATATCTGTTAATGTATTAATTAATTATATATATATATATATATATATATATATATATATATATATATATATATATATATATATATATATATTAGTAAAGTAATCAATTCAAATTTTTCTTTTTTTCTTTTAATTTATTTTTCTTCAATTTATTGTTTCATTTTTTGTTGATTTATTTTTTAGAAAAAAAAATTTAATTTTTTTTTTTTTTTTTCACCTGTGTGGACATTTTTAAAAGAAACCTTAAGACATTTCTTTTTAGCTTGGCTTTTACTTACTTGTCATATTTTGCCTACGTTTTTAAGTCTTACAATAATACGTTAGATTTATATAGTGCTTGTCAGGATACTCAAAGACGCTTTACAGAGAATAACAAAATCTCAATCACAAAAAAATCCATAGGCAGGGAAATGACGCAGAGAGGGCGAAGTACACTGAATTTATAGCTTGTAGCCAGTGTTGAAAAGGTGTATGTTGAGGGTTTTCTTGAAGGTGGAGAGTGAGGAGGAGTCTCTGATGTCTTTAGGGAGTGAGTTCCAGAGGGTGGGTGCAGCAATGGAAAAGGCCCTGTCCCCCCAGGTGTGGTGGTTGGTCCTGGTGGAGGGGGGCAGGAGGTTGGCATCAGCAGACCTAAGAGTGCGAGAGGGAGTGTGTGAGAGTGTGAGGAGCTCAGACAGGTAGTGGAAACGCTGGGGGGGATGGGGAGCCAGTGTAGGTTATGAAGGTGGTCATGGGTGTGAGAGTGTGTGAGGAGACGAGCAGCTGAGTTCTGGATATACTGAAGTTTCTTGAGAGTTCTGGATGATGATCCGTAGAGGAGACTACTGCAGTCGTCAAGTCTGGAGGTGATGAATGTGTGAATGAAAGTCTCTAGAGCTGTAAAGGAGAGGGATGGACGGAGGTGGGCGATGTTTCTAAGAAGGAAGAAGGCTGTCTTGGTGATGTGTTTGATATGTCTACGCCTTAGTTTTTAGATCTTATCTTTGGTCGTTTCTACTATTTTTAACCCTTGTGTCTATTTTTCTTTTAAACATTTTATTGTATATTGTTGTCTCTTTTTTATCTTGCTCTGTGAAGTACTTTGGGCTGCATGATTGTATGAAGGGTGCTATAAATAAAGTTGTCCTTATTCAGATTCTGTCAGACATGCATAATTTAGGCTGCATTTCATAGCATTCGGCGGACATATGCAGCCCGGTGGAGTACGGTAGTTACCACGGGCCCCAGTGCATGCTATTGCGACGGGTCTTGGTGCACACTAGTTACTAGTTATAGACTAGATGCACACTACTGCCAGCTGTTTATAAATAAGCCAAAGGAATCTAACTTAGGGAGCTTTGCTTATTTTTCCTCCTGTTCGTTTCTCTCCAGTCCTCTCTGTCCTTTCTTACTGCTGCTTTTCTGTTTAAAAGGTGTAAAGGATGGTGGTGTGTCTTCCTCAAGCTCAGGTGCTCTACCGGAGTCCTGGGAGTAGTATCTTAGCTGTTCCTAGGACTGCACTCCTCTGGACAGAGACCTCAGATGTTGGACCTGGAACCTGCTGGAGCCACTCTCCCAGTCTGGGGGTCACAGCTCCCAGTGCTCCGATCACCACTGGCACCACTGTTGCCTTCCCTCCCCACATCTTTTCTAGCTCCTCTTTCAGCCCTTGGTATTTTTTGAGCTGCTCGTGTACCTTCTTCCTGATGTTGCTCTCACTCTATCACCACTGTCTTCTTCTGTTGTTTGGGCGATCAACACGATGTTCGCTTGATCAGTCTGGTTCTGGAAGTCCCCCAGGATCTTAGCTCGGTCATTCTCAGCCACCTTAGGAGGTGTCTTCCATTCTGACCTTGGGACTTCCAGCCCAAACTCAGTGCAGATGTTCCTGTACACTATGCCAGCCACTTGGTTATGGCGTCCCATGTACGCTCTTCCTGCCTGCATCTTACACCCTGCTGTTACGTGCTGAACTGTCTAAGGAGCATCATGGCAAAGCCTGCACCTGGGGTCCTGTCTGCTGTGGTAGACCCCTGCTTTCTGTTCCTGTGCTGCCGTGATTAGTGCTTCTCTCTTTCTGTCCGGCCTTTTCCAGCCACTGGTAGGGTTCCTTGATGTCGGCCACTTCTTCAATCTGTTGGTGGTACATGCCGTGCAGGGGCTCGTCCTTCCATGATGGTTCGTCCTCCTCTTCTGCTGCCTGAGGTATCCACTCAGCAGCTCATCTGTGGGAGCCATCTTCCTGATGTATCCCTGGATCTTGATTGTTTCATCCTGGACAGTGGCTCTGATGCTAACCCTCCATGCATTGTGAGAAGCTTCCTCTTTCCTATCTCCTCCTTTGGCCAGTTTATTATACCAGCAGGGTATCTGATGACTGGCAGGGCGTACTTGTCGATGGCTCCGACCTTGTTCTTTCCGTTCAGCCAACTTTCCAGGACCTGCCTTTACTCTGTTTAGGTATTTGGCTGTAGCTGACTTCCTTGCGGCTTCCTCATGGTTCCCATTTGCCTGTGGGACCCAAAGATATTTATAGCTGTCCTGAACATCTGCAATGCTGCCCTCTGGTAGCTCAACCCTCTCAGTTCTGATCGTCTTCCCTCTCTTTGACACCATCCGACCACACTTATCTAGTCTGAATGACATTTTGATGTATTTGCTGCAGATCCTTGTGGAGTGGATCAGTGAGTCGATGTCTCGCTCACTCCTGGCTTACAGATTGATCCATGTAGAGGAGGTGACTGATGGTTGCCCCACTTCGGAAGTGGAATCTGTAGCCACTTTTTCTGATCAGTTAGCTGAGGGGTTCAAGCCTATGCAGAACAGCAGCAGGAACAGTGTATCACCTTGGTATATGCCGCACTTGATGGTAACTTGTGCAACTGGCTTTGAGTTGGCCTCCAGAGTTGTTTTCCACTATCTATATTTACACCCCTGATGCAGTCCCCATTTTTTTTTTGCAGGGATGATGACATGAGCATTCGTCCCCAAAAATAAACACATGAAAGAAGTGGAAAACTTTTACTCTGAAACAATTTAAAATATTTACACCCTAATCTGAAGCAGATAAAGCACAAATTGGTGCATAAAAATGGGCCACCAGAATGGAGGAAATTAATTTTTTACATTGTCCTCCCCTTGATGCTAACAATGACATAAATATTCCCAAGAGAGAAATATGTTAGGGTGTATTCGATGATTTTGGTCACGTGGGATGGTATTTATGGGAGTTGACGACATTATTCGTCATCACTTAATCATCTAAGTCATTTTTTAAAAATGCTTTTATTAAAAATGTCAATTATTCACTCGTTTTGAAGATTGAGGACGAAGTTTCACGGTTTTATATTACTATACATTTTTAAACATTTGGGTTTTTGACTGTTGGTCAGTCAAAATGTGCAATTTTCAAAGTCATCATGGAATCTAGGACATTGTGGTGAATATTTTGTAGTATTTTCTGACTTCTTTGCCATTTAAAAATGTCTTTATGTACATTTGATGGACTAAATCATGGTGAAAAATATCTGTTGATTTTTTTCTTATTTTCTTACATTTATTGTTATATTTTTTGTTGATTTACTTTTGGAGCTTTAATCCTCTGGCACTGCAGATAATAGTGGTGTACAGAATAACAGCCGTGCTTTGAAGTATTTTTTTTTTTAGCTCTGTTATCTCAAGATCATGAGGTAATTATTTCGTTATCTCGAGAAAACGAGTATTAATTATCTCAAGAAAATTAGCTTCGTGATCTCATGATAACAAGAACAAACTTCAGAGACACAAGCAGAATGTGGAGAAATGAAAATAAATTCAAAGAGATACACAGTGCACCAGACCCCTGAACACTGTCTTTATTATCATGACCTAAACTCCCAAACTGTCAAACAATAAGTAATGCAGAGAGAATCTCAAATCCACTAAACCAAACAATAAAAGTGCTGCATTTACCCAAAACTTTGAGTTTCACAAATAAATGTTACTTTGAGGCTCATTCGTGTGTCTGCAAACCCACAATATTTAATCAAGGAACTGAGACGTACCTCAGTGAAAAAACAAAATCTGCTTCAGCAGAGTGAAGAAATAAAATCAAACACAGCAGTTTTGGTCAGTTGCTGGCAATGTAACAAAGTCTTGCATTTTGTGCTTTTTTTTTTTTTTTTTTGTATCAAGGTTTTTTTGTATCGAGGTTGCAGAAGGCACATGTGCATCGTTTATTTCATGGAATTGCGCTTTAAGCTTTGCTTAGTGTATCACTGGAAAATAAGACTGTGCAAGTGTACGGGCAACACATGAAGCTCCCTCTGAGCTGCGTCGCATCACAAACGATAACTTTCGAGGAACGTTTAACTCCCATAAAACTGGCAGTGTAAAACCAAAGCCATTTTTTATGATTATCTGCTATGTACAGTTCATAAAGACAAGAATGTGTTTTAATGTGTTTTAAGGTTTGTAGTGAACTATGGATAAACATATACGCCAATGCCATATCTGGAGTGTAAACATTGGGAATATTGTGGCCCATAGATTTAAAAGCATGCTGTTATGTTAGCCCCGTTTGTGTGCCTCTTATGTATTAGCATTCGACAGTAGTAACTATCCATTATATAAATAATTATCTGACAGGGAAGGTCATTAAATAACACTTAGTGCTGTTGTTGAGATATTTCCAGAATCCTAAAAGACTCTTCTACCATCTGCATGGAAAAATATTCTGCCTGCTGCACCATAAAAAAGATTTTTAATTTGTTTCCCAACTTGTGACTCGTTTCCTGTCCTGTTCATTTTTTTCTTGTTTTAAATGTTTTGTTACATTTTTGTTATTCATTATCTCAAGAAAACGAGCTTTGTGATCTTGTACAAGAGCAAACTTCCCACTCCAAACAAAGATGGCGACCGGCCAGCCACCTGGACAGGAAACAAGAGACACAAGTTGTGAAACAAGTTAAAAATCTTTTTAATTGTGCAGCAAATTAAATATGTTTTCACCCAGATGGTTAAGAGAGTCATTGAGGATATTGGCGATACCTGTTCCTTAACAACCTTCAGGGTTTTTCAAACTATCCATGACATTATTTCTCAGAGAACTTGAGTCACTTTAGTGTTAACACATGAGAGTCACAAACTGGGACCAGCTGTTATGATGCTGTTGACCTACGGGCCATGGCGCTTCATCACCTTCATAGTGGTCATTGTATCTTTGTATTTGCATCCACAGCAGTATGTACAATGTAGTGCGTTTTGTTTTTTTGTTTGTTTTTTTTAGGCACAAAGGTCACGAGGCGTTCAACCTGGCAACCGGACACTGTTCCCACTAATGCCACAGAGCCCCATTCTGTGCGAGAACAAGCGAGCCACACACTGGCCTACATTAATGCCGCATGGGCTCCACTGTCTGTTCCCATCAGTCCTCTCGATCACAGCACGTTGGGGAGGTAAAGCGAACAGAGCAGCATGTTCTGACCCAGAGCCGGGAAGCGTCTGAAAGCCTCCCAAGCGTCAGAGAAGATGTTGTACTTGAGAAAGACGCGGTGCTCCAGGCTAGTGGGCAGGCTGACGTCCCGGCTCATGATGTAGATACCGTCATTGTGAAGAGTGCACGTCAGGTTCAAGCCTGACTTGGATGTGTTCTCCTTAAGTTGGATCCACTCCCCTGTGGTGACGTTGTAGGACTGCACCGTCAGCACGTCCTCCGTTTGGCTGGGACGCCGCTGCCGCGGGCCCGCCTCCAGCTCATGAGTGTAGCCGCCCACCAGGTAGATGGTGTCCTCCACTGAAAGCATCTGCTGCTTGCGAATGTGCGCCGAACAGGTCCGAAACACCGACCAGGCGTCAGAGGTTGGGCAGTAACGGAGGACACTCGTGTTCCTGTCTGTCAGACACACAAAAAACATGTTCAACTCAAAGAGGCAAAACTGAAAGAACTTGTTTCTTTCTCACTAACATGGCAGCACCAGGGATGTTCTTTTTCAGACCTGTCCTGTGTCCACCAATAAATAAAACCCTGCCAGTGTCATGATAGGTTAATAAAAATCAAATAATAATCACTTGCTGCTATTAAATCAGATTACTGTGAGTGCACTGTGATAACTGAAGCCAACTCAGACGAGTGAGATCAACAATTTTTTGAGAACAGATCTCGTGTTGTCTTTTTCCTGCTTTTAAAGGCTGCATCACAGTAAAGTGATGTCATTCTCTGAACTTAATGGACTGTTCTAGCTGTTCTATTATTTGCTTTTACCTGCTTTGTCATTATATCCACATTACTGTTGATTATAGAACAAAAATCTCATTGTGTCAATATTTTTAGAAAGTACCAAAAGTCAACCCCACCATATTGCTGCAATATCGATAAAGGTTTTTGTAAAGGTACCGACCCAATTACATTAGTATTATGTCAGAGTGCTGATTCATGTTAAATCCGTCTGTGCCAATTTGGGTATGGCATCTGGGTGAGAGCCCTGGGGTTAGACAAGAGGTGGAAGCGCCGCGAAGCACCCTGAGCCTGGAAGCCTCCGTCAGCTTCCCAGCGAGCCAAAAGAATCACTGCAGCGCCGATCTGCCACAATAGCTTCAGTGTCTGGTCCATTTTTTTTAATTATTATTAGTATATTAGTAAGAGCCTGGTACGATTACAAGACAAGCAGACACACATACGCAAACAGACAGACAGAGGACAAGCTTTGTGTGTTATTAGAGAAGAGCAGAGGAGCAGGATTGCTTTTAGTCTGCTACGAGTTACCGGTTCAAATGTTTAAACTCTACAAACTGTCCAGCCCTACATATAGTATATGGAGCCTGTGTTTGTTGAAAGCCTGAGTTTATCTTCTCTAGCTCCTTTAACTTTAGCTTATATTGGAGTTATACTATGTAGCATGTTAAATAGAGTATGGTGAATGTGCTAGGAAAGGTAGTATCAGCACTGCTTCTACCTGGAGCTCACATGTACACAGCCTGGGTTTGGTTGAAGGTGGCGGTGCTGTTTGGGCTGAGAAAACCATATGTAAGTAAGGTAAAGGAGGTTGTTGGGTCGGTGCGGGGAGCAGTGAGACCTGGCATTAGGGGAGTGTCTCTGGGACGCCAGAGATCACTGTCTAGCCTCCTGGAGGTGTCGTGGGACCAACTAGACGAAACACTGACAGTAGGTTCCCACCCGATGACCCCAAAGACATGTTAGTTATCACTGCTCACTGGTCTGTATAGTTAAGCCTTGCCATAATAGCTTATCATAGGGCTTAAGAGGTTATTCACTGAGCGCTGATCCTTTCTTTAGAGCACAAACTTCTTGTGTTTATTTGAATATAAGTAATAATACATAACAAGGTTTTCTGATTATGAAAACACCAGAGATGGAGGAAAAGAACGCCTCAATGCAAAGCTGTGATTGTGTTAATTTCTACATTACTGACTGGTACAGATATGATTAGTCCTGTTATATTAGCCAAGATAAATGATACTGAGCACAAGCCATCATCAGAGACAGTACTCATCCAGGCCTTCACTTATTTTCACTGTAACTGCATTAAGACTTTCAAACAGCCTGCAGGACACAGAGTGGCCGATATTGTTTTTTTATTTAATTTAATTTAATTTAATTTATCTTATCATCTTTTATTGGTGCAAAGAGCAGTAGAAAAAAAAACAAGGTAGTGACATATGATACATAAATAGGGGCAGAAAATGATTGTTGTTACTGTACCAACAGTGGTTATGTGGGACACCCGTGTATATGTCAGGGTTCCAGCGGCTCCTTAAAAAGTCTTGAAAGTAATTAAATTCATTAATCTAAAAATAAGGCCATACTTGGTATTAAAATATGAAAAATCAATATTTTAAAAGTCTTAAAAATGCTAAGACATAGGATGTAGGATTTTATAATTTTTTTTTTCTGATGTTGCATTGTGAAATCTCAATGATTGTTAATTTATTTATTTTTATTTATTTATTTTTTTTTTAATAATTTACAGAATGCCGTAAAAGTCGTATCTTATGTTATAATAAATATTTGGGCAAAAAAAATCCCTTACCTTAATTAGGTGATGTGGGTTCATGCTTTTTTCACAAATTTTGATTACTGTAATTGTAAAATTGGTCTTAAATTTTATTCCAAGTGGCTTTAAAAGTTTTAAAAAAAATCCTAAATCTATGTGTGTAATTTGTGTGTATGCTGATAAAGAAGAGACACGAGAGAGAAGAGGGACTGAGCAAATAATAGTGAGAGGAAAACACATAATATAAAAATAATAAATGTAATAAATAATGCTTAGTATACATAATAAAAAATACTAATAATAATATTCAATAAAATAAAAAGAAATAATAATTATATTTTTCTTTTAAAAAAAGAAAAGCCACAACCCAGTTGGCACCTGTAGTCACCATCCGTGGCCCTGCAGGTGTACTGTGGCTCAGGCTAAGGTCCGCCTTTATTGTTCTTGGTGTGTACTTGCTTACATTGTTTGTGTGTGATAGTGTGACTGTACACTGAACTGAGTTATACCAACCTCTTGCAGTGTATCCACCCATGACGTAGATCATCCCCTGGCATTCACAGGCAGAGAACTCAGCCAGCGGGTCGGGCATCGAGGACACACAGGTCCACCAGTCCTGGTCTGGGCTGTAACACTCCACTGTGCCCAGACTCTGGCCTCCCACAGCGTACAGCTTCCCTTGTACTGCCAGCAGCTTGAAGTTGGACCTGATGGAGAGGACGCAGTGAGTGAAATGTGACTGTGATATCTGAGTAGAAATGTGTAGGCATGGTTTTACCTCTTCTGGTTGAGCGGTGCCACCTGGTTCCACTCATTCCTGCAGGGGTTGTAGCAGTGCACCGCAGAGATCTCCTGACTCGTCATCCTGTATCCACCGACTATGAACAGGTAGTTGTCGAGAACAGCTGAGCCGTATCCTCTGACGTTGATCATATCTGGAGGCAGGTTGTTGGCCAGTGGTTTCCAGCGCTGCTCCACCTCTCCATACCTCAGCATGGACCAGGGTTCATCCTGATCCGGCACGTCCAGGGACAGACAGGTGAAGTCTCCGATAGCTACCAGGGTGGCGGTGCCTTTCATGCGCATCTCCTTGACTTGGTCTCTGACAGCAGAGGGGAGGCTGCTGAACTCAGGCCGCCTCAGCATGGGGTGATAGTAGCAGGTCATGTATTTGAGGCAGGCATTGCGAAGATCGTGGGTCCCGTAAACTTCAGAGAGGCTGTACAGCTCCACGCAGTTGTCCAGCCGGATCTCGGAGGTGAGGAGTTTGAGGATGGAGGTGACCTGTAAGAAGGAGGCGGTCTCAATCAGGTCCTCCAGAGTCTCGTTGACAACCTGAACCTTTGAGGTGTTGATGAATTCCAGGACCAGCTCCAGGCCGGGGACACTGAGTCCCTGCAGCTGCACAGAGTCCTCTGTGGACTCCCTCATCCCGGAGCTGTACAGTGCACGGAAGTAGTCGCTCTTCTCTATCAGCTTCTTTTTATTTACCTCGTAGGTTTTGTCATCCATGACGATGGCAATAATCTTATCAGATGACATGGTGAAGCTAGCGTGTGTTTTTTTTCCTTCCAGGCTGAGTTTTGTGTTTGCTTGCCCTTTGTCAGCCTCCCCAGCGAGTCACCGTTTACATTTCACCGGCGAGGGAGCTCTGTGACCGGTCTATATATGGTAATGTTCAGCCCATAGATATCCATGGAGCAACTTTCGTTAGCCGTGGAAGCTAACTAGCTAGTCACACAGGGAAGAGCTGCGGATAAAACTAGCCAAAAGATCCTTTTCCTCGGATTAGCATTCCGCGACAGTCCGATAAAAAGTCGCCCCAGTATCTAAACACGTTGGTTAAATAGTGCAGTTTATTTCTGAAGGTGGCAGTTACGTTTCCCATTGCATTTTATCAGCCTTTAGCGGAGCTGTCAAATTTTAACTGTTTTGATTCTGCACCGTACGCCACTTCCGGGTTTTGTACTTCTTCGTGGGGATATTTATTGTAGCGCTGTTGTGAGCTGCTGCCACCTGCCGGTAAAAGGACGAACAGCACCTCCGCTTTGACTTGACTGTGAAACAACACACACACAATTGTTAAATATATAAATAAATAATCAATTAAATAACGCAGCAACATCTGACACCTACAGAGACTCATTAAAAAAAAGCTGTGTCATTATTAGACACAATTAGACACAATATCTAGTAATTATGAGATCTTATGACATAATTATAAGATAGGGTGTCATTTTTTTAAAATTCAGTGAATGCAATGCACTTCCGTTGACACTGACATGTAAAGAAAGAAAAAAATCTAAATACAATTAGAGTAAGTATCAATTAAATTAGCTTTAAAAACAACTCTAAAATTTAACATAAATTATTTCCGTAGTCGTCCTGGTCCACCAAGGCTGCATGACAGAACTGAATATAATTTGTGCCCTGTAGGTTTAGTTATCGTTTGATGTGTAATACGGTCTACAAAATGCACATATACTTTAATATTAAATATTCTACATTCACTCGTCATCTCATCTCTATCCATTTCCCTCAACAAAAAAGTTTTTTTTACTGTACTTAAACAGGAACAGAGAGACAAACACATGAACCTAAAAAATACTGCAAAATACTGAATATTAAATAAAATAAAATAACTGCATTACACATACCACTAGCAGAAATCATCAACAGAGAAAATAAGAAAATCAAAATTCAATTCAACTCAACAGAAAACATAAATTAAATTAAATTAAATTAAATTAAATTAAAAATTACAGAATGTATTATATTAAGTTAAATCCATTTCCCAGCAGAATTTCCAATCAGTTTGCATCCTAAACTTAACTCTCATTCAGTCTCTGCAGGACTGCACTTGTGTTCAAAAACTGATTTTACTCAAATGCTGTCTTATCTTTACAGAGATAAACAGCACAATGTTTTATTTTATATTTGAAACATGAGACTGTTGATGTACGCAGCATTCAGTGGGAATATGGTCTGAAACTGTTTCATATTGATCAATATTTTAGTTGATCAAGGTATAAAAAATAGAAAAACTCCCCCAGATTTTAGTTTAGTTTTAAAGCATATGCTGGTTTTACACCAGTGAGAGTGTACTCTGTACGTTAACACCAATTTAAAATGCATTGCGGTGGTTTGTCATGAGTTCACTGGCATAGTTTACAGACTGAATGTCAACTCACAGAGCACTGATTTGGCCATTTGTTAAACTCTAACAGCAACGTTAAAGGATGGCTTTTTTGCCAGTGTCTGACGCCACACGTCATTGCCCAAGCGCCGGATTTCGGCAATTTTGGAGTAAGACCGGGTTGCCAGAAACCAGCGAAGAGAGGCTAAAACTTGTGATGTCATACGGTGTAAAGTCTGGAGCTGCTCCACAGACAGCGAACGGTAGCCTGATTTTATTGACCCACAGAATGTTTGTTCTCTTTTTTAAACCCAAATGAGCTTTAATCTCTTGTAGTGTCCTCAGTTCTGAAACAGGAAATGAACCCTGGGTGCTGTCAGTGTCATCTATCACATCCTTACCAATTCACTGTCTATGGAGCAGCTCCGGAGTTTATACTGTATGACATCACAAATTTGAGTTTAAGCACACTTACTCTTGGATTTGGGTTGTTCATGTTTATTTATATTTCTGGACGGTCCTTAGGTCCCTCTGACGAAAATGAGAGCTGCATCCACTTACTCGGCGTAAAGTCAAACACGTTCTTGGCGGGTGTTGGCCTCCACCAAGGTTGTCCCTTGTCTCCGATTCTCCGTTTGTGCTAGTAATGGACAGGATCTGGCACAGCTTTTTGCAGATGATGTGGTTCTGTTGGCTTCATCACACCGTGACCTCCAGCATGCACTGGGGAGATTTGCAGCCGAGTGTGAAGAGGTCGCGATGAGAGTCAGCACCTCCAAATCTGAGGTCATGGTTCTCCGCCAGAAATCGGTGAATTGCCCCCTCTGGGTTGAGAGAGAGTTACTGACTCAAGCGAGAGAGTTCAAATATCTCAGGGTTTTGTTCACAAGTGAGATGGATCAGTGGTTTGGTGCGGCTTCTGCAGCGATGCGGGCGCTGCACTGGACCATTGTGGTGAAGAGGGAGTTGAGCCTGAAGGCGAAGCTTTCGATTTACTGGTCCATCTACGCCCCAACCCTCAGCTATGGTCATGAGCTCTGGGTAGTGACCAAACGTATGAGGTCGCAGAAACAAGCAGGCGAAATGAGTTTCCTCCGTGGGGTGTCTGGGCTCAGCCTTAGAGATAGGGTGAGGAGCTCGGACATCCGGAGGGAGCTCGGAGTAGAGCCGCTGCTCCTTCATGTCGAAAGGGGTCAGGTGAGGTGGTTCAGACATCTGATCAGGATGTCTCCTGGGCGCCTCCTGTTAGAGGTGTTCTGGGCACGTCCCACTGGTAGGAGGCCCCGGGGCAGACCCAGAACACACTGCAGAGATTACCTATCTCATCTGGCCTGGGAAAACCTTGAGGTCCTCCAGGAGGAGCTGGAAAGTGTTGCTGGAGAGAGGGATGTCTGGGGTGCTTTGCTTGGCCTGCTGCCCCCGCGACCTGGCCCCAGATAAGCGGATGAAAATGGATGGATGGATAGATGAACAGGAAAAATTGGCATAGTCCTCCTTTAAGACCTGCTTCACATTAAGATATATTAATTGAAATGTCATAAGAGCAACAGTTAGATGTCACCTAGAGTCTTAAAACCTCTCCGTTTTCAACCAGTTTCAACCTAGATGTCTCCAAATGCTTAAGAGGAAGTCAAAAACAGAGTGACTCAAATTCCCCATGGAGCCTGGCATGTGATGCAGAGTTGGTTCAGGGAACAGAAAGACGGTGAATCATCGTGCAGGTTTAAAACCAGTTCATTAAACATTTCTGCATTCTTTGCTTTTCATGCTCAACAGAAAAAGACACATGAAGGAAGTGGAGCTCCAGATTAAAACTGATAAGCATCATACAGAACATGCAGCGCTCTCATGTCAACACTGTCTGTGTGTGTTCCCTGAGTGCAGGTGTGTCAGTGTATGTTGGGTCAACTGTCTCTGATTCCACTGTTTGATATCCTCACTCTCCCGGTGCAGTGTGTGATTTAATCTGCCGCATATTGTGATGCAAAACAAAAACCATCCTCCTTGCTGTCCTAACTATTGTACTGCTCAGTTTCACTGTTCCTCTTCAGCTGATCTGTCAGTGCAGAGTTATAATAAGCTCCTCAGCCTGCAGGCCCGCTGTCCATCTCCTGCTGTCAATCAAGATAACGTGCGCGTTAACACACTCGTGGCGTCACTGTCTGACTGCAGGAAGTGAAAATACCTCAAACTCAACAGGCTGAGACAGGCTGCGTGCCTTCAAAATAAAAGCACAGAGCTTAAGATTGTAAAATACGTAGATATTGACGTGCTAATGTTTCAGTGAACACACTTTAATCAATAACAGCATTTTATTTCCCACTTGTGGAGTCACTTCAGCGTCTAATAATAATGCAGTTTCTGTGGAGAAATACTGTATAAATCCTTAGCAGACATTTAACTCTGGTGGAATGCATTAAATGATAACAGTGAAGTTTAACTTTGTCTATTACAAATGAAATAAAAGATCAAGATGAAAGTGTTTGAATTTGACAAAAGTCAGGTATGAGGATTAGGGCTGTGATTGCCAGTTATTTTCTTTATTGATTCATCTGGAGATTGTTCTTTTGTTTAGTCAATTAATTTGTAGTAATAGTAAAATAAATAAATAAATAAATAAATAGATAAAAATGTCCATGATAAGTTATTCAAGTGACTTGTTTAATATGGGCAACAGTCCCAAACTCAAACGTATTGATTATCATATTTTAAAAAAAGGATTACATTTTCACAGTTTCTAAAAAAAATTTGCACAAAACAATGAATTAATTCTCAAGATAGTTGCCCAGGAATTTTATGGTTTGTTTAAGTGTAAGTTTGATAGCACTGTGCAACAACAACAAAAATAAAATGTAGTATAGTATGTACAGCTTAGCACCTTTCTTAAATAATGACTACATACATACACAATCATAGATAAACAAGAATGGTTTCAGTGTGGCACATTTATAAGATATCATAGTGGCATTGCACAGTAGTGGCACACCGCATTAAAACTTATTTAAACTTGCTGTATACAAAGCAAAAGCAACACACAGTAGGCAGTGAAGGACTTGTATTGGTGTGTGTCATATAGAACCCCCAATGTAAATTATTATTGTAGATATTATTATTTTATTTTGCTTTTTTCTTTCATTTATTATCGTGCATGTATTTATTTTAAAGAAAAGGCACATTTGGTGTTCTATGTTTTTTGTTTTTTGTTTTTTGGTATAATGTTGAAAACCTAATAAACAGGTTGTTGAAAAAAGTCTGCAAAATGAAAGATAATGTTAGTAAATTATCATAAATAATAATAAGCTACTAATGAGAATAATAGGACATAAGCATAATAACAAAAGAATAAGAATACCTCATTACACTGTGCCACAACCTGTCCTTTCTTACTTTATTCCAGTTTTAATTTGAAAGCCAGGACCGGAAGTTCACATTATACACCGTCTACCTTGATGGAGGAGTGGGTGGAGGCGGTGGAGGGTGAGTGAGAGACAGGCAGGCAGGCGCATCAATGACAGGCACAGCTCCGCTCGGCCTGGTTGATGTTTGTGGCTCCAGGCAGCGGACCGCCGGCTGTCTGTGATCCGACCCGAGGATGCGGGAGCAGGTGTGGGCCTCCTGGTTCCCCCGCTGCCTGGTACTCATCATCACCGCTCACACATCAGCTGTGTCCGCAGAGCTGCGGCCGTGCGATGAGGTGAGTGCGCTTTATTATTATCATCATCATTATTAGATGTCCTGACTTCGAACTACAAGTGTGAAGAAGCGTTTTAAGAGGCCAGATCAGATCAGGATTTTAATGTCTTTTTACGTCATTATTCTCATGTGGGAATTACTGATTATCACATGTTATAATGCCGTGATCAAGTCAAGACAATGGCCATGCATGCAGGAATAAACAGCCACATTTGCTCCACAGTGCTTCTCCTAATGCACAGTAAAAATCACAACAGGTTATTTTCCAGCTGTACATTGACTCAACAGTATCTGGGTCTATGTGAGGACACACGGTCCTTTGCACGCCGCTGATCGGCTTATAATGCGCTTCATGTTGACCATAAACACGCTCCATATACCGAGATGACGCTGTCTGCTGGCCTCCATCCCGCCTTTGGCAGCCTGCTGCCGGCCAGCCGGGGCCACCAGTGCCCGCTGAGGAGGAGGGAGAACTGGAGCAGAGCTATCAGGGGCTTTCTTTTGTTATCCAGTTTTATTATGGAGCCCAGAGGCGAAGTGGGGATGTTACAGGATGTAGGCTAATTATCTTTCTTAACACAGTGTGTTTTTTTTGTTTAGGTGAAATTTAAATTAACATCCAAGATTTAATAAAACTATTCTGGGAAACCTTTTTTTTCTCTTTTAAAGGAAACGTTAGATGAGAAAATTGATACCACTCTCCTGTTTGTCCCTTAAATTAGGGACTGTTCGTTATTTATAATAGGGGAGGAGGTGCAAAAAGTGGAATATGACAAAGAATTTCTTTTTTTTATTAATTAAAAAAAAACATTTTATTTAAGGGACTCATATTTTTTCTTTTTGTTTTGGCTTAGAGGAGGGGCATACGAATTTAAATGGTTGTATTTTGTATTTATTTGACCAACAAGAAATATTTTCTTCAAATATTGCAGAAATTACACCATTTATCACAACCAGAAAATGTAAAAACAGAATTTATCATTGTAAGTTTCAAATATTTGATGGTCCTTCTTGGACACATTGTGTGCGACGAATGCTTCTGTCGGGAAAAAAAAACCCATATGGGTTTAAAATAGTGACATTTCATCAAGATCACTGTATTCTGTGTGTCTCATTTAAAATTTGGCCAAAAATAAACTGTTTGCAAGCATGCACGACAGGAGTGAAAAACAGGAACCATTCTCACTCCAAAATCATCAAAATCCGGCATCAGAAACCAAGGAAAAAAGGCGTCTTTTAACATCGTTATAGTTTTAACAGCACCTGGTGGTGTCAAGGGGAAACAGCGGGACAAGGACGGGAGTTAAGGCGGTGAAAGTCCGACTGGAGTGGGCTGGACGGGTGGTGGGTGGGTCCAACAAACACAGACCTTCACCCAGGAGAGCAGTGTTTGTGTCCCGTTAGATTATAAAGCCAAACCCTGTTCTTTTTTCCTAAACCTATCCAGGTGTGTTTGTTGTTGAAAGAAAAAAAACATCAATTTGCAATGTCGAACCAACGTACTGTGTTTATTTTGAAAGAGACTGTATGTAAACTGTAGATTTCCTGTGAAATCAGAAGTGTATTTTGAAAGAAGACAATGCATGTAACAGGTAGAACTTGACATGGTGTCCCAGAATGTCAGCAACCAACACACCCAGGGTACCTTGCACGTCATATGTGGACATGGAAAGTCCATGACCAAACGTCAATATGTGATGAGGTCGAAGTGAGAGTGTGTTGCCCAATGACTTTAATGACCCATATCATCAAAATATATCAGAAGAAAACATTCCTGCATGGCAAAAGATTAATGACATACTTTTTTCTCAGTAGCTGTAACTGAATACAATTAGATTAATTTTGTCATTTAATTACATAACTCATTACATGTAATTAGCCACTCCTTAACTGCGGTCGTCTGTAGGAAGATTCCCCACTGTATTTTAGTATTCCCATATTCCCATTTCAGAATAATATATTATTGAATCATAATTGTTGGTGCGTCAATGTGTACATCAACCTTAATGCTGCCGCCGGTAAAGATCGGGCAGATTGTAATTGTTTTATACACTATCTGCTGAGTAGATCCTCAGGGATCAATAGACTTTTATTTTCATCTGATATGACATCATGATTTGTTGGCTGGAGTAACTAAAGTTAGCAAATACATGTACAATACTTCTGAAATGCATCAGGGAGCTGCTAAACCATCTGGAGCAGTAAATATTATTTGAATGAGATTAGATGACATTTAACTTTAATGCACTGCACACAGTAAGTGCCAGTACAACAGTAGCATCTAATCAGATAGTAAAAGTGTGTAAGTAGAGATGTAAAGATAAACAAGTGTGCAGAATGAACAAGAGACCAGGGTAACTGTGATCTGTAGAATAAACAGAACAATATATGTGATGTTATGTGGGCCTGAAGTTTAAACAATAGGCAGTTATATAATATTTAAGGTGTAAAATAAACGATATGTTCAGTTGAATGTGGTCAAAGTTTGCCAGCTGTCTTGTGATGGTCTAAATGCAGGTTCAGATACTTTTCCGTCTCGACAGGAACAGTTTTCAGGTGAATCTTTGTCGTTTCACAAGAGATGCCTTTGGCATCAAACATTTAAATATCAGCTATCAGCAGACTGAAAAGATTAGAGTCCATCTTTCCTGTTGTCTGCACAAATCCGAAAACCTCCAGTCCTATAATCTCCTGACTCAGAGGATGGCTCGTCATGGCGTTGAATTTTATTCCCTGCCCACCCCCCCCACCCCCCCCCCCTTCCTCCCATCAGTCTCCATGACAACCAGCGTGAGTCACTGGGGAGACCAGCAGAACACATTAGCCCATGTCCTTTTTTTATCAGTCTCACCTTTTCCCCCCTCTGTCAACACATTAGGACCGAACCGGCCCTCTTGTTTGTCCACCTACACAGAAAGAGACAGCAGGTGAATCTCAGCGCAGGTTGCCATGCTACATGCTAATGAAGTGGTCGCTCCCTCACATGGCAATCCACAGTTTGTTTGTGTGTGTGTGTGTGTTGGGGGAGGGGGGGTGCAGCATGAATGGCCATTTTTGTTGTTGCACTGAGCAGATTAGTCATTTGACAGAGCTCAAGTTTATCTGTGCCGCACACACCTCGCATCTGCAAACCATCTCTGATTTATTCCCCCGTACACCCGTCTCAGGTCATTTCTGTGATTGTTTCAGTTTAATTAGCTGCTACTTGGATGTCAGAGCTCGGCTGCAGCCAGCTGCCTGCGCGCTCTGATGGTTTGTCTGCCCAGTTGAACAGCAGGTTCGGGGGAGGAGGTGGAGATCTGCCAGAGCCAGGCTTTGGACTCAAAGGAAGCGGCATTAAAAGTACAAGCCAAGCTGTACTATGGGTTACTGCTGCCATAATTCTGCAAGATATGCATAAAATAGGAAACTGATTTAGAGGCTTTGACATTTATTTAATTAAAGGTAAAATCATAATGCACCATTGCATCATTTTTATAGCTGTAGGATACCTAAAGTCCTCATTTAAATGCTGCCATGGCCAAAAATATAATGTCAACAGTAATAATTTCAGACATATGCTAGCTGTTTTCTCCTGTTTCCTTACACTAAGCTAAGCTAAGTTAAGCCATGATAAGCCTTTGCCTGTGTCTGTATTTGTAGTGGTGTGGGTGTGATATGATGATGTAAAGGAGAACATTTATGTGTGCAGGGTCTTGTCCTGGTTGGATAACAAGGCTAAACAGTCCACAGCTGCTAGCAGCTCTGTGATGCAGCTTTAATTAGGCACAGCAGTGCTTTGAGCTAAATGTTAGCATGCAAACATTTGCTAATTAGCACTAAAAACAAAGTAAAGTCCATGTCTAAATAATATTATGGCTAAAAATATAATATTAGATAGCAATAATCATTTCAGAAACATGTTAGCTGTTCCCCCCCGTTTCCAGTATTTATGCTAAGCTAAGCTACACTAGGCTAAGATAAAAATAAGCTAAGCTTAACATGTCTGTGTCTGTATTCGTAGCGGTGTGATATGATGATGTAAAGAATAAAAAATGATTTATGCAGCATCATATCCTGGTTGGATAACAAGGCTAAACCGTCTACAGTTATGCTAGCAGCTTCATAAGGCCGTAATTAGGCACTGCAGTGCTTTCAGCTAAATGTTAGCATGTTGATGTTTCGCAGGAACATTGTTTAGCATCTTAGCATGCAAACATTTGCTAATTAGCACTAAAAACAAAGCAAAGTACATCGGAGACGAAAGTCCACATCTAAATATCATTATGGGTAAAAATATAATATTAAATAGCAAAAATAATTTCAGACACATACAAGCTGTTGCCCCGTTTCCCATTTTTACACTTAGATAAGATAAGATAAGCTAAGCTAAGTTATGTTAACCTAAGATAGGCCTTTGTCTGTGTTTGTATTTATTGCAATGAGGGTGTGATATGATGATGTAAAAAATACAAAATGATTTATGCAGCACCATGTCCTGGTTGAATGACAAGTCTTAACCGTATAGAGTCATGCTAGCAGCTCTGTGAGGCCATAGTTAGCGCTTTGGGCTAAATGTTAGCTTGCTGATAATTGACAGGGACATTGTTTTGCGTCTTTGCATGCGAACATTAGCTAATTAGCACTACTCACAGTGTACTGAGGCTTAAGTCCACATCTAAATACCACGATGGCTAAAAATATAATATCAAATAGCGATAATCATTAATGACACATGCTAGCTGTTTCCCCCGTTTTTAGTCTTTGCGCTAAGCTAAGCTAAGTTAACCAACTGCTGGCTGTAGCTTCATATTTACTATACAGGTTGAGAGCGGTATCAATCTTCTCAAACAAAGTCTAACACTTTCCCAAAATTAGATAATAAAGTGCATATATAGAAACTTCCGCACACACTATTTGCTGCTGGTTTATTTTTTATTTATTTAATACAACATTTTGGTCTAAATAATGTACCCAAGAAAGGTTGTTGAGACCAAAATGTTGTAATAAATAAATATGAAATGAGCAAATAATAAGTGACACAGTGTGCAGGAGGTTTTTTTTACTTCTGTTTAGGATTTTTCTAAAAAATAAAGTGCTTTAACAGAAGTTATGAAAGCAAAGGATAGATAATGTATTACATAATAATATATAGAATATAATAGAAGAACAGAAACAGAACAAACATGTTCAGAGGCAGTTTGGTGAAGAAAAAAAATACCTTGAAACCAGAAAGATTATAACATGTAATGTATCGGTTGAAAAAGATGATTTTAAAAAAAAAAATAAAACTCAGCTCTTGTACTGAACACACTGTTAGCTGTCTATCTATAGCTCCTGTTTATACAGAGTTTAAAGGCTCTTCATTATATTTTGCTTTGGGACAAAATGTTCTTCTGAATGAATGTTCAATCAGTTCAGATGATGAGCATGAAGTCACAACCAGCAGGCCTTGAAAAGAAGCCACTGTATCGACGACCTGCTGTCCTGCTCTTAATGGACCATTAGTGGTCCAGCGGTTTGGTTGCCGTGGTAATCAGGGTCAGCCACCACTTTTACCCCGGCAACCAGCTTTTGTTTTCAAATTAAATCAGCTACATGCTCGCAAAAAAACTTATGTGAGTTCAGTCAGGGCTGTGTGTTACTGAAAAAAGTGTTTCTGAGGCTGACTGGAGATGAAGACCTGTGAGCGGGTTTGAGCATGTGTCTGAGTGTGTGTATGAGTGTCTATTTGTAGTGGGGAGGATTTGCTTAACAATACTGATAATGTAAAAAAAATTAATAATGATTTATGCATATTCAGGTCCTGGTTTGATAACAGTCATGGTAGCAGCTCTGTGAGGCTATACACAGAGCTAAATGCTAACATGCTGAGCCACGGTTACACCCTCTTAGTTTAGCATGTTAGCATGCAAACATTTGCTAATGAGCACTGAACACAAAGTACAGCTAAGGTTGATGGGAATGTCATTAGGTCTGCAGGTATTTGGTCATACACCAAAATACTGGACAAGTTAGAAACTTTGAACTGATGGCATGAGAAAAAAAGTCATGATATCACCAAAATCAGTGGACTTATCCTCTTTGGACCATGAACGTATGAACAATAGGGGTGGGAATCATCAGAGGATGCACGATACGCAATCATCACGATACAGAAGTCACAATGCAATAATATTGTGATTTTAAACAAGGTGCGATATGCTGAGTATTGCATTAAAATATATTGTGATTTATTACCTTTTTTCTACTGCAAATTATGTTGTCAAAGCAGAAGAAAAACTAGGCTATCAGAAGTTTAATATGTATTTGTAATATTTATTATTGTTATAATAAAAGGCATCCGTGTAACAATATGATTGCCGCACAAAAATATTGATTTTTCCCCCACCACTAATAAAATGTAATGATATATTTCAGTTTTGACCAAAATGGTTCACTGGGTGGTGTATTGATCTGTGTGTGTATCTGTATGTGTTCTGCAGACAGACTACTACTACCAGTACACAGAGTGTGACAGCACTGGGTCACGATGGAGGGTCGCCATCCCTCTCAATCCAGGCTCCTGCTCAGACCTTCCACCTCCGACCAGAGGAACAGACTGCTGTAAGTACTGAGTGTGTGTGTGTGAGTGGGCACAGCGTTGTGGAGCTGCAGTCCTGGTGGTGGGTGGGACAGATAGGTGACTCCCAGCCGCACCTGCTGCATCCTGTTGATCAGAATGTCTGTTTCTCTTTCTGTGTGTGTTCATATCTTTGTGTGTGCAATCACATGTCAGTGACCCTCTCTCCCTCACCGTCTCACAGCTTTCTCCTGTCCGGCTGGGAAGTATTTAGAGATGGCCACGCAGCAGTGCACACCATGTGCGGCCGGCTCCTACTCGCTGGGCAGTGGCCTCCGTTTTGACCAATGGGACGCGATCCCTGCAGGCTTCACCAGCCTGGCCAGCTTCTTGGACCCTGGGCCGAATGGAGAGGACATTCAGGCCTGTAACAGGTGACACAGACACTCACAAACACCACTATTCCCACAAGTTACCATGGAGATGAGTGTGCAGCCATTCTCCTTTTTTGCTGAGTGTGTTTTGTCCGTGCTGCAGCTCATCATGGACGCCGCAGGGTGTGTATCTGGAGTCAAACCGTGACGAGTGTACAGTGTCTTTGGTTTACGCCGTCCATCTGGAAAAACAAGGCTCCGTTTCCTTTACCTACCAGTACCCTGACAACAACATCTTCTTTGAGTTCTATGTAAGCACCTCTAATTTATTCTGATATATACATTCCCCAATATATCATATAACATTAGCTTCTTCTGACGAAATGTTATTTCAGAAGCTTTTCCGTCTAAAAAGAAAGAATAAATCCAAGAAATAGCAGCCAGCTGGCTTAGCTTAGCATGAAGAAGCAGGAGGAAACAGCTAGCCTGTCTCTGTCCAAAGGTAACAAAATTGACCCACCAGCATCTCTAAAGCTCGGTAAAATTTACATCACATCTTGTTTAATTTGTACAAAAACTGCTTTTGTACAAGAACAAAAAGTTGCATCTGGAAACCTCAAGGTGACAACAAGCTAGCTGTCTCCCCATCTTTTGTGCTACGCTAAGCTAACAGGCTGCTCGCTGCATCTTCATATTAAGCAGACAAATATGACAGTGGTATTGAGCTTCTCATCGAACTCCTTAAGAAAGCAATTAAGCATATTTCCCAAAATGCCAAACTATTTTTAGATGAGGATATTTTGAGCTAAAAGTGTATTTAAAGGAATACTTCACTCCGAAAATGACCATTTGTATATCAGTTTCGCTCCCCTGTGTTACGTTGAATTCAAAAAGAAAACTTTGTTTTTCCTGCATGCCTCCACGGTGAACAAAGAATCCAAAAACATGAAAAAATTCTTGGTGAATTTAAGTTAGGGGTCCACGTTTACAACAGCAAAACTATATCAAAACATCAGTTTACGAACTCTCAGACAACTCATGCCGTATAATCCAAGTCTCATTTATCCAGTCGTATGCTCAGCACTTCCCAAACAGACAGACCCTTTTGACGGGGAACTGAACTGAAAGTGAAACTTAGGCTGCTTTCAGACCTAGAGTTGACTTGCTTTGGTCCGAATCAGGGATTAATTTTGTCACAAAGTTGTATAATTGCCTAGGGTTGGTTCGTGTTCTCACGACAGCATTTACAAGCGGACCAGATCAAATGCCTTGTGTGAGAAAGCTGCTCTTGATTGGTCAGAATTTCCATGTGGGAAAAATCCAGGAAGTAAAGCAAACGTTGAAGAAGAGTACACTTGCAAGATAAATGTGACACTTTCTAATGTCACAATGGAGGGACAACTACGCAGGTTGATTTTAGCGCTGCTCATCGTGGACTATATTGCTGTCATTGTTCATTTTAGTCAAACCATACAGTTTGAAAACGAGGCGCGGCTCCAACTAGAAAACAATGTTTTGATGCATTGGATGTGCTGAATGTGCATATTAAGACAGTGCAGGAGGAGGTGCACATTAATAATCCTCCAGGACTGTAACATGCTCATGTTTAACCCAAACAATGTGTCATGTGACTGCAGTTGGTTCAGATCCAGGTCGGAACACGTTCTCACCACAAATGAACTGCACCAGAGTTCGTTTATAACCTGACCAAGACCACTTCTTCAAGAAGGTCTCAGGTCTCACAAATTCAACAAAACACACGGCAAGTAACTGATATACAAATGGTCATTTCAGGGTGGAGGCTTGTGTCCAAAACTCCTTCCCCTCATCAAATTCATATAAAACCTAAGTTCACAGTAACAGCAATGTAATTAAGGGAGGGGCAGCAGCTGTTGTTTGGAAAACTGTTTTTTTTTTTTGTGGCTAATAGCTACCATGTCGACATGTGTTCAGGTCCAGAACGAGCAGTGTCAGGAAATGGCCCAGACTGATGACCAGAAGTGGATTAAAGTCACCAACAATGGAGAATGGGACACACACACAGTGAGTATCTGACTCTGCTTGTGTTATTAGGGACAGTATTATGGTTTGTGTGTTCACTATGTGCATGTTCTTTGTTGTTGTTGTTTGTAGGTGAGTCTGAAGTCCGGTACCAACATCTTGTATTGGAGAACCACAGGCATCCTGGTGGGAGGGAAGATGGTCAAACCTGTGCTGCTCAAGAACATCCAAATAGAAGGTAAAGAAAACACATAAAACATTTATGATGGATGTAACAAGTGGAGATGAATTCTTAAGATTACTTCTCAGATATAAATCATAAATATATATATATATATATGTCCAGGTGTAGCCTACACATCGGAGTGTTTCCCGTGCCGGCCCGGCTGGTTCAGCTCAGCCCCAGGCTCCTCCTCCTGTCAGCCATGTCCCAGCAACACCTTCTCCATAAAGGGGGCTTCCTCCTGCACACCCTGCCCTGAGCACCACTACTCACGTATGTACACATGTAACAATGGAATCCAGCTCACACTCAGACTAGTTGTCTGTTGTTGGCTTAATCATATCCAGTGAAAAGTGGTAAAGAAAAAGGGGGTAAAGGACTAATGTGGGAATTAAATCGATGCTGTACCTAAGGCATAGGCTCTGCAGCGACGTAGTACCCTACGCTGTAGCCCGATGTGCACCTCCCCAGAAATGTAACTACAAGTCACAATGACGCAGACCTCCTGTCTATTTCTGTAAGCTGAAACCATTTCCCAGATAAGAAACGATAAATTGTGAAGACAATAAAGCCTCCACAGAAATAGCATTTTAAGTCTTGTGTGTGTGATTTATCCTGGCTGAAATATGAGCAGAGGAAATCTCTGCTCATCGCTAGGCTAATTTTGCTATAGGCTTGTGCTAATAACGTTAGCATGTTATATTCATCTGGAAAACGTGTTTAGTATAAGACAGTTGTTCTGTCAGTGAACCTTGTGAGCTGTAATGGAGCCAAATTTTGTCACGTTACCTTTGTTAAATGTTGCTGTTGTCCCTGGCTTCATATGAGTAGAGGAAAAAGTCTGCTAGCCACTAGGCTAATTTATAATGTAAAATGCCATAGGATTGTGCTAATAATGTTAGCATGCTGCATTTGTGGGGAAAATGTGTCCAGATAAAGACAAGTGTTCCTATTCTTAGATTAACTTTGCTGTATAATATTTTGTGTTAACCTTAAGACTTCACATTTTCCTCTGTAAAGTAACATACAAGTAAATGTGATTTACCATCATCACACTCTGGTTGTACATATTTTCTCTGCATGATCATCATTGTTTGTTCCTTCTGTGGTTTTGACTCCTCTCCCAGACGAGGGCTGGGCAGAGTGTAAGGTGAGGCCGCCGTGCTCAGAGAAGGATTACTTCCAGATCCACACCGCCTGCGACAGCGAGGGGAAGGTCAGCGGCATCCACACGTTTCACATTTCACACACACGCACATCCTCACCTTTTCACTGCACAAGGACAGACACAGAAACACACCCTCTTTCTCATGGGGTTTAAATTAAAGGTACATACACTAAACGATTAAACAGAGAGTTTTAAGGTCATGTTAGAGAAGTTGTCAAAGATTTGTTGACAATTTAGTTGCTTTCAGTTTGAATTTCTATGATAATGCACCCAAACAAACCAAAATAATCCAACTAAACACTTTTGACAACACATTAATGAGAAAAACTCCCATGATTGATTTTATATTTGAAATATGATCAGCATTAGAAGTCTGTTTGTCTTTATGTTAACACTTAACATAAGAAGAAGAATAATGAATCATGCTGTCTGAATGTATTCATCTGTAAATTAAAAGCACTGCTCATTCATACAGGATGATAATGCTGCCTGCTTTTACTGCATTACATTTAAATTGATTAAAAACGGCGAAGAGGTTTTATCGGCTCACTCAGGTCGTTGTGTCAGACACTAGAGAAGTCACACAATGTGATGAGCGGAACGGAAATAATGAAAAGCTTTGCATGGCATCTGATCCAAAGTCAACTTCCTTGGCACCTGTCCACAACCTTGGCCTGTTTTGATTCACATCTCTGAAAGTGCTGAGTAAGAGCAGAAAAGAAACACATCCCTCTTTAGCTGATGGCACTGTTTGTTCTTTAGGTGTCTCAGTCTGTATTACTGCAGGTACATTTATATTTGTTTTTAATTTGAGCAGAGTAAAGCCCCTGACCTCTGTGGCTTTGTCGATTACAGACGCAGGTGTTGTATCGTTGGGTGGAGCCAAAAATCTGTGTAGAGAACATCACGGGAGCCATAGAGCTGCCTGCAACAGGGCAGAGAGAGCCTTGTCCTCCTTGCAACCCCGGCTACTACAACAGCAACGACTCCACCTGTCTGCCCTGCCCACCTGGAACCCACTCAGATGGCACCTACGGTAAACCTGCACACACCTGGCATGTATTGTTACCAGAGCACCAGTGCTGTATTGATATAATTTGGAGCTTTTTAATCTGTATTTATTCAAGGAAAGTCAAATAAACACCCAAACAGAGGTGGCCCAGCTGGATTATCCACTCTTGAAAAGATGGTTCATGTGCAGACATAACATTTTACTCAGGAGGACACGACCATTGTTGTCTCTGAATGAAGCTTTTGTGTTTTTGTGTGTGCCTGTGTTTGTGTGTACCAGTGTGCACAGAGTGCCCTGCAGGTACAGAGCCGGTGTTAGGTTACGAGTATAAGTGGTGGAACGTGCTGCCCTCCAACATGAAGACTTCCTGTTTCAATGTTGGCAACTCCAAATGTGACGACATGAATGGTGAGCACAACCACACCTGAGCTGTCACTGAGGCATGAAGGAAATGATCACACCTCACAAAATAGTTCACATTTGAGTTGGAATGAAATATGTGAAATATGATCGCCCTTATAAAGAAGGAACTGTTTCCACAGTGTGTGGGTTGGCATTGCATTGAAAGACAGATACAACCATACACTCCGTACACCCACAGAAACACATTAAAACATCCTTATACATCCAAACATACTGTATATCTACAGAAACATTCCCTGTAATCAGCAGGACAAAACCACCATGACATTTCTTTGTTGGTTAGATGAGGTCTCAGCAGCGCTGCAAGTAGGAGCTGCTTCTAACTAACTAACTGCTCTAACTAGATGCTCTAACTAACTAATTGCTCTAACTAGATGCTCTAACTAACTAACCGCTCTAACTAGATGCTCTAACTAACTAACTGCTCTAGTTAGATGCTGTAACTAACCGCTCTAACTAGATGCTCTAACTAGATGCTCTCATTAACTAACTGCTCTAACTAGATGCTCTAACTAACTAACTGCTTTAACTAGATGCTCTAACTAACTAACCACTCTAACTAGATGCTCTAACTAACTAACTAATTAACTAACTAACTGCTCTAACTAACCGCTCTAACTAGATGCTCTAATTAACTAACTGCTCTAACTAGATGCTCTAACTAACTAACTAACTAACCAGCTGAACAATTGATCATGAAATATTTACCTTTTAATTTCTAGCTAAATAACATCTAACCACCCATTCACTGACTTATTACCAAAGTAAGCAAGTAAAAATATATCCTAAAAATATCTCCTAACTCACTAACTAGCTGAACCCACTAATTGATTACAAAATAATTACTTTCTAATTTGGTTACTGAATCTAACCACCGATTAACTAACAATCTACTACTTAAGTAAGTAAGCAAAAATGTAAGTACTAACTAACTAATGAACTAATTAACCGAACTCAGCAATTGATAATAAAATAATACTTTTACTATTTCTAGCTAAATAACATCTAACCACCTATTAACTAAGTAACAACCTACTTAAGTAATTAAGCAAAAATATAACTACCAACTATCTACTATCAATCAATCTGACTAACGAACTAACTAACTAACTAAACTTAGTTATAGATTATGAAATAATTGCTTTCTAATTTCTAAGAAAATATAACCACCTATTAACCAACAACCTACTACTTGTGTAAGTAAGCAAAAATGTAATTAACTAACAAACTAAACTAAGCAGTTTGATTACCAAATAATGACTACTTCCTACGTAAGTAGGTAAATAAATGACATCTAACCATCTGTTAACAATTAACCATCTAACTAAATAGATAAATAACTCAGTGACTATTAACGTAATACCTTTTAATTACCAACCAGCTTTACCAACTTAACCAACTGTTATTGTTTAACTAACCAGCTAACTAACTGACCAAATACCCACCTGACCTTTAAAGTTCATTCTTGACCTTTGTAACAACATTTTAAAACAGCAATCTTGTCACAAGGTCTGTCTGTCTGTCTGTCTGTCTGTCTGTCTGTCTATTGTCTAACTGTTTAACTAACCAGCTGACTAACTAGCTTTTCATCAAATCACATGATTCTCATCAGCAAATGGTCATTCTCCATTTGTCAAGGACAATTTCAAAGCCCATTTTGTCTGAGCAATGTAAGGACATCTAAAACCTTTTCTGTTGATGAAGATCATGTGATATGTTCAAAAGCTCCAGAGCAAACTACTAAATTGACTTTGTGGTGAGTTTGGTCTCTCAACCTGTATTAACAGAAGATTTCTGTCCCTATAGAATCACCACTCTTACATCCAAGCCAGTTTAGGATAATGCAGTAAAATGACATCATATGTGTGCACTGATCTGTGATACAAAATCAGTGAGGTAGACTGTGTCTGTGTATCATGTGTGTTGTTCTGCAGGATGGGAGGTTGCAGGGGACCACATACGCAGCGGAGCAGGAAGTTCAGATAATGACTACCTCATCCTCAGCCTGCATGTGCCTGGCTTCAAGTAAGTGTGTGTGCTGTCTTTTTGGGGAGACCCAGTGAGATTTGATTTATCTATCTAAGTTTAGACTTCACAGAAAGAGAAAATCAAGGGAGCTGTCTTAGCAGAGAACAAAAGGTTATCACTGATGTAGTTGCTGGCTTAAATCCACTTTAACAATATCATATCTCTTTGTTTTCATCATCTAAATCTCTGCCTGTGTTTGTGTTTTCGGTGGCAGGGTCCCCGCCTCACTTTCAGGGATGACTGGCAACGAGTTTGGCTGGATAACCTTTGTGTTTGAGACCATCTGCTCTGGTGACTGTGAGCTCTACTTCATGATGGTGTGTGCTTTGATTGTGTGTTTGGAGCAGACAGGCAGTAATTAGGTGACTAATTTTACCAGCAAGCCAGAATAGCCTCGCTAGTGTCACTGTGATCCAGTTTATAACAGTGCCCTGCATTTTCTTGGTTAGTAATGCAACTGTTTACTGTGGCGCCCCCTGCAGGATGTGAACAGGAAGACCACCACAGTGGTGGAGTCCTGGGAAGGCAGTAAGGAGAAACAGTCATACTCGCACAGTATGACCAGGAACGCCTCTGTCACGTATACGTGGGCCTTCCAGAGGACTAACCATGCTCTGGACGTATGTAAACTCACATAAAGCGTGTAGGAAGTGCAAAATGTGGCACTTTAATTAACCAACAACATATTTATACCTCAACATATGTTTCTACCTGTCCTGTGTGTAGGTGCGTCGGTATGTCGGTGACATGGTGAAGCTGTACTCCATCAGTGTGACGAACGTCCTGGACGGGGTGGCGTCAGCATGTCGGGCCTGCGCTCTGGTGCCCCAGAACTCCCAGCGGGCCGGCTCCTCCTGCGTCCCCTGCCCGGCTGGTTTTTACATCGACAGAGACACCAACCGGTGCCAGGAGTGTCCGCCCAATACTCACCTGGCAGGGCGCCACACCTACGGCCAGGACGCGTGTGTCGCCTGTGGACCTGGAAGTATCAGCAACAAGGTAGAGAGACCTCCTCTCAGCTTTTTTATACTGATGCTGATGTGATACCTGCATTTTGGTGCATATACCGTAACGACACATTGTTGTTGGTTTTTTTTTATCAACACTTAGAAATATACATATGTTTTTTTAACTTTTTTGTTAAATGTTGTCCAAGCACAAGCCGCTTTGCAAGAACCAAAAGAAAAACGACTAAAATGAGGCCAATTTTGATATATCCTCCTGAGACCCAAACTTTTGTTTGGTATGCATTTTTAATTTCTCCTAACTATTTGGCCTCAGTAGGACCTGGTAAGTTGTCAACGATAATTAAGTCCCAACATCCTTAAACGAGACAACAATAAATTCCTGTTGTCTGCAAACGAGTACTTTCTAACCAGCGGGTTCGAGTCCGGCCTGCAACCCTTTGCTGCATGTCAGCCCCCACTCTCTCTCTGTCTCCCCATTTCACATACTGTCCTATCCATTAAAGGCAAAAGCCCACAAAAATAATCTTTGAAAAATAAAAATAAAATAAAATTGTTGCCATATCAAACTAAAAACATTATTAATCATGAACAAACAAGTTTCAACCATAAAATGTGATCAGGTTTTGGACCGCGTCCATGTTTGTGTCGGGATTGGCTGCAGACCGACTTTGCAGAGATGGCTGCCATCTTTTTACACAGATAAGTGTACTGTGCTCTTACTACCACTAGATGGCACAAAAAGTGTCCATGAACAAGGACAACAGGTCTAAGTTAAGTAGAATGAAGTATAAGGTCAAGTAAACCCAACATGTGATGTCCTCATATGAGGACGCAGGGTCTCAGGAGGATATGACAGGAACTATGTGATCAAAGCGTAAGAAAACAGCATTCTGCATCTGAATCTGTGCTACAGACATGTTTGGGTCAAAACCAAAATGAACTGACATATGATACTTGATGCTGTCCCCGTGCTCTTACCTCACCCACAGCCCTTTCATAGTTAACTCAGTAACTAGAAAGTTAATAGGTAAGACAGGAGAGAGAAACTTGCCCTACAATACCAGCATTTGTTTGATTTTCTTGTATATCAGCATTTCTATAGAAACCACTTGGAGCTCTCTTCATGATTCTGAAAATAAAACAAAAAAATTTTCCATGAAAACTTGACAAATGTCTGTTTATACAGTAGGCTTGATTTACAGCTAACAAAGACAACATGAAAGATTATTTCAGTGACAAAAAACACATTAACTTACAAAAACTTTACTGTGAATTACAGCAAAAAAAGGGTTACTACTTTTTATAAAGCAGTAAGAACAGGTTTTTACCCCAGCTGACTCCGGACGTCGATATGACATCAGAAAGACTTTGGACTCTTACAGTATGTCGACAGATGTTAAATTTTAGTCGGAATGAAAATCGCTTTGACAATATTTTAAATGTTTAACGATGTTATAATTTCAGGTTGTGTGGACGTTATGATGTTTTGCAGACATTGTCTTTTGTTCTCCATACCTCATGACTAAATGATGGATTTCTAGGTCAAGATGATGTCGGCATGAGATGGTCGGAAGACACAACACAATTTAAAACTAACAAAATATCAACGTCACCTTTCGACAGTCAAATTGATGTTGGCATTTGACATTGTGATTTCCAGCCAGAGGTTCAGTGTTTCTTTGTTTCCTTTTCTTTCAGGAACACTCTCGTTGCTATAGCGACTGCTCCTTCTCCCACACGGAGAACAACCGCACGCTGACCTTTGACCTCAGCCCCCTGAGTGACGTGGCCTCGCTGACCATCGGGCCGAGTTTCACCTCGAAAGGCGCAAAGTACCTTCACCTGTTCAACATCAGCCTGTGTGGCCACGAGGTAACTCACATGTAGTCGGTATCAGATCTGTCAGACTCCTCTTACTCATTACAGAAAATATCTTTTACATCTTATCCTGTTTTATTTTCACCTTCCTTTAACTGGATGTTTTATAATTTCAGTTGTGTGTGGAGTTAATGGTTGAATAAGAGCCAAGATGTATTCTGCTGTTTCACTCATGGTTAGCTGTCTTGTATGTGGTGTTGGGGAGTAACTAGTTATGTGTAACAGAGTTATGTCATTAAAGACAAAATTAATTTAAATGTAATCTGTTACAGTTACTATTCTAATCATTAGGAAATACAATGGGGATATATCTGAATATATTTTGGGGGGTAAAAAGCTCATATGTAGAATAAAACATTTAATTTTTTTTTTTTGAGGAATTTCTGATAAAAGTTTGACAGGAATCAGTGCTGAGTACTTTTGTGTGGTTTAAATTTATGTTTTCAGTACTTTTCAGCTTCAAAACATTTGTAAAAAAAAAAAAAAAAAGTAATGAAATATAATCAAATGTAATTAAGTTAATTATTTTGATTAAGCACCGAAAATAGTTGAATTACATATTGTGTTTTTAACAGGGTAACTAGTAATCTGTAACCCATTACATTTCTTATTTAATCAAATACTTATTCATTTCTTGCACTGCACAGTAATTTTTATTATTCAGATACTTTTATTGATTTTAACTGCACTGCAACATTTTAAATAATCTTTATTTTTGCACCTCTTGTTTGCACTTTTGCTCCTTTTAATGGCGATTTTTCAAAATGGTAAATAATTTACTTTTTTTTAATTTATTCTGTTATTGTAAATCTGTATCCTTTATAATGCTTTATATTTTATTGCTCTGTAAAGTACTTTGAATTGTCCTGTAATATGAAATGTGCTGTAGCCAAAGCTGCCCTGCCTAAAGTAACCTTCCTAACGCTGCTTGCAAGAGCGTAATGCAGATATTTTAGTGCTTATAATATACAAGTAATGAGAAGTGATTTTTAATGTTGGATTTTTATTTTAATGAATTGTAAGTTTAAAGCCTGCTGTGTCTGGGTTAATTGATGTTTTTTTAAGGATTCAAGGATTTATTATTGTTATTATTCAACATGGTACTGCACAACGAAATTTAATTGTCGCCCCCTCCGTGTACATGGAAAACATTAGGTTTTCCAAATTATGATAAAATACAGACAAGTAGCGCTAAAGGAAGAAATCAGAAGGAAAACGTAATTCGTGTTCCCAACATTAAATATTCCAGCTACAACACAAACTGACATTTTCCGTATCTTGTTTTGAAGATTTACTGACAATGTGTGAAGAAACAACAGGCGTAACCATAGAAACTGCCTGATCATAGTGATGCTATCCGGACGTCCTTGTCTGTTACAGGGGAAGAGAGCCGCCACCTGCACAGACAACGTCACTGACGTGTCCAGCAAGGACGAGCAGAGCGACCCGGCTCAGTTTGTCAACTCACTGGACAGCTTCATCTGCCAGTCAACCATCATCCCAGCGGATGGGCGGGGCTTCAGGATGTCCATTTCCTCCCAGTCCATCAGCCTTGCAGATGCTTTCATCGGTACTTCACTTGGTAAATCCCAGCATGTGGTCATCAGCTGGGCAAGTTGTCTCTGACATGTTTATTTGTTTCCAGGAGCAACAGTGGACTCCGTGTTGGATGGCGTGAACGCTAAACCGGATCTTTTTCCTGAGAACTCAAAGCACGTTCCAGACATCAACTTCTTTTACAGGTACAGTGTGAATCATGGAGGCAGGGTGAGCGTTTGTTTTTAGTGGGTTTAACTGTGTTGTGTTTTCTCTCAGGTCAGCGCAGGTCACAGCTTCATGTGATCAGGGCCGCAGCTCAGTCATCACTGTGCGCTGTAACCCCGAGAAGTCTGAGCGAGGAGAGCTCTCTGTACCCAGGTAGGCGACGATGCGTTTAGATCTCTCCACCAACAATGTGGTTTTTATATGTTTGACAACATGTTGTGTAAGAATTTAGTTATTCTCTGTGTGTGTGTTTGTGCAGCTCCTGTCCCGCAGGAACATGCGATGGATGTACGTTTCACTTCCTGTGGGAGAGCTCCAGCGCATGTCCACGCTGCACTGAGGACGACTACCACCGGATAGAGGGAGCGTGCAAAGGAGGCATCCAGGTACATGTGTGTCTGCTCTGTCATTTAATTTATGAAGCCAAACCTCGGCTTGCACAAGCAACAAATGTGGAAACTCTCCGACTGTCACCCTCCACTCTCCTCAGGAGACTCTGTACGTGTGGAACGAGCCAAAGCTGTGCACCAAAGGTGTGTCGCTGCCTCCCAGGAGCTCGTCTCCGTGTGAGGCCATCGCTCTGTGGCTGAAGGTCGGGGTTGGTGGCGGAGCCTTCGTGGCCGTGCTGCTCATCTCTCTCACCTGCTATTTCTGGAAGAAAAATAAGAGGTTAGAGGCGCCTGCCAATCAGACACGACCGCCGAACTCAGTCGAGGCCAACGTACTCATTAAGATCACCTTGAGTTGTTATTTAAAGGCAGAGATGTCAGCAGCTGTTTGTCAGCGAGAGTAAAGGTTAAGAGTCTCTTAAGAGGTACACACGTTTTATTTACAGCTTCAGAAACATAGTCAGAGTTACAGTCTTACTGAAGGGCTGAGGTTTGACCAATGACCATTCGCCTCTGAGGAACCCTTTTAAAGAAAGGGGTCTTTAAGGGTTTCCTTTAAGACTTTTTATCTAAAGTACAATTTTTGGAAGGACAAATTCTTTAAGGATTGTTAAAAGCATGGGTGTAAAATGATCCTCACCCTCAAATATTCAAATGTTTGCCCGTAAAATGTAGAAGGAATTCCCTCAATCAATTAATTTTGCTTGTGTTCTGCCAAAGTTCATATCTTTACCATCACTTAATGCCACACAACACCACATGGTCTGCTGACATTATGGCATCTTGTATTTGGTTCTAATTTGGACCCAAATTTCAGATTTACCTAAATTATAATTAAGAAGAGCAGTTTGGTTTTTTTGGGATGAAACCACTCTCACAAAACATCAGCCAACAGCTTCTCCAGTTAACAAGTAAAAAGTTTCAGTGTTCGCCTGTAACCGCCTCCACACTGGATGTTGTCTGTACCTAATAACACAGTGTCTCACGATGACGGTGTCCCTGTGGTCTGTGGTCAGGCTGGAGTACAAGTACTCTCGTCTGGTGATGTCTGCCAACAAGGAGTGCGAGCTGCCAGCTGCAGACAGCTGTGCTCTGGCTGAAGGGGAGGAGCCTGAAGATGACGTGGTCTACACCCAGAAACCCTCCCTGCTGAAGAAACTGCGGGCTATCGCTAACAAGGTGTGCATTTGACTTTACTCAAACTGTATTCAGGCACGTTGACCGAGCATGTGCTGCACGCTTCTGTCCAATCATCACTCAGATTCAGTGTCTACACATTTTAACAGACATATCAGTTGTAATCGTATTCGCGTGGCCAGCACACTGTAAGAAATACCTCTTATAACAAGTCATTCAGTCGCATAGTGTCAAGTCTTCTGTTTTCTAGTGACACTGAAACCAGAAAGACACAGATAGTTTTGCCAGTAGAATCAAAAGATCACAATTAATAGTACAAACTCTTGAAACAAGGTGATTGAAAATCTGAAATTAATTTTTTTAAAATGTCAACAATTTCTTTGTGTTATTTTGTAGCAGTGGTTTTCAGTGCCCAGTGCACACCTGTATTTATATCTGTGCACAATAGCCTCTATAACATGTGTTATCATTCTTATCACGACATAAATGTTTTTTTATTTACTAATATCAAATGACAATTGACAACCAACCATTGCTCATGAATTATTTATTACCAAAATGATTCAAGAACCCATTTCAATCTTTTTAAAATGACATCAAAGCACCAATAACACATCCATTTAAATGGGAATTAATGTGAAATAATGTGATGTGTCACACATTTATAATTCCCTCCTGCAAACAGCAACAAATGGGTTCCCCGTGAAGGTTTTCTAGATTAAATTAAATTGAATTAAACGACATTTTTTAAGGTAGAGTTTGCCTCTGTTTTAGGACAACATACTGATACAGTCAATTAAAAATGCATTCATAACTTTTTGCATAGGTGCAGTTGAATATTGCAATAATAATAATAATAATAATAATGTAAAGTTCCGCAGCCCACCAGGATTTGCATCACGGCACACCATTTGAGAACCACTGGTTTAGAGGAGTGGCTTGAGTCAGAGGATCACCGAAGTTTTTAGGATTTAACCTGAGTCAAGATATTTCATCCAAAACATTGCAAATGTGAACCTCATGGTGGCGCCACAGGAAAATTTAAAAGATGACCAAAATCATTAGGATTCATCCTCTAGGCACCGTCAATATGTATGAGATTTCATGGTAACCCATCCAGTAGTTTTTAAGGTATTTCTGTCCAGACTGACAGACTGATGTTGCCGTCCCTAGAGCCACGCAGCTAGCATGGCTAATACGTAGGCCAGCTTGGTGGAAAACTACCCAATCAGGTGACGCTACTCCAGAGGTACATCTGTCAAACATGTATGTTTTGAAGTGTGGTAACAGATTCACCACATAACATTAATTTCTGTATCTTTCAGCACGAGGGTGGAGACGGCTGCGAGTCTGTGCAGCTGAACTCCTCCAAGTCTGATCGATGGGCTCTGGGATAAACAGACATCAGCAGAGAGAATCATGGAGGAACAGTCAGTCAGTGACAGCGCCCATCACCGCCGTCCTCCTTATGTGCCCTTTGTCCCGCCTTTCATTGTGAGCGGGGCGCCAATACAGACCTCAGTTTTCACTGGAAAGTGTTTGCCACTCGGATGCTGGCACTAACTGTACAGAGGCTTTTACTCTTAGATTACACAGGAAACACACGCCTGCTTTAACGCCATGGATGCTCAAGGGCGGCAACTGAGAGATGCTTTTAATGTTTTTTGTATGTTTTGTATCTTTATTTGGTATTTTCTGTTCTGAGTCATGTATTTATATCAATGTAATAATGACAAACCTTTATTAAAGTCCTGTTTGACTTTGGGATTTGTATGTGGATGTTTCGAGTTCATACACAGAACGACTCATGTGTGACAGGTGTAAGGAATGTTAAGCTAACGTCAGGGCGTGTTATATGTTTGAAAGGGTGCACTGTGTTACCTGTGCCTGCTGCGGTGGTCATGCCATGGTATTTGGACACACTAATCCTAATAAACATCATCGATCCATATAACTTGCTAACCCAAAACTGGATTTCATGCACAGTGCATCACTTCCACTCACAAACCTGGACATTTTAAACTATCTTGTTTTTGGGCTGAGTGCATTCACGTCAATAATAGAGATGATGGAGCGTGTACCTCAAAGATGGCGCCGTCCCACACAGCATGACATACCTTCACATCCTCTATTGGCCTTTTTATTAAAATCAAATTAATTAGTATGAATCCATCGAGCTTTCGTGTCGTTGAAGTAATTTTTCATGCAAAAAATGAATGGTTCCAACTTTTGAAATGTATAGATTTGCTGCTTTTCTTGTAATTATTGTAATAATCTTAATGTATTTTTAATTTAATAATGTAATAGTAATAATCTTAATGTATTTTAATTTTTAATTTTTTTTAAATAACATTAAGGTTTGGTCTGTTGGTTAGACAAATATTATGGAAATGTCATTTTTAGCTCTGGGTAAATGTGACAGCACTTACCGGTATTTTTTTTTTTTTTTTTTTTTTACAAATCAAACAATCAATAGATTAATCAAGAAAATAATCAGCATTATTAACCTAAAATAGAAAAAACAATAGCTATAGTGCCATCTGCATTTACTTTTGATACTCAAGTACATTTTCCTGATAATACACACTTTAACTTGAGTTGTTAATTGTTGTTAATGCAGCCTCGTCTTCCATAATGGAGGTCTGTGGGAACTGTATTGTGGTGGAGGAAGTATTCAGAACTTTTAATTTAATAAAAGTACAGGTAACACACAGTTAAATGCTTTATTACAGGGAAAAGTCCTGGTTGTAAATGTTAGGTAAGTAAAAGCTTTATTATCATTATCTCATTATTTCTAACACATTAATGTAAAAGCAGGATTTTACTGTAGGTTTATGGTGAAGCTCAATTTGATTAATTATTTTTATTAACTGCTGATTATTTTCTCCATTAATTGTTCCGTTGGGTTTGTGGAGCGAAAATGAAAATAGTGAGAAATGCCATCCAATTTACTAGGACGGGTGGAAATCAGAAAATTCACGACATGATTTTATCACCATACTTAAGTCTCAATACAATATTATTATAATGTTATTTTAAAGTTATGATATGCTGAGTATCGCGATAAAATATATTGTGATATGTTGCAATTCATTCCCTTTTTTTTTCAACTGTAAATTATGTCCCTGAAGGAAAACTTTCTCAAGATTTGTTTAGTAGGCTACCAAAAGTTTAATTTGTATTTGTCATTTTAATAATTTATATATCATGAAAAACTCTGGCACTGTGTGAGGACACAGTATTGCCACATATATATTAAAATATAAAAATACTAAAGGAAAAACATGGAATTAACCTGTCAGATAAATGAAGTGGGGGAAAAAATGTACAGTATCATGAAAAGAAAGCTACTTGGTCACATTACATCAGTGGGACTATTTTTTGTTGCAGTACAGCAGTTGTCCACTGGTCAGAAATAATATTTGTAACATCCGTGTATTCAGCCACAGTCTACACATCTGTGTGCTATTTTTATCGGCCATATTTACACATCCAGGGTGTTTGCCCGGCTGGTCTGTCCCTGCAGCCCCGGCAGTCACGCCTCCTCTCCCGGGCCAGTCCTCCGCCGTGCTCCGCCCTCTCCATAGACCTTACCCCACTCCTCCTCCTCCTCCTCCTCGTACTCCTCCTGTGCTCCAGCCATCGACGAAACTTCTAAGCTGACTTCACAGCCATTAACAGCCGTCGGATTTATGTTTCCACACCGAGGGATGCAGTGAGCCGAGAGACGCGGAGTTTACGCCGGCATGTGAAGCTCCTCTGGCGAATGAATCTTGAGACGTTAGCGGGAAGATGAGCTCTTAGCCGACGGTAGGAAAACTAGCTTAACTATCCCTCTTTTTTCTGCCCCTCGTCGCATGGACATGAAAACAATCACGGCCCTGACTCCTCGGTAAAAGCTTTTAGTTCGTTATAGGCGAACATTAACGTGTTTTATAGTCATTAAAGTTTAAAACGAGTGGATTTAGCGGTGGTTAAAGTGTTTATTTTGCGTGTTTTTAGCGCAAACTTTTACAAAACCGCAAACTGAAGTTCAGTCCAGTGACGTCACGGCGAGCCTCAGGAGAAAGAAGAGAGCGCTCTGTCTCATCTTAATGAAAATAGTTCATAAATCAGTTTTAATTCTTAAAGTAAGAGCTTTATGTCACGCTAATTAATTAAAAAGTTAATTTTATGATAGATAAAACGCCTGTTAGTTAAAGGAGACATGCTAATGTGACCACAGGTTTAAAATGAGACCATATTTTAACTTCAAACTGCACACAGACGATCAATTTGCTATCAAATCAGTTTGCTATTAACTCTCTGTTAGTGGACAATTAATCGACTAATCTGCGGCTCTAACAGTAAACCTGATAAGGGACTGTTCGTTACTTGTGAGGGGTGGCTGCAAAAAGGGGGAGGCATGCTAGATATTTTTTTTTAGTTGGTGGGAAGGGACTTTTTTTTATTTCGTTTATTTAATTCTCGTTTAAGGGAGCTGCGTTCAAATTTAAATGGTTTTATCTTGTATTTGTTTTAGTTTAACTTTAGTTTTTAAAGCCATAGCCAGCTAATGTAAGAACAGATATAGTTGTAATTTTAAATTTCTCAAGCCCAGTTAAGACCAAAGATTCACGACAAGAGAAACCATTTTAGAATGTTGCTGAGAAAAGTTGCAGCGGTAAGAACTGGCCGGTCTGAGCTCGACTCAAGCTGTCTTATGGTGTCACTTGCAACTCAGCTTGTCAAATCACTGGTGGCTGGTTTTAACGCCTAAGCCCGGTCACTTGTTTCTAGTGAAGTCCGCTGGTCACATCAAAATGGCCGTAGACAGCGTGTTCGCTTGCGGCTCTGCTTGGTGCTCCGTCCCTGCCAAGCCCTCTGTTTCCGTCCTCACGGTGTGCCAGTGTTGGAGGATAGGTCACTGCTGCTGCTAGCTGTATGTGTTTTAGGGCTGCAACTAATGTCGATTATATGTCGATCTGTCGATTATGTCTTTGATTAGTCGACTAATCATTTTATCGAAAAATGTGTTAAAATGTTGAAAAATGTCAGTCTGTCTCTCCCAAACCCCAAAAATATGTCATCTCATGTCTTGTGTCGTACTCACGCCAAAGAGTTTTAGTTCACCGTCATGGGAGAGTGTGTAAAGCTGCCAATATTTGAACGTAAGAAGCTGCGATAAGAGTATTTTGGGGTCACCGATTATTTTAATAGTCAATTAGTCATCGATTAGTCGACTAATCGTTGCAGCCCTAATGTCCTTACACACACATTTTTATTGACTGATTAATTGGTGCTGGTTATTTATATTCATCACAACTACAAATGCAGCTGTAGCCAGTATCACACTATCACTATCCTCATTCATATTTTAAGAAGTTACAAATTTTTAGAACATTGTGTAATGGTGCATTGCAAGTAGTTACCTGTTTCAACTTGATTCATCTTTGGTCTGAACTGGGCTTTATGGTCCTTGGTAGGGCTGTACCTGACTCAGAATTTTGTCAGTCAGATTTGTCAGATTCTTTTGTTTTCTTCCACATAAAGTCTTAAAGTTTCAACAGGGCTCATCGGAACGTTCAGTGTGATAGTGCCATTCATGTAATATAGTAAACAAGCTAACAGTGCTAATGGTAAATCAGAAATGTGCGACAACTTTTTTGCCAACACTAGAAATCAAACAAAAATCAGAGACTGTGTTTTAGTAAGTACCTGTGAGCTGTAAATTCACCACTTCCAAGCAGAAGAGAGAAGATAATTTTAACTGCTGAAAATAACAAAAACAAATGCTCGACTTGAAGCAGTATCAGTTGACTGAGGATTCTCCAACTGACCTTGGACACACCATGTGCGACGAATGCTTCCGCCAGAAAAAAACATAATCAGATCTGAGCTTAAAATGGTGATAAGTCATCAAAATCTGTTTATTCAACATCTCATTTAAAATTTGGCTAGAAATAAACCGTTTGCGAGTAGTGTATAAAACCGAGGCTTTTGTCAGCTCCAGGATTTCATCTTTAACCTTTAACTTTCAAACATTAACGGATAAGTTTTAAAAATCTAATAACTAATTTATGGCGCAGGGAGAATCATGCATTTTTCATCAGTCACCAAGGAAGGCTCAAGGATAAATAAGTTTAGCTTCGGGGAAGGTCAGATTAAAAAATAGCAAAACAAAAGTAAGTCACACCCCCTAAAGATCCTTTAAATTTGACTGAGCCAGGCACTTAGTAGTTGTTGGTACTGTCTGGTTGAATAGCTATTTAAAGGCAAGTAGGCAACACTCTTTCCTCTCAATAATCTCAAACGTACGTTTTTTTCATACCTTTTTTTTTTTGTCAACATAATATAGCACATCATATATATATTTTGTGCCATGTGTCTTTGCAACACACTGCAGAGAATATCCAGAAAAGTATGTAACCACTGTTGTTTCTACAACTAATGCTGGGCCTGCCAAGGAAGAGCTATCATTTTCTTGCATGCTGTTAGGCCAGCTGTGCTCGCCTTTGCTGAAATGTAAATACCAATAAAGAGTCCTCATTCAACAGTAAAACCAATAGCGATCATGGTACAGAGCGTTTCATAATGTCTGAAAGACACGAAGAGACACAGCTGCAAAATCTAAAAGCTTTCGACATTCCCATACCCTATGCAAACATGTACCACAGCCTGTCATCAGGATAAATTGTAGGTATGTAGCAGTTATTTTCAGTGTAAAGTTCATTTGGAATTTCCCTGCATTAATATGTGAAAGAAGAACTCAGCTTGTGTTTGTAACTGATGTGGGATGGACCAGATGTTTGGTATGAAGATGAAATAAAAAACTAACTATAAAACACCATCAATCTTAAAAGTAATGGTAGTTATTGTTCAAAAGAACAGGATTGAAACTTGCCATCATTCACAGGGAGATCCTCAAGAGTAAAGTTAACCCAGACACTAAGAAGAAAAAGTATTTTGCCTTTATGATATTCTGTAAGTGTAACCTTACGTGTAACCTGTGTTCTAAGTTTTGGTGGTGGAGTGACCAAAGAGGAACCAGCATGACCATCAAAACCCAGATTTCTAATTTAAAAAATACTTAAAACACAAGAGTTTTGTCTGTAATCCCAAAGCATCATTTTCAATTATAGCTTGTACACAGTATACAGTAAAGTGTTAATGTTTGTGTACTGTTGTGTGTTACAGGTTCACCACCAAAACTTCTCTGTTCTCCTGCTAGCTGAAGTGGTGAGTTTATCTCCTCCTTGTAGTGTTTGTGTGGTTTCAGCATGACCCCACAGAGAGAACAAAATGTTTACACTCAGTGTGATGTAACGGGAAACAAAGAGGTTGGTGAACTACAGTATGATGACAAGCAACATCCAATAGATGAAAGGAGTTCCAGAGAAGCATTAAATTATGCCTTTTCTTTAAAAAGATCAAACACTAGCCGGTTACTGTGATGTATGACATGACTTTATGTCCAGAGTGTTCGCTGGGTCCTAGACAGTATTTGTGAAGTATTTAAAGTTGCTAAATAGTAGTGGCAATTGTGCAGCTTTATATGGTCATCTTAAAGGGACAAGTAGTAGAATGGCTGTCTACTGACTTAATGGCATTTATATCATATTATGTAGCACTTCTTTTCCACTTTTGTATCACACACTATTTTATGTATCTTTGTTATGTGTGTGTGTGTGTGTGTGTATATATATATATATATATATATATATATATATATATATATGTATATGTGTGTGTGTGTGTATATATATATATATATATATATATATATATATATATATATATATATATGTATGTATACTAATGACTTTGTACTTGTAATGTACTTTTTCAGTCAGACTTTTTCTACACACTATACTTTGACATTGTTAGGGCATTTTTTCGACATACTATACTATGACGTTTTTGTCACTTTTTTTAACGTTCTATACTATGACGTTTTTGACATACTATACTATGACTTTTTTAGGGCATTTTTATGACATACTATACTATGAACTTTTTCGACACACTATACTATCACGTTTCTGTCAGGTTTTGTTTTTTTTTGACATACTATACTGTGACTGTTTTGTCACGTTTTTCGACATACTATACTATCACGTTTTTAGCAGTTTTTTTGACACACTATACTGTGACTGTTTTGTCACGTTTTTCGACATACTATACTATCACGTTTTTAGCAGTTTTTTTGACACACTATACTGTGACTTTTTTGTCGTTTTTTTCAACATACTATACTATAACTTTTTTCGACATACTATATGGTGACGTTTTTATCACTTGTTTTGACACACTATACTATGATGTTTTTATCAGGTTTTTTTTACATTCTATACTGTGACTTTTTTGTCACTTTTTTGGACATACTATACTATGACCTTTTTGTCACTTTTTTCGACACTACTGTAACGTTTTTATCATTTTTTATGATATACTGTACTGGACTGTGACCTTTTGTAATCACATTTCAGTGACAATCACTGACATGACATTTCCTTGGCATATTATACTATTCTTTAATAGATTGTTTTACCCTGCACAGTGCTGACGTTTGACTGACCTGCAGACAGTAATAATATTTTTGAATCATATTTAAATGTTCTGCCAGTTTAACAGACAAAATCATTCAGTTATATGTTTGATTTAAACTTAAGTTCTGTTTTTTAGTGGTTTGTTTGCAAGTGTTTCTTTTTTCTTTCAGTGCCTGTGGATTCAGTCATGGCTCGTGGTTGCATCTGCTGCGTTAAATACATGCTCTTCCTCTTCAACCTGCTCTTCTGGGTAATAATTACACACACACAGAGTCAGATGTTGTTACCATAAATCAGTAGTGAGATCAGCATACCAGTCAAAGTGTTTTATTATCATTAAATCAACAGGAAGTTTCTCAGTTTCCTGTGTTTGTGTTTTTCAGCTGGGTGGGTGTGGATTGTTGGGTGTGGGCGTGTGGCTGTCAGTGTCTCAGGGCAGCTTTGCCACCTTGTCACCCTCCTTCCCATCGCTCTCCGCCGCCAACGTCATCATCGCCCTGGGCACCGTTGTCATGGTGACAGGTTTCCTGGGTTGCCTGGGTGCCATCAAGGAGAACAAGTGCCTACTGCTGAGTGTGAGTATACCACAATACCCATCATTCATCACAAGTGGTGTTGTTTGAGTGTATCCTCTACTCGTGTTGTGTTCAAGTTGTGTTGGAATTTTTATGATTGGAGAATTTTGGAAGAAGGTTGTGTTGTCTAACTTGACTACAGTTATTATTGTGTAGGTAATATGAGTAAAGTCAGGATCCACCACCAAACTCCATGTTTATTTTTTATCATTTGCATCTAAAAGCTGATTTGAAGTGTATTTTTAAGTATTTACAATGTTTTGCATTGACATAATGCAACATCTTTGTATCATGCATGTCTGCTTGCGTTGAAGCCCTTTTAATCCGACACTTTACTTTGTTTTCTTCAGTTTTTTATTGTTCTGTTGATCATCCTCTTGGCCGAACTTATCCTCCTCATCCTGTTCTTTGTCTACACCGACCAGGTACGACTGTATAAAAGAATAGTCGCATTTATTATCAATCATCCCCTGCTGTAGGAGAGTGTGCCTACATATCCCATGACCCACCTCTTCAACCGTGTTTGTGCAGGTGAGTGAAAATGCCAAGCGGGACCTGAAAGAAGGACTCGTTCTGTACAACACAGATAACAACGCCGGCCTGAGGGACGCATGGAACACCATACAGGGAGAGGTATAATATATATTATAATAATCAAGTACCTGTTGTTATATATGGTATTTTGTTTAGTTATTTCTAGACTTTATAATTCAACTACAGCTTCTTTACCTCAGTGTTGAGTTAAATAAAGTTTGTTTTGCCTTCTGTAAAAAAAAAAAAAAAAAAATTGACTGACTGTGTCTCTCCTGTGTGCGCATCAGTGGCGATGTTGTGGTGTGACCAACCACAATGACTGGTACACTGCCCTGCATGAGAACGTGGTTCCTGACCGCTGCTGCCAGCAGGTTTTCCCAGGCTGTGGGCGCAACGCCTCCAACACCTTCTGGACACGGGTCAGTGTGTGTGCGCGATTATAAAGTCTTGTTGTACTCTGTAACATGTCTTATTAACTCTAAAGAAGTAGTGCAGCATTTTGGGAAACACACTTATTTACTTTCTTGTGGAGATTTGCTTGATACCGCTCTGTTTGTGTGCAGTATATGAAGCCACAGCCAGAGGACAGTGAGCTTAGCTTAGCATTAAGGCTGGAAACAGGGAAACAGATTGCTTGACCATTTAAAAAAAAAAAAAAAAAAAAGAAGAAGTCATCTACTAGCAATACATGTTTCAATTAGTGAGCTTTTATAGGTGCTTATAGGTTGGATTTGTTTTACCTCTTAGACAGCTAGCTGTGTCTATCTTTTAAGCTAAGCTAATAGGCTGCTGGCTACAGCTTAATACTTACTCTACAGACATGAGTGGTATCAGTCTTCTCATCTAACTCTTGTACCACAGTCAGCACCCACTCACCTGGTGTACTTTTACAACATTCCTGTGTCCATCAAACTTAATTAGATGAAATCCAACACAAAAGACACCACCGTAATCACAAGTAGAGACAAGATCAAAAAACAAGCAAGTCATGGTTCTTAACTTTGAAATCATTTCCAGTTTTATTCGGCATCAAGTAAGGCAGAAGTTTAGAAGTTTGTTGTCTGAACAGCTTTGTATGGAATCAACAAATGCAAGAGTCCTAGCCTTAAACTGGATACCCCTCTGACGTGCAGTACTTTCCTTCCTAATTACTGTTGGTGTGTGTTTTCAGGGTTGCTATGAGAAGGTGGAGGAGTGGCTGGATGACAACAAACACCTTTTGGGAACCATTGCCATGTGTGTGTTGGTCATACAGGTAAGCAGCTCTTTATTAAGCACACATTTTTAACATCACATTTATTTAGCTGAAGCGTTCATCCAAGGTGACTTACAACAGTTTCATTCAATCATGTGGATACAATCCAAAATTGTAAGAATAATGCAACTTCATCAAATATGTAGCACCGCCTCAAGAGCTATATTTAGAGACAGTAAGAGATACAGAGTGGTTTGTTGTTATTTATGGATCACAGAGATGTAGGCAGGGAGGACAGCTGGGTCCTTGCAGTCTTCTCAGTGGTTAAGGACAGGTTTTGGAAAGGGAAGCCTTCCCTGAAAGAAGAGCAGCTTGGTCTTGTTTGGGTTGAGCTTGAGGTGGTGTTCAGACATTCACTGATAGAGGTTTGAGTCGCCACCTGGGTTTCAGACTGTGGAAAAGACAGTGTGTTTAGTGTCATGCTAGTAAATAATGGAGCCACGGGACGTTAGAAGATGGGCAGGGAGGTCTAGCATAGGAAAACAGTAGAATCTACAGAGGACTGTTACAGAGGAATGGAATGTATACACATGTCAGATATAGACGGAGTGAAACCGTACTTAGCCTGTCCTCCCAAATAGCCTCACTCAAAGCACTCCAGTGAAAGACTTCCTACTTCTTCTTTTTTTTTTTTCAATTACATGTCTTACAATGAAAATCTTTGATGGCATACCACACTAACGATGTTGTGGCATACTGTACTATGACTTTTATATGGCACACTATACTGTCATCTTTTTATGATGTTTTTATGGCATGCTATACTATGGCTTTTTTTCATCATTTTGGACGACATACTATACAATGACTTTTTTTTCATAGTTTTTGATGACATACTATACTATGGCTTTTTTTCAGGATTTGGGACGACATGCTATACTATGACTTTTTTTCATCATTTGGGACGACATGCTATACTATGACTTTTTTTCATCATTTGGGACGACATGCTATACTATGACTTTTTTTCAGGATTTTGGACGACATGCTATACTATGACTTTTTTTCAGGATTTTGGACGACATGCTATACTATGACTTTTTTTCATCATTTGGGACGACATACTATACTATGACTTTTTTTCATCATTTGGGACGACATGCTATACTATGACTTTTTTTCAGGATTTGGGACGACATGCTATACTATGACTTTTTTTCATCATTTGGGACGACATGCTATACTATGACTTTTTTTCAGGATTTGGGACGACATACTATACTATGACTTTTTTTCATCATTTGGGACGACATGCTATACTATGACTTTTTTTTCAGGATTTGGGACGACATGCTATACTATGGTTTTTTTTCATCATTTTGGACGACATACTATACTATGACTTTTTTTTTTCCATGATTTGGGACGACATGCTATACTATGGTTTTTTTTCATCATTTGGGACGACATACTATACTATGACTTTTTTTCCATGATTTGGGACAACATACTATACTATGAGTTTTTTTCATAGTTTTTGACGACATGCTATATTATGGCTTTTTTCCATGATTTGGGACGACATGCTATACTATGACTTTTTTTCCATGATTTGGGACAACATACTATACTATGAGTTTTTTTCATAGTTTTTGACAACATGCTATACTATGACTTTTTTTCATAGTTTTTGACAACATGCTATACTATGACTTTTTTTCATCGTTTTGGACGACATACTATACTATGACTTTTTTGACTTGTATGACCTATGCTATAAAGATTTTACTCTTGCTTGAGGTGTTTTTTTCCTCTTTTTCAATAAAAAGTTCATCCAAACTCTCAAACACGTATCTCATCTCTTTTTTAACATAATTTTTGTTTTGTTTTCCCAGCTCCTTGGTATGGCTTTCTCGATGACGCTTTATCAACAGATTCACCGAGCAGGAAAGAAGTACGAAGCCTGATGGGATGAACAGAATTATTCCAAACTGTTAATATTGGTTACATAATCACATTTTGTTCATAGTAAAAAACAGTTATCACGTGTGCCACTACAACCTTTTATTTCACATTATTTCTGTCTATTAAACCAGCTTTTCTGATGGTTAGCTTTTTAAATTTGTACTTTAATGAGTGATTTTTGTAATATTTGTGATTTGCCTCTGACAATCAGAACAAAGAGAAAAGACTGAGACTTTTTGGTTGTTAAAAGCCATGCCTGTGGAAAAAAAGCACATTGTATGGATCTATTAAGATTAAAAAAAAGCATTGTGTACTAACATGTTCAATAAAAGCACTCTTCAAAAATGTGATAATGTTTTGTTTCAGGTTGATAATTTCTGACACGTTGACCTCATTGCTTGTGTTTTCTTTTGCTCCTGCAATCTTAACTTTAAAGTTTTACTATCTGCTTTCACCCTGATGGTCAAACAGCTCTTTGATTAGACAGATAAAAGCAGGGTGAGCAGCAGGTCATTTCACAGCTTTAACAAAGATGAAACCATGTCAATCAACCTGTTTGATCACTTGAGGCGCAAAATATTTTACCTGTTTCTGAAGTGCTAAAATTACTCCTGTTTGCTGTAGTCACTGAATAACTGATAACATATTGAGAGCGGAGGGGGTTTAAGTACTCAGAAAGTATCAGATTGTCCCAGCCAGTAATGGATGGAATTTATTTTCTGTTCTTGTAAGGTGCATACAATTTGGCACCAAACCTTAAACGCATTTAATGACAATGCACTGACGTTCCAATTGTGGGCTCAAAGCACTGAGAATCGCTGTTTGTTCAGTTTACGGCTAGAGGGGATACTACTTTTGTTGGGACTAAAAAAGTCATAGTATGTTGAAAAAGTATGCCCAAAAAAGTGATGAAAACCTCATGGTATAGTATGTCGAAAAAATGACAAAAACATCATCATATTATGTCGAAAAAAGGGGTGAAAACGTTATAGCATAGTATGTCAAAAAAAGTGATAGTGTGTGGTAAAAAATTGATGAAAAGTTAATAGTATAGTATGCCGAAAAAAGTCATAGTATAGTATGTCGAAAAAAGTCATAGTATAGTGTGCCGAAAAAAGTGCCAAAAACATCAATAGTATAGTATGTCGAAAAAGTGCTAAAAACGTCATAGTATAGTATGTAGAAAAAAGTGATGAAAAGTCATAGTATAGTATGTAGAAAAAAGTTATAGTATAGTATGTAGAAAAAAGTGCTAAAAACGTCATAGCATAGTATTTTGAAAAAAGTGATGAAAACGTCATAGTATAGTATGTAGAAAAAAGTGATGAAAAGTCATAGTATAGTATGTAGAAAAAAGTTATAGTATAGTATGTAGAAAAAAGTGCTAAAAACGTCATAGCATAGTATTTTGAAAAAAGTGCTAAAAACGTCATAGTATAGTATGTAGAAAAAAGTGATGAAAAGTCATAGTATAGTATGTAGAAAAAAGTTATAGTATAGTATGTAGAAAAAAGTGCTAAAAACGTCATAGCATAGTATTTTGAAAAAAGTGATGAAAACGTCATGGTATAGTATGTCGAAAAAGTGATAAAAACGTCATAGTATAGTATGTAGAAAAAAGTGATAAAAACATCATAGTATAGTATGTAGAAAAAAGTGATGAAAAAAAGTCATAGTATAGTATGTAGAAAAAAGTGCTAAAAACGTCATAGCATAGTATTTTGAAAAAAGTGATGAAAACGTCATGGTATAGTATGTTGGAAAAAGTGACAAAAACGTCATACTATATAGTATGTCGAAAAAAGTCATAGTATAGTATGCCTAAAAAAGTTATAGTATAGTATGTTGAAAAAATTGATGAAAAGTTCATAGTATAGTGTGCCGAAAAAAGTGATGATAACGTCATAGCATAGTATTTTGAAAAAAGTGATGAAAACGTCATGGTATAGTATGTCGGAAAAAGTGACAAAAACGTCATGGTATAGTATGTTGAAAAAATTGATGAAAAGTTCATAGTATAATGTGCCAAAAAAAGTGCTAAAAACATCATAGTATAGTATGTCGAAAAAAGTGACAAAAACATCATAGTATATAGTATGTCGAACAAAAGTCATAGTATAGCATGTTGAAAAAATTGATGAAAAGTTCATAGTATAGTACGTCGAGAAAAAAGTCATAGTATAGTGTGCCGAAAAAAGTGCTGAAAACATCATAGTATAGAATGCTGAAAAAAGTGATGAAAACGTCATGGTATAGTATGTTGGAAAAAGTGACAAAAATGTCATACTATATAGTATGTCGAAAAAAAGTCATAGTTTAGTATGCCTAAAAAAGTCATAGTATAGTATGTTGAAAAAAATTAATGAAAGTTCATAGTATAGTATGTTGAGAAAAAAGTCATAGTATAGTGTGCCGAAAAAAGTGATGAAAACGTCATAGTATAGTATGTAGAAAAAAGTGCTAAAAACGTCATGGTATAGAATGTCGAAAAAAATGATGAAAACGTATAAGTTTAGTATCCCGAAATAAGTGATAACGTCATCGTATAGTATGTCATAAAAATTCACTTTAAAAAAGTCATATGTCCTGATAAAGTCATGATATATTATGTAAAGAAAATGTCAGAAAATTTCGCAAAACGCCATTCTACAGTATGCCATTAAAAAATTCAAAAGGAAAAAAATGACAGTACATTATGTCATAAAAAAAATCGTAATGAAAGTCAAAGTGTAGAATGCAATAAAAAAAACCATAAAGTGATAGCATGGTAAAAAAAAAACAACTTTAGTATAGTATGTGATAAAATGTATAAAGCGTACAGAATGTGTACTTTTTCAATCATATGCTGGCTCCCTCAAAAAAATCATCAAAACTTATATTTGTTTTAAAATACTTTAAAATGCCAAACTCAGCTGTTGGATTACTAAAGATTTCTCCTGGGCTGCTTCCAGAGCCTTTCACACATCTCCAAATGTCAAAGTGTTACCTTATAATCTTTGTACCTTTCTATCAGAATCATTGATAGTGCCATCACTGATTCACCTCTGGTTATAAGTCCATGGTTTTGTCATTGTCAACGATGACGTTGCCTTTGATGACGACGTAGCGGATGAGCTCCTGATGTCCTCCCAGCTGGTAGATGAGATGCTCCCATCTGTGATCAAACATACAGGAGAGAGGATCTGTTTTATATCACACATAAACACACAAAGAATTCAGTTATCAAACAGTGAACACTAAAGGTGTGTCATTTGTAACATAAAACATCTATAGACAAGCTGCGTAGATTTAAATCACACAGACTGTCTTATAAGCATGACTCTACATAGATCAGAGCCAGCTGCATCTGCTGATTCATTAGATTTAATTCACCTGGACTGATGTCAAACGTTTCAACAGTCCTCATCAGCTGTTCAGTTTGAGGTATCTGAAGCCCTCTGTTGGATGTTTACTGAACTGCATCAAATTCCAGTTTGACTTGTGGTATGATGAACATCACTTCAACAAATACTTACCCAGTAAGTCACTGTAACGTGTAGCTGTTTAAAACCCTTTAAATAAGTCCACACATTTTCACCCAGTCATCATATTTTCAGGTTAGTTTTATCTTTACTGTGTATGCAAAACAAAATAATGTAAACTTGACTGCTTTACCGTGTGGTATTGAGGATCAGCAGGTCTCCATGTTTGTTGACCTCCAGAGAGCCGTGTGTGTGGGAGCGTCCGAGGGCGTAGGCAGCGTTGATGGTGGCCGCAGTCAAAGCCTCAGGCATGGACATCCTCATGTTGACACAGGCCAGGTGCATGACGATTGGCTGAGGAGGGACAGGACACAGAGAGAGGACGACACAGATCACCAGACGACAGAGACGAGACTGTAACCATCATGCAACACTCCTGTGGTACTCACCATGGAGCAGCAGTAGGCGTTGGGGTTGAAGTCGCTGCCGAGGGCGACAATCACTCCTGCTTCCAGCATGTGTCTGGCCCGAGGCTGCGGCAGCCTGAACACACACACACACACACACACACACACACAGATTATTGAACAACTCACAGCTATGAGGAGTGTGTGAGCATTTGTGTGTGTTACGTAGTGCAGAGGAAGTATTTATATCCTTTACTGAGGTAAAAGTAAAAAGTAAAGTGAGTAAAAATAATTTAAACGATTATTTAAAAAAAAAAAAAAGCAAAAAGTTCAATAAAATATTAATGATAAAAAAATTTAATTATTTTTAAAATAGTTGCCAATTTATTTTCCATAAAATGTAAAGTTAGTTACTTTACATTTTACGGAAAATAAATGCTGGAATCAGAACTGTCCACTCACAGTTCAAGTCCCTCAAATTTGTACTTAAGTGCAGTGTTTGAGTAAATGTACTTAGTTACATTCCATCAGTGTTACAGTACCGTAGGATGTAAGCTGTGGTCGGCAGAAGGACGGCTGCGGTTTTAGCTGTTGCCATGGAAGCGATCCCCTCGTCTGTGACCTCCTCCAGGTGACTGATGGCTAACGCTCCAAGCTCTGCACCCAGCTGACACACACACACACACACACACACACACACACACACACACAAAGATAATTAGCATAATGCTTAAAACTTCTTGCAGCCTGTCAGATATGAGGATCTGCTGACTGAATATCTGAGTTTTGGTCTGTTGGTCTGAAAAACAATTTAGAAATGTGTCCTCAGGTTGTGGAAAACAGTGATACTGACATTTTATTTCCTACCAAAACTTATATTTGTTTTAAAATACTTTAAAATGCCAAACTCAGCTGTTGGATTACTAAAGATTTCTCCTGGGCTGCCTACCTGCTTCCAGAGCCTTTCACACATCTCCAAATGTCAAAGTGTTACCTTATAATCTTTGTACCTTTCTATCAGAATCATTGATAGTGCCATCACTGATTCACCTCTGGTTATAAGTCCATGGTTTTGTCATTGTCAACGCAGCGCGTTGCCTTTGATGACGACGTAGGATGAGCTCCTGATGTCCTCCTCAGCTGGTAGATGAGATGCTCCCATCTGTGATCAAACATACAGGAGAGAGGATCTGTTTTATATCACATATAAACACACAAAGAATTCAGTTATCAAACAGTGAACACTAAAGGTGTGTCATTTGTAACATAAAACATCTATAGACAAGCTGTGTAGATTTAAATCACACAGACTGTCTTATAAGCATGACTCTACATAGATCAGAGCCAGCTGCATCTGCTGATTCATTAGATTTAATTCACCTGGACTGATGTCAAACGTTTCAACAGTCCTCATCAGCTGTTCAGTTTGAGGTATCTGAAGCCCTCTGTTGGATGTTTACTGAACTGCATCAAATTCCAGTTTGACTTGTGGTATGATGAACAGCACTTCAACAAATACTTACCCAGTAAGTCACTGTAACGTGTAGCTGTTTAAAACCCTTTAAATAAGTCCACACATTTTCACCCACTCATCATATTTTCAGGTTAGTTTTATCTTTACTGTGTATGCAAAACAAAATAATGTAAACTTGACTGCTTTACCGTGTGGTATTGAGGATCAGCAGGTCTCCATGTTTGTTGACCTCCAGAGAGCCGTGTGTGTGGGAGCGTCCGAGGGCGTAGGCGGCGTTGATGGTGGCCGCAGTCAAAGCCTCAGGCATGGACATCCTCATGTTGACACAGGCCAGGTGCATGACGATTGGCTGAGGAGGGACAGGACACAGAGAGAGGACGACACAGATCACCAGACGACAGAGACGAGACTGTAACCATCATGCAACACTCCTGTGGTACTCACCATGGAGCAGCAGTAGGCGTTGGGGTTGAAGTCGCTGCCGAGGGCGACAATCACTCCTGCTTCCAGCATGTGTCTGGCCCGAGGCTGCGGCAGCCTGAACACACACACACACACACACACACACACACACACACACACACACACACACACACAGATTATTGAACAACTCACAGCTATGAGGAGTGTGTGAGCATTTGTGTGTGTTACGTAGTGCAGAGGAAGTATTTATATCCTTTACTGAGGTAAAAGTAAAAAGTAAAGTGAGTAAAAATAATTTAAACGATTATTTAAAAAAAAAAAAGCAAAAAGTTCAATAAAATATTAATGATAAAAAAAATTTAATTATTTTTAAAATAGTTGCCAATTTATTTTCCATAAAATGTAAAGTTAGTTACTTTACATTTTATGGAAAATAAATGCTGGAATCAGAACTGTCCACTCACAGTTCAAGTCCCTCAAATTTGTACTTAAGTGCAGTGTTTGAGTAAATGTACTTAGTTACATTCCATCAGTGTTACAGTACCGTAGGATGTAAGCTGTGGTCGGCAGAAGGACAGCTGCGGTTTTAGCTGTTGCCATGGAAGCGATCCCCTCGTCTGTGACCTCCTCCAGGTGACTGATGGCTAACGCTCCAAGCTCTGCACCCAGCTGACACACACACACACAAAGATAATTAGCATAATGCTTAAAACTTCTTGCAGCCTGTTGCTGAAACAGTTGTTCAATGAATTGATTAGGTTATTGACAGAATATTTAACCGATTATCACTGAAGTCATTTATCAAGCAGAACTGCCGACGCCTCAGATATGAGGATCTGCTGACTGAATATCTGAGTTTTGGTCTGTTGGTCTGAAAAACAATTTAGAAATGTGTCCTCAGGTTGTGGAAAACAGTGATACTGACATTTTATTTCCTAAGACCAAAACAGAGCAAATATTGGACTTGCATCCATCGTACTGCTCCACGTCTGCTGAATGCATGAGTTTACAGCAAGCAATACTTGGTGCACTTAGCTAAAACTAATTTAATATAATTCATCCATCCATTTTCATCCGCTTCTCTGGGGCCAGGTCGCGGGGGCAGCAGGTCGCAAAGCACCCCAGACATCCCTCTCCCAGCAACGCTTTCCAGCTCCTCCTGGGGGACCCCAAGGTGTTCCCAGGCCAGATGAGATATGTAATCCCTCCAGTGTGTTCTGGGTCTACCCCGGGGCCTCCTACCAGTGGGACGTGCCCAGAACACCTCTAACAGGAGGCGCCCAGGAGGATCCTGATCAGATGCCTGAACCACCTCAACTGACCCCTTTGGACACAAGGGAGCAGCGGCTCTACTCCGAGCTCCCTCTGGATGTCTGAGCTCCTCACCCTATCTAACACCCCACGGAGAAAACTCATTTCCACCACTTGTACCCACAATCTCATTCTTTTGGTCACTACCAAAGCTTTGCGTTCTGGCTCAGCTCCCTCTTCACCACAACAGCGCTGCAATAAATCCTTCAGGTTTTTTTTAGGCGTAAGTGATACCTGAGCAGAGTTCATGGGATGAAGCTCGTCCCCGTGGAAGTTGATGTTGAGGCCCATGTCTTTGCCGGCCTGCAGGATGGAGCGAGTCGAGCTGAGGTCAAACACTCCCTGCTCACAGAACACGTCGATGTTGTCGACCCTCAGAGTCCCAGCGGACATCTTCTCTTTGAGCCGAGGCAGCTGAACCTGCAGGATGTCCTTTGTGGCCTCTGCTACCGTCTTCCCTCTGGATGAAGGACAGAGAGGTTTAGTTACAGAGATTTATTTTCAGGATGTGATGTCACATGAGATGATGTTGAGCAGGGTCCATACTTGGGCACAGCGTGGGCTCCACAGTAGGTCGAGGAGACGTTGATGGGCAGCGTGCGTCTGGCCTCCTCAATCACCTCCAGCATCTTGAGCTCAGTCTGCAGCTCCAGGCCGTACCCGCTCTTACACTCCACCAGGGTCGTTCCTGCTCGCTGCATCCGCACCAGCCTGCTGCTGAGGGAGGCCAGCAGCTCGGAGGAGCCGGCAGCTCGAGTGTGCTCCACCGTGAAGTGGATCCCTCCACCGGCACGGTGCACATCCATGTAGGTGGCGCCTGCCAGCTGCAAGAGAAACATGCTTTTCATTTACAGCTCCAGTTGTAGAGGTAAAAAACTGTCAGAACATGATTTACCTTCATTGCAAATTCATGCACTCTGTCACCAGCCCAGACCGGATGAGTGTGAGCATCAACCAACCCTAGAACGAGAAGCTTCTTAAAATGCAAATCACTTACATTATGTATGTGTACAGACAGTCCAAAAGTACAACTTGCATGTAAAGCAGAAACCATAAAGATCAGAGCAGATACTCACCAGGCAGGACACACATCCCTGTAGCATCAATCACTTTATCAAAGGAAGCTTCAGGATACTGAGCTGCGATCCCCTCTGCAGGCCCCACAGCTTTAATCAGCCCGTCACTGGGTGAAGAAATGAGCTGATTTAATGACACTTAAAAGCAGAGCTGGGGTCTGAACGTGTAGCTGAGGTTAAAGTTCAGCTTTGGTCTTTTGTCTGCTCCAGAGGCCCGGCTGAAAACCAAAGGGGACATACTTATGTCCTAAAATTGTCCATTTCTCGCTGTCAGTCCAAACAGAGATTAAGAAAACATTTGGGATTGATATTCATTTACATCTACATCATTTTGTACTGGGATTAAATTACAGCTATGAACGTAGGTACAGATACATCTTTAGGAAAGCTCTACGCGCTGCACGCAGTACAAAATGTTTGGATGAAGAGCCCCCTGACATTACGATGTGGTATGTCAAACCATTGGAGAGATCATCACATGTGCTGAGAGGAACTCTGGAGGTGTTTGGAAGAGACTGGGCCTCAAAATCAATATACTCTAAAGAAGAGTGGTCTTAAGAGTCATAAGTATGGGGGTATCAAATATAACAAATATATACTTTGTGGCTAACATTGGGTTTGTCTCAATCATGGGTTTTTGTATCGTATCACCCCTTTATTGTTTAAACTAATAAAAATATTGAGAGAGAAAAACACTTTTATTGGAGAGCCTTGAGTTTTAAGTTCGTTTAGATTGTCTTTTATTTATATACTTAAGTGTTTTTATCAGTTATGTAAAGTCTTTCAATAAAACACATTACATTTAAGTCCTCTGAGGGGCGAACAGGGAGAACTTATAACAACAACCAATGTCCAGTTCGTCAGGTTTCTTCAAGTGTGTTGACCTATTCATTTTGACATGTGCTCATCTTAAAACACTGTCTGTACATAATTCCTCTCAGGTAAGTTTCCACGTCACAGTTTCAGAGCCAATCACAGGTTAGTTTCCATGCTACAGACTCTTCATGCTGCCAGACTTCCTACAGTCAAAAACTGTTTGCTTCCCCATCACACACCTGCTGCTCATCACCTGCAGCTTACCTATATCACCTGCGTTTTCGGCTCTAGTTTAGTTTAGTTTAGTTTAGTCAGATCCCCATTAGCCGTTACCTTAGGCAACAGCTACTCTTCCTGGGGTCCACGCAAAATAAAAATACATACAATATAACATAAAATAAAATGACAAGAAAATCATGATCCATACTTAAAATAAAGATTAAAAAAAATTCCAAATTAGAAAGATGTCCAGAATGATAACAAACAAAAAATATCCTCTCTCAGGTATGTCTGGCATGAGTATAATTAATCCATTTATATAAACAATATGATTTTTTTCTTAACACATATGCTTCTGAAAAATAAACATAAGACTTGCAAGCAATCTTTGTTCCACCATAAGCCATGCAAGATGTTTGTGCATGTATAGAATACTGGACCTACTGCCACACTGGAGGGCAAGACGGGCTGCTTTATTTTGGACTATTTGTAATTTTCTCAGATCTTTTTCAGCAGCATTCGACCACACAGCATGGCAGTAGTCAAGACTGGATAGAACCAGTGCCTGAATCACCTGGACCACAGAGGCAGATGCTAAATACTCAGCACATCTCCTAATCACCGCTAACCCCCTCCCCATTTTCTTGGTTATATTACCTATATGTGATGACCATGATAAATGACTGTCCAAGGTAACACCGAGCAATTTTATTTCATCCACCTGTTCAATTTGCATTCCTCTCAATGAAAGATTTAACTTTAGTTCTGCTTGCAACATATGTTGTGAGCCTAATACCATGCACTTTGTTTTAGAAATGTTTAATACCAGTCTGTTGTTTTTTATCCAATCTGCTACTTGTTGTAACTCTTTGTTCAGAGCCACAGACAAGTCCTCCACAGTCGACACCGACATGTATAATGTTGAATCATCCACGTGCATGGCCATATTTTTTCCCTTTCCAGGACCAACGGCAAGTCATTTGTAAATATTGTGAATAATAACGGCCCCAGACAGCTCCCTTGTGGTATCCCAGACTGTACCTGTTTTGTGTCAGACAAGCTACCATTATAAAAAACTCTCCGTGTTTTACTGGATAAATAGCTCTTTATCCAGTTCACTGCAGAGGGTGAAAACCCATATGGCATCAGTTTCTCTAATAATAATGAATGATCAATTACATCAAACATGGCGCTAAAGTCTAACATCACGGATCCCACCAGTTTTTTATTGTCAATTTCCATTAGATAGTCATCCATCATTTGTGTTAGTGCTGTACAGGTTGAGTGCCCTTCCCTGTAGGCATGCTGAAAGTCTGTGTTAAGTTTATTTTCAGAAGAATAGCTCTGTATTTGGTTGAAAACAATTTTCTCCATAATTTTGGCTAGCACCGGAAGAATGCTTATAGGGTGACTGTTTGTACCTGTCAAATTGATCTTTGCATTTTTTGGCAATGGAATAATTTTATCCTCCTTCCAGACTTATGGACATACACTGCAAGCTATACTTTGATTAATAATATGAGTAACTGGAATAGCCATCTGATTTGCTGAAGTTTTCAGCAATCTACCATCCTAGTGCGCCACCTCGTGTACAAACTACAACACTGCATCTCTTTTCCAAGTAGTCGCCATAAGTTAAACATGAATCAGAACAAATGCAAAGAATGTTACTGTGGCTCTATCAAGATATTTTAAAAGTTGTTGTTTTCATGTCTGTTTTAATTATTGACAAGGTAAGCATTTGGTAACTATAACGACTATAATTATTATTATTAATATTATTATAAAATATTTCACATATCAAAATATCCACTTGTATTTAGGACACTTAAGAGTACAAATTTAATATAAAGTAGTATTTAATACATGTTCTTACCTGTAAACATTTTACAGGTGTCTGCAGTTATCTGACACTTAAATTTAATGCTTTTTAAGGTCTTTTTAGGATCATTTTAAAACAAATTTAAGACTGATTTCTAGACAAATCATGTTTTTCTTATTCAAGCAGGTAAGTATAAAGGTAACTAGTCTATATGAGGTCCTGTGCAGAGGAAGGTTTTTAGAATGGGAATGTGATTATTAGAGTGAGTTAGGTCAATCTACATTGACAGGTGAGTGCAAGTATAACGTAAAAGAACAGAATTAGGGTCAGTGGAACATCACAAATGTGAACTTTTAAATAGGATTTTGACTCATTTTGACAAAAATAATTTAAAAGATGGATACATTTAGATAAATAGATCAATTATATAAAATGGTTGCAGTAATTACTATCTCACAAATTATAGCTGCTGCGCAGCGATGGGTCAGGTCCGGGCATTTTTAGGCAATTCTGAGCAACAAGCAGAAGAGTTGGAAGACATTTAGGAATTTAGCAACACAATCTGCGTTTTGTATCAGCTGAGGCTTGAACACACAACCCCTGAGACTAAGAATCAATTTCTATCTCACTGAGCTAATTAGTCAGTGACAAGTCATGTGTAGCTTCACAAATTGACTAAGCCAGACGTGCAGGTTTAGCAGCCGTCTGTGCATGGAAAGGCAGATTTGAAACCACTGTAAAAAAAAAAATAAAAAATAAAAAAAAAAAAATAAAAAATCAGTTATTAAGACAAAAATCTGAAAATACACATATTGCATCTAGACAGCATGGAGATGTTGGTAATTTGTTTGTAACAATGATTGATTTGCTCCATAAGTGAAAAACTGATGTTTAAAATTGCCATTTTTACATTGACTTCAATTGTTCACATTAGAGCAAAATTCAAAATGCTGTCAAAAATTCAGTTTTTGAGATAAAATTCTGATATTTTCCAAACATCATCTACCATGACTCTAGAATTTTGTCTTTTTTTTTCAAGAACATTGAAGATTTATTTAGCAAGAATTTGCATGTATATGTTTACATATACATGCATATGTAATGTAAACATACATTACATATGTGTACCGTTTACAGTCAAACATTTTGATGCACTGTAGGCTCAATTTTTGATAAATCAACAATCTGTGTGGATCGTTTGTGTGGGACAGTCTGAAGATGCTCTGTAGCAAGTTTGGTGTCAATTGAGCAAAAATTGTGGGAGGAGATAGGTTTAAGAAGTTTTACAGTTTTTGAAAAAAAACAGAGTGATGAACTTCATAATTTTTAATAGGTTTAAATGTACAAAAGTGTCTTCAGTATTGGGGCTACAGTTTGATGAAAGTTGTGAATTTGTAGCACGTATGGTTGATTTGTTATGAATTTTCAAAGTTTCGAACTTTAGACGCTTGCTGTAGCGCCACCATCAGGACTATTGGCTTGAGTTTACAGCTGAGGATATCTGGCATGAGACTGGACCTTTGTGCAAAGTTTGGTGAGTTTTCACCCATGGGAAGTATGATTTCCTCGGAAGAAGAAGATGTATTGTGTTTTGTGTCTGTATGTACCGTTGAATTTGGAGATTTTATTACACAATTTGATAAGTGTTAAGGCCTAATATTTATAAGATTAAATTTACCTGACATGCTGATTTAAAGTGATATTAGTGGACAAAAAATAGTAATAGAACAGACAATTTTAGCTATCCAGTGAGTTTCTGCTGTGTAACGACTCACTGTAGCCTCTAAGGGGCACTAATGAGCATTATTTTATATTCTAACATCCCCTTTGGCTTCTACTGAACAAAAAAACCTCCCCAACCTGCACCAGCATGCAGGTATGCAGGGCAGCTCCACAGGTGAGAGGCAACACTGTCTGAGTCACATTTCCTCAGTAGCTCAAACAGAATTGAACAGAAGGCGACTCCACACGCTCGTCACATGCTGTGCAGTGATCTCAGATGCCTGTCAGTGTGGTGTACAAGACTTACCTTCCAATCACCACGCTCCCATTTTCAACCACACAAAGATTTTGCATCCCATGTTTGATCTTGTATTTCTCTCCGTTGTTGCAGATGAGAACCAGCTGTTTGGCGTTCTTCACCAGGAGCCTGTGACCACTGGACATTTTGATTCATCCACAGCAGACACACTTCACTCCAGAGTCACTGGCTTCAGACTAATTTGGGGACAGGCAAATATTTGTCCCGGGGAGAAGAGTTTAAAGTGCACAGAGAGGCGGTGCTTCACACAGACATTACACACAACCAGTTAACCAGTAATAATTAAAGACATATTTCACTGCTGCAGGATGGACTTCACATGAAACTGGGCCGTGTAGGAAGACACAAATACTTTTGATATTGGTGCAACGTGACCAGAGAAAACCCACAACTACCAGAATGCACTGAATCGGACTAATAAATGCTCTTGCTGGACGTGACGTAGTAAGTTTCCCATCCAAAAACAGTATGGCAGCCAGCTAGGCTCAGTAAACAACAACCTACACATCTGACAGTGATGTATTCCTTCGAGATGATGATGGTGATATTACCTAGAATAAATGTTAAAATAAAAACATAAGGAGTCAGATACAAGCCGTAACTCTGCCCCCAATGAGACGAATTTGGGTTTTGCTTCACGGTGATGATACTAACAGGCAGTTAGGGACAAATACTGTCTCAGTAATAAAGTTAAAGAGGTTTCCTTTAGATTTGTGCAACAAATATATCCACAAAATAAGACACTGGAGCAACAAGGAAACAGAATCTTGGTCCATATTTGATCAGCACTGCTTAGGGACTGTTCTTTACTTGTGAGGGGAGCAGGGTGGCTGAGGTGTAACTTCAGTTTGGTCTTTTTAACCATCCCCAAAACTAAAAATATTTTTCCTCATGCCTCCCTGAGTGACTTAGAAAATGCATGAACTATCTAACTGTATTAGATTTACTTATCCTTTGACGTTTGAAAGTTGAAGACAAAATCCTGAAGCTGAAAAAAAGAAAACCTAGGATTTTCTCATGTCATGCACGCTGCGAAGTTTGTGCCAACAGTTTATTTTTGGCCATATTTTAAATGAAATGTAGAATAAATTTTTAACCTCAGATTTGGTTGTTTTTTTCTGATGGTAGCGTTCATGCCACATCATGAGTTCAAGGACTGTTGTAAATTTGAAAATCAAAAAAACCCAGCCATTTTAAGTCGAATGTCCCTCTCCTGAGTTGAAACAAAAAAAAATGTGGACATGTCTCCCTTTTTTGTGCCACTCCCTCCCCCCTCGGAAATATCAAACAGTCCCTTAGTTTTAACATGTCATCAGAGTTTGGTCTGAGTTTCAGAAAGAGAGACCGACGGCTCTCTCTCAATCTGAAGTTTAAGCAACAGCTCTAAAGCTGGTGAAATTTGAGCTGCTGGATCAATAAACACTCCTGCTAGTGGGTGACGTAAACGTGTTTCCTTTTAAGAGGTAAACAGTTCACTAAGATATGTTTCTGAAGACATTTTAGGGAAGAAATAGGAAGCACTACAAGTACTATCTGAGTCACTGAAATTTGAGCTGAGAGACGAGCAGGGAGATCTGGCAAGATTTAACGTAGTTCATTTGCACATACGACCCACGCTGTGATGACACAAGGGCCGCTGAAAATCAAAGTTCCCTCTTTAAAGAGGAATTTACGTACAAAAAACACGATGATCAGGTTTAAGAAAGGGTACAATAATCATTTTATTGTGTCTGTATCACAAAGTCACAACTTAAAATTGGCCTCACATACAGTAAAAAAAAAAATCATTTTCAAAACTGCTTGGAAAAACAAAAAACAAAACAAAACCGCAGGCGTCCATTCGTTTCACATGGTGAAAACACAAACACACGTCAACTCAACTACGAGGTACGATCACACAGCAGGGCCGAGTCCTCTTCACCGACATCACTCCCTCATCTCTCCGTCCTCCTCCTCTTCTTCTACTCCTCTGATGTACAAAACATTATTGCACCTGTGGGATTGAAACATAGTACTGTCACAACTGGCTGTGGGGGAAAGACAGACACACAGAGTGTCAATGTAGTGCTCATCTGCTTCACACAACGGTAATTATTAACACGGTTAGTCGAGGCAGTTAGGGATCTCCGTCTTTGTGTTAGTTAACCAAAAACTGCTGCTGTGTATCTAGACCTGTTTGTTCTGTGATGCTTTCCTGGTGCAGTCTCTTAAAAACATTATATCATACTTTACCAGAATGAAAAGCAGTAAATGTCAAATTAACTGCTCAACACAGAAGCATCTACTGAACTAGTTGTGGAATGAAAATGTTTTCCGTTTACAACATACCTGATAAGCACTTCGCCGAGATGACCCGCCAACGCTCCGTCCACATACTCTTCTGTGTTTGCCAGCTGTCAGGAAAACATGTAAATATGAAAAGGTCAAGAGGCTACTGATAACAGTGTATTTGTAGATTAAATTCCATTTGACAAGAACGACGTCCTAAAAATACGAGGCTGGATACGTGTTCGCACTGATCTGAGAGGTACAGCTCAGGATGGGAAGATCCCAATAAATTATGTAAAGAACAAAAAGATTTCTGCACAACTTGTTCTGTAAAACAAAGATGCTGGCAACTGCGAGATGAACGTACAAGAAAAAAAAATATTCACTGTACACTCTCACAGCCCACACAAGTGTAGGATAAAAGGTCTTTCAAAAGATTTCTTTATGTGCTGAGTGTGCAGGCACGACTACAAACACTTTTTATTTGTCAGGGACAACGCAAAAAACACTGCAACACTTTCCACTTTGCTTTTCAGCTTAAAAAGTGCAAGAGTTAAAAGAGGTGGGGGTGGAGATCCAACCAACCAGAGACCGATATTACTGGGGGACATCTCAGTTTTACCAGTCACATGAGAGGCAATATTCACTTTGTCAGACTGGCTCTAATTGCTTCTAACAGATGTATTGCCATCCACTAGTGTGTCTCTGTGGCGTTAAGAGCTCTTGTCACACCTACCCTCAGAGAAGATTGTGCATAATCTCTGAAAAAAGCCATTACTTTTTGAGAAATACTGGGCAACCTTTGTAGCCTCTTTACAAAACAGAACTTGTTGTGATTCTGGTGTACATGATCAAACTTAGGGCTGCACTGCAGTCTGAAGTTTGACCGTGTCAGGGTTTTGGGGGGCAGATTATTGATCTGTAATTGAACTGAATCTTGTTTGTGGAGGAAATAAATGGAAAACTCATTAACCATATTGTTGAAAACAAAAAAACAAGCACAAGAGTTGGATCATTTCACCATCACTACAATTACATCAAACTGACCACATAATAAACAGTGACGTTTTCGTACATGCGACATGATCATATAAAGAATTACAATATAAATCATATTGCAGTCATTTTACACTTGTTGCGTTTATATTTGTGTGCACATGTGTACGTCCCCTCATTATATGTCGTGCTGTAAAAGGGAGGACTCTTACTGACAAATGCACGCGGCGTACAAAGTATTTTATGAAGTGTTTTTAAATACACTGTTATAATTTCCTTGTTAAAGAAAAATACGTTCACTGACACAGTGAAAAGTTGCTGTTCACATTAAGGACAAATGGAAGCTCTGGAGCTTGTAACGCGTAAATCCTCCAACATTTTGTTTGTGATGATTCTTGTCGTCTCACATGAGATAGAAAAGTGTGCAAGTGTGGTTGAGTAAAGAGGGAACAAGTCAAAATGTTACAAAAATGTGACATGAATAAAAATGCAAACCGCAATCAACCAAGCGTCAGCCTATTACTATAATGTATTTTACCTTAAAGGCGCTGTATGTAAGAATGTGGCCGAAACGGTTACTGCACTCAAATTCAAAATACTGCTGTGAGTCGTGTTGGCCCCTCCTCCCCTACAGATTTGAGGTTGCTGGACAGCGGCACGCTGCAGACTGATTTGTTTGCCCAGGGGCGGCTGCCGTGGCAGGGCCGCGGCTTCTAGGGTTGGGTCGGTTCTCGGTAATACCAATTCGGTTCAGTACTCCATCTTGCACCTGGGTTGTTTGTTTTCTTTTTTGAGACCGACTGGACCGCATACTCGGGTGGAATGTGTGCGGAGCGGACTCTGTGGAGGTCCGCCCAGTAAAAGTGGTTGTCCGCAAGCCCTGTGTGCGCAGTGTCACACAAAAGACTGTTCAGCATGTATTTTTCACATCACGGGGATTTTTCACGGACATTTTTACACAGAGTCTGTCCGCTTATAGTACGCCTGAGTCTGTGGGCACCTGTGTCTGCCTCTTCACCAAGCACACAGCGAGCAGGAGAGAGAGGGGGGTGGAGGTGGGGCGGGGACTGAGCTAGGGGGTGCGAGTGCGCATGCGTTGAGGCCTCTGCTGTAGCCTGGAGTTTGTTTAACAGTGACAGGGAGTCGATAATGGCGGACAATTCAGTCTCAAAGAAATCAAAGAATGCGCCACTATGGCAACACTTTGGCTTTGAGCCAGACGAAGGAGGCAACCCTTGTTTGCACTGATTGAGTCAGCTGCAAAATTTATTTGTAAGGAATAAAAGAAACAACTTGTTACTGTCACTCTGTTGTCCTAATGTTGTTTTTTATTTTAAATGAGTCAACTGCGCCCCCAAGTGGCGAAAATCTGGTATTACCGACTTGATGTGGGTTTGTTTTTACAAAAACCAGACCGTTTTTTTTTTTTACTCATACCGACCCAACCCTAGCGGCTTCTCTGCTGCTAACGCTGCTGCTGGGATACAGCTGAGGAGAAGCCGGCTGCTAATGCTATGTACCGGGACACTGCTAATGCTGCTTGCCGTGCTGCTGTAGCTCAGTCGTAACTGTAACTGATGCTGAGACTCTACTGACTGCGTGACTGGTAGACGGCAGTGGGTGACGCAACAGGCCAAAACACAAATTCAAAACATAAACATGATTTGCGGATTGTAAAAAATTTTTTAAATGCGAATATTCTGGCAGTACTATTGTTGTCAGTGAGATCAGTATGTTATAAGAACATTATTCCTTAGTCTCTGTGACGTATTAGGAGGATTTTACGACTGTTTGCTTTAGATTTCTTACATATAGCTCCTTTAAAACTTTAGTAAACTACTCTCTCTTTGCAAGCAAGGACAGCAGTCAGGGTATACACCAGTTGATAAATAACACTTGTATTGAAACTGTGTCTGTATCATTATTATATTCTGCTACATTTTGATGTTTATATATTATATTGCTTTTGTGTTTTTATATTGCTTTGTTTCTGCACAGTTCACTTATTGTACGTACTTATATATTGCTTTGTATCTTTTTTTTCTACTTATGCTTTCTGTTTGCACAATAACTTATAACTATAATTACAATAACTTGTTCTCACCTGCATATTCATGTACCCGTCCACAGACACCAGGTAGCCCTTATACTCCATACCCCACTTCAGCTTCACCATCACTGGTTTGCCTGTCAGGCCGTTCAGGAAAGGTTTTGGGTTCAGAGGTAAACTCTGTGGAGAGAAAGGATACCACAGGTTATTACACACACTTTACCATGCTACACTTTGGCTGTATTAGATAACTATAAATACATATTGTGACATCACTGACCAATATTCTGTTATAAAGTATCTTGTTATTCTTGTTGCATGAAAACTAAAAGTACGGACAACTTATTTGTAATATTAGAGGAAACAACACCAGAATTCCTAAAATCAGACAGAAACCAGAGGATTTGCAGCCTCTGTGGTGATCATCACGTGGGAAATGACACTTGAAGATTTAAGCTTAAAGACTTACAGAGAAAGGTATTTGCCAAAGTATTATTTAAACTGTCCATCTAGGTTTAAATTAATTTTGTTGTTACAATCAGTTAAGCCAAAAGTAATTTATAAACTGGGTGCTTTTTTGAAGAAAGTCCTTCCTTTTGTGAGTAACACGGGTTGTACTTAAGCCACGCCATGTGCCATTGTTTTATTTTATGTAATGTTTGAACTCCGTACCGTGTGATATGATCTTGAGGCAAATAAATGAAAATTTAAAAAATCTGTAATTCCAGAATAATTGTGGTTTAGCATATCATCAGCACACACATGCATCTAGTGACCTAAATTGATGTGATCATTTAACAGTTAATTCATCAGAAAATGTATTATTTCAAATACATTTCTGAGCATAAAACAACTCTCGGAAGCAGGTGAGTTTAGATTCATGGCTGTAAACAACATAACTTTAAGTTAAAAAATACTAAGTTAATATTTACATGTGTTGCTGATGTGTTGTAATAACGTATACACCTTACTAATAAAGAAACTGCTGGTATAGCCTGAACCATATAATCCAGCCAGCCCCTGTCTAAATTACTGACTGAATTAAAATATAAATACTACATGTTAAATTATACACATATTGTTGCACTATATGTTTATAGAGGATACACAGTCAGTGAGGCTGCGTTCGGCCCATCCAACCGAGGCAAGCAACACATCCAGGAAGAAAAAAATAAACAAATAAACCTACAAAGTTTAAAACATACTGTTTTCAGATTAACACTAAATCACAAGATTTTGTAATGGAGTTTGGTGCCGCTGTGTCTCCGCATAAATCGCTCCAACTCAGACAAAACGCGACTTAATTTCACTTGTAACCGAACTTATGCTGCCTACAAAAGAAATAAATCTACACTGTTAGTGTTCACGTAAATAAATATTACACATACACACTTCCCGTGCGCGTAAAAGAGAGGGATTCATTCATTCACCTGAAGTCATGAATGAGAAGCTAACGCTGCTAATGCTAACTAGCAAATAGGCTACTCTCCTAGCTTGGTGTTAGAGACAACAGCCCCACAAAACATTTAATTAGTGGATGGTAAACAATAATAAAATGCACTCACCATCTCTGTTTAGTTAACGCGGCCTGGGAATGAATTAAACGAATATATATTCGTCACAAAAACGTTTGTACTTCGCAAAGCAGAACACGCTTTACCGCCGAACAGGAAGTACAAACCTCTGACCTCAGAGAGGAGTGTTTGCGTTTTCACTGACTGCCACCTGGTGGTCAGAGGTCACACTGCAGCATGCAACGTGTGTGTGTGTGTGTGTGTGTGTGTGTGTGTGTGTGTGTGTGTGTGTGTGTGTGTATTAAAAATGTACTGTAAGTATTATGAGAGAAAGTATTTATGCAGAAAAATTTTTACTGTGACTGTAAAACTATTACATATGACATTATTATATTATTATCACTCACTATATTAATATGTAAGCAGTATTGTACTGCTGTGTTGGTTGAAGTTGAGCTATTTTTTGTAAAAACAATTTTATGTAGGACTGTAACTACTGATTATTTATATTATAGTATTATCTGATAATTATTTCCTTAATCAATTGATTGTTTGGTTACTAAGAAATCAGAAAATAGTGAGTCCAAACTTCAGCTTTATTACAAATATCTTTCTCTCTCGCTGTCCCTTTCACTCTCTATCTGTCCTACCAAATATTTAATTATTTAACGTTTATTTGTATAGGGGCAAATATGTAGCGTATAAAAATGCCACACACCACAGCATTTATAGCCTAAGCTAATTTGCAATGCCCGTCCCTAGCTGGCGCTTAAGATACAAAAGCCTCAGCAACAAGAACTCAAGTAACAGTGCACATTACAAACAATAAAACATACAGACAGAACAACACAAGACACAACATGCATTAAATAATTAGCACCATAGAACGGGAAGCACCAAATTATTTATGCCTACATAACTGACTCCTCTTCAAAAACTGTCTCAGTTTGAGTTTAAAGAAAAACAACAGCTAAACTATATATCAGAACAGTCTCATTTATCCAGTCGTATGCTCATTACTACCCAAACAGACAGCCCTTTCTGATGGGGAACTGAAAGTGACACTTGATTATGTTCTCTTCAAAGCCAGACTCCATTGACAAAAATGGTCATTTTAACTTGCTGAACACAGGAGCTGCTGGTCTACCTCTGCCTCAATCGGTTAGTTTATTTGGGTTTCTGTGTGACTTTGCTGAATCTCAGCTGGCTCTTTAAAACACAGAAGTCAAACAGCAACCCAAATGAAGTAACTAATTGAGAAAGGAACGCAACCAGCAGCTCTTATGTTCACAAAAGTAAAATCATTATTTTTGTCAATGGAGTCTGGCTTTGAGGAGAGTAAAAATAAGTTTAACTTTAAGTTCAGCTGTCTGTTTGGGAAGTATTGAGTGTATGACTGTATAAATGAGACCAGAGGCATGCAAGAAAAACAAATGTTTCTTCATATATTTAACGTAGTGAGTAAATTATGCATAAATGGTCATTTAGGGGGTGAAATATTCCTTAATATTGCATAATTTATCCAAAAAAAAAAGCAGCAAATCCTCACATTTGAGAATCTGGAACCACGAAATATTTAGTATTTTTGCAATCATTAAAATAGTTGCCAGGTAATTCAATAACTGGACTTAAAGTTTAATCAACTTATCATTTTGGCTCTATTTGTATTTACTGTTGGGTTTGTTACAAAACATCATTTATAAGCACTTAATATGTGAATGTAGTATGTAAAATATAGGGTAACTAAAGCTGTCACATAATGTAGTGGAGTAAAAAGTACAGTATTTCCCTCTTAAATGTAGTGGAGGAGAAAAATATTATATATTTACATATATCAGCTGTTGCTGATTGTTTATCTGTCGATTAACTAATCAATTAATTGACTACTCCTAATATTTCTAGCTGTGACAACCTTAAGTGAGTCCATGATCCTCAGAAGTACAAAGTGACCTTATATTACTTTACATATTCCTTTTCAATTTGCCATATGTTTACTGTGAGGTTAATCCAAAGCAAATGAAGTCATATTGTGTTGTTCTGGAGTTTATCCAGCGTCACTGTCAATCTCTCCACCTGCCCTGAGCTGAACTGTACTGTACGTGCAACACCTGCTCTATGGAATATTTAACTTTAACTTGCCCATCATTGGAAGATTATTCAGTAATTATAAAGTCTGACCTGAAAAAGTGAAATGACTGTTATATCTGGGTCACGCTGGCTCTCTGTCTGGGCAGCTATTTCTCTCCAGGCACAAACAGCCTCAAGATTTCACTCATTTTTCTGCATTGAAGCGTTCTGTTACCAAAGCATCCAACAAGTTCCAACCTGATACTGTGAATAAAACTAACATCTGACTTCCTCCAGTAAAGGGCTGGGTGCGCTCACTAAATTCCTCCTGAAGTGTACTGGCTCTTTCTGCGCATGTTTGAAATACTGAAGTCCTTACATCATTTAGCCTATTTTTCTTCCCTCGCTTTTCGAGGTGCCCTCCATGTAATTAAGCAATCCGTCAGTCAGTCAACATGTCAGTTGTGGCATGATAGCAATGTGTGTGTGGGTGTATGTTGAGAACAGGGGCAGAGCCAGAGGGGTGGCCTGGGGTGGCACTAGTCCCTCCTGGAGTCTGATCCCCTGGTGCCCCCAGTCAGAGGATGGTACGTACGTAGTTGGGTTTTAGTGTCAGAGCCACTGTGTGAAGTGACTATTATTACTTTCTAAAAGTCAATCACACAACAACAAAGAGACAAAACACACCATAAAGAGAAAAAAAATAACTACAAAGAGACGCAAGTGAACCACAAAGAAATGTAACAACAAAATAACTACAAAGACACAAAAACAGGTCATCCACAAAAAAACTCAAAATACCTAGAGAGAGATGCAAATCAGCCACAAAAACAGGAACAATTACAAGAGGTGAAAAACAACTACAAAGAGACACAAATCAACCTCAAAGAGACACAAATCAACCACAGAGAGACACAAAATATCTTTAAAAAGACACAAAACAATCTCAAAGAGACACAAAGTATCTACAAAGAGACACAAATCAACCTCAAAGAGACACAAATCAACCACAGAGAGACACAAAATATCTTTAAAAAGACACAAATCAATCTCAAAGAGACACAAAGTATCTACAAAGAGACACAAATCAACCACAGAGAGACACAAATCAACCACAGAGAGACACAAAATATCTTTAAAAAGACACAAATCAATCTCAAAGAGACACAAAGTATCTACAAAGAGACACAAATCACCCACAAAGAGACACAAATCAACCACAGAGAGACACAAAATATCTTTAAAAAGACACAAATCAATCTCAAAGAGACACAAAGTATCTACAAAGAGGCACAAATCAACCACAAAGAGACACAAATCAACCTCAAAGAGACACAAATTAACCACAGAGAGGCACAAATCAACCACAGAGAGACACAAAATATCTTTAAAAAGACACAAATCAATCTCAAAGAGACACAAATCAACCACAGAGACACAAATCAACCTCAAAGAGACACAAATTAACCACAGAGAGGCACAAATCAACCACAGAGACACAAATCAACCTCAAAGAGACACAAATTAACCACAGAGAGACACAAAATATCTTTAAAAAGACACAAATCAATCTCAAAGAGACACAAAGTATCTACAAAGAGGCACAAATCAACCACAGAGAGACACAAATCAGTCTCAAAGAGACACAAATCAACCACAAAGAAGCACAAAATATCTTTAAAAAGACACAAATCAACCTCAAAGAGACACGAAATATCTACAAAGAGACACAAATCAACCACAAAGACACACAAAATATCTTTTAAAAGACACAGATGAACCTCAAAGAGACCATTCAAACATTTCTCAACACACTCCTCCTTGACGGGGGGTGGAGGGTTGGACAGCCTTTGTAGCTCTGTGTGAGTCTAAATTATTAACTCTACAATCTGTGAAACTTTTCCTGCCGCAGCCTTTCACTGGTTGGTATCATCATTAGAAGGAAGAAGCCAGTCGGATCATTCCAGTCTGATGGTGACCACCTCTTTGAAGTCTGCAGAGGAGAGCTGGGAGACAGAAGTTAACAGTGAACGGGCCTGTGGAGTGGACGAGCTGCAGGAAGTGTGAAGCATTGGACTCACAAACCACTGATACCACACTCATGTCTGTCTGCTATATGAAGCTACAGCCAGCAGGTGATTAGCTTAGCTTAGCATAAAGACTGGAAACAGGGAGTTTAAACCTCTGAGAGTTTTCTTCCTCACAGAGATCAGGAGCAGGGCGTCGGTGGCTTAGTGGATAGAGCAGGCGCCCCTTGTACAAGGCTGTTGCTGCTGTTCGAGTCCAGCCTGTGGCCCTCTGCTGCATGTCATCCCCTCTCTCTCTCTCCCCCTTTCATACTTGGCTATCCTATCCATTAAAAGCAAAAATGCCCAAAAACATTTCTAAAAAAAAAAAGAGAGAGATCAGGAGCGATGACTGCAGCTGGACGGACAGAACAAAGTGAACAGGTGAGATAGTTTCGTTTGGCTCACTGCTTATTGGCCACGGGTCAGAAGCACAGAAAGCAGGTCATGGTCCGATTACACAGCAGACAGAGAAGCCAAAGCCATGCTGTGTTCAGTGGAGCTTGACCCGAACGGGCCGGAGCGGAAAGAACAGTTTTCCAACATCAGTTTTTTTGTACCATCACTGAGCACAGGGGGGCACACTGCAGCCTGCACAGGCCCGTCTCCTGTTGTTCATGCAGGCTGGAACACAAACTCAAGTGTGTCACGACCATAATCCAAGCTGTGGTAGCTTCATGTTTCATACGTGAACGTCTTCATCCTGCCTCTGTCTCCTGTTTATGGGCTGTTAAGCAGCCATTGTTGGGAGCAGATGGCCATGTGGAGAGCAGAACTGGAATTAAAAAGCTTTTCATTTATTGGGTTTGCATATTTCACTGGTTTTCTAAGGACGGCAACAATGTTGTCAACAAAGGCCGCAGCCGAGCAACCGATGGGTGTAATCTGAAGTGCGTCAGCAGCATCACTTTGTGTGCGCTCCCTCCATCCAAAGCCAATTAGTGAGAAATGTGGATATGAGCACTCATTTACGCCCCACATCAGCTTTTCATCAGACTCCACGTGGTCGGTACAGGGGGTCCCACACGCTCTCATGGCAGGGACATCTGGTGCTTTTATGATAGAGGTGGAAAATACTCGAATGTTTATATGGTTTAATGAAGTTTTTTGTCTCCACTACATTTATTAAACAGCTACACTCACTCACTGTCACACTGATTAACTTATTACACACAGAAACATTGAGGCAGTTTATAAAATGTTAGATTAACTAGCAAATTAAGCGTGCAGTTGCAACATTAACATTAATATTCTGCTCACACATTCATGCATCATTAATAATAATGTAATGTATCACTCACAGGGGGGATTTCTCTGCAGAACTTTTGCTGGTAACATTTGTTTTATACCTTTCTTTGCTTTGCAGATTCACATTATTGATGCAAAATATTAATAAATTATGATACATATATTTATAGATTAAGCACTCACCAGTATATGAAGTAAGTAAAATTAACTCCACGTCTACCAACATTAAAGTACATTAATGCATTCTTTAAAGAGCCATTCTGCATAATGAGTACTTTAACTTTCAATCCTAATACTTTAACAGTTGTGGAAAGTAACTAGATACATTTACTCCAATAAGTACCATTTGAGTGTGTTTGTACTTTACTTGATCAGTTCATAAAGTATTACTCTTAAAATTAGCTCCACTTTGTCCAGCAACAGCATTAAAGTATGTAATTTAAAGAGACAGTTCACACCAAAATCAAAAATACATATTTCCCCTCTTACCTGTAGTGTTATTTATCAGTCTAGATAGTTTTGGTGTGAGTTGCAGAGTGTTGGAGATATCTGCTGTAGAGATGTGTGCTCTCTCTCCAATATAATGGAACTAGATGGCACTCAGCTTGTGGTGCTCAAAGTGCCAAAAAACATCAATGTCTCTTTCCATAAATCATGACCCGGTTACTCAAGATAATCCACAGACCTTGCTGTGAGCAGTTTCATGTCGGTACTATTTTCTTTCTACTGAACTACACTCAATAACTGTACCACTATGCAGAAGGAAGTGTGCATCTACTCATGGACGAGAGGCTCATGACAGCGCAAGATGTAAACATTAATGGCGTCCTCCTTGACTGAGCTGTAATGTTAGCTAGCTCAGTGGTGCCAAGTGAGCTAGCAGTAGCACTTCCTTCTGCACGGTGACGGGTATAGTTTAGTAGAAAGAAAGTTCTTACGTACCTGTTACGTACAATGTCTCTTTCCAGAAATCATGACCCGGTTACTCAAGATAATCCGCAGACCTTGTGGTGAGCAGTTTCATGTAGGAACTACACTCTGCAACTTACACCAAAACAATCTGAACTGATGTTGTGTTCAAAAAACAATACAGTTCACATGAGTAAAATCCATGTAAGGTCAATGTGAAAATGTGATTAGATGCAAATTCCCACCAGGCGGCATGATGGACACGACACAAATTACATGCAATATTTGAATTAAGTGGCATGAATGAAGCAAGTAGTGCCATTTCGCATCATTTGCTTATTGTGTAAGTTGAAAATTCTGAACTTCAGCGACCAATTTGCGCCGCGATAGCCAATCAGCACTGAGATCCTCCGGGGACGTATGACGCCGTGTGTATAAAGTTAGTCCACACAAAATATTCTAGTGTTCAAACTCACACAAGTAACGCAACGTGAAAATTTGCATTGCATTTGATGTGAACACAACATGATAAACAGCACCAAGAGGAAACATATGTATTTTGTGCACAGTCTCACTCTGAAGTCGTCAAAATCCGGTGCTTGGGCAGTGACTTGTGGCGTCAGACACCAACGAAAAAAGGCGTCCTTTAATGTCGGCAAGATATGATATGCGTATATGATTCTGTTGCCATTATAGTTCAACAGTGCCCAGTGGCGTCAGGGGGAAACATGGTGGGAAAAGGATAAAAGTTAAGGTGGCGGAAGTCCAAGTGGGGCGGACGAGTCCAACAAACACCGACTGTCACCCGAGAGAGTGGTGTTTGTGTCCCGTAAGATTCTAAAGCCAAACCCTGTTCTTTTTTCCTAAACCCAACCACGAGTTTTTGTTGTACTGATGTAGTGCTTTTATTTTGAAAGAGAATGTATGTAATTGTTAAATTACCTGAGAAAACATAAGTTTATTTTGAAAGAAGACAATGTAAGTAACAGGCAGAACTTGACACGGTGTCCCAGAATGTCAGCAACACACCCAGGGTACCTTTCATGTCGTATGTGGATGTGGAAAATCCATGGCCAAACGTTGATTTGTGATGAGGTCAGAGTGAGAATTGTGTTGGTATTTTGAATTTGTAGTGAACTGTCCCTTTAAGTGAGCAACATTTGTTACTAATACTCATGTTCCTTTAAAACACACTTTGAATACATGACTTTTACTTGTAGTGGAGATTTTTATAATGTAGTATAGCCTCTTTTATCACTGCCAGGGAGGTTTTGTGGTCTGTCTGTAATGTTGGAGGAAGTCTAACCTCTCATTAAACACCTTTAATCAGTATCCTGCTGGACTCCCTGAACTCCTCACAAAGCCCTCTGGAGGTCCCTCTTGGACCCCCATGTTGGAGCAGGAGGTTGTGGGCTCTGTCCATGTCCAGCGCTGCACACAAACTGGAATGTTCCTTTAAATGAGAGGAGAAATGAGGAGGAGAGGCGGAGCTGCTGCTGCTGCTGTCACTACACAGCCTCTGTGCGCTCCTCAGACACAGATCTGCGGGGCAGAGCGGGCAGCGGGAGCTCACTGTGGGGAAATGAAACACGCTGCAGGTCCCGGAGCAGCAGCAGCAGCAGCAGCAGCAGCAGCAGACGAGCCGGGCAGAGCCGATCACTTCATCTGTCAGCGGGACATCACGCACCGTCCGGGATCATGTTGTTTCCTCTCCACCTATTATCGGCTTATTGGATCGCAGCTGAGTGAGAGGGAAAGTCCACACTGGATCTGAAGCTACGCACTTGTCTTCGCCACCGTGGATGAGATCTTTGCATAATTGATGTCTGAATAACTCCTGCGGATTGTCTGCCTCTTCTCACATATTTCGGATCATTCCTTTAATAAGGAGACATGTTGATTTTGCTTGTGATCAGCCTGGCCGTGTTGTCAGACGCAGGTAAGTGGTTATTTTTCCATCAAACATCCTGTTGTCAGAGTTGGTGCAACAATGTGCTGGTGCTGCTCAGCAGTGCAGAACTCCATTAGGTTTTTAGGCAATTTAATGTCTCACTGAAATAGTTTCAACACAGCATTTATAAACACATAAACCCACATGTATTAAAAGTTAGGATATGATTCAACATCATAAACCAAATTACGTGTGTCATAGAGGTCAATATGGAAACTGGAGTTTAATAACTGTAGTGGATGTGATTGAACTTCATTGTTTTTAATTGCCACAGATTTGAATGGAAGTTTGGTATTAAAAACACAACAGTTGTGATTTATCTTATAGCCTCCAAATTAGGTATATCCAAGCTCTTTTAGAATTAAATATAGCTTCTTTTAACATGTTTCACTCGTATTCATTACTTTATATCCTATTAATGAGCACAAAACAAATGATTATTCAGTTTAAAGCCCCCCCCCCTTGACCTCCCCATATACAGACAGTTATGTAATTCAGCATGAACCAATCTAACAAAGAACGTCCCCGTAGGAAAGGTCCCTCAGTGCAAAACTGCACCAATCCAAGCCCCAAGGTTTAATATGAGTCTATCTGCGAAGCCGCTGACATGAAAAACAAAGTGAGCTCCAGGTTTTGGATAATAAATCCAGGCTGGAAGATGACACTGTGGCCCTCGGGGGGTGTGCGAAGCGTCTGGAAGGCGTCTGAATGCTGCTCATCCTCCCTGAGCTGCCAAACTCTATCTGTGTTAAGAGTCCACGCTGGCTGCAGTCTGTGGCAGGCAGGTGCACAATGCCTCTATTATCCCTTTTGCATAAGATTTCCGATTGTGGTACATCACTTGACTTGTGTACACACACACACACACACACACACACACACACACACACACACTGAGTCACTCTTAGTCTCAGCTCGCCCACTCACTCTTAAACATACTGTGTTAGTCAGATTCAGGTGTGCTTGTTCACTAAACTCTCCAAAACCTCTAAACCTGCTTAGGAAGTTTCACATTTCTAGGGGCATTGAATGGTGACCAAGGAGACATTCCTGTTACTTAAAGGGACAGATCACCCCCAAAATCAAAAATACATATTTTTCTTCTCACCTGTAGTGCTGTTTATCAGTTGCAGAGTGTTGGAGATATCGACCGTAGAGATGTCTGCCTTCTCTCCAATATAATGGAACTAGATGGCACTCAGCTTGTGGTGCTCAAAGTGCCAAAAAATACATTTGAAAAACTCATCATCAATGTCTCTTTCCATAAATCATGACCTGGTTACTCAAGATAATCCACAGACCTTGTTGTGAGCAGTTTCATGTAGGAACTATTTTCTTTCTACCAAACTACACCTGCCAATCGTATCACCACACAGAAGGAAGCATGCATCTACTCATGGACAAGTAGCTTGTGACAGCGCAAGACGTAAACTGTGATAATGAGCCCTAAATGAGGTAGCTTTCAGAACACTCCTGGTTCCCTCATCCTGAAGTTAATGGGTCTTTGAATAGCCAACCGTATCACTGTACAGAAGGAAGTGTGCATCTACTGCTAGCTCACCTAGCACCTCTGAGCTTACTAATGCTAGAGCGCAGCTGAAGAGAATGCCAAAGACCTTTTTCACAGCAGACATTTTAAGTGTAATGCAGCCATCATTAATATTAATAAATACACCTGTGCTTCTCCGACTATGACAAGTCAAAATGTCTGCTGAGAAAAAGCACTATTAATGTTTTTATCTTGTGCTGTTGCCAGCATAAGCCTCTCATATGCGGGTTTTTTGGAAAGAGACATTGCTGTTGAGTTTTTCAAATGTATTTTTTTTGGCAGTTTGAGCACAGAACTAGAGCCACCAACCGTATCACCGTGCAGAAGGAAGTGTACATCTACTCATGGACGAGAAGCTTGTGACAGAGGGAGATGTAGGCTAAGCATTAATGGTGTTGACATTAGCTAGCTCAGTGGTGCTAGGTCAAATAGCAGTTGACACACACTTCCTTCTGCATGGTAATACAGTTGGTGGGTGTAGTTTGGAAGAAAGAAAATAGTTCGTACATCAAACTGCTGTTTTCTTCGTGCCAAAGTACACCTGTCAACCGTATCACCACGCAGAAGGACGTGTGCATCTACTGCTAGCTCACCTAGCAGCACTGAGCTAACTAACATTACAGCTCAGTCAAAGAGGACACAATTTATGTTACATCCCAAGTCTTTCGTCCATGAGTAGATGTACACTTCCTTCTGCGCGCTAATTTGGTTGGCAGGTGTAGTTCAGTAGAAAGAAAATACTTACTACATCAAACTGCTCACAACAAGGTCTGTGGATAATCTTGAGTAACCAAGTAGGTATTGCATCCACACACCTTTCTCTTCATCCATCCTTGATCCTACCAGGTTTTTGCGCTATTTTAGTGCCTGAGTTCTGTGTTAAAGTTATATTTTATTCCCCTCTATTGTATAATGGTGAAAGAAAGAAATCTCAAAATGTGCACAAATACTATCTTCATGATTGAGAACAACTAGAGATGTGTGATTTGGGTGAACTAACCCTTTAAACTGAGGTACCACACCTACCTAACCCATTTGTTTTCATACTTGTCTTCTTGTGTTATGTCACCACAGCCCATATTTGCCAGGTACACATGTAAACTCTGTTTTCTCTCCATCCATGCAGGTCTGCCGGCGGAGGTGTTTCGAGCAGGTGTGGCCCCTCGCTGTGAGAGCCGGGCCTGCAACCCCCGCATGGGTAACTTAGCCCTGGGTCGCCGTGTCCTGACGCAGACTGTCTGCGGAAACAACGGCACTGAGCTCTACTGCTCCTACTCTGACCCCAACGCCAACCTGGCCTGCAACGCTGCCAAGTGCGCCAAATGCAACGCCGGCCTGCCTCTCCTGTCCCACCTGGCTGGAGCCATGTCCGACTCCTCCTTCCGTCACCCCAACACCTGGTGGCAGTCGGCTGAGGGAGTGGAGTCTGAGACGGTGCAACTGGACCTGGAGGCCGAGTTCTACTTCACACATCTCATCGTAGTGTTTCGTTCGCCGAGGCCTGCCGCCATGACGCTGGAGCGGTCGCAGGACTTTGGGAGAACGTGGAAGATGCTGCAGTACTACGCCAGCAACTGCAGCGCCGCCTTCGGGATGGAGGAGGGAAAGACAGGCGTGGGTCGGGACGGGGCCACTTGCACCTCCAAATACTCGGAGGCTTATCCCTGCAACCGTGGAGAGGTGAGGAGGGCAGGGTTTGTCTCTTAACTTATACATCAGTCCTTAAAATGTGTCTGAGCTCAAGTTAAAGTTGCACTGTGTTCCTGCATCAAACTAGATGGCACTGCTCAAAGCACTAAAAAAACTGTCTCTTTCCAGAATTCATGACCTGGTTAACTCAAGATAATCCACAGACGTTGTTGTGAGAAGTTTCACGTAGGAAGTATTGAAACTATTGAAATACACCCACCAACCAATTTTGTTTAAGTTTCAGTGTCAGGTATATACAGGAAATCCTCTCTGTCTCAAACCAACACACTGATGTATTCCTCTGAATTAATTTGACCGTAGTAACAACATTTTGACTCCCCATCAGAGTTGCTTTAGATCATTAGATTTGTATCAAGTCGTGGTTGAGTTCCCACCATTTCTCTCAATCCAAACACAGTCAGATCGCTCAGAGAGCAGGTTGATGCAGGTGGAGAGGAGGGCGAATACACACCTGCAGTGAAACGCTGGAGGGGGGGTGACGGAGAGTTTCCTGCTCAGCTTTGTCTTCCCCTGTGAATGAATTGCTAATTATATCACATCACACATGCCGTGTGTGACAGGTAAACTCTGCTACAGTCACACGCTCGTGTTTTTCTAAAGAAAGGGTTTTAAGTGCATCATTACCCCTCCTACTGGAACAAATTCGGTCCTGTCTGCTGCAAGTCACGCAACATACGAGAGTCATACAGTCATACGACTGAGCAGAATGAAAGCAGAGCTCAGCCAGGTGTGGGAGGCTCTGTGAGTGTGTGTGTATGTGTGCGTGCATGATTGAGTGTTTAATAGGCGTACTTTGACTGTAGCACGAGAGGGCTTCCTGAAGTCCATTGATGTTTAATTGAAGCAGTGTGTGTCGGGAGCTGCTCTGCAGATGTGTGTGGAGGCGCATGCCGAGCGTGGTGCTGCTCTCGACTCCCTGCAGTGCTCTCATATGTAATGTGTGTTTACGCCCTCTTTGACGGGCTCTCATTGCTACGACTTCTTCCAAGTATTCAGCTGTTATGGCCTTTATTCTGCTGCTGTATCATAAATCTCTCTCTATGTGCTCCTGCTGTGTTTCTCTGTTCAAGTTTTCTTTGTTTGTTCGCAGTGTGTAAGAATGAAACAAAGAATATGACTCTATTGCTTACATGATTTTTTTTCTCCATCTTTTGTGCATGAAGGTGTGAAAAACAGCAGCTTCTTCTCTCTTCTGTTTTTCTCTGACACTGCTTCACATATCGGTTTCCGCATGTCTCAGCCACCTGTGCTGGGAGCAAGACCTTCGACCTCTCACCCCTTAACTGATGACCCAGAGGTTAAAGGAGGTCAAGTAGCGCTCTGACAGCCCAGCAGCAGCAGCAGCTGCTGCTGCTCAGCTGTATGCACTCTCTCTGCTACTGTGTGTTTTCACTGTGAATGTACGTCACCTGTGATGACAGTTAAACAATCTGTGACCTGCACAAGGTGATGAAAACAAAGCCTTGTGCTGTGTTGTATTATGGGTTGGTGCTTTAGGGCTTTAGCGCCTCAGCTTCTCTGTGTTTCATGAGAAAATACAGTGTCCATAAGCATTAATATGCACCTCCATTATTATATATAATTTCTCCGGACATGCATCTATTCAGGTGCACCTCCAATTTAGTTTTAAGCTATTATTGACCTTTAATTGACAAAACATAGGTGCTAGCTACTAGGAGGTTTTAGCTGCATCTTGTGGCCTTCATCAGCAGATGTAGTTTGCTTAGTTAGTTTTCTGTAACCATATATGCTGCTGGGGGTCTCAGGGGGCTGGAGCCTATCCCAGCTGACCGTGGGCAAGAGGCGGGGTTCACCCTGGACAGGTCACCAGACTATCACAGGGCTGACACATAGAGACAGACAACCATTCACACTCACATTCACACCAGTTAACCTAAAGGTTGACATCATGCTTGTAAATGGACATGTCAGCATAACATACACTCAACAATTAATTGAAGAAGTAGGGATGCTAATTCAGAATATTTTTTGACACTGATAGCCGACACTCTTGTTTCATTGTAGAGGTGTGTGTAGTGCAATGCATCGCTCAGCGCCTCCTTGCTCTGCTCTCTCTGTAAATCATGACACTACTGCTGCAGGAGTGTGAGTTCTGCATGGGGGGCATAGAGCAGTGGTTCCCAACTGGTGGATGGGAAGTGACTATAAAACATGTCAAACACACTTAATCTTTAAGTATGGTGAATTTCTGGCACAGAGCTTTTATTTTGAAGTGTTGTTTCCTGCTGTAGAGTGAGCGACCAATGGATAGCTACTTATCAAAGACAGCAAACTAGCTCAAAGACATGGCCAAACGCAAGTATGACACTAAATGTCTCATACTGTGTGGACCTTGAACTAATGACTCTGGACCTTGTGACTGGACCAGTTGGAAACCACTGGCATATAGTCCACCCGCCCCGCACACACATGGTGACAGGGCTAACAAAGGGCTTTAACGACAGAGGAGACATCATCACAAATTAGTTGGAACAGTTTGTTGGATGTTAGATGTTGCTGCTGTGTTAGCTCATGCTAACCAGGCAGATGCTGAACTGACTGTTGGGTGTAATGGCATCAACATAAAGTTTGCTGATCCTTTCTAAAAGTGAAGAGGATTAGTATCTATTGAGGGGGGGCATTGTCTCTCATATAGGTGTCCACCTCTGCCTCTGGGTCATTAGTTTCTTCTTGCTGTGGTCAGCAATGTCGTACAACTCCAGCCTGGGCAGCAGCACACTCTCCCATGTAGTCATCTCCCCAGCAGCGCCAGTATATTTTGTGTAACTGATAGTATTAATTGGTCCAAATTCTTATTGTCAGTTAATGGCTAAACGGATAATAGTTAACGTCCCTATAAAAGAGTAATTGACACATTAAACAGTGAAGAAAAATACGTTTTTAGTTGCAGCCTCATGATCATTTTCAGAGTGAGCAGCGTGGTATGAGTTACTGTTGGCTTAGGTGAACAGGTGGCAGGTATTCTCAGCTTTCTGCCTATCCTCTTTCTCCCGCAGCAAACATAAAAAGCATGTCATCTCTTGCACTGAAAGCTCTCTGTGTTCACCTGTAATGTGGGAAAAGATTGTCTGTGTGTGTGAGTGTGTGTGTGTGTGTGTGTGTGAGCTGAGTTTTCTTGTCTTATTTATGAGGTCAGCTGGGCTGGAAGAATGTGAGTGTTTGTTGTAGAGACTGACCTCCTTAGGGAAGAGAGCGAGGCAGACCAGCCAACACACATATCCTTTCTCTTTTTCACAGTTCCTCGAACACACACACACACACACACACACACACACACACTTGCCGTGCCCTTTCAGATAAACACATACAGTCGGCTCTCCGTCTGTCTGCTGGGAAGGAAGTGCCGTTGCTCTGATGGATGTTGGTACTGTTGGCTAGACACCCATCCCCCCTCTCTGTTTCCCTCTCTCTGTCTTTCTCCTTCCATCAATGCCCATTGTGCCTGTTTACCAGATTACAGTTCACAGTGCTTTGATGGAATTACGCCTATTTAAGCCGGACTTACTTTTTTTTTCAGCCTCAAGTGGACACATGGCCCACAGTGAACCCACTGCCTCAGGACGCAGGTGGACAAAGTTTAAATGTGGTTAAAGTGGCTTTTTGACCTCCATGTTTATACTGACTGGTGGCTTCCAAAGAGCAAAGGTTCTCAGCAGTGACAGTGAGAGCTTAAAACATTTTCTTCTGCATTTGTAAATTCAATTAAAGTCAAAGGCTCCCTGTGGAGTTGTCTTGTAAACAGATGCCAGTATGAATGTTTACAGTCTGTGTTTCTCACCAAAACACAGCGTATATCCCTGAGGCCCAACAAACCCGATGAATGCATTTCCTGTTTCCATAAACATTTGCAAAGTATTTTGAAAACGGCATCATTTATCACAGTTGGCCATCTATGAGTCCTATTTTTTACTGTGGTTTGTTGGGACATTGCTTCGTTTTTATGCATGTTACCACCAACAACCGTGGATCCATGAAAGAGTGTGAAAAAGAATATGTGTTGCGTGCCTGTACATGTGCACTGCGTCCTTGTTTGAAAGTACAAATAGAGTTTGAGATTAAAAAAAAAAAAATCGAGGACCCGTTATTTAAAAACAAGCAGCAACCTCCGGGGCTGAGTAATGAAGCCAACGCGGAAGTGCCAAAAACAGCAGTTCTTTGAATGGCTGCTTGAGGCTGGCTCCAGAAACGAGTCAATCCCCACAGACCCCAATGTTAAAATAATCAGCTTTACAATAGGAATAAACATGTTTACAACCTGGTACAAAAAATGATTTTCGTTTCTGTAGCTAACTTTGTGCGGCATCACCGCAGTCTAATGCAGGATTTATACTTCTGCGTCAAATCGACGCCATACCTTTGGCGTAGGCTCTTCATTGATGTAGTGGAAACCAGACCATCCATGATGTTGAACTTGACACACCAGAAAAAAACCCAGAAGGGGATACTCATCCGCTGCAGCTGAATACAACCCTGGTCATCTGGCAAAGAGAAAGGAGTCTATGACTTATTTTTAACAGGTTTCCCCAAGTGTAAAAAAACCCCCACTTACATGCACTTATTTTGGTGGAAAAAAGGTATATGAGTCAGATCCGTCCTTCACTACTCCACAGCTCCACCCTCTCATCCATTATGGTAATTTCTGGCTCTAAAAAAATCAAGATGGCGACAACAGAAATACTGAACTTGAAACTTCAGAGTTCACAAACCAATGGGTGACGCCACGCTAGCTACATTCATTATTTTATCCAGTCTATGGTTAAAACATTGCTCAATAGTGGCATCAGTGGTTAAGAAACTCCACCACACCACGGCTCGTCTCACTCGTGCAAGAGATGCACAGTCATTCAAAGTATTTTTTTCTGCTGCAAGAGAACACTTTTTACTGTAGTTTACAATTAATGACATCCTCTTGCAACTCAGACAATGAGTTCAAATAATTGAGGAAAGTGAAAATGCCGACGATAATGTCGATAAGAAGTTGAATGTGCGCTGTTGTCTTTTAAAATTGTTTAAAAAGCAAGAAACAGTTAAACAGCAGCTTGCCATTTTCCACAGGATTTTGTCATATTGTTAAATTTAGAAAAACATAAATGAACACAGAGAAAATTCCTGGATTCCCATAAAACCCATTAAGGAGTCTTAGCGAGACTTTCATTCATTGAGGGTTCAGATTAACATAAACCTGGGTCTCATCAGCGTATTTGTGAACACTAATATTTTGTCTCCACATTCAAAGGAAAACTACGAGGCGTCACTGTGTAGTAAAAGCTCCACGATGGCCTTGTGTGGAATTTGTGTAGTGTAAAGGAAGCCTCGACACTCATGTCTATGTGCATGCCAGCGTGGTTGTGTGTGTGTGCTGGTGTTGCTGTGGTGTCACCGGGCTGTCGCGGCCCTTTTGTGCAGCCCTGAGTTATGTGAAGCTGGATCTCCGTCCCCGTCTTTGTCTGGCCCTGCTCTCCGTGGTCTCCTGCGGACCGGCGCCCCTCGTCCTATTTGTCGTGTTCTCTTAATTGTGGACCACAATGCCGTGACCCCGTGACCTTTTCCAACAACAGGGAAATTAATAGTGCTCCTCCCATCACACTCTCGGCCAGTCAGTCAGCCAATGAGGGAGCCATATGGGGTCTTTCTGCTTGCATCTCACTTCAACCAAAGAAAACAGACTCACATAAACACACACTCGTCCAATGATATCAATGACAGCCAACGACAACAACACACACTTTGTATAGAGACACACTACAAACACACACATTTCTTTCACAGCAAGAGCCTGGGCAACATTTTCACCCCGACAACAGCAGCGGTGTTGGTTGCTATTGGCAGCAGTAGCTATGGCGATGGCAGCCTATAAAGGGATCTTCGATTTGAAGGATGTCCAGGGACCAGACAGGGAGGGAGAGTGAGGGGGAGAAAGACTGTGTGCACTCAGTTAAGGACACCCAGCACCCTCATGGTCACGTGAGGATGTAGTCAATGATGGGGAGGTGTGAGGTCATAGTTTAGTGCACAATGATACCAAAACAAACCCCCTGTTAACATGATAGATGTAGTGACATGAGTAGCATCAATGAATCTGAATCTGAATTGTGTTGCTGCATACTCCTGTCTACTGCCTGTAAATCATGAAGTGAGGCTGCAAGAAAGAACAGCGTCCATCTTCTCTTTTGTTCTCTGCACTCTGCCTGTATTTTCCTATTTTCTCCTTATTTCGCTGCTGTCAAGATGTTTCTGGGCACAGCGTGCAGGTGAAGATGGGACTTAATAAAAAGGTAGAGACCAGGTGCCAGACCATAAGCAGGGATTCAGGGAGGGCCCATTCACTGGACCTCTTCAGGGTCCTAGCCATTCATGTGGGTGGGCCTGAGATCAATTCAGTCTGGCAACTTAAACATGGACCGATTTTCAAACTTACAAACATAATGGACTGCACAGATTTGCAACTGCACAGCCAAATTTTGAAGAAATTTGTCCCAGTTTCCTCTTTGAAAAAAACAGGCAGTGACTGCCATGTTTCTCCAGGCAGGTGTTAAAATGACACGTCTCAAAAATTGCTTATTGAGTTTCTTGAGATCACAATAAGCCAACTAAAACTACAAGTCTGTCTTTGTTAACAGAGGCTAACAGAGGTGATGTTTATTCAGATTGCAGGCTTCTGACGTCTCTTTTGCTGCCTGGAAAATTAGCACAAACTACCCATGGGAACTTTTGCCCATAAATATCAGAAGGTAACACAATTTGAAATACTACAGCAGATCTCTCTCTATCTCTGATCAACAGGTGATCTACCGCACTCTCCCAAAGTGGGAATCCCTGGATCCGTTCGGGGCGGAGGGCCAGCAGCAGTTGAGGGTGACCAACATCCGAATCCGACTGCTGAAGCAGCAGCCATGTCCCTGCCAGGCCAAAGACCTCGCCTCCTCCAACGAAGCTCTTCCCACTCAACACTTCGCCATCTACGACCTGATAGTGAAGGGAAGCTGCTTCTGTAACGGACACGCCGAGCAGTGTGTTCCTGCAGCGGGGTACCAGCCCATCAGAGACCGCACCAACCATGTGGTAAGAGAGGAGCACTGAGTGAGTGTATCAGCTGATCATTCAAGAGGTTTTTTTACGATAAAAGTGCTGGGGGGCATTGTCACCTCACAGCAAGACGGTTTGGGCTTCGAATCCACCGGCCGGCTGGAGCCCCTCTGTGTGAAGTGTGCATGTTCTCCCTGTGTCACCTTCTACAGGGTTGTTTCTTATGTATTACATGCACCACATATTTTCATTACTGCCCCCTGCAGGAATGTGTAATGGCATCACCCACATGTTTGAGCAGGTACATGTGAATGAGCAGGAGATACAAACAAAATGTGAAATGGCCAAACAAACTCATGCGCCACTAGTGGTCAAAAACTCTATAGGGTACCTTTACATTTTGAAATTTAACTTTAATACTATTGCCATACTGTCATTGCTTGAATGTTCAATTTGACCTTTAGATCTTTCTCTGAAAAAACTAGGACGTGTTAAGATTAAGATTTGTTTTGGGGTTGTTTTGTTTACCAAGAAACTACCAATACTCGTATTTCCAATGCAAATAAGCTGATTTGAATCCTTGATGCCGTGAGACGAACGCACCACTCTCTCTTCACTCTGCCTTTGTTCTGACGTACAGACATTTCTTTCACTGGCTTTGTTATTTCTCGTGAAGTAATCACACCCCATGGGCAGGCTTTTCCCTTGTTCTAAGGAAGATTATAAGGCTTGATACTCAGAGACTAAACAGCTTGTTCACTTTGCGTTGACAGTCGTCTTAATAACAGAGTAAAGAACGGCGGTTCACCTTTCTCTCATGCTCCCTCTGTTCTTCTGGCTCTGTCCGCTCAGATAATCAGCTGCCTTTCCTGTTCATACCAAACACAAGAGATGCAGATATTGATTCAAGGGTTAATGATGGTGCTGATGTGTTAATGAAGGTGTGAACAGACACAGGCGGTTCTGGATTGTTGTTCCTGGAGAAGTGTTGGAGAGTTTATGCTCCTATCGCAACCATCTCAACAAACACAAACGTCTGTTCTGCTGTAATCAGCGAGGCTAGGAAAGCGAGAGTCAACAAGGAGTTTCCCTCACAACTTACATAAGCAAAGACATTTAGACAGATAAACAATAGTGCTACATCCGTACATACAGGAGGAAAGCCTGACTTGTGTGGGATGTTTGAGACTGATAGCGAGTTTACACTGGTTTAGATTACATTTGTGTTTCTACACAAACACCCAACAAAACACACGGATATCTTGTTTTTAAAGATTTGTAAACATGATATGTACTGAAATAAATGTTTGGAAAACACATTTCTCTCTGACTGACAACTTATGTAATGGTGTCACTTGTTGTCATCTAGCTCCAGTGGTGGAAGAAGTGCTCAGATCTTGCACATACCAGTGCAGTAAAAGTCAGACCAGATCAAATGCCTACTGCTCTTGATTGGTCAGAATCTCCATGTGAGAACAATCCAGGAAGTAAAGCAAATGTTGAAGAAGAGTACACTTGCAAGATAAATGTGACACTTTCTAATGTCACAATGGAGGGACAACTACGCAGGTTGATTTTAGCGCTGCTCATCGTGGACTATATTGCTGTCATTGTTCATTTTAGTCAAACCATACAGTTTGAAAACGAGGCGCGGCTCCAACTAGAAAACAATGTTTTGATGCATTGGATGTGCTGAATGTGCATATTAAGGCAGTACAGGAGGAGGTGCACATTAATAATCCTCCAGGACTGTAACATGCTCATGTTTAACCCAAACAATGTGTCATGTGACTGCAGTTGCTTCACATCCAGGTCAGAACACCTTCTCACCACAAATGAACCGCACCAGAGTTCGTTTGTAACCTGACCGAGACCACCTCTTCAAGAAGGTCTCGGTCCGGTTGTTCTGGTGCACACCTGAGTGTGATTGCTGTGTTCACACCTGCCCAAACGAACCGCACTGAGGGGGCAAACGAACTTGAGTTCAATTGAACCGAACCAAACAGGGCAAGTGTGAAAGCACCCTTGGTGTATATTATATTTAGAGTATTTTCACAGCTTTACCTTGCTGTCAGACAGCGATTTCTGACAAGGAACTGAAGCTGTTATTGGTCTCTTCAGTTCCACACAGGACCCACAGGATTTGTCCATTATATTTTGTAGTAATAATAGAATCTGCAAAGTAACTAAAGCTATCAAATAAACGTAGTGGAGTATACACATAAAGTAGCAGAACATGTTAATACTCAACTAACGTAAAAGTACTTTCTGGTCTGTTTGCCATCCTGTAAGTCAGTTAGTACATGACATGATTCAATGACATATTCTGTACCGTATCAGATTCAATAAATTGCATTCTGACAAGCAGCTGATACGAAGCAGATGAAAATGTTTGGTGTAACGTGATTAATGAATGAGACGATTCATGTGTTTTCTTTGCAGATACCAGTGTTTTCTCATAATGAAGCTGTTGATAGCTGATTTATTAGACGCAGTCTCTAAATCTTAAAATCTGACTATTTTCATGCCAAGAAATTCCAAGTGGCTCTACGGCGTGTTTTCATCAGGATATCCTTCTTTTGAGGGCAGCAAATCTCCTGAAACAGTCTTCACACCACGGGGCTGTGAGAACCTCCTCTACACGCCAGAGAAATAATAATAACAATATTTAATAATACATCATGTTAATGCTTCCTTGCATGTCTGACATTCATTTGTCATCACAAGTATTAGTCCAACTGCACCTGAGAGTTCAAGTTTGACCAGTAAATCCTTCTTAACCGTCCTCACAACATTACCTCAGGTCATCGGAGCGTCGTTCTGCCGTGTGCCATGCAGGCAGCGTTCAGTAAACACACAGATGTTATATAAGTGACTGTTCCAGCAGTTTTATCAGCAGTTTGTTTTGTGTCTCTGTTTCGACTGAGAGCCGCCGTTTATGACAAAACCCAAACAAACAGAGCTGCACAAGATGGAAGATGAGGGCAGAGATTACCGATCGCTCAGGGAAGGGCGTGTGCAGCAATGAAAGGAGTACTCAGGTCCTTTACTTCAGTAAACGTACTAATAACACACTGTGCAAATACTTCAACATGAGTAAAAGTCCTGCATCGAAAACCCTGTGTAAAAGTATGTAGGTATTGACTGTGTAGTGAAATGTTCCCTGTCAGTGTTTTACTATTATATCTGATGTTTTTGGATTCATATTTTGCATTTTACTGCTGTAGATGTTTGAGGTTGGGCTCATTTTAACTCCTTTATACATTGCTGGGTAGTTTAATCTCAACCCAGTCTCACATCAAAATGTGTAACAGCCATGTTAGTCCATTAGCTTCACAATTATTACCCTAAAATTGTGAGATGCCTACATTTTTTGGCCTATTCTTTTCTATTAGCCTGCGTCCTCGTCATGTCAATGCCCAGCGTCTTTCTTTGAAGCAGAAGAAATGGCGGACGTTTGATCTGTTGTCTGTTGAAAATGCAATATTTAAAGATAGGCAGTAGAATGAAGCACATCCATGGCACACAGTCCAAAATAGTAGTTAGATGTGCCATTTCTGCCGACAGCACAAACCAGGAGGATCATGGGTAATGTAGCCTTCTGCTATGAGTAGGTATAACTGCAGCTGGAGCAGATACATGCCCTTCCTTCTTGCTACAGCTCACCCAGCATACCTACACGTCAGTACGTGATCAGCCGCCTTCACTCTGTGGCCCGGAAGCGGACGTTCCGATGAAATTGCTAAGTTAGCAATTGGCTAGCTATGAAGTATTACGTTAAAAGAGAGGTGGTTAAGGCAGAGAACGCTGCTAAACTAGCTGTGTCCCTGTCAGGGGCTGCAGCCTTCGAAGGCTGCATTTGAAGACCGATTGCGTCACATTGGCGTGACCAAGGCCGTCCCATTTTGAAGACTCGGCCGGGAAATGCAGCCTTCTTTCGCAAAATTTGGAGGATGCCACAGATGCATCCTTCATTGCCCAGCCTATCCCAACATGCATTGCGCGCCTGTGACGATTATATATATATTGAGTTAAGTTAACTAACCGTTGTTAACTAGCTAACGGTTGACTGTTGCTAACGTTACTATTAGCTAAAAGCACACAGCTTAAACAATCTTAATTTAATAAGTTTACCTGAAAACAGTCCATCAGCCTGAAATATATCATACAGTGATTCAAACAACACACCAGCTACGTTGGTTTAGCATAGCAACCACCATAGCAACAATAGAAAATGTTGTATTCCAACAATTTTCTGACGAGGCCTGAAATAATCTCCATAATAACCAATAAACTTAACATCATGAACATTCTCTGAAGGAAGATTGTGAAAATACAAGGCACATTTCTCACTGGAAATGCTTTCAAAATGCATTTTAATGCTGAAGTTATCTTAAAATATTATATTTTTTACTGACACCATAATAAATGTCCACCTTTTTTGTCAGTGTTTTCAAAAAATACATTTGCCTGTCACATGATGAGGACGAAGGTCAGTAGAAAAGAATTTTCTCAATACATAAAGATTTTTGGGCTCCCCAGGGTGTCTTCCTATACACTAAGTATAGGGTGCAGCATTATGTTATTGTACAGTGTTTGGTCTGCTACATGTTAGGCATGTGAGCTTAAGCATGCAGTGTTTTGTCTGCTTTTAGAGTGTGTGTGTGTGTACGGTAATAATCAGCGGTGAAAGTGGCCCTCAGATACGTCGAGTCATTACTGCTCAGACACTGTGAGACTAAAAGACCAGTTTGTTTGTTGTTGTTGTTTTGTGCTCCTGTGCCCCCACATGGGGATTTTTGCGGTTCAGGGTCATTACACTGTCTGTTAGTTAGCTACAAAGCCAACACACACACACACACACACACACACACACACACAATGACATATGGACAGTTACTGAAGCATTAACAGCAATTAGGCCAGTCAGGACGTGTGTGTTTGCTTTAATACAATCTGTCCGTCTCTCTTACTGTCTTGCTTTTCATTTATGTCACTTACGTCTTCTTTATGTTTTTGACTCATTCATCTTGCACATTCTCAGTCTCTCTTCTAAAGACACGACACTCCGCCTGTCTTTATGCCTCTGTGCCAGTGATAGCCATGGCCGGAGGCATTATGTGTTTGGGTTGTTTGTCCCATTCTCATGAACATGATACCTCGAGAACACTTCAAGGGGATTTCTTCAAGTTTGCAAGTTTCCACTTGGACTCAGTGATGAACGATGTGATTGTGTTTGGTGGTCAAAGGTTAAGGTCACTGTGACCTTACATCTGTCCCATTCCTTTCTCATTCTTAGACAATCTGGTTTAAATACATATACTACTTTTCACATCGTCAACTCATGCACTGAGTAACACACCAGACAACTCACCTTAAGTTGCTGGTAGCTGCTTGTAGTAGCTTTTTTTTCCCTCGGTACGCAGCTAGCTTTAGTTGACCTATGTATGTAAATTTGCCACTGTAGGAACAGTGGTTGCATAAAGCTTCAAAATGAGCCACGACTTGTCATGGGGAGGGTTCGTGCCTCAAGCAAGGGAGTTCAAGTATCTTGAGGGAGTTCAAGGTCTTGTTCATGCGTGAGGGTAGAATGGAGTGCGAGATGGCTTTGGCGGTTTGGTGCGACGTCTGCAGTGATGCAGGCACTGTGCCGGACCGTTGTGGTGAAGAGGGAGCTGAGCCAGAGGGCGAAGCTTTCGATTTACTGGTCCATCTACGTCCCAACCCTCACCTATGGTCATGAGCTCTGGGTAGTGACCAAAAGAATGAGATTGTGGATACAAGCGGCCAAAATGAGTTTCCTCCGTGGGGTGTCTGGGTCAGTCTTAGAGATAGGGTGAGGAGCTCAGACATCTGGAGGGAGCTTCTTCGCGTTGAAAGGGGTCAGTTGAGGTGGTTCTGGCATCTGATCAGGATCCTCCTGGGCGCCTCCTGTTAGAGGTGTTCTGAGCACCTCCCACTGGTAGGAGGCCCCGGGGCAGACCCAGAACACACTGGAGGGATTACATATCTCATCTGGCCTGGGAACGCCTTTGGGTCCCCAGGAGGAGCTGGAAAGTGTTGCTGGGGAGAGAGACGTCTGGGGTGCTTTGCGTGGCCTGCTGCCCCCGACCCGGCCCCAGAGAATCGGATGAAGATGGATGGATGGATGGATTAATAATTTCTATAATAAAAAATCGATTCTTGGAGTCTGTGTATCGATACGATATCGCCACGCAAAAATATCACAAAACTATGCTGTATTGATTTTCTTTCCTCCATCATCGTCATCGGCGATCACCTGAAGTCAAGTATGATGTTCCTCCCTGGCTGTCCTTGTTGTGGTTCTTCAGATGGCTGAAGAGGCCAATTCTGGAGCCACAAACTTTCTTGCAGTGTGGGCATGGATGTTGGGTGCTGGCGGTGGGATGTGTGGGGGCCTGCTTGGTGGAGAGCCTCTCCTTCCTCTGCTGCTGCCTGATTCTGGCAGCCTGTTGGAGATGATCTTCATGGAAAGTGGCACCTTTATGCAGGCAGTTTCTCCATGCAGGTCTTTGACTGGCAGTAGCTTCCCAGTTTGAGCTGTTGATGTTGAATTTTTTGAGACTGGTTCTAATGTTGTCTTTTTCTGGCCTCCTGGTGCACGTTGACCGATGGAGAGTTCAGAGTAGAGGACTTGTTTTGGAGGGTGCCCAAGCTGCAGAATTTAAGGCTTTAAGCTTACGATTGTGTCCTTGTTAAGATCTTCGTTGTCACTTGTTTATTTATAATGGTCACGGAAACAGTAAGAACATTACGGAGCAGAAGTTTTAAGATTCCAACATTATCTGTTTGCTATCAGTGACTTCCAGAAACATTTCTATCAGCTCTCAGCATCACACATCAGTCCGGCTCTACTGTGTCCTGTGAATGACAGAGTTTACATGGTTGCGTGTGTGCAACTCTCAGTGTGTACATGTGTTAATTGTCCCGTATCACGGTATGGTAAACATGTGAAATGGGTTGAAATACCAGCTGTCTGGACCCGCGCCAGCTGCTGCTGCTGCCCTCTTTCTCTTCTTCTATGTTTTTTTCTTTTTCCGCGCCCCTCGTTTCTCTCCACTCGTTTCCACTTTTCCATTAATTACTTCTTCTTTTTCATTTTTGTGATATGTGTCATTAGGTCTCCTGCCGCCTATTTACCCGGACCTCTCATTTATGCAATTGCTCCCCTTATTAGTGTGATTGAAATGGTGTGTGTGAGATCAGTCATGTGTGTTCACCTCTACATTGCAAGACTGATCTGGGGTCAGGTCATGCAGAGAACATGTTGTATTCTATAGCATGTGGATGTGTTTAACTCTGTGCTCAGTGCAGTGTGTGAATCCGAGCTGTCACACACCGTGGGAAACAATCGCAAGAATCGGTGTGTGTCCTTGTGCGTTTGCAGTTATTTTCTGTGGCAATCAGTGTGTGTGTCTACCTCTGCGATGGTTGTATAATAGCGTGTGTGTCCGTCCTACATTACAGTTGCACGGTGTAACGCAAACAAATAAAGAGCTTCCTCAGATGCCTTGCCCCCCTCCCTCCCTCCTCTCCTTCAATCATTATCCAGCGTGCATGGCATTCCAGCTCACAGGAATGACAAGGAGATTGTTATTGTGCTCTCAGCGCTGCATACTTGCACTCTTCTCATACACACACACACTCGTAAACGCACACACACAGGCTTTTCAGACCAGAGGCCCGTTCTTGTTTCCAGTGATGAAGCCAAACAATCAATCTCCATTCACTAATTTTCAGGCGAGGCAGTACGAGAGAGGGGAAGAGATGGAGTGAGAGGAAGTGGAGAAAAGCAGAGAGTGAGTCACACAAAATGAGAAAGAGAAGAAGAAACAGAGAGCGTGAAACCTAATAGGAAGCCCTAACATGCTTGTCCTCACGTGGGAACCTTTCCTCTTCATCACACTGACCTCTTTGTTCCTCCCATCCTTCCATCTCGACCTCTGTCTATCAGTTTTGCTTGTTGCTAATGACCTCTCTCTGTCTTCCTCTTTGTCTCAGGTCCATGGGAAGTGTGTGTGCAGACACAACACTGCAGGTGATCACTGCGAGCGCTGCTCTCCTCTCTACAACGACCGACCCTGGCAGCCCGCTGACGGACTGACGGGCGCTCCACACGAATGTCGGAGTGAGTCAAACAAACACAGTCACACCTTTTCCACCACAGGAACTTAAAACAATCACCATGTATCCCTTTTTACTTAGTTTAAATCCCTCCCTCCCCAGTCAAGAATGTGTTATTCTTATGTTTATGTCCCCTAAAATGTCCGACCTTGACTATACTGGCTTGTATCTGTGGAAAGTTTGTCACCAGGGAGGTATTCACATTCCTCTACATTACACTATCTGTTCACTTCCCTTAAAGCCTGTTTCAAACTGCACAAGGCCCCAAAACTTCAACTCAGAGCAGAAAAACACCCCACATCATCTCTTTTTTCCACTGCCCAATCAGATGATTTGAGAGGCGGGCCTTCTGAGGTGGTCACGACAACAAGTTTACAGTTGGCAAACAATGGAGGAGAAACTGGTGGTAGCGGTTGCTGGATACCCAGAGCTATACGGCCCGACGATAGAGAGCAGGTTGTCAAACTGCCCCTGAGTCATCCTAAAATATGCCTGGAAACAGCCATCATGGAGGAGAAGCTCCTGGACCAACTGGTGGTACTCCCCATGACCCACCCTCTTTTTTAGGGTCTCATGATTATGTATCTCATCTGGCCTGGGAACACCTTGGGTCCCCTAGAAGGAGCTGGAAAGCGTTGTTGGGGAGAGGGACGTCTGGAATACTTTGCCCCCCACGACTCGGCCCGGGATAAGCGGTTGAAGATAGATAGATAGATGGATGGATGCAAATATGTACCGAATTCAAATAAAATGTCTCACTGAAGTCATTTTAAATTCAGTGCTTCTCCTAGAAAATCCACCGATAAATATATAACCAATGTGAACGCTGTATTTTAGTCCAAAGCTGCAGTGGCTGACAGTTCCTGTTGGTTTCCTCCCTCTCACACCAGAGTGTAAATGTAACGGACACGCTCAGAGCTGCCGTTTTGACTGGACGGCATGGCGTGAGTCTGGCCAGCGCAGCGGAGGCGTGTGTGACTGTCTGCACAACACAGAGGGACGTCAGTGTCAGAAATGCAAAGCAGGCTTCTACAGAGACCCACAGAGACCACAGACGGCCCCCGACTCCTGCAAACGTAAGATACTAACACACACGTCACATCTTTCTAAACGCTGTAGAGGGCATATAGAAAATCCTCATAATGCAGGACTACACCAGCAGGTGACTTGTGACTAATATTTTTTCAACCTGACCACATAATATATGCCCTCATTAAGCAGTCTTTCTTCGACTCGGCCCTAGTTGGTGCCTGTTTGCATGAGATCAGCTCAGGAATTTCACCTGTGTATATTAGATGCAGGGACGTATCCATCATTCTTTGCAAACCGCGACGTGTAGAACACATTGTAAAAATGTCATAATGCAAAATTAATCACATCAGTGTTGACAAAATGTTGCTGGTGTGAATCATAACATCAACCTCATACACACCACACTGGCACAGTGTCTCACTCTTACAAGGAATGCTGAGGACTGAGATCGCAAGCTGGGACGTGCTGGATAACTCTGATACCTGATGGGCACCTGGCCCTGTGTGTGTTTGTGTGTGTGTGTGTGTGTGTGAGACAGCAGACGGCCCATGCTCCAGCCAACGTTTACACCGTAGTTAATCATCAGATGGTGGCATTCCTTCGTCCTGACTCAAAGCTCGACACAAACACACACACCCCTGCATGTCCATCTCAGGCTTGTTTTGCCATTTTTCATGTTTGACTCAGAGCTCGAGTAGCTTCAGGGTAATCATTGGTAGTAGTGTGTGAGGGTCCTCTGTCTGTGTGTGTGTGTGTGTGTGTGTATGTGTGAGCAGCGTGCTGCCCTCCGGTGATGAGACGAGTCTTAAGTAAACACGCGATAGTCATCCGTAAACACAGAGCAGTGGCTACATTCCCCGTCTGATTATGTGTCAGATTTGACCCAGTCAGCTTAGTCCTGCAGGTATGCTGGACTCACCCACAGTTACTACATCAGTATGTGTGTGTGTTCATGTAGGCACACCCGTTGAATTTAAAACAACTTTCAAATTGCACCAAACCATTCAAAAACATCTCGGGGGGAGAATGTTGGCTAACAGCCCAGTTGTGATAGAGATTATATAACAGAAATTTAAACATTTCTCAGGAAATGTTTAAATTTTTACACCCCTCAACCCAACCCACCACCTCCTATATCTCCATAAACAAGTAAATAATACAAAAATAATAATTAATAGGAGTAGATTACAACAGTCAAGTCTACAGCAATGCTAGCAGCTCAAAGAGGCTGTACTACGAGATAAATGCTAACATTAGCATGTGATAAGCAGGTATGATGTTTAACGTGTTATTTTAGCGTGTTAACTTACTAACATTAGCTTAATTAGCTAATGTTAGCATGTTAACATGTGGAACTTAGTACAACTTTCATCTGTACTTTGTGTTTGGTGCTAATTAAATTAGCACCAAACACAAAGTACAACTTTGACTTACGGGAATGCCATTAGTTCTGAGGTATCTGGTCATAAAACAAAGTATTTGACCAACAGAAATTTTGATGTGATGGGGCACCAGAGTTATAACTGTTCATCCTGAGGGGGACATGAATAATCTGAACTAAATTTCATGACAATTCATCCAATAATTACTGACATATTTCACTCAAACTCACAAATGTGAACCTCATTTGCTAATTATTAGCAAAAGTTAGCATGCTAACATGCAATTCACTGAAAGCCTTTACTCACCGGCCCTGTTTTTTCAGTGCAATTACTTTCGCAAAGAATATTGTGTGGCAAAAAGGGACATAATATTATAATATTGAACATTTCACTAAAAGGAAACTCAATAAAATAGGTTTCCTCAGACAGACTGACAGATGTTGCTCTGGGTCAGGATCCCAGTAGTTTTCACAAATTTTGACTTTTTCCAGCTTGTTGTTGTTGTTTATTTATGTCACCTCCGATGTGTAACGGTCCTAAGATGGTGGCAAACATTACACCCACCTAGCATCAGCTTGTTAGCATGCTAACGTTAGCTTGTAGCTCATAGGACAGCCTCAAAGAGCTGCTGCTAGCATAACTGTAGACTCTAGTTTTTCGCCATATATCTTTAACCTTGTCACAATCATAAAGCAGGTACACCAACCAGCATAAATACTTTTACTTTTACTTAAAGACTTTTACTTCTTAGTTTGAGCCCAGGCGCTTTGCTTTCTATCTATTCAGGATCTTCTTTGGGAGCAGAGGTATGCCAACATGATACAGCCTCATTGTTCTCCAGTATTTTATTAGTATTGTATTAGTTTATTAGTTTTATCTTATGTCTTTTCCCCATGCCAGCTGAAGACCATAAAACTTTTGGTGTTGATGTCTCAGATAAGATCATAAAAAACTGATGCATCGCCCATTTTGTGAACAGACAGATTGGATTTCAGTGGTTGGGTTGGGTTTCATGTGTGGTTTTTTTTTGTACCTGAACACTCACCTGTGTACGGAGGCTGGGGGGCTAATGATCCCCAATGACAGCTGATGGATAGAAAAAAGGAGCGACAGCATGCTTCGGAGAACCCCTGAGACGAAGGTACAGGTTGTGAAATCCCGCTGACAATGGAGGAATTTCCCTCCGTCGTGAGGAACATTTTTTTCATACCAGGCTCCGAGGGGCCCTGGAAAGAAAACACTCTTGTCAAGCTCGTACACACCAAAACTCTTTAGTGGGGGGATAGTTACAGCGTGTGTTTACATACAGTATGTATGTGTGGGATGTTGCTCAGGCAGGTGTCTTGTCATGTCTCATGAAGCTTTCATTGTCAGAGCTCCTTTAGATTTCCAACACACACACATATCTACACACGAGGCCTCGTGTAGTGACCCCCGTCAACTGCTCATAAATGCTCACGCAGATATGTAAACACACACGCTTACCAAACACATCATCACACGTGTTTTTGCTTTACATGGAACTGAGGTGGTGCTGTAATCTGGGTTAATTATTAATGTGTAGAGGCTGCTCAATAAAGAATCGTGTAGATAAGAGCCTGATACACACACAAGTATACACACACGCACACACAATGTCTTGTAATAGACAATACAGTGTTTGTGTGTCCTGTGTGTGCTTGTGTGCACATCTATAAAGGTGATATCTTTATGATTTTATTGATATGGCGCAGCTCGATTTTATGATAGAGTCTATCTTATCCTTCGTTGCCTCGGCTGATTGGTCAGATAAACTGTCTGGTTTGTAGCTTAGCGAGGTTAAAATGACGTCGCTCTTACAGGCTGAAGACACTGTTGTGCTTCAGCTGCAATTTAGGAAGTCATGTGGGAAACGTGTCATTCCGGATATCTTTTTATTGAGGGATACAGGGAAAAAAATAACATAAAATACAAAATAAATCACATATCATTATTGGAAAAAGGAAAACAAACAATGTAATGCAAAATATTGCTCATGTTTTTTTAAAGTACCTGTTGTTCACGTCTGTTTTTGTCTAACCAGCAGTCCAAAGCATAAATATTTGATGTGCAATACATAGCATCTTTAAAAACATTTAATGCTGTGCTAAATAGTCACAACAGCAGTGTATAGGATTTAGTAGCATCTACTGTTGAGGATTGCAGATTGCAACCAGCTGAAACTTCACCCATGTGCCAAGCGTGAACTCCCAGTTAGAATTCCTTCAGTGTTCACTGTTGAGGAGGTTTTAACCGAGAGCTGAATTATCCACAGAGGTCTCTTCCTCTCCAAAAGAAACGGACTTGTTGATTACAGCTTGTAAAAACACTGAATAAAACAGGTTCATGTTTCAAATCAGTTGTTCTCTGATGCTGTTTGGGTCATTGCAAAGGGGCTGCTAGCGTAGCACCTGCTAATGTGCGCTCAGCGTTTTTTCTCCTATACCTTAATATCCAGACATTCTCGAGGTTTTCACCGCAAGTCAATATATCCACAGAGGTCTCTACCTCTCCAAAACAAACGAACCCGGTGATTTAAAGTGGCAAAAACACAAAATAAAGCAGTTTTACGTTAAAAATCTGTTGTTGTTTTTTTTAGTGCTAATCCGCTTTCTAATTATGGTGGCCGACATGAAAACGCGAATGTCCCTATCTAGAGCTGGTGTTTGGTTTGGCTCGCTCTGGGCTACTGTAGAAACATGGCGGTGCAACATGGCAGACTGTAGAAGGGGACTCACTCCCTATGTAGATATAAACGGCTCATTCTAAGGTAACAAAAACACAACAATGCTTATTTTCAGGTGATCATACACTAAAGAAAACACACTAATTATGTTTATTATATTACACACCAAAGGGCGAGCCAAAATGTCAAGGCACGCCTATATTTATATCTGTGCATAATGGCGTGTTATCACTTGACATAAAACAATAAAAATAACACAGGTAGCTTTCATTTTACTGTCTACTCAGTGGTAGGTCATCTTTGCTGGTGCTTTGTGATAATTTGCTCCATACAATAAAGCAATCCATCGTCTCATGGCTTTCTCCTTTTAAATGTTATCATTACTCACACTGGCTGCCAATCAGGGCTTTAGATGTTTAACACACTTACAATTCCCATGCGCTACCGGCAACAAATAAGTTCCCTGTGAAGGTTTTTTTAATTAAACTGAATTAAATTGCAATTTTTAGCAAGAGTTTGCCTCTTGGACTGGCATCACAGCACCCCAGTGTGCCATGGCACGCCATTTGAGATCCACTGCTTTAAGGTATACTTCAAATATAAAATAATTGGGAAAATTCAAAATACGACACGTGAGGTAAACACACTTAAAGTTGCAAGTTTCTACGAGTGACATGGCTGTATAAATGTCTTATGATTTCATGAACATCTAGCAGAAAACTAGTCTTATAGGTTCCTCAATTTTTAGACAAAAATGGAAATTGAATCATCTACATATTTTATGACGACTGGGCAGTTGTGATCCAGTCGAAAGCTCCAGAACAACCACTAAATGGACCTGCATGTCATCGAGGTCAAAAATGAGCTTTAAATCTCAGCCTTTTATAGACGCGTTTTTCTTGTAGTTATTTTTTGTTTACAGCAGTTGTGGATTTAACATGATGTCATAAGCTTTGGTTTGACAAAACCCAACTTCCCGAACTACTACTATGACTTTTTTTCCTTATAATCTTTAGTCAAACACTGAGAGAGTGCAGAGAGACAGACGGGCCTCTGGGTGTACAGTAAGTAGTTAGAGTCATTTACTGCCAGTCGAGCTTCAAGCATCATTAAACAGCAGAGAAATGGCTCCAAACAACACCCCCTCTTTGTTTCTCCCTCCTCGTCTTCTGCTTCTCCTTCACCACCCCTTCCTCCTCCTCCCCGTCTGCCCCCCCGAAGTAGAGACAGATTTATGGGGGAGGCCTGACACCTCGTCCTGCAAAGGCTCCGGGTCCCAGTGTTGATAACAGCGGAGAGACAGCAGACAGTAGTTTTCTCAGACTGCCAGTGGAAATATGGGTGTGTGTGTACAAGTGTATTGTTTTTGGAGGTTGTTTAAAGAACACCCTATCAGCACACAATTAGAGAGGACATGAGGGAGGGAGAAAGCTGCGTGTGTGTGTGTGTGTGTTTGTGTGTGTGTGCGATAAGAAAAAGAGAGAGGCCTTTGTATTACAAGCTCCTGCAACAATGCCAGACAGACAAATAGAACAACTGATGACTGATGAAACACTGAAGTCCTGGTAATAAAGTGTAGTTTGCAGGTCAGCAGACTGTCAGCGGTAAAGACCTTTAGACTCAGTGCTTGTCTGTGTGACTTCTTTGTTTTCTGAGATATATTTGTATCTTTGCAATATCTGGATTGTTCAGACGATCATGTTCCCCAGAGGATGAGTCCTACTGACTTTTTGTCTGACACAGTTAAGTTTACTTTGTCCAGTACCTTGGTGTATGACCAACTGCCTGCAAAACTAATGACAACTATGACATATTTTAACCAAATATCGTACTTCAAGCAGCAACCTCCAAGAATGAAAAAAAAAAAAGGCGGTGCGAATGTGCCATAAACTCATAAACTGCACTTCCTCTAATGGCCACTTGAGGCTGACCATGCAACAGTGTAAATCCCCATAGACTCCCATGTTAAAATGCCCAACTTTACAGCAAAAATAAACATGTTTTGGCATCTTAAGTTAACTTTTTTTTATAACTCACCCATTTACTTTTTATTGAGGCCCAAAGTTGTGCATATTTAATGGCAGGGCAAGATCAACAAACACACTGAGACACAGGTACACTGATCTGTTATATGGACCATACCGTTATCATCCAGGTGATGATGTTGCACCATTAGGTGAGGCAAATCACAGTCACACAGCTGACAGTGGTTAGATAATCATGCCACAGCATTAGGTTGAGCCAAGAAACAATTTTGAGGCCCTCAGTAAATGTGTTTTATGACAAATAACATGAAAACACGCAGTCCCTGGTTAGATTCGGACCAGAGAGACCTTTGTCAGCTTTCTGTCTCTCTGTCTTACCTGTTCAACTCTCTACTCTCAGCTCTCTAAAAAGTCAAAACCGCCAGAACAAGACTGTGTTGAAAATCACATCTAGAAATCTTGGGGCTTCCAATCACAAAAAAGGATTTTCGAACGACATTTATGATGTAAAGAAATCTCACTAAATCAAAATGTCAAAATGCAACATGTAATACCTTCAAATCTAACCTCACTTTTTCTCTCCCAGCATGCAGCTGTCACCCGTTGGGCTCTATGCCCTTCCACTTGGCCGACGGCTCACTCTGCGACCCCTCCAACGGAAACTGCATCTGCAAGCCTGGAGTCGGCGGAGCCCACTGTGACAGGTGCATGGTGGGATACTGGGGCTTCCATGAGTATGGCTGCCGTCCATGTGACTGTGCAGGAGACTGTGATCCATTTACTGGAGACTGTATGTTTGGGTGAGTAAAAGTTATCCTTTTAGAAATATACACAGATGAAGAGTATCTTACTGATATTTATGTTTTATTTTGTCTAAATCTAAAATCTAAGTAGCACACTATGTAGAACTTGTTGGTATGATTTTTATGTAAATGGTAACATGAGGGAAGAGGATTAATGTGGTGCTTAAAACTCAGTCAGCGACCTGGTACAAATGAATGAAGATAACCGATAGTGTAAACACTGAACTTAATATTAACACTGAGAACCAACTGTAGATCTTCGAATTAGTGGACTTCCTGCCCTACCTCTGAACCACAGCCGCCCATTTTGCGGCTCTTCTAGACTTTCAAAAAGTTACTGGACCAAATGTATTGAATTCCAATAGTGAAACATGTTATTTCTCAGGGTTTGGGATGCTCAAAAAAAAATCAGTATGAACTGATTTACAGATGTCTCTTTCAAGTCTATGGGAAGTCCATGGGAAAAAATCTTTCCGGGCGCAATGGTAGCCTTGGACCAAGACGTTTATTGCATGGTTAATTGCATGAATGTCTTGAAAACAAACCCCATTTTTCGTTTGGGGGTTCCCGGTCTAGACCGATTCACGTCTCCATAAACATTCAAATCAAACATGTAGGCTCTAGCCTTGGACCAAGACGTTCATTGCCTCTTACTACCAATGTGCAATATACCTCCTAACCGCTATAGAGGTGCTGTGGCGCAGTAGAAAGCTGGTGCACTCATTCATTGCAGGACGAAGAAGGGGTGAAGAAAATTTCAAGACATCCGAGATAAAATGCATGTTTAATGAACAATAACGGATATGCAAACACACGGCAACCCCCTGTACACCTTCCTAACATCTGTGCCTATGAGGTGAGTGCATTACATGTTTGATTTGAACGTTTATGGAGACGTGAATCGGTCTAGACCGGGAATCCCCAAATGAAAAACGAGGTTTGTATTCAAGACATTCATGCAATGAACGTCTTGGTCCAAGGCTAGGCCCAGTGGCATCACGCGAAAGACATGAAAGTTTGAATTCCACTTCAGTCCACTTTGTACAATAGCCTTCAAAGCCCTAGGCTTGGGCAGATGGATTATTTTTCATGTTTTCTCATGTTTGTTTTGCCTTCTCGGTCAGCACCAAAATAAGGTCCATTTAGGGCTAGGAAATATGGAGAAAATCAATCGATGTTGTAGGGTTGACCACTGGTGCTTTCATGAAATATTTACATAATGAGATTTTTGATAAATAATCATAAGTGATGTGGATATGATGACTACGTGGGTAAAGACAAATAATAGATACAATTAGAATATTACATCACTGTACTGTGATGCAACCTTTGAAACTAGAAAAAGGCAACAATTCCGACATTACTATATCCAAAATCAAAGATGATATCTAGTGTCATATTGTGATATTGATATATTCCCCAGCCCTAGGTCCATTTAACATTTGTGTAATACAGATTCACATTAACATCCCCATGTCTGTGTTCATGCAGCTCTGATCTAGACCTGTACAACTTAGAGGGAAACTCCAGTGAGCCAGTGAGGATCTTCAGAGTTGACGAACTCTTCTCTGCCCTCCACTACTCAGGTGAGATACAGAGACTGACTGTGTGTGTGTGTGTGTGTGTGTGTCTGTGTGTGTGTGTGTGTGTGTGTTATTCGTCCTCCTCCACAGTCCAGTGACCAAGCATTAATGGTTAAGTAATGAAAGTCTTCATAGGGCCTTAGAAGGACATGGAACAAAGATGGATGTGTATGTGTGTGTGTGCATGGACAGTTTCCAAATGTTCCCTCTCTTAGTTCCCCCCCCAACCATGTAACTGCAGCTTTCATAGGCACATTCCTCACTGGACACACACACTGCTCTGGCATTCTTAGGACGCCATGCACAGTATCTGAGACCACACACACACACACACACACACACACACACACACACACACACACACACATCAGTTATGTTACAAATATTAATCTGTACCTGTCCCCTGCAGAGAAGTGCGAGTGCAAAGAGCAAGCCCTGACCAACAGTAAACTCTTCTGCACCATGAATTATGCATACGGTAGGAACTTTTCGCATTCCTCTCGTCTTTGTCATCGTTCTTTTATGATTATTAACATTACTGACACCTGTGTCTCTACCTGACTCTCAGTCCTAAAGGTGAAAGTCCTGTCAGCCCACGATAAGGGCTCCCACGCCGAGGTGGAGGTCAAAGTTCAGAAGGTGCTCAGTCAGAACACCAAGGTGAAGGTACAGCGGGGTCGGGTGACTCTTTACCCCGAGTCCTGGACCGCACGGGGCTGCACCTGCCCCATCCTCAACCCAGGTCAGACTAACACTCTCCTATGAGTATATCCTCCAGTACAGATCAGAGGTGGAGGTTTTTAAAGGCTGATATCGAGTGTTTATGGTTACAAGTGGTGAAATTCTTCATTGATGACACATAGAGCCTGTTTACACCTGCTATTAACATGCTTCTCGGGTGAGCTGATCACAAGTGGACAGCATGTAAGAGACCACCAAGATGCATTGTGATACAGTCACTCAAACCACTTGACAAGGTGTTCTGTGATGCATTTGACCACATATCTATTGTAGTGTAAACGCTACTTGTCCCCCAACAAGGACTACGTCATCACTGTAGGACATGAGGGTTGTTTTAACCATTTCACAACGAGTTGGACAAAGTGTTGTGTGACTGTCCATCGTTTTGCCCCATGGTAGGAATTTCTAGTGAGCAGCTAGGGATAGTGTGGGTGTAATAACTGTGACCTTCTAGTGTATACAATACAAGTGGTCAGCTGGAAATACATGATAGACCAGGCCCACTGTTGGGGGGTCAAAAGTACAGCTGGGTCATCTGTACTTACATGATAAATTAATTTGGTGTGGTCTAGATTTGACCGCACCAGGTATGACAGGCAAAGCCGACTGTGTTAAACATAACAAGCCCAGCACACCAGCAAATAAGACCCACTACTTGGCTCAGTTTTTAGTCAAAGTGAAGATGTTGGTATCATAAGCTAGACGGCCTAAGGCATCCAGTGGCACCAACCATAATTTGCTATCTTGTTGGGAAGGGACTAAATAATGCTCCAAAGTTACGTTAAATTTTGAAACCCAGAATAATCTGTCTTTTCATGGGATTTGTGGACAATAACAAAAATGTAAAACATTGAAACTCTTCTTGATGATGTACAACAAGATATCCTGATATAAAACAGCAAAATGCAAACTGTTTTAACAAACACATCCCAGCCAATCAGAAAAAGAAGTATTTTCTGAAGCTTTTGCATAAAGGCTGGTAGCCTTGCAGTATACCTAACCTGTTTTGAGAAGTAGTCGGTACTTCATCAAAGCTGAGTGAGGTTTTTAAAACTGAAACAAGTGTCCCTGACCTTCGATGTGATTTCTCAGGTGTGGAGTACCTTGTGGCAGGCCACACGGACCGTAAGCAGAACCGCCTCCTGGTCAACATGAAGAGCTTTGTCAAGCCGTGGAAAGCCAGCTTGGGGCGCAAAGTCCTCACGTTGCTCAAGAAAGACTGCAACTGGTAGGCGGACTGTTAAAACACTGGAGGACAGACGGACACATGGACAACAATGTTGTGGATTTTCCCGTCCTCCAGATGTGGAATAATTGAATTGCACAGGTGTGTGAGCAGGTTTTCAGGGGACGAACTGAGATGATGATGGAAACCCCTTTTAATACTCTGCTGTTGTCCAATGAGAGCTGCACCAGCTACAATTACACAGGACTTTATTTTATTAAGACATATCAAGTCTCGCACATTCCTTTGTAGGACTTCTTTCGCTGTTGCTGCTCAAGGAATTGAGGAATTCAGCGCTTTGGCCAAGGGCTTTCTATTCTGAGTGACTCCCTCTGGACCCACTGTCATACACTAAAACACAAACAAAAACTGAATCTGCTCCTCTCTGCAGCACTTTAGCCTACAATGGACTGAGGGAATATGGACACACAAAGAGAGGAAGATATAACACACACACACACACTAGATGACCCCCCCTGACATGGACTGTGGGTGGAGCCCGTCCAATCCCTATTGTGGTGGACGCACACACAGGCAGCAGTGTGTGTCAGTGTGTGTGTGTGCTGCTTACATAATGTGCAAAGCACCCAGAGTGACGCTAAACAAGCCATACAAGCCACTACAGGTGGATAAATCTTAGCCAGTCCAGGTGTGCCTGTGTTGAAATCAGAGTGAATGGGTTTTACCCCGAACGTGAATGTATTTGCCTGTTTTGCAAATGTGTGTGTGTGTGTGCATGTGAGACAGATAGAGAGAGAGTGTTTGAATGCAGAGGTTTATTATGAGCACAGTCCAGATTCAGTCCAGCTCTTAAGCTTTTCTGTAGGTTTGTGTACACTTTCAAAAACAGCCGTTCCAATGTTTATGATACAGCGTCATGTATACTGATTCATCTCATATTACACTTCATTCAGAAAATCCTTGTTATTCCTTCCTTTGTGCTCTTGTACAGTATTATTTGTATATATCTATATAAATATTATGTTCATCTTTCTCTGTCTGTTTAATTGTTTTTGTATGTGCTAATATTAAAGGATAATTACAACTCTGGTCTTTTTATTGGTTATGATAACGCTGTACTCGCTTTGCTGAGATTTTTGAACAATGCAACATCATTTAACAAACTATAAACATAAGTACACAGGAAGGCAGTCCAGACACTCAAAAAATATATAAACAAGGAAGGAAATATTAAGAAGCCTTTATTATCGTTCATATATTTTTGGAGTGCCTGGATTGCCTTCCTGTGTATCCTGTTGTTCTCCGTTTTCCATGAACACTCGACCTTCAGTTCAGGCAGGAACACTTAAGTCAAAGAAAACTTTATTTCCATCTGCAGTATTATACTTGGCGGTATGGCTCTGTTCTGGGGCCTCTCTGGCTTTCCACAGGCCTACACAGAAAGCCTCTTCCACGCTCCAACGTGTAAAACCTTAAGGGAGAGAGAGAGAACAACGCAAACCACATGCAAACAAGGAGAGAGAGCAAACCTCCCTGCCCTTCCACATGCAAACAGAGAGAGCAAACCTCCCTGCCCTTCCACATGCAAACAAGGAAAGCCTAAGGCAGAAAGGTGAGTTGCAAAGCAGCTTGCAGAGGAAGCAGCAACAGTAGGCAGGCCAGAGCAGTTTAAATAGGGCACCCTGAATGAGATTTACGAATTGGTTGTATAGAAAGGAATCGTGATCTATCAGCTGACTCCCTTCCATCAATCAGTGTGCTTCTTAATCAGTGTGCTGTATTTCTTTTTCTTGCATCTATGTTCTTTTGATGAATTGTGATTTGAACAAAGCAAAACATTCAAATGTAAAAATGAAATAAATATTGCAAGCAACCTTTCCCCCACCCCCCAGAGCCAGTCTGCAACACTAGGGATCTGCCACCCAGCATACAATGCAACGGATCCTGATTCCTGTACCTACGGGTGGTGGGCCTACAGGGCGATGGCTCTATGTTATTTATTCGGCCTGAGCCCAGGGTCTTGTTCACGAGTGAGGATAGAATGTAGCATGAGATCATACTGAAGAGGGAGCTGAGCCAGAAGGTAAAGCTTTCAATTTGCTGGTCCATCTACGTCCCAACCCTCACCTATGGTCATGATCTCTGGGTAGTGACCGAAAGAATGAAATTGTGCATACAAGTTGCCGAAATGAGTTTCCTTGGTGGGGTGGCTAGGCTCAGTCTTAGAGATAGGGTGAGGAGCTCGAACATCTGTAAGGAGCTCGGAGTAGAGCCGCTGCTCCTTTGCATCGAAAGGGGTCAGTTGAGGTGGTTCTGGCATCTGATCAGGATCCTCCTGGGCGCCTCCTGTTAGAGGTGTTCTGGGCAGTTCAACTGCTAGGAGGCCCCGGGGCAGACCCAGAACACACTGGAGGGATTACATATCTCATCTGGCCTGGGAACGCCTCCCCCAGGAGGAGCTGGAAGTGTTGCTGGGGAGAGGAACATCTGGGGTGCTTTGCTTGGCCTGCTGCCCCCACGACCTGGCCCCGGATAAGCGGATAAAAATGGATGGATGGATGGATGGATGGATGGAAGCCAACTTTCCTCCAAATATGGAATGTCTATGGTTATATTTTTGCAGACATAACTTCACACAACTGTTTGCTATGTAAAGATATAGTGGAGTAATGGCATCTTGAGCAGAGAATGAAGTCATGGTCTCTGTCTGTTATGTCATCCAAGCTTCTCTGTTCTTTCTTGTTGTAGACAGTCCATCCAGACATCATCATGTTAGTGCATGTGAGTCCCATGGGTGTATCCCACTGGCTAGCAGATCGCCACCCCCACCACTCTGCACTGCGCTGATATGGTGGTCATATAAATCGAAAAACTGCTGCTTCATTTCACAATCCCAGACAAATCAGTGAACTAGAACTCGGTGAAGTGGGCGGACTCAAACATCTGGATCCGTCCTGTGTCCTTGTTGCCTTACTGCTTGGTCCCTAACACACATCTACAAGACACTTGCCAAACCAATAAAGCTATCATTACATCACCAAACACCACAAAATTAACATCTAAAGCTGTTAGCAAACAAGTCCCAATTCCTGAACTCGGAGCTTCCAGAAAATTTCCACTTACAAGTTCATGAATATCTCAAGAGGGGAGTGTTCATATGGACTCTGACCATAAACACAGCCCCATTTGAATACAGCGTAAAAACAAAACAAAAGAAACAATGGCCGGAACTACAAAAATTAGACCCATGTTGTAATAAATCAAACTTATCTTTTAACAGTTTACATAAATCTGTTTGTCATTTAAGTAAGTAAATTTGTTTATATAGCACTTCTCAGAGAGAGGACTCACAAAGTGCTTCACAAGATAAAATACAAAAAATACAGTAACAGAAACAATGCAAAATACACAAAAACAAATAAAAAGTAAAGTGCAGCGAAATACAGAGATGATACAATGGACGCAAGCCTAAACAGATGTGTCTTTAACTGCTTTTTAAAAATGTCCACAGAAGAGGCCGCTCTCAGCTCATGAGGTAGCGCATTCCACCATTTCGGTGCAACAGCCTTAAAGGCTCTATCACCTTTCGTCTTTAATCTTGTGTTAGGGCCAGTAAGTAGGTGGCCTTCAGCGGACCGCAGTGACCTGACAGGACAGTGAAAGGACACCAGATCCGTCAAGTATGCAGGTGCTTGACCATGGAGGGCTCTGTAAGTGATGGTTAGAATCTTGTGCTGGATCCTGAAATTAACAGGGAGCCAGTGCAGGGATGCCAGGACTGGAGTGATGTGAGTGAACTTATGAGATCTGGACAGAAGCCTGGCGGCAGCGTTCTGGACCAGCTGGAGGCGGTCTAATGAAGTTTTATTTAGACAGGTGAAAAGAGAATTACAGTAATCCAGACGTGAGGAAATAAAAGCATGGATGATCATTTCTAGCTCGGAATAAGTTAACATGGATCTGAGTTTGGAAATGTTTTTGAGGTGGAAAAAACAGGAGCGAGTGACAGTTTTGATGTGGTCATCGAAGAGCATGGCCTGATCAAATGTGACCCCAAGGTTTCTCAACTTGGGGCACACATTTGCACTGAGGGAACCTAAGCAGCTGGCCACTTTAGATGCTGAGGCATCAGGTGCAATAATTAAAATCTCAGTTTTAGCTGCGTTCAACTGAAGGGAGTTAGAAGACATCCAGCCCTTAATTACATTCATACAATCGTACAATGAGTCAATTCCATCGGTCCTATCAGGGTTAAAAGAAAAATATAACTGGAGGTCATCTGCATATATACGGTATGAGATACCTTCAAAATTGCTGATGACATCTCTGAGAGGGAGCATGTATAGCGTAAAGAGGATAGGCCCAAGCACTGAACCTTGGGGCACCCCACAAGAAAGGGGGGCAAACTCTGATTTATGAGGGCCGACAGCCACAGAAAAGGATCGATCAGACAGATAGGATTTAAACCAATGAAGGGCAGTCCCTGAGATTCCTACCCTGCCCCTCAGCCTGTCTAAAAGGATGTGGTGATCAACAGTGTCAGAGGCTGCACTGAGATCAAGCAGAACCAGGATAGTGGATTTACCGGCATCGGAGGCCATCATCATGTCATTGGAGACCCTGAGAAGAGCAGTTTCTGTGGAATGTAACTGACGATAACCGGACTGAAATTTATCTAAGATATTGTAACTGTTCAACGCTGTCACTAACTGGTTTGCAACTGCTTTTTCTAGAATCTTAGATACAAAGGGAAGCTTGGAAATGGGCCTTGTTGCCTTGTTGCTGAGCAGAACTCTTCCCAGACACACTCACAAGAACTCTCAACAAAAGTTGATATAACTGCCCAGGCCTTGAAATACTTCACATAAATTGGACAAAAATATCCTTATCACCCTGCTCTGTTTCTCACACACACACTCTCTCCGTGTCCCTTCAGATTAAGTCATCCATCACTCTCGCTCCCAAAACACTCTCCCCTACATTCACACAGCGCCACAGAATGTAGACCATAACAGAGAGGCTGGGGCAAGCACACACACTGTTTGGGTTTAGGCGGCCTGCGTGTTTTCCACCGCCTCCTCGCCCACTCGCCGTGACGTGGTTGGCCGTGAGGTGTGGACACATTCCTGGCGCGTCGAGCAGAGCTCCGCGGCAGGCTGGGTCAAAGGTCCCTCACCTGTCTGCCGGCCTCGCCTCCTCAACGAGAGGTGAGCGGAGGTGGATGTTTTTTCACAGCTGTGGCCCGGATAGCCTCTTGTACCCACGTTTCCTCATTCACGGCCCATTCACAGATTAGTGGCAGAGGGGTCACGGCTCCTCTTCGTTTCTGCCAAGCTGTCCAGACAGCAGGGGATGGGGTGAACGAGTGCATACGGGAAGAGGAATGTGACTGGAAGGAATGCCTCGGTGCCAATGGTGGGAATTAACTATGTACTCTTACTCAAGTATTGTAATTCAGGTACTTGTATTTGAGTATTTTTCCCATTTCCTGCGACATTCCAGACGGAAAGAAAATTACTTTTCACTCCACTACATTTATCACCCTGGTTATATTACAGAACCACTGCAGAAGAAGAAGGTGCAACACGATGACATCACTAAAAGAGTGTCAATCATCAAACGATGGATAACAATGTGGAAATATGTCAGTTATGTTTGTTTAATTAATTGATTTAAGAAATGTTACAGTCTTCTCATGGGTCAAATCAGATCTAATGTTTTTGTGTCTTCGGTGGACTTTTTAGCCACATGATTCACCTGCATCGCAATTTATTTCCATTGTACTTAATCACACTTTTGTTTTATCGCAACCTTTTGGGATCATTTTTTTACTTTTTTTACATTATGGCATTTCCACTCAGTTTTTTATGCACAAACGAGCAGCAACCTCTGACACTCAAAAATGAGGCAAACGCCAAACTGCCAAAAACTGCAATTCCTCTAGCGACCACTTGAGGCTGGCTCCAAAAAATCCTCTCTTGACATCATAGATATCTCTGGTGTCCCTTTACGGCCCAGACACACCAAGACAACTGCTTCAGCACACATCGCCTGTATCTCACCTAAAAAGTTGCACTTGAACACACCGTAAAGACAACAGCCAATGGCCAAGCAGCAGCAGTTGGTGGTAGTTAGTATTCTTCATTCAGAAAGGGAAACTGGAAGACCGACGGGACAGAGTGGATACGCTAGATAGCCAGCACTTTAACACATCGCAGTATATCCCAACGGCGCCTGAGCCACTGAACCTGGGAGTCTTTTACCGACACATCACAGCTTTTCCCAGTGGCATTTGTAGCATCAAACCCAGATATTTTGAGCCAAAACATGATCTTTTCCTAACCATAACCCAGTGGTTTTTGTGCCTAAACCTAACCACACCTCAGCCACAGTGTTGAAACGTAAAGTTTAAATGTATTGATTACAAAGCGATACACAAATGTAACATATGGATTGCAAAGACATACGATGCAAACATTTTCTGGCGACTGGACTGCAGAGTAAGAAGGTGTTTTATGTTTTGGGAACTGGCCTTGAAGTGTAGACACAACAGGGAGCCACAAACAGATGAATGGCTGTAGCTGAACACAGACCTCCCCTCTCTCTCTTTTTCTCGCTCTCAGTGTCTCCCTTGCTCGCTCGCCCCCACTCATTGTCCCCAGATTGACTGGCCATTCTCAGCCTGTGATGGAGATGTCCTGTGGGGGGTTGCATGGTGTGGGAAACTAGTTGATGAATGAGTGTTTGGCATGCTTGCACAGATGCATAGTTTGCTCCAGTATAGCTTATGTGTGTGTGTGTGTTATTGTAGTAATGGCGAATACATGCATGTGTGTGTACATGAGTGTGTGTGCCTGTATGAACACAATGCTCTGCTTGTGTTGCTATAGAATGGAGTTATGGCCTTTGTCCTGTCAGCATTCTTGCGTTGCTATTGGTCGTGGAGTGCATGGCAGCTCCCGCAGGCTCAGGGACAATAAACTTCCCCCCTACCTTCCCCTTCTCTCACAGGGAGTCACAATGCTCCTCTTCGGCAGCACCCATCACCCTGAGACAAACGCCCCGAAACTGGCCTGCTATGGGTGTCACAGGAGCACCCAGAGGTCTCAAGGAAGGCGGAGGGAGGGGAATACAAGCGTAAAATGTGAAGGGGATTTCTTCTCGGGAGTATGGTGAGAGGAAGTGTGTGCTGGATAAGTGAGTCATGTGGTCAGTATTATCCCATCAGCTGTGATTCACTTACAGAGGAAATGAGAAGATTATGGCACATAGGAAACCAGACTCCCTCACTGAAGTCCTTCACCTGAAAGTATCCAGCTCTGTCCTCAGAAACCATCCACGCTCTCTGGTTTTTACTTAATTGCACACAAAAACACACACGTGCATGCACACATGCATCAGGAATGTTTCTCTACCTGAAGATCATCAGAGCAAGCCAGAACAGGGAAGGCAATGTTGACATAGCAGAGTGATTGAGACGCTACTGCTGATTATTATACAGCCATGAAAACAAGGACATCATCGAGTCATTATGAGCGAACCCACACATGAACGTGACAACAGACAGTTTGGGAGGAAAAACAGGCCCTCATGACAAGCCGGGACGCTTTTTAAAAAACAGATTAACATCAGAAGCTGTCAAGTAGCCAACGTTAACATTCGGCCTCAGCAGGCTGAGGGAGCAGGCCTCAAATCTGCGAGCAGAAATTACAGGAGCGTGTTTGTTTACAGGCAAAGTAAAGCATTTCCCCCTGGCTTCACCGGCACCTGTGTTTTCACCCGCCACAAAACCAACAGCGTATCCAGCTGCGTTAACACCACCATGAAACCACCGGAATGGCTTCCTTTCACTGACATTATCAAACCACCGTTCAATGAAAACAGGTTGCAAAGCTGCATGTTTTTCCTGTGTGTGTTTGTGAGTTTCTATTCTTACGAGGTCCAGGTGACAGATGCTTTTGCAAAAGGCCTCAAGTCTCAGGTTCAGGTATGAACTGATGGAGATTTAATTACAATTATGGGTAAGATTATCTTGTTTTTACTTCACCTCTTAAACAAACAGGACCATCTTTCTAATTGGATGGCACTGATGGTGGATTTATTTGTCTAGTTCAGTCAAGCAAGACTTACTTTTATTTATTCAAAACAAAACATTGTCGCTTCCCTAAATATAACCTTAGGTGCCAGTAAAGAGAGCTACCTGCCATCAGAATTCCCTCAAGATGCTCCTGAGATATCGTATTCTCGAGAATGTGATGGACGCAAGATCACAGAAACCTATACTTTTGACCTTTGACCAAAATCTAATCATTTCATTGTTGAGTCCAAGTGGACGTTTGTGCCAAGATTGAGTTAACTGCGTCAAGGTGTTCTTGAGATATCGCGTTCACGAGGATGGAATGTATGTACGCTGCTGCTGGCACAGAGGCATAAAAACTGATTGGGGGCTGAATCATTTTATAACTCACCCATTTGAATTTTAATAAGGCTTATAGTTACGCATTATTAAACCCCAGGCTGTCTGCGAGGCTTAACCTCAGCTACTTTAAGTCACTTAAGCCCTTGCTCCTCCACAGCTCCACCCTTTTGTCCAAATATGGTCACTTCTGGCTCCAAAAATCCAAGATAGCGACGGCCAAAAACGCTGAAGGCTTCAAAACAAACCACAAACCGGTGGGTGATGACATGGTGGCTACGTCTATTATTTTATACAGTCTATACTTGAAACGGGGAAACAGTTAGCCTGGCTCTGTCCAAATTAAATAAAATCCATCTACACGTACCATTAAGTCTCACTGACTGACACATTTGTTTTTTTAATCTTTAAAATAAGCATAAAAATGACAGATTATGGTTTTACAGGGGTTATGTACCAGACAATTCTTTTACAGTGATATCACAAAGCCACAAAACTAATAAGCTTCCAAAACAACATATATTACCATCCTAACAGTCACAGTTTTGAATACATCCTTAATGTTATGATACGGATACTATAAAACTGTGTACTTAGGTTCTGGCTACAAAACTAGGTGGTGAGGTTTAGAAAAATGATCATGGTTTGGCTATAAGCAAGTACTTTTGTCACTAACATAACATCCCATATGTCATGTCATCACTAGTGTATTGTGCTACACATTCTAGCATATGACACTACGTTGTTACTAGGGCTGTCAAAATAACACGTTAACTTTGATTAATTAATCACAGAAATTAACAAAAGTGAACACTGATTAATCGTGTTCCGTGTTGACCCTGTGCTTGGTATAAGGCCACAGTGGCTTTGTGACATGATGGAGGCAGATGAGATGACACGGTTTGGCCCCGTGAATGAAACATTTGCATTTAAAAAAACGCTCAGATGGAACTGTTGATAGGAGCACTGTTCTCTGCAGTTTCTGCAGTAAGGAATTTTCGCACCATCGGAGTACTTAAAGTGATAGTTCAGGTTTTTGGACATGAAGTTGTGTGAAACGCTGACCATCTGTAGCTCTGATGTGACGGTGTCACTACTGTCAACGAGCCTCCTGCTCTGAGAAATCACCAGTAGCTTACCGAAGAAAAAGTAGTTCTGAAGATATAAGGGAAACACGTAACCACAAGGTTTTAAGCTACAAAAAAGTATGCATGTGTTTTGTTAGACTATTTCAATAATTTTAAAACAACCTACGGGCGATTTCTCAGAGCAGGAGGCTCGTTGACAGTAGTGACACCGTCACATCAGAGCTACAGATGGTCAGTGTTTCACACAACTTCATGTTCAAAAACCTGAACTACCACCTTAAAGTCTGAAATATCACCTCAACGCAAAGCATTTAGCAGCGAACCCTGAGGTCCGAGCTAGCACAGCTTCTGATGCTAGCGCTAGCAGCCAGCCTTGTCATACCACTCTCGACCGGGCGTTCAGACGCAAACTGAGTAAGTCTACCTGTGATCGACTCAATGACTCCCTTGCAAAATGGACTGCAATGGACTGCAGGCAAGTTACAGTGGTAGAGGACATGGGAACAATTGTGTCCAAAATCCCGCAGCGTTACTACGAAATATCTGTCAAAATTCATTTGAATTGAATTAATTAAATTAATTTTCTTAATCCCTTGACAGCCCTAGTTGTTATTAAAAAAGGTGAAGACACTGACTTCAGGACACAGACACCAGTCTCCTGGATGAAAATCCTGTGCTTGTTTGAACCATCCACCACCCCTCCTGTACAACCAATAGGGATCTCTTCCATCCTACTACAAAATTAAACAGACTTTGTCGCTTTTTATACCACATCACCTCACTTCCCCCTCTGCTCCTGATATAATTACTCCGGTCTCTAGGGGGCACTACCTTAAAATACACTTAAGTATGGCTCATAATAAGCTGATTGCATAGTCGATCTATATGGCTGTTTTTTGTTTTTTGCTGAGTGTCCTCGTTTGATCGGCTTGTTTGCTGAAAACAAGGGTTCATGAAAAAAAGTGACATTGACACATACTCTAAATATCCTGTAAAACCAAAACAATGAGCTAAAAGAAGCTCAAAGCAAGGTCAAGCTGCAACACTGAGCGATAAATCTCTGTTTTGTTTTAATTCAGTGCTAAACTAAAAACTATCAGTTAATGCAACTCTAAAGATGGAAGGCAGTGAGTCAACATGAGGACCTCAGAAGTATAGTGACAGAAAAATGTGTTTGTAAGAGAGTGCAGATGAAAAAAGGACAGGGAGGGAGACATGGAGGGAGAGTTAGCATGTGTGGACATGACAGCGGTGAAGGCCCGGGGACATAGCGGGAGAAAAACATTAGAGGTGATTCACAGGCATCGCATGGCACATCAACACATACCTCTTTCTCTAAGTCACTCACAAACGCCCCTTAATCTCTCTCACACACAAACCTCTGGTCCGCTGACACACACACACATATAAAAACACACACACCTATTACCACACTCCCCTTGTTCAGTGGGGGTTTAAGAAGGCTTGTATGGATCAGTTCCCCACTAATCAGTACATGAGAGGGATTCTTCACATGCATTCAGGTTGCGTGTGTTGAGATTAAAAGTCCTCCCTCGGGCGCAATTTCCTCAATGAAAACCACCTCCTCCCTTTATTCTTTCATGGAGATGTTTAATGTGAAATTACTGTAATATTTATACAGGGATTCACAATGTGTTGTAATAATAACACTTTATCAACTGAAGTATCTCTCTCATAAGCGTCTCTGATCCTCCTCCGCTATACTGACGCAATATATTCTTGCACAACTTATCACACAATGATTCAGTGTTTTCCCTGTTGAGACTTAAATTCACATAGCAGACATTAAAGTATTGTTGTGTGTGTTATAAAACCTCTGGCATTACACTGATAGGATCTACATAGTGAGTGCCACCAGCCCCCATTAACCAGCATAAAGTGCTACACCTGCATCCCACACCAGTACACAGGACTTTAAAATACCTCCTAAAGGTACATCCACACACTTGTGATCCATGAAAGAAAGGCTTTCAGAGTTACAGGCAGTGGTAATCGGATATTTTACCTAAAGGGACAGTTCACCTCCAAATCAAATACACATATTTCTCCTCTTACCTGTAGTGCTGTTTACCAGTCTAGATTGTTTTGGTGTGAGTTGCAGAGTGTTGGAGATATCAGCCATAGAGATGTCTGCCTTCTCTCCTATATAATGGAACTAAATGACACTCAACACCAATGTCTCTTTCCAGAAATCACAACCTGGTTACTCAAGATAATCCACAGACCTTGTTTTGAGCAGTTTCATGTAGGAAATAATTTCTTTCTAGACCGCACTGAAGGAAGCGTACATCTACTATTAGCTCACCTTGCACCCAGAGCTAGCTAAAACAGCTCAGCCAAGGAGGACGTCATTAATGTTAACATCTAGCACTGTTACGAGCACAAGCCTCTCATCCATGAGTAGATGCACTCTTTCTTTTGCACAGTGATACAGTTGGCCAACACATTCTCACTCCCAACTCATCAAATACTGATGCTTGGTCAGTAGTCCTTGGTGTCAAACTGATGCTCTACCCTACAGCGTCAGTTTTGGATGTTCAGGGACTACGTGTCAATTAACGCTTGTTACATGTATTGTGTTGTTTCAAAGCATGTGGTTAGTTTAAGTAAAAAAAAAAACACAGCATGGTTTGGCTTAAAATAATTCATTTGTGACTTACATAATGTCACATGACATAAGTCACTAGCGTAGCATGCAACACTTACTAGCACATTATTGTGTTATTTAAATAACTCCACTGACTTTTGGTTTCACATGGGACACAAACAGTGGGGTACCAGTTGAAAGTCCAGAGTTTGTTTGACCCATTTCTCACCTTTTTTACTGCTACAGTTGCCTGGCTGTCAAAAAATGCGGCTGCCTGGTGCATCATATACAGCCACAAAAGGGTGCCTCACTGTGTCGGTGTGTGACACCAAGGGCCGTTGGCCTAGTGAATGTATTTGATTAGTTGGGAGTGAGATCGGTTGAGGTGGTGGGTGTAGTCTTGTAAAAAGAAAATAGTTCCTACGTGAAACTGCTCACAACAAGGTCTGTGGATTATCTTGAGTAACCAGGTCATGATTTCTATAAAGAGACGTTGATGTTGAGTCTTTCAAATATAGTTTTTTGGCACTTTGAGCACCACAAAGTGAGTGTCATCTAGTTCCATTATACAGGACAGAAGGCAGACATCTCTACGGCTGATATCTCCAACACCCTGCAACTCACACCAAAACTATCTAGGCTGATAAATAACACTACAGGTAAAAAGAAGTAGCTATGTGTATTTTTGATTTTGGAGGTGAACTGTCCCTTTAAGTAAAACTAGCAGTGCCCACCAGGAATAAGTCTCTATTATGGTAAAGACCCTGCAGTAAAAGTATATATGTATTATGAACAAAAAATACTTACATATTATATTACACATTATATATATTACTGTATGTTATTATTGATCTACTCCTCTATAGTTTCAAGATAAATATTGCATTTTTTAATCCAGTGCTTTTTTGGACAGATGGAGGTACTTTGCAGAAAAAAGATTTAACAAACAAAACATAAGATATGAACAATTTCTATAGATGAGACGACCAATAACCATCTTGATCAGCCTCAACATTAAAATGCTGCGTACACATCAATGTTTCTGTAATAATAAAGATCCAATTATATCACACAGACTATGATAATTTAACACTTTAATAGAAGCCATTGAGTTTTTCTGATGCTTTAAGGATATTTTGCTGAACTTTATGCAAGGAAACTTGAACAGCTGCTTTTTCTCCGGCTTTTAATTTTGAATAAAACTGACCTGACTTGAAACAAAATATTTTTATTCATAAATACTGGTTTGGCAATAATGTCTGTGGTAACAAAGTCACTGGGACATTGATTGTAAATGGTCCAACACTTCCCTCTAATGGTATAAAATTGCATTACTTCTATTTTTATCATCATGAGTGGAAAGCGGGGATTTTCTCCAGTCACTCTCAGGCTTTCTATTTTTATGAAAGTGACATTGTGTCACAACACACAGTAAACAACAACTAACAGTCCTACATGTAGACACACTAAAGCACCATCATACAACAACTGACATGAGTAGTATTAAAAATAGAACTTAAACTACAGTAAAACTGACATTTTACAGTCCGACACAAAACTAATAAACACCAAACAGGAGTGAAATCGTTGTGCAAGAATATAATACAACTTTAAATACATAATAAATGTTTTAAGAGAAGATAAATGAACATCTTCACCCCCCACCACCACCGTCAACAACAACAACAACAACAACGTCACGTATCGAGGACGCGCTCGAGCCAACACCACGCGACAGGGACTGACAAGATGGCGATCATTTTGGAAACAGAGGAGTTACTGCCGTGAAGGAGAGGCTCGGTATGCTGTTTTCTCTTCTCACTCGGTCTATCACATTTAATGTCTAACAGTGTAGCCGATGATACGCCTGTTGTCGTTAAAACATGTCCGGTCGGTCGGTTTTAAAGCCGAGGCTGCCGCTGAGAGCTGACCTCCGGCTAACGCATGAACTTGTTAGGATTATCGCAGTTAGCCTGGCAGGCTAATGCTAACTAGCTAGCATGCTAGGCTAACGTTAGCGGGGCAGATAGGGCTCACTAATCTCTTCAGTAAATACAATCAAAATGACAGAGCTTACATACGTGGCGCCTGTCTGTGTGTACGTCTATTTAACGCCATTTTAGGCAGTTATTCTGTGATGTTTTTACAGCGGTTTGGATTTTCTTAATGTGTGGTTTCAGTGTTTTGTAATCGCAACTCCACATAGCTGTATCGATTACACGCTAGCGGGGGCTCGCTAACCTTAGCCGGGGAGGTTACCTTCCTCAAAAGTTGGGCTGTTTGGACTGTCTTTATCACGTCTCTCGGTTTGCTGTAATGTCGCACAGTTTGTCGAACGGCTACAGAAGCTGGCAGTGTTTCGTTGTGACTTATGCAACCCGTGTTAACGCAAGGCTGTGGGGTGTTCAGCCACTTGAGACCATGCAGTCACAAGGACAAACAAGGCAAAGCGCGCTAACTTGGTGATAAAACTTTGGTGACATAAGAAACACTCGAACAACTCTACTAAGAGTTTTCACACTGATTACGATATATCTCACTCGTCACTGTATACATATCAAGCCGGCGACTTTGCTCTTGAAGTTACATGGTGATTGCTCTAATCTACAGTGTTGATAATCGGACATTGAAGTTACTGATTACAGTGACAGCACATTGCCACGTTATTCTGCACGTTTACTGCTGATCATCATGCCATATGAGCAGTCAACCCGAGAGGATTTCATGCTCTATGATTTGGCAATCTGAGAAAGACCCAAGGTTAGTTATCAACTCAACAGGGTCTCTCTTGGATCCCTGACAGCACTGAGATTTTATTTATATCACAGCGGCTGCACACACTCATGGCAGCACAATCTGATGAACATTTACTGAATAAATATACACCCACTCCCACATTATAGCTGGTAAACAAACGCCTACGTTGCCCTGAACGCCTTCAAACAGGCTTGTTTTGCTTTTTTAAAGTGCCTAATGGAATGAAGGGACAATACAGTAGAAAGAAACCAGACATTGCTGAAGTTAGAAACCTTGCCCTCCCATGTCTCTCATGTTCCGGTCTGCCCTTGCCGTCTGTGCTACCTATGCCATTTTCTTTCCCTGTTTTCCCCAGCAAAGGTAGTCCTGTACACAGACAAAGGGTACACCACCTTGCAAGCTCGGCTCCCCTTTTTGTTGGATAGTCTTACTTCTTTGACCACAGTGGTTGGGGGGTGTTGATAGCCTACTCAAGCATCCCCCATTTTCTCAGCCGAGGCACACCAGCCACCAGAGGTGTGAAAAGGTTGAGTGGTGACTGATTGCTGGGTTTTGAGTTTTTTCGTCTTAAAACCAAATTGTTTGATCTGTGTTTTTGGACCACTCTCCCACTGCCAGAAGCTTAAATAACACTGGGATTTCATCTGGAGCTCCTGTACTGCTTATCAACTCTCCATTACGTTAGAAAATTTTGATAGAGTAATATGTTTTCATATCGCTGTGAGTCACCCTGATTACTCCTGCTGCGTCTGCTTTTGTATCTCAGTTACTATCAGGAAAAGCTCAAAGGTTTGTCCGGTCAATGGTTTCACATCTAGGTTCAACAGCCCACGTTAACTTACACACCTTTCCGTGTTTCAATGCCTGGCAACACTCAACACTGTTTATCAACCAGTTACTGTTGGCCCGTGTTTCTGTGAGGAAATGTTGAAGCCTGCTCGCCATCTGGCAGTTTACTGTGTGTAGCTATAGCCTCATAAAACAGAGTCACTGGAGGTTAGATGTAATGACGTTGAGATTATAATTTTGTTGTGTGTTTACAGGAAGTGAACAGAATGTCATAATGGTAAAAAATACAGCTAGATATTTGGCCTCTAGAGGTAGATGGTCAAACAATACAGCGACATAATAACAAATACGGACGATACATTAATTATTCTAAGTTTTGGATCAAATTCCCTCTGTTGTAAAGGACAAAACACCTGCTTTAAATTCCTTCTATTCATCTTGACTAACCACATCTGTTCTCTCTCCCTTCTAGAAGCCACGATGCCCTGGGAGGGTACCATTTCTCAGCTCGCCATGGTCACCATGGTGATATGAAGCCAGTGTGAAACGCTGAAACACATACACATACAGACTCACACGCAGCCGGTCAGTTATTGACTGACACAGCCAGCCAGCCAGCTCGGCAGGCAGGCGTGTGTAATGGACAGGTGTAAGCATGTGGGGCGGCTGCGGCTGGCCCCAGACCACTCCATCCTCAACCCACAGAAGTGGCACTGCGTGGACTGCAACACCAGCGAGTCAATATGGGCCTGCCTGGGCTGTGCTCATGTGGCGTGCGGGCGCTACATCGAGGAACATGCTCTGCAGCACTTCCAGCAGCAGCACCACCCGTTGGCTATGGAGGTTAATGAACTTTACGTTTTTTGTTATCTGTGTGATGACTATGTACTGAATGATAACGCCACAGGAGATCTGAAGCTGCTTCGTAGTACGCTCAGCGCCATCCAGAGCCAGCGCTATGAGGTTACTACCCGCAGTGGGCGCACCCTGCGCTCTGCGAGTGCTGCCGTCGAAGCCATCATGCCATGTGGTGCCCGGGAGCTGCAGCTTAGAGACGAGGACAGGATGTTTACTGCGCTTTGGCATCGTCGCCGGGCGCTTATGGGACGTGTCTTTCGCTTCTGGTTTTCATTGACTGAATGCGGAAAGAAGAGAGAGGAAGAAGAGAGACAGAGGGAGGAGGAGGAGGAGCAGAAAAGGGAGGCAAGGGAGAGGAGGCGGGCTCTAAAGAGGCAGCTACAGGAGGAGCTGGAGAATGCCCCTCTCAGGAAGAGTCGCCGGTTACGTAAGAAGAGCCAGAGAGTTGCAGATGCTGCAGCCACGACACCGTCTCGGAGGTCACGCAACAAGACAAAAAGCCCTGTGCCCCCTCCTCTCACCCGCAGGCCGAGGACTCGTAGCCCTGCCACTGCCACTGCCACCCCCAAGAGAAGTGGACGGACGAAAAAGGTCCAACCACCTCCTAAACCCCGGAGCCGTTCTTCTACCACCAAATCCAAGCCCAAAACACCCTCAGCAACCCCCCATTCTGCCCAAACACCTGTTCGCCGCAAGCAGAATACCAAACAGGGTGGCTCACCCTTTAAAAGGCGCCCTACGGTTACTCCTGGAGTGACGGGTCTGAGGAATTTAGGTAACACCTGTTATATGAACTCCATCCTGCAGGTGCTGAGCCACCTTCATGTCTTCAGGGAGTGCTTTCTGCGCCTGGATCTCACCCAGGCACTGGAGCTACTGGCATCTGCCGTCCACGGCCAACTGGCAGGGAAGGCCTCGTCCCAGACCCCCCTGACCCAAAGGAAGGGATTCCAGGCCAGCTCAGGCTCTGGGGCAGGGCTGAGCGGCGGGGCCTCCCGGGCCCGCAGCATGGAGCTGATACAACCCAAAGAGCCGAGCTCAAAGCACATCTCTCTCTGCCACGAGCTGCACACCTTGTTCCAGGTGATGTGGTCTGGCAAGTGGGCGCTGGTATCACCTTTTGCCATGCTCCACTCAGTGTGGCAGCTGATCCCGGCGTTCAGGGGCTACGCTCAGCAGGACGCTCAGGAGTTCCTGTGCGAGCTGTTGGACAAAGTGCAGCACGAGCTGGAGAGCACCGGCAAGCACACGACCACTGCGGGAGTCCCACAGAAACGACTCATCAAGCAGGTGCTCAGTGTGGTCAACACCATCTTTCATGGCCAGCTCCTCAGCCAGGTATGAAACACACACATTCACACAAACACACACACCTGCAATCACCTTCATTTAACCATCGGCTAACTCAGCAGTGGGCACAGGCTTCATCTGACTCACTCACTGTGAACCCTGCATTCATGAACCCCCTCAGATCTTCCCACGCAGTCCATTGATAATTCCACAGCCATCATCAGCTCTGACTGAACTCTTGTTACTAATTTATAAGTTAAATTCAGTTGGCCTTGATGGATTGATCTGTCACTTTAAAGCCTTAAGTAGAGGTTAAGCTTCCAGCTCTGACATTAATCTTACATTTGGAGTGTATTTTTAAGGTTGAGGTGGTGAGGGTTTTCTTTCAAACTTGAACCACGTTAAAACAGTATTGAACGATTTGTCAGTCGCCATAAAAATAATCTGCCACTAACTGATTCAGTCATTTTTCCTGCAAAAATAGTGACAAAATAATAAGTATTGTCTGGTTTCTAGTTCTCCACTGTGAGGATGTACTGCATTTATTTGTCATTTGTCATTCTAAACTGAATACAGTTTTATTTTGGGCTGTTGGTTGTAGTCACCTGAAGCTTTTGGAAGCAGTGATGGGCATTTTAAACAGTCTTTTTTGATATTCCTAACTAAAGCTGCAGTCCAATCCTGACTAACCTTTCTGTCCATTATTGTAGTTTGAATATATACCATGCAGAGTTTCCTAAAAAGCATTGTATAGACTCAGTCATCACTCATGACCCAGTACAAGTGTATGGCAGTGTATTTGTCTGCAGAGATTCTGCCCCACATCCTTATTTTCTATGTTCGGGACATTTATAGGCATGTAACCCCACAGCTCTCAGTTGAGGCTGGAGCTTTATAATAAGGGTGTGACTACCTTCCAGAACATAAGCAGCACACATTCAAGGGACACAGTGCCAAAAATCAAAAGTATAGCAAGACCAAACCCCAAACGAGAGTGAGTCAAGGGTTGGCTTTTACTTTCACTTTTGCTGGCAAACATGTTTACAAATTATTACTGAAAATCCTGCATATTATTCCTTGAAATATTGTCAAAACCTTTGAATAATGCACCTTCGCTTGAGTTGTTAATGAGGTGTTCTATACACTGTAATTGCTTGATGAACTACACCTCAATTAAAGCACATACACTTGCAGAAATACAACTGAATTACCCCCATTGTATGTTGTTTAAGCTCAAGTTTAAATTGAAATTGCAGGCTCATATCACGCAAATATTTCCAAGTAAAAAGACTCACTTCTTAGTGTAAATAATGTACTCTGTTGTGTGGTATGTGCTTAGATTGTCAGACCTGCTTTAGCACTTACTGACATATGATCAGCTGATGACAGTATTTAGATAGACACTGCCGGAGCTCAGCATCGCTTCAAGTAACTGATGGAAGAGAAACGTGGAGAGTGTAGAGAGTTAGTATGAGGACAAGAGATTAGTGTCTACTTGTGCAGGCTGAGCACACACTGAGACACCTGCTGTGGCTGAATAGAGAGCTGTGTGTCTGTACGGGTTCTGGGGATCTCAGCCTCGTGGCTTTGCATCACGTTTATTGTTTATATTGTTGATGCAGTGTAAATAGACGGACACACAGGATGGTCAGGGCAGTTATAACAATTAGAATGTTATTAGATTGTATGTATAATTTATCACTACCCTCCTCATGTCTCTATCTCCCCCCGCTCTGATATGCAGGTGACATGCCTGGCCTGCGACCATCGCTCCAACACTGTGGAGCCATTCTGGGATCTGTCTCTGGAGTTCCCCGAGCGGTATCACAGTAATAGCAGGGAGTCGGCTGCTCAGGCTTCGTGCCATCTGACGGAAATGCTGGCCAAGTTCACAGAGACTGAAGCGCTGGAGGGAAACATCTACGCCTGTGAGCAGTGTAACTGTGAGTTTAAATCATGTAAACACACACACACACTTCATCTTTTAACTCAGATGCTTGACACTGATATTAACACATTAACACTCAATATAAACGTCAAATCCAGGCTGTGGCTGCGTCTGTCTTCTCTGTTTCCTGTCCAACTCCACTTTTTGTATTAACAAGATGTCCTGAATTTGTTTTCTTGTGAATGTTGGATGTTCTTTCAAAAGACATGTTCATACTTGTCTGGAATCCTGAAAAAGCCATGCTGGTTAAATGTAATTTAAATGGAGGCTTTCTGATTTAGTACAGTTGTGGGCTTTCTGCTAGGGCTGCACGATATGAGGAAAATATGCCAGGCTCCACGCTAACTTTTCCACTGTAAGCACTGATGCTACCAACTTCCTCAGTGGGTGATATCCGCACATGATTTGATCGCGCCCTTTTTTCATTACTATAATAATTATAATGCATGGTGGTGCGGTGATTAGTACTGTCGCCTCACAGCAAGAGGGTTACCGGTTTGAATCAAGGGCAGGGGAGCCCCTCTGTGCAGAGTTTGCATGTTCTCCCCATGTCAGCGTGGCTTTTCTGCAGGTGCTCCAGCTTCCTCCCACAGTCCAAAGACATGCAGGTTAATTGGTGACTCTAAATTGCCCGTGAGTGTGAATGGTTGTCTGTGTCTATAGCCCTTTTTTATCAGGAGTTGTGCAAATTTGCAGGAAAGCCCAATCAGTCTTTTTTCAGCATTGGCAGTAAAAAAAACAAAATCGGGGAGTGCGGAAAATTGCCACATACCTACTTGTGATTATACAGAATGTGCCTTTTTCGGGGCAATGGGGGGCGTGAGCAAGTAACTAAACGTGTAGCTCTGTGTGTGACATCACCAGTCCTTTGGCGATTCTCTCATAAGTCGGTCTGTTCCTCACCGTCCCCGTCATCTGAGGGTTAATGGCCTCTTTGTTTGTGAGGACAAGGATGGCGCGCAATTCCTTGTCTCCCCAGTTGCTCATCTTTACAGTGTCTGTCAGGTTTGTGTTTCCCTCTTGCTGCTAGCTGCTCATTCCTGCTATCAGCTGTATATCCATCGCCAGTGGGTCGCACATGCGGCGTCATCAACAGCTTCTCCCATGGCGGAAGGGCGCCTCGTTCTGTTTAAACCAAAAGGGTTCTGCCAATATGACTACCCTACAAGGCGGAAAATTGGGCACCTCGTATTAACTCGCCAGTCCGGCTCTGTGTGTCTAAACGCTTGCAGCTTGCCGGCAAAACAGTCCAACATTCGCGGAAAATCTGGCAGTGTAAAAGGGGCTATAGTTTTAACTCTGAAGGCTGCTGGGCTTCTAACGGGCAAAGCTGAACACAGACTGGAGCTGCTCCGTTGAACGAGCAAAGCTGTGTCGAATGTAAGGCAGCAGATATTAGTGAAGTTTTAAACATCACAATCCTCAAACACCTGGTGGTTCTGCTGGTAATGTTCTGCCGTTAGTAACAGTAGATACAGGATGTAATCATACACCGTCCGTTGTGTGAGTATGTAAACAGCAAGGATAGGAAGAGAAGTGAGAAGTTGCCTGGATATGGTGAGAGATCAGATCTTGTGATGTGATCGTAGCTGATAAAAATACAGCACAGTGAGGATACAGACATTTCATACACCTGAGAGGCCTATGTAATGCAGACCTGTTGATTCACACTAAACCTGCGCCAGATCCTGTTTATATGAGTCAGCTGTCACTCTGTCACTGTTAGCAGAGACATAAAATGATCACAGTCTAGAGCCCTGTATGGTAACGTCCACTGTTGCGGTGACAATATTACTTGCAATAAGTGTACTCAGTTCTTGACTCAGGCTTGTGCAATACCTGTGCTCGTGCCAGGTTTCTCCTGTGTCCAAAATATTGCAAGATAGCTGTTGTTGTTTTTTCTAGCACCAGTTGCTCTGTGGCTTTTGCACTTGGGCCTGCCTTCATTTTGTCATACTTTACTCTTTCAATGGTGTAGAGAGTAGCACAGCAGCAGTGATCAAATAAACCTCACTTGCATGCATACAGATTAGATTTAGACTGATACCTGACTGCGAGGGCTCTGTCTGATTGGCAGCAGAGTAAACAGCGTGACACAAATCAGACAAAATAGCACCCACAGAGACGTCGATGTAATTGAATATGTTGTTAATATATTCAAAGTGCAGAATGGCAGTTGTCAAGATTTGTTAATTGCCAAGTTGGATTTGTGGTGATTTAAAAAAAAAAACAACACATTGTGCAGCCCTGCTTTTTGCTGAATTGTGTAGTGGTTCAGTGGGCAGCTTTTACAAGAAAAAGTTTTTGTCATATTTGCTGAAACTGTCACTATATCCTGAAGGAGACAGCTCCTGCAGCTCCTCCTGGTGCTCGTAATGTCATGTGCAAGGATCCACCACGCTTGAGTAAAAACAATCAGAGCCCTGAGGGGTCTTTAACACAGTGTCAGTCACTGCTGGTGCACATGCTGCACTCCATCAACAGCACACACATACATTTATTAGTCATAATCTTCGATAATTAAACTAACACTGAATCATACCAGTGGCAGCGAGAGAGTTAGGAGGTTAATACTGTCTCTTTTTCGGATAATATCCACATTGGAAATTTGCTGTCACAGAAAATATTTACACATTTGTCCCAAATTACACTTTACAGCTGTGAAAGTCATAATCTCAGTGAAAGGGGCTGAATTAAAGTTATGTGATACTTACAGATGTCCCGAGCCAATTCCAGTGCGTGTAGCCGCTGGTCACAAGAATGCAGCAAAGCTGGTTGACGTAACGTTCGTATAGCATGTTTACCCTCTTCTCTTATTTGCAGCTGCTCGACGGCGGAGCTCTTCCAAACCAGTCCTTCTGACTGAAGCACAAAAACAGCTGATGGTCCACAAACTGCCTCAGGTCCTGCGGCTTCACCTCAAACGCTTCAGGTATAGTGATGTTACACCACAAGTCGGCCAATGTCTGTCACCAATTCAATTCTGTTTGTTTTATTTGAGATATATCAGTTCCAAAATGCAAACAAGAAATTCACTTTCCAGTTGTAAAAGTAAAGCACAAGGACATGCACACAAGGGAAAATCCGTGTCAACTATGAGCTACATTAAAGCCGACAGTATTAATTAAAGGCTTCTATGTAATAGTGTAACATTGGCTCAGTGGCTGACCTGTTTTCTGTCCTGTGATTGGTCCTCAGGTGGTCTGGGCGGAACCATCGGGAGAAGATCGGAGTCCACGTCAGCTTCGACCAGCTTCTCAACATGGAGCCCTACTGCTGCCTAGAGCCCTCGCCCAAAGGTGTGCCCTGCTCGAGCCCCAGCAGCCCCAGCTCAGCAGGCTCGCCGCGTCCCAAGCACTTCCTCTACGACCTCTCCGCTGTGGTGATGCATCATGGGAAGGGCTTCGGCTCTGGCCACTACACCTCCTACTGCTACAACACAGAAGGAGGTGAGTCAAGAGCTCAGATGTGTTCAAGCGGCTAGTTCGATTATGTATAAACAAATACACTGATAACCAACTCAGCTCTGTCTTATAATCCATGAAGTACAGTTAGGTGCAGTTAGGTACAGTACAGTACAGTTGTGTGGGTGGATATCAGCCATTACCATTGTTTGCTGATAAATCACTGCATCCCTTTTATTTTTTGCATTCAATTATTAGACAGGACGACAGGTGAGACAGGAAAGATTGTAGCGAAGTGAGAGGAGGAGGAGGAGAGGCAAAAATCTTGAAGCGTTTTATTAAAGGTGATACAACATTTATAACTGTGTACAAATATGTGTCTGAAGCCTTTCTTGTGTTAGCAACACGGACGTGCTAAATATCCTCCAGTGTTGCAGATTAAAACTTGAGCAGGATTTATACGCCGTTGTGAGCATTTATACTTGTGCAGTGGTGTGTCTGTGTCACTCTGCAGTTACACCTCCAAAACACTAGTCAGTGGCAGGATTTCTGTGAACTCGCAGCATTCACAGACAAACACTTGTCTTTATCGGGACACATTTTCCCCACAAATACAACATGCTAACGTTTTTAGCACAAGCCTATGGCATTTTACATTGTATAAATTAGCCGAGCAGCTAGCTGACTTTTCCTCTACTCATATGAAGCCAGGGACAACAGCAGCATTTAACAAAGGTAACGTTACAAAATTCGGCTCCATTACAACTCACAAGGTTCACTGACAAAACAACTGTCTGATACTAAACATGTTTTCCAAACAAATACAACATGCTAACGTTATTAGCACAAGCCTATGGCATTTTACATTGTATAAATTAGCCTAGCGGCTAGCGGAGATTTCCTCTGCTCATATGAAGTCAGGATAAATCACACACAAGATTTAAAGTGCTATTTCTGTGGAGGCTTTATTGTCTTCACAATTTATTGTTTCTTATCTGTGAAATTAAAGTAAATAAAAGCTTTGTTTGCACTGAGGGAAATGGTTTCAGCTTACAGAAATAGGCAGGAGGTCTGTGTCACTGTGACATGTAGTTACATTTCTGGGGAGGTGCACATCAGGCTATGGCGTAGGCTTCATGTTGACGCAGAGCCTACAGCGTCGATTCAGCACACACCAGCATCACTGCTGGGAAAAAAGTCTTTGGGGGAAACACTGTACTCCTCATGATGTCTAAACTGATCTTCATGTGTTCATTTGGTGGAGTGGCCTTTTAAGCAATGTAATTCACTTATTCAGACTGCTTTGTTGTTGCTTCTTTGAGTGCTCCAGCTGTCCTCATCATGTTAAATAATTTGTCCTTGTTTTCTCCTGCAGGCTTCTGGGTTCACTGTAATGACTCTAAGCTGAATGTGTGTTCGGTGGAGGAGGTCTGTCGTGCTCAGGCCTACATCCTCTTCTACACACAGCGAGTAACTCAGGACAAAGACCGGCCGCTATAGGACCACAATCCCCCTCCTCATCCTCCTCCGCTGCAGCCTGACCACTCAGCGAGACGATATCAGCACAGCCCCACCTATCACTCTCTCTCTTCCCTCTCTTTCTTTGGGCATTTATATCCTGGGAGGATGGGTGTTTCTAGTCTATTTTTCTAAATAAGGAAAAAAAAAGAGAGAAAGGACTCCTTTTTAAAACCTGGTTCTGCTTTGTGAACTTCTTGTATATGGTGTTTATATGTAGGTATTTTTAAAAGATGGTGATCATGTTTGTGATTTGTGTACAGGTGTATTTTATAAAGAGTATCAGCCAAGATGTGTCTCAGTAGCAGCCAACAGACTCAAGTGTCTTCTTACAGGTCATACAGGTGTATTCACATGTCTGCCTACCTGCGTTTGGTGGCTTTGTTGATTGTAAATGCTGTTCATTTTGTTTAAAATCAGCTGAAATGTCTCAGTCACTTTAGAAAGACGTCACAGAACTGGATGTGGGGTTGTAAAATGTCATTCACTCGCTATAAAATGGCCTCCCTGTGTTGTAAACAGGTAAAGTTTTAATGGATGCTATCAAAGATGGCTGTGTTTCCTGCCAGAGATGCACTAATTTCTACAGAATAGGCTATCAGCATTGTATTTTTACTGGGTTTATAGTTGGAGATCTGTACACAAGCAGGGCAGGAAGTTTATTTTTCACTCTGAAGTACTCCTGGGTCTGTCAGGAAACATTGGCAGACCTCAAGCCAAAGCCTTGGGGGAAGTGTATGGAAAAACCTCTCAGCATTTCCAAAACGGTTCAACATTTGCTGGGTGCTTTTTTTTTTTATTTTTTCTCCCTCTGTCACTAGAGGGGGAAAAAAGTTTCCAAAGGGATGGGTTGTTTTTTATTTTTTGGCTAAATGTTGCCACCTCTCTGCTCCAGAATGTAATTGTCTTCAGAGTGCGAACCATCCCCGAACCACACTAGTGTTCTAGAGAAGTGCCCTTTTGTTGAGAGTATATTTTTATAGCTCATATCACTTCAGCAAAGTTGGAATCTGCACAGCTGCAGGCCCACCCAGACCAGCATTTAGATTATGAATGTATTTTTATACAGTCCTTCTCAGAGGTTTTAGAAAAGAGGCCATTGACTGTTTTTTAAAGTTTTTATACAACCGCAGATCAACACCACCACCAGCAGGTATGACTGTTCTCCCACCAGTGCGTAGCTGTGTGTGCATACTGTATTTAATTTACTATAATGTTCAGAACAATATCCAGATTCCTGCAGTGTATACAGATTGTGATATTTATCTCCATACTGGAGAAAATTGTATTAAGGAAAAAAAAAGGTATTCTCCACCTCAGCCGTGTCCCCTCCCATCAGAGGGGAATTCAAAGCACACTTCATATTGTCTTTCCTTCACTGTCAGACGACGTGACACATTGTTGGCATTTGTTTTGGTTACTACTCCATGGATGTGTGTATGTGTGTGTGTGTGTGTGTAAATTTATGGAAGTTATACTATGCAAATTGTTACCTCAGTTTTTTCTAGAGAAAATTACCTCAATAAATGAGAATATTTTTTCATTTTTCTACAAAACATGCCCGTGTCTTGCTTGTTCCAGTATTATACATGAAGCTAGGTCAACTTTATTTACTGTAAAACTTAAGCTAACAGCCTGGGCTATTAATTGCTTACATCACTGAACTCAAAGGGCCTATGTTTGGGACATGCCTTTAAAACCTTTCACACAAAACTATCGCTCAGCAAAGACTGGGAAATAAAAGAAAACAGTTTATTAAATCTGGGTTGACATTGTTTTCTATGAAAAACATGGGGGGAGGTACTTTTTTTTATATTTTTAATTATTATAAAAGTGTTATTAGAAAATTAGGAAAAAACTACAGAAATGTTGAGTTATAAATATATATTTCAAATTATGCTACAGAAAATATGTATTTCATTTTTAGCAATGTTTTTCAGGTAGATTTAAGTTTTTAGCTTTTTACTTCTCTTTTTTTTGCTTATTTTCAGGCTATTTCTTGTTTGCTTTTGGTTTTTGCTTTATTTTGTTATTTTATTTTTTACTTTTCCTTTTTGCTTAATTTCAGGTAATTATTCTTGTTTTTTTACTTTTCTTTTTTCCTTATTTTCAGGTAATTTTCTTGTTTGTTTTTTTTTTTATATTACTTTTTTGCTTGTTTTGAGGTAAATTAATTGTTTTTCTTTTTACTTTTCATTTTTATTTTTGGGTAATATCTTAAATAAACCAGTATACATATTACTTGTTTAAAAATAAGGCTTCAGATAATATATCAGTTATGAATCATTCGTTCGTTCTAGCTCTGACAGCTCATCACAGGGGGTAAGTTACGTCACTCGAGGATTGCGGCACTTGGCATACCGACACAACACCACTTCATCCTGTTAAAACAACACTCACAACTTGGATTAATTCCTATGAAAAACCCTTTTGATTCTTTTGATCTAAGGACCCTTACAAACAAAAGGAATATGAATAATTTACAAAGTAATCAAGGAATGGACACAGATTGTAAGGCAGCTGACCAGGCCTCTGATGGAGACAGGCATTTATTTGTTAAAATGTGTAGCCACACCAGGCTAGTTTTATGGTATGTAGCCCAAAATCACAAATTGTAACTAATAACAGCCTTTTTTACAGCTACAGTTGGTCATTTTTATAAAAATAACTGTAATATTTGCTGAAACTGTCAGTATGTCCACTGAAATATACAGTGCATCCGGAAAGTATTCACAGCGCTTCACTTTTTCCACATTTTGTTATGTTTCAGCCTTATTTTAAAATGGATTACATTCACTTTTTTCCTCAAAATTCTACACACAACACCCCAGATTTTTACAAAGTTATTAAAAATAAAAACTAAGAAATCACATGTACATAAGTGATCACAGCCTTTACCATGAAGCTCAAAATTGAGCTCAGGTGCATCCTGTTTCCACTGATCATCCTTGAGACGTTTCTACAGCTTAACTGGAGTCCACTTGTGGTAAATTCAGTTGATTGGACATGATTTGGAAAGGCACACACCTGTTTATATAAGGTCCCACAGTTGACAGTGCATGTCAGAGCACAAACCAAGCATGAAGTCAAAGGAACTGTCTGTAGACCTCCGAGACAGGATTGTCTCGAGGCACATATCTGGGGAAGGGTACAGAAAAATTTCTGCTGCTTTGAAGTTCCCAATGAGCACAGTGGCCTCCATCATCCGTAAATGGAAGAAGTTCAAAACCACCAGGACTCTTCCTAGAGCTGGCCGGCCGTCTAAACTGAGCGATCGGGGGAGAAGGGCCTGAGTCAGGGGAGGTGACCAAGAACCTGATGGTCACTCTGTCAGAGCTCCAGCGTTCCTCTGTGGAGAGAGGAGAACCTTCCAGAAGGACAACCATCTCTGCAGCAATCCACCAATCAGGCCTGTATGGTAGAGAGGCCAGACGGAAGCCACTCCTTAGTAAAAAGCACATGGCAGCCCACCTGGAGTTTGCCAAAATGCACCTGAAGGACTCTCAGACCATGAGAAACAAAATTCTCTGGCCTGATGAGACAAAGATTGAACTCTTTGGCGTGAATGCCAGGCGTCATGTTTGGAGGAAACCAGGCACCGCTCATCACCAGGCCAATACCATCCCCACAGTGAAGCATGGTGGTGGCAGCATCATGCTGTGGGGATGATTTCAGCGGCAGGAACTGGGAGACTAGTCAGGATAGAGGGAAAGATGAATGCAGCAAGAGACAGTTCATCTTTCAGCAGGACGATGACCCTAAGCACACAGCCGAGATATCAAAGGAGTGGCTTCAGGACAACTCTGTGAATGTCCTTGAGTGGCCCAGCCACAGCCCAGACTTGAATCCGATTGAACATCTCTGGAGAGATGGCTGTGAACTGACGCTTCCCATCCAACCTGATGGAGCTTGAGAGGTGCTGCAAAGAGGAATGGGCGAAACTGCCCAAAGATAGGTGTGCCAAGCCTGTGGCATCATATTCAAAAAGACTTGAGGCTGTAATTGCTGCCAAAGGTGCATCAACAAAGTACTGAGTAAAGGCTGTGAATACTTAGGTACATGTGATTTCTTAGTTTTTATTTTTAATAACTTTGCAAAAATCTCAAAAAACTTTTTGGAATAAGGCTGAAACATAACAAAATGTGGAAAAAGTGAAGCGCTGTGAACACTTTCTGGATGTACTGTATGTGACAGATGACCAGAGCAGACCAGGGGAGTTTCTAATGCAGTTGTCAATCACTGATCTTGAACTGTGGTCAAACTTGGCTGTACTGATAATAACAATAATAATACATTTATTTATAGAGCACTTCTCATGGTACTCAAAGACACTTTACATAGGTTGAAAATGATCATAAAATAGACTACACTAAAATACACACGACATCATTCACCACACGACATAATTCACTACTCAAAACTCATCTTTTCAAAAGGAGTCAGGTGGTTGGCATCAGAGGAGAGGAGGCTACGAGAAGGAGTGCGGCGGTGGAGCAGGTCAGTGAGGTAGGAGGGAACTTTATGGGTGAGGAGAAGGACTTTGAATTGGATGCGTTGTGGGACAGGAAGCCAGTGGGAATGGGTGAGCAGACAGGCAGCAGAGTTCTGGATGTACTGGAGTTTATTTAGGAGTTTGGATGATGCACCATACAGAATGCTGTTACAGTAGTCAGTTCTGGATGAGATGAAGGCATGGATGAGTTTCAGCAGCGGTGGGGGAGAGTGATGGGCGGAGACAAGCTATGTTTTTTATGTGGAAGAGGGCAGTACTGGTGATTTGACTGGCACGTTGCAAAGGCTGCAAAGTCAGTGGTTCCCAGCTGGTTGGTCGCAGTCCAAAGGGGGGTCATGGGTCTATTCTGAATGGACCCAAAGTGACTCTGAAACGTGTCACATTTGTAAAAACACAATATATTTTTAAATACAGTGAATTTCTGGCACAGAGCTTTTATCTGCTGTAGAGTGACTGACAAAGGGACAGTTACCTAACAGAGACAGCAAACTAGCTCGACAACATGGCCAAACACAAGTATGATGCTGAATGTATTAAACTGCGTGGACCTTGAACTAATGACTCAGGCCCTGATCACACAGAAAGCGTTTTAGCAGCTGGAGGCGGCTTTTTGTGATTGTTTTTAATGAGAATAAAGCTTTTTGCTGGAGAGCTCCGAAGTCCTCGACTTGAAAAAACTTCAACTCATAGCGGAAAAGTGCTCCACGTCATCTCAGCTTTTCTTCCATTGTCCAATCAGATGATTTGAGTGGCGGACCTTCTGTGGTGGTCACGACAACAAGTTTACAGTTGGTAAACAATGGAGGAGAAACTGGTGGTAGAGGCTGCTGGATACCCAGAGCTATACGACCTGATGATAGACAGCAGGTTGTCAAACTGCCCCTGAGTCATCCTAAAATATGCTTGGAAACTGCCATCATGGAGAAGAAGCTCCTGGACCAACTGGTGGTACTCCCCATGACCCACCCTCTTTTTTAGGGAACAGGGAAACAGATCTCTGTTTCCCTGTGCCCAACAAACTACTTGCTGACAACCTCTCCCCCTCAACCAGAGGGTAATGCCTCAACATTTTAGGGACTGGATACTGTCAAATTAATAAAATAAGTAAATTCACTGTCGATTGATTACATAGAAATTCTAGCAAAAAAAACAAAAGCTGCAGCAACCAGTTGGGAACCACTGTGCTAAATCAATGTGAGTCACGCATGAGATCCTCCCTTAAATTGACAAGAGCAGCACATATTCTCAGAATCTTGCTTATTTTCTGGGCCATGGCGTTCGGAACAACCTGTGATATGATTTTATACATTTTCAAACGTCCGACTGCTCTTTCAAATTGATGTTCTATTCGTCTACTGACTCTCACCCGTTCCTTAGCTGGACCTTTTTCCGTGAAAGATGGAACGACCAACTTAACCTCTTTCTCAAACAGCAAATCTTCTATGGTGACACCTCGAACTGCCATGACCTCATCTCCAGGCTTTAAGAAGTCTAATATTCCCGAGTTCTTGGTTATGAATGTGTCATTGCATCGCCTTTCATATATTGCAGAGATGAACATGATTAGTCCACATGGGGCGACAGCCACCTGGTATTTCACTGTCTTATACGAATCAGGGTTCTTGCGTTTTTGTAACCGGCTCTGACTGAACTCTAAAATACATGTCGTATCCGGAAAGTTCCTCTTAAATGCTCCGGGCATGGTTGCTTGAAGAGTTTCTTTTGGAGGCCATGGAATTAGAGGTCGCAAAACTTGGTCCAGTTTGTCAATCCAATATGAGATTACCCTGCTAGCCATGCCCTGTGACACATAAAACTGTCTGCTCAGATCGTCTGTCTCACAGTTGGTCTTTAATTTCATAAGTGTCATGAGAACTTGATCTCGCACAGACAGCGTAAATGCACTGTAAGCATGTCCTTCAAGTGTTGACACAAGGATGTTAAATGTTTCCAAGGGTATACCAGTGTGGAGCAAAGCATCCGCGTCATTTTGAAGAATGAAGTACCCAAACTCATCAACCTGAGTCGTCTTATCGTGCACATCTTTTCCGTTGGCCTTCTTGCAATAATCATGATCTTGTCGTGTAGGGTCCATCCAACGTGTGTGAACTGAGCGGCAAGGTGGGTCAGCGGGAGGTGCGGAGCTTGAGGTGTCAGTGTGGTCCGAGACAGTCGCAGTGAAGGCCACCAAGCAGTCTGACAAACAAAAGTATGGCCACAGTTACACAACAGGGATCTCATTTATAAAACATTGCATAGGCTCCATACTAAAAATGTACATGTGGACAAAAGCCAAAAATAGAATGCATCAAAAAATATTCGACAACCTTTACAATAAGGCTTCCATTTCACCATCTGCATCACCAATTTTCTGTCTCCAAAATGTTCACAAGCATGGGTCAAAGCTTCTCCCTTCTAGTCTATGTTTATAGATCACAACATTTGCGTGAGGGGTGGCGTATGCTTTTTTCAGGCCTCGTTTTGTGCGTACGACATGTTCATAAATGAGACTTTAGGAGAGTGAAAACTAGGGGTGGAAGAAAACTGATTCACTTAAGTATAACAATTTTTCTTTTGACATTTTTTAAATGCCTGAATCGAAATAATCGCAGAGGTGAAAAGAAAATGCCACTTTAACTGTTGTAGTTTCTGAATAATGTGACGTCATATCCATTTCAAGAAAGCAGGAAATGGTGGACAGTCCAAGGAGACAAACTTTCAGCTGTGCGAATAGCAACAGCCCCGCTGTTAGACAGAACACTTGGTGATAGGTTTTGCGCTTGTTGAACTGGAGTTGCTACATCGCTACTGAAGCTCTGTCTCGAGAGCTTTTGTTTGCTCTCCTCCCAGTGAATAGTCTCCTAGCAGCGGGGAGAGGCGGAGAGACAGCAGGGTGGCCAGCTAGCTAATTCTTGTCTCATTTGTGATATTTGACCATTAAATGAGATGCACCAGATTACTGGACAAGGATGCAATCTCAATCCACTCTGGTAACTGTACAAACACCAGGCAGCTTGCGTAAGTTGTTACGGAGCTATTTGTGACTATAATATCACAAAAGGTGGATTCCCAGGGTCACAGGCATGCGACAAACTCTTACCAGTAAGCTCCTCTTGACAGTCTGGAGGCTGAGAGTCTGATGTTGGCTCCACAGTGGAAGACACCTGAGCTGCAGTGATAGAGTCCGATGTGTCAGCCAGAGAGGAGTTGCTGATGGTTTCAGACCGCTTTCTCTTTCTCTTTCTCTTCCTAGTGAACCTATAACCAAAACACATAACGACCAAGAAATATTAATCAAGACATACTACCAACATTTGGTACAGTAAAATGACAGCAAAACAACGGAGAAGGTTACCTGTCCAGTTTTTTTGGAGCCTCCATACACTGACTCTCACTTGGGTAAGTGAGCAAAGAGGGAGCGAAGTCTGGACTCTCTGGATCAATGGTTGCCTCCCCTGTAAGACATCCTCAGTCAATATCTTGCAATGCTAATGGTATCATGTGGTGCCAAACAAAGCTGTTATTTACTTTAATTTCACTGATAAGAAACAATAAATTGTGAAGACAATAAAGCCTCCACAAAAAATTTTAAGTCTTGTGTGTGATTTATCCTGGCTTCATATGAGCAGAGGAAATCTCAGCTAGTGGCTAGGCTAATTTATACAATATAAAATGCCATAGGCTTGTGCTAATAACATTAGCATGTTGTATTTTGTATGTGATGCAAAATATTAAAATAACGTGGTAGTGATCGACGTAAGACACGTGCCAAAGCCGTAACCCCCAAGGACGTAACGCCCCCCCCCCCCCCGTGATTTAATCGTGTATTGGCAATCTAGAGCAACGACAATCCACAATATGAAATTTAGAGGCAATCGCACAGCCCTAATTGGGGTTATGATATGTAGCATGTGAAATAGGGTATGGTGAATGCGCTAGGATAGGTAGTATCGGCACAGTCACTACCTGGAGCTCGCATAAGCAGAGCTTGGGTTTGTTGAAGGTGGCAGTGCTGTCTGGGCTGAGAAAGCCTCTGTCTCCTTTAACTTTAGCTTATATTGGAGTTATGCTATATAGCGTGTGAAATAGAGTATGGTGAATGTGCTAGGAAAGGTAGTATCAGCACTGTTTCTTCAGAGGCAGGTAAAAATTCAGCCATGACTCACTCCTCGCATTTGGAAGCTCGCTCCAGCGGTAACTCAAATCTCACGAGACGTGAGATTTCAGAGCCAGACTATCCCTCCCTGAGTGAGTGTTTTGACTTGACACAACAAACATGTCCGACTCTAGCTAAAGGTAAACACAGACGTTCATTTCTCCTTTCCGTTATGTTGTCAGATAATTATACTAACAATCCGAGCCTATCTGTGTGAAAAAAATGCACTTTTAGCGGACATATTTTGACGTTGTTTGAAGCTGTCTGAGTGCCCTATTATTTAATATAGCGCATGCCCACGGGCTGCAGGCAGGTCAGCCCTAGCTTCGTACTGGAGAAATGTCAAATATTGAACATCCTATCACTTATTTAGACAAAAGTAGATCCGAAAATAGGGCCCAGGTTGAACAAAACATTAGTTCCCCTTTAAACTTAGGATGATGTATATAACATTATGCAGAAAATCAACAAATTGAAAAGCAGTTGTGCACTGACCCTGGATTTTGTAGTAAAGTGTATTGGTGTTCCAGATATGTTACTTACTCTTGCAGGCATGCCAGGGGTTGAATTTGTGGTGGATATTGGTGTCGGTATCACTCATGACTTTCCCGATGGATGGTGATCTCTCTGTGTTCATAACACCAACATCCACGTCCATACACAGCAAGTGATTCAACCCCCTCTGGAGCCCCATCACCTCCATCGCTACAGAGCTGGATGCTTCTGAAACCTACAGCATAACAATGTCAGGTATAGAATATCCACAGTATTTGACAACCAATCAAACAATGTTTCAAACAATCAAACAGATGAGTTATTTTATTTTTCTATTTTATTTGTTTTTAAAGCACTGCATGGACCAGCACCAGATTATATTTCAGAACTCCTCACTCCCTATTCCACCTCTCGTCCCCTCAGATCAACTGACAAATCACTGCTTTCTAGTTTGCTGATCCTGTGAGTTTATCTTCTCTATCTCCTTTAACTTCAGCTTATATGGGAGTGTGAAATTGAGTATCGGAGTATGGTGAATGTGCTGGGATAGGTAGAATAGGTAGTATCGGCACCGTCACTACCTGGAGCTTGCACAAATGGAGCCTGGGTTTGTTAGAGGTGGCAGTGCTGTTTGGGCTGAGAAAGCCTGTGAGTTTATCTTCTCTATCTCCTTTAACTTTAGCTTATATTGTAGTTATGCTATGTAGCGTGTGAAATAGAGTATGGTGAATGTACCAGGAAAGGTAGCATCAGCACTGTCTCTACCTGGCCATGTGTAAGTAAGGTAAAGGAGGTTGTTGGGTTGGTGCAGGGAGCAGTGAGACCTGGCATTAGGGGAGTGTCTCTGGAAAGCACTTTGGTCAACAGTTGTTATTTGCAAATGTGCTCTGTAAGTAAAGTTGACTTGAATTTCTAACATAAGCTTGGGGGATGACAGGCTTGGGAGCAGGTAGGCAAGCTGTCTGTCATCATGTCTGAAACACGTTTAAGCTTGAAAAGCACTCATACAGAATATTATTGTACCTATCTAGCTAGTTAGCTAACGTAAGCCACTATAGCTGTGAAAGCAGCGCCAATGACAGCAAACTTTATATAGCCTACTAGCTAAGTAGGCAATTTGAATAATTATTCAATTACCTCCACTCTTGGAACCGCATTTTTCTTTAGGCGAAGGAGCTTAGGATTGGGTGTCTTCTTGGTCTGGCAGTAGTCATCCCGGTCAAAATGATCACCGCAGACCCGATGGTCGGCAAGGCGCAGTGTGGCTACAGGAGTGTTAGCATCCATTTGTAGCACAACTAGCCACGACTTCAGTGTCTCCATGTCAGAATAGGGGAGTCTGTGAAAGCTCCGTGGGTTGTAGCGCGACATTTTGTTTCTACAATTGGGATATGCGCAAGGACGAGGCATTGTTGTTTTTACACTTACAACACTCAGCTACTTTCTGTGTGCTACTCGACAAGAAACAAACTCCTCGCGTTTGAAAGCTCGCTCCAGCGGTAACTTCCTGCAACAACTCAAATCTCGCGAGACGTGCAAAACAGTCTGGCTGCAGACGCTTCCGGTGCATCCAGTCTCAGGCCGGGAAATGCATGCAAGAAACTTCAAAATAAAATCGTTTATGTAGACACTTCCGGTGGAAGCGCTATTGTCGCCGATTTATATTTAATCAACATTATAACGTTAAAATACGGAAGTGTATTGCATTCACTTGTCAAATAAAAAAGCCCTGTTTTTCTGAGTAATTCTTTCTGTTTTTCGGAGTAATTTTTTTTTGTTTGTTTGTTTTTTGGTGTAATTTTTCCTGTTTTTCTGAGTAACTTTTTCTTTTTTCTGAGTATTTTTTCAGCTCCCTTCAGGCGAATAGAACCCCTCCGCGTTGTTTTCCCAGTATTCACCGGCTCATTATACATTATCCCGCTTATTACACGGCTAATTATCAGTTAAATAAATAATCTGAGACAGAATATTGATTAAATAAATATAATATAAATTAAATCGGGAGGAGAGAAAAAAAACTGCCGGCAACGGCTGAATCTGCGCTACAATAGCTACAGGGAATCAAGAGAAAATGAAAAGAATAGCATCTCTTTTCCGTGCGCCTCTGAGCATCCCTCTTCTCCGGCATTCTTCTCATCTTCAGCCTGTAACCATGACTCAAGATTTTCATCGTCACCAAATATGTTAAAAGTTATATCATGAAAATACTCCATCTTTATATCTTGTAAATTATTATTTTGAAGCGGTAATGGCTACGTTAGCCCGATAAAAAAAAGTAACTGTTGTCAGGGCAGCGTCCCTAGCAACGTTGGGCTACATAGCAACGGTCATTACCTCATTACACAGTAATATCAGACCTCTGAATGTCGCGACTGACCAATCAGAATACAGCATTTAATAGAGCCGTGTAATAAAAAAGATAAAATAGGAATAAATAAATTACCGAGTGCCTTAATAATACCAGTGAACTAAAATAGCATTTCAAGCAAAAACTTAAAGTTAAGAAAATGCAAATAAAATAGTTATACTTACCTGACAGGTGCATTCCTGGTTTTCTTTTTGGTTTATGATACATGCTGTTGAGCTGAGTACATCAGTGTTAGTGTGAATATTGTTCCAAGACAAAAGAATACACACTTGAAAAGAGAAAAATCAGTTGAAAGAGAATTAAATATGTATAGATTTTTATTTTTTTTTTTACCTTTGAAACGCAACTGAAGAGTCTGTCTTGTGTCACCTTTGCTGCCTGGTACCCATTTCTCCAGAGCGACCTAAACTTCTGAGATCCTGGTCCACATTGAGTGTTTATTATACTCTTAATTGCAGTATAGTGAGATTATATAGAAATGAATTCTGTCCTGGTTGTTACTCTCTACCACTGTGCCAAAGTTCACATGGATTGGCCAAGTCAGTGAGGAGAAAAACGTGGAACAGACACAGAGTTTTCATCATTATATAGTAAGGTAAGATTCTGTCATTCATTTAGACAGAAGTAGATCGGAAAATAGGGCCCAGGTCGAAAAAAACATTAGTTCCCCTTTAAAAATTAAGTATGAAATCTCAGTGTGTGACAGGTGAGTTAACAAGATGATGAAGAGATGTCCGACTGTGTGTTACAGGTCCTGGAGGGAGGGCAGATTGCAGCCAATCACCTTCTCTGTCCATTTTTATTCTACTTTATTTATTCATCTACTCTCTCTTTACTCTGTGGAATTTTAATCATCTTTTTTGTTAATTTCTTATGTTATGGTTGGTTTGCTGTTTCTGTTGCTTTGCATTCATTTTTTAGCTTTATTGCCCAGTTTAAAACATTTGCTAGAGAAGTAATCAAATATAATGCAACATTACTTTGATGAAGTAATTAAAAGTTACATTACTTAATACATATTTAACAAGGTAACTAGTAAGCCTATTGCACTGTAAAAGTAACCTTCCCAATGCTCTCTATGACAGATCTGTTGCTTTGCATCTTTCTGGGCTGTGCAGGAATAGTGTCTTCCGCCACAGCCTATCACTGCACAGCTTTATTATCCAGTTACAAAAGTAATCAAGTGTAATAAGTTGCATTACCTTAACCATTACCATTACTTGATTACCATTATTTTAACAATTGCTTATTAGTTTTTCGCAGGGTATCTTGTAACCCATTATGTTTCAAAAATAACCTCTCCCACACTGCACATTTGTTTAATATGTAATTAATGAGGTGTAAAAGTGGCAATTTAAGGTTTTGAAATAGAGCCAGGCTGGCTGCTTGTTAAACTAATCCCTTTCTTAGTCTTTTCGGACTGTAAACTAAATGCTTCACCTCGTAGTTTTTTGCAGGTTCGTTTTACAAAACAATCTGAGTGGGAATATGTGATGGACGCCCCTCACTACATTCTGACAGAAATAAATCTACATGTGATTAACACACAAAAGCTTACATCAACGAGATTTAAATATATTTTCTGGACAGACATTTCAGTCTTCGAGGCTTCTTATCCAACTCTCAAAAGAAAATGTCTTTCTGTTACTTAAAAAAATGACTTAATCCATGAAAAGTGTTGCACAGACTGTCTGGTAACTGTGGAATTAGATTTCTTGCAACTGACCACAAACAGAGGAGGACACAATGAGCAAAATCATTTTAATTATTTTTCTTTTCATACAAAAACATTTTCAGGGAGTTCAAAATGAAGCGTTTTTGACTGGGGAACAAACAGTGGCAGCAACCACTTCAAAGATATTTTACAAATATCAAAGAAACGGTCGCTAGAGGGCCAGAGTGCAGAGTTCCCTCCCGCTGCGACAGAAGCCAAACATACGTCTGCAGATGCACGGTGTCTGTATGAAGATTTATTATGACGACACCCCGAGTTTTTAAATGTTAGGAATTGTCTGTTTGCAGAGGTTTCAGGCCATGCATTGGCCAAACCACGTCTTACACCTGTCAGTAGCATTTGTGCTTAATTTAACTCGAGCACTAAAGCACTGGAGGCTCAGAGTGGAGCCATAGAAAACTTTGAAAATGAAAGGGAGGTATAATGGGGGGGGGGTCCCACACTCACCGTCTCTTTGAATACTGGGGGTGCACTAGATTCAGCAGCAGCTTAAATAAAGGTTTAATATGTTGTAAAATGAGGTCCGCGGGGCATTGCAGGGAACCACAATGCTTCCCCTGACAGAAACGTGTTGGCTTGTTTATAATTCTTAGCTGTGGTTGATAGGTAACTTAGAAGGCCAGTCTTTCTTCCTTGCAAGCTGCGAGTGGTGTATTGTGGGGAGAACACAGTAGCATTTGGCATCCCTCAAAGCTGCTCTGAGACGACCGTGTCCTGCCTCTCTGAAGGAGCTAACGAGGGTGCTGTGTGGTGGTGACGAGGAGGGGCTGTGGTGTTGTTGGAGGGTGGGGTTGGGGTGTCAGTAGTCATCTCCCCGGCTCACCACCTCCTTGCAGGTGGGCCTGAGCAGGATGGTGTGCTCGAACTGAGCGGTGTAGCAGCCCTTGGTGTCGCAGAGGGGAGGGTAGGGGTCCACGATGCCCAGGTCGCACAGGTTTTTCAGGGCCATCAGGTATTTGCTCTCGCCCAGACGGTCCAGCCAGCGCCGGCAGAACGCCAACGTGCCAAAGTTCTCGTTGATAACGTTTAGCAGGTGCTTCGCTCTGGGCAGCCTGGCGAGGAAAGAGGGAAGTAAACATAAGTCATGTTAGACTGGGGATGCAAATATCGCTCATTTCAGAGCACATCAGGCCAGTCTGAGCTGCTCTGCACGGACTTCCTGTTACATTTCAAATTGATTTTAAGCTCCTCCTTTATCAGACCTGGAATATTCTAACATCAAATAATAGGAGCATGTTTTGTGTAGAGGGATGGATTATTACCTGATGGGGACGTGGCCGACGTCAAAGTTTTTCATGTAGTGAGAGCACTCCATGTCGTCGTGCACCACACCTTTACCTGTGCTGCCAAATGTCTCAATGGCGTAAACTTCTCCCTCCTGCACGGTGAAAACAATAAAATCGTAACAGGGTGACTGCTGATTCTGAAAAGGCCTAAAACTTGAAGGCCTTAAAAAGTTTTACATGCAGCCACATTTTTATGATTTTAGGCCTTTAAAAATCTTTAAAATGCAAAAAATATGAGTTCCAGTATTCAAAACGTGTTACGAATTTTTGACAAACCAGCAGAGGTCAACTGGTGATGAACTCACCTCCATTTTCGTTGCTTCTCCTCCTTTAACGATGGGCACAGTCTTACCAGCATGTATTCTGTACTGACCGATTGAATGGCCGTTCAGGTTTCGGATTGGCTTCACTGAAGCAGAACATACAAGGGTCAGAGATCAGTCAGAGCAACAAGATACTTCGTAAAAAATACGTGTAACTCTACACACGAATTGACAAGACCAAACTACCTCCTTCACTCCTACAGTTCAGTGTGAGGTCAAAAGAACCCACCTTGGTATGTTTTGCCATCAAGCTCGACCTCGTAGGACTCCATCACTTCCTGAATCGCCTCTCCAACATCACACAGACGCACATCAATGCCGGCGTTCTGCAACAAACGGGAAGTCGTGAGCTCCAGGCAGTGTGCAGATAAAACACATCAGAGTAAAGCGTGTTTGTGTTCGTCATACTTTGATTCCAGTATTGGTGGCGTCTCTCACAGCCTCCAGCAGCTTGTCATACTTTGGATTAAATGTGACAGTGAAGGCACAGTCAATGATTCGCCCTGCAAACAGACACCAGGCAGAAAGCAGAACGTCTTTAGTGGATCTGTTCTCAGCGAGAGTTATGTTTTTAGATGTTGTGTTGAAACTAGTAACTCTTGAAAAAGAGATTTTGATTTCCATCAGGCAGCCACTTATTTCAATTTATATCTGTGCAGTAAAAAAAGTTGTGCCATCAAACTTAACATCTCTGAGTTGCATAATTAGTATTCAATCTACGCTTACACCAAAGCTGGAACTTGTTTGGAGAATTATTACTGACACAAACAGTCCAGTGTGATGATGAACTACCTTTCAGTGCCGAGTTTCAAGTGTCTGACAATTCATTTTCATTATGTACAGTAATGAATGTAAACCATTAGCTGCCTGAGGTGTAGATCTTTAGTGGCAGCTACTCTGTCTATCCATTATTGTTATAGAGTGGTCCTTGAATGCATCGCTGTTCAACATCAGCACAAAGTGCAGCTGAAGAAGCACTTAATTCCTGCAGTACCGTTGATGTGCGTGCCGAAGTCGATCTTGCAGACGTCGTCGTACTGCAGGACGGTGGTGTCTCCGGCGTTGGGAGTGTAGTGGGCAGCACAATGGTTCAGAGAGCAGCCGGTGGGGAAGGCCAGGCCAGCGTTCAGCCGGTCCTCCTTTATCAGCTTACGAGAACAGTCCTCCAACCGCTCACTGAGGGGAGGGATGAGAGAAAATGAGAAGATGAAAGTGCAAATAAAGTACTATTCAACAGAGGAAATTTGCGTGCGTTTTAAGGAGTGCCTTCTTTCTAGCGACACAGACCTCCTGTCTGTTTCTGTAAGCTGAAACCATTTCCCTCAGTGGAAACAAAGCTTTGATTTACTTTAATTTCACAGATAAGAAACAATAAACTGAGAAGACAATAAAGCCTCCACAAAAATAGCATTTTAAGTCTTGTGTGTGATTTATCCTGGCTTCATATGAGCAGAGGAAATCTCTGCTAGCTGCTAGGCTAATTTATACAATGTAAAATGCCATAGGCTTGTGCTAATAATGTTAGCATGTTGTATTTGTGGGGAAAATGTGTCCAGATAAAGACAAGTGTTTGCGAATGTTGCGAGTTATTGTGAAGCTGATTTGTGTACTTGTGTGTTTAATGTGTGTTTTGAATCAACTAAACTTTACAGCACTTCACAGAAACCCTGCTGCCGACTAGTGTTCTGAAGGTGTAACTGCAGAGTGACACAGACACACCACTGCACAAGTATAAATGCTCACAACGGTGTAGGCTACAGCGTAGGGTCTGCATACAGGTGACGCACAAGTTTAAATCCCCCATGAGGAGGTGCATCACAGTTTAAAAACCTCTGATCTAGTTCCAAACAGCCATTAGTACATAAAAATAACAATACTAATGAAGTTGATCGCAGTGATAAACAAATCCTCACCAGATTTCAATCATGGTCATGCCGGGTTTCATGAAGCCGCGAACGTGCTGGCGGACCTGTCTGTGGGCCTCGGCTGCCTGTCTGAAGTCGTTCCACACCTCCTCGTTGGCTTTATCCAGCACCCGCTTCTCCTCGTTGGTTGTACGCCACGCTGCACTGCGACTGGGAGGAAAAACAACAACACATGTTTTTATTTTGGGCCTCAATTATAGATGGAAGAGAGGCTGACGATTGGGGACAGTCAGTGGTGAAAGTAACCACGTTAACACTGCAGGCAATCGCTGGTTTTACAACATAACTCTCCTGACTCGTCTGGCCATTGTCAGCTGACCAGGGTCAATGAGTACATCAGCACAGACGCACACAGTGTGGGACTGTAGACAGCAGCAACATTATTGTTACCATTGTTAATAACATGCAAATCTGAATATTTAAACACAATTTTTGGGCGCTATTTTTAATGTAAATATGAACACATGCAAACAATATACCAACCAGTAACATGTTTAGTAACATGCTCTAAAACTAAATCTCAGACTGCTAGATTCAAACTTGTACTGATGACGTCTGAAAAACTGCAGGCAGGATACTGTCAGCTGACAATTTCTGACTATAAAATTAATAACTTGGGCAGAAATAAATTCCCACAACTACTACAAGTTGTAGATGTCAAATTCCGTTTAATAAAAAGCCTCCCATAGCCCACATGCAGTTACAATCGCTCCTGCACTTAGGGGCAGATGTAACATTTGACAGCTGGTGTTTCAATCAATACTGTGACTCTCTCTGCTTGTACAAACAACTGATGGCTGTTAACAAGCAGAACACAGACACAAGTCACCTACATAAAATTATGTCCAAATTTTTTAAGAGGTTTTTAAGTAATGACGTCAAAACCGAAACTTGTTACAGTGTCGCCCCCACTGGTAGACGTAAAGATGCCATGTCAGTCATGTGGGCACATTATAGGGCAGAACAAAGCTAAATGTAAACACTGTCAGAAAGCAGGGGAGTGTATCTATATATCTATATATATTTATGTAACAGCTGTGCCACCTGCAGCTGAATGAACATATGAGAAACACCGATTAGGGTTTAAGAACGGTTCAGATCAAAGATACATGACAAAACAAAACTGTTTTAGAGCGGTGCAGAGAAAAGTTGCAGCGGTGTGAACTGGCTGTCTGAGCTCGACTCAAGCTGGCTGATGCTGGTCACCTGCGACTCCGCTCATCGACTCGACAGCAGCTGGTTACAGAACCTAAGGTGCATCACCTGTTTCAGCAGCCAGTCACCTTATAGCAAAGGCCGCTGGTCTTGTCACTTATAAACTGTCAGCTTGTTATTGCACTCTCTGACAACCACCCTTTGTCCCTGCTGACACGGAGTCTGTCTCATGTACATCTCCACAGCTGCTGACATGTATGTCGTCCTCACAGTGTGTCGGTGATGGAAGGCTGGTCACTGCTGCTGGTCAATATATGTGCGTGTCACACACACACACACACATACTCACTGACTGATTCATCTGCGCTGGTTATTTATTATGAGCACTGTCCATCTGGCGCGCAGGTCGTTTTATGTTTTTGCCTTTTCATCGCGACTACAAATGCAGCTGTAGCCAGTGTCATAATATAAGAAGCTACAAATTATATTCAGCCACAAAATAAACCTGAAAAGCTGAAAATCAGAACAGAAGCAGGGCTTGACGCTAACTTTTTTTTTCCAAGGAGCACATGTGCTCCTAAGTTGAAAAAGTAAGGAGCGCACAAAGAACTTTAGGGGCACAATGTAAATTGATCAAATAATGTGTTTTCCGTAATAAACGTGATGCAAATAGACATTTACAAGCAAAATTATTTAATGAATTTGTATACAAAATGTACAGAAAGGTAAAATCATCAAGTTTTGAAAAAGTATTGCAATTTAATTTTGTCTTTAATGTTATTATCTTATATATATATATATATTATCTTTGCAATATGATGATCTTATATAATGTTATTACTATCTTAAAACATTCTCCAGGTCCTCTGAAACTCTGCAGGACTTATTTCCACCCTGCCCAGCAGCGTGGCGAACGGTCCCTAACTGCGGGGAGAACGGAGCTGGCATCCCTGGAGGTCCACCGCTTTTTCCGGTCCCTCTTCTCCGCCACACTTTGACTTATTTCCACCCAGCCGACAGCCTGGCCGTGGCAAACGGTCCCTAACTGCGGAGAGAACGGAGCAGGGTTCCCTAGAGGTCCGCAGCTTAACCCGGTCCGTCTCTTCCACACTTTAACTTATTTCCACGCTGCCGACAGTGGGACTTATATTCATTGTGCCGACAGTGGCTTGGAAAACCGCCCATAACAATGTCACACGGGGAAGAGGGAAGGCGGCTGGAGTTCCTCCAACATTTGCGGTTAGATTATCATATTTTTTTATTGACAAAAACATAGGCTGCTTTGGCTGATTGTTTTACTCGCACATGTGCCCCTAAATATTCTTTACAGTTCGCACACACCTATTTTTAGTCGCAAATGGGAGTGAAACCCTCGCACTGTCGAGCGCTGAGAAGTACAGAGAGTTGTTGTTTTGGAGAAGATACACTGTCTCATCTATGTCGCATTGGTGTACATTCAGCTTGTCTTGTCATGAATCTTTGATCTGAACAGGACTAAATGAACCATCTGAAAACTAGCAGAAACACATGTAGAAGTGTAGGTGTGTGTGGGGGGTGTGTGCTCTTCCTACCCATCCTGTAAGGTGGGGTATTCACACTCCTGTCCGATGGGGAACACTCCACTTGGGTATAACTCACAGATGGGCACAGATGGAGGATCAGTCTGAGATTTGGCTGGAGGAGAAAAAGAAAACACCTCATCAAACTGACTCTGACCTGACGCAGTAAAACTTCAGCTGGGCGATGGTCGTTTTCTCAGTCAGGGTGATCCTTCACAGCACTGCAGCATCAAACAGAGCTTTACGACTATTTTTTAGTGGCACTAAAATTAAAATATGGTCAACTTACGTCCTTTCTTCTTCTTTTTCTTCTTCTTCTTTTTCCCTGCCGAGTTTTCTCCATCATCTCCATCTGTGTGAGTGAAGACACTGCTATAACACCAACTGAGTGCAAAGCTCACGTGTGATGTGTCGACATTGCTTTAGTAAGAAGATGATGGGTGTTTAAGACACTCACCTTCCTCGCCATCCTCCTCCTTCTCTTTGTCTTCTATCGCCTGCTTCTCCAGCTGTTTGGTCACTTCGGCAACCTCGTCAGCCTCCGCCTCAGGGCCTGCAGCGGCAGAAAGATCATCAGCAACGAGTAGACACAATCAGACCAATGAAGGATCAGCTAGCAGCGGCCAAAAAGCTGCTGCATCAGCACGAGCAGCAGGAAGCAGAGGGCGAAGTGGGAGAACAAAAGCAGTTATAAAGAGATGCACAGACAGTAATTATTATATCAGCATCATCTTTTAGAGCAGATCTGTCACAGCTAAAAATAAAAATACTGGGCACCAATCTGATACCAGCTCTCTCAAATTAAAAAAAATCTTTATGCTTCAGTATGTGGAACTCATTGGCATCATCTTAAAGTCAGCTAAGGGATTGCTGCGGCTCCGAAAACAAAATCAGTGGCTCTTTTGTGACTTTCAGAAATATAACTGAGAGGAGAAACACACGCTACGTCTGGAATCACATAATACACACTACATACCAAAATGTGCACCATCGTTCAACATACTTTCGTGTACATTAACAGTAGTATGCATCTTTTTGGACACACTGAGCTGTAATTACCACGCCACTTCCTGTTCTGCAGCACTACTGGCATGTGCAAGCATGAATCTCTGAAGTTTTTGTTTCTCATCACGTGTGTAGGAGTAACTTTGGATGTTAGAAAGTGTGAACCACAGGCGAACTTGTTGTGTAACATTATGTCACGGTCATCTTTGTCTCCAGATAATGCTTAACGCTGTTTTCAGGAGTAATTTTGGATCCTCAATAAAATGCCTGTGAATAAGGTTTCAAAACCAGTAAACTTCAACTGTTTTAAATTAATAAGGCAGTATGGGCTCAAGCATCACCATTTACATTCACATATCTGTCCAGATTTATTCAAAGAAAAGACAGTAACAGAGTAACAAGCAGCAGTGTGAGTGGCAATTTTAAGATACCACAATATCATAAATATAAATTTGGATTGTCAGCTTTTTCCATCCAGGGTTGTCGACTCTGAAATCAAACTGATAACAGATTTTAAATCCTCCAAAACAAAGGTCAAGTGCTGGCTAAAGGCAAAACCAGAGCTGTACCAACTCTTAGCTAGTCACACTCAGACTAAAGCCCGCTATACACGCAGCGATTTTGGGCTGTCCCAGACCAAAGATGACCAACGTGAAAGAAACGGGGTGATATCTTTGGTCGTGGCTCTAAAATGGTGGTCCTATGGCACACAAGGTTCAGGAGAGGTTCAAGAATGGCTGCTGTCCCAGTCTTGCAATCAAAGACAGCCTGGGTTACAATTCCAACAGTGTAAGAAATTTGGGATGACCACCTCCCTGTGTGACTGCTGTTACCACCTACGTCTACTAACAAACCAATAGAAATGCAGCATAAAATAATGTACTGCGCTAAACCCAAACAAACAGACGGACAGCCGCTCGCCATGGAAGTAAAACGCGCTGAAAGAAATGTGTGTGATTCCATCAAAGAGAAAACCTTGTGGAGTTGTGGCAGCAGAAGCCTTGCATGTATGATGTGTCCTCCAGCTCTGACCAGGATCGCGTAAAGAAGGACAAAACATGGATGGAAATAGCGGCGGGGTTGCAGCTGCCAGGTGAGCAACCTAGCAGCTAGCAGACACACAGCAGTATAGTGCCCACAAAACTTTCAGTTATTTAATAATGTGACCTCTATGTTGTGCTTCCAGTTGGAGAAGTGATAGCCTGTGCAGCATCTCTGCGCACTCAGTGTGGGAAGCTATTGCATCGTACATTGTAGACTGTAATTCAGTCGGCGCTGTCATCGTACAGCCTGCGTACCCATGTGTAATGCCGTCCCTACCACAATACTTTATATAGCATTTCCTAACTCACACACCAGGCAGCAGACTCATGACCAAAGTCGTTCACCTCTGGAGAAGTATTTATTACATAATAACGGTACAGAGCTGCCTTGTTCGCCGTCCATTGTCATCAACAGTGTCAAGTCTACCACATGGCACTGTGGGATATTTATGGTGGCGAAGTGTCAAGTGTTTGCGTACTGCAATATTTCACTGGAAACAGTGGGCAATTCAAAAACTGTTTGTTTCTCAAGCATGGTTTTAGCTTACTGAGCAGGATATTAGTACAGATTTTGAATGCAGCGACTGGATTGTGACACTAAGGACTGTATTTAATGTCACATCAGGCCAACTCAGGATCCACGAAATAAATTCACTGGATCTATTCTGATATCGTGTAATGTGTACATGATTTTAAAAACCTTGAAGAGAATAGAACACAAATGCAAAGAGGCAATATAGTGTGTGTTGTGGAGGAGCTGCTACTGTTTGATAGTTGTACATTAATTATTGTTTACTGTAAGTGGCAGCGGCTCTAACTAACCATTATGGGTGCAAAGAGGGTTTTAAAGGAGTCACTTTTTGACATCAACATCAGCAAGAACGCTGCTGAGTCAGCTGCAGAAAGTGGAGTTTATGTCATTACAGTGGTTGACACAGCTTGTTTCCCACATTTCTGCACCAAACACTTGTTGCTGCACCCCCCCCCCCCCCCCCAAAAAAAAAAAACACAGTGTCATTCTCGGGTTTGTCAAAACAACAAGTAGGTGTTCAGGTAATGCTTTTAAACTGTAGTAATACAACAATGATTTTTACAGAAGCATTCATATAAATGCAGTAAACAGGGCACATTGTTATCATGATCAAAATTATGTTCCTGAGTTTGTTCTGTAGGCTATTAACATTTAAAAAATATCTCTGTATTACAGATAATATTATACTGGTGTGTTTGGCCCATAAGTGTGTGCAGATCATTGGTTCGTAATGTTTTGATGTGGTTGATTTATTAAAGGAAATTCTCCTTTGAGTGTTCTCCTTACATAATAACTCTGACAAACGGGAATTACGAAACAGGAAAACTTGGCTGAGGCTCAGTGCAGTCGGAAGGGAGGACAGTAGCTACAGGGAGCAGTTAGATCAGCAGATTTTTACTGCTTTATCTCGATATGAGCAGGAATTTATTTTTACTATCAGCTGTGTTAAATGTCACTGCTCCTGTGTGGAGCTGTGACTGAAGCCCGGCGAGTTTCACGAGGCCTGACAGGCGCCACAGAAAACACCATCCACACTGCCCTCAACCCGCATGGCTAATGAGGATCAGCGTCAAGCCAAGCGTGTTTTAACAACACTCTTCCGGTGTGACTTTCAAAATAAATGTCACAATTCAAACAACTCTTTAATTATATGATTAAAAAAATAATACAGAGCATATAAGGCACGACTGACAAAAATTAAAGCACAAACAACCTCAACTTTGCCTCAGGTCTTAGCACTGAATCATACATTTGATGATCATTACATTCTTGTGACTAAAGAAAATTATGTTAAAATAATTTTTTGGGTGTCTTTAAAGAAGTTTTTAAAACTGTATGCACTTTTTATTTTAATTTTTTTATGTTTTTTTTAAGAATGTTTTTTATGTCTATGTTGTTGATGTTATTTTTTTTTATTCATTGTTTGAGCTTTCTTGAATTTTAGATAGCCTTGTGTAACATAAAAGCCAAGGGACTACAGATGAAAAATAGCCTTTAGCCTAACTGTGGCATTTTCATAGCGTGTACATTCATTAATTTGCACTGTCCTATCTTAAAAAAACTAAAATAAATTAATAATAGTTATTCGATAGATTACATTATTCTAAATGGATAATCAAGTCTCAGGTCAGCAAAAATCCAAGACCCAAGTTGGAAATTTCTAACACAAAAAAAAAGAAAAAGAAATCAGTCAAATTACATGTGACTAAATATACTTATACATACATTTACAAAGATGTATAAATATTTTTTTAAAAAGTAAGACAGACATTAGTGATATTTCTCAAAACACCACTCAGACACACTATTTATATCCTTATGTAAAATGGAAATGTATTCAGTTTCTTTGAAATCATTAATGAAACAAATCATCATAGATACAAGAACTCACATTAAAAATCCTTAGTTATTTTATGTTTACATACGCTGACAGTTAAGTGTGCTTTTTATTTTTGATGTTGTGAAAACAAACCAATACTTTAAGTCTCTGTTGTCATTAACGCAATTTTACCCAAATCTAGTGGGGAAAAATGAAATGCAGCTTAAGAAAATATTTAAAACACCCATTTATTTATCTTTTATATATCTACATTTCGTCCCATGCATTGATAAAAATTTCTAACTTCTTTGAAATTATATTCTGATTTATAATTTGTTTAAAAACCCAATTTAAAAAGAGAATATTAAAACTTGTCCCCACATGCGAAGACTTGACCGCTTTTATTTTGAAGGTCACTTCCACCTTGGTCCTAGCTAACCGCGGCTAACCCGACTTAGCTCTAATAAGTAACATTAGCTGTGCTAGCCTGTTAGCTAGAAACTGCTCGAGCCAGCCTCACCTGTCGTTGCCGACTTGTTCTTCTTCTTCTTTTTCTTCTTCTTTTTCGCCGTCTCTCCCACGGGGTCGGCCTCTTCTCTGTCCTCCGCCTCCCCGTTCAGCTCCCGGTCCGGGACTGGATTCTGGTCCGATACCTGCTCCGCAACCACGTCCGCCATGATCACAGGCGCTGCTGGAAAAGGAAGCGCGAGGGACTGTGGGAGTGCTGTGTGTGGTGCTGCATTCACGGACATTCGGTTATAATCCGCAGCAATTATACTCGTCATCTTGTTTTAGTTTAGTTTAGTTTAGTTTTAGTACTAGTTAAAATAATAAGCTATGATTATACTTATGAGTATATTTTATACATCCTTTATCATGTATATATTCTAACATTACATACCAGGTTTGCACTGTATTTTAGCATAAGGAACATAATTAAAATATTTTTTTTTACAGTTAACATACTCAACACATAAATATTTTATATTTTAAAATAATTAATATTTAATATTTTACATAGTCATATGTGTTATTTCTACTTCTGTAATCCTCTGTCCTTCACATCAGATCGAATATGACGAATCACAATTTCATCATGAGGATCAACAAAGTATTTCTGATTCTGATTATACACTCTATATATTGTACTTTTATAGTTCCATACATTAAATACTGTGTGTGAAGGTTTGGAGAAATATGTACACAAATCCAATTTGAATGCTACAAAAAGGTTTTATAAGAGTCATAAATAGAGCTGATTATCAAGAACCAATCAAAAAATTATTCAAAAACTCCTATTTCTGTATTATATGTTGTATTTGTTGCTTTTTAAATGTATTTTAATTGGCTGTTACCTCAGCCAGGTCTCTCTCGTGAAAGAGATTTTCAATCTCAGTGTGATTTCCTGGTTAAATAAACGTTAAATAGAATAAATAAATACAAACTCTATAGAGAATGATACAAAACTATTAATGTTTAACAGGTGGGTGCAATACACTGAGGCTTCAGCTGACAGCTTTTCCATCAGCTTTGATTTTGTCTTATTGTTGTTATTGTTATTATTATTATTTTCATGTGTGTATTAGAGTTATAGAAGTTGGAAAATGACCAAAATCAACTCACCTACAATAAATTAAATGTTTTATTATGCAAACTGCGAGTCCGTGTTGTCTTCTTCATTCTGCTCTGATCAACAATATTATGTTTATTGTAAAAATAAAAACACATCTTAGGAGAGTCCATATTTTGTTTAACTGTTTTATATTTTAAAACCTATCAAAAACCATCTAATAGCATTCATTGCTGGACCTTTAAACATGCATGTCAAGAAATCGGAGCTTAATCCGGGCACGTGAAGGCAGCACGAAGTAAAACATGCCTAATCAGCAGAACGGGAGCTCGTGCACTGGGGAGAGACCCTAATGAGGACACAACCTGTTGGGAGGCATTAGTAAAGTAGGAAAGTGCACTGATCACAATATAATCATAAATGTAAATATCATGAGTGTAACATTTATTTCTAAAAAATAATTCAAGCTATGATGTGTGAGAAAAATAAATAAAACAAACGTCTAAAATCATAGATCGTATTATATATTCTTTTCATATATATAAAGCTAATTTTTACACACACATAAGTGCAACAAAATTGCTGCATTGTTGCCACATGAACTTGTTGCAGTCACATAACTGACCACTAGGTGGCACAGCTGCAACAGTAAACAACCTACTAACTTAATGTCATTGATAAAGTGGTGTGCTGCTTTATATTTAGATGCATGCTTGTCATTTGTTGCACATTTTATTGTCTCCATGGCCCCTCCGGAGAGACAGTTTGAGTATGAGCGGCTTCAGTGGGATGTGTTTAATGCCAAACTCAAACGTCAGAGGTAGAGTTACTGAAATATGGTGTTTCCCTTCTTAAGTGCATTAAATCCCAGGACAGGGGCACTTAAATGTTAAGTCTACAGTCCATTGCATCAAGTCTCCAAAGGCAGGAGCGGCTTTAAAGTGGAGCAGCAGCTGCTGCGGCTGGGACAAATGCAAAATCCCACAAAACATATCAAGTAACTCACCGAACCTGTTCCTCTACCCCGGCCGTGAAAGCCTCTGAAACAGGAGCGTCAGAAAAGACTTCAGGATACACCACACACTTCCAGAATGGGGTTTTATTTCACGTTGGAAAATGCAGGGGGGGGGGGCGGTAGACCTCACCCGGAGAGAGGGTGCAGGAGGGGTCAGGACAAGGCAGACATGGTGACAAGAGAGACTGGGAAGGTGGAGGAGTAGAGGGGTTGGGGGCATACACCAGGGGAGTCAGACTCTTATGGCATCTTCATATGAAAGATAAAGTTATAGACTGCCCTCACACAAGAGAAAACCATCTTCCTTTTTATCACTCTACCCGTACAAGTATTGGATTTCAAACCTCACAGCAGTTCAGTTCATAAAGTGTCAAGTCATAAACAAGTCTTTCCTCCGAGTGCGCCCCTGTAAACACAGACGCTGACAGATGGGACCGCTCCAGTCTTTATGAATTGTAGTGTTGTATTCCAAACAGGGTTGTGAGTGTGTGGTCGGCTACGTGTCCGACCCCCATTGTGTCCGGTCAGACGGTAAGTAGGGAGATGGACTGCAGAAAGGGCCGGACAAAAATAAAGCGCTGACAGTAAAAATAGATTTTCACTTCCTCTTTGAGCAGAGTTCCCTCTCATACTGATGGACGACAAGAATTAAGGCCAGCTGAGTTCAACCTTCTGCTTTAGGTGTGTTCAGACAGAACGCAAATCTTCATTCCACAAACTCAAGTACTAAAAGAAGTATTTCATTGCAGGAAAGACGGACTTTTCAAAAAACTATACAGTAGAAAGATGAAAACAGTTTTAAAACTGGTGCTACATGACCAGAGAAAACAGAGAGAAAGGTCTGTGGCATTTGCTTTTGCTCAAGAGGTAGAAAACCTACAACTTCCAGAATGCACTGCAACGTACCGGACCAATAGACGCTCCCACTGGTGGGTTATGTTATGCGAGTGTGTCCGTTTTGATATAGCAAACAAGATGGCGGCCGGCTGGTAACAAACGATATCGAATTACAGTTTAACAGTAAGTTGAAGTTTCTAGGGTGAGAAACTGGCGACAAAATCTTGGTTGATATTTGATCAGAACTTGTTGGTTTTACCGTTTAATGTCAGTTTTTCAGCCTCCATTTTTACAACACAGGAAACAGTATGGCTACCTGTTCACAAATTCTCATATTACAGCTAAACTGTGTACTAAAATATGCTTCTGATAACATTTTAGGCAAGAAATAGGCAACACAGTGACAGTTCTTTTAAGGGCAGGCACTAGTTATTAATGCACTGGTTAGCATTCTCGCCTCAGACCGAGTTTGCATGTTCTCCCCGTGTCAGCGTGGGTTTTCTCCAGGTACTCTGCTTGGATGCAGGTTAATTGGTGACTCTAAATTGTCCGTAGGTGTGAATGTGAGTGTGAATGGTTGTCTGTCTCTATGTGTCAGCCCTGTGATAATCTGGTGACCTGTCCAGGGTGAACCCCGCCTCTCACCCAGTGTCAGCTTCCATAACTTGAAAACGTCCAGAGAAGTTTCATAGTCATATCGATTAGTTAAAAGTTTATCTGTATTAATGTTAACGTTCCCCATGGTATCAAAAATCGTCTTGAATATTGATATTTTTTAAAGTGCTGTATGGTAATTAGAAATTTCAGTATCATGACGACGCCACCTGGGACAAGCTCAAATTTTGTCGCGTAAGATTAAACGTTTAAAAACTGCACCATCATTGTTTCGCATCAATTCATGACGTGCAGGCTAACTCATGTCCAACTTCACGTTCTGTCTGAACACACAGAGGTACTGCTGTAAATCAAAATATTGCTCTCAAACCTGGTAACTCCTCCAGCCCCAAACGTCCTGAAACTGCATTTAAAACCACTTTCTTCTCCTGTTACACATTTTTAAATTTGAAGCCATCGACTTGTTACATACAATCTTTGTTCCCACATCTACTGAACGATACACACCATGTGGACGTCACCAGGTAACATTCTGGTCTCCTGACATTAAAACAAGGTCATATTTGTTGTAGTGGTTCTGGTACCTGAGTTTCAACAGCAAAAGAGCAGTAAGAATTGTGGGTAATGAACGGTGACATGGACGGATGGGTGATAGAGAGTGGCGTAAATCTGAAATGCCTCCACAGCAGAAACAGTAAAGAGTAACACAGACCCATCGATCACAGACACCCAGACATCAGACAGAAATACAGTCTCTGCTCAGTGCTCCATTAAAGCAGCGCGGTTTTTAGCTTAAGTCCTTCTCAGGGGTTCGTCTGTCGTTCTCCTCTTCATCATCATCCTCTTCATCATCTCCAAACATCTGCTCCTCCATGGCGATGAGCGAGTGCGAGCGTGCCGCCACCTGAGCGGCGAGGGCGGAGCTGAAGCTGAGCGCCTCTGAGCCGTGGAGCTCCGTCAGTCTGTCCATCACGGACACAGCGGGGACTTTAGGCTTCACGAAGCAGTCCAGACCGTTCTGGCCCTCGCCCTCCTCCAGGACGCCGTCGTACTGGTGCAGCTCGGACGCCCCTCCTCCTCCTCTCGTGCACACTGAAGTTCCAACCAAATCCCCCTCCTTCACCTCCGAGCCGCAGCTGAACTCCGTTACCGGCTCTGCGGAGGGGTCAGGCCTCACCCTGCCGTCTCTTCCTTCCCCTTCCTCCCCTTCGTTTCCTGCAGAGCACTCTGAAAAGTGGTTTCCTTCTTCATCACCACTTTCGGCCGATCCCAGAGTGGCAGGAGCGTCTGACAGCTTTGTGACAGGATCTGAAGTGTCGCTGCGAGCTGAGGGTGTCACAGCAGCTGCAGGGAAAGAGAAATAGATCATTAAGAATTGAACAGATCTATTGATTTCTGGTTTGAATTAAAAATGCCATGTGGACAGGTCAGTCAAGCTCCATCTGATGTGACTGGTATGACTGTCTGCTCTGATTGGCCAGTGTTTCTGGGTCTTCCACATCACAACTTGTTGTCTCTCTTGGATGACAGACACTTTTATTAATGAGTGGATCTACAAGTGTTTATATTTATATTATGAACTTTAAAGCATGTAAATGTTTCAGTAGAGACCCAAAAAACAAGTATGAACCTGAAAACGTGCATGATAGCCCATTACACTCTAACATCCTCATCTATAAATGATGGCAGCAGAGAGGTGACATGGATCAGTACAGACCTTGGTCTTTGAAGAGCAGCTGCTTCCTCTTCATCCTCTCCCCCTCTGACGCACGGAAGCCCAGCACAGCTTTGAGCTCTGACAGGACACGACGGGACTCCTCCCTCTCCCGCCGCTGACGCTCCCGCTCCTCCGGGGACAAGATGTCGCACCAAGAGCCTCTGCCTTCGCCGTCAGAGTCTGAGTCGGACACGTAGGCCTCCCACTCCTGGTCAAATGAAACAACAGGGGAGGGTGACAACAGGGAAACAGATCAGGATGGAGGATGACTGAGACGACATGGCCAAACTAGGGACGTTAAATCTTGACTGTGATGAGAGAACTCACCAGCTCTTCTGGCACAGGGTCTCTGTCCAGGATCAGCGGGTAGGACGGAGGAGGAGCAGGGATCTCAGGTACAGGGGGACAACACTGCTCCTGACCCCCAGCATTACCTGCAGAGATGGTGTGTATATGAACTGTATGAATAGATGACTTAATATTGGAGCTTGGTCACTGTGTTGACTGCCCCACTCTGGTTGGTCTGTTTTGTGTCCCACAATAGTATTGAGTCATGGTAAAGGAAGGAGGAAGTGCGAGCTAAATATAGGCGCTGTGTAAATATGGAAACCAATATACTACTAAAGGGGGTGTCACTGTTCTGTCTTGGCTGTCAGCTGGAGCGTCACATTTAACACACAGCAGTGTTCGCGTTTGACCCCAGCTCACCTGGACAGGCATTGACGCGTCTCAGCATGCGCTCCACCTGGCTGATGGTGTCCTCCCAGCAGCCGGTGCTGGCCTGCATGTGAGGCTGCAGCTGGTGCAGCCGCTCACTGAGGTCCTGGTAGCCCTCGTATGTCAACTCTGTCGGCTCCTTGGACACCATCAGTTTCTCCAGGTCGTCCTCCAGGATGATCATCCTGATGAGATCAAGAACAGATCAAGAGGACAAATGTGACAACACAAAATGAGAGTGTGAAAGTCATAGCTCTACTTTAAGATTCCAATAACAAGGTATTAAACACCCAAATATATAAATTAAATGAACTTCAATGCCACTGATGCAAACATGAGACAGGTGTGAAGAATAGTAAATTGCACCTTTTTATTTGTGTAACTTGAAACATATCAAGGATTAGGGAAATAAAGACCCAGACACCAAACTGACATCATAGAAACATGGCAACAAAAGCCAATTGTTACATCACATCACGTCACCTATGTCTCGGCCAACAATTTGCACTAGAACACACCGCAAAGACTACAACCAACAGTCAACTTGCACATACACTTTGGGCCTGCATGAGGGGATGTAACTCTCCACACCAGCAGGTCGCATTAGTCTGTATTCGTCATTCAAAAAGAGGAAACCGGAAAACAGAAAGGACGGATTCAACGCTAGTTAGCCAATTAGAACATTAACAACACAACCTGATGTTGACAGAGCCAAGGATATTTACTATGCGCCAACGATCAATGAGAGGAACAGTTACAGTTTCTGCAATGCAAAAAAAAAAAACTTACCTAATATACCAAGTTTGTTTTGATCTCACACACTCTTGATTTAAGTTGTTTACTTTCCTCACTTCTGTTTCTCTTCTCAAGGATGATTTCATTCACCAACGGGCCCTGCCAGCTCTGACTCTGATTCAAAGTGCTGAATCGGCCAGCTAACAGCCAACAAGGGCCGACTAGTGCCAACGGAGCAAGACACACTGCAAAAAATAAAAAAATAGGGCAACAGACGGTCGACACTAACTGACATCCGCCTGTCGGCTGGGTGTGTCAGGGTGCTGAGGGATAACGGCTGTCACCCAAATTTACTCAGAATCTCACTACTGTTTTTTTTTTTTAAACATTCAGTGAATAGTTTGAACTTTTATATTTTCCCTTTCAGTAATATCACATCTTTTATTTGTGGCTCATGCCTTCTAAAATTATTTAATTTTTACAATATATTTTTTTAATCAGAGCTGCAACGATCAGTTGATTAGGGGGCGAATACACACAAGGAGAACATGCACACTCTAGACAGAAAGGCCCTGGCAGATTCAAACCCGGAACCCTCTTGCAGTAAGGCAACACTGCTAACCACTGCATCACCGTGCCGCCCTACACAGAGCATGTTTCGGATTAATCAACCCAGTCTGGGTAAGCAGACGACATTGGATGGATGAATCAATAATGAAAATAATTGTTGCAACCCTGATTTTCATATGTGGAGGTCCTGCTTTTCCGTATTTTAAATATTTTTATATATCAATATATTTCTTGTCCATCCCTGCGTCTTTATATACCTTATTTATGTCTTAACTATGCATTATTACTGCTCTGCTGGTGGAATGACCCAGTTTCCCCACACTGGTCATTAAAGTCTCATCTCCTCTTATAGGAAGTGTAGAATGAGGACAGTCAGGATTGTGTGAGTGTGTGTGTGTCTCACTCGCTAAGCAGGGCTTTGAGGTGCAGCTGCAGGCTTCGGATGGAGGTGTGCAGGGTGTTGAGCTCTCGGCATTTCTCCCTGGCTCTGCCCGTCTTGTCCGAGCCCGTCGTCCTCAGCTGGGTCTCAAAGTGTCGGTGGAAGTCGTAGCTGCGCTGCACCTCGCAGAGGCAGCTGGCCAGAGCGTGATGGAGGGGCTCGGTCACTGCTGCAATGGAGCGGTGCAGTGGGGGAGGAGGAGGAGGAAGAGGAGGGGAGTTGTCTCCTTTAGGTAGCCCCTCTTCTTGCTCCTCTATTCTTTGGGGCGACAGGAGGAGAGCCAGTCGACGGAAACATTCAGAGCTTTGTCCCACCCACAGCTGAAACAGCATCTGCAGGAGGACAAAAGTATATAATTATAACCCTCATCATAAAACCAGGACATTTCTTTGGTTTTTTTTAGCCGTCAACTGTTGCTTGTTTCAGTCCTTTTACTTCAAAATGACATCATGAAGGACTGACGCTCTGAAGCGATAAGCTATGTGACAAAACTGTAAGCGTTAGAAGACACTGATCTGACAAGATAGACAGCAGAGAAGTGGATTAAGATTAAGCTTCTACCCGTTCTCGCTGAGAGTCAGACGAGAAGATCATCACTCCTCTCATGTCTGCAGGATAAACCGGGCCTTACCTTCAGGGCAGGCAGGCTGTAGTCATCCGTCAGCTCCTGCGCCTGCTCATCACCCAGGTGCTCGATCCCCAGGCCGAGCCCCAGCTCCTTCAGAGGCACCGCAGACACATAGTTGGTCACATTATCGATCTCAGAGTTCAGAGGGAACGTTGGGAGGGGTTAAGGACGCATCACACTTCTGTGAAAACAATGTCTGCACCTTCTTTTTGTCTCATAAAACTTCACATAAATCTTAATTTAGGGTTATTCCATCGTCCCTTTGCATGTTAATGACTATAAAAGAGTACAAAATAGTGAACAATTGAATGACATCAAAAGAGGTCCGGGGATTTCCAAGCTCGTCATCAAAGAACCAGCATTCTCCTCTAACTGAGTAACAGCTGCTGTTCTCAGTCCCAAAAGCCAAGAACTCAGTGACAGTTTCCCTCCACACTGCAGATGTAAGAGAAGTTTATGTACGCATCGGACAGTTTGTGACAACAAGTAAAAAACAGTATCAGTTTATGCATTTTGCTTTACAAACAACACCAAATCCAGGCGAGTTAACAGAGGTGTACAAAGATTTCATTATATGTCTCTGTCTGTATTTGTATTCTGATATAAGACAGGAAGTGGGCTTGGTTTATCCCAAAAGTTGCATTATATCAGTATTTTCTAACCTCATATTCATTGAAAATGAAATTGTTGTGCCTTCACAGCATCAAATTGATATAAGAATGGAATATAATTAATTCTAAAATATATATTTGTACATCCTCATACTGTTGCCTACTTTTCATCTCTCTTTCTCATTGTGTCGTGTCTCATTCTTTATTTCAATTTTTAACAAAACTACATTTTGTGGACCATTTGAATCGTACCACTATCGAGTGTCAGTTAAGCTAATATTATTTATTATAATAAATAAATGAGACTATAAAAAAAGCTAATGAAATAAAGATTATACCCATGAAATAAATAAATATGGCTATAAAATAAAATAATCTATGAAATAAGTCAGTACGCCCCAGAAATAAATAATCCATGAAATAAAAGAATATCCCTATGAAATAATTAAATATGCCTTTGATATAAATAAATATGGCTTTAAAATAAAAAATACAGCTATAACATGAATACATATCCTTATGAAATAAAGAAAGATGGGTATGAGGAAATAAATATAAAATACAAATAAAATTTAAATATAAATGTAAATATAAATATATAAATGAATCAATATAGTTCAATAAATAAATACGTTTTTTAATTTAAAAAAAGAGGCTATTTTTTAAAGGATATTTATATTTATTTCAGGGGATTTATTAATTTATTTATTTATTTTTAATTATATTTCATTTCTTGATGCCACATTTATTTCCCACCTCTTTTTGTTTCCAACTATTGAAATAACCATCCAGTATTTGGCAGGATGATAGTGGACATTAAGTCTTAAAACATCTCTTTTTAAAAAAATAATAATCAGCTAACACCTGCAGGTTCTGAGCTTCATTTTGATGTAACATTTGCAGGGATTTGAAAGAAATCCAGCAGCCACAGCAGGATCTTTGTCTCACTACAGCACGACATGTCCTCTTGTTAACACCCTTTCAGCCCCCTGTGCGGTGACTCAGTGGAGGTGACAACAGAGTATAACAATCATTTTTTTAATAATGTGTAGTAAATTAAATGACAAGTTGGAAATCAAAGTCCTATATTATGAAAAGAATGGGCATTTTTTTATTTTGTGTAAATCAGGATAATAGATCAACTTTGCCTAGAATAAAAATCTGTTTCCATCACATTATTTGTGCTTTCACGTGTAAAGTATTCAGATTCAAGCCTCTGTGTCACTACAAACAGGCCAACACAGCATGAAAACACTTGAGTACTAAACCTTTCTCTCCAGGTAAAGGATATGCCTTGAGCATATGACAGGTGGCTCTACGTGACGCTCTGAAGGCCGTGCGGAGCGCCCGGTACAGGGCCTTCCTCAGTCCGATCAGCTGCTGGCCTCTGGGCACCGCCCCCGGCCCCGCCCTGCTAAAGGAGCTGGCCGCACTCACCCTGTCGAGCAAACTTGACAAGTGAAATGTGATACAACTGTGGAGACGTCCCAAAGAGGCAGGGGGGCACACACAACACTGAACATCACATCACTAAGGACGACACACGAGACGAAACCGACGGACTGAGACAATGAGCGCTACACAGGAGTGTCAGAAACACAAGGCAGGTGTGTACGAACCAGACAATATGACATGCTAGTAAAGGAACAGTCCCACATTTTAGGACACATGTTTAATCCTTCAGGTGGTACATGTGGAGAGCAAAAGCACTTTCATATTTGTGAGGTAAATATGAGGCTACAGATGCAGCTGGTTAGCCTAGCTTAGCACTGAGACTGGGAACAGGGACTGAAACTGGCTCCATCCAAATGTGACATTACTTACCTAATAACATTTTATATCTTGTTTAATCTGTACAAAAACTGGCCATGCTAGTCAGACTTTGGACAGAGCCCGGCCAGCTGTTTCCCTATTTCCTGTCTTTATGCTAAGCTAAACTCAGCTAACTGGCTGCTTGATGTAGCTTCATACTTCCCGTAAAATCATGAGAGTGGCATTGATCTTCTCATCTAACTCTCAAGAAGAGTAGGAACTATTCCTTTAACTTACATGGTGACTGAAGTGTAATGCTGTAGTGTGTTCTTATAGACAGTGCTAAAGCTACACACACAGACAGAGACAAACAGTGGTCTGAACTAGGTGCTAACATAAATAATAAACCGCCTACAGACACACTACCTGAGGAGGTAAGTTGACTAACACACTGCCAACAAAGTAGTGGATCAACTGAGCAGTTGGAGTCCTGACAGGAAATGCATTCTGTGATTGGCTGATATGCATGTAGGGGGACAGAAAACGAGCACACTTACAGGGTGAACCCTCTGGAGATGACCTCCGTCTCCTGCACCAGGCGCAGGGCTTTGCGAGACAGCCCGGTCAGAGTCTTGCTGTTGTGGACCAGAGTCTGCAGCTGTGTGGCCTGCGAGTGGACGGCTCTCTCCATGCAGCCCTGTCTCCACAGCGTGATGCCCCTCAGCCCCACCCAGCCCAGCAGCGCCAGGCCCCAGGGGGCGGCGGCCAGCGGCCACAGGCCCTCAGATATGGAGCAGAGACCCAGCAGCACTGCAGCCAGGCCGACCAGCCCCGCCATGTCCCTGAGGGAGGTGTGAGAAAGAATAGTATCAATAACATTGTTAACACTGTGCTACACTACAGAGAAATACAAACCGTACTAATGAACCTTCATTAATATAGGCCTATATTTTATCTACAAGTGCACGTCACACACTGAGCGAGCCGCCTGTTAATGACGCTGTGGGCTAATGGGCATGTAGCTACTTCCATGTTTCACATGATACGTCATGTTTGTAGTCGACCAATGAAGATGAGTTTACATATCACCTTGGGTTCGTCCTTCACCTTCTCAAAATGATCCCACACTTTGGATTTCCTGCCCGACATGTTATTAACTAGCCTGTGGAATAACCGCAGGTACCAGCCCTGGAAATTTCATGACTGTCAGAACCCTTTGTGAGAAAGGTCGTGGTTAGACTGAAATGATTTAGAGGTTGTAGCTTTCGTTTGTGCTGCTGCTGGGCTGGAATGCATTATATTCTCTGGCGAACCAGTTGTGTTGCCCTTCCACTGTGGTGTCTGTGTGTGTTTCTGTCTTGACAATCTACCATAGGGAGGGCTGGGCTATGAGGCTTGGTCTGGGCAGGGCGCTCGCTCGGCTGGATGAGCCAGAGGCAGACGAGCCGAGGGTGAGCAGACTCGGGTCCAGCAGCTCGATCAGCTCCACATCCTCCTGCAGCAGCACGTCCTGGTCCAGAATGCACTTCACCGAGTACTGGCCGAACACACAGTCCTACCAGAGAAGGAGAAACACGTGGGAAAAAAGTGAATAAAAGAAGACATGTCTTTAAATATAAAACAGAGTGAAGCTGCTGCTTTCAGTGCCAGCATTCCTTTCTACACACCAGCTGCTGGCCCAGCTTCTGAGACGCAGCCGCCTGGTGCATCGGACTCCATCTCCACAAGGCTTCAGCCAGTCTCCACAAGCGTCCTCCCTGAAAATCACACACAGGGGAAAGGTTATAATCCAGTCAATTAGGTAACAGCAGGGCTTTCCATTACTCTACACCCCAGAGGATTTGTGAAACATATTCCATCTTAAAATACTAAATGATTCACCTGCGACTCTTTCAGTTATTTTAGTGTGCTCCCTCTAGCTTAGGTTTATTCCCCAGGTCCCGTGTGTGTGCACTCAGAACACACACACATGCACTCATGGTCAAAAGGAGTATCCCAGGAGACAATCTCTTTGAGGCAACAACAATAAGTGCAATGTGTGTTTGTAAAAACACTCCCAGCTCTTACATAGCTCTGCTGTGGTGCAAAAACCACATAACTGCTCCAGTTTGTTGGATTTCCATTTTGGTGTTGTAACTGAATGTTTACATTTTCAGCATCAATAAAAGTCGAGCTTTCATCCTTTCAAAACACACGGGTGACAGACGGATGGGAAGGATTCTTTAAGCTCCAGAAAAGGAAACAAGTTTGTTCATCTTTCATTGGAGACACTACACAGAAACACACACTTGTGTTTTATGTCTTGCTTCCTAGGAGGAGTCTCTGCATTCCCCTCTTTAAACCGTCTAACACATCCAGTCACAACCACGGTGACACAGGGCCTCACATTTTAAAGTGCGCTGACATTTCAATGCAGAACAAACCTCAGGCTGATCGAAATGTCAAAAGTTTTTCTTGCGAGTGCTAGAGAGCCTTGAATAAAATCCCAAACTGCGCAGAGCCCAATCATGAATAGGATCTATTATTCACTAATCTGCTTAGTGTTTCGTGCCGTACGTGAAGTGCTTTGTTAAAAAATGGGACTCGTTTTGAAAGATGCTTTGTTCTGTTAATGTTAAAGATTGGAATAAATAAAATCCTGTTGATTTTATTTATCTTATTTGACCAGAAAAATCTCCTGAGATTAAAAATCTCACAATAGAAACCAACATATTACCACCCTGTAAAGTGTGTGTGCCCCACGGGTTATCGATCCAGACCGGGCAGCCCGCGAGCTGACCTCTTTTCTGGGGGGTACAGCACAAGTGTTATTAGTCTAAATGCCGCAGTAGTATTGATTACTGATTTGAGACTGAGTTTCAGGACTCTGTGTTCACACGACACCCCCTCATCAGCCTCAAAGTAGGCCACAACTCAGTTCCGTCTTCTCTGTAGCATCAAAGCGGCTAATCCCACCCGATACTACCACAGAGATGATGTAAACCGTGCACAGATTAACTCACAGACGCCGACACTCTCTCTACTGTATAATATCCTGCCAGTCAGCTCTGGCTCATCAGTATTCTCCTGGTGTCGCACAGAGAAACACTCCAGACACTGGAGTGATTGCTACTACGTGAGACACACAGTACAGATATATGATATCAAAACTATGAGTAAGGCATGTAGTGCCGAAGGAACGATCCAGCATTTTGGCTTTCATGCTGAGAGTCAGATGAGAAGATTGACACCACACTCATATCTGTCTAGTTGCTACGGCTGCCTCCTAGAAGTCAAAGATTTGACTCATCAGTTGGAGACCCCTCAGGCAGGATTCTTCAAGCTGAACAGTGTGCTGCATACTTCTGGGGACGTTTCAGTCCCCAGATGTAGCTGCAGAGTGAGCACTCCTCGCTTTCAACAGCTCTCTGGTACAGGCAGCTGCAGACACAGACTCAGGGTGAATGTAATTGAGACAGGCAGTTGCCCGGATAAAGAGAGGCATTGCCCGGTCAGGCTCTGAGATAACGTTATGTTCTGCCTTCTGTTTAGAAGTGACAGCTAACAGAAACTTCTTAAGATGCAGTCTCTTGCTTTTGTTTGATACCTACTGTTGGCAAAAAAAAGATGTTGCATGTTTACGAGGCGGAGCAGAGAATCCTGATGGTGGACACACATCAACTAATGCCGAACAGCATCTGTTCTCTTTAGAAAGAACTGCAAACAAACTAACAGAACGTCTCCAGGATTATGAGAATAGAGGACGACGCAAAAATCTAGGGATTATAGGCCTTCTGTAAAAGCTGGAGGTGAAGGCAGCCATATTAAGCTAGAAAGAGCGCACAGGATCTCAGGTCCCCGATGTCTAGGTTTCCCCGTGCCAGTTCTGCAGCTTCAGTGACTGTCAAAGGGTGATGGATGCTGCCAGATGGTTTGAAAACATCCAACATGAAGATGCGAGGATTCACTTCCTCGCGGATTTTGACGCTGAGAAGCAGAAAAGATGCTGAGAATATGACCAAGTAAGGAAGGGGCTTCAGAGTATCGATGGGGCTCACTGTGCCATGATTTATCCTGCTTCCCTCAAGGTCATAGTGTACTGTTAAAAATTCCACTCTCTGGAAGAAGCCTCAGCCTTTGTTGAGGCTTTGAGATGACCTATAATGCTCAGCTGAGAATGGTAACAGTTTCGTCCCACTGAAGGATACTATGTTGCTCCAGTGCTCTGGACTCTGGTGCTCTAAAGAACGATGCTGTCACCCTATTTGCAGCCTAAAATGCAGGTGTACTGTACACAAAGTTTAGGAGAGAGCGGATTAGTCTGTCCTGTGCACCAGTTTACATACTGGTTGAAAGCTGAAACAATTAGTCAATTAATCGCTTAGGTGATTCCAGCCCCTCACATGTTTTATAATATTTCCATACCTGTCTAAAGATTTGAACAAGCAGCCTTAATGATTATCATCCCACATGCAAAAGTTTTGGGGTCATCCTGCCTCTTTATGTAACTTAAATATACCAGCATATCAGGTCAAGGACATGCACATATACTGTACATACCACAGATTGTATATGTGAGCTGTGTTCATTAAGACCTTACTGGTAATGTAAGACAGATAAACTGTGGTCTGCCTACGTGAACGAGGTGTTTTGCCTCGGCTCCGGCTTTATCTGAGCTCCAGGAAACAGGTCACACAGGGACGACCCAAAACCTTTCCTGTCTCATCTGAATCCCTCATCCTCCTTAACTCCTTAGAACAACAGCAGACCACGAGAGGAAGCATGACACGTACGGAAAGTTCCTGAATGAAACAAACAGAAAACTGTTTCCCGTCGTGAGAGGAGGGCGGGGAGTGAGGGGAGGCCATGCGTCATGTGATCCCGAGCTTCCCAGGACGCATTACTCGCCTGTGTGAATCACAGGTCGACTCAAGCGACAGTCATCGATGGCTGGATTAATGCAAGTGCTATTCAAAGTTCAGGAGGTGATGTGATTGCAGGCACACACTGATCCATTATGAAAATATCAACATCAACAGAATACACAGAGTTTATAAGAGGACGCTCAGAGAGGCAGAGTAACATCAGAGAGAGCAGAGTGTGGTCACAGTAATCACATTTGGGCTATCGTTTCTAAAATCAGAGCACAGCAGGAGAGAGATGCAAGAGGGAGAGAAAGATGTTCTCAATAAGGAATCTGCTCTATGTGATCACAGAGTAAAGAACATGCAACGCAAAGTACCTGCATCTGTGTGAAGAACGCTCTTGTTGCCATGTCTTGTCTGATTGAGAGCATATAAACCAGTGCACGTTACAGTCTCTGGGTGACAATGTGTGTCACTGTTTGGAGTCAATAGCCAGATTAATTACTTTCTGTGGACACACGTGCACGGACACACACTGCCTCGGGTCAGAGATGCAGAGTGTCTGAATAGTGATGGAGATAGTGACGGCTGTCTCCTCTCAGTCAGTTAGCTGGCTGATTTTGACCTGATAGTAGTTTTAATTAACCTAACGCTGCAACTAACTCTTATTTTCATCACTGAATAATCTGCCGATAATTTTCTTGATTAAAGGCGTTGTTTGTAACTTTTTTAAAATTACTTTTTGCTGAAACCGTCCCTTCATCCACACAGTCTTACATGAGACAGACAATCTGTGAAAAAATGATGTTCCTTCTCCTGCTTGTAGAGCTTCTAATGGCATTTCCAAACCAATCAGAGAGGAGGAGTCTCCGTCGCTGCTGTCAATCATGTCACTCACTACTCATGAATAGGGGTGTAAATCACCAGCTTCATCACGATACGATATTATATCGATTTGTTTGGATGACGATACAATGTTTGCCGATATCACAAAGTCTGTCACGATACGATTTCGATTCGATTCGATTCAGGAGCCTGCGATCGATATGACGCAATATCATATGCCCATCAAACACAATCATTTACATCAACTCACAAAAACAACTAGAATATGATTTGACCATTTTATTTCAGGTATCTTCCAGGTATCATTTAAATGAAAAACAGTATTCTTCTGTAACAAAAAATAATAAAAATAGACCTGTTCACTAAAATGGTGACACAGACGTGCTAAGTGAATTTCAAAATAAAGGTGTATCTTTAAGATGACGATATGGATCAATGTTTTCATTTTGCATCGATGTAATTGGATCATTAATCAATTAATTGATGTATCGATGTGGATCGATGTATCGTTACACCCCTACTCATGAACTGTGTCAAACTGTCAGACTAGACAGAGCTGAACAAATATGAATCAAGATTCTGTTACTGCATTGCCTTCTTCTTACCTCAAATGTTTTCAGAGACATACTTTAGTGCAGTAGTTCCGAACTGGTGGGATGTGGGTCCATTCTAAATGGACCGCAAGTGACTTGCCAACGTGTCAAATTTGTAAAAAACAAACAAACAAACAAAACATACTCTGTTTTGAAGTACAGTAAATTTCTGGCACAGACCTTTTATTTTGAAGTGCTGTTTTCTGCAGTTAGACAGCAAACTAGCTCGATGACATGGCCAAACGCAAGTATGACACTAAATACAAACTGTGTGGACCTTGAACTAATGACTAAGACAAAATCTGGACCCCGTGGCTGAACCAGTTGGGAACAACTGTTTTAGGGGCCGTACACATGCTGCAAGTCACATGACTTGACTTGACTCGAGTCAGACTCGAGTCGCAAATTTGATGACTTGAGACTTGCTTGACTAACACTGGTAAAAGACGTGACTTGACTTTGACTTTGTATTCATGACTTGAGACTTGCTTGACTTGAGACAGTTGACTCGAAAGGACTTGGCTTTAATTCAATATGAAAGGCACGCTAAGCACTGTTGGGCGTCACTTCTGTTTATGTTCAACAATGTCATCAAACACAGTGGAGCTGGCTCGCCCCTCCCCCCCTCATCCTCCGTGACTCTGTCATGAACGAGCAACAGCTGCTAGTTACCCTGGATTTACACACCTGTTAAAGGGATAGTGCACCCAACATGAAAATTCAGCGATTATCTACTCACCCATATGCCGAGGGAGGCTCAGGTGAAGTTTTAGAGTCCTCACAGCACGTGCAGAGATCCAAGGGGAGAGGAGGTAGCAACAAAACTCCATCTAATGGAGGCTTACGGCGCCCCAGATTAAAACGTCCAAAAACACGTAATTGAAACCACAAAATATCTCCATACTGCTCGTCTGTAGTGATCCAAGTGTCCTGAAGCCCCGACGTAAAAAGTTGTTTGGAAAAACGTCATTTGAACTCTGTTTTTAGCCTCACTGTAGCCTGTAGCTCTGACTGCCTCTCTGTACACTGCGTTCAAGTGTGCGCATGTGCACGAGACTGTGAGACATGGGCACCGCGTTCATGTGTGTGTGCTTGCTTTTGCTGGTCTCGAGCTGGCTGGTTGGTGCAGCCTGGACCCAGATGTTTTTGTTACAATTTGCGGAGCAAGGGTTGCCTACAGAGACCGGACTTTTTCACAGCATATTCAGAGGACATGTAGCTGGTGGATCGTGAGGAGATGTTTGCTGTATGTGACATATGACTTCACTTGTGACTTGCTTGATCTGAGCAATGACTCAACTTGACTTGCTTGACTCTCACCACAACTAACTTGGGACTTGCTTGAGACTTGAAGGTAAAGACTTGAGACTTGCTTGTGACTTGCACATGTGTGACTTTCCGCTATGTCTGAGAAAATGTATCTGCAACAATTTTAAAAAACTGACTAATAGAAATGAAATTCACAGATTCCACCATCTTAAAAGTGTGTATTTGGCTGTTTTCTCAGTTTTCCATCATAATGAAATTTGGGGGATTTTGGACTGGTGGTCGGACAAAATAAATGATTTAAAAAGGGTCACCTTAAAGGGAAATTTCTGTTTATTTCAACCCGTCTCCTATCGTCCTAAATTTGTTTCAAGTGACCAGTGACATAGAAATAATAGTTAGCATGTTAGCCATTAGCCTAGATACAGCCGGGGCGCATAGTAGCGTCAGACCTGTTAAAATGTAAGTGAACGGGCAACCTTCAAGTGCAAAGTTAGTCCACTAAACAAGCTTTTTTTCCACAAAGACCGCCTCATATCGTTAGGATAAATGTCAGAGAACATATAGAAAATGACATGTAAATGTGTTGTCTTACCTTACAGGTGTGCTGCCACGTTTGTTTACCATTTAGCTCTGCTTTCCAAAGCGCGGCTGAAATATATTTCGCAAGCTCTAGATAAAGCCCAGCTGGATATTAATGTTACTCTAGGTGGAGGTGTCTCGACCTCGGTCACATCCAGACCTTGAAAATAAGGCTGCAACCGGTCCCATTCCTTGCAACAGAGGCATTCCTCTTCTGTGGGGAAGCTCTTCGTCAGTGTATTCTGGCTCAAATAAATAAGGGCGGCCATCAAACTCTGCAAAATCAAATTCCTCCTCCACAAAGTCGAAGTCTGGCAAAAAGTCAGCCATTATTCTATAAGTCTTTCATAAAATAAATGAATGAACTTTTCAGGCTACTGTCCGTCTAACATGCTAACTATTATTTCTATGTCACTGGTCACTTGAAACAAATTTAGGACGATAGGAGACGGGTTGAAATAAACCGAAATTTCCCTTTAAGCTCTGGGAAATTGTGTGAAATTTTTAATGACACAGTTGATGCACATGATAATTAAAACAATGATTAGTTGGAGCTAGGGTTGCAAATGTATGACATTTTCACAGTACAATAACTGTCTAAGAAAATATCGTAGTTTATCATAGTTGCTTTTTTTTCTCCAATATAATAGACAAGCAAATGTACACAGTGTGATAACCATCAACTTTTATATCACTGGATATCACTGCAACCCTAGTTGGAGCCCTAATGTGATTATTTATATTTTTTAATAGTCATTTTATGATCTGTTTCAGGTTGACTGTGTGATATCTTTCTTCGGATAAAAAATAGTCATTTAGCACATATACAGTCACAATTTTAGTCTCTTGTAAACTGATTTTAGGATGAGATCCTGGATGTTGTAACCATTTTGTGACTGGGTAGATGATGATGGCTGGATGTGCACCAGGTTTTATGTTTATGTATGCTGTCACTGGTGTTCATTGTTTTATGTAAGATTGATTAGTATATATGTTTGTTATATATGTGTTTTTATTAGTTTTTTCTGTTGTCTTTCAGCTGGCTGCAAGACAAATTTCCCCTTGGGCACAGTAAAGTTAAAGTTAAGATATGAAACACAAAATTAGACTGATGGTTTAATTAAATCAACTTGTTGATTAGTTGAAGGAATTAAATAATTCCAGCTATGTGTGATGTTTGTGTCAATGCTGGGAGGAACTCACTGGAGTTCTCCATGGATCTTCGTCGGGAGAGGCGAGGTCTCCCTCCTGTCCGCCATCGTCGTCCTCCTGTGATGCCGTCGGACATGCCTCGAAGTCTGTGTGCCCTAGATCATGCAGGTACTGGAAAAGAGGGGAGTTCTGCAAAGAGAAAGTGAAACAGTCAGAGATGAGAAGGAGGGGAGGGAGTGGAGATCAAGAGACATAAAATAGTCCCAGATGGGAAAAAAATGTGGTGATTAGGTCATCAGTGTGCTGAGGGTTGAGCTGATTTTGCCCTAGTTTCCCCCCAGTGTGAATCCAAAGGTGTCCTGACTCTGATAAGCGAGCGAACTGAAGTTGAGGCACCACCCTCACCCTCAGCTCCTACCTCTCCTCCATGCAGCTTACCTCTCTGCTCTGGGAGGAATGCTGTAAAGCCTAAGTGCCTTCACATGTGAATCTGTAAATCACTCAGATAGATGTCTTTTGAGCCTCTGAACGCACCATGGAAACTGCACAAGTCATCATGTAATAACCCTGATACACACACACAGAGGCGATGCTGTTTCTCATCCTGAACAAAGACAGCTCAGAATCAAATCAGCCATGAAATAAGCAGAGAGGAGGAAAAACATCCCGTGCTAGAAGATGTCCAAAAGATGTCTGACCCAGTTCCCCCCAGCTGCTGGGAAAACATCACTCCTAGCATCTCTGCTGTGTTGTGGTGCTGCTGGACAGCTGCACAGGAGCATCCCAGTTTGATGTAATTAGCCCATCATGACACACTTACATGCCCACATAGCTGTCATACAATTAAATCCTACTCACATGCATTGTCACACGAAGTCGCAGCTCATGTTGTCACCATCCAGACGTAGCTACGTGTGTGTGTGATGCTTTTTTTTCCCAGAACAGACGCATTGGATCTGGTCATCCCCACCCCACCTCTCAACTAGCAGTCTAGTAGTGATGAAACACCAACAACAATGCGCACACTCGGCCAGCTCAGCCTCCTCTCATGACCACCAAAGCTCCTTGGCAGAAACTCAGCGAGCTGCCAGCCAGATATGTGGATTTGTTTGGGGTCGTCAATGCATGGCAACAGGGCAAACCGCTGCTGCTGTGTGGCTAGCTGCTAGCTCGCTAAGCTAACTGTATAAGCTAACTTAGCTGCCGTTAATGAATCTATGTATACGTTACCTCGGAGCTAAGGAGGTATGACAAAGCATTCGTAAGTTTCGATTTTAAAAACACAGCGAGTGTGATACAAACCTCAAATACCACATCTTCATCAAACTCCTCAGTCATTGCTCTCCGCCATCTATACACAGCCCGTTTTGCATTCTGAAGTTGTAGGCGACAGTGGTCGGGAACAGCCGCTGAGAAGTTGGTGGCTAGCCGGTTGCTAACTTTCGCATAAAACTACAATTCCCATAATGCTCGTCTCTGACCACTGCTTGCGCCACAAGGTGAACATTTTTGATTTGATTTTCCTTCTAAAACCCACAGTGGTGCAGATTTCTTGCCGACATGTGACTTTGATGTTTCTAAACTATTTAAGAAATACTTTTTCTACAATATTACGTCATCAACAAGTCCTCCATTATTAGAAATTGATAGGTAAGGCTAATTTTACCCCACACATGGCCCCTATTTGGAATAAAACAAGTAATTTAGAAAATATATATTATAAAGAGTGGATGGAAAGGAGTATCTGGTCTTTTATTCATTTATTTGATAATCATGGAAACATTTCAACATACAAGATATGAGAAAATATAATCTTGTTTGCACTGATAGGCAATATAACACAGTAATTAAGGCAATTACACAAGCAATATTTTAATTAATTAGAAGCATGTTGAGTTATCCTCTAGTTATTATACAAAAGCCTTCATTGATTTAAGATGGATGTAGTTTTTAGTTCAAAAGTGCAACAATAAATTATATAGGATTGTTCTCACCTTAATTTGTTCCCAGTCACTCTTGAAGCAAGGACGTAGTATGTTCCAAGAATAAAGCAGTAATTTGACATTTAAAATAAGAACCAGATAACTCTCTTTGCTAATTCAACCTAAGGCTGAAGAAGTTCACTTTAAAATGATAAATGGGATTTACACGTAAGTAAGTAATAACTTCTTACACCAAAGGTTTAATTTAGATTCAAATATTTGTACTTTTTGTAACTCAGACATTGAAACCATTAAACACCTTTTTTTGCTATGTAACAAGTACATTTTGGGACTTTTTGTTCATGTTGACTGATTTACAGTGTTCAAAATAATAATAATAATAATAATAAAATAATAATATTATGATTCTAAATTATAAAAAAACAGATACCAGATACTTCTCTTTTCCAATTCCACCCAACACTTAAGAAGTTCACTTTAAAAATAATGAATTAGATTTACACGTGTCATGGCTTCTCACACCAAAAGGTTTCATGTAGATTTGATTATTTTTACTGTCTGTAACTCAGACAATAAAACCTTAGAACATCTTTTTGTTTTCTCTTGCAATGTAACTAGAGCATTTTGGGACTTTTTTCAATATTGGCTGACCTATAATGCTCAAAATATTATGACTAAAATATTGAAATATAAAGTTTGTCCAACTGGAGGACAAGAAAGTAGAATTTGGGATTAATTATTTAATTATTTTGGCAAAATATTTTATACACAAATGTCGTTTTTATAAACTAGCCCAATATTTCCTGTATTTCCTGTATTTCTATATGAATTAAATGTATGCAAAGAATATATATATGTATGCATAGATAGATAGATAGATAGATAGATAGATAGATAGATCTTTTATTTATTTTTTTCAAATTTTATTTATTTATTTGTCTTTCATTATTTTTTTTATTTCTGCCTTGTTTGCTCAGGTATATTAAAACTGTATTCTGTATTCAAATGTCAGATGATGTGCCTTTTTGACTGTAAATAAAAATAAATAAATACATTTAAAAAAAACCAAAAAAAAACAAACAAGAAAACCCTATGCTTAAAAAAAGTGCTCGTGCCAGTTTAGAGCGCCTCTAGTGGGCGCGAGAGGCAGTGGACCAACCGTTTGGAACGACAGGCAAGAAGATGGGGTGTAAAGTTAGCGGAAGTTAGCTAGCTAACAACAGAAATTGCCTTCAAAATAAAAAGTACACGCTTTTAACAATGTGTGAAACGGAATTTTAACGACACAGCAGCATTTCTTGCATTCATATTGATTCAAAATATACAGTCTAACATATGTGCGTGCTTACTTCAGTACTTTACGTTATATTACAAAAAATACACCAGAACTTCTTCGACGATGGATTTATTTTGAAATGCGCAAACGGAAGCGGGACGTTTTGTCGTGCCCTGCTTGACGTTGTTGGGAAAAGCACCGTGGCTGAAAACTTGGGGAAAAATGGAAAAAGTAACAGGCGTAAAGAGTTTATCGGTGCATCCGCTGGCGAGATAAGGAACAACAGCGATGGATCTGCATGTTTTCTCCCTGGAGTGGTTTCCTAACTGACAATGGTGTCGACGGAGGGAAAAACGCAGATTTTCTCGCATTTCCATTGAAAGTAAATTTACTCATGGAGAAAGGAGCAAGTCGGGAGTCATGAGCACAGGTTTGTTTCGTGGGGGAGCTAACTTTACTTAGCTAAAATCCTGCTGTGCAAGCGCCTCTTTTGGCTAGATAAAATTAAATGCAAATACAAGAGTTTATTCGCGTAAAGTGGTAAAAACTGCGCATTTTAACTGTCATAACGGACGATAGCATCCACTCTATTTTTTACTCTGCCTCAGTTAATTACAGTTTTTCTTAATAACAGCTTTCAAAAAGATATGAAAGAGGACAGGCTCGACCTCAGTGTGAGTGCTTTCTAAAAACGCCATCATAACTCATAACCAGAAATGTCCTTTCCGTCTGATATTACAGCTACTGTTGCAGCTGGAGGGGGTTAAATCCTTTGTCTTAAAACATCTGTCCTGCTGTTGATGCAACAAGTCGGGCTCGATAGTAAGCTGCAGGGTTAACATCTCATAGAAAACACATTTAAACAGCCTGGATAAAGAGGGATGCTCTCAGAGAAACTGGATATATGTGATGGAGTTATTTTGATTGTTTGTCTTTCCACGACATGAGCGGTTTTAGTCCTGATACCTGGCGTTGCCCCACAGCGAAAACATAAGGCCAAACTCCGCTTAAAATATAGCCGTTTAATATTATTTCGCTTATTAGTAGATTTATATCCCCGAAGACATAGTTTATCAACTTTGATAGCATCGTTATCATGCACTGGCAAATTCGGCTTACATATAAAGGTTACAAGTAACATCTGGATAACGTTTTGAACCCATTCTCCTTTCTCATCACTGAATTATCACTTGAATTTTGGTAGCAATTTGTGTGAACCACTTCTTAAAGTTGAATTTTCCTAACAGGAAGTATAAGCCGAATTGACAAGTGTGTGCCAATGTTTAGTAATAGTTGTTAATAACTGCCCCTTAACGTAGGTATTTCTGCTTTTCAGCGCATTGACTTTATATTGATTGATTTTTGAACAGACTTTGGATCGAGGCTCTCACTGCCAAGGCAGAGCAGCAGCATGTACTGGGGGCAGAGCGGTTTTTTGGTCGCTGGCCTTTTCGGAAACATCCGCTCGATGACTCCACTTCTCGTGGTGTCGGCCAGCCAAGAGTTTGAGCCAGGAGAGCGGAAAATATCGCCTACAATCTCAATTCACAGCTTTTTTATTAGTGGAGAGAGAGTCTGTTTTTTATTTAAAACTTTATTTAACCAGGTTAATCAGTGACATTCTGATTGTCTTATCTACTTCAAATATTAGTACAGCATTTGTATTTGTTTACAGGGTATATTTAGTAGCTCCATGTGGCTTGAGAATACACACTTTACAATACACTTAGGTATTACTCAGCTCTGACAACAGTATAAGTCTCTAACAGACATTAAAGGGAAACCATGACTTCTAGAAATGCCCAAACACAATCTGTCAGGAGCAGTTGACAGTAGGAGGACAGAAAATAGAAATATACCCATTATGATTATAATACTGCCTGCTGCTGGTGAAGTTTATACAATTTAATTAAGGCAAGAATTAAAGATATGCCAAGCATCCCAAGCTCTCTCAAGAGCAGTAGGGAGGAAGCAAATTCAATTGTGAATGTGAATAGAATAATCCAGTTTTACTTTGTATTTGCTGCCATGACTAAGATGTAAGCCCCTCTGTACTCCTTTATTAGATAATTATTATACACAAAAATGGATGGTTGAGCAGATGTTCAAGAGTAAATCCTCATTCTGATCCCTTTATTTATTTCACACGTTACTCCACCCCTCAGTTCGTCCCCTCTGACCCGAAGCGTGACCCCTTGACCTGAGCATTAACCACAGCTCGCAGCTGTTGATGCTTAAAGTGTGGATGAAGCATGCTTTTAAATGTCGTGTTGGAGTTGTGTGATTCATATAAAAGGAAGGGTGAGTAAATGATTTTTGGCGTTTCTGTAAATCTCCTCCCTCTTCTCTACATGCAGGTGTGAAGAAGCCTCCATTAGCTCCCAAACCTAAACTCCCTGCCACCACCAAACCTTCTCCCCCGCCCATCGCCCCCAAACCGGGCCCTCTCTCCCAGTCTTCCGTTGTCTCCCAACCCTCCCCTGCCACCCTCAAGAGGACAAAGCCGACTGTCGCTCCCAAACCGTGCATTCCCAAATCCACAGCCTCGTCTCCCCCCGTTTCACCCCTGCCGCCCAAACCCGGTGAACCCCTTATCCTATCTCAGGAAGCTTTGGGAGATAGCCTCTCGCTTCTCAACTCCAGGAATGGGATTTTATCAGAAGCGAACAAACGTGACTCGGATTACATCATTCCCACCTGCTCGTGTGGGCTCCAGGACTGTTCCCAGTGTCAGCGTCTCGAAAACGGAAACAGAACTGAGTTTGGGAGCAATTTGCACAAAGGGCCGTTGCAGAATGGGATTTCTGCAGATGGGACAAGGCAGCAAGAGAAAGCAGAGAACCGGGAGGAGGGAGTAGCTGTGGAGAAGGGTGAAGGTGGAGGGATTAGCAGAAAGCCGAGGGATAAACCTCAAAGACAGAGACACCTGGACAGGGTGAACAAAGAGACGCAGAGGACTGAGGAGCAGAGAGCTTCAGAGACTTTAAAACACCAGGAAAGTACTGCTGCTGATCCTGATGTTTCTAAAGCGGATGTACGCACTGAGACCCAACGCAGAGATGTAACAGACTTTAAGTTGGCCTGTGATGTTGCAGGCAGCATCATTTTCTCCCCTGGTGTCGTTTCTCATGCTTCCTCTGCAGAGTCCTTTCAGGTAGACTGCAGTGAGCCTTTCAGCAAATCATCTCCTACCAGGATACACCCTGATCTGCAGGTCCCTGCTGCCCCCAGTAAGCCTCTCCCGGTCCCTCAGCCACGCAGACTTAAGAAGCCAGCCCTGGTGAGGCAGGATGGCGTGGAGGGCAGTGCCCAGGATCAGGTGACGGAGGAACAGAAACAGGGGCTTGACTTACGAGAAGATGAGGGTAAACTGAGTCTAGCTGGTCTGTCTCTCAGTTCGGAGGGCGAAGAGCTCAAACAGGACCCATGTGATGACCTTTTACTCCAAAAAGACTCAGGTTTGGAGGATGATGAGAAGGACGCACCCGTCCCCCCTCCTCGACAGACCTCCCTGTCACCTCGCCTTCACAGAACATCGCACATGCCCCCGTCTCTTAACAAAAACACCTCCCACTCCTTAGTGCAGCTCTCACATGCTGACTCAGTGAGCCACAAGAAAGATGGTGAGGAGCACCAGGTGGAGGAGGATGAAGAGGACGGGTACGGCGACTTTGAGCGCTACCCGATCACCCACAGCCTCCCAAAGCAGCTCAAACTCGGCTGTCATCCTCTGGTTAACGCGAGGAAAGCCTTTTCCACCGAGGATCAGCAGTCACCGAGGGCGCCGCCCAGGAAACCTCAGCGACACAGCCTCCCAGCGCCCCCTCTGCCCTCCATCTGCCCCCCTGCACCTCCACATGCTAACACCCCGATGAGAGAGCTGCCTGCGCCTCCTCAGGAGAAAGCAGCCTGGCGTTTCACCCGACCCTGCGTGACCTTCTTCAGCCGGCAGATGCCCACCAGGAGCAGCGTGCCGCCAAAGGGTCGAGCTCCAGCACTAGGGGGGAAGCAGAGGGCGCAGTCCTTCTCTGCAGCTGACCTGGCAAGCCGGGCCGACTCTCAGAAGAGGAGCCTCTCTTTCCGGAAGCTGCTGGAGCTCCGGCTGTCTGTCAAGATGCTGCCAAAGCTGCTGGCCAAGGGAGGGCAGTCCCTGGACTGTACCAGCGTGGAGTCGAACCGTGGGGAGAGAAGCCTGGAGCGGCCCAATAGCTGCATAGTGGAGTCTGATATCTGTGGTGAAAACGGAGATGGGTCAGTGGAGTACGAGAACGTGCCTTTGTATGAGGAGATCCCCGAGTACATGAACCTGCCGTTTCACAGTGGGAGGCTTGGCTGGTCACATGACCATGATGAAGACGATTCAGACATCTATGAGGTGCAGGATCCCTATCACAGGTGCCACGACCACGAGTACGAGAGGTACGGTACTTTACATATTTAGAAGTTTGTAAAGATTTTGTGATTATTTTTTATAATGGATTAATCTATCTATTTTTTAGATACAAACATTCTCATTTTACAGCTAAACAGTACACTAAAATATGTTACATCTACTAAATGACCATTAAGTGATTATCAAAATAGCTGTTTATTTATTTTCTCCACCAACTAATAGATTAATCTAATAGATATTCTAATAGATTATCTTGTCTTTACTCATCTTTCTAAATCGTCACAGGTGTGTTCTCTAAAGACGATTCATCATCTGAATCAGAATAATCTCTCTAATAAATCTAATCTAATAGAAAATACTAAAACGTGTGTTAAACAGCTTTTATCAAAGAACTTTCCCAGCTGAGTTCAAGTAAAGACACTTTTATGCTGTAAACAATGGCTGCCTGTGTGTGTGTGTGTGTGTGTGTGTGTGTGTGTGTGTGTGTGTGTGTGTGTGAGAGAGAGAGTGTGTGAAAAAAAGGAGCCTGAGAGTTGTCGTAGGCCGAGCTCCAGAGCCGCTGTACAAGTCCCGCTGCCACCCTGTAATTTCAGGTGACCCATAGCTTCAGTGTGGGAACCTCTGCGTGCGACAGGTTGCACAGGTGACATTAGCGGTTCGCCTTTACAAGAGTGTGAAAGTCGGCCTTTGAGCCAGTGGCATTGGATTTGAATAGAACATTGATGTGCAGCAGGTCGGCCTGTTTTCCTGTGGGTTATTTTCAGTGGCCAGGGCAGGAAATGTCTGAGAATCGCAGAAACGCCACACAGCTCTCTAGAACAGGGAAAATAAACCTCCAGCAACCACCAGCCTCCTCCTCCTCAGCCTGCACGCCCTCGCACTGCGTTTAGCCTCTTCCTAACCTCATCACTCCACTTTTTCTCCTCTGTGTCTCTGGTTTGAGTTTAGTTCTCATCCCGGTGAATGAACAAGTTAGTCGTCTGTCAGTATCACACCTGTGGAGAAGCAGCAGTTTGCACATAGATAAATTAATAAACTTGACATGATTTATCGTGGGAAGATGAACAAAACATTTATTACTACAAAACCTCCTCAAGCAATGAACATGCTCCTGGCATACAAGGCAACAAATAAGACAGACAAGTCATAGAAACAAGAGGTTGTAAAAGAAACAAATAAAAACACTTTGGTGTATAAAAATCAAGAAAATAAAAGACGTTTAAATGAATTTAAAACTCAAGTAAAATCAGGACAGGCTCTCTGATAAAATTATGTTTTAAGATGAGACTTAAAAGAGATCACTGACTCGGCTATTACCAAGATAATAAAAAACAGAAAATAGACTAGAAGCTGAAACTAACACAGCAGATAGCTCAAGTTGAACGTGGTGGCTCCTCAGAGCTCCATTGCCAGCCTCCGAGCTTCAATGGCCGGCGTCCAGGCTTTGGGGCGCCTCGTGGAACTTTCGCCTCTTGTCTAAACCCAGCATTCTCACCTTGATGTGCTCTTAGGCACCACAGTTTGGCACTGATAGATTTGACATGAATCAGTACTTGGTAGTACAAACGTAATTCACTTGGGACCTTCAAGTACCAAGATTGGTACCCAGCCCTATGGATGTTCCAATACCAATCTGACTACTTGGCAAAATAATCACCTCTTCAGTGAAACATTGGCGGTGGTATTAAATTGATCGGCAACTAATAATTGTCTTTATAATTTGTTAATTTGGAACTTATTTTTCAATTAACTGATTAATTGTTTGGTAACTGAACTAAAGTTTATAAAAAACTTATTCAGACAGCTTTTTTGACCAAAACCAGAAGATACTCCGTTGTGTGAGTCAGTTTGTTTTTTCTGGCCACTTGGGGGCACCAGAACAAGCTTTAAGTACAACAATTGACATATCACCTTCTTAAAGTGATAGTAATCTTTCATTTGGAGTCACGTGTCTGGCCACCTGAGGAATTTAAGTCCAATGTTTACTGTACTTTTAGCTCTCTTTTGGTCTCCACACCAACTCCTTCCTGGGGACATATGTCTCTTTAGCAGGTAAATGCTCCACTGTGTTCACCAGTGTGTTGCTAACTTTCTCTATTCACTGTGGAGTGCTGTTCAGGTGGTGTGCAGTGGGTTTATTGCAGAATGTTTCACTGTAAACGACACTGATGAGAGCAGTGAAGCAAAACAGTGACGCTGAAAGAGGCTAAAACGATCTGTAGAGCTGAGTCGAGTGATAATGCTCTGTGGATTTGTGGCTTCAACTAGCCCTCTTCACAGTGGAATAATCAAAATAATAATGCAATCATTTGATCCATTTTAATGTAAAAATATTGATTTGTGCAGCTTTAAAGGGACAGTTCACCCAAAAATCAATCAACTTTTTATTCATTGGATTAAAATGTGCTATATTGGGATATGTATCATTAGGGGGATGTGAAATGAACTATATCGGGATATGAGATTTTAGTCATATCGCCCAGCCCTAACCTGTAGTGCTCCTTATGAGTCTAGATTGTTTTGTTGTGAGTTGTAGAGTGTTGGAGATATCAGCAGTTTACTCTAGATAATCCACAGACCTGGTTGTGAGCAGTTTCATGTAGGAACTATTTTCTTTCTACTGAACTACACCCATCAGCTGTATCACCTCGCAGAAGGAAGCGCACATCTACTCATGGACGAGATGCTTGTATCAGCACAAGATGTAAACATTAATGGCGTCCTCTTCGGGTGATCTGTAAAGTAGCTAGCTCAGGGGTGCTAGTTGAGCTAGCAGTAGATGCACACTTCCTTCTGCGTGGTGACACGGTTAATGGTTGTAGTTCGGTAGAAAGAAAATAGCTCCTACTTGAAACTGCTCAACGGCTAAGAGGAAAATATGGGATAACTGTCTCTTTAAGAAACTAAAACTGGAGAATCTTTGGCATTTTGCTCCGTAAACCACTCAAACAGCTAATTAATTGTAAGAATTAGTGTGTTACATGTGTAAACTGAAAAGCCGAGACACCACCAGCAGATTCCCCCTGTCCCATTCGTGCTATTAAGATCCCACTGAGCCACTCTGTTCTTGACATGAGGCCCAGGCGATGAGGAGCTGTTCCCATGATAGGTGCCATGCATCCTGTTTCCTCTGTCAGACTGTGGCACCACGGGTGATGAGGTCGAGGCCACGCTAGGTGCCGATGAGGCACGCTGGCGTGAAATCGGCCGTTAAAACAATTATGATGTACCCTGCTTCTTAATTCTGTCTGGTATGCAGAGTGGTTAGCCGAGGGGTTCTGTGCTGGAGAGGAGGAAGAAGGAGCGAGTCAATCTGTAGTGTTTCCCAGGCATCTGAGCCTGTTAAGTTTATGTAAGTAGCCTCAGGCTGTAAACAAGTGGTGCTCTGTGCCTGATCCAGTGTGTTGGAATGCTCCACTATAGAGAAAGCATAAGGGAGAAAGAAGTTAGGAGAGGAGGGTGGGAAAGAGGAAGAGTATGTGTTACGATTTAGGTAAAAGAAACTGTCAGGAGGCACGTAAGAAAAACAAGGAAGTGGAGAGAGTGGGCGATTGCTGATGAGAGTGAAAGGAAATTTGAGGATTTTTGGAGTCCCACAGTCTTTCCTATCTAATATTTATTCTGAGCCATCACCCTTTGCGCCAAACTTCTACAAGCTGCTGTACAGAGAGAGGTGTAAGGAGGAAGGAACAGCAGCAGCATGACGGGGCTGAAATCAAAACACATTAATTCCTCCTCATTTCTTTGAAATCAGACAGTTTAATTGTACAGAGGAGATCAAAACATTAGTGACACACAAACACATGTTGGTGCTTGTACCAACCTGGCAGACAACACTTTTCGTGGGTAGAGCAGAGCCAGCATGTTGTCTCGCTGCCAGCAGCTCGCCTTAGAAAGACGCAGGTTTTAATCTGTTTGGTGGAATTAACAAGAAAAAGAATAGAAGATACTAAAACACTAGTCTAGTATTAGGAACCTTTCTTAACAATTCTTTGTATTATGCATTTTTTAAATACTTTTTAACAATCAAATATATGTAACGGGCTGATTTTATTGACAAATTAAGTGTTTTTTACTTTTTCCTGACCCTTGGCCATTGTTCTGTTAGCTCTTTGCCTACTTTTCTAATGCAGGACGAGGCTGTTTAGCTGAGGGTGAAGACTCAGTGGATATAGTTTGTGTTCAGGTGTTTACAGTGTCCTTATACTGTGAGAATTTTTTAAGTTTACATGTTTATTAATGATCTAAACTTTGAAAATAACAATTTAACTTAGTTTTTTTTTAATGTTTATTTTTTATTTTTAAATGTTTTTGGGCCCATTCACCCTTTGAAGTGGGGTTGTATGAGGTACTTATCCACAGTCAGTGTATTACCTACAGTCAATGTAAAGAAGCAGGCAGGAGTACCATCACGAAGGCTGTGAACAGGGGCAGCAGCAAAATGTATTTAAGCCACCAAAAAAATTCAATATCACTTTAAGTGTCGCTATATTTAGAATATTTTCACCACTTTACCATCCGACCAGACAGTGATTTCCTACTGGAACTCAAGCCGTTCATTGCTCTCTTCAAAGCCAGACTCCATTGAGAAAAACAGTGATTTATTATTGCTGAACACAGGAGCTGCTGGTCTACTGCTGCCTCGATCAGTTAGCTTGTTTCTGTTCTTGCCTGACTTCGATGTTTTAAAGGGAAAGTTCGGACTCACCAAAGTCACACAGCGACGCAATCAAACTAGCTGATCGAGGCAGAGGTACACCAGCAGCTGCTGTGTTCTACGAGCCAAAATTGCTGGTTTTGTCAATGGAGTCTGGTGGCTTTGACAAGAGCGGAGATGGGGAACTGAAGCTCTTATCAGCTTCCCTTTCAGAAAGGGCTGTGTGACAGAAAAGTAAAGCAGGGAATATACTCTCAATATAGTGTAGACTTAAACTGATACTGATTTTTTTTTTTAGGTGGCTAAAATACATTTTGCTGCTGCCCCGTCCACAGCAATACGTTGCTTAACTTCTGTGTTGGTACTATGATAAGTACCTCATACAACTCCACTTCAAAAGATCCAAACTGTCCCTTTTTATCATTATTTTTGTGTCCATCAACTAATTGAATAACTGTCTAATTGTAAAAATGATAGCACGCAACAAATTGGATTCTTGTTCTTATTTTGGGGGGTTGTTTATGACCCTTTAATCTAATAATACTGTCCTAAACTCTGTCATTGATCAATCTTGTCTATGTTTTACTTCACGCCGGGGATTTAAAGCTCAGATGTTGTCACGGTGTAATCATAATCTTCCATTGTACAACACCTCTACATGAGCTTCTCTCTTGTCCTGACTCACAGGCTTCCAGTGAGTCAAGACTAAGTGTGTTGAGTTTATCATAAAGTCCCCCTCTTGCACAAACCTTTAATCTTTATTCATCCAGGGAGTGTTTGTTTGGACTCACACTCCTCTGCAACCCTGCCCCGCTCAGCGTTCACACATTCAGACATCCCCTCTAAAGTGGAGCTGAATTCTGCTGCGTGTGCCGTGTTTAACCTCTGTCTCTGTTGAATGTGTGGTGTGTGCAGTGACTGGCTGGGGCAGGACGTCCACTCTGAGGAGGAGGAGATCCACAGCTCAGATGAAGAGGACAACAGCTCCGCCTCCAGTAAGGAACACCTGGACGAGGCGGGCCGACAGGTAATCACCTCGCTCTAAACTGTGAGGGGAATTCAGTCAGTTTACAGAAATTCCTATAAAGTGATGACTTAATGAGGTATGGTTAAAACTGAAACTGAAACATTTGCCAGCACCGGATGACGGATCATTTCTGTGCTTGTTTAGGCCGCTACTAAAACCAATTAAAATGTTTCTGTATCAACATGCTACCAGTTTGCACCAGTGGAGTTGACTTATTACAACACACATCTAGTTAAACATCCTTGTTCTTGTGTTTTTCTACAGCAGCTCACTCCTGAAACATAAACAGATGATTTTAGCGCAACGAAACAGCAGATTTTAAAAAGACACCCTTCTCCCGCAGCTCTCCCCTCTCTGTCCTAAGCCCCTCCCACCAGATGACTTCATACTGTAATCCATTGTTTCCCATACATTAGCCATTTTCTCATTTGAACTCTGAACAGTGTCCAGAGGATTACCTTTCACACATGTAGCACACAGCAGGAGATAGTCTGTGTCAGAACAGTTGTGAACTACTGGAAATACTCTCTTGGTTTGGGTGAGGGGTAATGCCCACATAGAGCGTGCAGGAGGCAGGACTTGATGCAGATTGCACCGTTGTCATGCAGCCGGGTCTTTTGCCGTTCCTTGAATTTGTCTGTAATTTCAGTTGTTACCTGTAGCGATGGAAGTTCCTTTGTCGTCCTCATGTAAACAATCCTTTATATTCACCCTTAGATGTTAGTTGTCTTCTGGTTTTGCGATAGAAACGTCGTGAACACTCCCGTCAACTACCTGCTCTATTCACAGCTGGACTCAAATAGACATTACACGGACTTTGCACTGGGGAACTAGCAGCATAAAGTCCGTTTAATGTCCAGCTGATTGGGAAGTTCTTACATACAGCTCCTCTGGGTAATGTTGAGATAATTCCAGGTTTGCAGTTCATGTGTGAAAGGAGCTATTGATTCATCTTATTTCTTTATGTTATACTTTATTTTTATTACTTTTATGGAAAGAAAAAAGCAGACAAAACCAATAACAACAGGTGAAATGCTTAACATCTTGTAACACAGAAAATGAAAAGAAACAAGGTTACAGTGTAGTATCATGGATAATAGGTCCTTAATGTCCATGATCGCCTTTTAAGATCAGGAAGATCCTGATGATCCTTAACTTTGATTCCTGGAGAGCCTGGGTACTTTTAAGGAAGAAGTCTTCCACTCATTCATAAGCTATAGTCCATTTGTTATGTCTTAATACTGAGGGGGGATAGAACAGAAATCTACGGAAGCGTATTGCATTCACTAGACAATTTCAACTACAGGATCAATAAGGGTAAGGCACCTAATTAGTTACACACAGGGTATGATAATCTAGCTATGTTTTTGACTGCATCCTTCTAGTGTAGGCCTATCGCTCAGTGTAACACATTAGGTTAGTAACAGGTTGTAACGTTAGCTGACAAACATATATGGGCATGATTTCAGTTGTCAGGTATTGTTACAACCTGTTATTAACCTAACCTGTTACATTGAGCGATAGGCCTACACTAGAAGGATGCAGTCAAAAACATAGCTAGATTATCATACCCTGTGTGTAACTAATTAGGTGCCTTACCCTTATTGATCCCGTAGTTGAAATTGTCTAGGAGCAGGAGCATGGATACAAAATACATCCATGAGCAGGAGTCACCATGGATGCAGGGGTCACTTGCAGGTGCCAGGTGGGAGCTTCTCGCGAGATTTTGAAGTATCTCGTCTCCTTGTTCAGGGAAAAAAATTACCACAAAGAACAGAAAAAATTACCACAGAGAACAGAGCTGCTGCCCGCTCAGCTCCCAACAAGGCGGTCCGTAGCGGCGGGGAGTGAGGTGGAGGACACACTGTGATGCAAGGCTCTCGCTTACATTAGCCTCCTGAACATGACCTTGAAGCAGAAGGCTAAACTGTTTCTCTCCATCTCTGAAATGCAGACTTTCTCTTTGATAAGTCCATCTTCGTGTTTCTGGGTTGCTTTGCAGTGTAGGCAGTTGTTGCCAATGCTGGAATAAAAATGTGTTCTGCAGGATTGTCCACCATTTAATCAGGCTGTCACCATCTCAAGGGGCGTGCACGCACATCTAAAATTGCAGGCCAGCCAATAGGAACACCCTCTCTTTGAAATGACCTGTGATTGGGAAGTCTACTGTCATGGGCTAGATTTTCTGAAGCCTAAAAACAGAGTGAAGAGGAGGTGCAGAAGTCTTGTTTTCCCTCACACCACTTGAATTACAAGATGCTCAATGTTTATTGTGGAATTTTTGCCCAGTGACGCCAAAACTAAACTGCCTACCCCATAGCATTTTTATAGGAATGATACTGTTTGAAGCGTTTTGATCCATATAAGCTGTTTATCACTGTAACTGTGATCACTTTATGTGGTTTCCACTGGCCCTGCCCACACTTTTCTGCTGGAGAAAAAACAGTCAACCATCAACTGTTACATGCCAGTCAACAAGCCTTTCACACAACATGAGGTGGTGCAGAAGCTCTTGAGTCTGATGGACTATCCGACAGAGAGCACAAGTCAAGTCTTCTCACACCGAACATCACGAGCACCAGACAAGACTAATGTGAAGAACCTGTCAAGCTCCTCAGGCAGTGGTTTATCTGCTCGCCTGTGGAGTTCATCTGTAGCAGGCACCAAGACTTGGTCTGCAAGGGTCATCCCGGCAAGAAAGTGGTATTCTCGTTGTCTGTCATGAACCACAGGAAGTTCATTTTCATGCTCCTCTTCTCTTTGAAGACCAACAACTGCAAAGCTGCATTATTAACACTTTATCAGGCACCTGGTCTGGTTTGAGGTCTTTCTCATCAACTTGGAACTGACTCGTCTTGGTGCCACAGACTTCATCAATTTCATAACTTTGAGAATGATATAAGATGATAAACTACTTACATTTGGCTATTGCAGGAAACTACTTCATTCATTCATTCATTTATTTTCCGTAACCGCTTACCCTGTTGGGGGTCACAGGCTGGAGCCTATCCCAGCCGACATCGGGCGAGAGGCAGGGTTCACCCTGGACAGGTCACCAGACTATCACAGGGCTGACACATAGAGACAGACAACCATTCACACTCACACCTACGGGCAATTTAGAGTCACCAGTTAACCTGCATGTCTTTGGACTGTGGGAGGAAGCCCACACTGACATGGGAGAACATGCAAACTCCTCACAGAAGGGCTCCCAGAACAAGGAACCCTCTTGCCGTGAGGCGACAATGCGAACCACTGCGACACTGTGCGAAACAAAACAACAAACACACTGTTATGAGCCTAAAACGTGTTATTTGCCTGTTTTTTTTTTACCAATAAAGAGTGGTTGTAGCATGTCAGCGACCTTTACATTTGAGTCCTGGTGTCAAAGTTATAATAAAAAGTGGGTTCATTGGTTTTTGTATGTACATCTTTTGCCATTTGTGTGGACATCAGTTCAAGATGGCCCCCAAATGAACCCCATGGGCCATGAGTCGACCTTGGCAACAAGAAAAATTCTTAACCAGACACCCTTAGGCCCTGATCTCACAGAAAGCAGCTGGAGGCGCCTTTTTGTAATTGTTTTTAATGAGAATGAAGCTTGCGGCATTTGCGCTGCTATGCTCCCCACGTTTTTGCCGGAGTGCCCTGAACTCCTGAAGTTGAAAAAACTTCAACTCAGAGTGGAAAAGTGCCCCATGTCATCTCTTTGTCGTCATCTTTTCTCCCATCGTCCAACTGGATAATTTGAGAGGCGGGCCTTCTGTGGTGGTCATGACAACAAGTTTACAGTTGGTAAACAATGGAGGAGAAACTGGTGGTAGCTGCTGCTGGATACCCAGAGCTATACGGCCCGACGATTGACAGCAGGTTGTCAAACTGTCCCTGAGTCATCCTAAAATACGCCTGGAAACAGCCATCATGGAGGAGAAGCTCCTGGACCAACTGGTGGTACTCCCCATGATCCAGCCTCTTTTTTAGGGTCTCACGTACCCACACAGATCTCTGTTTATCTGCTGACAGCCTCTCACCCTCAACCAGAGCTACAGACAGCACCCTCTGCCTCAACATTTTAGGAACTAGATACTGATTACTGTCAAATTACTAAAAGAAATAAATGGTAGATTGATAACACGGGAAGGTTAGAATAAGGAGGTGAGTCTCTGGTTGCCTGGCATCAATAAAAAGTTGCAGCAAGAAAAGGCAGTGCGGTGTGCCTACGCTTTCTGTGTGACCAGGGCCAAAGAGTCCTAAAAAGCAAGGTCACGGGTATGTGGGAGCCTATTTCTTCTGCTAGACCATATGTTTGTCATGTAATGTTTCTTGAACTCCAAGTTGGGAACTGCTGCGTTAATGTAGCTGCTTTTATTCCCACTTCAGAGATGAGGAAAAAACTGCCGAAATGTCACTACTGCCTGAGTAGGAGGAACGCCAGAGAAACTCGTAGGAAAACCGACTCCTAACTGTTTGCAGACATGATGCCAACGTGTAAAACTGGCAGAGCGTTTACAGATTACAATGGAAGTCTCATATCACCGCCGGTGACTAAAGCGTCACTGGAGCCACTGGAGATTGTGTGCACGTCTGCTGCCAAGTGTGTTCATTACAGCTCTGCAGAAGTGTGTGTGTTGGAGGGAAGGGGGGGTGGTGAGCAAACACAGAAGAGTTACAGGTTCAGGAATAGCTCCCTCAATGAGCTTTTTTTTTTTTTGTTCGTCCTGTGTGACCCTCTCTATGATTCTGTCAGCACCTGTGTCTGATGCCCCACAAACCTCCAGGGTATCACAAATACAGGCTCCGATAGGACCAGTAGGACATTTCAGTTGAGCGGGGGGGGCAAGGCTGCTGTCCAAATTAAGTCATTGAAAGACCGCCCCATTACCATTCAACAACACACACCGCGAGAAAGACACAGGGAGAGGGGAGAAAGAGGGAGAAGAGAAAGGTCGGCGCTCTACTTTCAGGCCTGATTGAGTTGTTGTTTGGACGGCTGTAAACTCACTCCTGATGGTTTGACAGAGAGAAACAGGATCAGAGTGATCATGGTGATCTGCAGCGAGCCTGTGAGTGCACACTGATGTGTTTAAGTCAGCCGCTGTTGGCATTTCTGTCGCTGAACTGTTTGTGTTTCTGCCCTTTCAGCAGGAGGATGAGATGAAGAGGAAGAAGGTGGTGCACATCGCCCAGGAGATTATGAGCTCTGAGAAAGTGTGAGTGGTTTTACAATGAAGCTGGAACACGTAACATCACTCCTGAAGCAGAATCTCAAATGTGCTGTGTTTAATGTTTGTCTGACTGATGTATTTCTGCTCCCGTATCAGATTTGTGGACGTCCTGAAGCTCCTTCACATAGTAAGTGTCGTATTTATTCAAGAGTCTCATTAAAGGAACAGTTGTTTCAGCAGCCTGACATAATAAATCACACTGTATGTTTTGTTCCCCGCGCCGACACTGGGATTGTTTTGAATGGCGTTCAAAGCTTTTTTCTTTCTCAGGGATGGACCTGAATTAATGAGGTTCAGGCTGGTCTTTGCTCCAGTGCCCGTACAGAGCTGAATAATGCTGTTACTTCACGGCTGAGGCTTTTAAAGTTGCTGTGTTGGAGGGTTTTGGTTTCCTGGGGGCGGCAGTGGGCAGGTAAACGACCGCCACAAGTAGGGAGGCGGCGCTTTGATCAGACACATTATGGGGAAACACTGTCAGGCAAGAGTGTGTGTTTGTGTGTGTGTCTGTGTGTGTGTTTTTGCAAGAGAAGAGAGCATGAGTAAGACTTCATTTGAGGTTTGGCTCTCTTGAGGTGAAGCAGGGAAGTTCGTCTGGTGAATTTAAATACCAAACGTTTGTTTGCCAACTTTTCCAACTCCAACAAATCAGTGGGATAAAATGGGCAAAACAATATTTTCACTAATATGTATCAGGCGATATCTTAGTGACACACATTCACAGGTATTTCTGCTTTATTTTGATGACAGTTTCGGTCAATTTGTGTTTTGTTTCACAGTCATTATAGTTTGATAGCTTTCTTGAAAGTACCCTTAAAGGTATACTATGCAGAATTTTCCAATAAAAAAAACAATGTATCGACTCAATTACAACCAGTTATCCGTCTCAATCATCACTTATGACCCACTAGAAGTGTGTGGTGGTGTATTTGTTTGAGGAGACTCTGCACTCTGCCTGTACTTTCTTATTCTCTTTTTACTTTATGTGCTCGGGGCGTTCATAGTCATTAGTTCAAGGTCTGGACAGTTTTATATATTCAGGGTCGTACTTTAGTTTGGCCCTGTCGCCAAGCTAGTTTGCTGTCTCTGTCAGGTGTCTGAATGATAGTCATACAATCGACGATCCAACCCTCTGTGCAGGAAATTCACTGTACTTCAAAATAAAGTGTGTTTTTATTATAAACTTAACACATTCACAAGTCACTTGCAGTCCATACAGAATGGACCTGTCACCCACTTTTGGGAACCAGTGCTCCAGGTTGTCTAGTTTCATATCTTTGCGCTAGCTTGAAAAATTAGCACACCACAGCCTCTTGAGCTATTTGTTGCAGTTGTATCAGGGTGGCCACGGTTCTTCCTTTTGGTCGCCACTGTCTTCATCCCCGTCCTCTCCGTCAGTGCTCGCAAGAGCAAGTGAAAGTCAATTTCACTCGCGTTTGGAACGGGTTTTGTCCACTTCATGTTTCAACTCACTATATTTGCGTATTTCGGTGCTGTGTCCATGATTTTCATAGCTTCTATTTGGATGTGTGCTGCTACTACTTGATCACTACATTTTTACATAGTCCCGACCTCACCTGTGTGTTGATACTGGCTGGCTGTGGGCTACACGCTGTAAGTAATGATGAGAGGGATTACCTCCGTCAGATTCTATACATAGTTTTTCAGGAAAATCCCGCAAAGTATATTATTTATGTAGTTTATTTACAGATTAATCCTGTTTCATAGGTTCATCTGAGAGTTTTCCTACATATGTCACAAAAGAGCAACTTCTAATTCTTTCTTTTTTAAAATTAAATCTTAATTAAAACAATTGACATGTGAGTTACAACAGCATATTAGAATAATAAAATAGTTGAAAAATAACAAGAGCTAACGCAACAGAAACTGCTCGGGTAAATACATATTTTTACAGCTTTAAAGATAAGTGTAGTGTATGTAGTGTATTATTTCAGTCCAGTGTCGTCTTTTTGGGTCTTGTATAGAGTCCATTTTTCCCATTTTCTTCCTCGTTGTGCTTCTTGTAGTCTCAGTATGTGTCAGTTTCTCCGTTAAAAAGATTTCGTCCACAATTATTAGCCATCGGTCACTTCCTGGTGATAACTTCCTTGCTTACACTAGCAATAACATTTATATCCAGTTATTTTTCCACATTTCCAAAAAAACATGAGAGAAGTCTACATCAAAAGACCCACACTCTCGCCCACATTCCTGCCAACTACGAAGATGCTTACTTTTCACTTTTGGTGTAATAAAGAAACCAATCAGATTCTTCCATGAGAATTCCTTCCAGGTTCGCAAATTAGTGGTTGAATGGTGTATCTTCCACATATTATGCCAATCTTCCGTTATCCCTTTATTAATCTACAGCCAGTGTAAGAAAATATGAAAATAGTCACCTATTAGTACCAAGAAATATTTTAAAAAGGGACTTTACTGCACTGAAAATATGTATTTTCATGTCATGTGTGGCGGTGTGTACAGAAATCTTAAGACAGCGGCAAATATGCTCCTCATGCTGCACGTCTCTCTGTTTTGAATGAAGGATAACAGTAGCCATGTGACTGGATGACGTCTGGTTTAGTTTTTTTTTTGTGTGTGTGTGTGTGTGTGTGTGTGAAATTGCATGGAAACATGTTTTACTGTACACACTGACGAGCAAAGTAAGGTTGTGACTTCTATTGTCAGTGCTTGTAAACTTGGCTTGTAAAGCTACAATATATTAGCGTACTTTTAATCTGTTTTAGTTGTGACTTTGACGGAGGGAAACTCTGCCCTCATATATGTTTATGCTTCTGTAGTGGGTCTGTCCTGAGGGGAATCACAGGTGAGAGGGGTCGAGAGTCCACCTGTCTGGCCGCCTCAGACGTGGCTTTAGTGGAACCCCCTGCAGGATTAGTAGAGAACGTCGCCCCGTGGCTGACGGGGGAGGGCGAGGCGCGGCGCTCTGTCCAAGAAAAGAGGTCAGATCGCATTCTTCTCTGTGTGCAGACGGCCCGGCCGCGCAGCAGCTGCTTCCTCAGGCCACAGAGACGACCTCCAGACACACACATACCTTAGATAATCCTCTGTGTGTGTGTGTGTGTGTGTGTGTGCAGTGTGTGTTGTGTGTGTGCAGGTGGGCGCGTGGGTTGGTGGCTGTGTTTGTTCATACTTGTGGCGAGTCGTCCAGCTGAAGTGTTTACATTTTTTTGTCCCTTTTTTGAAGTTGGTTAAGTTGCGGCCGATGTTCATGTGCGTTTGTGAATATTAAGATGGCGGTTTGTCAGTTTACCTGAAAGTGGGCAGTTTATAATTTTTACCATTTGTGTCATAAGAGCCATATTCAAGAAAAACATTATTGGTTTAGGAGCCGGGATAATAGTGCATGATAATTAATACATCATGATGTAATTTAATGGGCTGAACTTGTGCAGCCAAACCCCCAAATCTTTCTTTAAAATTTATATTTTTGCTTGTTCTTTGTTTGTTGTTTTGGCATATGGAAAAATCGAGACAGCTTAATACCGCAATATTTTTTGTGGCAACATTGCATAGATACACGGACACCAGGTATTGATTTTTTTATTTCATAAATTAAGCAAGATTTATACTTGTACATCAGCTCTACGCTGTAGCCTACACCGTTGTGAGCATTTATACTTGTGCAGTGGTGTGTCTGTGTCACTCTGCATTTACACCTCCAAAACACTAGTCGGCAGCGAGGTTTCTGTGAAGTGCTGTAAAGTTTAGTTGATTCACATTAAACACACATTAAACATGGCTTAATAGAGACAATTTCAAACACAAGTACACAAATCAGCTTCACTATAACTCACAGCATTCACAGACAAACACTTGTCTTTATCTGGACACATTTTCCCCATAAATACAACATGCTAATGTTATTAGCACAAGCCTATGGCATTTTACATTGTATAAATTAGCCTAGCAGCTAGTGGACTTTTACTCTACTCATATGAAGCCAGGGACAACAGCAACATTTAACAAAGGTAACGTTACAAAATTCAGCTCCATTACAACTCACAAGGTTCACCGACAAAACAACTGTCTTATACTGAACACGTTTTCCAAACAAATACAACCTGCTAATGTTTTTAGCACAAGCCTATGGCATTTTACATTGTATAAATTAGCCTAGCAGCTAGCGGACTTTTACTCTACTCATATGAAGCCAGGGACAACAGCAACATTTAACAAAGGTAACGTTACAAAATTCAGCTCCATTACAACTCACAAGGTTCACCGACAAAACAACTGTCTTATACTAAACACGTTTTCCAAACAAATACAACATGCTAACGTTATTAGCACAAGCCTATGGCATTTTACATTGTATAAATTAGCCTAGCAGCTAGCAGAGATTTCCTCTGCTCATATGAAGCCAGGATAAATCACACACAAGACTTAAAATGCTATTTTTGTGGAGGCTTTATTGTCTTCACAATTTATTGTTTCTTATCTGTGAAATTAAAGTAAATAAAAGCTTTGTTTCCACTGAGGGAAATGGTTTCAGCTTACAGAAACAGACAGGAGGTCTGCATCACTGTGACGTGTAGTTACATTTCTGGGGAGGTGCACGTCAGGCTGCAGCGTAGGGTATGGCGCCGATTCGAAGCAGGATTATAAATCCTGCATTATTGATATTGAAAGAAAGAATCAGTCCCTCAGGGGGACTAATTCTTATTATTTTACAGATTACACACAGACACATGCACAAACAGAAGCTTTACACATGCATTGATGGAGAGATGTCAGAGCGAGGGGGCAGGCCATGCCTTGCTCAGTGGAGCATGAACTGGCACCTCTCCAGCTACCAGTCTACACTTTGCGTTTGGTCAGTATGGGGGCTTGAACCAGTTCCCAAGCCATGTTCACACAGACTGAACTACTGCCATCCTGTTGCAAATACAAATGAAACTTTTAAAGCCCACTAGAATGGTAGGAAAGGTTTGCGCACACTTTCATCTATGCAGTGTTTCACTTTATTGTTGAGCTTTCAGTCATCAGAGCGTACATACGAAGCACACAAAGCCACCTAGAATAAAATCAATAGCTTTTTCAGTCCACTTGATACATGTTGATGCAATAAAAACGACTCTGTATCTGTAATAAATGTAGTGGGTTAAACACTTTAGTGGGTGGAGAGTGTGAGTGTCACATGTTTTTTAATGCTGTCACATGAAAGTTGATGTTGCAGTACATTGAGACAGAGAGAGAGAGACAGAGAGAGAGATCACATATTAACCAGGACACTGGGATCCTGCGTGGCCTCCCTGCTTCCTTCCAGGTGGATGTGTGTGTTGGCACTCTGAATGGTCAAGAGTGCTGAGTCGGCTGTGTGTGTGTGTGTGTGTGTGTGTGTGTGTGTGTGTGTGTGTGTGTGTGTGTGTGTGTGTGTGCGCGCAGAGGTGTGGGGGAAGGGTGGAGGAGGGGGCAGTTTATGAGGTGATATCCAGGTGTTCCTGTTCAGCTGCAGTACATGTGTGTGTTGTCATGCCTGTGTCACCCCACCCTGTACAGCTGTGCTCGTAGTAACGACGGTGCTCACCCTCTGTGTCCTCTCAGGACTTTCGGGATGCTGTTGCCAAGGCAACCCGTCAGAATGGGAAGCCGGTGGTGGATGAGCGGATCCTCAGTCAGATCCTGTATTACCTGCCACAACTCTATCAGCTCAACAGAGACCTGCTGAGGGAGCTGGAGGACAGAGTGGCACACTGGTAAACACACACACACACACACACACACACACACACACACACTACAGCACCAACAGTAACCCTTCAGACATGGTACTTAGACCCTAGTGTTTCCACCACAAACAGTCCTCTTAAACGTGGGCGGGGTTGTTGTGTCAATAAATCATCTGGACAAACTACAATGACCAACTTCCACACACCTGTCCCTCTCACCTCACCTAGTATCTCTGCATCACATCTCACCCTCGCCACCCCTGCAGCTCTCCTACTCCTTCCAGAGGAGGTGCAGCTCACAGTTTGAATACCCCTTAATTAAAGCACTTACATAAGGGAGTTTAAACAAAGGTGAACGCTGAAGTTTCACCCAGACTGTCTGCTGTAGGAGTCAGATGTTATATTCTGCAGAGCTGCTTCCTGTTTCAATACTGACTCTCTGTAATTGCTGTCATTGTGCAGGTTCACTGTGCACTTACAGTTTTAATAGACAGTTTGGGCGCATGCATCTTCTTTTTCTCTAAATAAGTGTTTTGTACTTTGTGGTCAACTGGAGGTTTGTTTACAGCCTCTCAGGTCATGTTGGTCACGCTGCTGCTCTGCTGGACTCGATTTTAGAGAAGAATAATATTCAAAGTTACATAAAAATGTAGTTGTTTTCCATTAAAGGAAGTTGTTTAAGCTCAGGAAGTAGTAGCTTTAATAACAAGTAGGTATAAGACATTTTAAAAAGTACATATCAGTGAACATTTTTCTGTCACCGATCACCAACTTGAGCTCTTTCCCTCTTCATCTCCTGCTGTTGTTCAGTGAACTGTTCGTGTCCGTCTGGTTTCAGGAGCGATCACCAGAGACTGTCGGACATCTTTGTCCAAAAGGGTCCTTATCTGAAGATGTACTCCACCTACATCCGGCAGTTTGACAACAACGTGGCTCTGTTAGACGAACAGTGCAGGAAAAACACCGCATTCGCCGCTGTTGTCAGAGAGTTTGAGGTAAAGCTGGAAGCACAGTTGTCTGTTTGTTTTTGTAGGTTGCATACTCCTCGACTTTTAAGGCTCTCAGCTGTTAAACTTTCTGATAATTAGCTTGAACATTCACTGAAATGTGTGCAAGTTATTACGTTGCTGCCGTGTCAGCTCTGCTCGCATATAGCTGTTAGCTGCCCTGTTAGCATGTCCAATAGGCACAATGCAGAAACACACAGATAACATAGGTTTGCATACCTCACTGACCCTGTTAACTCATCCTCAGTTGCACCTGACAGGTTTGTTGCAGCTCATCATGAAGACAGGAACACAACACATGTTAAACAAGTCCTTTTAGGCTCATACTCTTTCTTGTATGTTCTTAATTATATTAATGCTAATAAGTAAAAGAAATATAGTTTATTCCAGCTCAAAAGGTGTAACTGACTCTTCCTGTAGTTCATCTGTCTGCAGCTTCGCCAGTAGCAGCCGTCTAAACTCTCTCCACGTGTCTCAAACAGCTGATTGGAAGCTTCAGTGTCTGTGTTTGTTTTTGTGTCAGACGAGTCCAAGATGTGCCAGCCTGGCTCTGAAACACTACCTGCTGAAACCAGTGCAGAGGATCCCTCAGTACCAGCTGCTGCTCACAGGTACAAACACCACGAAGCATGCTCACTCCTCCTTCTGGTCTGTTTTTACAGACACTGAAGGTCAAAGGGTTTATTGAATCAAGGCACTCCTTTATTGACAGCACATGAATGAAACCTGGGGCTCAAGTCTTTGTTTTGGTGCCATACTGGCACCCAGTGGACAGAACCAGTAAAATAAACCTGAGGAGCACCAGTTTGACAGGAGGGTAAAAGGTTGCATCAATAAAAATGTCTGGCATCTTGTAACTTTCCGTTGGCAGACAGCCTCTCCGTCCACTTCCTTCTGTGGCTGTCTTTGTACCCAGCTGTGGTGAGATGTGAACACTGTGCACCTTTTTTCGCTCAAAATTCACTGAAATGTCTTCTCCAGATTATCTGAAGAACCTCCCAGAGGACTCAGAGGACTATAAAGACACACAAGGTCAGATGAAGGACAGTACTCCCCATTAGGATGATTATCTGTGCTATACATGGGTAGAACATGACAAACACTAAAGGTTTATCTTTGCTCTCTGTGCAGCTGCCCTCAGCATCGTCAAAGAAGTGGCCAACCATGCTAATGACATCATGAAACAAGGGGTAAGAACATACTCCACACAAAGCTTTTAGTTTTGTCTACTTCTGTTTGGGACAAACATGACTTACAAATAAAAAAATAAATGGAAAAAATAAATAAATATGGAAATATATAAATATAGGAATAAATTACAGAAATAAAAAAATGCAATAATAAATAAAGGATTAAATTAATAATACAGAAATAAATGTATAAATAACTAAACGAACAAATAAATACAGGAATAAATACATGGATAAAATCAGTAATGCATGAATACATGTTTAAATAAAATAAAGAATAAATAAATAAAAACAGGGATGAATAAGGAAATAAAAAATGCATTGATGAATAAATTAATGAATAGATAAAGGAATAAATAAATACAGAAATTTAAAAAAGGATTAATAAATACAGAAATAAATAAACACAGGGATAAATATAGAAAAGAAGTGCATTAATAAATAAATAAAGGAATAAATAGATACAAAAATATTTACATAAAAATACAGGAAATAAATGTAGTTGAAAAGAGATGTAGAAATAAATTAATTTTAATAAAGCTAAATAAAGATTTTTATTTGTTTATGTCCTGTTTAATTATTAACTTTACTTATTTGTGCATTTATTTTTTTTCCATTTATGTCAACATGTATTTATCTATTTATTATTATCTATTATTTTATTTATTTATTTATTTATATATGCATTTATTTATTTCTGTATTTACTTATGCATATATGTATTTATTCTTGTATTTATTTATTTACTAATATATTTATTTATTTCTGTATTTATTTATTCTTTTATTTAATAATTTGTGTATTTATTTATTTATTTCTGTATTTTTTTCTGTATTTATTTATTTATTTGTTTGTTTATACATTTATTTACATATTTCTGTATTTATTTATTCTCTTATGTAAGGGTTTATATGTTTTGTTTATTTTTGTATTTATTTATTTTTTCCTGTATTTATTTATTCATGGATACTAAGGCCTTTTTTTGTCCTCCATACACTTCAGCCTCATGTTTTTCTCCTCACCTCCTGGATGTTGTTGTTTTCCAGGATAACTTCCAGAAGCTGATGCAGATCCAGTACAGTCTCAACGGTCACCATGAGATCGTTCAGCCAGGCAGGGTAAGTCATGAAACCAAAGTTCATACCTCAGTTAGTTCTGTCACGGTGGGAGAATTTTCACACAGGTGTAAATTCTGTCAGAAGACTGCCAAATACCAGTTAGTGATATTTTAAACTGCATTTGTTTGCCTGTGTTTAGCAAATATAAAGGTGATGCAGAAACATTCAATTTTAAGATTTTATGCAGGAATCTCTTAAGTTTTAGAAAGCACACACGGCACAGCACAGACTAGTGTGAGCTTCAGAGGAGGATCATCAACATGAAAACACCCAAATGAATGTTTATGCAGAAAAAAACACACCTAACACTCAGAAGTATTTATACTAAACACAAGTACCTACTCCCACACCACCCTCTTCTGTCCTTCTGTTTTATGCACTGATTGTTTTTAACTGTCTTGGAGGGTTATTATTTCGCCCTTGGGCTCCACGTACTGTTGGTGTTATTTTTAAGTTCAGACCAAACACATCTGTATGTGCAGGTGTTTCTGAAGGAGGGAACTCTGATGAAGCTGTCCAGGAAAGTCATGCAGCCGCGGATGTTCTTCCTGGTGAGAGACAAATGGAAAATCAAGCTTATGTTATGCTTTCACATTTCTCTTTCCTGTCTTTCCTCTTAAAATGGAGTTGATTTAAATGTGTTTATATTGTCTTGTACCTCCTTAAAATCTGACAGAATGTTTTTCCTAATGTGTCTTCAGTTTAACGATGCACTCATGTACACCACTCCGGTCCAGTCTGCCCAGTATAAACTCAACAGTGTCCTCTCTCTGGCTGGGATGAAGGTTAGAGACACACTGCCAACACTCCACACCGTGATGGAGGCACACTCATGTTTTGTTCTAATCTTTCTCATGTTTGGTGTTGATTTAATTTTCATATTTGATTGCAAATTATTGAGGCTGCAGCAAAACTGTTGATGTATTTTAAATGCGAGTGTTTCTGTGTGTGTCTTCCAGGTGAGTAAGCCCAGCCAGGAGGCCTATCAGAACGAGCTGAACATCGAAAGCGTTGAGCGCTCTTTCATCCTGTCTGCCAGGTCTGCACTCTTTGTAATCAGCACACTCTGCTCATAATAAGCTGCAGGCATTTATACATTTAATTGGTTTTGTTCGCTGTAGCTGAAGGTCCTGGTGTATTCTGTGCTTGCAGCTCGGCGACGGAGAGAGACGAGTGGCTGGAGGCCATCGCTAAGGCGATAGACGACTACACAAAGAAGAAAATAACCTTCATATCAAGTCGAAGCCAGGAGGAGGTGACGCTATAAATCTGTGTGGGTGTATTTTATAATTTCACTCTGTGTGTGTCCGTGTTAACCCTCGATCTCTCTCAACTCAGGCGGAGGGTGTTGTCGACAGCGGGGCCCCGTTGGGTTCAAAGGCGCCCATCTGGATCCCAGACCTGAGGGCCACCATGTGCATGATCTGCACCTGCGAGTTCACGCTCACCTGGAGGAGGCATCACTGTCGTGCCTGTGGCAGGGTCTGTACCGCTGTGACTGACACTGCTAATACAACACATTGTTTAGTTAGCCTCCTTCTCATGGCAGCTACATGTGTGTCTTACAGGTGGTGTGTCAGGCGTGCTCTGCCAATAAGTACTACCTGGAGTACTTGAAGAACCAGCCGGCACGTGTGTGTGATCACTGCTTTGCCAAGCTGCAGGAGAACAGTGAGTAAACAAGGACAAGTAATCTGTGCTACAAAGGCAAACAGGAAGTAACTGCACATTTGGTCATAACTGAGTTAAAGGTCCAGTATGTAGGATTTAGGGGTGTTTAAAGATGAGCCGTTTATATCTACATACCTCCTTCACGGTGTCCGCCATGTTGTTCTACAGTAGCCCAGATCACACAAACCACACACTGGCTCTAGATAGAGCATTTTTGTGTCGGCCGCTGTCATTCTCTTATGCCCAGTTCAGACCAAAGATTTGCGACGAGACGAGGAGAAACAGGCAAGTACTTGCAACACGTCGTTCTGCAACATTCTAAAAACGTGGCAGTTCACACCAATGCAACGAGATGAGATGGTGTATCATCTCTATGCAACGACTCTGTATTTCTGTTCTGATTTGCAGCTTTTCCGTTTTATTTTCAAGATTCAAGACATTTATTTGTCCCCGACGGGCAATTGATTCTGCCGCAGTAGCAATAAAAACAACAATGACAACAACAAGGTTGACACACACAAGGCAACAGTCACATAAAATCAGCCGTAACTAAATAAATAAAAACGCACACCCTCTATAAAATGTGAACTAATGATGATGCTACCTGTACTGTACAGAGTTAGGCAGTGAGATGGCAGAGGGTATGAAGGAGAATTTGTATCTGTTAGTTTTGGCTAGTGGTTGTCTGAGGCGGAATATAATATAATTTGTAGCTTCTTAAAATATGAATGAGGATAGTGATAGTGAGATACTGGCTCCAGCTGCATTTGTAGCAGTACAACGGTTTCGTCTTGTCACAAATCTTTGGTGTGAACTAGGCTTTACACGCTTAGCAAATGGGAGAAGTTTCAGTTGGTTGCAGTCTGTGGCCTTGCCACTAGATGTCACTAAATCCTACACACTGGACCTTTAAAGCCAGAATCGTTTTGGTTTTTTATGTCATACTTTACCATAACAAGTGTTAAACCATCAACAGATATATTACTGGAAGAAAAAAACAGCGAGGGAAATAGATAAGAACTAGAGTAAGAACTAAACTGTAGTTGACGCACTCTGGCTAGTGCAGGCTAGCTGGTGAGACAGCCGTTGCTAAAGCTAATTGACCAAGGTTTTCCAGTTTCCTGGAATTGAAAAATCAATTTTTAAGCTCTAAAATCTCAGTAACTGAGCTTGTTATACTATAAAAATAAGACACTAGCTAAATATGAAATAATGATGTAGAGAAAAAAGTAACACCAATAAACTAGTCCTGCTAGAAGCTAACTAGCGTAGCTTAGCAGAGTAGATGTACCTGCAGTCTCTGACTCAAGTGGAAATCATGTGACTGCATGTGGTTAAGTTACCTTTAAATCACATATTTAAATGTATTTCATTGAAGATTCATTTAATTGACTATTTAATTAGTTCAGATAGCTGAAGAAAAAACATTTTATTTGTAGATATTGTATTTTCCTCCTCGATTGTTAAAACGACATAAGAAATCCAAATGTAAAATCCACATAAAAGGTTTTACAGCTTGTATATGAGTTAATCAGTCCACCTGAGAGCCTTCAAACGTCAGACCTGTTTTCTTTATTTCATTGTTTGTGTTTTTAAAGTAGTATTGTCACTGATATATCTTCTTCCTCTGTGCCATAGAGTTTCATCTTTATCCAAAAACTGTTTCGTACCCATCAATGAGCCACTCTGTTGCCCTGGGTGACGTGTTGCTTCATTACCATGAATACACACACTGTAGTTTATTTTGACTCAGTCCCGCATACACCGTCCTGCTGCCACAAATACACACAAGAGTCCCAGATGTGAATGAATCCGCTGCTGAACATAGTCCCCAACAAATGCACCAATTCCTCCTCTTTCAGTAACAATTGGTGAAAACTACCGGCTGTTTAATGTTTGATTATAAGGCCTTTGACACGACACGACATGATTCAGATTTTTTGCTTGTGATGGAAACATACAGTTTTGGTCAATTAATTTTCAGGCGACCGCTGCGCCTCCACATCAGTCTCTCCTATCAAATCTGGAGCTTTCTCCTTCACCAGGAAACAGAAGAAGATTCCTGCTGCACTAAAAGAGGCAAGCAACATAAATTAACAATAATGTTTTGCATCATGTATTGAGTATGTGAGGGAATTCATTTTCCTCGTGCTGTTCTTCCAGGTGTCCGCTAATACTGAGAACTCCTCCATGAGCGGCTACTTAAACCGGTCAAAAGGCAACAAGAAGCAGTGGAAGAGGCTGTGGTTTGTCATCAAGAATAAAGTCCTGTACACCTACGCTGCCAGTGAGGTACGCACACTGTGTGGTTTTGTTGTGTTACTACACTGTAGCTTTTGATGTGTTTTTGGTTGACTGATTATTTCTGCCTCCAGGACGTCGCAGCGTTGGAGAGTCAGCCCTTGCTGGGTTTTTTCCTGAGGGAGGAGAAGAACGGTCCGGCTCAGAAGCTGCAGTTCAAGCTGTATCACAAAAACACGCTGTTTTACATCTTTAAAGCTGACGACATCCCCACTGCACAGAGGTATCAGGGCTAAAATCAGGCCTTAATGTTGTAATCCTAGATTTCAATCGGGGCTAATTTGGTGACCTGTGTTTAATATGATAACAGCAAGTGCAGTTTGATACGACAGGAAACACTCACTGAACACCTACATTGTCAGAAATACAGCAGAAGAGCGGCAGGTGTGTCTGTTTATAGTGCAGCCAAACAAACTCACGTTGTTTTAATAAAGAAGTCAGTCAATAATATTTATAACTATGATTTGATTTGAGAGGCGGGCCTTCTGTGGTGGTCACGACAACAAGTTTACAGTTGGTAAACAATGGAGGAGAAACTGGTGGTAGCGGTTGCTAGATACCCAGAGCTGGAAATGACTTTACAAACCGCAGTTACCACCATCTCAGTAGAAAACAGCAGGCATAGGAGGATGTAAGCACAGTACTTGAAACAGCCATCATGGAGGAGAAGCTCCTCGACCAACTGGTGGTACTCCCCATGATCCACCCTCTTTTTTAGGGTCTCACGTACCCACACAGATCTCTGTTTATCTGCTGACAGCTTCTCACCCTCAACCAGAGCTACAGACAGCACCCTCTGCCTCAACATTTTAGGGGCTAGATACTAAAACCCTAAAAAAGAGGGTGGATCACGGGGAGTACCACCAGTTGGTCCAGGAGCTTCTCCTCCATGATGGACATTTCCAGGCATATTTTAGGATGACTCAGGGGCAGTTTGACAACCTGCTGTCTATCGCCACCTGTTATCACCAGTTTCTCCTCCATCATTTACCAACTGTAAACTTGTTGTCGTGACCATGATGAAAAAAGAGATGACGTGGGGTGCATTTCCGCTTTGAGTTGGAAGTTTTTTCAACTCTAGGTGTTCAGAGCGCTCTGGCAAAAACAGCAGAAACACGAGGCACATAGCAACGCAAAAAAGTGAGCAAAAAGATTAATTCTCATTAAAAACGATAACAAAAAGCCACCTCCAGCTGCTAAAACACTTTCTGTGTGATCAGGGCCTTAATCTGCTTTTCTCCATTTCACAGAGTCGTTGAGAAACTTAGCATTGTGCTCTACTGTCTTTTTCTACCCAGTGAGAGCTGACTATAATGTCTCCAGTTGCAGCCAGAGACACTGGCTAACTCGCGGATGTAGACTCACCTTTTAACCTGCTGGTAGACTCATCTGGTCTTTACAAACAGAAACAATGTATGTGCTTATTTGCATATAGAGCCAGGAAGTGAGATCCATTCCCAAGTGGTCACTTAAAATTCCTAGAGAAATGCATTCTGATTCCAGGCATGACAAGAACCCTCAAAACAGGATTGTGGAATCCACCACTGACAATGAAAACCACCATATAAAGATCATTTCTATGTATTCTTTAACATACTTTCTTCATTTTAACGTGCTTACTCAGTGGTGGCTAATTTCCTGTTTTGTATTTTTGTCCTCAGATGGATCGAAGCCTTCCAGGAGGCAATGATTCTCGAACAGTAACTTGGTTTTACAGCAGTGATGTCGCATCACAGCCCCGGAGCCAGTTGACAGACAACTCACGACCCCTGACTGATCTCAGGTCGGCGGTCACCAGCTCAGGAAGGACTCCGGATGGACTGTTTACTTCAAACAGAACCCTGCTGCAGAGCGCCACATCCCTGTGTGTGGAGGACAACCAGACTGCTTCTCCCTCAAAGAACTGGATTCTGTTTCTCTAAACTGATTTTCTGCCAACTGCAGCTCCTGCTGACGCTGAGCAGAGGTCAGAGTTAAAACATTTGTTGCAGCCGTGGGTCAAAGTTCAAGTCCAGAAGCATGTGTGTGGAAGTGTGACAGAACAGATTTCAGGAATATTTAAAGCCCTCGGAAATCCAAGGAAGTCTGGGAATTATTTTTAACTGCAAAAGGATGAAGGAATTACTTTTCTGTGTGAAACAAAATACGCAAAACTGTCTGCCTTCATTCGAGCATGTTGTAGTTTAAAACCTACACTTTGATATTAAAAACACACCCACACACACACACACACACACACATTATGAATATTAACCTGGTGAGATGTTTCACCTGAATCATGGATGCAAAGTGTCGCTGATGTCAGTGCAAGAGTTTAAAGATGCAACAAGGTGGGATTTTACTGTGAAAATCCAGCTTCTACAGAGAAACAGGAAGTTGACGTTCTGCTCTTTAGGTCGATCTCTCTGGTTTAGAGATTTTACTCCTTTATTTTTTAAAATTTAACACACAAACATTTAAATGGGTTCAAGAAACATCCTGGAGAAAACTGGAAATATCATGAATAATGTAGATATTTTTCATACAATTAAAATGTATTTTTTTGCCCGTTTTGCCACATTAGAAATGGTTAATGGGTAAAACTGTGTATATGGACGTGACAGAGCAACATTGACCTTTTTTATATCAAAGCCGAGAGCTAATATTTATAAAATAGGAAGCTTTATTGTTTGAGAAGCACAGGCTGCCGCTTATTTTGGGAGTCAGGGTTTGTTGGGAAATATGTTTCCATCGGTTATTCTTTTAAATTTAAAAGAGAACGTACAAGAAAAAGGGGTTTTTTTTATGGGCAAATACTGTGGAGAGTATACGTGAACTATATTTCTGAGGAAATGCTCAAAAGAGAGGAAACATTTTGGATTTTGATGCTTGTTTTTGCAGACGTGCCTTATATCTCCTGTTTTTGAGATGCAATAATATAGGTGCTCTGTTTCTACACTAAATAACACTTAGAGTTTGACTACTCGCTGTCTGGCCGGGATACTCGAGGTTTGCAGTTTTAACAAAAGTCATTTTTCAGGTCAGTTTCTTCTTGGTTAGGTCGCCATGTGTTGCACTACCCCGTTCCACAGTGGGAGAATCCAAACCCTGTCTTTTTTAGTGAAGGAATAAAACTTTTAGCTCATTGGCTGCTGTCGTCAAACAGTTTCATATGTGCCTCATTCCGATCTGTGTTAGCGAGGAGCTACCAGGCATGTATTTCTCCATGATTGTACATTAACAGCAACCATCTGTAAACATCTACTCTATCAGAATTAGAGTCTTCTATAAACAACGATTCTAAACTGTCAGGCAACAGTTTTTAATAAAATATATATAAATATAAATCCTGTCCTGCTGTGTTAATTTCCTGTTTTGCTACTTCAAAGGATGCGACGCAGCGAGCTGTGTACAACCACTGTCACTACTTAATTGCACGGCGCAGACAGATGCATGTGGGAGGCAGTAGTTCAGCTGTTAGTTGCATTTATCGTCTGGGTCTGTCTTTGAAGAGGCGATTAAAGTGACTGTTTGAGAGATATCAAGGCATTTTTTACAAGTGACTAATGATGCCGGAGCTCCGAATTTAATCTCATGCTCTATTTCCCCTCGTATCTCCCCGAGCTGCGATGCTGGGCTGTGTTAGATCCACCCTCATGGGCAGTGAAGGGAGGTCGTCTGTTGAGAAATTGTCCTTTAATTAAAAGGGAGTTCAAGTCTGTGTCAGGAAACGTCGGCTCTGCTCCCGATGTGTCCCTGAACATCACGCTGAATCCTCCAGGCTGGGTTGCTGAATTTGCAGATTTACTTTGTACATTGACCACTATTGACAATAACAGGGTTGATGTGTGAGTGATGCTGTGAAGGATTTGAGAATTCATAGAAACTATTAAGAGTGTACGCCAGGAATGAGCGAGACATCGGCTCACTGATCCACCTCACCAGGATCTACAGCAGTGACATCTGAACGTCATTCGGTCTAGTTAACTGTGGTCGGATGGTGTCAAAGAGAGGGAAGACGATCAGAACTGAGGTGGTTGGACTACCAGAAGGCAGCATAGCAGATGTTCAGGACAGCTACAAATACCTTGGGGTCCTGCAGACAAATGGGAACCATGAGGAGGCTGCAAGGAAGTCAGCCACAGCCAAATACCTAAACAGTAAGACAGGTCCTGGAAAGTTGGCTGAATAGAAAGAACAAGGTCCGAGCCATCGACAAGTACGCCCTGCCAGTCATCAGATACCCTGCTGGTATAATAAACTGGCCAAAGGAAAGAGGAAGCTTCTCACAATGCATGGAGGGTTTCATCCCAAGTCCAGCACCTTCACACTGTACACTAAGCAGAACGAGGGAGTCACTGGCCAGGAAGAAACAACCAAGACCCAGGGATACATCAGGAAGATGGCCCCCAAAGATTAGCTGCAGAGTGGATACCTCAGACAGCAGAAAAGGAGGACGAACCATCATGGAAGGACGAGCCCCTGCACGGCATGTACCACCAACAGATTGAAGAAGTGGCCGACATCAAGGAACCCTACCAGTGGCTGGAAAAGGCCGGACAGAAAGACAGCACAGATGCATTAATCATGGCAGCACAGGAACAGGAAGCAGGGGTCCATAACCAAGTGGCTGGCGGGTCCATGTCATTTGTCCGACAGCCCATTGTTCCAATATGTGTTTGTCACTTTCTTTTTCATTTTAACCCACACCATGATCTTTTCCTGACACTGACCAAGTGTTTTTGTGACTAAACCTAACCAGACCTTAACCACAGCGCATCATGATGATTTCGGAACAACGGGACTTCGGAACAATGGGTTTAATATGGTCGGAACAATGGGATGTCGTCGGATCAATGGGTTGTCGGACCAATGGGCAGTTTCCTGGCTGGCATAGTGTACAGGAACATCTGCACTGAGTTTGGGCTGGAAGTCCCAAGGTCAGAATGGAAGACACCTCCTAAGGTGGCTGAGAATGACGGAGCTAAGATCCTGGGGGACTTCCAGATCCAGAACTGGTGATGGCTAACCAACCGGACATCGTGTTGATCCCCCAAACAACAGAAGAAGACAGTGGTGATAGATGCAGCAATCCAGAGCGACAGCAACATCAGGAAGAAGGACCACAAGAAGCTGGAAGGACTGAAAGAGGTGCTAGAAAAGATGTGGGGAGGGAAGGCAACAGTGGTGCCAGTGGCGATCGGAGCACTGGGAGCTGTGACCCCCAGACTGGGAGAGTGGCTCCAGCAGATTCCAGGTCCAACATCTGAGGTGTCTGTCCAGAGGAGTGCAGTCCTAGGAACAGCTAAGATACTACTCCCAGGACTCCGGTAGAGGACCTGAGCTTGAGGAAGACACACCACCATCAGTTTTTACATAGCTAGCTTTGCTTTGTTAAATCATTTAAGTTATATTATAATATTATATAAGTATATTAATATTAATATTCCATAAGTACTACTGTTACCGTACACATTTTTATCTGTATGCGGAACTAAAGGTTCACAGGCTGGTGTTGGTGTTCCACTCGGACCTGTTTTTAATGCGCAACAGTCCGTCTGTGTAAATCTTCCGTCTCAAGATGGCGGAGTACGCGAACCTCGTCCGAAGGGCTTTGGGACAGTTACGAGGTCATGGAGGAGTCCGAGGTTTTCTGTTCCAGTTTTTCAGGTCAGTTTAAACACACTGTTTGCATAATGTATAACGAACCTCTGTTCAACACCGAGAGAGGTTTATAAAGCTGTGTGACCCGGGTCTGTGTGTTCAGAGCACAGCTAGCATGTTGACAGCTAACATTGAACAAGGCAGCTAACCGGAGTCTGGACCTCCAGCAGACCTTAATGTTAATGTGTGTGGCTGGAGTGTTACACCAAACTCCATTTAGAAATTCCCTAATTTAAGTTTGTGTTGAGCAGCAGCAGCCATTTCGATTTAAATCAACTAAAAATCAAGACTGGGGAAAACTTAAGTAACCACTGATTAATTCGGCTGAAAAGTCAATCACCAAGAACTGTTCATTAAAGCAACATGTCAGCTTCTATGTTTGGTTCACAGTGCACTATGTGTTTTGGGGCTGTAAACCTAACCGTCATCATTTCCTGGCAGGGTGAATGATATAAAGACAGGAGCCCTGATTGGTGTGGATAAATATGGGAACAAATACTATGAGGACAAAAAGCACTACTTCTTTGGTGAGTCCAGTTTCTCCACATGTGCATGATGTCACTAGCAGAACATTTGCATTAAAAATATTGATGCTTTATATGGGATTTTGCATATGATGATCAGATGTGGGTGTTTTTTTTTATTGTTTTCATACATATGTGAGTTTTGTCTGTGTCCACATGTGTTCAGGACGTCACCGCTGGGTGATCTACACCACAGAGATGAACGGGAAGAACACCACATGGGAGGTGGACGGCAGCATGGTTCCACCTGAATGGTACGACCTGTCGTTTGTAAAAGGATTGATTTAAGCAACAACCATTTGGCCTGTGTGTTTTCTGGGCAAAATTGTCACATCTACTTTTCATCTATTCATCATATCTATTTTTTGAGAATGTAGTATCTTTTGCAAAACTTAATGAATTCTACATTATACCAGTTCCTCTTTAGATATGCGGTATATGATGATGAGTTAGAAATACCTTACTGATCTTGAGGGGAAACTGTGATTCATTACAGTCGCTCTGATGTAAAGAATAGAGATATATAAGAAGAATAAGAGTATGAAAAAGAAGTATGTAAATATAAAGCAATGAAAGAAAATAAAATTGAAATGAAAATATTCATTATACATCAGTGTTTAACACTTAAGATATGAAAAATATAAAAAATAAAATATGTGTCATCACTGTGCTGAGACTGTAAGTGAGAAAATTTACCTACTATATTTATCAATAGAATAGAGTAAGATTAAGCATAAGAAATATGTGCATTGTATGTTGAATGAATATATACATTCAAGAGATGTAAGTGAGACTGAAGTCATATACTGAAAAACATTGCACAGTTGAATAATTGCACAGAATATTGTGGCAGTGTTCTTGGATTAAAAGCTGAGGTTTAGTTTTTGGGGAATTATGAAAATAAACTGTTGTGTTTAGTGGACTCAGACTGTCTAACTTTACTCTCTTGGCAAGTAAAATAATTGATTTAGATTATTTCCCTTCCCGCAAAAATACAACTTTAACTTCAAAGACAGAAATCTCAAAAAAAAAAAAAAAAAAAAGCATAACAAGAAAGATTTAGCTTGACAACTACTGTTATGTAAAGGGTTGGGCCCTTTGCCATGTTTTTATGTCTAAGTGACTGACAGGAAAAACAATATTTGAAATTGATCCAGTATTGAGTGAGAGCACTGCAGCTGGCAGCTGTGAAACCACTCGGGGCATTTGTGCACCATCAATGTATGTCCACTAAAAGTGTACAGAAGCTACTCTCTTCATGTTCACTCTCCAGGCATCGCTGGCTGCACTGTATAACAGACGACCCCCCCACCACACATCCACCAGAGCCAAAGAAGTTCCTGGCTGAGGTCCACCAGTTCAACGTGAGCGGCAGCTCAAGCCAGTATGTGCCCTACTCCACCACCCGCAAGAAGATCCACGAGTGGGTTCCACCTAAAGCCGGAGCTCAGTGAGCTCTGACTGCACATTTGTAAATTATGGTTTCCTGCCAACACGTCCTCAATAAAATCTCTATACAGACATTTATGATGGGAGTGGCTGTTCTTACATTAAAATGATGATTATTTTTTTTAGAGATTTACAGGTTGAGAATGATTGATCTGACAGACAAATTATGTTCATACCCACGTCATTTTAAATAGTAGTGGGGATCCCCCAGTTTCCAAAGTTAGAGAATATATCAGGTTGATTTTTGGAGGAGGGAAATGTCCCAAATGATGCACAAGACATGTTGAATATTTACATTTGATGTGATGGAGCAGCCATAAAATTACTTTCACTATGTGATACTTGAAGACACTTACAGGGGGTTTATAAGGGTTTTCTTCCTCTTTCAGAATTATGAATTAAGCATTTCCATGCACGTGTTTAAAGGGAATATGTCACTGTTGAGATTCTTTTTTTGTTTTTAAGATTTTTTTGAGGCATTTTTAGCCTTTAATGGATAGGACAGACAAGTGTGAAAGGGGGAGAGAGAGAGAGGGAGTGACATGCAGCAAAGGGCCACAGGCTGGAGTCAAACCCGGGCAGCTGCGGCAACACCCTTGTAGATGGGGCGCCTGCTCTACCACTAAGCCACCGACACCCCCACTGTTGAGATTCTAAGGAAAATCTATGATGGATGGACGCCCTAGAAAAGTTAATGGGAAAGGCTGAATAGCTCTGGGGCTATCATGATTTGACCTGGTGTTTGGAAATAAAGTGCTTTGATTTCTGGACTTTTTTTTTTTTCTTTTTTTTTTTTTTTTTTACAAAATTACATCAATGTGAAGAAAGTTATTATTAAACTTTTCCTTTTGTTTTTAAATTTTATTACAGAATTGCGTCAATGTGAAAAAATCATCAACCTTTAGAGATAAATTACAAAATTGCACAAATGTGGAAAAAAATAACTTCAAAAATTACAAAATTGCACAAATGTGAAAAAAAAATCAACTTTTAAAAAAAATTACAAAATTGCACAAATGTGAAAAAAATCAACTTTTTTTTAAAAAAACAAAATTGCACAAATGTGAAAAAATCATCAACTTTTTTTTAAAAAAAAATACAAATTTGCACAAATGTGGAAAAAATCAACTTTTAAAAAAATTACAAAATTGCACAAATGTGAAAAATCATCAACTTTTTTAAAACAAAAATACAAAATTGCATCAATGTGAAAAAATATTTTCTTTGCTCAACCAGGACTTTAAAGGACAAGTTTTATTTTTATTTTTTTGTTAAATTTCAACCTCTATAAAACAGACTGATGAAGCCTGTGTGCAAAAATATGGGCTAAATATTACATAGTAATAGTAAGCTTAGTCTGCTGGTGAAGCAGCAACAGCAAACTTGTTGAAATTTCATTTTTATCAGCATTATATTTCAGTGCACTGGTCTTACTATGAGGACAGACACTGACAGCGACTGTGTCTCTGCTAGGTGTTAATCACTGGAGGATTATGATGAGCTGAGGCAAAGTTGCAACATGCAGCATTTCCCACTGAGGTGTGCAGAGATTCTCCAGAGCTGACTGGTCACACTGTGTGTGTAAGTGACTGGACATACATACAACACACACTCATGATGACTCAGTGTCCCTGTGAAACTCCAGCCAGGAGCAGAAGGCGAGGTCTGTGTGCTTATTATTTACTCTTTTTGAACATTACAAGTGGATATTTGAGCATTTTTATTTGTTAAAATTCAGTTAGGTACACTGAGCTAAAATAATACAGTGTAATAACTTTATGGTCATATTGGAGGATATAGTTTGTAGTGCTGTTAAGTTATGTTGCATCACACTGTGACATATTTCCAATATTTTATCCAACCTGTTTATATCAATAAGAGCTGAGAAGATAAAAGTGTCAGGCAATTTGCAGATATTGGCCATAAACTAAGGCAAAATTCAAAATGCTGACCTGATGATTTACCTTAATTAATGACCAAATATCTGCAAATTACACTATAATCCGCCTCGGCTGTGTTTGTGTTCAGTGCCAATTAGCAAAGATTTGCCCGCTGACTGCCAAAACAAAAACCAAAAACGGTGAATAGTACGGGGTCACCCCTATGTTTCCCACATTCTATGTTTCCCACGTTCTATGTTTCCCACATTCTATGTTTCCCACGTTCTATGTTCCCCGCTCAACCAGAAAAGGTTCTATGTTTCCCGCTTTGGTTGAGCTGACATTTCAATCGGCCTCCGCTGTCTTTTTGGTCACTGCTAATTAGCTAATATTAGCCCACTAACTAGCTAAACAAAGAGCAAAGATGGTGAACAGTATACCTGCTCATTAGCATATTAGCATGTCTTAATGAGTATCTTCAAGGATGAGTAGGTTAGCATGCTAATGTTAGCATTTAGCTAGCGCTCAGAGCGTTAAGTGTCATTTAGTTGTGTCTGGCTTTGTTTTTGACTATTTTATTAACGTAATTTAAACCCTTTTATCTGTGTTTCTGTGTATAAACTATAAAAATATGAACACTATAATCACTGTTAGTTATTTTATTTTTTCACTGTAACATTGTGTGTTCAGCTGCCAAAGTTAAAATTGTTAAAACATTGTGAATGTTTGCAGTGTTGAAAAATATTACCAGTGCTTAAATGTAGTAACTTTGAAAATGTATTAAAATACTGTTTGTTAGTACAATTTTCACTGAATTATTTTAAATTTACCAATGTATGGGTCGGCTTCTATTCTCCACTACATTCATTTGATAAGTTTAGTTGGCCTACTGTGCAGATTCAAATTCTTAAATAAATAATGATGTATTAGCCTATTATAGATAAGATAACACTTCATTGATGCTCAGGGGGAAATTAACAACCTGCCCAGCAGTATAAAGTAGGCCTACTTATAATTAGATCCATCTCTAGCAGCTGCAGCATTAACCGGATAAACATACACTCACTGGCCACTTTATTAGGTACACCTTGCTAGTACCAGGTTGGACCCCATTTTGCCTTCAGAACTGCTTTAATTCTTGGTGTCATAGATTCAACAAGGTGCTGGAAACATTCCTCAGACCTGCACATCCATGGTGAGAATCTGCTTCAAGGTTGGACAAGGTGTTGTTGGTTCAGAGATGCTCTTCTGCACACCTTGGTTGGAACCAGTGGTTATTTGACTTCCTGTTGCCTTTCTATCATCTTGAACCAGTCTGGCCATTCTCCTCTGACCTCTGGCATCAACAAGGCATTTTGGCTCATTGGATATTTTCTCTTTTTGGGACCATCCTCTGTAAACCCTAGAGATGGTTGTGCTGAAAATCCCAGTAAATACTCAGACCAGCCCGTCTGGTACCAACAACCATGCCACGTTCAAAGTCACTTAAATCACCTTTCTTCATCATTCTGATGCTCAGTCTGAACTTCAGCAGGGCGTCTTCACCATGTCTACATGACTAAATGCACTGAGGTGCTGCCATGTGCTTGGCTGATTAGGTATTTGTGTTAACAAGAACTTGAGCAGGTGTACCTAATAAAGTGGCCGTTGTTGTTTTCATGTCGTGTCTGTTAAATTATTGACATGTAAAGCACTTTGTAACTCTGATTTGAAAAGCATTATGTAAATAAAGACGTTTGTGTTTTGGTAATTGAGAACTTAAAATTGTCTGTCTTGTTTCAGGGATCTGGAGCTGTTAAATGAGGAGATTCACCGTGTCATCACTTTTAGTTCGAGTGGGTGGTTTGGAGGAGGAAGAAGAAGAAGAAGAAAAAGAAAAAAGTCAGCTCAATGTAAGCTTCAGCACACAGTGTCTGTAATAGTGTTCAACATCCAAGAGGGGGCGTCGTTCCTTTTCATTTATGTCCTGTGAGTCAGCCCTGTCACTGTATCAGAGCAAGATCAGTCAGAGAGAATGAAAAGGGCTGTTGGCATCCTCTTGAGTCAGCATCTTACTGTACAACAATCCTCTCCCGTCTTTATATAGAAACCAGAGGGGACTTTGCTTGGAGAACGGAGGCGCCGTCTCATCTGAAATCCTTGAAATTAATTAAGAAAAATGAGCCTGAAGTGCTTCGACTGACAACAATAAGCCTGAGTGGCATTTAAATTTGTGCTCAGTGAATGGTTTGTTTGTTGCTGATAGCCATTGTCCGAATCGTCCTCTGCAAAGTGGAGCAGATAATCTGTCAGACTTTTAAGTGCTGATGCAGCATTACGATGAGGCTGCGAGTGATGCCAGCTGGGCACCAGAAAGAGGCTAAAGAGGGTTGTCTTGATGTCCAGACACACTCCAAGTCTGGCCCTCTTTCCTCCTCCGTCTTCCCTCCTGCCAACTGTCATATCTCTGGGCTGTATTCGCAGTCCACCTCCTCCTCCTCCTCTTCGATCCTCCATCTCCTCTCTTTAACATCACTGCCTTTTGCTTTTTTACTCTCCCTCCCCTGTCCTCCATCTCTTGCATCTTTCATGCCTGACTTCCTCCCCATGCATCAATTTGAGTGCGAGATCCTTGTATTTCCAGGCTTCCTGTTTTTACATCTAATTCTGCAAATGTTATGCCGTGCTTAATGGGTCAGAGTCGGTGCCTTGGGTCTTTTATTTTTTAGGCCTCCCTCTTAGCATTTGAGCTGTAAAAATACAGACATCCCAGTTCTGTTCCCCTCCCATGTGTGTGTCAGCACACAAGAGGAAGAAACTCAGAGCTAAATGGAGGATGAGTCAAGTCAAAGCTCTCATATTCTTAAAATTTGTGTCCTGTAATAGGAGGTGGAGTTGACCGGCAAGGTCTCGTTACTCCATTTTTCTATAGATGGTGCGCTATTCTTGCAGAACAAATGATTTTTATTAGGTAATAGTCCTTCTTCACAGCAGACATTTTAACATCTCCCTGCAGGAAAAGCACAGGTGCTTCTGCTTATGTTAATTAAAGCAGGATTACATGTAGCTGTAGCAGAGTTTGTTAATTAGTGTCATTAGTAACACCTGTTTTTTCTTTCTCTGCAAAAAGTCCCGCTGTGGAAAAGGTCTGTATTTCTTAAATGCCTAAAGGTGTAAGGTGGGCAGTTATTAATATGGAGATGTGGTTATTAATTAAATGGATAAGACCGACATTTTATTTCTTTCTTCATATTGTTCTCAACAGTTAGACCACATGTCAACAGACCATTTTCCACCCCTAATCTCCTGAATATCACAAAGTAACCTGTTCTAAAAAAAAAAAAAAAAAATGACAAGTTGTTAGAATAAAATAACAATTTCAACTTGTTAGCCAAGGGATGACAGTGGGAGGTGTCCCAATAAAAATTTTTTTAGTGAGTGTCTGATCCGACATCATCCGGTCGCCCCCCTCCTGGCCCAATTGTTGAAAAAATTGTTGAAAAACGCTGGCGCTAAAGTGCCCTCCTGGGAGCCAAAACACGCACTAAAGTGCCCTCTTGGGAGCCAAAACACGCACTAAAGTGCCCTCTTGGGAGCCAAAATGCATGCCAAAGTGCCCTCTTTGGAGCCAAAACACGCACTAAAGTGCCCTCCTGGGAGCCAAAAGGCTTGCTAAAAAGCACGCTAAAGTGCCCTCTTTGGAGCCAAAACGCATGCTAAAGTGCCCTCTTTGGAGCCAAAAAGCGTGCTAAAGTGCCCTCTTTGGAGCCAAAACGCGTGCTAAAGTGCCCTCTTTTGAGCCAAAATGCATGCTAAAGTGCTCTCTTTTGAGCCAAAACGCACGCTAAAGTGTCCTCTTGGGAGCCAAAACGCGTGCCAAAGTGCCCTCCTGGGAGCCAAAACACGCACTAAAGTGCCCTCCTGGGAGCCAAAAGGCTAGCTAAAAAGCACGCTAAAGTGCCCTCCTGGGAGCCAAAACGCACGCTAAAGTGCCTTCTTTTGAGCCAAAATGCACGCTAAAGTGTCGTCTTTGGAGCCAAAACGCACGCTTAAGTGCCCTCCTGGGAGCCAAAACATGCACTGAAGTGCCCTCTTTGGAGCCAAAACATGTGCTAAAGTGCCCTCTTGGGAGCCAAAACATGTGCTCAAGTGCCCTCTTGGGAGCCAAAATGTGTGCTAAAGTGCCCTCTTGGGAGCCAAAACGTGCACTAAAGTGCCCTCCTGGTTGGCAAAACACAACTGCTCTCTTGGGTGGAAAAACACACTAAACCCCAGAAGGTTATTAGGACCAAGAAATACTATGAAACATTACTGTTGCAATGACTTTTATGTTGGGCCCTTTTTTGATCTATACTGAGCCAGAACTATATCTCACAGAACCAGTTTGGATTATCTGGTGCTAATATGGTGTTAAAATGCACTAGAATACAGGAAATGGCATCTGCTTAATTGAAAATGTTCTGGGGGAGGACCCCCAGACCCCCCCAGGGATTTATTTCCTTCATACATCCATGTCTCTGTGTGTTCTTCACAGTCCAACGTTGAATCTACATAGTTCTTGTGGATGCCGATCCTAACTACAAACTAACTTGAGTAGTCTGTCTAGTTAGTCTGTTTTAAGGCTATATAATGTGCCATTTGTATAACATAAACATGTCTAAAGGTTAATTTATTGTCACTCAGTACGTGTCTGCACACTACAGAGCGAAATATGTACTCAGGTCCCGATACAATAAAAAGGCAATAAAAGAGGATAAAAAAACACATGAAGTAAATGTAAGCAAATATGAAGTGCCCTCGAAAACACGCGGAACTCAGTGCACTCTTCAGCGCTGTATGTGCCCTTTTTTTTCTTTTCGCCCCTGCCCTTCAAAACGTCTGTGCACGCCACTGTCTGTTCAGGTGTCCCAGTGAGCCACGACACTGTGAAGCATCATGATGCTTGGGCTAATGATTATTCTGACTATATATTTGTATTCTAATGAACTGGTTGTAAAGCATCAGTTATTGAGAATATACTGTCATGGAAAAGCCAAAAGACTAAAACTTGTAAGATGAACTTTTAGAGCTGAAAAGAAATGTCACAGCATCCTCCTGTAAGAGGTATACTCCTTGACATTTACTTAACTTGGACAGCCTTGCATAGTCAGCACTATATAATCCACTCTCAGAAGATGTCAAGCTAGATTTTAAATATAAAGTAAGATTTGCAGTGTTTGAGACTCTGGCAAGGAGTGGTCAAATGCAACTAAGTACATTTACTCAAGTACTTAATTATAGTACAAATTTTAGGTGGGTGTACTTGTGTGTTGAGAAATTCTCCTACTTTTTAAGCTAAATAAACATTTCACCTGCAAAGTGACTACTTATGTATTAGTTACTCACAGTGGGTGACCTTGAATTGACCCTTCATAAAGTCCCGCCCCTGGACGCAGACTGGCCAATCATAACGTAGCATCGGGCCGGTTCAGACCAGGGTCCAACAACACAGCTGTGCCCCATCGTTTCAGATTTCCTTCATTTTCAGGCTGGTTTTGTGGATTTGGAGCTAAATGTTGTGCCTGGGGCACGTCGTGTATTAATGATACTCGTTACCTGGAGAGGTTGGAAAAAGATATACGTTTCTTCCCTGTTCCAAAACCAAAATCAGACCCTGAAAAGTGTAGGGTTAGCTAGCTAGCTACTGAAGATATAGCCTACTGAATGTATACACATGCTGCTTTTGCTTTGTAATGATTATAACAGTGAAACAAAGACCGACCAGCAGTGTGTCATCGCAGTGTGCGCAGATTCATACTTTAAGTATTTTTTCTGATAATACATACATACTTGTACATACAAAGGTTTTGAACACAGGACTTTTACTTGTAGTGGAGTATTTTCACAGTGTGGTATGAGTACTTTTACTTAAGCAAAGATCTGAGCACTTCTTCCAACACTGCTGGCTACACAGGATGCATTTGTCAGCAGGACAAATGTATTGTTAGTTTTGGGCTGTTAGGCTGACTGGTTGATGAAGAACATTGTGCTTTAGGTTGGCTGGATGACAAGAAACAACACTCACCCGCCGGCTCCCACTCCCACTTATAAAGAATGCCTTTGAGCATGAGTGGGAGTGGGTGCAGGGTCCAGCCTCAGTCACACACACACACACACACAACTCCAGAGGCTGTTATCTAGCTCTGTAGATTATAAGTGCAGTCTCCGTCCTGTAGAGTGCGTTCACCCCTCAGGGAGCGAGCGAGTCTGGCCAGGGATTCCTGCACTAACTCAACGTTCCCACACTCATTCATTCATTCCCTTAAATCTCTCCCCTTCCTCCTTCCTCTCCCTCCTCCTTTCCCCCTTCCTCTCTCTCTCAGTGGCCGTCTCTTAGCTCTCCATCCTCTGCCTCCTCCTTCCTGATTGGCAGCTGAGGTAGATGTTACCGTGGCAAAGTGTACCCGGGCCAGTGGAGGGTGGCTGATACAGATCAAAAAAAAATTTCCGGCTCGGGCTGCTTCATGCCTTTTAAGGTGGTCTTCTCCCAAGTGTGTGAGAACGGTACAGAACAGGACGGCTTGGGAACGCACCCTCAGGACAAGGCAGTGTAGTGCAGTGGGTGCTGAGCGTTGAGGTGCTCAGGGAGCCGCTGGCTTGAGCCTGATAGCTACTAACACAGGAAGCAAAAGATTTCACAATAAGAGGGTTGCACACACGATTAGACAAACACATATACGTGTACTCCTCTTCCCTTTAGAGGGAAGTCCTGACACTTCAAAGAGGCAGACAGAGCGCTCTGATGTGTGGGGTCTTCTGAAGCTGCTGTGACATGCACTTTGACCCCAGGCTGTGAGGAAGAGGAGGCATGAGGAAGAACTACAGCGCTATTCCGCTCATCTATGTGACAGAGGTAGCGTGTGCACTTGTTACGACTTTAAATCTGTCGCCTTGTTGTGATTTTCTCTGTCTGTTTGATGTGGTAGATAAGGGAATCACGTCTGCTGTGTATAAAGGTCAAATGCAGTCAGGTACAGAGTCACAGTGAGTCACATGTGATCAGCAGCACATTATTGCCCTTTTAAACTCAACATTTATGTGGATCACATGAGAATATGTTGGATAAAAAAACGTATTGTACTTGTTTACCTCTGAATGTTCCCTGTTACATACCAAGATAGTACATTGTGATAGCTTTGCGGGCGCTGGCATTCCTCTGATTAGATACCAGGTTTTAAAGGCAGGACTTTAAAGAAGAAGGTTACAGTCATGTTAAAACATGTGTGTAGTGACCAGAGATGATCATGGAAGCTGTTGTTTAGCTGCCACAGGTTGAGCCAGGCATGTTTCACCACGTTCGTGTCCATGTGATTGGCCCTGCTGCTCTAGTAACATCTAAGGAATGTGTATAGCAAGCCATAGATCATGAACACCTCTTAAACTGCAGAGCTTGTTCTCCTTTTCTTTCTCGCGTGTCTCTGAAGTTTCTTCGCTCTGGCTCTGAGTGCTCGAGCAGGAGGTCATGTTTGTGTTCCTCCTGTCTTTATCTGTCCATCACAATCACAGCCGCTCTGTCAAAAATGTCCGTTTGATGCACTCTGTGGCTAAAAGGAGAGGCATCCCCGAGCCAGCCCTGAGATGCTCGCTGTGCTTTGGGCTGCCCTTATTTTGCTGACGCTTTATGTTTTTGTGTGTGCATGCATTATGCGCTTCAGTCTGCCAGTATATGCGCAACAAAACGCTGTAAAGAATAAAGTTATGTAACCCATCCAGCATAATGGGGCTCTTCCTGTCAAGCCAACAGCCTTCACCGGTTCACAAACAAGGAAATAGTTGAAGGAAGAAGCAGCAGGACGGTTTTTTTAATGGCTTCTCAAAGGATTTCAGATTTGAGAAGCCATTAAGAAGTCCTGCAACAAGTCACAGTGTTTACACAGTTACCGCACCCCTGATATGTTGTTGTCAAAGTTTCTGTAAACAGTTAATGTGCAGAGCCTCAGAAATGACCACCAACTGTTAAGTGTGGTCACTTCTAGCTGTTTACCATGGTAACCATCACAGTGTCTCAGACACAGCAATCAAAGACCTCAGTCGAAGCTCTGCTTTTATCCCCGCCACGTTCTCTGTCATTAAGCTGTGTGCGTTTATACCATAACAGAGATGATATCTCAGAGGACACCGCAGTGTTTTGTGTCAACAACACAACTCTCTGGCTAATACAGCTCATTGAGTGGGTGTTTGTGTGCTTTTATCCTTCTGTGTCCTCATGAGAGAAATGATCCAATGGGGACACTTTGCAGGTTCAGAGGTTAGTTTAGGATAAAACTGAAACAGGTGTGGTGGATATGATGATATATAAAGTGACACGATGTAAATGTGTCACGGTCAGATATTTTTACTGTTGTAGCTACAGCTGTCCCTTTAACACCTCTTGGTGTAGTGGATGATTGTGGCAATGTTGCAAACCAGGGAGCAAGTTTCTGTTTCTGCATCATTTAATTCGCCAGATTTGCTAAAAACAGACATTATCATGTGGCCCTTTTATCCACAAATAGTTTCTCAGTTGATTTTTTTTTTTTTTTTTAGAAAATGTAATATTCAACAAATATATTTACCAAAATATATGTTGGGAGTGTACGTTTCTGCAAACCACAGATATGTTAAGTTTGTCTGTTTCATGCGTAGCAAATATGTTGAAACTTAACATTTCAGTTTTATGTTGTGAAATTGCTGTGGTTAAAGGTTGATAAGGTTTAAGCACAAAAAAAATACTTGGTTAGGGTTAGGAAAAGATCATGTTTTGGCTTAAAATTCCTGGTTTGGTTGCCAAAAATGTCCTGACGTCTTGTTAAAATGTACCTGATTTGGTTCAAAAACACGGCTGGAAATGTCCCAATGTTTAGCAAAAAAATACCTGGTCTGGTCATCAAAAACACAGCTAGAAATGTTCCGACGTCTTGTTCAAAAATACCCAGTTTGATTACCAAAAACATGGCTGGAAATGACCCAATGTCTACCAAAAAAACACCCGGTCTGGTTGCCAAAAACACAGCCGGAAATGTCCCGACTTCTTGTTAGAAAATACCTGTTTTAGTTGCCACAAACACAGTACGAAAAGTCCCAATGTCTTGTTAAAATATACCTGATTTGGTTCAAAAACACAGCCGGAAATGTCCCAATGTCTCGCAAAAAAAATACCCGGTCTGGTCACCAAAAACATGGCTGGAAATGTTCCGATGTCTTGTTCAAAAATACCCAGTTTGATTACCAAAAACATGGCTGGAAATGTCCCAATGTCTTGCAAAAAAATACCCGGTCTGGTAGCCAAAAACACAGCTGGAAATGTCCCGACTTCTTGTTAGAAAATACCTGTTTTGGTTGCCACAAACACAGTAGGAAAAGTCCTGATGTCTTGTTAAAATATACCTGATTTGGTTCAAAAACACGGCTGGAAATGTCCCAGTGTCTCGCAAAAAAATACCCAGTCTGGTCACCAAAAACCCGGCTAGAAATGTTCCGACGTCTTGTTCAAAAATACCCAGTTTGATTACCAAAAACATGGCTGGAAATGTCCCAATGTCTTGCAAAAAAATACTCGGTCTGGTTGCCAAAAACATGGCTGGAAATGGTCGAATGTCTTGTTAAAAAAACTATGCGCTGTGGTTTCCACAATCATAGTAGGAATTGCCCCAACATCTCGCAAAAAATACCCGGTCTGGTAGCCAAAAACACAGCTGGAAATGTCTGAACTTCTTGCTAGAAAATACCTGTTTTGGTTGCCACAAACACAGTAGGAAAAGTCCTGATGCCTTGTTAAAATATACCTGATTTGGTTGCCAAAAATACGACTGGAAACATCCCAACATCAAAGACTACCCAATTTGGCTACCAAAATTACTGCTGGAAATATGCGGATATCTTGTTAAAACATACCTGGTTTGGCTGCCAAAAACACGGCTGGAAATGTCCCCAGGTCTCTTTAAAAAATACCTGGTTTGGTCCCCAAAAACATGGCTAGAAATGTCACAACTTCTTGTTTAAAAAAAACAAAAAACATTTGGTCGACACAAATGTGGCTGGAAATGTGACTTTTTTAAATTGCCAAAATCACGACTAGAAAGCTTGTTAAAAATATGTCACTGGTCTTGAACAGTGTTCTCACCGCCGTCTGCTGTTTGGCAGCTTCCTGGTGTCACACAGGATTTTGTTCTGGCAACTGAGCTGATTTAATTATATATAATAATGGTATTGCAATATGAAAACTTAAATTAGGATTTAGTTTATGGTACATAAAGGGTTAAAGTGATATTAGTGGTAAAATTATACTTTCCTACTGCTTTCAATAGCTCTGTATTTCTCACAAATCTCCTTCCCCTTTTGCTTTTGTAACATAAAGGTCTCAAATCGGCTCAACTCTGTGGCAAAAACCAGTTCATTATCAGCATGGCTCTAAAAGTGTCTTTCTCTGCCCAAGAACTGATGTGATTATTATTTGTTTTGTGATGTAAGTCTGTTTGAATACCACACTGCTTTACCTGTTTATGAAACATTTCACCATGCTGTACTGAAACACTGTGTAGCCATTAGGGTGAAGTAAACACAATAACTGCACCAGTGTTCCCAGAACTTGTCTAATTAAAAAAACTCATCTGAGAAAATTGAAAGATTAATCACATACCGCCACCAACTTTGCTGTTTAATGGGAATATTAAAATGAACAGGGGAAAGGTCAGCACTAACAACGTGTCTCTGCATGACAAACTAAACATCTCATTTGTTAAGTAAATACATTTGATATTTCGTGGTCGGCCCTGATTCATTATTCGCCACAGCTGGTGAAGTGCAGTCCCATTATTACTCATCTTTTCTCATCACAGTCATTAACTTTCCATTTTTGCTTCCGGACGTTTCACAGACTGTATTCATGGTGTCTGTGCAGACGGCAGACAGAGAAAAATGGAACAGTGTCAAGTTATAATGTCAAAGTTTATTGTTATGACTAGGGATGCACCAACAATTATCTGCTTCTCATGACCGATAACCAATATGAGATCAGACCCTCCTGTTGTCTTCCTCTGGAGGTGTGAGAGACGTCCACACCGCGACATGTTTGACGCTCTCGACAGCGTGCTTCAGTTGTTGTTCTTCTTATTGTAAGTGTGAAGTGAACCTCCCTAGTGAAGCTGGTAGTGGTGGTGATGAGATGAAGAGGAGTGGATTTTGATGAGCTCGACCTTGGCACTAGATGTGAGGACTGGAGGTGGATGGGACAGCTGACAGCAGCAGAGAAGAGAGGAGATCTGAAGTTTGAATGCAAAAACATGATGGCTGATAGAAATCGTGGAAGCCGGAGTGAGACAGAGAAAGAGGACTGTGAATGAATGAAGCATAAAGAAAGTCCTGAATGAACTTCATTACTCAGATATGTTTACGTAAGATTAGTAAAACCTCAGTGTAGAAATACTCTGTTACAAGTAAAAGTTAGCATTCAAAATGAAGAGAAAAGAGGTTTTTCTTTATTAAACAAAGTTCATTGATCGTTAATGAATCATTTCCACAATAACAAGTAACAAGCATTTGTCGTACACACTGCAGTCTGTCACTAGGAGACGACAGCAGACACACACAAACCTGAACACGACCTCATCAACAGCAGGCGTCTCTACTTAGACCAGGGCTTCATGCATGTACTGTAAACTGTCATCATATCGTCGCCATCCATTTCTCATCATGTTTGCTGCAGATGAACCTCTCAATTTATCACCATGGCAACAGGAGATGATGCTAGCAGCCACACATACATTCACATGTTTGCATGTCTGCTCTTGTTAAGACCCCTGAGTGACATTTCGTTTTAAGGGCTCACTTAAGTTCAACGTCAGATACAGAGACAGACAGAGAAAGAATTTTAAATAACGGTGGGGTGGAATTAATCATTAGTATAGTTAAAAGAATTCTCTGTCCACATTTGAAGATGTATATTCTGGCCAAACAGACCACTGCCGCCATTTAAAGGTACATTATTACGACCTCCTCCACCGTCACCTCGTATGATGTTGTCCGAAATTTTTGACTCTTCCCTCTAGTGCCATCTATTGGCTGTATTCATGCCAACATAAAGGACGCATGGACGTATGAGGGCAGTGACGTTTACATCGTTTGAAACGGACACATCTATTTTTATACATAAAGTGAGTATAAATGAGCCTTAAATTAAACCTAAGTCCAGCTGTAGTTTGTACCTCTCATGCTTTATATACAGTATATTCAAGCATCGGAGTGATCTTTAAAAAACCCTGAATCTTGTTTAATAACACTTACGACTGTTTTTTTGTAGTTTCAGTTTCAGCAACCTAAAGCTGATGCCTGGTTGCCAGTCTTGCAGCTACCTTTAAAAGTCAGTGTTGAGCCCTGCTTAAAGGTTTTTATCCATCTAAACCCAGAATATCCCTTAGGCTTTGCAATAAATTATATTTTAACCTTTTTCCCAAGTTGTGACTTGTGAAGTTTTGTACTTGGGGTTGTAGCTGGAAGTGACGATCATGTTGCTCAGTTTCATAATTAGGCAGGATATTTTTATACATTATATACTTTTCTTGCACAAAATAAAGCCAACCTAAGACTTACCAAATTTGATTGAGGTTAATGTTACTTGCTTAACTTGCTTAAACTTACTGAGTCGTAAGCAATCATTTGATGAAGATGGGCAAAAATTAGCGTCCTCATTTTCAAAAATTAATGTCCCCATTCTCAAGATCTATAACTTAAAGTCGTCCTTCAGTGGTGGGAGAAATATTGAGACGCTTAACTGAGGTAAAACTAGCAATATTACACTTTAAATTATGTCATTGCAAGTACCAGATCTGAGTTCAGATGTGGGTTAAAGTATTAGCAGCAAAGTGTGTATGGAAAAAGAGCTGAGAAGAACTGGGTATTATATTTACTATTGTTGGAATTGTTTTTTTTTTTGATGGATTAATTGGATACACTGCTGTTCTCACAAAAATAGACATACAAAACCAGACACACATGCATACACTGTTTCCACCTGTTGCTGTGAGAGCTAAGCATTAATAATGTCAAGACTCATGTCAAACCTTTATTATCGTGTGTGTGTGTGTGTGTGTGTTGTAATTAGAGCCTGAACAAGAAGCCCAGAAATTAAATGTGTATTTTCTTGCCACATAGTAAATAACATTACACCAGATATAATAGAATGTATTCATATTTTACTTGTCTGGTCAAATCATAGTTAAAGAGGAGTATACTTTCACTGCGTGTGTGTGTGTGTGTGTGCGCGCTCAGCCTTATTAACATATAACCTTGTCTGTGTCAGTGGCCTCTAGCTACCTGCTCTGAAGAAGAAAAACAGGCTCTGCTCTGTAAACAGAGGTTCAGTCTTTTCTCTGTCATCATCTATTTTCTCCGTGAAGTCAGCAGAAAAAAATAAATGTCAGATTCTCTCTTGGCTCTTTATTTGATACTGTCTTGACTTAACGTTCGCTCCGGCTGTCAGTTTATTAGCTCTGATATTACAGCACTAAAATAAATCCTGTCTTCATAAAGGTTGTAATGTTCAGTTTCAGAAAGGTGCTGATTCAACTTGATATTCCTTTTGGTGTCTGTTGTTTGTGGTGCTGTTGGATTGTATTTTGTTTGACTGAGAGATGATTCTAATATTTGGCAAGCTTTAAATGTTTGGCATGTCTAATTACTCAAAGCAACAGCTCATTAACCTTGGGAGATGGGCTTAATCGATTTCTTGCTGGGAGTCAGAGGAGACATTAGAGACCTCTGATGAGACTCTGGTTAATATGAAGCTACAGTCACGAATGCTATATCTCATTTGTTAAATCTTTGCACAAACTGAAGTGTAAAAATTACAAGGTAGCCCTTTCCCTGTGTTTCCAGTTTATATGCCAAGCTAAGCTAATCAGCTAATAGCTGTGTAGCAGTTTTCTCAAATAAACTTTAAACACTGTCTCGAGAATCAGGTGCCGATGTTGCCCAGAGTTTCCCTTTCATACTGTACATGTAGCACACAAAAGGAGGTTATCGGGGAGAGGTGTTCTCGTCACTGGACATGCTCCATATGGTTTAGGCGAGGGTTGGTGCCTGGGTAGAACATGCAGGAGGCAGGGCAAGACATGGATTATACTCTGGTCATGTAGCTGGTTTGTAATATTGTGCAAATAAGCACCATGATATCTTGCGAATTAGCGCCCCTACCAGGTCTTTTGGTATCGTACCTTTTGGTTGCGAAAGGACTCCTGCACACTGTTCAACTTGCAATATATAATTTATTTGCGATGTTTTGGTACTAGACCTTCATCAGGCAAAACCGCACTGAACTAGGGCTGTCAAAATTGCTCAAAAATGACGTTCAAATATTCTTTCTAAAAATAACATTCGATTTTTTTTTTTTGCGCATTATGTCCACAAGAGGGCAAACTGATACAAGGAAACATACTTGTATATGTATTAATAACATAACTACTTGCAGGTATTTTTATTTCAACATAAACGTCTTTGAAAACATTTACATACCCACACATTAAAACACATAAAACAATTATCTATAACATTACGTTATAAACGACCGTGGACCTCTCGCTCGGCCCCCTCTCTGACCCGTCAGGCCACACCGCCTGCGGAAGCGCTGCGAATAGCCTCGAAGCAAAGCCAGTTTCCTTTCGGCGCCCATGTTAACCGATTATGTCATCCACACCGGCTGCACTGCGCCGCGCCGCGCAGCTCCGCGGCCGGCCTGTGCCCTGCAGCGATCAATTCAGCACCTGGTCTATTTTCTGCGCAAGCCGCGAGCAAACGTGTGAAGCCGGAGAAATGCGCGTCTGATGTGAACGGAAGTGCTCTGGCTCACGCGAGAATTTCGGTGCGCTGCGCTTCGCAGCACTTCTGTGGGTGGTGTGGCCTATGCAGTGCGTTCATTGCAGCGGCCCAGGCCAACGTCCTCGCAAAGAGGACAGCTGAGGTGGTGTTTTTCTTTTCTCCACAATTGAATATCAATTTTCACACTTAAAGGTCCTTTTTTTTTTTTTTCAAATTCGAATTTAAATTCGAATTTAGAGTATTCGTTGACAGCCCTACACTGAACTGAGCTGTACTGTACTGCTCGATGGAAACGGGGCTTTTGTTGACAGTTGGTTTCACACAGGACATGATTCCCAGTCTCCTGGGTCAAAGTCCTGTGTTTGTTTGACTCGTCCATCTCCTCAACCTTCCTCCCTGCACAGACTTTGTCACTTGTAATTCAGTAGGTGTGTTCGAAAATACTCACTCCAAGTGCTGGAGCGCACTTTGTCGCAAACTGGACTGTTGGTCAATTTGGAGTGCTGTTGGAATGCACCGTTCAGTTTTTCAGAACACCACACTCTTTGGGCAGCTGAGCGTACTCTGCGCAATCTGTCTGGGAAGACATAGCAGTAGAGCTCTAAGCGAGGGGTACATGTGATTAACTTAATTGTTCGTTAACTCGTGTAAAAATAAAATGCTCTGTTACTTCAAACAACAACGCTCTCATTTTAGTGTAAAGCGTCAGATTGGATTTATGAATGCACCCTATGTGACCTGACTTCCTCCCACACTCTCATCATATGACAGAGGACAGCCTGCAGTACATAGATCATGTGATCACAGCCTCCTGGCTTATCATGATTAGGTGCATTATATACCAATTATAGTGTGTAAGTTCTCAGTGAATGAGAACAGCCTTAAAAATGACATGCTAGCTGTTTCCCTGTTTCTAGCCATTATGCTAGGCTAATGGCTGTAACTGGTCATCTACCTCTTAGCAGGAAAGTGAATAAATATAAGGTAAATATTCTTTTGTATCAACAATCCAATAATCAACTTGTTTCAGCGCTGAAAGAGAGTTTTAGCAGGCATCACTCGGCTGACAGTAGATGAATGTTTTGCCCGCTGAGTTATTTGATACCTTGACAGATTAATGGCGGTGATGTTGTCATACGTCAGTCTCTTGGACCTTTTATCTCTCTCTCTGACCTCCTGCTTTAATGTCACACCTCTGCATCTTTCAGCTCCTTTAACTCCCTCTGTCTCTACGCCTACATATCACAGCAGCTGTCATTTACTCTAGAAAAATAAATTAATTTTCCAAAGAGGTCTCAAACCACTCAGAGGAAGACAAAGGGAAATGAAATGTCACAAGCTGGTGGTGCGAGGTGGGCAGTGACGTGGGCGTGTTGCGGGGATGACACATGAAAGTGTGGCTGGTGCCTCACTCCTCCTCCCCCCACGTACACTTTGAAAGTGTGACCCCTTAGATATTTATTTCAAACAGCCTCTGGTGCCTGTGTTCGTTCAGAGAGGCCGTGCAGTCCTTTATGAAAGCATTCACACATTCTGGTAGTCATTTCAGCTCGCATTACAGTGTGGCTGTTAAAATATGTAACAGTTGTTACAAGTAAAAGTCATTTTACTTTGTACTTAAAGCACCCAAAGTAGAAGTGCTCCCCCATACCCCATATCTGATTCTAAGATCATGTGTTTAAAGGTCCTGTATGCAACATTCAGAGCATCATTGAAGTGGCAAACCACTATTTGCTATGTAAAGCAATAATGGAGTAACGGCGTCCTGACCGGAGAATGAAGCCACACTACCTCTGCGTGTGTTTTAATCAGTGCTTCTCTCTGTGTTGTTGAGGTAGACGGTTCGGCTGCACATGCATGTTAGTGCATGTGGGTCTCTGTGTGTGTATCCCCCTGGCTAGCTAATCACCGCTGCTCTGCTCTGCACTCATACAGTGGTTACAGCTGATAACGGATCAGTGCTGTCGCAGAGGCGTAGCGCCCACCCTCTGGGCACAAGAGTCCACAGGGTTAGCGCTGTTTATTGAGTTAACACCGTTAGCTGGCTGCTAGCTACCAGTTCAGCCACCCCTATGCTGAGAACCGTGTGCAGACTATCCTACCCAGTAGAGACAGAGCTCATCCAAGTCCCACCCACACTGGAGGGGAAAATAATTTATCACCCTCTGGTGCCTCCTTGTCATTTACGTCTGCTAGCAAACAGCAGAAAAATGCTTAAAAGCTGCTTTTGGCTGCTAATTTGGCCAGACAAAGTGTAAATGTTAAAGCTACCTAAAGCCATTTTTAGATAGGAGTTGTGCAAATTTGCAGGAAAGCCCAATCAGTCTTTTTCAGCATTGGCAGTATAAAAACAAAATCAGGGAGTGCAGCAAAATGCCGCCTACCTACTTTTGTTTATACAGAATGTGCCTTTTTCGGGGCAATGGGGGGCGTGAGCAAGTAACAAAACATGTAGCTCAGCGTGTGACGTAAACAGTGACGTGGGAGGGAAGCTGCAGCTGGTCAGTCCTTCGGCGATTCCCTCGTAAGTCGGCCCGTTCTTCACCGTCCCCGTCATCTGACGGTTAATGGCCTCTTCGTTTGCGAGGACAAGGAGGGCGCGCAAGTCTCCCCAGTTGCTCATTTTTACAGTGTCTGTCAGGTTTATGTTTCCCTCTTGCTGCTAGCTGCTCGCTAATTCCTGCTCGGATCAACTCGCCAATCCGGCTCTGTGTGTATAAACGCTTGCAGCTTGCCGGCAAAACGGCCCAACATTCACGGAAAATCTGGCAGTGGAAAAGGGGCTTATATGTAAGGCCTGGTTTTGATCTTTGTTAGCCTAAATGATGATGTTACCTGGTGATTCAATCAAAGAGTTCATCAAAGATAAGTAGTTTGTCAATGTGACTTTTGCTCTCTGGTGGCGATATATTTTCATCAATCAATTGACTTATTCCTGATTGGATTTTTCTTGTGTGGGCTTCTTTTGAGTGAGATGGATATTTACTCTACAGGCTACAGTATTTGGTGTTGCTTGATTTGCAGGTACTTCAGTGACGGACAGAACAGAATGGTTAATATTTGTGCGGCTGATGTCCTGACATTTTAGTTCCTAGTACGAGTACAGCTCAGAGAAGCAAGTGCAGAATCTGAATTCAATCTTTGGAGTCACGTGTGTGTACTTGCATTGTAGCTGCGTTACAAACAGTGTTGGCATCATCAACTTTGTGCGGGCGCCTTCTTAGGGAATTGTTTTTGCCTTTTGGTGCCAAATGTACCTGCATTTATTAAAATGTGCTTACTCTGCACTGCAGCACTGCTGTTTTAGTTTCATGTATAGACAATGTAATTGTGTTCAAACTACAGTGTTATACAATCAGTGGGGAGGCAGAAGATTTGAGATTGGCATGATCACTAGTGTGAGGTGTCTGGAAGCAAATGCAATCCAAGGCTGCTCATGCATCAAGAACAAAGTGACAAGGAAACAGCCAGAAGCTGCTTGTGGGTGAAGGCAGCTTGCTGATGAAATTGAAGGTAAATGAAGACTGGCAAAAAAAAATTATACTTACTTTATAAGACAGGGCCACAAACTGTGAATATAATGAGTGTCAGCATGAATTCACATCACTGTGTAGGATCAATAACCCCTGAAATGCTGGTTGTTTGGCACCAGATGCAGGGATCCAGTGAGGGCAATGATTTTAGGAAATGTAAAGTCCACAGGCCCTTTTTAAGAATTATTTGGATTTTATTTATTGAGGTAATATTAATATCAATAGACTTTTTTTATCTAGCATCCTGTACAAGAAATGCAACACAAAGTGCTTTACAATAAGGGCACTATATGCTTCACATTAAAACAAGAGAGAGTTTCAGACCTGTATCAGGAAAGTCAGAGCTAGTTAAAGTCCAGAGTGAACAGGTAGTTTGTTCCATAGCTCTGGGGTGTAACTGACAAAGTCTGCATCCCTGATTGTCTTTTGGCTGTTGCTGAAAACCTCCAATAAACCAGCAGCAGTGTTCTTGGAGGCAAATAGTTAACAAGGGAGTTAGCGATGTAGCTCAGTCCCAGCCCATTTAGGTTTTTGTATAAGGGAGGAGGACCTTGAAATCAAATCTAAATGTAACAGGAAACCAGTTTAGAGCAGCTCAGACTGGCCTGATGTGCCCTCTCCTCTGGGTTCTGGTTGATAGCCGAGCTGCAGATAAAAGTCTATCTATCTATCTATCTATAGACTGTAACCCTGTGGCATCTTCCACGCTCCACAGTCACTTCATCGCACCTACCTTTGTGGCGCATTAGAGTGACTCAAAAAATAATAGGAAACTAGGGCTTACGAGAAATGGTTCTAACAGTAATGATTGAAAGGCTACTAAAACCAACGACGCTGTACTGTCAATTAATTCATATGAACTGGTAATTAATCCCAACAATGGAGAAGAAAACTTCCTGAAAAGGTGGGGTTTCCTCTACTCCACCCACAGGCTTCGTGCCTGTGACTCCTCGTAGCTAAAACTGAACACTTTCTATTTTTCTCTAATGAGGCTCCAGGATCCTGTGTTGATGCTTCTAATAATGTGGCCAGTGAGCACTTCTTTGGGTGTATTTTTGAATGGTTCTCCTTTATTTTGCAGGCAGAGAACAGTTTTAGTTTCTGTTCTGCAGAAGTTTTTTAGGAAGGTGAAAGCACGGATGATTTATAACCAGAGGTCCTTTCACCTCTAGGCCTCCAAAATCCTCCGTCTCAGACCATCTGTTTTATTCCCAGATGCTTTACTGTGCGGAACTACTGTATGCAATAAAACTGCATCAGGGTTTGTGAAATAGTGGCCGTGTGATTAGTCCTGACAGTGCTGCATCTATCTGCCGCGGAGCGTCATTTCAACTGCAGTCAGCTTAAATTTACCGCCAGAGTCCCCTAATAACCGCCAACCTTTTTCATTCCCAGCATGCCCATTCAAACGCCCCATTGATTTGGTCCCCCTGCTATGCTGGGACAAAAGGTACGGCTGGAAAGCAGGGAAACTCAGCCCTCCCTGAAGAAATGCTATTATAAAAACTGAAAAGAGCTTGAGGAGGAGGAGGAGGAGGAGGAGTGAAGCGTCTCCTGTTAATTTGTTTGAAAGAGAGAGTTGCTTTTGAGGTAGAGATAGCAAAAAGAGGCGAGGTAGTGGAAAAGTGAATTAAAGGAGCTCACTGTAGACAGTTGCTTTTCAAAGTTTCAGGCTTAACCTAGTTATAAAAAAAGTACTTTAATTTACTAAGTGGACATTTATTGTATTATTAAATTAAATAGGGTTGCAGCCATTGATGCCCGTTGGAGGCGGGCCCTTGCTCATTCCTATAAAAGTGCATGAAGCCAAAACGTTTGACTTCCCGGGTGTAAAATTACCCAGATCTTCTGCCACATAGACCCCAAGGGCAAAGTTACTAGAGACCTCTCTGGCTGAGTGGCTAACTTCCAACAGCCAAGCTGGCTACTTCTGATTTTGCGCCCCGCTGACTTAAATGTAGATAAAAATGATTTGATTGTATATTGGGCTCCCAGACTTTAGAAATGTTATTGGGAAAAAAAACACAGATCAAACCGAGATAGTAAAGTGAGTTAACTTGCTGGGGTTGTGATGCTCAAAGAAAAGCATCCACCGATTTACAGACACCCTTTTCCCAATTTAAGTGGAGAAGGGTATTTTTTGGCCCAGTGGCATCACGTAACGGACCTGCAGTGGTGGATGGGTACAGACGTAGTGTATTTATTTTGAAAGACATTGTATGTAAACTGTGAACTTCCTGTGAAAACAGAAGTGTATTTTGAAAGAAAACAATGTATGTAACAGGCAGAACTTGACACGGCGTCCCAGAACATCAACAGCCAACGCACCCAGGATACCTTGGACGTCGTATGTGGACGTGGAAAGTCCATGACCAAACATCAATAACTGATGAGGTCGTAGTGAGAATGTGTTCAATATTGGCACTCAGTAATGTCCAGGTGTAACTGCTACCTAGCTAACTAAGCTAAATGACAAAGCTTATGCTACCTTGCTAGTAAGGAGCAAAAGAAGTGATGCAGTAATATGTTCAACACCCAGCACTTGCTGCTTAATAACTGGAAGATTTTAAATTAAACAAACAATATACTTCGAATGTCACTAACACTAGCTAAATAACCTGATAGCGTTAGCTAGGCTAGCATAATCATTTTTAAATATTTCCCTCTCGTTCTTAAAGGGATAGTGCACCCAAAAATGAAAATTCAGCCATTATCTACTCACCCTCATGCTGAGGAAGGCTGTGGTGAAGTTTTAGAGTCCTCACATCTCTTGCGGAGATCGGCGGGGGGAGCGGCTAGCACACCTAATGGCTGACAGAACCCCAGACTAACGTCCAAGAACACAAAATTGAAACCACAAAATATCTCCATACTGCTCATCCGTAGTGATCCAAGTGTCCTGAAGCCCTGACATAAAAAGTTGTTTCGAAAAATGTCATATGAACTCTGTTTTTAGCCTCACTGTAGCCTGTAGCTCTGACGGCTTCTCTGTGCACCGCGCTCATGTTTACGTGGATGTGTAAATAAGTAACTGTTTGCTAACAAGTTCAACCTGAAAGATGATAATAACACCAATGTTGTGTTTATAGCTTGTTTCCACTGCCCCCAGGTGGCCAAAAAAATCAGTTATTGCAGGTGTGGAATTTAATGGTGCAACCTGACATAGTGCAAACTAACTAGAAGTACTTGGGAGGGGCTTAAAAGAATACTTCACCCCCCAAATGACCATTTGTGTATCAGTTACCCTGTGTTACATTAAATTTGTCAATAAAACTTATTTTTCCTTGCATGCCTCCTCTGAACCATACACTCCAGCCTTTGGACTTATTTTACATGTCAGCAACAGCTATAACCCATTATGAATTTATTATTTATAGTTTCAACTGTGCAATACTCTGTTTAAACTGCAAATCTGTACAATATGCAACACTAACCTGATGTCCTCTACATTGTTGTGCAATAATAATTCAACTGTGCAATACATTGTGCAATACTTCAACTGTACAGTACTCTTACTATTGTACTTCTGTATTTATACTTAGCACACTTGTAGTACGATGCACATATTTGTGCATATTTCTTCTAAAACATATCTTTACTTTCGTGTTTTTTATTTATATGCATATATTGTGTTATATATGGTAGCACTGTGCATATTTGTGTATGCTTCTTATTTCCATTTGTCCAGATGATTTCTCTATGCTTGTATACAGTATAAGAGTAACCGTAACATGTCCCAGTTTCACCCTTGGGATCAATAAAGTATTTCTGATTTGTGATTTCTGAACAAAGAACTCGAAAATGGAGAAAAATTCTTGATGAACTGAAGTCATAGATGACTGTATTTAACAATAGCAAAACTATATCAAAACAGCCAACTACAAACTCATGCAGTATAACCCAAGTCTCATTTATCCAGTCGTATGCTCAGTACTTCCCAAACAGACAGCCCTTTCTTACGGAGAACTGAACACAAAGTAAAAGTTATCTATGCTCTCTTTAAAGCCAGACTTCATTGACAAAAATAGTAATTTTACCTCCAGCAGCTCCTGTGTACAGTGAGGTAAAATTACTGTTTTTGTCAATTGTGCCTGTCTTTGAAGAGAACATAGATAAGTTTTACTTTCATTTCAGTTTTAAATTAGTGAAAGGGGATGTGTTTTGAAAGTACTGAGCATACGACTGGGTAAATGAGACTTGGATTATACTGATGGAGTTGTGTGAGAGTTTGTAAACAGATGTTTTAATTTAGCTCTGCAGTTGTTAAATGCAGTCGCCCATGACTTCAATTCATCAAGAAATTCCTCCATTTCTGGATTCCTTCTCCACCGACGACAAGCAAGAAAAACATTTTCTCCACAAATGCAATTTAACAAAGGGTGAGTAATGATATACAAAGGATCATTTGGAGGATGAAGCAGCCTATTCATTTAACAAACTTAGCAATGGGTTTATAAGTAGTTGGTGCAACTCAGTCTACATTTCATGCAGGCTTGGTATCATGTCTGACCCTGCTGCTGGAGTGTGTCAGACTGAGTCCTCTCTGCTGACGACTTCTGCCTGGTGATATATGGATGCTGGGGCTGATTAGTCACTGTCCCCATTGCCAAACGGAGCAACAGAATCAGCAATCCCTCTCTCCCCCCTGTCTCTGTAACATGTTTGTGTGCGAGTGAGCATCATTACTCGTCCACTACTGAGCCTAACGGGGCTTATCGGCATCAATAACACAAGGTGAAAAGAACGTTTATGTAGTTGAAACTGGCCTTGCTGACAAATCCATCATTTTTGGCAGAGACACATCCAGAGGGATTACATAATTTCAGTGTGTCAGAGTGGCTTTGTTGGATTGAAGCAACCTGCAGTGTCATAAGCTTCTAAAGGTACAAGCAATAAGTGAAAGAAAGGAAGGGGAGATTGAAGGAGAGATGAAAGCTGTGAGGTCAGGGAAGGAGACACGTCGTGAAAGGGAGATGTAATTGCTGGCATTAGAGCACTGACATAATAAAAGAAGTGAGCGGGAGTTTGAGAGCTTTAATAAAAAGAGAGTGTGATGTGAGGACAGGTTGCACACATCGAGGAAGAGTTGGTGCGAACAAAGAAGGGATGTTTTTTTTGGACGGGGCCTCTGTCTGTGTGGTTATGTAATCCAAAAATACACCATAACCTCATTGCTCCAATTACTGAGCCCAAAGGATGTGCGTGCATGTGAGTGTGTGTGTGTGTGTGTGTGTGCGAGCGTCTCCCTATTCAATTGATTCTGTCTTCGCCCTGCATGGCACTATGGGATGAAAGATGAGTTTTGCCAACTGATGCACACACAGCAATGGGTCACAGCTTTTCACCTCTGCACTCATCTGGATGTCGACATATTCCCAACTGACAATAGCAGAATTATAAACACATTAGATGAGCTCTGCGACAGTGATATCAGCCAGCCATTGGGCGGGAGTCCTACCGGTGAAATATTCAAGATCTTAATATAATTCTCTCTTCATTTCCCCAGCGCTCCGAAGGTTATATGTTATCATATACTTGCCATACACGTACATCGCCTGTCTATGTAATGGATACAAATGAATGCAGGATTAATTAAACATGGTCTCCTCTCAGTGATATCTCATCTCCATAACATCCGTAGATTTGACAGTCAGTATTACATCCATAAAACCTGAGTATGCACCGCTGTCTGTCTCTGACTGTCTGAGTGGTCGTGCTATCTTACAGGCAACAAAAGAAATGAGGAAGCAGAGAGACGCTTCTTTTCACAGAGAAACGTCTGAACACACAGTCTGCTCTGGAGAGTTTCCCTTCCTGTCTGACTCAGAGACACACAACAATAACCGGACTGGACTGAGACTGCTGTCAATTAGCTCTCAGTTTCTTGTCTCACTTTCTCTTTCCATCTGTCGGTTTCATTTTTCACACATATTAGATCAGTTTACTGTCACTGAGGTATGGGACGTGATATTAGCATTGACGTCAGTTTTACTGGCATATATCCTGCGTATGTGTTAATAAGTCTTAAACACACCAGACTTCTACCCAGGAGACTTGTGATCGTGACCAATAAACAACAACATTGGTTGCAGTGTTTGTACCACTCAAAATAAGGTGTCTTTTTAGTGACACACTGCTGCCTTGCTGTGATCTTTTCCTAACCATAACCAAGTAGTTTTGTTGCCTAAACCTAACTTCTGACCCCGTCTGCATCAAGATACAGCACAAGGGCTGCCCTTGCATCATTTTAGTAACACCCAGGATCTGGCCAAGTGGCAAAATCTAACCAGTAGGGATGAAATCATGTCAACACCAAAACAAGTATAGCCTCAGTATGTAACAAAGAACTGAGCCAACAGTCAAACAGCTGACGTAGAAGTCTCAACAAAAGGAGAACCTCTTCAGAAATGCAAGGTTATTGCATTGCACTGCATTTCATCATACAGGTGTCTCTGTGTTTTTGGGTCCTGCGGCTGCACTGAAGTCATTTACAGGGCTGGAGGAGTATAATGAAATTAGTTGTGTGACATTATTTTAAAGCTGCATTCTTTTTGGTTTATTTTAATGTTTATGTTGTATGTTTTATCAGTTCTTATCAATTTTTATCTCTGTTTTGGTCTCCACCACTTTCAGATGGATCCCATTTCTACCCCTTAGATCTTCCACTTGGTACTGAGTGCACTCGTTTGCAAGATAACCCTTGATGAGGGAAGTGAGAAATATTAGAGCAGAGATCTTTCCCTAAGAAATGAGACACCACTTCATGCAAATCGGCGTGGCCAACGGGCAGGCATACGTCACGCGTAGTAGTGATGCAAGATACCGGTAGTTATTCAGGTTTTAAAATGCCGGCTGCAGCACTTGTTTTGTGGCGTGTGCTATGTTTATTCTTCTCCGTCTGATGAATCAATGGAGAAGAAATGTTGAAAACAGGAGGCGCCTATGACGTCTTCTAGTTCTGATTGATTTTGTTCGGGTAAGTCGCTTTGTTTAAATATTTTGACGCTGTGTTCAACTGAGTTGCTGATGAGTTTACGCTAGTCCAACCATCTGTTGTTTGTATAGTCTACATTCTGATCGTACAGTAACAAATTGTTTACCAAAATTTCATTACAATATGCAACACACAGCCTGTTTACAGTCAGCTCTCTGTGTGTCATACACAAACTGAATAGCCAACAGTTTGCAAGGGTGTGGGATGCTCAGAAGAAAAGCCCACATTTCTGTTTGGAAGCAAAAACGCACTGACTTTAAACTAGAGGTTGACGAAATTCATTGGTTTGGCCGATTATCCACTTAATATGAACTATTGTTAATGGCGGAACGGGGCTCCGATAGTAGCCGATAGCTGTAACCTCCACTTATCACGTGGGTACGGCCGTACCAAATACATGATAATGTGTGCTTTAGATTATTTGTATAATTCACTTAGAAGTTAAGTTATATAGGTCAGCTTTACTTCTTTATTAGGGCCATAATAAGGTCGGTTGTAGAATAGCATTGTGTGCTTTCTCTGTTTTGCCAGCCAGCATGGTCGGTATAATTGCGGTAGAATTAAGTAGCAAGCAATGTGTGTGAAATTAATTTCTGATAATGTAAAGGATTATTAACTCATAACAGGTCCGCCACTGGTAGGAAAACTTTATTAAATAATCCTATTTTGATGCAAGACGCAAAGCAGCTCCAGCTGTTCCACTTTCCATATTTTGAACATCTGTTAGGGAGTATTGATCAGAGTATGCATGGATGCATGTAATCAGGAATATTAGTGGAATACTTGATGCCATTAGCCATGTAAACATCTTATCAGGAATATGGTCTTTTTTGGAATTAAAAAGCAAAAACCTGAATATGTTGTGCATGTAAACGAGGTTTCTGTGTCTATCTGTTGTGTGGTGCTGGGCAGGTAGTGCACAGTTGGTTAATTAGAGCTCTTTAACTAAAAACAGCTGCCTGCTGCTGATGAGAAAGGCTAGAGCGAATCAAGACAGTGCAGTTGCGGGCCATAAAACCAAAGCAATGAACAATCCCAACTGAATTATCTGATCCCCATATACATTCCAGCTCTGACCCCTGAACCTAAACATTCCACAATCCCTACGGAATAATCTGACACCCCCCCCTCCACACACACACATTCTCGAATCCCACCCGAACATCCTGAACCACCCTGAAGTCAAACATTACAGAACCCCTAGAGAATGCTTCAACATTCCCAAATCCCACGGGAACATTCTGATTCCCTCATCTAAACATTCCACAATCACCAGAACGTCCCGATCCTCGTCTTCCACTAAACAATCCAGAGCCCCACCTAAACGCTCCCGACCAATGTCAGTGTTCTGGAAGTCTCTGGTGTTACGGAGGTCAGAGTGATGTCACAGCTGAGATGGAGACAGGAAGGGCTGCAGGAAGTTCATAAAGAACAAACCTGGCTGGTGGGGAAAGGGAACAATAACATCTTGTGATTAACAGTTAAGTCTATGTATACACAGACCCTGACGCACACATGGAGTTTACGTCATCCTGTAACTATGAATTCTGCGATTAAAACTGCTGTGCTGCATGTCTCTGTTTGACACATAATTGTAATCTGAACTCTATTGCTCTTATTAAAAGTCAAATGTGGTGACATTTAGATGAAGCATCCCTACCGCATGCATGTCAGAGAGCGTGTGTGTGTGTGTGTGCGCTAAATGCTGTCAGAATTCTTCGATTTTCTTGCTATGAATCGAAGAAGGCAGGGAGTCTTTAAATGCTCTTTTGCTGCTGTTTTAAAGCCTTACAAGCGTCACACAGTGCTGCAGTGCCCATTAGAGACCTGCTCCTAATGGCATTTACATAAGGCTAAAGTTGTTTGCTGTAAGCCCACAGCCTATGCCCTCTCTGAATCCAATCAATGCCAACATACAAAGAGAGCACCAATCTGGGCCTAATTAAATGTCACATTTAACTCTGTCTGCTACCTCTCTTTCACACACGCGTACGCATGGATATAACAAATCAATACCCAGGGGAAATGGACTGGAAGTGTATTAGGTTATTGGGATTGATCCCGGCCGAAAGAATGGTCGCGGATCCATCCCAGAGCTGTGCAATGATCTTTCCAGATACGCACACACACTCTCACGGAAATGATATGATTGAATCAGCCTGGATCACATTCAACTTTCAATCGCAGAGCTCTTGCCCTGCAGACAGACTCGGTGCCAGGTGCTGTTCTCTGCCCTGCAGACTGAATCACCCGACCTCAGAGTGTCCAAGCTGTCAGCACACACACTTGTCACGAATGATTAAAAGACGGCTGACTCACTCGCCGTCCTCGTAAAGTGGGCTTCAGGTCGATGTGCGCACGAGAGGGGAGAAAGTGATAAAGAATGACAGGAGGGTAAGACGGGAATAAAAACACCTGTCAGTATGTGAGTGTGTTCTGAAACGGCAGGTGCAAGAGTATATTGTGTGAATGAATACTTAATGTGAGCCTGGACAGTAAACTATCAGGAGGCCCATATCACATGACCGGGTCACTAATCATACTAATTGTTTTTTTTGTCAGCAGGGCCGGAGTAGATTTGCTCTGCCCATAAATCATTCATGACTCATTCCCCAGACCTTTGTGGGGTAATTCAACTTTCCTTTCACTTGAGATATGGCCGGTGTCGTGTTTAGCTATTTCATTTATCTCATTATGAAGGTGACTGTGTGTTTTAATCAGCTATAAACATGGGTCGTTTAAAAGTCTGCCTGTGAAAGATCAAGAAAGTTGAGGATTACTGGGGATGAAAATGTAGCAGAGCAGGAGCTGATGATCATTTTGAGAAACAACCACCTGACGCATGAAGTTCACATGACACTGGTGGAATGTGACAATTACATTTACCTATTTACCTAAGTACCTGAATTTTTCCTTTTTCTCCATTTCATTCTTACACATCACTACATTTTAAAGCAAAGAAAATATTGTACTTTTGGACAATTGTTTTGAATTGCAGAGATATTTGAAACCGGCAAACTTGTTTATTTTTATTGTCTTTTTTCAGCTGTAACTGTAACATTTTAAGATATATAGTTAAACACAGTGGTCCGACTTATGTGGCATTTCCGCTGTGCTTAGTACTGCATTACTTTGCTAGCTGACTTGAACAACCAAATCTACAGGCACGAAAACTGGTGGCCGAGGGCTGTGCGACTGTGAACGTCGCTGCATTGTGCAAATACATGTGTTTTTTGCACTAAGCATCACTATACTGTTGTCGGGTATAAGCCAGCAGTGTGTTTGTTGGGTTAATGTAGCAGTCTGTAATGCTTTGGTACCACAAACGATATCGTGAATGCTAATGCTAGATTGCTAACTAGCTAATTTGCGGTCGTCATTTCCGGTGAGTGCACAACTGTCGTATTTGGTTTGAGACAACACTACCCTGTCGAAATTCGCACATTACGCCAATAAGTACATAGTGCACATGGTATACTACATGGAAGTGTACTAACGGAAGTATGTGATTTGAGACACAGCATTTGTCTTCCATAGTAAAAAAAACTTGGTGTATATCCGACTAAAATTGACTAATTGACAAAAAAAATGACTTTAACTTGGAGCTCTGCCTTCTCTAGTTATGAATCATTCATTTTGCTTATAATTCTTCTGAACTTTTACTTGCAAGGCATAATTTTATAATCTTAATACTTCTTCCATTACTGAGTGATTGTTTTGGTGTACAGTTTGACTTCTAAAATACAAAAACTTGATGTATATTTGGGCAAAACAGCGACTTTAACTTGGAGCTCTGCCCCCTTTAGTTATGAATTATTCATTTTGCTCATAATACTTCTGAACTTTTACTCGTAAATTAATGATTTCACAATCTAAATACCTCTTCCACCACTGAGTGCTTCTCTTTATGTATACTTTCACCTCCACAGTAAGGAAGCTACGTTAATGTTTGAGTAAAATCTTGACTTTAATTTGGAGCTCTGCCTTCTTTAGTCATGAATTATTCATTTTGCTCATAATACTGCTGAACCTTTACTCGTAAAGGAACAATTTTATAATCAAATTACTTCTTCCATCACTGAGAGCTTATCTTAATGTACACTTTGTCTTCTATAGTACAAAACTTGGTGTATATTTGAATAAAATATTGAATTTAATTTGGTGCTCTGCCTTCTCTGGTTATGAATTATTCATTTTGCTTTTAATACTTCTGAACTTTTACTTGTAAATGAAGGATTTTACTATCTAAATACTAACTTCCATCACCGAGGGCTTATTATGGTGTACACTTTGTCTTCTATTGTACAAAATATTTGGGCAAAACAGCAACTTTAATTTGGAGCTCTGCCTTTAGTTATGAATTATTCATTTTGCTCATAATACTTCTGAACTTTTACTTGTAAAGGAATGCTTTTACTATCTAAATTCTTATTCCACCATTAAAGGGAAATTTCGGTTTATTTCAACCTGTCTCCTATCGTCCTAAATTTGTTTCAAGTGACTACTGACATAAAAATAATAGTTAGCATGTTAGCCGTTAGCCTAGATACAGCCGGGGTGCATAGTAGCGTCAGACCTGTTAAAACGTAAGTGAACGGGCAACCTTCAAGTGCAAAGTTAGTCCACTAAACAAGCTTTTTCTCCACAAAGACCGCCTCATATCGTTAGGATAAATGTCAGAGAACATATAGAAAATGACATGTAAATGTGTTGTCTTACCTTATCGGTGTGCTGCCATGTTTGTTTACCATTTAGCTCTGCTTTCCAAAGCGCGGCCGAAATATCACGGCCACAATAGCCTGAAAAGTTAATTCATTTATTTTATGAAAAATTTATAGAATAATGGCTGACAGAAACATGGTGTATATTTTGGCAAAGCAGGGGCTTTAATTTGGAGCTCTGCCTTCTCTGGCTATGAATTATTCAATTTGCTTATAAGTCTGAACTTTTACTTATAAAGGAATAGTACTGTAATCTAAATACTCCTCCCACCACTGAGAGCTGATTTTGATGTAAACTTTGTCTTCCATAGTACAAAACTAGCCTGGTGCCGTTAGTGGCCGTTTTGGTAAGGAAACGGAACCAGGGCGAGTGAGACAGGATCCGGAATTCGATGGCTGTGCCTTTCTGTAAAAATAAAAGCACCAAGCTAATAAAAATGCAGTGAAACTTTTAATTTAAAGAATATAATTTACAAGAAAAGCCCCAAGCCATTAAGTTAATCGATTTTCTTACACCCCTCATCACCCCAAATCGATGGTGCGCCAGAATTTAAAGTTTTACTATGGTGAACACTTTTAGTTTGGTGAATTTGGTGAATACCGCATCCGCTCTCTAGACCGGAACCAGAATCCAGACAAAATTCAGAGTGAATAGACACAGAGCCTGGTGACGCGAGGCTAGTACAAAACTTGGTGTACATTTTGGCAAAACAGCGGCTTTAATTTGGAGCTCTGCCTCCTCTGGGTATGAATTATTCATTTTGCTCATAATACTTCTGAACTTTTACTTGTAAATTAATGATTTCACAATCTAATTTTTCTTCCACCATTAAGTGCTTGCCTTTGTGTATACTTTGTCTTCCATAGTACAGAAACGTGGTGGATATTTTGGCAAAACAGCAGCTTTAATTTGTAGCTCTGCCTCCTCTGAGTATGAATTAATTAATGTGGGTGTATTCGATATCCCCCGCAGCCCCTCCCTGTGTGTGTAACACGGTGGGCGGGGCGTACTCGCACATTGTGCTCGTCTGGCTCGCTGGGTTCAGACGGATTACCGCGGCGGGCTGGCTGAAAGACGAATCACACCGTCGCTGTCGCTCGGTTTTTCCAGCAGCTGTGGCGGCGTGAGGGAGCCGTGATGGCATGTGTGGCACCGACGTTAACGGACAGCGTTCAACTTTACACTTGAGGACAACAAACCAGGCTGAGTCCCGAGATTATGTCCGGAGCTTGTCTTGCTGCTGTGGAGAAAAGTTTACCAGGAGTAGGCATACATTCACACCAGCGGCGGTAACATGGTAAATATACGTTTACTACTGTGACGAAGTTAGCTCGTGTTAGCTAACTAGCTTGACTTATAAAACATGACGAATGAAGTTAGTAGGGAAAACAAGCAACTTCTCCATGTTGAAGTATCCCATACATTACCTTGTGTCATGGTGGCCACGTCGATAGGAGGTGAACCTGGTGTTAATTAGGTGGAAAGTGTCCAGTTTGACAAACACAAAAAGAGTTGACAAGTTACTCTAATGGCTGTTCGTCTTTTAACAAACCAACCGTCGAGTTTCCGTCATTAGAGGAGTTGGAAATCCTCCTCTTCATCTTTTTTTTTTTCCATAGTGGACTCTCTAATAACAGCTGACATACCGCTCACACCGACTAGTCCCTACACGTCTTCTTCTTCTGCGCCTACACCAACATGTCATTTTAAAAGTCTTGAATTCTTCTTCGCTTGCCTGGAAATGTGCATGTCGGCTACAACACAACATCTTGACACTCCACATGAATTCTTAGGAGCTGTTGTACATTTCGGCTCAGATCTGTCACTCCTTTCACTGCATTTCCCTGATTTTATGGCATCTTTAATGTCACTCTGTGTATATGCATCTATGTGTGAGGCATCGTTAAATTGACAGATTTTATAATGGAGTTTGGTGGAGATGAACAGATTGTTTTACAGATAATCTGCTGACCAGACGGTGCACTTGTAATGTTTTTGACACTGTGCTAAGGTGGCTTTTATGTTGTAGACTTTTTTTTTTAGTGTCTAGATATCACGTAGCCTGTTTGCAAAGTAAGCACCCTCAGGCAAATCCAAGTGGTGGAGCAGGTTGTTCCAGCCTGTGAGCAGGTGTTGCATTGATTTCAGAGGAAGATTCAAATATTTTCTCCGTTGTCATACGCAATTATATGAAGTTGATATGGAAATAATGAGACGCCAGGGGAGGTTTCTGTTTTCCCAAGGTGTGGGTTCAAGTTTCTGTTGTATCACAGAGCTCCTTATGTTGCTGTTGAATGCCACACATGCTATGGTGACATGCTTTGGTCACTACTGTCTGTTTCCTCCCCAAAGGTTGAATAACGTGACATGTTATGACAGAAAATGCAGGTGTTTTTTTCCATTCTTCTCTGACCCAGTTGCAGAAGGCTCACGTACAGTACAGAGAGCCCTGTACAGAACATACTTTCAAGCTGATAGTTACACGACAGTTTTCCAAAGAGGAGGAGGTCTAAATGGAAATTGCCATGCCTTGAAGGTCCCATAAAATTGCTTTAAAACACCAATTTTCTCCTTCAATGTGGCTAAATTTGAATATAATTGTTAAAAGAACCATCACAACCCTTAGAGAGATTGGATTTTTTGCCAGCTGACACCCACTTACAGTCAACCATGTCTCTGTGGTACACAGTCCTGCTGTCTGTGAAGCATCGGCACACAGAGGCACACAAAATAACACAAGGAGGCATTTTTCACCACATGACACCTTTATGAGCTGCTCAGGGACTGGAGGCAGATCATCCCGTCCTCAGTTGTTAACCTTTATTTGACAATACTCGAGGGATGCTGACAAAAGTGTCGACTGAGCATCTTTCCAGCACCCGGGGAGCTGCCCAGTGCAAACGTAGTTTACTGCTGAGCAGCTATGTTGGTGCAGGATGAAGAGTCTTGCCCAAGGGCACCTGAGTGGCTGTTGTTGTGGAGGGATATAGCATTAGTCATTCTCCTCAAGCATCTTTTCCAGACAGTAGACTGGAAAGTCTGCATGGGAGGAGGTGGAGGAAGTACTTAGAGTAGGATCTGTTGACTGAAGTTTGGTTTCCGCTGTAACACCTCCATCTTTTTTTTAACTGGTTGAATTGAAAACAGTTCATTTTCATGATCAATCAATCTGCCAGTTATCTTCTGAATTCATTGTTTTGTCTATAAAATGTCAGAAAATAGTTTTAATGTTTGCATATGTTCAAAGTTGATGTATTGGAATTGCTTGTTGTATTCATGCAACTCTCAATTTGTCATATATGAACGGGGAAAAAAATCCAAGAAAATGTTTTGCATTTAAAGATTAAAAACAACGACTGTCCAGCTCACTCATTGTAAAAGTCCACAGTACAAGCAGATGATCCAAAAATGCATCCGAGGCACAATGACTGTTGTTAAAATACATGGATAAACCAACGTGTTTCAACAAGAGTCTTCATCAGGGTGTAAAATGCACTGGAAGTAGGTGTGCAATATAAGAGCTCATGTGAGGGTCATGTGACATATTGGTGTAACCCTTCTAGACAAAAAAACACCAGTGGCAGGAACTGAAAATATAAGGTATGTACGACAAGGACTGTCATACATAGCTTATATTTTTCAGTTCCTGCCACTTTATGCGCAGGTTTCTCACAATATATAACAATTTTTATTTTATTTCACTGTTGTTTCCTTTCTATTTATTTGGCATCAAACCTTTTTTCTTGTTACTAAATATGTTGATTATTCACAGTATACATTTATGTCATTTTCATTTGCAATGTGTTTTTTTGTCTAGCCTAACTTTAAGACTCAGCACAATGGTTAAGTTTTCACTTTCACTTTCCGTCTGGGCTCAGAGTATGATCTGCGCTGCGAGACTGTGGAGCAGTGAATAATTGAACAGTATATATATTCCAACACCTAATTAGCAGCCCAACTCCAAAAATAGAAAATCAAACTGTGGCAGCAGATGTTTTAATCATGGCGGGCCGCCACAAATAAATAAATGTGTGGTGGAAACCCTGTCTTTATTAATGTATTTGTTGTTGGCCTAAAAGTAGACAAAGTATATTGAGGTGGTAAAGGTTATAATAAACAACCAATAATTATAGTACGTCATTTAAGAACATTAAAACACCTATGTGCCTAATCCCAACTTAAACTCTTTATCAACACCACAGGGCTGACTAATAAGGGTGTTTTCAAACCTTCACGTTTTACCCTGGTTGAATGGCTCATTTTCTTCTTTGGTACACTTTGTTTGAGCACATGAATGAACAGGCTTTAAAGAAGCTAATTAAACTAACCACATTAAGGCTACAGACAACCCACAATGCAACACTCTCTGTCGGAGCCAGTGCTGTGTGTTTAAAAAGAATATTTGATGTTGTGATCAAGCAAATCCTTGAATATGATACAACCTCCCATTTCTAGGATTTCATATTGTTTTAGACTTGAGCCGGTACAGTATGTTGTTTAATGAGAGGCCTGGATATTATACAGCAGGCTGAAAAATGTGTGTCTCAACCTTGTCTCTGTCCCATCATACATAATGCACAATATAACATTTGGCATTTCCTCAGCAACTCCTCAGTTCAGAGGGTTGTGGTCTTCTGAAGGACTTTGTGTGTGTGTGTGTGTGTGTGTGTGTGTGTGTGTGAACTGTTAGAGATCAACATGCCGACTTCACCTCTGTTGTGATGAAAAGGGATGACAACTGATATCAGTGAGTCCATTGATTTGTTTATTCGGGTAGAAAGACTGTAGTGGACTTGGTTTATTGAAATATCAATATGGACGGTGCTTAAAGGTCTCTCGTGTGTGTGTGTGTTTTATATAAGCCTAAACAGAGTGTGTGGGGGTGGTTGTGTATAATTAATGCATCACGGTCGCCTTTGCTCTCACTGTCTTTACATCACTTTCAAAGAGGAAGATTTCGTGCTTGTAGGCCGGACTTTTGTTTGTGTGTGCATGTGTTTTTGATTCAAAGGAAAGAGGATGGGGAGTGTTTCCTTCTGCTCCTGACAGAATTCCCTCTGGCCTGCAGTGTGTTTTCCTAAGATTATTGTCCTTTTTTTAGATTCATGTCAATAAAGAGGAGGTTCTTTTGCCTAAAGCCTAATTCCACTTTCTTGGCAAAGACATAACAGGATTTTTTTTTATTTTGTTAAGATCATTTGATTTCCACCAGTCAAGTCAGGTTTGTTTTGGCTTGGAAATGGCACAATACAAAGACTTAGGTAAGCCGTCTAAAGGAGGCGGTCCTCACCAGGCCTCAGTCTTAGATCACTAAACACCCAGAAAAGGCAAATAATCCAACCGTGCATGATCTATTTCCCCGCCGTATTCAATAGCCATAACTATCTTCCAGTTAGGGCTGAAACGTGTAGTTGATAGACAGAAAATTAATCGGCACCTGTTGTGACGATCAATTTAGGGCTGCAGTCAATGATTATATTGGATTTTGTTAATTAACCTGACAAATCCTTATTTGTTTTGTCTTTAAAATGTCATAACAGTGAAAGTCCATCAAAGGTTCCTACTTGGGATGTCAGGGGTTTAACACCAAGAATATTTTTAGTCCTTAAGTTGGTTTTGCTAGTCAGTGAGTAGTAGAACTAGTACTACACTGCACCACAACAAAGCTAATATGGCATTCACGCCACACTGGTTAGCTAGCTGCCGCTGTTTTGTATTGCACACCACCTGAGTCGGGTTGGAGCTAGCCATAGGCACCGCTCATTTAGCAATTACCGCTAGTAGCGCTGTCCCGACTCATTGTGACGTGGCTGCGGGCCCACCCTCTGGTCTCCCTCCAGGTTGCTCCAGTGAGTAAGCCGCTTCATTTTGAACTATAAACCCCCTTCAGCATTGTTGACTATTACTGTTAGCTCTGTTAGCACTGTTAGCAGCATCAGCAGGGCTAGTGGTGCTTACTTAGTTAACAGCGCTGAAGGGGGTTTTACAGTTCAGAATTAAATGGACTAAATCTGTTGTGTGGACTCCCTACTTCTCACATATGCTGAGCCATTTTGTGACAATCGCCTGATGATGTTTGGCCATAAAACATTCTCCAAGACCGTGGGAGGGGTGTCACACCCGCCCTCTTAAGATCAAGCTTCCACCTTGACATTGGGAATGCATGCTATGAATATACTAAACACAGTTTGAGGAAAAAAATAGCATTTCACCCCCTTTTAACCTGTCTACCAAGTGCCCCCTTTACATTGGACTGGCTGTCATACAAACATACTTCCATATGGACAGTGACCTAAACCTCCACCAATTATCTTACCAGATCCAGTCCCTCACCCAGCATTCTTGGATCCAGTGGAGCAAATTAAGGATGAGAAACTATTGGTAAATGAAAGCCAGTGCACTGGGAAGTAAATGGTCACAACAGAGGACTGGTGGCTAGTTACAAAGGCATTAATTGATATGATTTGAAACATTACCCACCTCAAAATGCAGTGAGGTGAGGTGGACTCAGCAGGAGACGGTTAAAACATCAACCCAAAGTACTCATAAAAATGTCGCTCTCAGAACGAGCCCCGAAGCTCATCACTTGATGTCTAACAAGGAGGCCTGCAGCCACACAAAACATAGTTCAGGATGCTCTGCCTTCACAAATTCCAGTTACTAAACAAACATAAAACTGGAATTAACATAAGTGCCAAACCAAAATAGAATCGTCCTAAGACAGACAACACAAAGAGGAAACCAGGCTACAACAAAGCTCACACAAAACCAAACAAAACATGAGCTAGAAAGAAGTCCCCACAAGAGATTTAGTTAAAACAAACATACTTTATTTGGCTAGAATTAACTTAAGTAAACAAGGGAGTGTGTAGGTCTGTAAAGTTGGTAATGAAAGCTATGTGTGGATGCAGGGTGGATGCCTGCTGTAGGAAGGGAGAGGACAAGTAAAAGCATGACGCAGCTTTTAGTGTGGGCAAAATGCCTAGCCTCTAGCTAGCTCCTGCTCAGTCAGTGCGCTGTGCAGAGTGGCTAGCTTACTATCGGAGACTGGGCATCATGTGTCCTGCACGTTAATATGGTTTGCTGGCTGTCCGTCAGCAAAGCCAACAGAATATAAAAGGCAAAACATCACATTTTTTATTTTTTTAATTGATTATCAAAATTGTTGCTCATTTATTAAGCAAAAAAAGTCAAATGTTCATCGGCGTCGAGCTTCTCAGATGTGAGGATTTGCTGCTTTGTAATTGGAAAGAAATAATGGACAGATCAGTCTGTTTGAAAACACAGTTAGTTTCAGCTCCATCAATGCTGGCTGCCACAACAAACACTAAAACAAAGGAAGGAACAGGCACTACTGTCGCCTTTATATTTAGTCTCCTTCAATTCTCCCGGGTGCTGCCAGCCCGCAGCAGAAGTCTGTTGAATTCACATATTAGGTGAGCACTCACAAAATGTTTTCGTACATTGTTCTTTTTTATTAAATCATTGGCATTCGCTGAGTCCTGAAGCGTCTGTGTGTTTGGCGGTCTGTTGCCAGTGATTTAATAAAAAGAAAAAGTAAGTTGAGTTCATCTATTGTGTGAACAGAACAGTTTTTATCTTTCCATTTTGTGGCTTTTATCCCTCCCTGGCTATGACCGGTGTCTGCCCTCAGTGTTAACAGTAATTCCCTGGAGTAATGATGAACAGCTGCACACTGGCTTTCAACTACAATTCTTTTTGACCTGCTGAAGATTGGACCGGGATAAAAATGTGTGTACATGTGTGGTTTGGCTTAGAGCGTACTGATTAGTTGATTAACTGAAAATGTTTTTGATTATTGATTTATTAAGACAGTTTCTCAGCAACAATATGAACCATTACAGCTTTTTACATGTGAGAATTTGCTGCTTTGCTTTACATTACGTGATTGTAAACTGGACTTGGACTGTTTGTTACGAAGCAAGCAATGGCAACTTGGGATTCAGGAAATTGTGATTGGCATTTTACACCACTGTCTGACAGTTAACTGAGAAAATAATCCTTAGTTGCAGCCCCACCTTCCTTATTAGCTCAATGAAACTCTTCCGTTCATTCAAAGTAGCAGAGGTGTAGATAACGGGGGGGAAGAGTGTGGTAAGAAACCCTCCACTGAAAAGAGAGACACCACTTCATTTATTTGAGTTTATTAAAAATTAGATTTGAAAATTAACTTATTGCTTCGAGTGAAGTCCTTGAAAATGAAAAGCAAAGCTTGAAAAAGTACTTGAAAGTCCTTGACAAGACATTTGTGAATGTCAACTCACATTGACGTTAATAAATGTCTCGCTTTGTCGGACCAACAGCCCAAAACCTCCTTAAATTCAGTTTACTATCATAAAGCCTATGGATAGTACTCAAGATCCGGTTCCAAATTGATTTATCCATTGGAGTCGCAGAGTCAGATGTATTTCAAGTATTGAGAATTGCTGTGTATCGATAATCAACTTAAGATTCGAGATGAAAAATTACGCTCTATTTTCCATCTATCTATCTATCTCTTAAATATTGAAGTGTGTAAATAAAATGTGCTCCCAGCATTGGGTGGTGATGGCCCACCACATACAATTATACTCAACAGGTCAGAGCTTGTTTTTTTGTTTTGCTTTGTTTCTGCAGGATACAGGAAACCAGTTTTTGCAGTTTGCTTAGTTTTATGGGCAGCACACGCACACGCACGCACACACACACACACACACACACATACATACACGTCCCTCATCAGCACCACAAATCACAGTGATGAGCTAAGCCGTGGCCTTTGTTTGCCCATTGAGAGGGAACAAAATGGGAGGAGTGAATGTTGTTGAATGGGGGAGCTGACTGATGGTCCTCGCCTTTGACTCGCTTCATTGGTTTATTACGACGAGGTGCGAGCCCGGCTTTGCTCAATGGCGTCTGTTGTCAGGGCAACCGGTGGAATCTGTGCCGTATCCCAGAATAAATGAGGCTTAAACTTATTGAAATGAGGGAAGTGATGTGAGCGTGAGAGGAGGACGGAGTACAGTCTGTGAAATGTAAATGATTGAGACGTTTCACATGTAGGTACACAGGTTTATCTCTTTCACTCCGTGCTTTTGGATTAAGGGATAGAGTGGGCTAAGCTGACAGTGAATCGACACACCAGCAGTGATGCCGGGTGTGTGAGTAACACAGTGTGGATTAACCAACACACAAATACTCTGCCCATCAAAGAGATCCTGTGTTGGGCTAACACACACACACACACACACACACACACACACACACACACACACACAGCTGTTTTTCCTCCTAGTCATGTATAACACTCATTCATTGCCAATTATTACACTCGGCGAGCAGCTGTATTAAGCTAGCTGTCTAAATTTGGTTCAACCTGCACTAACATTTTGTTTTGAGTCCACTCAAACTTACAGAACAGCTTCTGTATAATAATTACTATGTGTTATAATGACAGGTTAGTCAGAAATGTGGAAAAATACAGATGCAGGCACACAGGCATGAATGAATTCACACGTCAATTTGGTGAGCTTTTAGCATAGTGCTGTCATAGTGGTGATTATGGATGGGTGATATATTGATCAGGCAAAACAAGTGGTTGTCGTGGAATATATAAGATGGAATGATTACGAGTAATTGATGATTTTGATATTTGGTGGTATGGCTCTGTTCTGGGACCTCTCTGCCTTTCCATGCACCTACACGGAAAGCAGAAGGTGGAGATGGTAAACCTAGCCGCCCTCCCTATGCCTAACTGCGCATTCACACCAAAAGCGCCATGAGCGCCAGCGGTCGCTCAGGTCGCTGGCATCGCGCTGCCTGGCAGCTCTGGCAGGGTTTGCAGAAGGCTGCCAAGGGGCGGGGCTTTCAAGCTGCGTTGCAGATGTGTTCAGCTGATCAGCTTTGCACAGGATGACTCGTAGGACCAAGAGAAATGTAATTGGTTGTAAATAATAAGCGGGAACTTATTGGGTTGGTGGTAAACAAGCGGGAGCTCTTTGGAGGGAAAAAGTGTGTCTATATATATATAGCACGTACATCTTCTGCTTCCTCTTTCACCATGGATCGCACTTTGGGAAGCCTGTTTTGTATTGCAGCGGTGTATTTGCTGAGGAAACGCAAGCAGGGCTTGGCACCGTCAGGCCATCTGGGTCCACCAAGTCCTGCGAACCCGGCTACTCCACGGGGAATATCACGGTCTGCAATTGGCTGCTGCTCGCTGCTGCTTCGGTGGTGTCGCTGCTCATTTGCATAAAGTTGAGCTTCTCTCAACTTCACAGTGACGCTCCTGTTGCTGGCATCGCGCTGCTTGCTGCCGTCGACGCTCCCAACACCCTTCATAGCAAGCGTACATTGAAAATGAATGGCTGCCGACTGCTTATGACGCTCATGACGCTTTTGGTGTGAATGCACAGTAAGGCAGGGAGAGCAGCAGGGAACAGAGTAGCAACAATGACAAACAGAAACGACATTGATAAGTCAGACACAGCATGAAAAGGAGGAGCTGGGGTGGAGGCAGGTTGCAAAGCAGCTTGTAGAGGAAGCCGCAACAGTAGGCAGGCCAGAGCAGTTTGAATAGGGCGCCCTGAATGAGATTTGCAAATTGGTTGGAAAGAAAGGAATCATGTGATCTATCAGCTGACTCCCCTCTATCAATCAGCTGATGTAGCTGGGATGTGAGCATAACGTGACTGCCTGATTCAAGACAATGTTCAATTTTGTGTAAATTGGGGCTGCAGCTACACATTTTTTTCATTATTAATTGGGCCTTAAAAATGTTGGAATACAGTGAAAAATGTCCAACACAGTTTCCCTGAATTAAAATTGACGTCTATAACTGTCTTGTTTTGTTGAACCAACAGCTCAAAACCCCTGAAATTCAGTTTACTATCATGGAAGACAAGGGATGGAAATCAAGAGCAGGTTCCAAATGAACAAATCCATTGAAATCGTATGCCTCCAAGCTTATCAGTTCCCTTTATCTGTGCCACCATGTATTTCTGACAGCTATTATGTCTGCAATATGATCATTTCCAGTAAGGGTGGAAACACCAGCCATACTGTACACATCATGTATCATAATACTGTAATATCGCACAAATATTTTCTCATTTTATCTTCGCTTTGTTCGAACTTAGAGATAATTAAAAAGCTGAGTCGACACTTAAAACCTGTGAAGGCCGAGCTTTTTCCACACATAATTGATCAGGAATCGATAAGGGAATTGGTATCAATAAAATCGTATCCATTCCCAGAAGACAATTTTTTTATTTTTCACTCATTGTATAGATTTTTTTTTTTTCATTTTTGTTTAAAAAAAGTCTTAAATGGCTCATTTTGAATCATCACAATAGTTGCAGTTTAATTTTCTGTCAATGAGTCAACTAATTGTGTCAGCTCTAGTGTAGATAGTCTGTATCATAAATGAATAATATAGAGTTGCTTCCCCTCCCTCCCACACACACACGCACACCTGCCAGTCACTGTTATGTAATTCACAGGCAGCGTTTGCATGTATTTGCATGTCGACACGCAGGTCATTCAGACTGTGCAGACACATTTCAAAGTTACTATCATGAGAGCTCTGATTTGTTCACATGCCAACATTTCAGTGCACTCAGCTCTAGTGAGTACGTTAGTGTGTCTGCGTGTGTGTGTGTTCTGTAAGTGCAGAGCAGTGCTGTGTTATGAATCAGACGTCTAAAAATGGAGTGTATCTCTAGAGGTGTTGACTGTAGCAGAACTCTTTCCTTTCACATTTGGTGCTAAAATACAAAATGAAAGTGTGTGTGTGTCTATATGAGCATCTTATAGCGCACACATAACATTTATAGGAATGGTTGCTTTGCTTTCTTTGCTCGTTAGATTCACTGTGGCACTAAATTCAAGTCCCAGATTCAGATTTGGTGTTTGAGCTTTAATTTAACACCTTTTATCAATGTTTTTGTATTTTCTGAAGAAGCTTGGAATTGGATAATAAAGATAACATATGGTAGATTAAAACCTTATACACTTAATATTGATAATTAATTAACTGAATCAGGCACACAGTGTCTTAAAGGGATAGTTCAGATTTTAGACTTTCTCCATAGTCAGTGTATTAGATGCAGTAGATGTCAGTCTGCACGTCCCAAGTTTGAGGGAGCAGGCAGGACTGTACTGCTGTGGTGGGGGGCAGCAGCAAAACATATTTTAGCCCCCTAAAAAAGTCCCATCTAAAAATATCGCCCCATGTTTAAGTTCACGCTATATTGAGAGTATTTTCACCTCTTTAGCTTTCAGCAGACGGCCTGTTCCACCAGGGAGCAGCTCGCTATCTATGCTCTCCACAACCACCAGACTCCATTGACAAAAACAGTAACTTTGGTTCGCTGAACAGAGGAGCTGCTGGTCTACCACTGCCTCAATCTGTTAGTAAGTTTGTGTTGTTGTTGGACTTTGGTGAATCCAAACTAACCATTTAAAACACCAAAGTCACACAGTAACACAAACGGACTAACTGATCGAGGCTGTGGTAGAGCAGCAGCTCCTGTGTTCTGCAGTGTTTAATCCCTGTTTTCCTCACTGGAGTCTGGCTTTATGAGAGTGATGTAATGGCTTCATTTTCCTGATCGTAAATCACTGTCTGACTGCAAGGTAAAACAGAGAAAATATTCTAAATATAGCCTACACTTTTTTTTTAGGTGGCTAAAGCACATTTTGCTGCTGCCTCCATCCACAGCAATCCACCACTTTGCGTAGTGTCGCGCTCCAGCCTACTTCTCCCAACTGGGGGCGTGCCAACTAGCATTTACTGAATGTAATACACTGACTATGGATGATTACCTCATGCAATCTCACTTCAAAAAATCCAAAGTAAACCATCCCTTTAAGTTTTTTCAAGCAGTAATGCAAAACATACCCTAGTTTCTACTTTTCAAATGTGAGAACTTGCTGCATTTTTTATCTTATGGGATATTAAAGAGGCAGATAGGATCTTTTCCTAAATATGTCATTATGAAAATAATGTAGGTTGCACAGGGTAGTGACCACAGGAAAATCAGACTATCAGCGTTTACATAGGTTACTTAGTGGCTTTGCAAACTTTGCAATAAGCTTCTGCCACCAGTGCCGAAATTTCGTGGAAAAAATCTGCTTTACGGCAGGAAATGTGTCATGTATTGCGAAACTGGTCGGTCAGCCAATCGGACTGAAGCTGGTCCTTGTGAGGATCTGGGCATGAGATAGTTGAGTCACGAGCACAATGGCAGATGGACAAAGTTTGGAAACAAGTGAAAAACGGCCTAGCGAAAGAAAACAAGCTCCTCTGTGTGAGGAGGCAAAGAAGAGCAAAAAGGAGAGTGATAAAAGAAGAGGAAAAACAAGAGTAAACCTCAGTCAGGCGTTCAAGAGATGGAGGGAGCTCCGTGACCAAAGAGGCTTCACAACCGGTGTCCAGCTAGCTTTCTTTCTAATGGATCAGTAAGTAACACGGCTAAATGTTAGCTAGACCAGAGAGGACTGGACTGTACTGTACTGGCTGCTAGTTCATTCCTAGCTGGCCAGCATCGCAAATCACCGCAACCAGGGAGCGGGTAGCGAGTGTTGGTCGGCTGACATCCGCGATGCCATTCTACGGCAGCCCTCGGACAGTGATACCCCCCTCCCTTCCTTCTGTGCTCTTCTCACGGAGGCAGCTATCGACGGACATCGCCAAGCTAAGTTACGCCCAGCTGTGAACACTGAACTTTGTTTCCCATTCAATTTGAGCTCCAACCAGCTGCATCGTTTCCATACGGTACCATTTATTCTAGAATCGGGGCTGTTTACGTGTGCATATTGGTATAACTCCACTGTGTCTACTGTTGTTTGTACTGATACTGTACATATTGATATAATTTACTGTGAGTTGTTTGTACTGGTACTGTGCATTCTGGTATAATTATTTGCATTACTATTTGTTTTTTCTTCAGATAAATCTGATGATTGTTGCACGGTCTCTTTACTCATTTATTTAGTAGAGTGTCCACACACCTTCTCATTCTATAGAGGTATACTGGTGGTCGCAACAGTGCGACACACCACTGACAGTAGGTAAAAAAAAACCAAAAACGAATCCTATCTGTTGCCTCTTTAAATCAAATATTTTTCCGGTTGATTGGCTGAAACAACAATTTGAAAATGCCACCTTGAGTTCTGGGGGACATTTTTGCTATTCTCTGACATTTTTAGACTGACGAAAAATCAAGAAAATACTCACCAGATGAACTGATGATGAAGATAATCGTCGGTTGCAGCTGTAGTCTGTTGATGGGTGGCTGCGGATCAGGAGGTAGAGTGGGTTGTCCACTTATCGCAAGATTGGCAACATGATGGCCTGCTCTTCCTGTATCCTTTGGCAAGACACTGAACCCCCAAATTGCCCAAATTGCGAGTGCGTCAGTGGTTAACTGAGAAGCAGGTGGCGCCTTGAATGGTAGCATCAGCCACGTGTGTATACATGTGTGTGTTGAAATGGGTGAATGTACTTTGAGTAGAGTGAAGACTGAAGTCCATTTGATATATGTAAATTGTGTTAATGTTAGTATTTAGTTAAAGGTGTTGCTCAGTATTGGATACCTCCTGGGACGTTCATTTTACTGCTGTTGACGTTTGTATGAGGTCAGAATATTGTGCTGATGCCTGGTGTTTGTTGTTGATTAATATTTCTGAATAATCCCATGAGGTTATAGAATAGTTTATCTGACCATATGGTCGGTGGTTGGATAAAGCAGGCTGCAGTTGTGATTTAAAATGGGCAAATGTTCCCTTAAAGGCCACAGTATAAACTCTGACCTTAACTTGTTTGAATACTCTGTCTTTTAAAACTCTAATCCGATTCTGCTGGTCCACCTGTGGAGTTCAAACACTGACCTCAGCTCAGCTGGATTTATTTTTCTCTCTCCTCTCCCTTCTTCTTCTTCTGTCACCCTGTGTCTCCATCACTTTATCTCCCACGCCATTTTTAAATCTCTTACTATTTTCCCTCACACATCTGTATCCTCGCCCCTTCACTCCCTTTCTTCCCTGAGTATTTTAGAATGGGAGCAAGGGCTGCTGGGTAATCTTTGCCCTGGAAAGCAACAGATTAAAATCTCAGATTACAAGAGGGAAAGAAGAGGAGGGATTACAACTTTTTTTTTTACATGTGGGTATGTAAAGCAGGTCATATACAAACGTACACGTGGTTCAGATTGTGTACAGATTCTCTGTCGTCCTTCAGCTTGTGTAGCAGCTCCATGCTGTGCTCAGATTTAAAGCTTCATATATGTTTGTTGTTTATGTATATGTATTATGATGTCGTTAGCAGATGCTGAGCTACACAGATACTAAATGGATTGCTAACATCTAATTGATTTTTAACTCAATATCCATTCAGGCTGCTGTCTTTCTCACTGCGGAGTGATTTATTGAGTCACTATATTACCTAGTTTCTCTCTGGTGTAGTTAAAAGAGCAATGCAGCCGACTAAATCACCTCGCAGTGTTCATCGCAGAAGAGTGTTGCTCTTTTCTTTTCCCTGCTGAAAACCTGAAACACAGAAAGACACGATTATCTTAAATGTTCCCTTCAACGGGGAGGTGGGTTTAATTATTACAGGGAGGTCCCTTTAAATTGGAGGAAGTATTCCACATGAACTCTATTTAACATGAAATGTCTAAACATATCAAATGATATCATTCATTTGGAAACATTAGTGTAATTACTACAAACAGATGAAACCAGATTACGGAAAAGATTGGCAGCTGCACACACTGTTTTTAACACTGTGTTTAACAGTGTGCGCCGTTCCATCTGATTTCAAAAGCAAATCGTGTATTGTTCGATAATAGTTTCAACTTCATGCATAAAAATGCTCTGTTGTCGTTGTGAAAGGTTTTTGTCAGCTCTTATCCTTCTCACTCGGCAACAGAGAGCGGAGAGTGGTGATGAGCAGCAGCATCCTCTTTGCATCAGGAGGTTCTGGAGTTTGTGCAAAATGCGGTTTGAGTTTTTGAAAGCACAAAATGCAATGCAAAGAGCCTCACAGAGCTGCTTCAGTATGGCTCTAATCCTTTTTATGTATGTGTTTGTCCTGTCTGATGTACCAGTCGAGTCTGTTATTTTGTGTGAGACTTTTGTAGTTGTTCCTCCTAAGCATTTAACCCTCGAAAAACATGCTGTTTAGCTCATTTAACACCACAGCTAAGTACATTCATTACAGAACACCGTGTTACTTAATTTGCTCTGCTGCGATGGTCTACACCAGCCGTATTTCCTCTGAGAACTGATCACAGTTTAAATTTGCAGCAAGTGTAAAGGGGAATAAATGAGGAGAGGATGAGAGCAGGATATCTCCGTCAGTCTTTCATCCCCCCATCTGTGATTTGTTAATGAGGCTCTGGGGTTTTTTCCTAGGCCATGTCGCTGCAACACTATGACACTTTCATACTGCATGAACATCTCACGCTGCGAAAACCACAGAGCTGCTCCTGTGCTAGAAATGTGGTTTCTTTTCTTATCTCATAGCCCACATGTTGCACACAAAAGTGTTTGCAAAGCACTGAGTGAACTGCAAGTTTTATGTGATGTGGCGCTGACTCCCAAATATTTCTGTTAACTGTTTGGAATTCCTTATAAACCCTGTGCAAGTTTACCTTTAGGCGACACACTTCTGGATCAAGGCGTCTGTAGATTTATATAGGGGACAAGAGAGAAGCTGCAAAACTTAAAAGCTCTAGTTCAATTAAATGGCCATCAAATTAAATGCTATATAGCACTTGACAGCCTGAATGTTAATAGTGTGCTGCATTCAAGTTAATGCTCTTTCAGCAAGAGAATAATTTCTGTATTGATTATCCTGTCATTGATTTATGAAGTCATTTAAAATAAGTCTGTACAAAGGGGAACCAACCTCAGGCTTCAGACTTTCAGGTGTCAGGTATTTACATTATATACACTCTAACATGAAGCTACATGTTATTGTCAAGGAAAAATGCGGTCTTGGTTGCTAGTAATTTTTCCCCTATTTCGTATCATATTCCTGCTGGAACATGTCTGGTTGTGAAGATTTGGGTTTAAAGCTTTAATTGTTGGTTTTCAGGGAAAAAATCGCCACCTGACATTCCCCTTCCTGCAGGCACACAGCTACATGTAGCTACATGCCAATGTCTGGGATACATATAGCCTTGGTGGCTGATGGTGTCAGTTTCTCCCCGATTTCAGATCATATTCCTGCTGGAACATCTCTGGTTGTGTTTAGAAGTTTTTATTTGTAATTTTCAAAAGCAGAAACTGCCGCTATACACATTCAGTCCCTGGCTGCACATGCTGCTACATGTAGCTAAAGGCTAACATCAGAGAAACGTGTAAACTTTGTTGCAGATGTTGAGAATTTCTCTCTGATTCTAGATCATATTCCTGCTGAAGCATGTCTGGTTGTGTAGAGTTTGGTTAAGAAGCTTTTATTGGTGATTTTTCACAGTAGAAATTGCGGCTATGCACCATAAAAGTCAGGTACACTGCTACATGTAGCTACATGCCAATGTCAGAGATACATGTAGTCTTGGTTGCCAGTGTTTTTAATTTCTCCCTGATTTCGGATCAGATTCCTGTTGGAACATATGCAATTGTGTTTGGAAGCTTTTCTTTGTGATTTATTAACGGGAGAAAGTGCCACTATACACCGTCGATCCCTGGCTGTAGGTACACTACTACGTGTAGCTATATGCCAATGCCAGAGAAACATGTAAACATAGTTGCAGATGTTGTTAAATTCTCTCCGAATCTAGATCATATTCCCGCAGGAACGTGTCTGGTTGCAAAGATTGTGGTTTAGAAGCTTTTACTGATGATTTCTTATGATAGAAACTGCTGCTACATTTTCCTGGCTGCAAGTACACTGCTACATGTAGCTAAATGCTAACATCAAGGAGACATGTAATCTTGGTTGCAGATGTTGTTCTTTTCCCCTGATTTCAGATCAGATTCTTGCTAAAACATGTCCAGTTGTGAGGATTTCGGTTTCGAAGCTTTTACTGGTAACTTTTCGTGGAATAAAGTGTTGCTATATTCCATTATATTAATTCCTCCAGTTACAATGATGGTGTAGAGATGCTGAGGGTATAGATACAGAAGACCCCCTACATTTTATTTATTTCTTCAATTTAGTTTTACTTTTTTAATTATATTATGAAATATATTTTCTACAACTTTTATAATGAAAATCTGGAACATACAAATTGTGATGAATATGTTTAATGAAGTTGAATTTATTTTTGAATAAAATGAAACAGATGACCTGGAAACACTGACCAATCAGAGTAAACTCGGCTTTTTCTGGGAAAAAAAAAAAATCTTAAAGAGGCAGACACTAAAATGGAGCAGAGGTTGAACACAGGTGTTCCAGCACAGACAGCATAAAGACAGTAAGTGTTTTTGACAATTAAAGCATGTAAACATGTTGTAGAAACCCCCAATACAAGTATGAATCAAGTACGAGTATAATAGGTCCCCTTTAAATCCTGATACATGCACTCAGAAATCAATCGCACCAGTTCTAATACTAATGCTTTTCAGATGGTGGTGCATCAATGCAGAGGTCAAGTGTATCGATTCTCAGTACCGAGGCATTTATGAGAATTTGACGCAAGAGCTATTGAATGAAATAAAGTGGCTTTAGAAGCAGGACTAAACCTGATGGCAAAAGCAGTAATGACTTGGAGTGCTGTGGTGATTGGAATTGCAATGTCATTGAATAACAAGGCAATTGAACGCCGTGTCAAAGCAATTTGTAAATAATTATACTCTCTCCAAAGCAAAGTGATGAAGGATCCATTAAAGGCAGCGGCTTGTTGCAGACTGCAGCGTGGTCTGACATCACCTGTGTGTCTCTTATTTAGCCTCTGGATGATGTGGACACATCATGTTCAGACAGCCACGTGTTCAGTGGATGTGTGGGTGTGTGCCGAGAGCAGCCTGTTAAGACTTGAAATCGTTTTTTTAGTCAGCGCAGCAACACAGTAATCAGACATGTGCTATTTACTTCCCCTCAGCCTCAGCCTCACCTTGGATTTGGCCTCAGTGCAAGTGTGTGTGTGTGTGTGTGTGTGTGTGTATGCGCGTGTGTGTGTGTGGGCATTACCACAGGTAGAACAAAGGTAGTGTTGTCAACACAAAGCGAAAGCAGAACCAGATATGGAGGTCTTTGGATCACTTGCTTTTCAAGTCTGACAGTGTATTGGTCTCCTTGTTTTGCTCTGACTCTCACCCACACTTATAATAGCATAATATGTTTATGTACACTGCTCAAAAAAATAAAGGGAACACAATGTAACTCTGGAATAGACAACAGGTGGAAATTATAGGCAATTAGCAAGACACCCCCAGTAAAGGAGTGGTTCTGCAGGTGGTGACCACAGACCACTTCTCAGTTCCTATGCTTTTTGGCTGATGTTTTGGTCACTTTTGAATGCTGGCGGTGCTTTCACTCTAGTGGTAACATGAGACGGAGTCTACAACCCACACAAGTGGCTCAGGTAGTGCAGCTCATCCAGGATGGCACATCAATGTGAGCTGTGGCAAGAAGGTTTGCTGTGTCTGTCAGCGTAGTGTCCAGAGCATGGAGGCGCTACCAGGAGACAGGCCAGTACATCAGGAGATGTGGAGGAGGCCGTAGGAGGGCAACAACCCAGCAGCAGGACCGCCACCTCCGCCTTTGTGCAAGGAGGAACAGGAGGAGCACTGCCAGAGCCCTGCAAAATGACCTCCAGCAGGCCACAAATGTGCATGTGTCTGCTCAAACGGTCAGAAACAGACTCCATGAGGGTGGTATGAGGGCCCGACGTCCACAGGTGGGGGTTGTGCTTACAGCCCAACACCGTGCAGGATGTTTGGCATTTGCCAGAGAACACCAAGATTGGCAAATTCGCCACTGGCGCCCTGTGCTATTCACAGATGAAAGCAGGTTCACACTGAGCACATGTGACAGACGTGACAGAGTCTGGAGACGCTGAGGAGAACGTTCTGCTGCCTGCAACATCCTCCAGCATGACCGGTTTGGCAGTGGGTCAGTAATGGTGTGGGGTGGCATTTCTTTGGGGGGCCGCACAGTCCTCCATGTGCTCGCCAGAGGTAGCCTGACTGCCATTAGGTACCGTGATGAGATCCTCAGACCCATTGTGAGACCATATGCTGGTGCGGTTGGTCCTGGGTTCCTCCTAATGCAAGACAATGCTAGACCTCATGTGGCTGGAGTGTGTCAGCAGTTCCTGCAAGACGAAGGCATTGATGCTATGGACTGGCCCGCCTGTTCCCCAGACCTGAATCCAATTGAGCACATCTGGGACATCATGTCGCGCTCCATCCACCAACGCCACGTTGCACCACAGACTGTCCAGGAGTTGGCGAATGCTTTAGTCCAGGTGTGGGAGGAGATCCCTCAGGAGACCATCCACCACCTCATCAGGAGCATGCCCAGGCGTTGTAGGGAGGTCATACAGGCACGTGAAGGCCACACACACTACTGAGCCTCATTTTGACTTGTTTTAAGGACATTACATCAAAGTTGGATCAGCCTGTAGTGTGTTTTTCCACTTCAATTTTGAGTGTGACCCCAAATCCAGACCTCCATGGGTTAATAAATTTGATTTCCATTGATAATTTTTGTGTGATTTTGTTGTCAGCACATTCAACTATGTAAAGAACAAAGTATTTAATAAGAATTTTTCATTCATTCAGATCTGGGATGTGTTATATTAGTGTTCCCTTTATTTTTTTGAGCAGTGTATGTAACAGTTAACACGTACTGTATCTAACACAACAAAAAGTGAACACTGAATAAGTCAAATAGCAAGAAAAGAAGAGGGGATTCATAAAATTCCAACATAGATATGCACATACACATCTATGTACTTATGTTGCATACACACATATTTCATTTTAAGAAGGCAGTGAGCAAGAAGTGATCAATAGAAGATACTGATTCTGCAAGTCTGAGTTCATCAGGCAGGTCTTTACAGGCACTTTACAGTTGGCTGGGCAATATGGTCGAAATGAGTGTTAAGATTACAGCTGAAACCAGAAGGCAATTTGAGGGAGGACAAGGCGTTAATCTGCCATCTCTCTCTATCCCCTCAGGCCCGGACCATAACCTATAACTAGTGCTGCTCCCCTAATAGTCAACCATTTCATTTCAAGATTTCATTGGTTGCTTAGTTGCAGGGGGAAAAAAGCCTGCTGTCGTGCTGTTTAAAGCTGGCACAAAAAAGTAGCGCCCAGCACCCGACCTCAAGTTTTCCAGGCGATTAAAGACGTAGCATGTGTATGGCCCCTAATTTCCATTTCCTGTGGTTATTCCACAGGCTAGTTAATAACATGTCGGGCAGGAAATCCAAAGTGTGGGATCATTTTGAGAAGGTGAAGGACGAACCCAAGGTGATATGTAAACTCATCTTCATTGGTCGACTACAAACATGACGTATCATCTGAAACATGGAAGTAGCTACATGCCCATTAGCCCACAGCGTCATTAACAGGTGGCTCGCTCAGTGTGTGACGTGCACTTGTAGATAAAATATAGGCCTATATTAATGAAGGTTCATTAGTACGGTTTTGTATTTCTCTGTAATGTAGCACAGTGTTAACAATGTTACTGATACTATTTTTTCTCACACCTTCAGCTCAAAGCATCAAAATATATCATTTAATCATTACATTAATATCATAAACATGTGGGCAACTAGTCGACTAATGGCCCTAAATGACAACTATTGGTCGACTAGGAAAATTCTTAGTCGAGGGCAGCCCTATCTATAGCTGGTAAATTATTGAGAACTATTAAACTTTGGTCGATTATTTCTATTCTAACCCGCGCCACATTTATAGCACTGGTTTACTGACCAGGAAACTTACAAACTGACTGTGTGTTGCGTAAATCATCTCACATGAAGCTACTCAGCCAACTAAATTTAGGCATTCTGATAAGCGTTTCGACTTGAGTAAGATACACACAGGAGAGACAGGACACGAGGCAACAGTTGGAGACACAAGTGAGAGAAAAGTAATTTCACATGGCGTGTTCTAAAGAGAGAAAAGTAGACAGCGAAAACAGAGCTTGTGATAAAAGATGGACAGACTCTTACATGTTCCTTCTTACCACTGGCAGTTCAAAACCAGTATGTCTCATCACATGTTCCAAGGGGATTATTAAAAGCGGGAATGCGAAGCGCCTCAACGAGACAAAGCACAGAGCCTCTTTTGAGCAAGCTGATAATGAAAATAGTCACTACTTGCAGCCTTTGTGAAGTTATTTTCCTGTGGGCAGTATGTATCCTGTAACTGCGAATATATATGCAAAAATCTAAACTGTAATTTTGAGATCTTTATTTACAGTCTGCTTTGATTCATTCATTTTGACAGCAGAATGTTCTGAAATAACACGATATGATCTTGCAATTCCACAAAACTTTAATCAAGTACACTGAGTTATCATAAAGTCTGAAGAGTCTGTACAGCATACGATACCCTCTATTATTAAACCTCGAGTCAGATAAGGAAAGACTTACCATATATAATATTTCCTAACCCCTTTTTGTATTCTGGCCCATTTCCCATTTTTCCGTCTGTTCTGTGACTGCTTTGCTCTCTGTTTATTCTCCTGGGTAATTGTCTGTTGTATCTCTGGAGCCCCATGGGGAGGTGGTGTGCCTGCCTGTCAGCTCCTCTTCCCCACAGGAGGCTCCTCTTCTCTGGCCACAGAGTCACGGCTGATCCCCCTCCAGTCCAATTCACATGAACCAAATGTCTCATTTCACCTCAGACTGTCCTCTTTTTTTTTTTTTAATCATAGGTGAGCTGAAAACTCTGTTCTGTCTCTGTACGTGATTTGAATACAGCTGGGAATGGTTGAATGAACACACCCAGACGATATCCTGTCACCAAAACCAAACCAAGTTCTGTTTTTTTTTTCTCACCTCTTCTTCACAACTAGTTTTGTAAAAATTTAACAGTTTAACATCAGCTAATCAAATATTTATTATGTGTTAAGACACTCAGGTTGTCTTTTGGTTGCTGACTTGAATAAAGGGACCTCTGCTTAATTATTAAAAATCACTTTCATTGAAGTCAGCAGAGGAGAAAGGAGATGTTCTGAGCTAAATCACAGCAGTGAGTGTGAGTGTAAAAGTTAAGAAAAGATTAAGATAATGTGGAAATTATACGGCACAGTGCTTAGCAGCCCACAGAGTGCACATGGTAATCTCAATGATGAATAGTTCTGCTAGAGACCCAGTATGGGACTGTTTCATTTATTATTCATACGGCACAAACAAAATGCCCTCTGTCTTTTTAGCAGTTTGGAGTTGATTTGTACTTCACAGGTTGAATGGATCTGAATTCAATTACAGATGCAGTGGTTTGTGTAACCTGCACTGTGCTCTGTGGCAGCATGATGCATTAGGTTTAGTGTACGAGCTTTTTTCTGGAGCCTCTCAGGAAGTGCAGTCATAAATTGCCAGGGATACTCATCTGTGTTATTCTCAAGTCTCTTGGAACAGAGTGGCCTTGGCAAACCCAACAGAGTGGATTAAGCCTTTCAAAACTTCAGTATCTACATTGTGTCTGAGGACAACTCCATATTTGTCCAAAGGCTGCTGTATCAAAATGCCACGAGCATATGCACCATAATGCATGAAAAATTTGAGCTGTGCAGGTAATTCTCAGCTCCACATGCACTGGTGAACGTTACTTGGTACAGAAAATATGTTGTGCAGGACTGTTAATTCTCATGCACTGACCGTGAGACTCATGCACCTCTCACATGCTCTCACACACATCCATTTTCTCAGGCATTGAAAAACAAATGTGCTACTGATAACATCACACCATTAAAAGAGGACACGGACAGACAGAGCAGCACAGTACAATAACAGCACCATGTAAACTACGCTTAAGCCAGCCGCCGCTTGGATTTTGATGCACGTCTGTCCGTGCTGTTATGAGATCAGTACTTGAAGTTGCCGTAGGAGACAAAACAAAGTGTGACATTACAGCAGTAATTTATCACACATTATATATTAAATAAGTCTTGATGATTATTTTTATTTTTTATTTAACCTTTATTTTACCAGGCAGATTTGTTCCTATGACCATATAATATGTGGCGTAGTTTCACTCCACATTACTGCACAGGGAAGGTCAGCTCAAACAATATTATAACACGTTGAAAATATCCTCATTTTTAAAGTCCATAAATTAAACAGTTAAATATTTTCCTTAACAGCTTTGTTGATCAATGTAATCTTGTTCAGGATGACCCTGTCTATGACCATGTAAAATACGAAGTTATTTAACTGTACAGTTACGGAGAAAATGAAAGGAAAAGTCATCTTAAATTACATTTTAACACACTGACGATTTCCTCATATTTTAACTGTCATGAAAAAATAAATGTTGCAGCAGTCAGTGTTGGATCTGGCTGTGGCAGTGCTGAGAAGCGCTGAGGAAGAAGGACAAATACACGAAATACTGATAGTTAAAAACAAAAAATTGAGCATGTATTCAGAAAACTGTACTTCAAACTATGTGTTTATTGTGCTATGTAAAAAAACGATTGATTGACAACTTCAGTCCAAACTGAAACGTCTCAACAACGGTTGGATTATCATTATATTTACAAACATCCATGGTGCCACGACTATAAAGCTTACGGACATTGGTGATTCCCTGAGATGTCATGTAGCACCAGGTCAAAGTTTTAATTTGTCCGTTACTTTGGTTTATGTTAGCATGACATCCATCCATCCATTTTCATTTGTTTATCTGGGGCCAGGTCACGAGCAAAGCACCCCAGACGTCTTTCTCCCCAGCAACACTTTCCAGCTCCTCCTGGGGGACCCCAAGGTGTTCCCAGGCCAGATGAGATATGTAATCCCTCCAGTGTGTTCTGGGTCTGCCCCGGGGCCTCCTACCAGTGGGACTTGCCTGGAACACCTCTACAGGAGGCGCCCAGGGGGCATCCTGATCAGATGCCTGAACCACCTCAACTGATCCCTTTCGACGCAAAGGAGCAGCGGCACTAATCTGAACTCCTTCAGGATGTCTGAGCTCCTCACCCTATCTCTAAGCCACCCCACAGAGGAAATTCATTTCAGCTGCTTGTATCTGTGATCAGTCACTACCCAGAGCTCATGACCATGGTTATGTTGGCATGCTAAGATGGTAAACATCATACCTGCTCAACATGTTGGCATTGTAATTGTGAGCATGTTAGCATGAAGCTCAAAGCACACTGAGCTGCTAGCATGATTGCAGATACTTTGTTTTTACAATAAATTAATCAGTTTGACACTTATATAAAATATGACAAAACCGAACTCCTCAGACCCAAGTTCTTCAAGTTGCTTGTTTTGTGTGATTAAAGGTTTAAACATCAAAGATATTTACTCCATAACCTTAGAAAACAGAACATTCTCACATTTCAGAAGCTGGAACCAACAAGTATTGCTAATTAGTGATTGTTAGCACGCTAACATGCTAAACTTGAAGGTGAACATGGTAAACATTAAACCTGCTAAACATCAGGATGTTAGCATGAGTCATTGTGTACATGTTGGCATGCTGACCTTAGTATTTAGCTCTAAGTACAGCCTCAGAGTCATTAGTATCCTTTCCTGTTAACGCAGGTTTTCTTCATTTCACTGCTTCCCTAATGTACCATAGTGCATTAGGGTTGTTGCTATGGTTACTTTGCAGCTATATGCTGGCTTTCTGTGTCATCAGTATATTCCTTTAGGCAGTCCAGGCACTCAGCCTCCATCCATGTTTGAGGCAGTTACAGGTCATCTCTTTCTGTTATTGGCTTAAAAAGCAGAGTTTTAAACATCTCCTCCTAAATCTCTTGATCTCTCAATCCCATTATTTCCTCTCCAACACTCAAACACACACACACCAGTCTAATTCAGCCAGAGCTTATCTAGTGTGCTGGTACAGGCAGTGTGCGGCTCCATGCTGGTTTAGAGCCGACTAATAGATGATTAATGTGCAATAATCTCTTTTACACTCAGTGTTTTCAAACGCTCATTTGTCACAGAGAAGACCGATGCAGAATCATGCACGCCAAATACGTCATGTTATTTGATTTCACATATTGTGCTTCATATGCATTCTCTCTCCAATACAAAAAGAAGCAGATTAATTTGTTTATTAATTGACTAATTGTTTAGTCCGTGTATCATCAGACAAAAAGCCCTATGTGTCTTCTTATTGTTTGTCTTTTACAGTTAACAGTTCACATACAGCGAGTAGAAGCACCGGCACATGAGAATGGAAACGGTGGGCTTGGTGGGTACAGAGCACCTGCTGCAGCGAGTAAAACCGCCGTCTGTGGTCATTTTGACTTCACCACCGGACTTCATTACAAGCCATTTAAATGTTGAAACAGGCGACCAGCTTTACATTCTGAAATCAGGCACCGGCAAAGTGACCAGTTGAGTTGCAGGTGACATCATTAGCCCTCTTGAGTTGAGCTCAGATGGACAGTTCACAGCGCTGCAACTTTTCTCGCCAGCGTTTTAAAACGCGTGGAGAAATGCGCATCTGATGTGAACGGAAGTGCTCCGGCTCGCGTGATAATTTCAGTGCGCTGCGCTTCGCAGCACTTCTGCGGGCGGTGTGGCCTTGGCGCAGTGCGTTCAGTACAGCGGCCCAGGCCAATGCCCACTTGCAAAGAGGACAGCTGTGGTGGTGTGGGTTTTTTTCTCCACAATCAAATATCAATTTTCACATTTGAAGGTCCTTTTTTTTTTTTTTTTTTCAAATTTGAATTTCAATTCGAATTTAGAATATTCGTTGACAGCCCTAATCTACGCATGGAACGGTCCTCTTTCATCGAGTCCACCATGTTGGATCTACAGTAGTCTGGAAGGGACAAACCAAACACTGGCTCTGGATAGTGTCGTTGATTTTGTGTCAGACCACCGTAGTTCTCCTAAACACTTGGCACACAGGCAAATTTTAAGTTAAGTTGAAGTTAAGATTGCAATCTGCAACCTTACCACTAGATGGCACTAAACTCTACATAGTAGACCTTTAATCAACTAATAGTTTTCTCGGAAAAGAAAAATAAGTGGAGCTGCCACTGTAGACTAGGGCTGGGCAGTATGGCTTAAAATCAGTATCATTAACCTGCCTATTATTTTCTGTCTGTCAATAAAATATCAGAAAAAAAAATCCCCACCGCCCAAACTGACATCTTTAAATGTCTTGTTTTGTCCGAGCAGCAGCCCAAAACCCAAAAATATTCTGTTTACTATCATGTACGACAAAGAAAAACATGAAATCTGAAGAGAAGCTGGAACCAGCATATGTTTGGCATTTCTCTTTGAAGTTGTTGGAGCTGTATTCCATATTTACCAAACCTTCCAGCCCTGTAGGTGACCGTGTGCTATCTACATACATATATGACTATGACGTCTTATCAGCACATTCAGATGTATAGCTCAGATGAGATGCTTATGCACTAGCTGCCTGATGACACTGATGTATTACATTCATGCACTCATCTTAACTAGCACTCAGAGGGGATTTTGTGTGTCCTTAAAACAGCCTTGAGTTGATGGATTAGCGTTGTGGGTCAATTTGTTTATTCCTCACTGGTGGACAGTTGCTGATTGGTTTTTGATAAAATGGTCGAGTGTCACCTCTGTGTTTTGGAAAAAAATGTACACTGATGAGCTGAAGGGGAGGATTGCAATGCTTATGAGAGACGACATTTTTAAATCTTGTTAGTGGAACATAAATTGATGGATCGGAGGCAGAGATAAAAAGCGCCTGACTCTCTGCTGGGAGTAACGAAAGAAAGGCTTCCCTTGGCAATTTCCTGTGTGGTGGTGCCAGGCCGTCATCTCCCCATGGCAAGGTCCCTACTCCCAGCTCCATCAATGAGCTGGCTTAGTGGGAGTTGGAGTAGCACTTGCTGGCCCACTCTCTCTTTTCACATACAGCACAGTACACATCACAAGCATCCTCTCCAGACTCTAATCTTAGATTCTGGGTATGGAAAGCCAATATAAATCGCACACCAACGCACACTTGGATCTGTCTCATATTTTGTCCTTGTTTTTGCCTTGAAGTGATCATTATGTTCATTATCAGTTAATCTACAGAAACAGTATTAAACAGTATAGTATGATGGGTAAGAACAGTTTGATGTATCTGAGATGAGTAACACTCATCATTAATTTGTGGCAGTTTTGATTCCCAGGATTTTTTAGGCCCACAAAATAGACCAGAGAACCGTCTCACGTCCCACGTCTTGGTCTCTCTCCTCATGGACATGCATCGAGTTTGATCTGTTGTATCTCGGGAAAAGAGGGTCGGGTATGTGTAATTTTAGTCCAGTTGGATCTGAGAACAAATTCCCCCGCAGCCACGTCTGTCATTTTGGTCCAGTGTTGAACTCTACAGAATTTGAGTGAAATGTCTGGACAGCTATTGGATGCGTTGCCATGAAATTTGGAACACAAATTCATGTTCCCTTCAAGATAAGTTGGAATAACTGAAGTACAAATCTGACTTTGTATCTATCGCCATCAGGGTAACATTTTGATTTGTTCAGTTTCAATTAGGGCTGCCACTAACGATTATTTTCATTGTCGACTAATCTGTCGATTATTTCTTCGATTAGTCGACTAATCATTTAAAAAAAAAATTGAAAAATGTTGGTCTGTCTCGCCCAAACCCCAAAATTACGTCATCTAATGTCTTGTTTCATACTCACGCCAAAGGGTTTTAGTTCACCGTCACGGGAGAGTGTGTAAAGCTGCCAATATCTGAACGTAAGAAGCTGCAGTAAGAGTATTTTGGGGTACTTTTATAGTACTTTTCTATGAAAAATGACTCAAACCGATTAGTCGACTACTAAAATAGTCACCGATTATTTTAATAGTCGATTAGTCATCGATTAGTCGACTAATCGTGGCAGCCCTAGTTTCAATACCTGCAAAACTCATCAGATTCCCATCAGCCCCAGCTATACTTTGTGTTTAGTGTTAATTAACATGTTAAACTAAATCAGTGAAAATTGGAAACATTGGCTGCTAAACATTAACATGTTAGCATTGTCATTATTTGCGTGTTAGCATCATAGTTTGAAATTAACTTTTTTGTCCACGTACCACCGTGGCTACTGGATTCCAAAGTCTACCAGCCACTCAATAGATTACCTTTGTTGTTTTTTTAAGGCTGGTGTGTGAAGCAAATCTAGCAGCTACTTGCAGATTACCAGCATTTGGCTGGTGGCTAGTGCTAATTTCCAATCCTGGTTAGCATGGTGATGTTAGCATTTAGTTCAGAGCTCCGCTGTGCCTAAAAATACAGCTTCACAGAGCAGCTAGCATCACTGTAAACTTGTCTTGTTTTTTGATTAATCTTAAAATCCATCTTGATTCCCTGAACAAAGTTGACTTCTTCGGGTTGTTTTGTGTGACCAAAGGTTAAAAATTCAAAGATATTTACTTACAATCTCACAAAACACTGAAAAGCAGCAAATTAACACATTTAAGAAGCTGAGATGTATTTAAGAAGTTGTCAACTGTGAATTTACTGTTGATTGACAAATGAATTAATCAACCAGTCCTGTCAAAAATGGAATACTTTACAGTGTTCATTTTTTTGTGTGACTGTTAGTGAAAGGATCGTTGTTCCTTGACAGAATCAAAGATCAGTAGAGCGTGTGAGATTTTTGTGTATGCAGATGTTTTTGTATGCACCAAAGCTTCCAGACCCGATTTAAACCCAGGAGGCTGCAGATGTTATGTAAATTAACCAGCTCAGCCACCAGGACATTACATTACTTTTGTCAGCTTTCTCACTTTTAGGCCGTCTGCTGCGACAAATCAAATTTAGAACATATTTGCAGGAAGTTTCATGGCCAGGATTTCTCTCCAAGGAAATGGATCGGAGCCCATGTTTCATTTCTGAGACATTCTGCCTTCACATCCGTTTGTTTTTTATGTCTTACAGACAAGTTGAATCGTCTAGTTTCAGACATATCTGAATATCTCCTTCATATTTCCCAGTGGATGAATGCCCTGGTGTGTGTTGTTTGTGTGTTTTGGTTGTGTGACCATCCATCTGTATAATAATCTAAATGGCCTCAGTGCAGACTGGGTCATAGGACGAGTTGACCTGTGACCTAATATCTGCTCTGTAAAACAGACACGTGTGCCCTAAGAGACATATGGTGCCTCTGTGTGTTCACGTTAATAATTTCCTACTCCCACACCCTCAGACCCACTTTCCAATGGATATCCAATACGTGTGTGGACTGCTGAGTGTGAGGCACCACCGACCAGCCGGATGTTTGTACACTTGACTCTCCTGCAACCCGCTGATTTATGACGGGGCTACGTGTATGTGAGAGGGAAGGCAAAAATGTTTGGTTTGTGCAAATGAAAGCGTGATCGGGTCACAAATGTAAAATATTCAAGTGTTTTTTCGTGAGGTTTTGTGTACGCTGCAGTGGGAAGATAATGTACTTGTTCTTTGCCATAGGCTCACAGTGTGATCACGCACTAATCATCAGGCTGCAGCTGATTGACTTCACCAACTTTGATTATTAAATCATCTGTTCATGATTTTTCTGATTAACCTTTTACCACCCGCTGCTCCAGCTGCAGGACACAAACATCTGTGACGCCAGCACCATTGAAAGCCACGTTAATTATTGTTTCTTCAAGTTTCAATGACGTAAAGAAATAGGGATTTTAATCCACTGATTAAGCATCATCGTCAGACTCTTGATGAACAGTTTTGTTTTTAAAAGTAGTAACAAAATCAATGCAGCAGAAGCAGTAATATTGTCTTCGTCCTTCTCAAAATATTGCATCTACATTACCCACAATGCAGCTCAGAGATTTGGGTGTGATATGCTAGCTATTTAAATACATTTAAATAAAGGAAATTTTAGAAGCATTTCTCTGTCGTAAAACCACATTTAGATGATTATTTGGGGAGACTATGTTTACAGAAAACACAGTATAACTGAACAGTTAAATAAACAATAAAAAGGAGCCGGCAGCAGTGAAACTGGCAGAAATGTCACCACTAGGACCATGTTTGCGGTGTCGTGTACATCTGCTAAAAATGCTTGTTTTTGCCACAGACAGGTTCAGATTGTTATTCAAAGTGTCTGACAGCATTATGTAAAGACTCCCTACAGAGATAGACCTTTTTGCTAAAGAGTAAGATCCTTTTTGTTTAACCAGAATCAGCCCTGAAATCACCATAACCAAACCCATCAGATTTCATTTAAATAAACAATAATTTTAGCATGTATAGTGGCAGCATATTCTCAACGTCTAACTGGGTGAATTAAGGGTTTATTTCAGCCAAACCAGAGTTGGTGATTGTTGGAACAGTTGAAAGATGAACCAACATGTTTTTTGAGGGTTGTATTCTGTTACTGTCGATTCTGAATGAAGTATGTTTTATGATGATAAAATTACTGTTTATTTAAATGGAGTCTGGTGGGTTTGGTGACAGTGACTTCAGGGTTGTTTCTAGTTAAACAAAAAGGATCTTACTCTTAAACAAAGGCTATATCTCTGTTGGGATCCTTTCTATAATGTCCTCAGACACTTTTAGAGGATGTAAAATGGCAGTGTGAGCATGCCCCGACTGGTTAATTGCAGCCTGTTCAGCTACTGCCAGCTGCAGCGCTCTCGCTCAATATTGGACCAATTAAAAAATAAATTGTCTCCATTAATCACCTACACGCAAAAACATGGGGAAATATGGTCCAGGTTGAAAAATAATGAACTTGCGCTTTAAAAACCTGGTCTCTCCAAGAGTCAGTAGCCTTACCCTAGCATTATAAAATGCCATCAGAAGCTACCAGAGTCTGACCAGCAGTCAAAAAAGCTACACACAGTGAATGTTTCTGTATTTTTGACTAAATGTTGATTGAATCAGTGTTTATTTACAGCAAAGGTTTGTTCTGGCTGCATTTCTGGCCGTCTGGTAGGACCGATGGATGTGTTATGCATGATGTTCTGAGGGTGTTAGCCATCTGTACTCAGGAGTAGCAAGAAGTCCACTGTGATTCAGAACAAAAGATTTACATGAATGGCTTTTTATGTTGGGGGATAAAAATGATGCAAAGTTAGTAAGTGGACTGTTGTTCAGTGCTGACTCGGCAGGATGCATCACAAAGCCACAGGACACAATTAAAGTGTCATGTACTCTGCTCCTGTAAGAAAGAGACAAAGAGAATAAAGCCAAAAAAACAGAAGAGGTCTTCAGGGTATGTCAGCAGTTTGCTCGTCTGTTTGTGTGTGTGTGTGTGTGTGTGTGTGTGTGTGTGTGTGTGTGTGTGTGTGTTTCAGAGCTTAGTCTGTCTGTGTGCGCTTTGCTGCCGTGGCAACAAGAGTTACCACATACTAATATTTTAGGTTAGCCTTACGTAATGGTCTGCTTTTGTCAATACGGAGAGTGGATTTTCAGAACAAGACGCACTGGAGGCTGCTTTGTTTGGAGCCATGGGCTCCACACTGCTCCACTAACTGACCATTGTGCAGTCTTCAGACAGATTTACTGTGTCATCAGCTGCCTTTTTCCTCCTCTTTCCCTCCAGTACAAACACAAGTATCCTCCCAACACTCTCCAGTCAATACTATTTAGATCCTCTTGTTTTGTGTTTTGCCCAGAGACAAGACAGACAGTTAAACTGAGAGATTGAGAGAAACTGGTGAGGATGAAAGAAGCTTGTTATGTGAGGCCATAGGAACACACCGGATGTTTTATATTAATGGCTCAAGAGGCAGCAGGTTTTTGGTACTCGAGTTTGCCTTAAAGCCTGTGCAGACTGCAGCGTCTGACGTCTGTCTGCAAATGTATTTTGTCCCCTTAGTTTTTAAAAAGGGCATTGCTTTTTACAACATGTATTTTGTCTGGAAAATCAGTAGAAGGGCTGTCATTTCGTGTCTGAAGCTGTTGAATGAGGCGTTACACAATTTTGCACCTCTCAGCAGCAGTTATCACATGTATACCTGAACCATGTGTGAGGGCTGATATTTCTCCAAGGCCATAATAACAATAAGAGTGTCAGACTGTCAGGCTTTAGATTTTCAAGCCATCATGACATCAGCTCCACTCCTGATAACACCCTGGATGCTGAATTTTTGTGTCTCAAATATATAACTTAAGGCCCGACACAACAAACCGACATCAAAGAACTAGTGGCAAGAAAAGCTGACTGTTGCATCGCTTCACATTGGCTGTGTCTGGGCTAAAAATCAGAGTGATTTTTCTCAGTAAAGCCCCGTTTCTACCAAATACTTTCAGTATGGTCCCTTTGGAACTAACAGTAACCCTTCAGACATGGTACCTAGACCCTAGTGTTTCCACCACAAACAGTGCTCTTAAATGTGGGCGGGGTTGTTGTCACTCACTGTATTTCCTCTGTTTCAGTCCCAGTGAATTAGATTATTTTTATCCTTTCATTTTATAGTTATAATTTACTACACTGAACAAAAATATAAACGCAACACTTTTGTTTTTGCTTCCATTTTTCATGAGCTGGACTCAAAGATCTAAAACATTTTCTATACACACAAAAGACCATTTCCCTCAAATATTGTTCACAAATCTGTCTAAATCTGTGTTAGTGAGCACTTCTCCCTTGCCGAGATAATCCATCCCACCTCACAGGTGTGGCATATCAAGATGCTGATTAGACAGCATGAATATTGCACAGGTGTGCCTTAGGCTGGCCACAATAAAAGGCCACTCTGAAATGAGCAGTTTTGCTTTATTGGGGGGGTCTGGGGGGGTCAGAAAACCAGTCAGTATCTGGTGTGACCACCATTTCCCTCACGCTGTGCAACACATCTCCTTCGCATAGAGTTGATCAGGTTGTTGATTGTGGCCTGTGGAATGTTGGTCCACTCCTCTTCAATGGCTGTACAAAGTTGCTGGATATTGGCAGGAACTGGAACATTCTGTTGTATACGCCGATCCAGAGCATCCCAAACATGCTCAATGGGTGACATGTCCGGTGAGTATGCTGGCCATGCAAGAACTGGGATGTTTTCAGCTTCCAGGAATTGTGTACAGATCCTTGCAACATGGGGCCGTGCATTATCATGCTGCAACATGAGGTGATGGTCGTGGATGAATGGCACAACAATGGGCCTCAGGATCTCGTCACGGTATCTCTGTGCATTCAAAATGCCATCAATAAAATCTTTTGTGTGTATAGAAAAAGTTTTAGATCTTTGAGTTCAGCTCATGAAAAATGGGAGCAAAAACAAAAGTGTTGCGTTTATATTTTTGTTCAGTGTAATAAAACTCTCCACAGTATGAACAGTGGTTACATGAGCCTCAAAACCAGACACAACTCAGCCCTGAGCAGAGTGACCGTCCTCTACTGACCAATCAGACTGTAGTGTTCACAGCTCCACCTTTTAGTACCAGATCTGTGTGCTAGGTACCCCAACAGAGGGGGGACCAAACATGGGGACGGTACGGAACGGTTCCATTGGTACCATCCACAACTTTTCACAGTGGAAACAAAAAGAGTGTACCCAACTGAACTGTATGGTACTGCTCGGGGGAAACAGGGCTTAAGGGACTCCGCTGGCTCTGACACAGATTTAACACGCTGAATTGGCAGAAAAAAAGCCGACAAGGGTCGACAAGGACACACTGCAAAAACTAGGGTCACAGACACTCACCGATAGCCCAACATTGACTGAGAGCCAACCGTCGCCTTGGTGTGTTGGCGGCCTTACAGCCGACTGCATGAATCAATGAACAGAAAAAATAGGCAGAAAATTTCTCTAGTTTCATCATATATCACTGTGACCTGCATATCTGGGCATATCAGACTCAGTCAAACAAAATGAGATGTCACCTTGGGCTCCAGGAAAATGCAACAGGCATTGTTTTTCCACAGTCTTTTAGTAATCTTTAGTTGCAGTTTTTATCTCACTCCTCTTCATTCTGTTGTGTGTGTGTTTATAGGCGGAGCGCAGCTCTTGCGATGTCCTCAGCATCCCGGTGCCCATTCGTCGCGGTGGCTCGGAGTCCAACCTGGACGTGGTGGACAGTGTCGGCGATGACGGAGTGGGCCTGGATTTCACCAAGGGAGCGCTGGGTATCGACAGCCTGCAGCAGAAGATCCTCAAGGTCAGAGGAAACAAATCATCTCCTCCTGTGTGCTCTCACTGTGGATTTACTGTGTTTGACTTGCAGAGCGCTGCGAGACCCGTGGGCCCTCCGAACATACACCACAGAGATATAATGAAATGCCTGCTGAGCTCGTTCTGGTGGTGGTTCGTAGAGCAGTAAAAGAAAACATTAATTCAATGATGAGCTAATTAGATTTCAGTGGAGAGACCACACATACCAATCAAAACGGCTATTAAATTAATTGGTTTAATTACCAAGAAAATATATTCTATCCTATCTTGTGATTTATTTTCACTTCAGTCCCTTCTGTCTCAGCTTTCATTGGTAGAAGAGTTTCTCAGAGAGGAATTATTTCCACTATACGATCATTAGGCATCAGTGCAATTTAGTTTGATCATTTTCAGCTGATTTAATGGTTTATCCTTATTTTTAAAAGTATTTTGCGGCCGTAACCAAAACCTAACGACAAATAATGTAATGAAGTTCTGCTCCCAGTGAGAAATACAAACAAAGCAACAAAGCATTTTATTTTGGTAGGGTCTACGTTGTCAGTGGGCACCAAATATTAGACCTGTCACTGTAACTACTTTAATGGGACGATATATTTTCCAGAAATGATTGCAATAAACAACATTATTGTCATTTTGAGACCCTGATATACCACTGATACAAACATATTAATAATGCATGTGTATAAGGATACATATACACTTCCAAATTATTGACGCAATTTTTTAACATTCTAAATCAAGCGTTTGTTAAATCCATGCTTCTCCTTTCATTCTGCCTTCAGGTGACGGAGCAGATTAAGGTGGAGCAGACGGCTCGGGACCAGAACGTCGCCGAGTACCTGAAGCTTGTGAACAATGCTGACAAGCAGCAGGTGTCACGAATACGTCAGGTCTTTGAAAAGAAGAACCAGAAGTCGGCGCACTCCATCGCCCGGCTGCAGAGGAAGCTGGAGCAGTACCACCGCCGCGTGAAGGACGGTGAGACCAACGGCAAACACAGCCACAAGGACGGCAGCAGCAAGGAGTCCGGGACACACAGTAAGGAGGGCAGCCTGCGTGACGTCAGCGCCACTGGACGGCACCCGGCGCTGGATAAAGTGAAGACAATCGGGCCCGGGGTGTCGCTCTCACCGCCGTTCTTCTTCAACAAGTCGCGGGAGTTTGCCAACCTCATTAGGAACAAGTTCGGTAGCGCTGACAACATCGCCCACCTCAAGAACTCCATGGAGTCAGGGTCGGGGCTGCAGGTGGACGCTGGGGCGAGGGGTCTGAGCGGGAGCGCCACCACGGTAGCGAAGACGAGTAAGTACCACAGTGACGACGAGTGCTCCACGGGGACGTCCGCATCCGCTGACTCAAACGGGAACCCGGCTGGGGGCTCCGGGGCTGGATCTGGAGGTGCGGGGAGGTCGGACTCCAACGGACGGCTGGGGGAGGTGCTGGACATGGTGCGGGAGATCAGGGAGGCTCAGGCACAGCTGGCAGAGGACATGGAGACTCTGAATACACAGTTCAAACGAGATTACAGCTACTTCACACAGATGATGCAGGAGGAGAGATACAGGTAGGTCCCAGCGGCATCACAGCGTCAAGGAATGTAACCCCCATATCATACACATACCCCCACAGGACACACACACACGCAGTAATGATTTGTTCAAATACACAAGGTCCATATCTGCAAGAAGATTAAAGACATTAGAAAGAAACCTATATTGCTTTTGGATAGACAAAATTATTACATATATTTTCCTCTTTTTTCTCACAAAATACTGAGTAGTTAATCTTTCTTATACCCCTTAAAGTCCTTCAGATGAAACCATCCCTGAGGGAAAAATGACTCTCTAGTTGAGCGGCTCATATGCATGGCCACACTAAAGCCATAACCTGTAGAAGTAGGAAAGGTCACAAGTACTGTACTTCATTTTAAGGCATCACGAGCAAAAAAAAAACCTTTTAAAAATCTACCTCAACATATCAGTGCAAATATTTTTGTGCTACAGGTGTGTCAATAACCCGCACCCTACAGTAACACTCCTAGCAGTTTGTTTGTACATCTGTTGAGCTTTAAAGAGCTTTTGACACTTAATATACGCTTTTCTAAACTAAAAATAGATGGCAGAGCTCACACATACACACAAACCTCCCGACTGTTGCTAAGTCAACCAAGGGCAAATGTTTTCAGCTATGTTGCAGTAGTAGATAAACTGCTGCACTGTTACTCGCCCACACATACATTTAATTATGCATCGTTTTCTCCTGCTCTCTCTCCTTGGCCCTGTCACTCTGCGTGTTTGTGTGTGTGTGTGTGTGTGTGTGTGTGTGTGTGTGTCAGGTATGAGCGGTTGGAGGACCAGTTAAACGACTTGACGGAGCTCCACATGCATGAGACCAATAATCTGAAGCAGGAACTGGCCAGTATCGAGGAGAAGGTGGCGTACCAGGCCTATGAGAGGGCCAGAGACATTCAGGTAATGTGTGTTTCTGTATACACATATAAAAGAACAAGTTATGTAATACACCACAGACTCAATTTAAACATATATTTGAACAAGTGCAGCACTATAATTTCTCTGTTCTGAGTATACAGACACTGAAGTCCAGTACTGAAATCATTATTTGATTAAATGATGGACAGAAAGTTACAATCTATTAAGTGTTGAAGGCATGTATCAAGTTAAAATGTGCCCTTTGCAGATTCCAAATATGAGGATATCAGTTTTATTTTATTATAAATTGAACAGAGTGACCAGAGTTGCCAAAGGAGAGCGGCTATTTCAGGTTTCCCTGGTCCTGGGTGTAAAAGAGCAATTAGTTTTTTCCACAGACAGTGTTTACATGTACGTGAAACTCCCAGTCGGATTACAACTACAAAATAGGCCCGCACAATTAATCAAACATTAATCTCGATCTCGTGCTCTGCTTATAAAAGACTTTGCTGCTTATCAAATCAAGCACTTCCTAAACTAACAGCCAGCCTCAGCTTCCATGGTGCCTTGCTGCAGCCTGTTGAAAACTTCCCTGTACGTTGCAGCGGCAGTCAAGAGGAGACAATAATATTCAACAGAGAGCAAAAAGGCAAAACAAAAAAATCAAATGTCTGGAGCAGAGGGAGCTGAGTTAATCCCTCAAAATGGATCATCTCTTGTTTGGAAGAATTTCAGATTTAGGGCCAGTGTTATTAAGCAAAAACAAATCATATGCAACGAGTAAATGAGACTCATGTCTGCAGCAAAGCAGCACAACCATCTTGTTCAACAACCATGAAAGGAATGAAAGCCAAGAAGAATAGTGTTGCTAACTTTTCCAGCGTCAACTTGGACATTTAGAACACTGACGCTGCACAGCATGTCAGCTTAACCATCCAGCTCTCAAAGACAGATAAAACAGACTAAAATGACCAATGCAATCCCATTTCATTTCGCCAAGTATGTGTCCAAAAAGCACAAGTTTTCATTTGGTTGAATTTTGTTATAGTATATTTATTTTTAGTTAAAGGGATAGCGCACCCAAAAATGAAAATGCAGCCATTATCTACTCACCATCATATGTCGACGGAGGCCCTGGTGAAGTTTTAGAGTCCTCACATCCCTTGCGGAGATCGGCAGGGGGAGCGGCTAGCACACCTAATGGCAGACGGCGTCCCAGACTAACATCCATGAACACAAAATTGAATCCACAAAATATCTCCAACATGCTCATCCGTAGTGATCCAAGTGTGCTGAAGCCCCGACATAAAAAGTTGTTTGGAAAAACGTCATATGAACTCTGTTTTTAGCCTCACTGTAGCCTGTAGCTCTGACTGCTTCTCTGTGCTCTGCGCTCACGTGTGCGCGCTTATGCAAGACCAGCGAAAGCATCACCAGCGCCAGACTGACACGTGCACCGCAGGGGGAGACAACGTAACCACAGTAGCTAAAAGATAATTTGCACTACGGTCTTTTAGCAAAGGACATCCCAACATGTCTGAAGACTTTGAAATTGAGGAGGAACAGCATTTCTTTGTTGAGCCGTATTTGTTTGAGCCCGAGTATACGGATGTGGAACTCAGGCTACTGGATCAAGCAGCCGCCGCAGCTCATGAGCCCAACCCTCAGCCAGCCGCAGAATACCGGAGTCGAGCACTGGAAACCTGGTGGTGTAGTTGTTTCAAATGCAAAGCAATGCCAACGGATGAGCAAAGTCTTTGCTGCTCAGACTGGGAATTGGCGATGCCTGCACTTGAGAATCTGGACATCAGTACTGACGAGACTGCTGCTCTTCAGAGACCGTGCATCACCGATCACCCTGAGCGCGCACACGTGAGTGCGGAGCACAGAGAAGCAGTCAGAGCTACAGGCTACAGTGAGGCTAAAAACAGAGTTCATATGACGTTTTTCCAAACAACTTTTCATGTCGGGGCTGCAGCACACTTGGATCACTATGGATGAGCAGTATGGAGATATTTTGTGGATTCAATTTTGTGTTCTTGGACGTTAGTCTGGGACGCCGTCTGCCATTAGGTGTGCTAGCTGCTCCCCCCCGCCGATCTCCCCAAGGGATGTGAGGACTCTAAAACTTCACCAGGGCCTTTGTCGGCATATGGGTGAGTAGATAATGGCTGAATTTTCATTTTTGGGTGCACTATCCCTTTAACCTATATCTTTGGGTACATTGGGTATTTTTATTTTGCTGCTAAGAATTGCACAGAATTCAGGAGAAGAACCATCTTTTAAATCTGATTTTGATGCAGATATTTGTTAATTAGCGTAACTGTAACACATCATGGAATGACTTTGATAAATTACTGTGATCTCATCTATTTGTGCCGCCCTGTTGTGTTAGAAAACATCTGGTTCTTTGATAAAATGTCAGAGTAGTAGTAGTAGAAGTAAGAAAACTTAATACTGAACCCTAAGGTGCATTTTGGTAAGAACCATTCAACCACAGAGTTTTAAGATTGAAGGCCCAGACACACCAAACCAACGCTGGAGAACTAGCCATGATGACAGCCCCTTGTTGCTTCGTCTCTCGTCGCTGAGTCTCAGCCACAAAGTTGCACATGAACTCACCAAACCGACGACTGAGTGCATGTGATTTGTGCCTGTGTGAGAGGACGTACCCCTCCATTCATCATTCATAAAGGGAAACCGGAAGACTGTCTGGACACTAGTTAGCCAGTTAGCACATTAATCCAATGTTGAAATCACAGAGTGTATTTACAGAGCGCCAGTGAACAATGACACAATCCATTAGAAATGGTTCTGCTAAAGAGCTTAATATTTCCAAAAGTGGCTAAGGATCATGGGTATTGTAGTTTGAGCTGATTTGACTAGGTTGTTATGTAATTCGGTAACCTCCTGTATTTCTATGTTTAGTAATATTGGTACCATTAAAAGGAAAATTCTGTTCTTTTTTAATTGGCTGTACAATTCCCATTTTTGTTTTCAATTTGGGATGTTTGTCTTTTTATAGAAAAAGACAAGTAAGACTCACCTGAGCCACCGAGTTGCCTTCAGCATCTCCAGTTCATTTGTAATGTTAAACACAACTCGTGTTCTTTTCTAATGCAGCTGATGTCAACTCATATCTAATCCTCCAGTTTCACTGCCCTTCCCCTATGAGTCACTGCTCTCCAGTATTTCCCTGATCTCAACCAGATTGTGTGTGTGTGTGTGTGTGTGTGTGTGTGTGCGTGTGCGTGTGTGTGTGTGTGTGTGTGTAGGAGGTCCTGGAGTCGTGCCAGACTCGTGTGTCTAAGCTGGAGCTCCATCAGCAGCAGCAGCAGACGGTTCAGCTGGAAAACACCGACGCAAAGGTGCTGCTGGGGAAGTGCATCAACATCATGCTTGCTATCGTCACCGTGATCCTCGTGTGCGTTTCCACGGCAGCCAAGTTCACCGCCCCGCTGCTGCGTAGCCGCCTCCACCTGGCACTTACCTGCGTGGGCGTGTCCGTGTTGGCGCTGCTGTGGAAGAACTGGGAACATCTACCGTGCGCGCTGGAACGATTGCTCCTCCCGCACTGATGCACAAGAGCACAAGTGAGACCAGAAAACATACGCCGACCCTGGAGTGAAATTCTCTGCGAGGTGTGTTGTCATGGCAACGCAAAAACACTGGGGAGGGAGTTTACATGTAGCCTTACACCAGCCCCAGTTCCCCAGAGATTTTGGGCCCCGCTGTGATTTATGGCTGTGCTTTGCATGTCTAAATGGGTCCACACAAATACACAGCCTTTCCCAGAATGCACCTCTACTGTAATTCCAACACACAGATGTAAGCTGATATAAATATAACTGTGACAAAGGCTGCAGGTGCAAACACACACACTTTGCACACACTGACATTAAAGTGCATCACTACAGTCCAAAGTATCAGACCACTAAAAGATCAATCAGCTGGAAGTGATCAGCCGCATTATTGGCTTTGTGACTCGTCACCTGCTCTCATGTGGTCGTCAGAAGATTCTGGATCGCACCAACAACACGCGCTAAAATCTAAATATAGAGAATATCGTTGGTGCATGGAAATACAGCGATTATTTCCTGCCCTTTAAAGGGAAGTGTATCTGTGATAGCACCACCTCACACCTCTAAACAAACACTCGCTGGCGGTTTGTGTCCAGTCGAGCAGCGTTGAGCCCGCACACAGTACGCCTCCTCGTACACCAGCCAGCTGTGACAACACAAAGACACATCCACCTGAAGGGTGATTGGTACTGGGTGTACTCAACTCTTCTGTATTTATGTGACGTTTCTTTCTTTCTTTCTTTCTTTCTTGTCAGTGTCTCATTAAAAAGGACATTTTTAAGCTGTTGTGTGTTTGTGTTTGTCTGAGTGTGTGTTCATGTCATGTACGCCTGCTTGTGTGTGTGTCTAATGTGTTTAGGAAGTTGTTTCACATTTTGTGAAATGTTCATTTTATTGGTGAGAGGTTGGTGAGAACATTAACGACTAGAGATGCACCGATTGATCAGCTGGTGAACGAAATCGGTAGATTTTTAGCTTGCTCCACATGGAGCTGACCCTGTGCCGATCAAATTTACTTGCACGCCCCCACACGATGATTCACGTCACAAACAGACTATTGTCAGAAGTTGTAATCCATTCCCTCGCGCACTGCACATGGTTTGAAAGCTGCGGTGTTAAACTAGCTAGCAGACTGGACTACGCTAAAACATTTAGCGTAGTCCAGAGGGTATAGCTCGATGAAAACACAAATATGGATGGTTTACCGTTTAGATAACTAGCAGACCTCTGGGGTAGTTGACAATAAGATGTAAAGTTTCACATAGACAAGCTAATGCTGTTTAATGTCAGTGCAGAGTTTCCCCCACAGTTATTATTTGTGGCCGCCAGCCATTATGTCTGCTGCCACGTTTGGATTTTCTATTTTTGGAGCTAGACCATTCATGAGGTGCGCTGTTGGAATATATGTAGCTTTCCAATACCATTCTCAGAACGCAGAACGTTCTCTCGGAACAGAAGGAGCAGCAGAATTGTTGGCGCTATGATAGTGAAACTTAACCATTCATTGTGCTGGGTCTAAAAGTCTGATTTCCTCACCGCATGTGTTCAGCCCCTACCGTAGTTTGCTAGTTAGGCTAGTTAGCTTTTGAACCAAGTAGGTCCATGTGATAAATTTGGTAGTTGATTCCATTGCAGCAAAACGTTTCAATGCCAGTGACTGAAAGGAAACGGTAAAGGCCCGAACGTACTCGGGCAGAAAGTACGCGGAACAGACTCTGTGGAGGTCCGCGCGGACTCAAAGCGGATGTCCACAAGCCCTGTGCACGCAAAGCTCAGATTTTACGACCGCACGGACTCTGCTCCGCGCACCAGTGACTGCTTGACATGTATTTTCCACATTGCAAGGATTTTTCAGACATTTTTACAGGAAACTACAACGCGGAAGTGTGCTCGATTGTGAAAGCCCGAATGACTGCGGACATTCCTCGCGGAGTCCGCTCCGCTTAGAATACGCTGAGTACGTTCGGGCCTTAACGGTACTTGAGCTGAAAGGGAGCTGTTAAGTAAACGTGATCTGATCACACCTCCACAATCCTGAGAAATGGTTTGTGGATGCTTAATGAGACTCATATTTGATACCACATATGAATTATTTCAGCAAAGTTTCCAGGGTTTTTAAGAAAAGTTCCAAGTATGTTTGTGCATGCTGTCGATTATAGCTCTTAGAAAGAGAGAGAATTGGAGTTAGCAGGTCAGAATTTTAGAGAATCTGAAATCAGAATAGGCTGAGAAAATGTCAATCGGTGCATCTCTACTAACAACGCTCATGTCTACATGAAGCTAGGTCAGGAGACGATTAGCTTAGCTTAGCATTAAGATGGGAAACAAGGGGAAACAGCTAGCCTGGCTCTGTCAGACAGTAACAAACTCCACCTACCAGCTTCTGTAAAGCTCACTAATCAACATTCTACATATATATATATATATATATATATATATATATATATATATATATATATATATATATTGTTTGATCTGTACAGAAAATATTGTGCAGGACTATTTATTGGGTGGAATCTGCATCAACTTGCTGCAACCTGCTGTAAACACACAAAGTCACATGTTAATCAGTGAGAGAGCCTTTGAGGTGCTCATTGGTAGATTTTGTTTGACTCCGACCAGCTGTTTACCTCTGTTTCCAATCTTTATGCTAAGCTAACAGGCTGTGGCTTTATATTTACTGTACAGACATGAGGGTGATATCAGTCTCACCTTCCTCTCTGTATCAGTGTTCCTAAGCTTATTTCCCAAAATGTCAAACTATTCCTTTTTAAAGGAAAGCTTTCAAACTGCCTCCCGTCTTGTTGATTTGATGCTTTGGGGGTTTTCGTCCTGTAAAATCAGTTTGATGTTTGTCGGGTTACTGTTTTGCTTCTCAAAGCTAATTGAGAAAAAAAACTCCTGCGTTGACGTGCTTTACACAAAGACTGCGGCTTTAGCAACAAGCAGCTAGCATGTGACCTGTGAGGACGGCCGAGATGATTAGAGGAAAACTCTAAACGCGCGTATGCTTGATTTTTATTGAATTGCCTTTTTTTTTTTACAAGGCGAACAGAACAAATTGACGTCTGTGTGAAGCCTTTGATGTCGTGCTGCCTTCATGTCCTGTGGGAATAACAACAGCAAAGCGTTCCTGAGAGTTCAAAGTCCTGACCTGAAGGGATTCCCACCTGTTGAAACTTGTTTCATGGCACGCAGAGAGCATGAGTGATTACTGCGAACATATTTCTGTTACTCATGATAATTCCTCTCAGCTTTTTCACTCTCACCGCTGGGAAGTGACTCATATGAGATGAAACGGGCACAGGAAGTCCTGCCCTGCTGTCATATTTTAATGACTTGGACGATGAAGATTGTTTTACATGAAATAAGTTTGTCTATTGTACTAAAATACTGAAGTGTCAGTAACCTAAAATTCCCAAGCAGCATTTACCAGTTAATATCAACACTATAGCGACTGTTTTTCCCACGTGACCTGAATGCAGCAACACAGATTAGACAGAGGAAACTGAACAATGTAGCTCCATGCTCCCCAACCCTGTATCACTGTGATGATGATGATGAGGGGGGTGAACTGGGACTGATGCCTTTTCAATGCAGCTTATTTCCTCCTCCTTTGTATTCTGTTTCCCTTCGAAAGCCAAATATGGAGATTTTTAAGGCACACAAGCCTTTTTAAGTAACACTGTTACTACTTTGTTTTCTTACCATCAGTCTCTGATGTTTTTCTTTTTTCCAAATTGGCTCAGAAATTATTTGTCTGCTCTTCAGGAGAGATGTGCTCCTCCTCTCCAAAGCTGTTCTCTATATTTTCACGTTTATGTTTCTTCTGTGTGCTTTAGTTTTTGTTTTTTCAAAAGAGAAAATAAATCTCTGTTTTTCTAAAATGGTTCCAGATCTTCTGTTTCCTATCAGTTCCCCTGTTTTCCTGTTTCCCATTCCTAACATCTCATTTATTATACATGACTCATCAGACAGGCTGTGTGATGTGATGTAAGGACGGGGATCAAACAGCTCTGAGAGCATGATAAGGAATTCATACATAAAATGGGTGTAAAAGACTTTGACAAACACCAGCTGCACGGCGTGGAGCGCTGCTGAGGAGAAAACCCAACTGAAGGATGCTCTCTACGGTTAGAATATTTATTTTTAGATGTTTTTTAATGGTTCATTTAAGTCAGAATTATTCAGAATTATTTGCTTGTCACAATTTGTCACAATGTCCTCATAAAATATACATGAACTACATTTTTCCATTACTTTTGAAACACTTTATTTCATTTTTAAAATCAAGAAATAATAAGTTTGCTCTTACCTGCACTTACATTTGTAGGATAAATCATAAATAGTAGCCAGACTGCTGAAATTTAAAGGGACAGTACACCCCAAAATTGAAAGCTAATTTTTTTCCTGGGGTCTTCAATGTTTTTTTTTAGGCTAAGGACCCCTGAGCTGAAAGAAAGACGGAGCAGGGGCCCCTACAACATATATTTTACAAAATTGAGTCGTACTTGAGATGATTCTGTGAATATTTTTGGGCCTTCTCTCGTTTGTAGCTGCTAATTCAGCAGCAGTTGTAGCACGGCTAGCTGCTTTAGCCTCACCATCTTCACTTTCCTCAGTTAATTTTTTTTAAGTTAGATACATGTTAATGTGTATTTTCAGACATATTTGTATTTTTGACCCAAAAAACTTAAAAGCTCCAGCGTGTAGGATTTAGGTGGACATATTGCCAGAAATGGAATATAAAATAACAAGTATGTTTTCTTTAGTGAATAATCACTGGAAAAAAAGAATCATTGTGTTTTTGTTACCTCAGAATGTAGTGTTTATATCTACATAGGGAGCGGGTCCTCGTCCACAGAGTCAGCCATGTTTCTACAGTAGCCCAGAATGGCCAAACAAAACAGTGGCTCTAGATAGGACCATTTGTGGTTTCTCATCAGCCACCATAGTTGGCAGCCCTGTGTGACAAATCAAACTGCTTTATTCAGTGTTTTAACCCATTTAAATCACCTGGTTTGTTTGTTTTGGAGAGGAAGAGACCTCTGTGGATAATTCAGCTCCTGGTAAAAACCTCCTGAACAATAAACACTGAAGGAATTCTAACCAGGAGAAGTTTCAGCTGGTTGCAATCTGCTATCTTCACCACTAGATGCCACTAAATCTGCACACTGCTCCTTTAAAACTTAAATTCTCAAACATTAATTTTGTGGCCCCTCTGCAGTCACTCTGATGTGTTGAAGATAAAACAATCTAGACTAAAATGTTGATGAACTGTCCCTTTTAAAAAGAAAATCACATTTTTCCTTTGTATTGTGGCTCATTGAAAACATCATAAAATACTTTTATTGGTTTTCCCCTCAACAGTAAAAGAAAAACATTGATAACACTGTCAATTTAATCCTCTTGTGTAACTCTCTGCACAGAAACAATAATTAATTTAAACTGATGAACATTTCAGAGTAGCCGCGATGAGAGACAAGGATCAGACAGACTGAGTTGTTGACCGTCATGGAAAAACAAATCAGTTTATAATGGTGGATGGTGACAAGCTCAGTGTGTGCGGCTGTCAGACATGGTTACTGTGGAAATGTTGTGTTGTCTGGGGGGGACTAAAACTTTATCAAGGACGTGGAACTGATTTTTTTAAATGCTCCTTTTCAATTGAAGAAGAGAGTCTTATATCTGATGGCTTTAGTGGCATATTAAACACAGTTCTAGGCAAACAGATGTGTTTTCATGAAGTTTATGAGTAAGTATAGTCATTGACTGATGTGATTTATGAAGCCTCTAAAATCCAAGATCTTTATTCTAGATCTTTAGTACTTAAAGTTAACTGCAGGTCAGTCCACTTTTTGCTGTCGTATATTGGCACAAAAATCTGATACATTTCCAAAACTTTAAGATAAGTGTAGTGGAGGGTAGATTTACACAGATACTGTACTATGTAAGGTACTTTTACTGTACTTAATTTACTTTGATTCCTTTATACTTCTACTTCACTACATTTTAGAAGAAGACACTGTACATTTTACTCCACTTTTTTAAAATATATTTTGTTTTCAGTTACAGATTCAGATTATTAATGGAAAATATAATAATTATTTATAATATAGTATATACTTTTATTATTATATAATTAGTTTAAAAAATAAAAACAAATCAGAAAATTACCCGAAAACAGCAACAAAATAAAATAAAGTAAAATAAAAAATAGAAATATAATTATGTCTTGAAAATCTGCTTAAAAATAATAATAATTCTGCAAAAATGTAAAGATATTATCATGATAATCATAAATACAGTTTCATGGATTTATTTATTTATTTTTACAATTTTCTAAATGACTAATTTCTTACAATTTTTGGGACATTTCCTGCCAAATTGCTCATTGTCCCTTTCCCCATGTTTTCAAAAGAAATCCAACTAATTTGCTTTGGGTTCAAAAGTTTAAATTCTTGTGAAAGGCACCTAAACACAGCACAAGAAATTTGATTTCGATCCAGGTCTCAATAAAGATAAAGCTATACAGCAGTATATAAAAAGTAATTAGAATTAGCATCACACATCAGTGCATCAATAATTATAATCCACTTATATATTATGAGTCTCAAATGGGCCGTTCTGCACAATGTGTAATTTTACTTAAGTATATTTTGATGTCAATACAATACCTGAATTCAGGACTTTTACTTGTATCAGTATTTCTACACTGTGATGTTGCCTGTAGAGAGGAAGTGAATCGATGACAGATGACTGACAGGACATGAACTCGACGCAGATGCATCTTGAAATAAATGTCAGTTGGATTTGATTGATCTCCATTAAGATTTTGATCTGATCTGATCTGATCTGATCTGATGAGACACTCTCTCATCCCAGAAGCCTTCACACTGATGGACCTGTCAGAGCTTCATGAACATGTTCCAGCTGTTTGGTGGATCATGAATCTTTCATCCAGTGTTGCCGGCCTCAGATTCATTATTCAGACAGTGTTTTGCTGCTTTTCTGTCCTGCTGCTCTTCACTCTGTTTCTGCCACGGGTTATTTTCCTCATGATTTACCAAGGCAGGTTAGAGTCAAACACCTGCACTGTGTCAAGAACATTGACTTAAGGCCTGTGTACATTATAATCCACTGTATGTGTTCATGCATGGCAGGGAATAAAACTTAGAGGAGACTGACACCTAGCTATCAGACAGGAAATTACACATCAACTGTGTCCAACATCTTAATGTTCAAAAAAGGTTATTTATAGATACGAATTTGAGATGTAAAGAAGACAACTGTGATTATAATAAACACTAGTAAGATAAAAACAACAGTAAACATTTAAAAAATCATGTTAGATATATCTTGTTAATCCTATCTTTATGCATGATGTTCAAAGGTTTTACATTCAGTCTGATTAACATATAATTTTATACATTACACAAATTTTATATTGTACACCTGTATGTTATAATGTAAGTGGACAGGTTATTTTTATAGATAACATCAATAACCCACCATTAACCAAACAAATAGCTCCTGCATTACTAAAGATGTTATGTCTAATTTCAGCTCTGCAAAATCAAATTAAGTATTTATATAGCATGTTTAGAAACAACTGGAGCTGACCGACTGAAATACAAGGCGATATACACATGAACATTTTGGAATTTTTGTCTCCAAATCTAGATTTACATGAGAATAAATGCACAATTTAATCACAGATCAGCATGTAACTCATTTGATTATTACCCCCTAGAACTCCCTCAAGGATCCCTGGGGATCCCCGGACCCCTTGGTGAGAACCATGGCTTTATTTAGTGATGCAAAATGAATATAAATAAATGAAAATTACAAAGAAAGGAAAAAAATAAACACTTTAAAAACAGGCAAGACACTACAGTGTATAATGTAGAGGCCAATAATATAATAAATAAACAAACATCAGCCACAATTTTGACATGTTTTTTTTTTCTTAACATCTTTGAAATAAATTTGAGAAAGAACTCATCAAAATACATAAATAAAAGTTATGGTGTCTATTAGATAATCTGCAGGTATGGATATTAATGTTAATCCCTAAAAAATATTAAAATAATAAAGTAAAATTAGTTATTTATATTAAGCTTCTATATTATGTTGTTATTATTATTATTATTATTATTATTATTATTATTTTAGAAAAGATGTGTCAAAAACATATTCCGTAGTTGTTTGTATCATCCGCAACACAAGATGGCGGCAGTGAGTACGCTTCACTCTGTTTTGGCGCAAACCGGAAGTCGTCATAACCGTTCACCTTAAAAAAAAGTTTAATGTTGCTGTGGAGGTCTCTCACACGTCCATACCTGCACCTGGCGCTGAAATAATAACCTTATCGCTTAAATATGCCAATATCGATTAACTTCGACGTCTGTTTTAATAATAACTGAATGAATCAACGTTGTACTGAGCGGCTTTAAAGTGGAGGACCGTGAAGAAGTGACACCGGAATGTTTGCTGTCCTGTTAGCTAATGTTAGCATGTGCGGCTAAACCGTTATGTTGAAACGTTATTTTCACGAATCCACGTTAGATTATAGTTTTTTAATCGCCGAGTAGTTTCTTCCACTTTAAATGGATGAGCACAAGGAGAACATTCACGCCGAGGACGTCAATGTGAAGATGTCAAGCACAAGAGAAGACGAAAAGGTTGGTATTAGCAGCGAGCTAACGTTAGCATCATGATAATGCTCTGATGGTGTCACTGAAATGCAAACAATTGAATGCTGAGTTTCTAATGTGTAAAGATCCAGTAACAGCACACAGGTTAATATGAACAAGTGCTTGGTTCACAGTTACATTTAATACAGCTACAATTTAAACCCTAAATGCTAAATTAAAGCTAATCCTACATTAACGCGTTAGTGTGATCCAGATATTAAAGCAGCCATTTTCTAAATTTGGGCGTTAAAAGGTCACAATGTTATTTTTGCAGTGGTGAAAAACTTACTCAAAAAATGTTAAACGCAGCAATACAATAGTGTAGAATCACTCTGTTACAAGTAAAGTCCTACTTTTAAAATCTTAAGTAAAAGTACACAAGCATGAGCAGCAGTGTATCCTCATTGTATTTCCATGTTTACAATAAGTTGTAGTGTTTTATGATACTGAAAGCTGTAGATTTTAATGAAACTGTACATGTCAAATACAGTACTCGTTTATAAATGTTGAGGTATCCATATGTAAGCATCATTATTGTTGCAGTTAGTTAATGTGGAGCTAAATTGAAATATTTTCATATAGTGCTGGGTAGCTTAATCTATAGAAATACGTCTTATTTAATTTGTTATGTTGGATAATATTTTAATATTAATTTACATCTACAAACCAGTAATTAAATGTGTCAAATAAATATAGTGAAGTAAATACTACATGATTTACTCTTTAGATGAAGTGAAGCAGAAGTATAGGAGCATAAAATGGAAATACTTCAGTTGTGTACAATACTTCAAATAATCCAGGTCTAGGTACTCAGAATGGTTTGAAAAATATAAAACACCTTAATTTCAAAGCACTATAAACATTAAAAATACCCCAACACATATTGGCTTGTGCCTTCCTTCCTCAGGGTGTAGTGACACACACACACACAGAGTGTATTATTAATGTTCCTAGCCTGTTGAAATAAAGGCCTTTCATATTTTTCAAGCCATCTTGAGTACCTTGACCTGAAGTATTTATGCCTTTTTTGTGGCAGTAAGTTTTCCTCTTGTTTGTTTTATGTGTTCCTTTCCATGAGCACTGTTGGTTTTAGGGACACCAGTAATGCTCCTGCTACCCATTTCTTTCATGTACATGTTCCTTAAAATTGTATTTAAGTACAGAAAATGTAATGTCACTGTGTTACTCTCCACTCATGTCTTAGTATGTTTTAATATTCTATTGTCACCTGCACAGAAACTTAAATGTCCCATTTTCTCCCTTTTTTTTCTTTAAGTTTAATTGTTCTTTGATTGATTGATTGATTGATTTTGTTTGGGAATAAAGCAGTCAGTCAATAAAAGAATGAATGCATATAGCACAGGAACACCACTTTCCCCTCCCCTGCATTGGACATAAAAGAAAAGCAGGGGATTAAAATAATTCAGATATAAAATGGCTGAAAATGATAATTATTCATTCACGCTGAGGGATCATAAGATGAGACAAATCTTAATTGATCCCTACAAGGGAAATTTGGTTGCTGCAGCAGCACAATAATATAAATAAGTAAACAAATATATAGAGGAGTTTAAAAAAAAAAGTTAATAAGAGGCATATAAAGCCAAAATAGAAACTATATCAGAGCAACTGAAGATAAATCATAAGTAAAAGTAACTGGTGTTACAAATAGTTACATGTATATATAATGAATAATCATAGTATAATACAACAAACCATAAATGTGTGATTTAAAAGATGATTATTTATTATGAAGTAGTCTTTCTTTGGTCATATACAAATATATACAAAGTAAGAGAAAAACATTTACCACCATCATCAAAACACTACAAAAGGGAATGAGGGAAGGCTTTCATACCTCAACAAGAGACTTTTAGAAACTTTGCTAAAGAACATTGAAGATTTTCTGATAGCCTATCATGGCGTAACTCTTTCCAAAGAATGTTTTTCATTCAGTTCAGTTTTTCAGTTTTCTAATTTCGAAAGATATTGAGTGACCTTTGTGACCTGTGGACCTTTACAGATGATCAGCTGACACTTTTTGGACTTTACTCCCTTATGATAAACAAAATAGACCTACAGCTTGTTTAATGCTCTGTATGTGATGTTTCTGTGACACATACTGACTGATGTAATTCCTCCTTAGGCAAAGCCTTGCAGCAGGATATGTCCCGCTGGAGAATCTGCACCTCAGGTGTCCACGTCTCAGTCCAACAATGACTTCAGTCATCCTGTGTACAAAGAGATCGCTTTGGCTAACGGACACATCAACCGCATGTCCAAGGAGGAGCTTCGGACCAAGTTAGCAGAGCTGCAGCTGGACACGAGGTAATGGTGATCACAATGGGGTAAAGATAAGATAAGCCTTAATTGATCTTCACACGGGAAATTCAGTTGTTGCAACAGCACGAGGATAGAAATAAGTACAGATATATAAATATAATGAATAAGAGGTATATAAAACCAAAAATATAAAACCGTGATGTGCGCATGTGCGATAGTCACATCGCAGGACGTGCGATGTTTTCTTTTTTTAAAAAAAAAAAAAAGAACATGTCAGCTTTTCTCTTGCTTCAGAAAAGCATATCTGAAGCGGCTCCTTGCTCTGCGCTCTCAGTCAGCCCCTCTCCCTATGCACATGCAGTCCGTCACACAGCACACACCAAGCAGAAGATGAGCGATAGACAAGAGGAAGAGACTGTTACTGGATGCGTGTCCATTGCGGAACGGCAGCGCTGGTTATCTGCTGCGTGCTCTGCCGTCCGTCAACACCCACTGGCTGCGTTTGCTGTGCAGAGCGGTGCAGCTCCGGAAGACATCTCGGTGCACCTCCATGATTAATATCTCCTCGTCCATGGTGTCAGCGGCCTGAAATGCCATCTGAAAACCTCTGACCTGTTGACTTCAGGCCTGCCTCTGTCCATTATGTAGTTTTCAAGGTGTAGTGCAGGGAAATATGATCCGCCACGATCTGCTCTGTGCTGAATTGCTGCGTTGCGCTGCAGCGTCCGGCAAAAATAGAGGTCCTGCGTATCTGTTGCGGAGGGCTTTGGAGTGCCGCAGCTGAGACGGAGCCGGAACGCAGCACAGCCGCAGCCGGTGAAAACACACACATTGACTAGAACTGAATCCTATCGGCACAAGTGCCGTGCCGGAGCGCAGAAGCAACCAACACGCATCTGGTGGAAACTGGGGGTAATGGATGCCATAACCTTTTGATTAAAAGATGTTTACAACTTAAAATAAAGTGTTAAATAATGTCTGTTTTGTCACTTGTGTTAATTCCACTTGTGTGAATCAACCTAATTCTTTCCAAATAGACCCATGCCAGTGTTCGGTTTTTTGATCTTCGCAGTACCGTGCATTTTTTATATCCTCCTGAGACCTTAACTTTTGTTTGTTATGCGTTTTTAATTTCTCCTAGCTATTTGGGATCAGTAGGACCCGTTAAGTATAGAAAAAGAAACATAGTCGATAATAAAGTCCCAATGTCCTCAAACGAGTACTTCCGAAATAACAGCATCGTATCTTGTTACTGTTGCTTAAATTGGTCGAATTTGTTGTCATATCAAACTATAAACTTTATTAGTCTTCAGTAAACAAGTCTCAGCCATAAAATGTGATCAGGTTTTGGACCTTGTGTACTTTCCTGTCGGGGTCAGCTGCAGTCTGACTTGGCAGAGATGGCTGCAATCTTGTTTTTACATGGATTAGTGTATTGTGCTCTTACTACCACTAGATGGCACAAAAAAGTGTCCACGAACAAGGACAACAGGTCTGAGTTAAGTAGAATGAAGTAAAGATGCAGTAAACCCAAAATGTGCTGTCCTCATATGAGGACACAGGGTCTCAGGAGGATAATATTAGGATTTTTTCCCTATTAAAAGGTTCACTATTTATATTGAAATTGTGCAAAAATTCCCAGGCTTTACATTCTGTTCAATTACTGTTAATTTCCTGACCCTTTGCAACCCTACACCAGACTGATGTGTAACATTATGTTATGATACGGTGTATGTACCAATGTTTGTCTGTATTCATATAGAAATATAGTGTTTAATGTAATAAAAGTTTAACCTATTAACGTACAGTTTAAAAGGATCTACAAGTAGTAAAATAGTTTGAAGATGAGAAGCTGACAATGCATTCCAATGCAAATTAAGAATCAGACTGAACACAAAAATGTAATTCAAATGTGAAAATCTCAGTTCCTAAACTTTTCTGCCTCCAGTATTTAAAGCTACTGAACCTCACAACATATAGCAGTGAGTCCTGAACCTCCTCTTTTTTCTGTGTGTGTGTGCAGAGGTGTAAAGGATGTGATGAAGAAGAGGTTGAAGAGCCACTATAAGAAGCAGAAGCTGTTGCAGTCTGCCGCAGAGGGAGGACCCACTGACACCTACTACGACTACATCTGTGTGGTGGACTTTGAGGCAACGTGTGAAGAGGATAATCCTGCAGACTTCCATCATGAAATCATTGAGTTCCCCATGGTTCTCGTCAGCACACACACCTTAGAAATCGTAAGTTGAGTTTGGGATGTTCAGGTTTTGATCGTCAGAGTGAGTTTTGTATTCATCAATATGTTATGTCATTTATTCTGCAGGTGGACTCATTTCAGGAATATGTGAAACCAGAGTTAAACCCACAGCTGTCAGACTTCTGTGTGAAGTTAACAGGAATAACGCAGGTTGGTTCAGCTCAGTTTATATTAGTGTCTTCTTTGACAGTGTCATTGTCTTTGTGTACATGAATAAAATAGTGTGTTGTTGATCAGAAAATGGTGGATGAAGCAGACACGTTTCCAGGAGTCCTTCGGCGGGCCGTCATTTGGCTTCAGGAGAGGGAGCTCGGGACAAAGTATAAATACGCCATCCTAACTGACGGGTATGTTTGAATTCAGTAACGCTACAGAATCTGATCTTAAATGTCCTCCTTTTTTTGTCAATAATGTGAAATCTTAATTTATTATCTGCGTCACCTTCAGGGCCTGGGATATGAGCAAGTTCCTGAACATCCAATGCCGCATCAGCCGGATTAGATATCCTCACTTTGCAAAGAAGTGGATAAACATCAGGAAATCATACGGGAACTTCTACAAGGTGTGTGTGTTTAATAGTTGTGAAGATAGAGGACTGTAAACATCTTTCTTAGAATATCCTTATTTACAATGACAGCTCAGCATATAGACATACCCATAAAAACAGACACTTACTCCTCAGTCATGGACAAATACAATGCTATACAGAAGAAAATAGTTTGTAAAGAAACAAAGAGGAACACAAGCACATTCTGATTTATGGGATAGTTTTAAATTTTTGAAATGGGGTTGTATGAGATTTATGTTTACCTACAGTAGATGTTGGTTGGCACACCCCCAGTTTGGAGAAGCAGGCAAGAGTACAGACACAAGCTAAGTGATACATTGCTGTGGACGGGCAGCAGCAAAATGTGTGTTAGCCACCTATAAACAACATTATCAGTTTAAGTGTACTCTACATCAAGAATATTTTCACCACCTAGCCATCAGACAGCCGTTTTTTAACGGGGAACTGAGGCTGTGATCTGTGCGCTCTTCAAAGCCACCAATCCCCTTCAACAAAAACAGTCATTTTACCTCACTGAACACAGGAGCTGCTGGTGCACCGCTGCTTTGATCGGTTAGTTTGTTTGTTACTGTGTGACTTTGGTCAATCTGAGCTAACCATTTAAGACAATGATGTCACACAATAACACAAACTAACTAACTGATCGAGGCGGCAGTAGACCAGCAGTTTTATGTTCAGCCAGGTAAAATTACTGTTTTGTCAAAGGAGCTTGGTGGTTTTCAAGACAGCAATATAATGGCTTCAGTTCCCCATCGGAAAGGGGCTGTTATTCAAACTGGGTCACACTGACCACCATTTACTGTAGGTAATACACTGACCATGGATAAGTACCTCATGCGTCCCCACTTCAAAAAATCCAAACTATCCCTTTTAATGTTTTACTACAGAAACTGTATGATGACAACAACAAATATTTGTCAACATGGAAGGTCAAAACATTCCATATGATCTTTTTCATTTCATTAAAAGGGTAACTTTGGTATTTTTCAATCTGGACCCTTTTTCCCATGTCTTTGTGTTGAAGTGACTAATGGGAACAAATTTTTGGTGTGGTAGCCAGAGCACCACAAAACAGCCTGCAATGTTAACACCAGGGGCATGTTTGGATTGTCAATTTACATCCACTACAGGTTCTTGTTTTTGCTACTGACAGGCTCAGATTGTTATGGAAAGGATCCATACAGAGATAGAGCTTTTTGTTTTACCAGTAACTTTCCAGAAATCGCCATTGCCAAAGCAACCAGACACTAGTAACTAATTATATCACCATAAAAAAAACAAGCTGAACCAGTCAGTGGCAAAAACAAATGCTTACATGATAGGGCGCTAGCACTAAGCCAAAAATCAATCATTTTTACCTCCGCCAAGGAGGTTATGTCTTTGCCGGCGTTGGTCTGTTTGTCTGCAGAATAACTCAAAAAGTTATTAACAGATTTTGATGAAATTTTCAGGAAAGGTGGATAAAATTTTGGTGGTGATTGGTTGAAGCAAAGTGGATAAAATAATAAATAAATTCTATGGTCTGACAGCCTCAGCAGCAATTCCAGTTTCTAAAGACGATGAAAATAGCGCCATCTGGTGGCCGGACAGCACGTCTTGTTCTACTTGATAAATATTGTTGTAATTCTAAAGTTGAAATGAATGTTCTGTGCTGGAAAAAAAGAAAGTGAAAAATACAAAAAAACATATTATATTCTGTGTTGGCACAAAATAAATACACCACAGTGTCTCCATGGTGAAGGCATATATAACCTAATAATGATAGTGATGCAAATAACCTAATTGTGATGCAGCCTGCAAAATCTGATGCAGAGGGGGAGGGAATATTACCTACTTGGCAGAGGTCTGCACTCTCTGAGTGCTTTTCTAGTTTTACAAATATGATGGAGTTTGATGTGTTTCTGTTCGCCCTCCCTACCTCACTTCAATAACCGGTTTTGTGAACAAATACAGGTAAGAGGAGAAATATTTTTTTGTGGTCAACTGTCCCTTTGAGGATCTTAATGGTTTTTAAATTACTTTAGGCCCAATTAGAAACAACAGCAACCACTAACCAGCTGTTTTCATCCCCCAGGTGCCCCGCACACAGACGAAGCTGAGCACCATGTTGGAGAAGATGGGTCTTAAGTACGAAGGTCGTCCTCACTCTGGGCTGGACGATTCACGCAACATCGCCAGGATAGCTCTTCGCATGCTGCAGGATGGGTGTCAGTTGCGCGTCAACGAACGCATACACGCCGGCCAGCTGCTGTCCGTTCCCAGCTCAGCTCCTGTAGAAGGAGCTCCACCACCACATAGTCCCCGCAGCAGGGAGTAAACCAGGAACTGAGGCTTGTGCAAACAGGAAGTCTATCTCGAATTGTCTTGACTCCTGAGTTAACAAAAAGAAAAACAGATCCAAAGCACTTTCACAGTCCAGTTGTACATTTTTTTTGTTCTATAGCTTAAAAGCTGTAGTTGGTGAAGTATATTTGACCAATAAATAGGGTCAGTTTTGATTTAAGGTTCCTCTCTGACCATGATCTATTTTTACACCAGATATCTAAAACCAGAGATCATTCCAGTGTGTTGTGGGATGAGTTTCAGTGTTGTCACCCTGCCTTACCAAGCTGCTAACATTTAAATTACAAAATGCTAATTTCAGTTCTCCCATGATGGCGTGGATTTAGTTTCTGATTTTAAGTTTTGCTTCAAAGAATACAACTCTGAGAAAACATTAAATGTTGTTCTTGAGCCAGTAAAATGAAACAATTATCTATCAATGTCAGCTTTAGCCTTAAACCCCACATCTGTCTTACTATTGTGCAAATATTACACACACAGGAATCTAGACACATGTTTCGGCTGCTATTGCTGTGTGGTTTGAAGTGCTGCATTAACAACAGAGCCATAACATCACACTGTACGGTCATGAGAGTACACTGTCATTACACAAATACAGGTGCAAGTACAGGTGTTATTTTTTACAAAGTGATGGATGGAGAGCTGAATTAATTCAAGTCTTATCTGTTGCAAGTACTGTAAGAGTAAATCCCGTGTTGTTGGAGTCATCTTTTGTAATGCTGAATTAATTTTATTTCACGGAGGATGCTCTATTTTAACAGGAACATATATTCTTCTGATTGCCAAAAAATGCAAATAAATATGTTCTTGTAAATAAGTTTGTCATCTTTGTTCATATTTAACATATTTAAGGTCTTTAAATGTGGTGATTTGGGGGGTTTAAAACATTTAAAATTAGGAATGTAACTAAGTACTTAATATCCACTGGTAAACTATTCCGCAGTTTCACTTCATAGACTGATAGGCACATACTTTTCAGTGTGGTACGAAAACTTGGTTGTTTTAAGTTCCTTCTCCCTCTTAGGTTGTACCCTCCATCTCTAACCCCTAACATTTTTTGAATATTTCCTGGAAATAAATTCTGCCTTGCTTTATACAAAATTTGTACAATTTTGCAGTCAACCAGGTCTTTGAACATCAATGCCCTTGATTTTAGAAACAATGCATTGGTGTGTTTGTAGTACCCCACATTGTGCCCTCTTCTTATAGCTCGCTTTTGTGAGGGCTTATAAGTTCCCAAGTACTTATTATGGATGGTTACTATAAAGTGCTTCCGAGTTTTCTCAAAATGTTCCCACATTTCTAAGATTTTTTTCTCTGTGCGCATGTTATTATTGTGACAGTTTGAAAAACCAGATGCACAATTGCATAAATATTACAACACAGATTTCCATGATATTTGGTGAAGAGTTATAGCGAACAGGACTGGCCCCCTCATATTTTGATCACGATTCGAGGCCATGCCCCATTGGTGCTGACTGGTCCACGGTGTTTGCTCAAATGGCTGCTATTCATGGAAGCTTGATCGCTAGAAACCGTGGAGGAAGGGTTTAGTTGTTCAGAACTTCTGTTTCCACCGTCATGAAACAAGAGGCGAAAAGATTCATTGGTGTTGCTGGCACCAGAACTGCAGAGCAAAGGTGTACACAAACCTGCTGCATGAAGAGGATGACGATCCAGTTATCAGAGTGATTGGGTTCCATGAGGAGGACCATACACACCCCCAGGACGAAGCCATGGTCAGCAGAGCTCAATTCCGACAAGATGTGGTTCAAGTGAGGCAGGATCCAACGGTGCCAGTGAGACGAGTTTACAATGCATTATTTGTGCGACGTTGTCAGGCAGTCCAAGGAGGAGGTGATAGACCACCAGTATCGGCATTTCAGTCAATCCCTGTGGCAATGCCACTGTGGATGAAGTGGAGGTCACAGGCTCATGAGCCCAAACATGGGCTAAAGACCTTTTTTTGCTACATGCCGACAATGATTGGAGCATACTGTGTTTGCAACAAATGAGAATCTGACCCTGCTGCAACAATGCAGAACAACTTACATGGATGCCACCTTTAGGAGTTGCCCTCGACCATACAGACAGTGTTTTACCATATTGGGAAACCATCATGGCTTTGTACTGCCTCTTGTTCATGAGCTTATGGAGCAGAGAACCATTGGACACTACAGGCAAGTACTTCAAGCTGTCAAAGTGGCCATCCGACGAGTAACCCACCACAATTGGCGCCCTCAACTTGTCGTCTACAACTTTGAAAATTCCCTGAAGACAGCACTGGAAACGGAGTTCCCTCAAACCACGGTTGGAAGTTGTTATTTTCATTTCAACCAATCCCTGTGGAGGAAGATCCAAGAGCTCAGATTGGCCGTTCCCTACAACCAAGACCACACTCTTGCTCGGGTCATCTGCAAACTCATGGCACTGGGTTACCTACCGCTTGCTCTGGTTAACTTTAACACACTTGTCAATGGCAGACGCTGTAGACGTCTTGTGAGACACTACGCTGCAATGGAAGAGTTCATCACCTACGTGACGAACACATACATCCGCCCTGGATCCACCTTTCCACAAGTTATGTGGAATGTCCTCGATAGGGACATGGACCAAAGAACGAACAACCATGTCAAATGTGAGTAATTGCAAAAATGACCATGTTGAATGTGTGCTGTTGCAAAATGTCTGTGTACAAGTCATTTTAATGTTTGGTCTTTCTATAATTGTTTAATTCTAGCTTACCACCGGCCGATGAATGATACAGTGCAAGTGCGTCATTGAATGCCTGGTTTTCTCTTAGTTTCTGTTGGATTATACACACCTGCAATTCTTCAGGTTATTGATACGGACAATTCAAAAAAAAAAAAAGTATTTTTTATACTTTAATATTTTTTTTTCACTCTTTTCAACTGAGCATGCAGACACATGAAGTAAAGGTGCAATGCATGCTTATGCACCCTCGTAGAACCAGGCCTGATGATGACTCCGGCTGAGCTGCTGGTGTCTGATGCCGTGGCTGTGGTTAGTGCTTTATTGCATTTAAAAAGAAATCCATGAGAAATATGCACTATGTGTATAAATGTGGGTCTAATCCTGTGTTTCTGCAGACGTTTGCGAACCGTGCTCTTCAGGGATTGGCTTCTGTGATTCCCTTCCTTGTGGCCCTATCCTGCTTTGGAGCACTTAACGGTGGCTTCTTTGAGGCACCCAGGTAATTGGGCACAGAAAGGTTATTATAGTCATCTATATGTGGGTTTTAAATCAGCCAAGAATGAGTGCTGACTGCCTTGTAAGTCTGTTTGTGTTGCAGGATGCTGTTTGTGGGAGCCAGAGAGGGCCACTGGCCTCCAGTCTTTTCCATGATTCACATCTGCAGACATACACCAGTGCCTGCTGTGCTGTTACTGGTAAAATTCTTTTTCTTGTCAGAATACTATTTCCAAGGTCAAGAATGAACTTTAATGCTCAATGTGTGTTAGCTTTGATCAAAAATGTCGTAATAAAATTCCACCCAAGACCTTTCAAGGTCAGTGTGTCAAACTGTGCAGCGTTCTCCATTATAAACTGTACACTAAAATGACACTGCACTGTGTTATCTGCTCTTTTTGATGACCCTAAGGTGCCCCTGGCCATCGCAGTCATCTTCACAGTGGTTAGCTTCTTCATCGTGGGCCTGTCTCTGTACTCGTACCCCTGGAACACTGGGCAAAGCTTCACTCTCACTCTGACCGGGGTCCCAGTTTACTATGTGACCGTCTACCGCTTTCGCTTGCCCAATAGATGCAGACGCATCTTCAGTAAGTCATACCATCATGGCTCATGATTCTGATGATGTCCATCGTAATTAAGAAACATAGAGTTAACTGAACAAGTTTGTGGTACTGATTATCCAGACGGCCAATGTCTGGGTGAGTCAAGCCAGATAACGGAGAGATATCCTGGGTAAGTTGAACTGGTTTCGTAGTACAGGCCTCTGGTTCGTTTCTGGTTATACAAAAGGATCTTACTCTGTAACAAAGTGGTCGACCTCTAGAGGGAGCCATGCCATAATGTTGTCAGACACTTGAGGTAATAATCTGAGCCTGTTAGTGACAAAAACAAACACTTTTAGTGGATGTAAATTGACGGTGCTCAATTGCCCACTGTGATTATGCTGCAGCTTGTTTCACTGCAGCTGACTCACTCAAGACCGGACCAATTTCAAAAATTGTTTTTCTGATTAGTAACTGACACAAAGTCATGGGAAAATGCAATCCAGGTTGAAAAATACAGACGTTACCCTTAACAGAGAGCAGAGGGTGATTAATTTGCTTAGTGTTACATTTGTTGATGTGTCATTTTGGAACAAAGACGAACTTCTTAAAGAACTTGATGTGTGAAATAGAGAGGATAGTGGCAACTGTTTGAAACAAGTGCAAATGTCCCTCTGCAGGAACAAAGTGCCCACTGATGGCATACTAATGATGAACACTCAGGAAGTGGTGAAGACGGTTCTACGATTAATGTACAGACACAATCCTACTGCTGTTAGTGCTATGTGTATTACTTTGCCTTTTTTTTATTGTTAACAATCCTGCATCACAATCTACAAGTTGTTTCCAAGAGGCTGCCAAGGCGTCTCGCTGGCTTATCAGGGAATATATTATCTTCTCATTTACATATGCAAAGCTAAATTATTTATTAAAATGTGCAAATCAACATACATTGGTGTTTATACACATACATACAGACATATTTCTCCTGCAAATCCTTCAAGAGTAGGGACAGATATGACAGGAGAAATGATAAAAGCAAACAAGTTTTACAGATAGAAATAAGAGTGACGAAAAGAAGCTGTTAATAAGTGATGAAACCAGTCAGAAAGTAGGTGGAGAGGAACATCTAATGTGAAGGATGACAACCTGGAAACTAAAATTAAAGTGTTCTCCTCAGTATTCCCATTTTCTCTTACAGTGTTTTGGAAAACTTGACACGTCCCTGTACAGACCTCTGCCTGACGCAACAGTGTGCGGAAATCTTTTTTCTTTCTACGTCCCTGTACATGAAATGCATTTTGTCCCTCCGGCTACTATAACTGAGAGATGATGTCAGACCAGCTGATATTGGCCATATCCAAGTCCTCACCATCCAGACCTGTGAAGCTAACGTTCACGAGAATCTCACTCAGGCTGACGTTCATTGTGTCCAGGGCCAGGCCCTCTGTGACCGAGAGGTTAGAGGGTGCCTGAAGCAGCTCGCTGGAGTAGCTGCCTCTGTGATACTTGATGGGAGAGTCCGTCAGTCCGGTCACTCTGGAGGGAGCGGACGTGAGCAGCTCTCTGGGGGAGTTAAACAGAGGCAGCTCTTCAAAGGGAGTGCTGTTGAAGTTGAAGGTGGTGTAGTCATGCCGCCGCGTGACCGCGGGGCCGCCTGGTGTGCGAAAGGGGCTGAAGTCCAGTATGTTTTGGCTCTCTTTGCCCACAGGGGTCACTTTCCACGGCTCGGGTAAGACCTGAGAGGGAGGCTTACTAGGCGTGGAGGAGGTCAGGTGGCTGCTACTTTTTATGGGGGTCTTGAAGGAATAGTCCCGATCGGGGCTTTGCTGCTCCTGCTGGGGCTCGTCCGGCTCGGCGTCTTGCGAGTCTTGGAAAGTTGAGGTGTCAGAGGCTACACCAGAGTCAAAGAAAGTATTGTCAAGGCACAGGAGGATGGGCTCCTCGTGCTGAGAGGGAACCAGGCGCTGTTTGCGTCGGGAGCTGCTGGCTTGTCTCTTTGGGGGGGCTTTGGGAGTCTCAAATTTAATGGGGACCCATACCGGCTCCTCCTTCACCTCCACCTTGAGGTCTTTATTCTTCTGACGATACATTACCACAGCTGGGGCGTCACTTTGCGTCACCTGTCGGACATACAATACATTTTACGATTCTACCAGTAACAACAATCATTTACCATCCCTGTCATATGGCTCGGAGATTAAGGAGCTCCCAGAAGTCAATGCTTCACTTATTTGTGGACACTTTCAGTCACTGTTCTTCTTTGAGTTAGCTGCTCACCGCTGCCAGCTGCTTCTTAAATCTCCAGTGGTGGCTGGACTAGCGCTCATTTAATAATCTTGTTGTGCCCTTTTCTCCTGTCTGGAAAATTACAGCCACCTTCTGATTATCTTGGTGAAACGACTGCCAATATTTGCATGATGGTAGTGGATGGAAAAGCACAAAAACTTGCATTTTCTTTAGGCGACTGTCTGAAACTTAGGTGGACATTTGCACTACATTTGGATGGAAACCCAACTCGCATATAGAGTAAGACTACAACTCCTCAAGACCAAAGTTCCTGTGTCTAATTTGCCATCTGCTGATTAAGGTGAAGGGGGTTAGCATCAAAGTTAGCAAGTGAAGTTAGCCTCCCATTGGAACATTAAGAATTGATAGTGTTCAGTTTCAAGTTAAGATTTGCCTTTGCAATAAAACAGCCGTGTTTTATGTCACTGAGTCTTTTTGTGCTGTTTTTTTTAAGTAGTGGTTCAGGAACCATTTAGGCAGCGGCACAGTTTTAAAAGTATTGTTTTGGCATCCGGTATTGGGGAAAAAAAAAAACCAAATGATACCGAACCCTTTTGACACAACCCAACACAAAATGTTGGCATGGAAAACTCTAGCCGGACTTAAAGGGATAGTTCAACATTTTGGCAAATTCGCCTATTGCCGTAATCTCTATAGTCATATGAGTAGGGACATTACCTTTAATTGTCAGTGCGTGCTGTTCTGAGATCGGTGGGGCAGAGCTGCCCGCTGAAATGGAGGTGAACGGTACAGGTCCCTCTCTCCCTCAAAACTAATCAAATACACCATCAAATGACTCCAAAACGCTCTTGTGGACAACTTGTAGCTTACACATTCCCCACGCTATGAAATAATAATGTAATATTACGAGACAGAGTTGTTTTGAAGCCAAATGCAGAGCCGGAACTACATTCCAGACATACAGTACTTGCTGGGCGGAGTGATTTCAAACAGCGTATGTTTAGTGCAGTTACTCCCGTCATCAAAACAACAAGTTTGTTGAGAAGAAGCCAGAATATACAGAGGAAGAGTTACAGGTTTTGGAAGAAGAGAGAGCAAGAAGAGAGGTTGAGGCTGTCGAGCAACCAGAGGCTGAGGGGAGACCCAGAGCCAGTGGTGTAAATGTGGGGCTTACTGGCCACTTTATTAGGTACACCTGTGCAATATAAATATAGAGTACGTCTCAAAATAATCACCGGAACACGGGGAGAACATGCTAACTCCACACTCATAAATCACCACAACTAGTGAAGGAATAACAACATAAAATGTTCCCTAGCAGTCTGTTTATTCCCAACAATGAGAAGTAATGCCAGTCACTTCACTATATGCTCTGGGCAAGCACTTATCCATAACATAACCACAACAACATTTGCATTTTAGCCTTATTTACCATGCTTGGGTTGTAGGCTAATGTTACTCAACATGGAGGTAACATTACAGCAAAGAGATTGCTGAGCAAAATACACAACGATCACTTACCACATCTGCTCGTTTTGTGATGCCGACAGATGGTTTGACAATATGTTTCAAGAAAAGCGTTTGAACCATTCCTGAGCTTCTGCGCTCCATCCTTTCCGGTAAAAAATAGTTGGCCTAAACAAACATTTTCCGGACCATTTCCACAGGCGTGTGGGGGTCGATGTCCAGCACAAATAACCATTGTTTCATCCTGTCCGTATTACTGGTTGGAACTACGTAAAACTTCACTTTGCTCCATGTCTTCGGCTTGTTACTGCAACCTTTTACAATGCATGTGTAAACCATGATTTACAAAAACACTTGTAAACTTTCCTCAAACTTTCTGCTGCGTCCAGCTGACGATACCACAAATGGCTACAAGCAATAACAACGGCACTGTCTCAGTCGCACACTGTGTCATTCCGCCCTGTGGTTTACTCAAGAAAGTAGTTCCAAGGATTTGCTTCATGTGTCGTCATGTTACTTAATTATACATTATTATTTCATAGCGTGGGGAATGCGCAAGCCATGTGTTGTCCACTAGAGCGTTTTTGGAGTCATTTGATGGTGTATTTGATTAGTTTTGAGGGAGAGAGGGACCTGTACCGTTCACCTCCATTTCAGCGGGCAGCTCTGCCCCACTGATCTCAGAACAGCACGCACTGACAATTAAAGGTAATGTACCTACTCATATGACTATAGGGATTACGGCAATAGGCGAATTTGCCAAAATGTTGAACTATCCCTTTAACCAATATTTTTCCTGCAAAGCTGATCCCATATGATTTTTGATACTGAAAAATCTAAAATGTATTTTTAAGATGTCATATTTAGCTTCTCAAATGTTTACCTTAGGAGCTATCCGCACTCTCTTGGCTCCTCGTGAAGTGTTCTGTTTCTGCTGCGAGCTGGACGGGGGAAACGGGGCCGACGAGGACGGCAGGTAGACAGAAGAGGCCACTGGGAGCTGGATGGGAACCAAGTAGGAATCGGTTCGAGGGAGAAGAGGCTTCATCCTTCTCTCTGAGTGAAGAAGAGACAACAACTGTCAATGTCAAATGTCAATTTTGCTGACTTCCAGCTGCTTTTTTTAGTCCCTTCAAACTACTTAGTGCCCCCATCTGTTAACTCACCAGAGCTCGTTGGCGTCTTTCTTGCATCAGGAACGATCCTCCTTTGATTCTGTGAAAAATAAAATAACATAACATCACTTTATACAGTTAAAGCACACTGCCTGAGTGATCTTACTGTGCTCTCTCTGTGCTGACTACACTCAGTGACAACTTGCGTTCTCTCCCTAGTTTTAGGGTCTGGCAAGCTAGAACAGACAAAAGTCAAAGTTAGACTGTCCCTACACATTACTGTTAGACAGAGCCTCAGCGTCCCTGCTGCTCACATCTTCTCCTCCTGCAACACAAAGATCTCCCTACACCTTAGCCCTCCATCTGCAGCTGCACTCTTTGGGTCAAAGGCTCTGGTGACAGTGAAAGTGGACATCTGATTTCCTGTCCCTTTTCTACTCTCTCCTGCCTGACTGCAGAGATGAAGACTGTTCCTAGAGAACTGAAAAAGATAAAGCCATCTTACTTAGTTGGGTAATAAAAGCATTGGCACGGGAACAGGAGCGGTCATTGGGTCACAACCAGGCTGTGGAGAAAGATGTGGAAGGAGAGTGAGGAAAATCATAAAGATTGGACAACAAAGATCCAAAACAATCCCCTGACACCACGGACGACAATGATGATATCAAATATACAAAATTATGAACAACTTAACAAAAAAAAATCAAGTCAGTTTTAGGGAATCCTTCGATATAAAAAGGTGGAAAAATGTGAAAAGGGGGACAGAAATAAGAAGCTGTGCTCACCTTGTACACCTGATCAAGAGTGAGGCATCGGTTGGCCTCAGGCCGGATTGTCCAGAAAGAAATTTTCCCATCTGGTGACGTCTCACGAATGAACATGTCGTGCAGAGAGAGGTTATGACGGATGGAATTCTGCGATTATAATGAGCAAACAAATCTTTAATGTTTCAGTAAGAGACACTCAAACACTTCCATCTGCTCTATTATATGCACCTACAAATGCTATATTTGGTTTTGAGTTGTAAAGTACCTTCCATCCTGGTTTGGCCACCTCTCTGAAGTAAGGGAAGTGGTCCTCGATCCACATGTAAATCTCTTTCAGGGTCACCCTCCCGGTCTTTCGGCTGTTGATTGCAAACTGGATCATGGCCTTGTAGGAGTATGGTGGCCTCTCTGACATGGGCTGCTGGACAGCGTCTGCATCAAACTGTGGGTTTGGCACCTGTGAATGAAACAAAGAAAAAGAAATGGAGGCCTGATCACATGAGACACGTAATAAACTGTAGACAGATCATTTTAGATTAACGTGATCACTTTAAACAGAGCCTGGACAATACAGAGATTTCTACAAAATCTTAATGCATGGAAACGTCTTTAATCTGACTGATGATGAAATAATCAAACATACTGTCACTTGACTAACACTCTACTTCAGTAATTTACAACCAAACTTTTTCACATAAGATCTTAAAGCTTTCTTATTTGAGCTACTACTTTATCAAGTGTTATGGAAGGTGTGGAGACGTCTACGTCTGCAGTTACACTGTGACAAGATCTAACATTTAATCAACAGGGCTGCCTAGTTGTTACTTAGTTTTCACTAGTGGAAAAGACATTTTGATACAACAAAATGTTAATTTATGATATCTGTAAAACAATTTTGACATGTTTAAAATATAATTTCACATGTAGAAAACACATTCTGTCTAGCAAAAAACTGATTCATAGATATCTTTAATAATAGATATCAATATTTCCTTTCTCACTAGTAAGAATAACATTATCTACAGTTTAATTTCTACATGTTGAAAAAGGATTCTGACCAGTGGAAATGTAATTTCTGATATCAACTACTGCATTCCTGCTGGTTGAATGCAGATTCACAAAAACTCACAGTCTTGGTACTACTGGATCTAAGCGCCGCCTCTGATACAGTAGATCACCACATTTTATTAAACAGACTCAGAAACCTGTTGGGCCTCTCTGGTACTGTTTTTAACTAGTTCAGCTCTTATCTCACAGATCGTTGTTTCTTTGTAAGTATGGAAACATGTTCCTCCAGAACGCATGAAATTAGGTGTGGGGTGCCCCAAGGGTCAATTTTAGGTCCACTTCTTTTTAATCTATACATGCTTCCCCTTGGGGACGTCATCAGGAGGCAGGGCATCAGCTTCCACAGTTACGCAGATGACACACAGCTGTACATCGCCGTGTCTCCTGATGACACAGGGCCAGTTGATACCCTTTTAAACTGTATTTTAGATATCAAGTCATGGATGGCAGTGAATTTCCTACAGCTCAACCAAGACAAAACAGAGGTTTTAATTATTGGTCCTGAAGGCAAGAGAGAGAAACTTTTACCAAAACTACAAGATTGTAAACCTTCACAATGTTTAAAGAACCTGGGCGTCATTTTGACTCTGAGCTTAGTTTTATTCCACACATAAAAAATGTAACAAAGACAGGTTTTTATCATCTTAAGAATATAGCCAGAGTCCGCCCGTTTCTCTCTCAGGCTAACACGGAGGTGCTGATGCATGCTTTTATTTCTTGTCATTTAGATTATTGTAATGCCCTGCTGTCTGGTCTTCCCAAAAAGACCATCTCTAATCTGCAGCAACTCCAAAACTCAGCCACACGAGTGCTGACGAGGACCAGAGGGCGGGAGCACATTACACCAGTTTTAAAATCACTGCATTGGCTCCCCGTGTGTTTCAGGATTGATTTTAAGGTTCTTTTATTAGTTTTTAAATGTCTCAACGGTCTTGGGCCATCTTATTTATCTGACCTGCTTTTATCATATCAACCCTCGCGGATCCTGAGATCCTCCGGCACCGGCCTTTTAATTGTTCCAAAAGTGAGAACAAAAACCCACGGGGAGGCTGCATTCAGCCATGATGGCCCTCACTTATGGAACAGCCTGCCGGAGAACATCAGGACTGCAGAGACCGTTTATGTTTTTAAAAGGAGGCTCAAGACTCACCTTTTTAATTTAGCTTTTAACTGATTTCTTTTACTCTTTTAATTCTTATGTTATTTTTATTACCAATGCTTTTAAATGATTTGTTAAATCTTTATGCATTTTATTATTATTAAGTTTCTAAATCTTCATTTTTTTAATTTATTATTATTTTATCTCATACTTGTTTTATCTCATCATATTGCCTTTTAGTCTTTTAGTTTTTAGCTCCAGTGTTTCCTCATGGGGGGCCTCCACGCTGAGAGGCGTGCCCGGTCTGCCCGCGGGGACGTCGTCCTGGAGATCCCTCAGGTCTGGAGGACTAGGGGGCTCTGCACCATGTGTGGAGTCCACCCCGGTCTACCTGGGTCGGCGTGGTCTCTGTGGCGGCGCTCCTTATGGCCGTAGGCTATGACACCTCTCAGTGTGGATGAGCTCCCCATAGGTGGTTCTTTCCTCACCTGGTTCCTCAGTGCCCAGCCATGTTATTGACTATATTGACCGTGTGTGTGTGTGTGTGTGTGTGTGTGTGTGTTTATATGTGGGGGTGGGTTTTCAATATGTATGTAATATTTTTGTTGTATGTTTTTATTCTGTGAAGCACTCTGTGCTGCATTTTTAATGTATGAAAAGTGCTATACAAATAAAGTTTGATTTGATTTGATTTGATATGTCTGACATATCACCAAACCATTTCAGATCAGTGGGGGCAATTGGTCGTGAAAGTGAAAATTATTTATTTTTTACATCTAAAATTCAATTCTGACCAGTAGTAATTCCAATTAAAGATATCAAGTCAATCTCACAAGTCAAAACATTAATTACTGACATCTACAACTGGTTTTCACAAGTGGAAATGTTAGGGGTGGGAATCACTAAAGGATCTATGATTCAATATTATCACGATACTTAAAAGTCATGATACAATGTTATTGCAATTTTAAATGTGTTGTGATATGCTGAGTATTGTGATAAAATATATTGTGATTTATATCTCTTTTCAACTGGAAATTATGTCTCAGAAGGAAAATTTTGCATCTGTATTATCCAATAAGGTAAGTTGTCAGTCTGTTTATCTGACTTCAGTCATTTTATCTGCAGCAAAACATATGTAGCAGACTTAAAAAACAACTGATTTCATTATTCAATTTGTACTTGTAATCTTAATAATTCATATAATAAAATATGATACTTGGTACTGTGCGGCGATACGATATTGCCACACAAAAATGCCGCGATACTATGATGTATCGATATTTCCCCCCACTCCTAGGAAATGCCAATTGTTCAAATCAACAATTCAGTTCTTACTAGTGGAAACACTCAGTGTAGATATCTAAAATTGTCCTTCCATTATAGATCAAAAGTCGAAAAATTAATTATTGATGTGTTGGCCTGGAACTGTCACTAGTAAGAATGCATTGAAGATATCTGAAATACAGTTGTAACTGGTGGTACTGTACGATTATATCTGGAGTATCTAAAATTCCTTTTATAACTAGTCAAAATTACATTATGGATATGTTAGCTTGGAAGAAGGAGCAGCTGACCTGAAGAGTCTGTAACTGCGAGGGTGTTTGGTTCTCCTTGTTAGTCGTCTTCTTGGCAGGATCTGGTTTGACGGTGCACATGTTCATTTGGCCCAGCCACTGAATATTGGTGAGGCTGTCATCTAAAGGGCCACACTCCAGTTCCTCATTCACTGATAGAGAAAAGCAGTTTAAGTTAGCTTACCAAGTCAGTGCTATTAAAGAGGTGGAAAATACACTTTAAAACTCCACAAATATACTTGAAAAATCAGATTTCCGTACATGCTTTAATTCCAGTGAGAGGTTTAGCATCTGGGGAGCTGAACATAGCTTCTGCTTCCACTGGTTGTCCAGCTGTGGAGGCGTCATCCCCGTCAGCAGCAGCCTGACATGAACATCCACCATCCAGGCCGCCATTCCCACTCAGAAGGATGAACTCGTTTGGCCTCTGAACACCACACTCTTTGCCTTTGGCCGTGAGGGCCCCGCTGACACCTTGAAGGTCTGCTGTTCTGGGGATGACGGCCACCTGTGTGTCAGACGTGGAGGGGTGATCCATAATGCAGATGCCATCAGGGAAGCTCTGACTGGCAGCTGATTTTGGAGGTTCTTTGAAGGCTGAAGCATCAGCTTGGCTCTGCGGCTCGGCTGCTGGAGGATCATTTTGTTGGAAGGGCAACTTTCTTCTTCTGAGGATCAGGGGTCTCCTCGGGCTCCGTCCCATGGTCATCAAATCACTCAAAGTGCTCCCTGGTGTTCACTGGTATTCTGTACAAAAATAACAAAGATATTGATCCATTAAAAACAAAGACTGTTTGAAAGCTTCCTGACACTGGGGGGGAGAAATATTCAGCTTTAATCAAAGTCAAAGTCAGCTTTATTGTTAATTTCTCCACATGTAGCAGACATACAGAGGAATCGTTTCTCACTGTCCCATGGTGACAGAATAAAATGCACAAGCACAACAGATGAAGACATTTACTAATACTTAAAGTAAAAATATATATATATATAAAATATGAATATATATAATAGTATACTGTATATGTGGACAAATAGCAGCTGAAGTTTCTGTATGTGTTAAGTAGTGCAAAAATGCTAATTTGGTAACGTTAGCTGGCTGGTCAACAGTTTAAACGGTTACTCTGTGCGTTAATCGACTGAGATCGACAGGAAGTAATCGATTAATATCAAACACCAGTCAGAACATAATGTACACCGGTGGGACAAGTTAACAATAAACCTACAGATGAAATCCAGCTCCACTTTGTCCTTGAATCCGGGTTTTACCTGTGTAATTGCTCCGTTTAGCAACCTACCGGATCAGTTGTTTCCGGGCGACTTCTAACGTTACACCTTCTAGAAAAGTCGTTAACATGTTAGCAGTTGTGACGTACTGTATGTAACGTTTACCGCTGATTCCCTGGCAAGCTGCCAACGTCTATATGAATATCTGACCACTCAAATATAATTCAAACCGTTGGGACTCATATAAAAATTGGGCTGATAAAAAATGACCCTACATCGTTTCAGCTTTAAAGAATTAAACATACGTTGTCGCCGCCCATTAGGACCAATGTACCTTTTAACCGTTAGTTTTCTGGGAATAACTGACAGAAACCAGAAACAAGTTGTTTTTGGCAAAAATTAAAAAGAAGAAGAATCGAAATTCAGCTCAATTTCTTGTTTTCTGATCCTAATAAATCTCAATAAACAAACTTACCCCTCCATATTTCGTGTGATTGGTGGGCGGGCTCTCAGCGCTCCCTTGCTTCTGATTGGCTAACGTGCTCTGTCACTTACATTTGGGCTGTGCCTTTCAAAATAAGGTCACCTGTTGGCCTTCACGCCAGCAGGATGTCTGTGCAGACCTCGACCCACACAGACAGGCAATGAAGTAATGCAACAGCGTTTTATTGTATTGCCCGTTAATATGCAGCTGATAGACCATGAAAATTAAAGCTCTACAGTGAAGTGTACTCTCTTGATAGTAAAACTATCAACATGACAGCAAGCACGCCAAAAGTAGTTATTAAAAATGACCAGCAGGTGTCATCAAAAATACAAATATGAATGAATAGGCCTATGTTGACAGCCAGATGGAAAAAACAGATGTACATCTATGGAAAGGCATTTACCATAGGCTACTATGGAGACACTTAGAGATTCACACTACCTGCTATGGTGGAGTAAAAAGAACCATCTAGTTTTCAGGTCTACTCTAGCAGACTGACTACATCAGCGGGGTAGCTATTGCAGACAAACTGAGTAGGCTTTGTTAACCCGAAATGAAACTCTGGATTTTCAGCTCCAGAAAGAGAGGTAACTGAAGCCTGGAGTCTGTCAACCTAACCTGGTCGGGAGCACATTTTCTTCAACAAACCCTGAGTTTTTCTCTGTCTCCTCCCTCTCACTGTTTCATTTCCTCATTCATTCAGCTTTTATCAACTGAGTACATTTCCTATAGATCAGTAAGGATCCTGGTGGGTTACCTCCTCTGCCAAACATCTTCCTGAGGGAAACTATTAACATCAAAATATTGATTAATGCAGGTAAAAGTAATGGAATCCTGATCAAAACCTGGGGAGATATGTGTATAACAAGTCACACTCTACCATCTGCCAAAAACATACAATAAAAAGACCAACAGGGAATCTGTAGTCACCAATTTTCAAATCAAATTTTAATATTTGTTCATAGTCACAAAACAATTCACAAATGCTTTTTGGTCCACATAATAATCATATCTCTGGGCATATTAAGTATAAAAATGTTTCTATCAAATATGTTCAGTCATGTTTAAAAACACAGATTGTAGTATCTCATACATTGTTCTATATTCTCTATACATTCTTGGCTTCCAGCTCTGAGGTCACATTGGCTTTTAGTGGTTTCCTTTGGGACTCATTACTTTAATACTTTAACGGTCTTTGGCAGCTTTACAACTTGTTTCCATTGTTAAAATTCTTTTTGGCACAGCTGTCCAGTATACTTGAATGTTAAGTTGTTGGCACCGACAGTGTCGAACATATTACAGTGTTTGGTCCTGAAAGCTATAAAATACTCTGGGAATCATGTGGGAGCAGTAATTTAAAAACATTTGGCACTATTAAAATCCCAGCCAGTACACCAGAGGACAGTAAAGAGTTTGAGGTGCTGGAGCGTCCAGGTGGATCATCACAGACAGGTACTGTACAGTGTCACTTTGTAGCTGATCTCCTCCAGGATCCGACGGACGGTTTGCTCCAACTCAGCCAGCTCTGCAGCTTTGGCCTCCAGGATCGCCTGGTTGGCTTCATAGGAACTCTCCAACTCTGGAATCAGATATATATTTATATGTATATTTATGTACAGCCTGTTTTTATTCCACATTGATGTGTTCATGCTATAATTTCAATAAACAAACATAGTTAAACAAATTCAGTTCACCTGCACTGTATTTCATGATTGCTGTTTTATTGTAATTGTTATATTTATGTTTCCTTTTTTATGTCATATTTCCTGTATTTATTGTGTGTGACATGGTGGAGTAGTGCTCCTGGATTTGTTGGATTGTAAAGTACAATGACAATAAAGGCATTCAACTCAATTCAATCATGACAAAGGCGGTTAATAAGTCATAGTATGCCACAAAACTCATAAAATGTCATAGTAAACTGTCATAAAGCTTCTATGACTTTTTTTCATCATTTTGGACGACATCCTATACTATGGCTTTTTTTCACCATTTTGGACGACATGCTATACTATGACTTTTTTTCATCATTTTGGACGACATACTATACTATGACTTTTTTTCATGATTTTGGACGACATGCTATACTATGACTTTTTTTCACCATTTTGGACGACATGCTATACTATGACTTTTTTTCACCATTTTGGACGACATGCTATACTATGACTTTTTTTCATGATTTTGGACGACATGCTATACTATGACTTTTTTTCACCATTTTGGACGACATGCTATACTATGACTTTTTTTCATCATTTTGGACGACATGCTATACTATGACTTTTTTTCATGATTTTGGACGACATGCTATACTGTGACTTTTTTTCACCATTTTGGACGACATGCTATACTATGACTTTTTTTCATGATTTTGGACGACATGCTATACTATGACTTTTTTTTCACCATTTTAGACGACATGCTATACTATGACTTTTTTTTCACCATTTTGGACGACATGCTATACTATGACTTTTTTTCATGATTTTGGACGACATGCTATACTATGACTTTTTTTTCACCATTTTAGACGACATACTATACTATGACTTTTTTTCATGATTTTGGATGACATGCTATACTATGACTTTTTTTTTCACCATTTTGGACGGCATGCTATACTGTGACTTTTTTTCACCATTTTGGACGACATGCTATACTATGACTTTTTTTCACCATTTTGGACGGCATGCTATACTATGACTTTTTTTTTTCACCATTTTGGACGGCATGCTATACTATGACTTTTTTTCATGATTTTGGACGACATGCTATACTATGACTTTTTTTTCACCATTTTGGACGACATGCTATACTATGACTTTTTTTCATGATTTTGGACGACATGCTATACTATGACTTTTTTTTTTCACCATTTTGGACGACATACTATACTATGACTTTTTTTCATGATTTTGGACGACATGCTATACTATGACTTTTTTTTTTCACCATTTTGGACAACATACTATACTATGACTTTTTTTCATGATTTTGGACGACATGCTATACTATGACTTTTTTTTTCACCATTTTGGACGACATACTATATTATGACTTTTTTTCACCATTTGGGACGACATGCTATACTATGACTTTTTTTTTTCACCATTTTGGACGACATACTATACTATGACTTTTTTTCATGATTTTGGACGACATGCTATACTATGACTTTTTTTCACCATTTTGGACGACATGCTATACTATGACTTTTTTTCACCATTTTGGACGACATGCTATACTATGACTTTTTTTCATCATTTTGGACGACATGCTATACTATGACTTTTTTTCACCATTTTGGACGACATGCTATACTATGACTTTTTTTCACCATTTTGGACGACATGCTATACTATGACTTTTTTTCATCATTTTGGACGACATGCTATACTATGACTTTTTTTCATCATTTTGGACGACATGCTATACTCTGACTTTTTTTTTCACCATTTTGGACGACATGCTATACTATGACTTTTTTTTTTTCACCATTTTGGATGACATACTATACTATGACTTTTTTTTTTCACCATTTTGGACGACATGCTATACTATGACTTTTTTTCATCATTTTGGACGACATGCTATACTATGACTTTTTTTCATGATTTTGGACGACATGCTATACTCTGACTTTTTTTTTCACCATTTTGGACGACATGCTATACTATGACTTTTTTTCACCATTTTGGACGACATGCTATACTATGACTTTGTCATAAAAATGAGACCAAAAAGGTCATAGTATTGCATGTTGTAAAAATGTGACTGAAAGAAGTCGGAGTATAGTGTGTCATAAAAATATAATTAAAATAGTCATAGTATAGTATGACATAAATATGTTGTAAAAAAGTCATAGCAGTACATGCTATAAAAATGTAACTAAAACAAGTCACAGAATAGTCTGTCATACAAATGTGCTAAAAAAAGTTATGATGTGGTATTTTCATAAAAATGACAAAACATCTCAGAAATATGTGAATAAAAAACGAATAAAAGGAGAATAAATATTTTGACATTCATGGCTACCTCCGAGTCTCTGCAGTTTGCTGGTGCTCTGCATGATCAGTTCTCTGGCCTCCTGCTGCAGTTCATCCGCTCTTCTTCTTGCCTGCAGCACCGATTCCCCTTTTTCCTCCACCAGGTCTTCCACCTCCACCAATTTATCTTTCACCTCCACGTCAAACTCCTTCCCACACACACATAAACAAATAATTAGTATTGGGACGACAGCAGCAGATGAAAATACACCTTGTTAGAATGACAGAAACTGCTCCACATTACCTAACAAGGTATTTCCAAAGGTAAAGTTGAATAAATAGTATGTGTGTGTGTGTGTGTGTGTGTGTGTGTGTGTGTGTGTGTGTGTGTGTGTGTGTGTGTGTCTGTGTGTGAGAGACCTGCTGGGCTTCCTCAGCGTTCTGTCTGGCCTGGTCAGTGGTCCAGTCAGCTGTCTCAGCCAGGCGGTTCACCTCCAGGTTGTTCTGTCTCAGCAAACCAACCTCCCTCTCCAGCTGCACCAGACGACCCGTGGTGTTACCGAGCTTCAGCTCCGACATGGCCGTCTCCGATTCCACCTGACACACACGCACAAACACATGTATTAAAGAAGACGATAATGGAAAACTGCTCTATCATGAACTTTCTGTATCAGTCATCAGAACATAAAGTTTATGAATGAAGGGTTTCACTTTAATTTGATTTTGGAAAAAAAATGATCAGACATGTGAGTGACCCTCTGCACTAATGGATGTATGTATGTGTATGTGTATTGTTGTTAAAATCAATAAAGATATTACTGGGGAAAAAAAAGATATGAGAGATTATGTGCACAACTGTGGCCAGGTTTTACAAAAAAAGACAACCCAATAAACATGGGGAAATGGGTCCAGGTTGAAAAATACCAAAGTTAATCTTTAATTCTTTTGGGTAAATCATCCACCAGTCATCACTGATATCCAGCACATGAATAGACTGAATCAGATTTTAATAAAACACCAACACTAACAAACTGATGGCAGTTTTATCCTCATGAAAACAGACACCTTGGAGGTCAGAGGTCAAACTCACAGAGATCAGCAGGTCGAGCGTCCCCTTTGTGTTGTTCTGGGCCAGTTGGATGGCGTCCATGGCGATACTCTGAGCACGCTCAGTCTCATCCAGGGCTGCCCTCACTACATCTGCCGTCTCCTTCATGTTAGACGCCGCCTCACTGATGGACAGATAGTTTATCATGTTAACAGTGAATACACTGAGTTGTATTTATAGTAACATATCATGTTCAGACAAGCTGAGCAAACACATTCAAAGTGCTGATATGCTTTCACACAATTTTTAAAGTTTGAATAATATTTTCAGTGATTTAAAGGCAGACGCAGACTGGCCAATCATAACGTAGCATCAGGCCGGCTCAGACCAGGGTCCAACAACAACACAGCTGTGCTCCATCGTTTCAGATTTCCTTCATTTTCAGGCTGGTTTTGTGGATTTGGAGCTAAATGTTGTGCCTGGGGCACGTCGTGTATTAATGATACTCGTTACCTGGAGAGGTTGGAAAAAGATATACGTTTCTTCCCTGTTCCAAAACCAAAATCAAACCCTGAAAAGTGTAGGGTTAGCTAGCTAGCTACTGAAGATATAGCCTACTGAATGTATACACATGCTGCTTTTGCTTTGTAATGATTATAACAGTGAAACAAAGACTGACCCTGCTGTACAGGAACCAGCCAAACACGGTTCATCTGCACACACTGTGATGCCACACAGCTGGTTCAATATCAGCAAAGTTTCCCTTTCTATTCATTGTCTTGTGTGGCGATCAGCAGTGATGTGGTGGTTCACTTTTACACTGTGATCTGTAGCCTATAGTTCGGCTTTAGCTTCTAACTATCTTTGTCTTTTTAACCTGTTGTTGCTGCTGAGTCAGTTTGACATCCTGGATATATCCTTCAAACACAGACTGTAGACCCCTCTGTCTGCTTCTCTCTGGAGTCACTCTTTCATTTCTCCAAAAATATGATCATACGTCCTCAGGGAGTGCGGTTTGTTACAGTGTAGGCTCCATGCTTAATCTGACAGCTTGTCGGACCATCACAAAGGGGCGGGGCTTAGCAAAGGGTAAATTGAGGTGTGCTTATTACCTGGCAGCCTTGGCCTCCTTCAGCAGCATCTCTGCAGCCTGGATGTCCTGAGCGCTCTGACTGAGGATCGTCTCCACGCTGGTCAGAGTGCCGACCTTCTCCTTGATCTCCTTCGTCAGCTCCTGCAGCTTCTCTGTCGAGGTCGGCATCTCCAGAGCCAACACCTCATTGGCCACTGCCTCAATCACCGAAACATCTGCCTTTTCATCTGGATTATCAGGGACAAAAACATAGCTGATTCCTTCTCCCTCTTTGAAAGGCTGAATAGACTCAGTCCAACAGTTATTTTTGTTTATCAAGCTGCCAACAGAAACTAGATTTAAGGTTACTTGTTTGTGTAGTACTCACTGGTGAGCAGGTCTCGAATCTCTTTGATGAGGTTGCGGAGCTGCTCGTTGCTCTGCTCCACTCTCTCTTTGCTGCGGTTGGATTTGATCAGCACCTCCATAGCGTTCACCTTGGCCTCATTTGCGCGGTTGTTGGCCTCCCACACCTGATCACAAACAAAATCAGCAACGTGCTCAAATCCGTCTTGAGTTATTCTACATCGGTTTACAATGTTCACTCACCATCCTGGAGAGCTCGTCTACCTCCTGCATGGCTGCGAGGATCTCCTTGTCCAGTTCTTTGGCTGATTTGAGAGCAGTTTCGGAAGTCGTGACGAGGCCTTCGCATCCTTCTCCGCCACACTGAGGCGCACCGTCCTCGCCAACACAGCCCAGACCGCCGCAGGTGGAGCCAGAGCAGTTGTCACCTTCAGCTGCACCACCACACGTCTGCAGGGAGAGGATTAAAAAAAGTGTAAGTGAATATTTAATCAGCAAATATTAAACAACATTCAGCATATAGATGAAACTTTACTTTCTCACCTTCTCACTGAGCGGTGACAGGTCATATTTCTCCAGCTCGGTGGACAGTTTGTCCAGCTTCTGTGAGTTTCTTTGGTGCTTGCGGTCAAACTCCTTCTGAGCCTTGCCCAGTTTGTCCTCAGTGGCTTTCCGTACTGCTGCTGAGCTCTCCACTGTGCTTCCGGGATCAGTGGTGGACATGTTGGCACGGAGCTCTGCCATCGTAGACTGCATGTGTGCGGTTGCGATGGTGTCCATGGCACCTGAAAACACACAACGGGTTGATGTCTGTCCGCGTCATCATGGAACTGTGAGAGGTGAATGTATGGGGGGACGTCAGCAACAGTACGCTATTTGAAACTGGATTACTTGACATGAATATAGTGGCATAAAATTTCTCGTCAGTTACTGGTGGTTTTCAGCAGAGGTTCAGCATGACTCAGCTCTTTTGTACAATGAAAAACGATGTTATAAAAGCCACTTCAGGAGCATGTCAGGAATCCTGTGTTGACCATAGAGCTGAAGTCCCTCCCCTTCCAGTGGACAACCATGGGACCTTATTTTTAGGGGTGTAAATCACCAGGATGTTTGGATGACAATACGATGTTTGCCGATATCACAAAGTCTGTCACAATACGATTTTGATTCGATTTGATTCAGGAGCCTGCGATCGATATGACGCGATATCATATGCCCATCAAACGCAATCATTTACATCAACTCTCAAAAACAACCAGAATATGATTTGACCATTTTATTTCTGAGCTCTGTTTGTTGTTTGAGCAGAGGCGCGCTTGCCCAGAAATGGTGACACAGACGTGCTATGTGAATTTCAAAATAAATGTGTATCTTTAAGATGACGATATGGATCGATGTTTTCATTTTGCATCGATATAATCGGATTGTTAATCAATGAATCGATGTATCGATGTGGATCGATCGTATCGTTACACCCCTACTTATTTTGGAAAAAATACATAGAGTAGTTGACTGTGAGAAACAAATCATTTTTTGATCCTGTTTGAACTGTGCCATGAATTAGACATATAATGTTATGATGAATTTACAAGATAATGTTACAAGATAACTGTCGACTGTGAAAATACATAATTAGAAAGACTACCCTGCGTAAATGATGTCTTAACTTTCTTTATCACTGAAGCGACAATGCCTGTGTGTTTCACAGCGGGATGTACTAACACAAGTCATGCTTTAACTTCCCAGCTGATAAACAGACCTGGAGTCACTGGGTAAAACACATCAGGTCAGATAGAGTTACATTTGTGCATGGACCACTGCTAAGTAACCTAAGCTACTAGCCAACTGGTGTTGGTGGTGTTTATTTTGCAAGACAAGAGATGTAGTTCATTGAGCAGTTTCACACAAAACTAAATAGCATGACCACAAACTGTGACTACTTTGACTTGCAAATTTATCTTATAAACTTGCAAACCTCATATGTGTTTTTCATGGCACAACTCAACGGGATCAAAAATGTATTTTTCTCTTGCAACGGTACATATTTTTTCCAGAATAAGGTCCCATTCTGGTCAACTGGAAATTAAGGTACATAGAAGCCTCTATATGCCGTCTATTATCTTGATAGAGTTACACCAAAGCTATAATACTTATTATACTAAAAGTGCATACACCTGCTCAGGCTGCACAATCTGTTATTTGTCATTTCATGGACAGATTTTTTAAAACTGCAACTTGACCAGGATCTGCATCAAAATAGCTATATTCCAGAAGCATAGATCTGATTTTTTCTTTCGGGTAAGTGCTGTCAGTTTGAGACAAACAGCAGATTTCTTTTTTTTTTTTTTAATGCTCAAATCTTACAGTGCAAAGAAATCATGTAAAACCAATTTGTGGAATGCCACCGTGAACTCTCCACCACATTTAATTGAAATCTGTTGATATTTTTTGGGAGAAGAACTTAACTAACAAACATGTTTTTAAAAACAAAGCGCTGCAGTTTTTAGAGACAAGGTGAGAATAGGTATAACAGGATAAATGTCAAGCAATATGCTGATGACTTGATGGTTTCCCTGTCAGTTAAATGTTTACAAACACACAGTTTCTCTCATGCAGTGGTTTCTCACCCTGGATGTTGGCATTCTTGGCGTTGTACACCTGCTGCCTCAGCTCCTGGACACTCTGCTCCAGCTGGTTGGCCTCGTCAGTCAGTGTGTCCAAGTTTGCATCGGTGGCATTGGCATCACTGTGAAGAAGGTTCAAGGTCTCCTCCGTTGTGTTTAGCTTTCCATTGAGGTAAGACATCACACCGCTGGAGAGACAACACAGTAATGAGCTCAAATAAAAAATGTGTCTGCTACATCTTTTTGTAGATCTCTATTTGTTTATGAATATACGTGATGTGATGCATCAGCTCCTGAATCTGCTCCAGCTTCACTGCTGCAGGGTTGCTCTCCAATATGTCTCTGACAGCTTTGACGTTTCTCTCCAGGCTGTTGACTAAGTCTTTATAAGGTGCCGTCACCCCGCTGGTCTGGAGCTGAGTTACTTGGGCCTCCAGACGTCGAGTTTGATTGGTCAGCTCGCCGACCACGGTGTCCCACACGGCAAAGCACTTATGGCAGGGTTCACAGAAGGGGAACTCTCCCTGGTAGCCCCTAGCACACACGTCACACCGTGGGCCGGACACACCTTCCACACAGGTGCACTGACCGGTCGCACGATGGCACTGCTCGCTGGAGATTCCCCGAGGGTCACAATCACAAGCTGGAAAGAGACAGAGAAGAAAGTCAGGGATCCAGGAAGAGGCATCTGCTATACAACTGAGATATAGTTAGTAAATATAAGTTATACCCCCTAAAGCCTCAGGCAGTTTTAGAGACAAAACATAATGTAAATTGTCAATTTTGAATACTTTCTACGTTAAATTCACTTAAGTACAGATGGTAATCAAGAACTGGTTCCAGCTGAGGACCAGTTCAGAATTGTATGGTCCATCATCATCAAATGCGTCAGAGTAAATCAACTCCTTTAATCGATACCGGATTGTTTTTCTGACAGTTGCGCATTGCAAAATAACGTCAAATTTATGCGTCTACGCTGCTGAAAACTTACAACAAGAAACAAGAACCATCTTTCTATACAATATGGGCTTAAATTCCAGGAATGCCATGTGTCTGACACTCTATGAATGAGTGCCACTGCTTCCCAACCGAGCAGCACATCTGTTACCGAGGGTAAATATCTGAAAACTTTATCCTAAATCCTCAACTCTGACTTGCAGTCCAACCCTCTTTGGCACCACCAGAGAGGATGATGTACAACTGACTCTGACGCAACGCCGTACACTGTCTTTCACTTCTCTGCTGGCCTGACGGGCAGTCCTTATCAGATGAAGGGATGCTGCCCCGCTGTCCCAGGGACATTATGTCCTGCCTTTATCTTGAAAAGATCCACTACTCAGTTGGTAACTCAGAAAAAAAAAATCCAAAAGATGTGGGGCCACTTTCTGAGCTTTCAGTAAACTGAAGACTTTGTGATTATGTCTTGTTCTTGTTGCTTTCTGTCATCTCTCCTTCTCTCTTTTAATATTGAGCCTGACTTTCAGCTTATCTATCATTTCTGTACTATTCAGGCGATGGAGGACCGTCCTATTGACGATATTTCAGCTGTTCTAAGGAGCTAGTGGTAATGGGGAGGATTGTGATTGGATTTCATGCTTTGTTCCTTCTCATAAAATTATACAATGCAAGTTTTTTTTCCACAAAAACAATGTATAGACTCATATAAAAGTTCATCTTTTTCAGTCATTATGACCCACAAGAAGTGTGTGGTGGTGTATTTATCTGCAGGGACTCTGCCCTCTGTTTTGTTCAGGATGTTCCTGGCAAAAATTGTGGACACAGCACTGAAAAAAATGCAACTATAGAGATGTGAAATGCCATTCTGGGGTTTCTTTCACTCCCCCTTTGGCTGGTGAAACAGTAAGGTACAGTAAGAGGTAGAGCAGGTTGTCCACTAGTCAAATGATCGTCGCTGCGATCCCTGGCTCCTCAAGTCCGCATGTCAAAGTATCCTTTATCTACGATACTGAACCCCAGCTGCTCCCAATGGCTGTGGGCCATATGTGAGTGCATGTGAATGGTTACCAAGCAGCAGGTGGCACCATGTATGGTAGCATCAGCCACATATGTGTGTGTGTGTGTGAATGTGACTGTAAAAGTGCTTTGAGTGGCCATCCGAATAAATGCTTTTGTCAGCGGTCACTGTCATCAAGTATAGTAAGTATTTGTCCTTATCTGAGACATTTACATTATGTATTATGACTTAAGTATCACAGGAGTCAAAGAAGAACAATATAACCTGATTATATAACTTGTTTTCTGTCTAAAGCTTAAGCGAGGCCTAAAGGACTCCATAAACAGTTAGATGAAACGTGTAATGGCTTAATGTTTGTACATCTTCCCGGGGAAATGAACCATTTAAAAAGAAAGTTTGTTCAACTTCCACCATCTCCGGTAAATAACCTCAGACATGAACGTGACCTTTAAGGTCAGACTGACCCACTGAGTATCGAGGCACTCCACAGGGCTGCCCGCCCTCCACAGAGAAGAAGACGACAATAACGAGGAGGAGGTTTGGTGTAAGTCAGACAGAAGGAATGCAGAGTGCGAGAGGCTTCCACCATCAGTGCTGCTGCACGTATTTGTGTGATTTATGGAGCAGAAGGTGAGGGCTTGGTTTGAAGTTTCATTTTTGTCATGGTGAAATATTACACCTGTTTTTAAAAGCACATTAGGGTCAGAGCAAACGTGGTGATTAAGGGCCATTACGTGCAAATACAAGAGCCACATACTTTACACAGTCGCCCGGTTTGGTTCCCTTAAATCACCTCACGCAAAGATGCCGACAAGACAAACATTTTAACTTCTGACGTCTAAATCTGGACAGAAGAACAACCTCTCAGCTGCTGCCGCATCTTTCGAGGCTTTGTTATCAACACTCTCTCACATAACTGCACATTACTCCCACATGTTTCTCAGTACGGCCGCCACGGAGCTCAGATTATTTCCCGTGAATTTGCACATAAGTATCATCTGTGCGGAGAGGCAGTGAGGTCCAGCTGGTTTAGCAGCTTTGGAGACCTTTAGGGAATACAGTGGGAATAATTCAAGAGAGTGCTCTGGGCGTTGGTGCATGACGAAAATGGGATGCCTGGGAGTTCTGCAGAACATCTGGTTCTCATGAGCGGGGAACAAGAGGTCAGTCCCAGATCCCCTCTCCTCTCCTCGCCCTCTCTCTTTCTCTGAGGGCGAGCCAGCTACTGTGAGGTGCACATTTCTGCAGATGGACTCTCCAGCAATTTGTTCAGCACACAATAAAACTTTTTGGAACTGAAACCGATAACTGCACACAAGCTCGCTGATTCACTGCAGCTGACATGTAACCAGCTCATTCCAAAGTCCTTTCACAGTCACAGTGGTATGTTTCCTTGTACATAATGAGCTGCACACACACGAATCATATCTCATGAGAACTCCAACCACTTGCATGAAAAAAAAGACCTAATGAGTGTAAAAGGAAATATAACCACAGGAATACAGTACAGGCAGGAAGCATGAGGACAGTGATGTTTTCCATTGTTTCGTTCTCTCCAGCACACTGGATCTGAAATTAAACAGCGACCACGAGATTTAAGGCTGTCTAGGAGCGTTCACATCCTTATTGGGTGAACAGTGAAGGACTCGTGGCCTTCTTTACCCCCCCCCCAGTGTTAGGACAGAGATCTTACACATACAAACAAGGCTAATAAGGAGTTTTTATTGTCCCAACATGTTCTTGGCTTGCCATGTCTCGTCCCTGACCTCAGTCAAACTGTGAATATGTTTTACAAACTGAGGTCCAGAATGAATTTGGCTGCAGTTCCACAAAACCTAGATGCAGATAAAGCTGAGATTTTCCAGTTATCCCGCCTGACTTTAGTCGTGACTCCGTTTCATGAAAGCAGTGGCACATGTTGCCGTTGTGAGAGGTTAGATGAATATATTATACCTAGATTTTAAGATTTTACCGATTACTTTTAAGGCTCTTGATCTCTCTCCCAGCTATATCTCCGACTTCTATGTCCTTGAGGTTCTCGGGCAGCAGAGGCTTTTTGTCTGTTCCAGAGGCCCGGCTGAAAACTTAAGGGGACAGAGCATTTGCTGTCAGGGCCCCGAGGCTCTGGAAGAATCTGCTCGAGGAAATCAGGTTGGCCGACTCAGTGATCTCTTTTAAGTCCCTTCTTAAAACATACTTTTATCGGAGAACCTTTAAGTTCCTTTAAGTTTTAAGTTCATTTAAGCTGTCTTCTATTTCCTCAGTTTTTAACACTATCAGTGCTTTTAAAAGTTTTTGTTTTCATGTCTTTTCTGTTTTAATTATTGACATGTAAAGCACTTTGTAACTCTGATTGAAAAGCGCTTTAGAAATAAAGATAATTATTATTATTTTATTGCAGTTGTTGAGATAATTAGAGATGGCAGATAAAGTTGCAAAGGTGATAAGGGCAATTTTTCACACCAGACAGGGCCTCTTATAACCTTTTGAGGCTACTTATGCATTCAGCTGATGTTTTAAATGGTTGGTTTGGAGTCACCAAAGTCACACGATAACATGAACTCACTAACTCATCAAGTCAGCCGTAGACCAGCAGCTCCCGTGTTCAGCGGGCTTCAATTAGTCTGGTGGCTTTGACGAGAGCATAGATGAGGAACTGAAGCCTTTAATGGCTTTATCGCTGGAATTTTTCAGTGGCTAAAATATGTTTTGCTGCTGCCCCCATCCACAGCAGTGCATTACTTAGCTTCCATGTTGGTACTCCTGCCTGCTTCTCCAAACTAGGGGCGCTCTGACGGCCACCTACTGTTTGTAATATCGTACTATGGATAAGTACTTCACACAACACCACTTCAAAAACTCCAAATTATCCCTTTAAATTCTCTTCAACTCTTTAGATTCCCAATATGTGGTCAATTTATGAAAATAATGGCTGTTTGGAAAGTTTTCTGCAACATTGTCAGAGATATGAGAGCCGCCGGGTCAGACCGGCCGTCTGTCATGTGATACAGTCATGTTGCCTGAGTTTACTTCGGTGTGAACAGTCTGTTGGTAAAGGCAGACTTAATCATTGCAAGAAATTACTTTATCAAAGATAAATGATGCAAGAAAATACATCATTTTAATATGCAACCTATAATGCATTCAGCTGGTCCGCATGCTTTTTCTCGTTGTTTTATTAAAGCTGCTGTTTTCTTTTTTTTACATATATGACATGCTTTGCTTCTTCGTATGCTTCCATTATTAGCTGGTGCTTAGTGAGTGTAAATCATGCAGCATGTGTCTCCATTTCAGCATCAGTGAATCTGTGATTGACTTCATGGTCACGTGGCTTCACCTGGTCGCAACATGAAATGCATAAAGCCACAAAGCACCGACTAGACCAGGTCAAGCCTCGCTTTATCCGTTGGCCTGGATTTCTGAATTCTGCTTTCTTGAAATACGCCCCATTGCAAAGGAGAGAATTTGTAACCACGTATTTAAACCTCTATGAACTGACTTGTCCACTGGAGGGCAGCGGAAACAAGCTGCAAACACAACTTTCAGATATTAAATATTCATATAAAATAAACTGAAGTAATAGATGTGTCAGAACAGACTCATGAACCTCCCTTACGTGTTGGGAAACTTTTTTTCCATGTAGATATATACACGACCTACCGTGACATTTGACCTCTGGATCCCCCCAGAAGAGTTCCCTGCACTCTCGACACGTCTTCCCACCAAAACCGGGTTTGCACAAGCACTGTCCTGTGACCTGCGGGAACACCAAAACACAAATAACATCAGGTCAGCAAAATATTATCAGACAGTGGGTGTACGGGTTAGAAAAATAAAACATAGATGGAGGATTTGTGTCTTAAATTGTTAAAGTTCCGGACTAATGTGTTTTGTTTCAGGTCTTTTCTGTCCCATTCAGACACAATGGACCTTTGTAGTTAGATACAACTCGCTCCTCTTACAGAAATGTGTATTCAGTTATTCCACAGTGTATTCTGAGACTTCCTTCCTCTGATGGAAAGCAGCCAGTAAACACAGAAACCCAAATGTTTGTGTGTGTGAGTGTGTGCACACTAGTCTCCTCTGTATGTGCACGTTTCTGTGGATTCACATGCAGATCTGTGAGTGTGGGTAAAACAGAGCTGCAAAGAAAAGCAATTCCCAAACAGCTGGAGTCTGTATATAAAAAAACCCCACACAAACACTCGGTGATTAGACAGGTTGGTCACAGTGATTTACTGCCGCCCTGCAGCTTTATTCTCAGTGAGAATTGTTTGGAAAGCATCCCAACCAGCCACAGCATTGTGTAAGGAAAACTGGAAACAGCATTTCATTGAGAGACGAGAGTTTGTGGTGCAGCGCTGGGATTCAGTTCAGCTATACATCATAACGTGGGAGAGCAAACCGGAGCAGCTGCAGCGATGCTAATGCAGGAAATGATGCAGACAGATGTTGGATGTTGGCGAGTGGATACGGCTCCTGGATTTCATCGCAGCGTCTGACTCACCTCGTTGCAGGAGGATCCGAAGGAGTGGACGGGGTCGCAGTCGCAGCGCTGGCAGCCCGTCCCGCTGGCGATGTTCCATGTATCAGGGGCACAGCGGTTGCAGTTCTGACCGACCACGTTGGGCTGGCAGGGACACTGACCGCTCTGCTGGTCACACTGACACTCATCAGGGGACGAACAGGCCCGAGGTGAGGTGCCCACTGAGTAACACATGCACTCTGCACAGGGGAGGGAAGAGGTTCAGGTTATAGCTGCGTCTTTGGGGTAAGATTGGTGAAGGTAGTTTGTGTGATTTATCTTTATATTTACAGGAACACAGCAGAATTTTGGGAGATTTTCAAACTTAAACACACAACAAGAGGGTTCCTGGTTCAAACCCAGGGTAGTGGAGCCTCTCTGTCTGGAGTTTGCGGCTTCCTCCCACAGTCTAAAAGCCACGCGGGGGGGCTGGAGCCTATCCCAGCTGACACTGGGTGAGAGGCGGGGTGCACCCTGGACAGGTCGCCAGACTATCACAGGGCTGACACATAGAGACAGACAACCATTCACACTCACATTCACACCTACGGACAATTTAGAGTCACCAGTTAACCTGCATGTCTTTGGACTGTGGGAGGAAGCTGGAGCACCTGGAGGAAACCCACACTGACACAGGGAGAACATGCAAACTCCGCACAGAAGGGCTCCCACACCCTAAAAACTAGGAACCCTCTTTCTTAGTCTGAGGCGAAAGTGTTAAATTTGTATTGATATAGAAATTAAATTCATATCAGACATGCTAAATCATGTATACATGTATATACCCGTACATACAGTAAGTCACAGTGTCACATAAACATCTGTACTCACTCCTGCAGCTCTGAGTCGCAGCAACGCCGTAGTAACCCTGTCTGCAGTGCTGACACCCGTAGCCCTCAGTGTGGTACAGGCACTTGAGACAGGCGCCCGTCCGAGCGTCACAGGACCCGGGGTCGTGCATATCAATGTTGCCGTTACACTGGCAGGGCATGCAGCGCCCACCAGGCACCAGAGGGTTCCCGAAATAACCAGGAGCGCACTCATCACACCTGGCACCTGGACGAGGACAGGAAACAGGAAGTGAACTCATGTTTTTTAAGTTCAGCGGGTTAATTAGAGGGGACCTGAGGTGATGTTTGGGTTTGATGTGAAGACGCGATGATGTACGCAAACATGTGATGCTTTGAGCAATTAAAAAAGCTGCTTACATAAAAACAAATCTGTTATTCCTAACTACTGTGAGATGCTCCGTGTGTGTTTCTATACCTTTGTAGCCGGCGCTGCACACACACACCAGCTGGTTCGTGTTAGCCAGAAGGTAACAGCTGTCAGAAAACTGGCGTCCACTGCGCGGCCCATCGGGGCACATACAGGGGCGGCAGTGGCTACCTGAGCCCAGCTCTGGGTCACCATGGTAACCATCCAAACACCTGGAGGTAAAGAAAGGTCAATATGGGAGATGCTTTGACTTTAATCCTTCTGACTCAGCTTTGTGGGGCGTACCTCTCACAGTGGTGTCCGGTGGTGAAGTCCCTGCAGCCCTGACACTCTCCGGTCTGAGGGTGGCAGTACTCACTGTGGCCGTTACAGTGGCACGGTCGGCACTGAGGGAAGCCCCAGAAGCCCTGCAGGCAGTGGGAACACTGGCGCCCTGTGGCCCCTGGAACACACTCGCACTGACCCGTCGCCTCGTGGCAGAAAGAAGTGACCGCGCCCCGTGGGTCACAGTCACAAGCTGAGGGTGAAGTTTGAGTCATTACACTTCCTGTTTCTGAGTTAAATAAACATCAAACTACATTTACGTCAGACACTTACATCTGCAGCCAGAGGGGCTGAACAGGTACGTAGCCGGGGCACAGTGCTCACAGTTCCTGCCAACAACGTTGGGTCGACACCGGCACTGACCTCCACTGGCCTCACACACGGTGCTGAGTGAACCCTGAGGGTCACACTGGCATGCTGGGAGCAAAGACAAGGTACAGAAACGTGGAGATTTATGTTAAGAGAAATTTCTATTGTACAATAATTAAAACAACAGGATGAGTGAGTTTATCTGGGATATTTTAAATTTTAAAATCTCACATAAATTTTACAAGTAAAACAGAAGTATGCAGAGCAGTGACTATATCCTCCCCGATGAATGATTAACTCCTCCTTTAGGTAAGTCAATAAATACAAATGTCTGTGATTATATTATGTTTGCTCAGGGTTCAACGTCAGGCAAGCAAAGGGGTTTTTTCAGTGTCATCAATGTTAAATTTGGTGGCATCTGACATATTAAATAAGGCACCACTGTTGTTAGAGCTGAAACAATTAGTTAATTGACAGACAGGAAATAATCAGCGACTACTTTAATAATCAGTGAGTTCCAGTTCTGTGCTGCTTTTCTTTGACACAAGTGACAGTAAAAATCATCTGTGGGTTTTGGACTTTTGGTTGGATGATTTAAAGATGTCACTTTGGGCTTGAAGAAATGGTGATGGACAATTTTCACTCACTTCTGACATTTTATCGACCAATCTATTGTTAGAATACTTGAAATAATACTAATAATATTCATTAGTTGTAGTGTAGCTGTGAATAATAGACAGAAAACCAAATAAACAAAAGTAAAAGTCCAGTAAAACAAAGAAACTGGATAGAAATAATTAAAAAGAGCTCTTTTTTATCTTTGAATTGATAATTTTTCAAGAAGAAATCGAGTTAAAGGTCGAGTGTAAAGGATTTAGTGCCATCTGATGGTGAGATAACAGATTGCAACCTGTGACTCTGGAGCGCCTCTCTAGTGGCTCCCTGTGGCTTTGACGAACAAATTATATGGAAATGACTAGAGTTTTTTTTCCTTCACATTTCAACAACTAAAATATACGTAATACATCTGCTGCCTGGCACCTTTCATCCAAATTTTGCCGATCCTCGATAGCAGTGGCTGGTCTTGAGTCTTCCTAGCTGGTTAGCTATGGAAGCCAAATCCAAAAAAGTGAAAGTCTCGTAATAAAATAGAGAATTTGGAAGTGTGTGGACAGATTTGTTTGCTTTTACTGTCAGCTCTGCAAAGATAAATCACCAAATAATCATAAATAGTGCCCATCTTATGCTAAGACTATGAGTATCGGCTAATTTCGATATAATATGCTAATAATATTGCCTTCATTATAAGGCTCAAATATGTTTTGTGGCTCCACACAAGATTTTTTAAATCATTTTGGGTCAAAAATGGCTCTTTTGACAGTAAAGGTTGCCAACTCCTGGTGTAGGAGAACTACAGTTGCCAACGAGAAAAAATGAATGGTGCTATCTAGAGCCAGTGTTTGATTTGTCCGCTCTGGGCTACTGTGAAACAACATGGCGGACTCCACGGAAGAGGACCCGCTCCATATGCAGATATAAACAGCTCATTTTAAGGTAATGAAAACACAGTGATTCTTAGTTTCAGGTGATTATAAACTAATGAAGACATAGTCTGCCAATATATCCTCCTGAATCCTTCACACTGGACCTCTAATAAGAAAATGCCTCTGTACAAACACACATTACACACACTAAACTACACACCCATGGCTCCTTTGTGCAGCAGAGCAGAGACGCTGAAGATGTAGTCGTTACAGATGTCGGTCAAGGGGCTTTTGACGACACTCTGGCTGCTCTCCAGACACCGGTAGCGCTGGAACGTATCCCACGCTCCCTCACCATCGACCCCATGGAACATGTCCAGCTCCCTGACCCGAGGCATCAGCACCAACTATAAGGAGACAAGGAGGAGGACGAGATAGACGAGGGGTCGGGGGAAGGGAAACCATAATGAAAACACAGGTTTGAAGGAGTGGAGTAACAGAGTGGAGGGAGTTATTTTAGATGGTTAAGGCACCAAATAAGCAACCAATCATGGCTGATTGTAGCATCTATAGTTTTATCTCTTAGTAGTTAAAAAGACCGACAGGAGAACAGGTCCTTTAAGATAAGTGTGGAGTTAAGGAATGAAACTCAACATACGGAGTCGATGAGTGTGTACGGGCTCTGGATTTCACTGGCTGACGAGTAGAGAGGCAGACTGAGACGGACGGTATAGTTCAGTCCTTCCTCGAAACACACCGGCCTCACCAGCAACACGTGTCTGAAACACAACAGACGGTCGGTCAGTGTGTGGCAGTGAATGTGTCACCACACAGACACAGTAAAGTGAACTCAGGTTTTTACCTGGATCCAGGTGGAAGAGAGATGGACTGCTCGTCTCCACTCTGGATGGAGTTGCTGCAGTGAGCGGAGTAGTCTGGAGGGTTGAAGACGGGACGCTGCACTCGGACGTTCACCTTCTCCCACTGCTCTGGCAGCTGCAAACACACACAGACACATTATTTTTATTCTTGAAGGTTAACTTTTGAAAATTTCAGACCTTGACCCTAATTTTTCATGTTTTTGTGTCTTAGTGACTAATGGGGACAACAGTGGCTGACACTGGCCCATATGGGCACCACTGTTGCCTTGACTCCCCACATGTTTTCTAGCTCCTCTTTCAGCCCTTGGTATTTTTCGAGCTGCTTGCGTTCCTTCTTCCTGATGTTGCCGTCGCTTTGGATTGCTACATCTGTCACCACTGCCTTCTTCCGTTGTTTGTCCATCAACACGATGTCCGGTTGGTTAGCCATCACCAGTTTGTCAGTCTGGATCTGGAAGATCTGGAACTTCCAGCCCATCTCAGTGCAGATGTTCCTGTACACTATGCCAGCCACCTGGTTATGGCGTCCCATGTGATCTCGATTTCACTCGGGAGACTGTTCTAAGTGTCTGACAACTTCATGGAAAAGAATAATTGCCTAACGTATAAAGACAAATCCAGTTACCTGCGGCTCATAGCGAATAAGGATGTCATAGTCCATGGACTCTGGGACATTGTCAATGTTGAACTCTAGGTGAGCTCCTTCTGGCACATTAGCAAAGCCCATACCGGTCCACGTAGGACTGCGATCCAGAGGGTACGGCCTCGGTACCACCGTCACACCCTGACAGAGAGAAAAAAAATCAACAGAGCTGTAATTTACATGTCTGGGTAAATTTTTGGCATAGTACAATGATAAACACACTCACAGGTCCGTGCGTGGCATCCTCTGCCTCGTAGGTGTAGTGATCCAGAGAGATGAAATAGAAGCCAGACTCCACCTTATCGCAGCGCCGTCCAAACATGTGCTCCCTGCACACACACTGTCCTGTGTGAGGGTCACAGCTGTGCAGAGACAGAGATGGAATGAGTACCTTTATTGTTCATGTATTTTAATTTGCTGCTTTTTTATAATTGCACAGAAGTAAAATAGAGATGTGCCTGTTTTTGTGAATACTGTAAGTGTCCTACAGTAGCCCAGAATGGACAAACCAAACGCTGGCTCTAGATAGGACCATTTGTGTTTTCACATTGTTATTCAGTGTTTTACTGGTTTAAATCACAGAGTCTGTTTGTTTTGGAGAGGAACCGACCATCATCATCTGCTTATCCAAAGCCAGGTCGCCAGTACAACAGGCTGAGCAAAGTATTCCAGACGTCCCTCTCCCCAGCAACACTTTCCAGCTCCTCCTGGGGGACCCCAAGGTGTTCCCAGGCCAGATGAGCTATGTAATCCCTCCAGTGTGTTCTAGATCTGCCCCGGGGCCTCCTACCAGTGGGACGTGCCCAGAACACCTCTAACAGGAGGCGCCCAGGAGGATCCTGATCAGATGCCAGAACCACCTCAACTGACCCCTTTCAACGTGAAGGAGCAGTGGCTCTACTCCAAGCTCCCTCCGGATGTCCGAGCTCCTCACCCTATCTCTAAGGCTGAACCACGGAGGAAACTCATTTCTGCCACTTATATCCGCAATGTCATTCTTCACTGACCAATGCATACTTGGTCAAAGAACCCCTGAGGATCATGTTCCACCAGGACAGCTACAAATTAGACTAATTTTAGTTGGCTGAAGGCCAAGTTAAATTTGGCACAGTGCCATGTAGGTAACAGCATACGTGATACCATTTTAAGAATATAAGCTGTGCCCCCCCACTGTGTATCATCAATCACTTGGCTTCGCATGTAGCAAATGTTGATCTGAGCTCGTAATAAACATGCATTAAGAAAGAACTCCGTAATCGGCCTCATCCTTGCATTCTTCAGATCATCACAGAAACACCTACTCTCAGTTACATTACACCTCTGCACTTGGGCTGTTACATCTGACAGTAAATGTAAAATAACATTGCATACCATGTTTGTAAAACCTAACAAAGTACTAAATAAAAGAGATCTTTAAACATACTTGTTGTTGACAGCTCCGCCCTGATCGCAGTCACATGGTCTGCAGCCGTCCATGTCATTGGACAGACCCCAGTGCTGCGGCTACAAGGGAGAGAACAGACATTTGTTCATACACACACACACACATACACACATATATATGGATGTAAAATATCTAAATTGAGGCTGGCAGTTGTTTTTACGCACCAGACACTGATCACAGTTATGTCCGTCCACGAGGCGTTTGCACAAGCACCTTCCTGTGTCCGCATCACAGGTGCTTCCTCCGGGCAGAGTGCCCAGCGGGTTACAGGTACAAGCTGCCAAAACACACAAGCAAACAATGAAACATCAGATTCAACTGCATCTGTCTGTCTGACTGTAGTTTATCTGCACTCTGTGTGGTTGTGTCAGTTTTTACTTTAAGTCCTCCAATAAAAAACAACAAAACGGTATATTTTAAATATTCCTTGATGTCACGAAGAAATCAAATCTCTTCACTTTTCACCACAGAATTCAATTAATTCACCCATTAATAATGATGAAATTAAGGTATTTTTCTTGGGATTTTAAGGGGATAATTATTGGATTGGAATACATACGTATAAGGTGTATATTTAATTGATTATATGCATGGTTTAAGAAGTTCTGACTTTGCCTTTTTTAATTAAAGGACAAATTAAGGGACCTATGACTACCACACTCAACACATTAACCTAAGATTAAGAAATTTGCCATGTTTTCAGGGGTAAATTAAGGAGTAAATCATGGTATTTTAAAGGATTCTTGTTTCACGGTGGGTGTAGTTATCCATAAACATTCAACCATCATCCAGTGACTAATTTTCCTTATTTTATTCATTAACAGTTTCACACAGAGAGCAGCAAACTTAGCCTGGTTCCAGACCATAGACCCCGCCCACTCAACTGAGTAGGCTTGCATCTCTGGTCTGGCATACTGCAATGAATTTGCGATTTATCTCGTCCAGATGATGGATGGACCAATGAACGCCGGGGGTGGGGGCGGGTCTAGCGATTAGCCAATCAGCGCCACGCTGAAGTCAAGCTGTACACCGGTGGGTAACTGGTGAGGATAGCAACAATGGCAACCGCTACAGATCCTACAGACCACATTAACGATGCTGTCGAGGTATTTCGCCACTACTCGCGTTAATGGAGGACCAAATTAAGGAAGCTGCTAAACTGGATTTAATGGCGATGCAGCTGGGCATGCACATCGACGGAGACATTTTAAACGGGCAATGCTCGCTTGTTTTCGGCACCCCCGAGGCATGGATACTAATGACGTCAGATTCTGGGTGAGTCGTTGATCTCTACTGATTGGTTAGGGAAAAATCAAATTCCCTCCCCCTTGTAAATCGCCTTCAATGGAGGTGATGTCAGACTGAAGGTTCTGGGAGCTTCAGTCTGACACTCAGGCTACAGCAAACTGGGAACAACTACTTTGGTTTTCTTAAGCAAAACAACAACAAACAAACAAACAACAAATATTGCAAAATATAAATGTATGTAAACTTTAATGGACTTACCCAGGCAGCCATCAGGCCCCTGTCCCAGTCCGTGGTGTCCCTGCCGGCAGTGGTCACAGCGCTCGCCCTCCACATTGGCTTTGCACCGACACTGGCCTGAGATCATCCCGGCTGCCACGTCGGTGTGCGAGTCACACAGTCCGCCCTCCAGAGACCCGGTTGGGTCACAGTTACACGCTGTGGAGACATGAAAACACAACATTAGGACATGTGCATAGGTTTTGTTTCAACACTGGGGGGGTGAGGTATACTATGTGAAGTGTGGGGGGTCTCTGGGCGTCCTCTGTTTGACCATCAAACACTTTATGCACCAATCTAAGGTGGTTTATTTATATTTTTACTTATAAAGCCCTGGACTTTAAAAGGTCATATGTGTTGTTATGCTTGTCTTGCTTGGACAGGTAGAAACAATAAGAATTTGTTAAGTTACTCATCAGTGCTGCAAGTTTTTGAGTTGTTTAAGAATCAGTAATGAACGTTACTTTTGTTGGACAAAGCATATTTAATTCTACTACATTTATATTGGATTGTATGTTTTCTTAATATGAAAATAAACCTTTCTTTAAGTGTTCTCAATTTTCTAGCTAACATTTCTTGGTGCAGGCTTTTTTTCAGAACATTTTAAACATTTAAACATTTCCAAATTATGCTTTTAATAAGGAGATGGGGATAAAATCGGCTCTTTCAAAAAGTGTTGGTGTGGCGGGCGACCTCTAGCTCAACAGGTAGAGTGTTCCCCCAATGTAGGCCAAGTCCTGCATCAAGCAGGCAATCTTTCAGTGCTGCTTTGAACGGCAGCATCAGCTGACTGTCGGTGATCAGCTGTTGCTGCCCTCCTCCCATCCACCCTTCCATCATCACATCCTAATTCTGTAGGAAACATTGAATGCTCATAATAATGTTTAAAAATATTGCAACATGCACCGCAATTGAATTTTACAATTTAAAACACAGCCTTTTGCTAAAGAGGTACAGTACAGAACCTACGACTACCAGAACATACTGCGCCGCACCAGCCAATCAACACTCCCGCTAGTGGGTGATGTAATGCAAGCTTGTCTGTTTTGACACAGGAAACAATATGATGGCTGGCTGGTCACAAACAACCTCTAATTACAGTTGCAGGATTTGAGCTGAGAGATGAGCAGGGAGATCTGAGCGCTGGTAAAATGGAGGGAAGTTTACCTCAGTTCCTTTACACAGACTACCCACATTGTTATGATACAGAGCTGGTTGAAAATCAGCAAAGTATCCCTTTAGGAGACATTTCAGCCTTATCTTTGGCACTGGAGCAAAGATTGAAAGCATAAATGTGCTCAGTGAATTTCATGGCAATCTTTCAAACATTTTCTAATCTGAAAAGGGGAACTTTTGGCCCAAGGGTGGCACTGGAGGAAAATGAGTATCCAAAACTGAAAGGTTGTGCTTACCAAATTACGTGGAAATCTGCCCAGTAGATTGTGATAGCTGTTGTGTAAAAGTGAAAGAAGCTGGCCTGATGGTGGAGCAACAGAAAAGACTGGAGCCTCAACACACACCTCCAGGAATCACAGATATACGCAGCAGATTTCTATCTGGTGTGTAATTGTTGAGATATCTTGCTCTGTAACAAAGTGATGAATGAGGGGATTTCCCCACATGATGCTAGAAAACATTAGCTTATCTTGTAGTAACATTACTTCAGCAGTAAGTTATTTGTGAGTGAAAACGGACACGATCTGCAAAAGCAGTGTGTAATTTAAAAGTTGAGTCTTGCACAGAGGAAAAGAGAGGGGGAGGCTGTATTTCATTTTACTGCACTACTTCCACTTGTACCCAGCACTCAGCAGCTAATTACAATCATGATGACAACAGCTACTTTCTGCTTCTCACTTCAAAGGCAGCAGCTCCAGATGGTGCTTGTCTGAGACAGAAACATGTCCTGGAGGAGGACACCAACATTTTAACAGACTGCTGGTGTGATGAGTAGAGTGGACCGTGAAGACTCAGTGGAGAACAGGGGTTACGCAGAGGTGACTTACGCTCACAGACGTTGGGGTCCCTCAGGTCTCGGTTTGGGTGCTGGTAGTAGAAAGGTGCACACTGCTCGCACTGTCGGCCCACAGTGTTGTGCTGACAGTCTTCACACACGCCTCCACTCCTGTTGCCAGTCGTCATGTAAACAGCAAGGTCGAAGTGGCACGATGTGGAGTGATGGTTACACTCACACTCTGAGAAAGAAAGTGAGATTGACTGAGACTGGTAGAATTGGATTTGCATAGTCTTATAATGAGTATTTATTTATTGTCTGTGGTGTTGTGCTGTGATTTTGGGCATTTGCAGTCAATAGATTAATGTATTTGTTGTTTTTTACTGTTGTGTTGCTTTGATTTCATACTGCAGACACTGTCATGTCAAAGGCAAATTTCCAACTGGGACAATAAAGCCTATCCTAGCCTATCCCTTCCTAGCCTAGCCTATCCCTTCCTATCATATCCTAGCCTAGCCTATTTTATTCTATCCTAACCTATCCTATCCTATTCAATCCAATCCAATCCTAGCCTATTTAATCCTATCCTAGCCTAGCTTAGCCTAGCCTATTTTATCCTAACCTAGCCTAGCCTATTTTATCCTAACCTAGCCTAGTGTAGCCTAGCCTATTTTATCCTATCCTAGCCTACTCTAGCCTATTTTATTCTATCCTAGCCAACCCTATCTTATCTCATCGTTAGGCTATTATGGGATAGGCTAGCCTATCCCATAATAGCCTATCCTATCCTTGCCTAGCCTAGCCTAACCTATCCTAGCCAAGTCTGACCTATCCTAGTCTAGCCTACCCTACCCTTACCTATCCTAGTCTGTCCTATCCTAGCATAGTCTAGCCTAGCCTATCCTATCCTATCCTTGCCTAGCCTAGCCTATCCTAGCCTAGTCTGTCCTATCCTAGCCTAGCCTACCCTACCCCTACCTATCCTAGTCTATCCTATCCTACCCTATCCTAGCATAGCCTAGCATAGTCTAGCCTAGCCTATCTTATCCTAGCCTAGTCTATTTTATTGTTTTCATCTGTGTTATACAGTATATGGCTGCAACTAAGTATTGTTTCAACATTGTTTAATTGGTAAGCATACAAAATCTTAAAAAAAAAAAGGGAAAAATGCCAAATAAATTTAAAGGTATACTATGCAGGATTTTCTGTTAACATTACGTAACGTTAGCTAGTTAGTCCACGTTCGTAACATAGTTGGTTACGAGCGCTGGCTAGCTAACTTGCTCCTAGCTACAGCGGCACAATTTAATCAGCTTTGACGTTGTGACTAAGTTTGGTTTACGTGTGGAGATAGCGGTCAAATGGTGGCAACAGTGCTCCACTGTTTGTTTGCAAATTCCCATTTAAAAAGAAGATGGAGAGGAAGAAGAGGCAGTTTAAAGAAAAAGGCTGTCGTCAATTCCAGTAAGTGCAATGTGCAATTTAGGATAACACTACCTTGTTGAAATTATAGAGTACTACATTTAAGTGTACTAACTGAATGTGTGCGATTTGAGACACACTCCAAGACTTTGCCAGGACCTTTGAACCCGGTCACTCTACCAAGGATACAGAGAGTAACGAGTTGATAATTCTGTCTGATATCAGGCTAATGAAAACTGAAAGGAGGGTGAAAACCACTTGCTAGCTTAGTAAACCGCACAGGCTTTATGCTAAGTAACATAAACTAAGCATTAGCATTAGTTAAGCTAACCTGCTGACTCTACAGGAGCTCCATACTGTATGTGCAGACATGAGAGGGGGGTTAATCTCACCATCAAACTTTTGTCAAGAAAACAAATAAGCTTCCCAAAATGCATAAAAGTTTACTCTGTCTTAATGTTTGTGTTCTTACTCTTGCAGGCGTGGGTGTTTCGTCCCTCTGCAGGTCTCCAAGGCGAATCCTGGTAAAAGTCTTTGCAGCGTTCACAGTTCAGTCCCTCAGTATTGTGATTACACACACAGCGGCCATGGACCTACACACACACAAAATAATAAATGAACACCATTTCTACTACCAGACACAGTTAGGATTAGGACCCAGTCCCAGTTCTAGAGCTTTCAATCATACCACATGATCTTCATCAGCAGATGGGAGTTACCCAGTTGTCATGAAATTGGAGATATTCAAAGTCCCATTTTTTGGAGCACTTTAGAGACTTCTAGTCCTTAAAAGTTGTGCAACATTTACTCAAGAGTCCTTAAAGTGCCCAGAAAAAAATCTGAATGAATTAATGTCAAATTAAAATTAAGATTGAAGCTTGTATGTTTTATATTCTCCAATCTGTTTCTGTGAGTATGTTTTCAGTTGTACCATGCCCTCAGCTCCCACTGATTCTCCATCGATCGGGGCGCACTCGGAGGCGTGACCGTAGCAGAAGCAGTTGCCGCGGACGACCATGTCGTAGAGGGCGTAGTAGTACTTCTCCGTCACCTCGTCACGGGAGTCGAGCAGGTTGTCGCCCAGCGTGTGGAGCTTGATGAACTTCACCCGGAGGTTCGTGATCTTCAACATGTCTGCACACACACAAGAAATAAAGAGCAGTAAGTATATCTGCAACAGGGTCAGTTATACAGCAGTAATTGTAAATATTAAGTATTTGCGCTTATCATAGTTGATAAGTGGAACGTTTGCTACTCAGTTTCTGTTCCTCTACGTTCACCTTTGGGGGTACCCCACCTATAAAGGGGCGTCTCCTGCCTTACTTCTCCTCTTTTGCTGTTGTGCTGGTGGGAGAGGTAAGCGACATTGCTCTTGTAGTAATTTCCGTGTGTTAGAGCTGTTTAGCTGCTGATTTTGTTTTGTTTTCTCAGGAATAAATAGAGATCGCCTCCAAAGATATCCACAGTCTGGATAGTTTCTCACTGACTTTCAGACTTCAAAGACGTCACCGCCGCTGTTCCCCACACACCCACAGCATTCACCACATACTTAACATGAGGCCTCTGCCTTTGTGTGTGTGTGTGTGTGTGTGTGTGTGTGTGTGTGTGTGTGTGTGTTTTTCTCAGTCTGGATGTAGGTGAGTGCACAGACTGTGAGTCGTTCCCACATGTGAAATTCCGTGCAGTGCTCTTCCTGTCCAAACTCCGACCCCTGAAACTCTGCTCCAGGTAGGTGTTCAATTCATGTGTTTAATCTGAGAAGGAAACATGACTCTCTGACCAGCTGATCACAACTCACACATAATATGCACCCTGTGGTGTGAGGCCACCTACAGACATCGCTTCGTTTTAAGGAGACATAACAGTTTTAAAGCTGCCAAAGAACTGAGCATCTTACTCTGTATCCTCAGGCTGTAGGGGTCCTCAATGTGGAAGACGGGGTCCAGCACCCGAAATATCACCTGAAACAGACAAAATTAAAAGACACCTAGGTCACAGTTTGAAATGAACATGACTGGTGACACTCTTATCAATAGAAAAACCCTTAATGTAAAAATAAGCTAAAAAATACTCACCTCTCCCTCAGTGGATGGTTCGATGTCTGAGTAACGGGTGTCGCAGATGATTTCATCCACTTTGGCCATTGGCCCGGTGGACACACCAGGGAAGGACAACTCGCAGTCGTAGGCAAAGTAGCGATAAACCTGCCACGACTTCCCAAAGTTCATGGACCGCTCGATCACCATGGCAGCCGGCCGAAATGTCTGTCGACAGAGACAGAAGAAAAAATCACTGAAATGTTAAATAATCAGGGTTTTCAGCAAAACCTGCATTTTCTTGTAATATCAGATGTCACAATATCTCTGATGATGTTTTTTCAATTTGTTTTCCGTCCAAAAATCCCTTAATTCTAAAGGTAATTTACAGAAACCCTTAGATATAAATTGAAAAAATAAGGGTTTTTTGCATTCAATGTTGGCCATAATTTGTCGCCACCGTAGCAAATAAAGTTTATCTCCCATGAGATTAGATAAAATTAGGTTATCCAATAGATAACCAACAATCACCTTGCATCTCAGATCTTCATACTCATCTTTTGCTTAAATCAAGTTTTAAGAACTTTTTCATATGTATAAAGTACATTTTTAACTATTTTTCACAAGGAACAGATATCAAATCTGTATCTTCTCTCACATTCAAATGTCTTTCTGTGAATCATCCTGAAAATCAAATATTCTTGAGCTACTTCTGTCTTATTAACTTGACAGAGTTGTTACTTGTATTCCCTCTGTTATCATTTCACACGCAAATTTCTGTGTAAAAAAATCAGGAAAACTAGATTTACCGCCTCACAGATGTACACATCTGCGCACAAGTCAAGTTGCAGTTACAGTTTATAACCATATCTGTGAAAACGTGGATGCTTCACACACATCTTCTCCCCCGGCAGCACAGAAAATCTTTACACTCAAGATTAGTGTCACCAATTCAGCATCTGACCAAATGTCTCTCCTTCAGATCCTGCGGTATGACGATGCACGAAGCATTGTGATGTCACAGTGAAGTTTACTTTTGACCTTTTGGATATAAAGTGTCATCACTTCATCATTTTACCCTGTTAGACATTTGTATGAAATTTTGACATAATCAGTGTATGAATTCCTGAGTTATGGCGAAAAACACGTCATATGAGGTCACTGTGACCTTGAACTTTGACCTTCAGCAATTGCCATGGAAAATTATCAGTATGTGAATGTCATCGTGAATAATATCCAGAATGTCTGAAGTTTTTTTGTTTGTTTTTTTTTTTTTAAAGAGATTTTTTTGGGGCATGTTTTGCCTTTAATTGATAGAAAGGTTAAGAGGTGGAGAAAGGTGGTGAAATGGGGAGAGAGAGAGGCAATGACATGCAGCAAAGGACCACAAGCTGGGATCGAACCTGGGCCGCTGCGGCAACAGCCTTGTACATGGGACACCTGCTCTATACACTAAGCCACCGCCCTGGATGTCTGAAGGTTTAGATACTGTCAGTCCGCCATCTTCAGACTCCGATGTTAGACTAGCCCTTTATAAATAGGAATTGTGCAAATCTGCAGGAAAGCCCAATCAGTCTTCTTTCAGCATTCGCAGTATAAAAACAGTATTTTTCAGGGCAATGGGGGGCGTGAGCAAGTAACAAAACGTGTAGCTCAGCGTGTGACGAAAACAGTGATGTGGGAGGGAAGCCGCGGCTGGTCAGTCCTTCAGCGATTCTCTCATAAGTCGGCCCGTTCTTCACCGTCCCCGTCATCTGACGGTTAATGGCCTCTTCGTTTGCAAGGACAAGGAGGGCGCGCAATTCCTTGTCTCCCCAGTTGCTCATCTTTACAGTGTCTGTCAGGTTTGTGTTTCCCTCTTGCTACTGAATCACTGCTCTGTTACTTTAAGTTTTGGTACGACTCTGTCCATGCACGTGTGCTGTGCCAAACGCTTCTCAGATCTGATTTGTGTTGTAATAATTTGTGGTTCTCTGCATCAACCACCAAATTCTAATCAGTTCATTGTGGACCGCAAGTGGACGTTTTTGCCAAATTTGAGGAAATTCCCTCAAAGTTTTTTTGAGATATCACCTTCATGAGAACGAGGCTGACGCAAGGAGGGACAGTTTTTATGAATGAACAGTAACTTTGACCTTTGAACACCAAAATCTAATCGGTACATGTTTGTGCCACATGTGAAGCAATTCCCCTCAAGATGTTCTTGAGATATCACGTTCATGAGAATGAGACGAAGGGACGGACGGACAACCTGGAAACATAATGCCTCTGGTCACGGCCATTGCTGGTGCGAAGACATAAAATCAAACTACAGAGGTATCAAATACTCCATTTTCCTGCCATTTTTGATCCATATATTCTGTTTATATTTGATGTTTTCCTCTTAAATGTTTGGACACTAAAATAATAAACATGACTTGAATATAACGGGGTGATATTCCTGAGAGGGTGGAGGCTGTTGGAGGTGTTGATCCTCTCTGCCATCTAGTCCTAAAACAGGATGGGACAGGATACACATGGGAAGTGTGTCTCTGAGTGTGTGTTTTGACTATGATGTAAAGCTAAGGGCACAAAGCCAACCGGCTGCCGTCATGGCCGACCATGTGAAAGCAATGAGAGATGAGCAGCTTTTTTCTTACTGCACAGCCTCAAACTCATCTCCTCCTTCGCTTCCCACCGTCCTCCAGAGACCAGAACGATTTTCCACATTCCTCCACCACAGCTGTCCGACACTGTGTTTATCTGCGTGGGTGTGGGAGTGTGTGTGTGTGTGTGTGTGTGAGAGAGAGAGAACAGGCACCTTGAAGGTCATGATAAGGTGTGTGAAGTGAAATTCAGCGTCCAGGTCCAGCTGGATGGTCACATTCTCCACACCTACAGCGGAAAGAAAACACACAGGAAATTAACAATTAAATCTTTCTCTCAGCTGATTCCCATTCATAAAACTGTCAACGCACTCCACACAGACTTTCTCACACACATAAGCATTATTTCTTTCAAATATTTATGGATTCTTTCTGCATGTGTTTATGCAGCTGAGGCATCTCAAGCATTCACACATGAATCTAATCAATCTCAGGCTCCGGTTCTGGATTTTGTTGCAGCAGTTTCTCCTAAGCTCCTCACTGCGTGTACATGTACATGTGGTTTTAATCTACTTATTTACTACATTTAGTTTGCAACATTAAATCTTAAGGGTAACTTCTGTATTTTTCAACCTGGACCCTGTTTGCCCATGTTTTGTGTCGAAGTGACTATCTGTACGTTCACACCAACAGCGACCAGAGCTTCCAAAGTGGCGGAAATCATTCATTTTCAATGACTTGGGCGACCTGGTCGTCAGCCGCACGTCTTGGGTGAACAAACCGACCGCAGCGGAGTTTGAATGGGATGACATTTGTTTTCTGTTTTCATTGACCAAACATAACTTTGTGCAGGCCAACTATGAGCTTTTTGACTGGACAACAGCAAGAGGCAACTACGCTGCTTTCAAGCCAGTAGTCCGCTTTACTGTGCGTTCACACCAAAACCTGCCAGAGCAGCAAAGGCGTCAGGTCTAATTCATTTTCAATGGGTAGTGGTGACCAGAGGCGTTTTGCGCTGCAAGGCGGCGTTCGGCAAATTGAGCTGCAAATGACCAGGCACCAATCGAAAAGTAGATGTCCATTGCTTGTCTGGAACCCAGATAACATCCTCGGAAACTTTCAGTTCCTACCACACATTCGTTCCTACTTCAAAACAAGCAGCGAGCTGTCAAACTGATATGTTCAGCCTAAAGTAGAGCTGGAACCTCTCCCCATCCAGCCACAGCTCCCGCACCAGCCCATGATATTCCCCGTGCTGTTCACGCCCCCGGAGGATATCCTGAACCCAGACCCGACGGTGGTGCAGGTACCACACGGCAGCACAAATTTTAAGAGTGTCTTCTTCCATGTTGAATCGATACACTAGCGTGGACAAGCGCACGTACTTATACAAATTCTTTGTGTTCTGGAACGCTTGTTATTAGCGGGAATGCAATTCATTTTCTCTCCTTGCCACCAGTTTAACTAATCGCACTGTAGGCACTCTAACCCAAACCACTGACAGTGTTTCCCCTAGGTTTACAGCTTTGGAGGGGAATAACATCTAAAAATGTTGCTCATATTCAGTTCGGGTTCGGCCCACTTCACATGCTGCTGTGTTGTGCTACGGTGTATTCAAGTACTGGAATTTGTTATTTACGTGACAATGCCTGAACGCAACACAGGCTGTGTGTGTTTAATGTTTAATGTCAGACCTATTTAGATTTTTATCCTGTTTTCATTGTCCAAACGTTAAAGTTTCTGTACTCAGGCAAATGCACAAAGTCACATTTCTGTGCTCCAGCCAGTAACCTGCTTTGCGGCTCCTTTAAATTGAGAAGCATAATCGAACATTCAGAATTTGACGTCATGAGCGACTTGACTTGCTTTCGCTGCCACTAACATTTTACCAGCGGCGCTGCTAGAGCAAATTCAGCGATTTTGCTCCTCTGGCAGCCTTTGGTGTGAATGTACAGTTACGGCTGCACGATCGAACGATCAGTGATTCACGTGATGAGTGACTGGAGCGACCAAAGCTGCCACAAATATTTTTGACAGTCGTGCTTCTTGGGCATCCACGAGAGACTTTGCCTCTTTGGAAGCTTCTGGTCTCAACGTACAGTAAGGGGGAATGACATCTTTTGAAATTAGTCCAGTATTGAGTGAGAGCGCTGCAGCCGACAGCTTAAACAGGTGGCAACGTAACCATTCAGGGCATTTGTGCAATGTCAATTTACGTCCACTAAAGGTTCTTGTTTTTGCCGCTGACAGGCTCAGATTGATACTGTAAGAGTCTGACAAAATTATGGAAAGGATCCCGACAGAGATAGAACAAGATTCTTTAGGTTTAACCAGGAACAGCCCTGAAATCGCCATCACCAAACCCACCAGACTCCATTTTAGCATGTGAGAGCCACCGTATTTCTGCATTTAACTGGGTGAATTAAGGGTTTATTTGGGCAGTAGTGTCACTATTAGTAGCACTACATTTCTCGGTAGTGTGGTAACGTCACTACTTTCTGAGTTGAATGGCTTTTCAGTAACAAAGCTGATTAATTAACCGAATAGTGTGGTAGCATCCACAAAAATTACGAGCAAGAAAAGCTTTGAAGTGCAGCGGACTGTTCTTCTGCTGAGGTCTGGATAAAAGTACTAACCATACTAACATATATACATACTAACCCTTCAGTTTACCCCGCGTGCTGCTTCACTATTAGCTTTCCTTGGCAAGACCCGCCGTACTCTGCCTGTGATTGGCTACACTGCACCTCTTGATGTGTCTCTCATGTGTGTTGCCCACAGACTGTATATATTTAGTGGGTCTGCAGTGGACACCAGAGAAACAGACATAACAAGGCCCTAGAAAAGAGCTGAGAGACAGCTAACGCTAAATCAGCTCACGTTAGCTCTGTCAGTTTGATACATGAGTAAATATTTAGTAACATCTAATCTCTATGTAAGAAACAGTCTGTAGTAGTTTGTACTTATCCACTTCACAAACACTAACTTTAGGCTGAGTTTAGACTGAACAGCTGGTGCAGCCGGCTCCGAAAGCCAAGATGGAGCCGGAGGACTACTGCGAGGGAATTAGGAAATCCCAAGCAAAGCCATTGTGTGTCTGCAGCTTCCTGATGTTTCAAAGCCATCTGCACTGCTGGCCGCCGCTCCCTCCATGACTCACACCTCGGACAGATTCCCACAACTCAGAGGGAAACAGAGTAGCAGCGTGAATGTGGGAGGAAAGAGGGCAGGGTTTGTCCGTCTGTGTGGGAACTGTTTTACTGTAACAAGATTTCTTTCAGGGCTCAAATTAAAGATGTGAGTGTGAATAACTGAGGTAACTGAGTCTGACAGATTGGTGTTTCTGGCATCTGTTGGTGTTGAAACAGGCTAGACTAGTGACTTTAGTCCCTTAAAATACAGCAACATATTTAGTTTTTGAGCAGACGGTGGAACAGTTTGTATAAAACCATCAAACTGACTAAATCTTTTATCATAAAAATGCCAAAGATGTAATGGTTTCGCCCCTGAAATACGAAGATTTGCTGCTTTTTCTCATCTTAAATAAAACTGGATAATACTGAGGTTTGGACTGCTGATCGGACAAAAGACATTTGAAGTTGTCACTTATTGCTGTTTGCTTGATAACAGACATTTCTCACTTTTTTTTTTACATTTTACCAAACAATAAATGACTTGATCCAGAAAATAATCCAGGCCCAGTGGCGAGAAAACATTTTTGGCACTGTACATTTCTGCAAACCAGGATATGTTACATTTGTACGTTTCATCTTGGGGTTCAAGCTGCTCAAGGATACTTTGACATGCGCACTGGAGGAGCCGGGGACGGAGCTGCCAATCTTCCAATTAGTAGACGACGTGCTCTACCTCTGAGCCACAGCCGCCCACAACAAAACTGGATGTTTTTAGCCAGTCATCGCTGTTACCAGCTGCCTTTTAGGTGCCAAACGTGAGTGTTTTTTAGCGATCCCTTTGCTATTTTAGCTTGGGGAAAGTGGCACGAAATGCTGCTGTTTTTCACTGACACATCACTAGATACCGTGCCCCAAAAAACAGATATTTTAAGTCAAAACACTTTCTTTTTCAAACCATAACCAAGTGATTTTTATGCCTAAACGGTACCACGCGTTAACCATAGCATTGTGAAACACAAAGTTTCAGCGGATCTGCTACTGTACATCATGACGTGCAAATGTAATTTATCTGTGGTTTGCAGAAACATAAAGTGCCAACATCTTTTGTGTTGATAATCCATAATGAAAATAACCATAAGTTGAAGCCCTAGACAGAGGAGTCTGTCTCAACAAACTACAAGAATAAAATGCTGCTTAAACGTCAATGAATTAGCAATAAAAATCTAATCATATATGATCTTATTCAATTTTATTTATAAAGCCCAATATCACAAATCACTGTTTGCCTCAGAGGGCTTTAGAGCATATGACATCCCTCTGTCCTTGGACCCTCACAGCAGATAAGGAAAAACTCCCCCAAAAGAACCCTTTAACAGGGAAAAGTACAGGACTTGGAGTATTTTACGATGTGGTAATGTACTTTTACTTAAGTATCTGAATACTTCCTCCACCACTGACTGTTTCTTCTCTCTCTGATCCTCCGCTGTCTCATTACACACTTCCTTTCTTGCCCACTTTGAACACCTGTGTGTTCAACTGATGACACACATCTGTTTCTTAGCTGCACACCTGTTCTCCTCAGCTCACCTGTATGCCCCGCTCCCCAGGCCCGCTGTGATTGGCTGCAGTGAGAGGCCCTGTGATCTCCTCTCTACTCATTACTGAGCTGAGCTCTCATGAGAACAGCGTCAGTCACAGCTCACACGCTTTCAGCTGCTGTTCATTCATTTCACACCAGGAGTGCTCAGCGGGAGCTCTGCCTCTTTAATTCAACAACAAACACTTTTCTCACGCATGTTTTCCGCCTCTCACCGTTCTCCGACTGCCACCAGGTCTTCAGGCGGTTGGGGGCGAAGGTGGTGACCACGTTCTCGATGGTGTGGCTGACCTGGTTGGTGTCCTCGTCGAACATCTCTCTGGAGTCGCACATGAAACATTTTGTATCCTCCTGTCAGACACAGAGCACAGAGAGTCAGTTGCTCTGAGAGTTTAGCAGGTTTTGAAACGTCTGCCACCACCTGAATACAGTGAATACAACACAATGGTGAATGATATTCTCTTTGTTACTCTGGTTAATCCATGAAACAGGATATCAGCAGTTTCAATAGAAAGTTGGTCCAAAGAAAACTATGACACAGCAGGCTCTACCTATTAAGCCACACACGCTGTTGCTCAGGCCCCCTGGTCTGCAAAGGTTTTGTTAAGACAATTACAAAATAAAATTCAACATCCTGAACAAAACTGACTTTATTTTGGTCCATTTTTGGAGACAAATAGTGAGAAAACAATAAGCTCAGTTTGGGTAGCGGGGAACAGACAAATGCTGTGTTTACTACACACTTTTAAAGATGGTGCTGCTACTAAGAGGTCACACTTTACACCTGGTACATGCTGCGATTCTGAGCTGTCCCAGACAAAAGATGACTAACATGAAAGAAACATGTTGACACGAAGCAGTGGGAGTGCTGCAATCTGAGTCAGGAGAGATGCCAAAATGTAAAAATGTAAAGATTGTTAAAAAAGTTTGTTAAAAAATCAGGTGCTCTTCAAGACATAAGAAATTAATCGTCAAATTGAAGATGGTGACATCTTTGGTCGTGGTTCTGAAATGGTTTTCCTGCGTCACACAGTGAGAGAAGATCAGTAGCATGTTGCTGCAAAGAAGCTACAAATTCTTAAACGTAGATGCTTCAGACATGGCAGCACAGACGATCTATACAATCAGCACAGTTTCAAGGTGTTGACCAAAGATTAGAGTCACCAATTCAGTATCTGACCAAATGTCCCCCCTTCTGTTTCTGAGATATGACGTTGAGTAACGACCAGAAAAGTGGTTTTGCATCAAGCCATCCCCAATGATCGCCATTTTTGGTACTCCTGAAGAAAATAATCATGTCTCGGAGAAACAAGCAAAAGTAATTTCATTCACTTCCCTAATAGCTCGCAGGAGACGACTCCCCCTATGGAAACAGTAAACCTTCTAGTGCCACTTAGCTGTGAGATACAATGTTTTTCCCAGACCTGGAGAAGATTAAGCTCTCACCGCGGGGTTCAACTGCGAAGTTCTTCAGTCAGTGGCGGCCCCTTATTTCCTATTTTCACTTTCATTGATGTCCTTTGATACGTGTTTGTATACATACAAGTATACATCTGAACAATAGGATTTGGTAAGGGATGTTTGGGTTAATGGGTTCAACATTCTTCCTAATGCTTGTATTTCTGCTTATAAAATGTGTGAAAAATGTTTTTGCAGAGCATTGTGATGTCACCGTGGAGTTGACCTCTGGGATATAAAACGTCATAACTTTATCGTTTCATCCTATCAGACACTTGTGTCAAATTTTGTCATCATTAGTGTATGAATTCTTGATTTATGGCACACAGAAAAAACATGTTTGGATATTTGTGGACGTTTGTGCCAAATTTGAGGAAATTCCATCGAGGTGGTTCTGAAATATCACGTTCACGAAAACAGACAAACAACCTGAAAACATAATGTGTCCGAGCAGCAGCTGTCAACGGCCTGAAGGCAGGAAATGACCCCAGAACTGTTGCCGAGTCATTTTGTTTTGATCCACTCATTGATTAATCAGCTAGTTCACTTTAGGACTAGATGTTACAATCCCTTGATGCACATACTTGCGACTTTGAGTGGGAGTAATAGCACAATCTGGGGGTCCGAGTGGGAGCCAAAAGGTTAAGGTTAGATGGATAGAAATGTAGGAAAGAGCAAAGGTAGATAGGAAAGTAAGAAGGAGCCAAGGAGAGACGTCTGTGCGGACTGAACTCTCCCCTGTTGGCCCGGGCCGTACACTTTACCTCCTCCTGCTCTCTCGTTTTGATGAGGGAAGAGAGAAGAAACTTCCAGGACAAAAAAACAGAAGGAAAAAACAGTAACAGTTTGGGGTTCTTTATCTTAATGCAACCGCACACAATGATATTTTAGACAGTGATCTCTTTCCAGCTTTGTGACAGTTTGAGGAAGATGATGCACCTGAGAAAGAAAAAGTTTCCCCCCACCCAGCACACTTTGGATCAAGTGTTAGTCTGGGAGTAAATCTCTGCAGCCAGGCTCCAAAACCTTGTGTAATGCTTTTCCCTGACGGAGCGGAGACTGTTACAGCAACAGATGACAGTCTGTAGTTTTGTAATGCGTGTCCAGTAATCATGTGGGTGTAAGTTTGAGGTGTCTACATACTTTTGGCCACATAGTGAGTAATGACAGAGAGATCCAGAGAAAGTGAATTAAGGACATGGCGTGGCTGTTTAATAATGTGCTCACTGTCATCAGCAGGAGCTTCGCCTGCACACCAGATGCTTTGGCATGGACACAGGCTACACTCTGGTTCACACACACACACACACACACACACTTAAATCTCACAGTATTGCAGCGTGTGAATAAACAAGATGAGTTTCTCAATTTCACGGAGCCCCTGCCAACTATGTCTGTGTTGAAATGTGAGCGGAGTCTCTCTAAGTGGCTCCACTTAGCACAAATGTCTTCTACTTTAGGCTCACTTCCTCCCCCTTCATCACCATCACGCAGCTCATACTTTAGGACTGCGCTCATCCTCAGGAAGCTCAGCAAAGGCACCGCAGTGTGTCATTTCATAAGGACACCATTCACACAGCAAAACTCGCCACGGGGTGTTTGATAAAAAGAGAATATCCCCCGACCTCGCCCCCGGTCCACAGGCACACAGGGAGGGGATTGTGAGGCACACAGCGCTTTTATTGTGGAGAGGAATGTCTGAACTCCCACTCCACAAGACAGCGAGCAGATACTGTACATGTGCATGCTCCCACACATGATGTAGAGCTGAAACTATCAGTCAGTTAAATGATTAGTCTATTGATTTAGATAATCAGTTTACTGTTTAGTCATTTCTTAACTCACTTGTGCCCAAAAACTTTATTTAGTATGAGAAGAAAAAATGACATATTTGTTCTGGTCGCTCTAAGGTCTTAAAATCTGGTACAGACAAACTTGTTGTTGTCTAACAGGACAACTTGGAAGGTTTTAGATCACACGAAAAATGGTTAACACTATGGTTAATGCATTGTTAGCTTTAGGCAGAAAACCACGCGGTTATGGTCAGAAATAAATCATGTTTTGGCTTTTAATACCCAGTTTTAGAGGCACAATCCCCACTGGGAAAGCAGCGATATCTCTGTAAAAACAACTGCATCTTGTGGCACTGTCCTTGCAGAAAACGCAGTGATGTCCCAATCAGAAACAACTGCTTTTCCTGCCAGTATCCCAGCTAAAAAAGTAGCAACTTCTAGGTAAAAAACACCTGCTTTTCGTGGCACAATCTCAGCTGGAAATGCAGCGATATCTTGGAAAAAAGTTGCCACATTTTGAGGCACTGTCCCAGCAGGAAACACAGCGAAGTCTCCATCAAAAACAACCGCTTTTCCTGACAGTATCTGGACTAGAAAAGCAGCAACTTCTCGGTAAATATATATAGCTTTTCGTGGCACAATCTCAGCTGGAAACGCAGCAATATCTTGGAAAAAAAGCTTCCAATATTTGAGGTACTGTCCTGGCAGTAAACGCAGCGATGAATTGGTAAAAGACAGACACTTTTTGTGGCAGTATCCTTGCAGGAAACACAGCGATATCCCAATAAAAACAACCGCTTCTAATGTCAGTATCCCAGCTGGAAACGCAATGACATCCTGGTAAAATACAATCGCTTTTCATATCAACATCCCAGCCAGAAATGCAGCAACATCTCAGTAAAAGACAACTGCTATTTGTGGCACTATCCTGGCAGGAAACACAGCAATACCTCGGTAAAAAGAACTGCTTTTGTGCCAGTATCTTGGCTGGAAATGCAGCGAAGTCCTGGTCAAAAACAACCACTTTTCCTGCCGGTATCCAAACTAAAAAAAGCAGCAACTTCTCAATAACAATATACTGCTTTTTGTGGCACCATCCCAGCTGCAAACAAAGCGATATCGCGGCAGTATGCTTGCTGGAAACCTAGCTATATCCTAGTAAAAACAATCACTTTTCATTTCAGAATACTGGTTGGAAACACAATGAACTTCTGGTAAAAAACAAACGCTTTCTGTGGCACCGTCTTGGCTGGAAACGCAGCAATGTCCTGGTCAAAACAATAACTTTTCCTGCAAGTATCCCGGCTAAAAAAGCAGCAACATTTCGTTAAAAACAACAGCTTTTTGTAGCACTATCCTTACAGGAAACACAGCAATATCCCTGAAAAAACAGACGCTTTTCATGTCTGTATCCCGGCTGGAAACGCAGCAATGTCTTGGTAAAAACAACCACCTTTCCTGCCAGTAGCCCAGCTAAAAAGCCAGCAACTTCTCGGTAAAAATCAGCCGCTTTTCATCAGGATCCCAACTGGAAACATGACAGTGTCCTGGAAAAAAACAACCTCATCTGTGGGACAATCCTCGCAGGAAATGCAGCAATGTTTCCTGTTAAAACAATCAGTTCTTTTGCCAGTATCGCAGACGAAAAGGCAGCAACTTCCCGGTAAAAAACAAGCGCTTTTCATGTGACTATCCTGGCAGGATTGCAGCAATGTCTAGGTTATAAACAACCACTTTTTGTGCCGCAATGAGTTGCCACAATACACACACTTTTGGAGCCTATAAAGTTGTTGGAAACACACCAATGATTTGCTAAATCACAACCAGTTTTGTTGTTCATTGGTTTTGAAGAGAGGTCGTCAGTGGGCTGTGTTTTTTCCTCTAAGACTAAGTATAATATAATAAGAAAAACTTTCAACAGTTTCACTGATACTAAGAATTTCTTCAGAATAGTGTTCAGGCAGAACACATCCACCAAAGGAAATTAAAAAATACCAAACGCTGACTTCTCAAATGTGAGGATTAACTGTTTTTTTCTTCGTCTTATTGGACAGTAAAGTAAACATCTTTAGGGTTGTGGGCTGTTGATCGGACAAAAAAATAATGAAACAAATATGAAGATGTCAGTCACCTTGGCCTCGGCAAATCTTGCAAGACAATAACGACGAACAAGATGAAAATCATCAGTAGCTGCAGCCTTGTTTAGTAACACAGACTTATGTTGGGTTTTCATACAACCAAAGTAAAAGATAATGAGTAGAAAACAAGCACTTGTGGAGGCTTAAACCATATGTTATCATTAAAATCATACCACTATATGCCGGACAGACTCTTAAATATAATGCGGGATTAATGGCTGACATCATCCGCCCTTTCCTATGGCAAGAATTTGTGAGCAATAAGTCACGGTCATTAAAATGCCATGAACTGTGCAAAACAGTGCTGCTGATACAATCAGTCAGTATAAAATGCCTTTGTTAAAGATGTTTCTGCTCTGGAGTCTTAGCAACAGGATGTTTGTACCGCAGGGTACATATCAGTGAGGATACAGAATAAACAAATATTAACAACATAAACAGGACACCAGAACTATATATATGTGAGGATTAGATGGTCACTGTATACTGTATGCACAGGGTGGTGGTACACATAATGCATGCCTAATAGTTTTGCTGAGAGTATATGTTCAGTATATACAGTCTGCTGACTGACAGTGAGCGGAAAGACTTTGAACTTTGAACATCATGAAAGCGGGGAATGTTTTAGGCTTTACCTGAAAAGAAACAGTAAACAATGTGAGGAAATATTTAATTTTACTTTACAATTTTCTGTGTAATGAACATATTTCTGGTCTCAAAATGTTGTATTGATAGTAAAAGTTCCTTTAATGTGATGTTATAATGTTAGGAAATGATAAGTTTATATACTTGTTTTTGTGACCACTGAGAGTCTCTTTCTCTGTCTTACAATGACATGAGATGCATTTCATACATGTTGTATAATCGTTATGATCCCAGTGGATGAAAAGTTCTTTCCATACAATAATACATGAAATCATTTCTTCATTCTCTGTCTTGATTTATAATTTTAACTAACAGTTGTTTATTACTTGTTCCATACATCGTCTCCTCTTCTCTCACCACCTTTTTATTCCTATAAAACACCTTGTAACTGCTGTGTTTGAAAGTTTTGTACATAAAAATAAAGTTTGCATGCTTGCCCTCTGAAGCCCCAAAATAGACAAACGCAGAACCAAAGAACGCTCCGAAGAAACGTTCACTGTGTGTAGCTGCTGTATCAAACAACAGTGCAAGTGCAAGTTCAAGGACACGACGGAGCTCACTCTGCTTATTAGACAAACCAATAAAGAACAATAAAAATAAAAAATATTCAGTACTGTCATCATTAAAATGTACTTAAAGTTTTAAAAACAAAGGTTCTCAATACAGAAAAAAATCTAACAAAAACAAAAGAACACCCAAAAACGAAAAGACGACTTAAATGTTTATCAAAATAGTTGCCAGGTAATTTTCTGTCGGTCAGTTTTAGATGTACTGGTATTAACTGTTGGTTAGTTTAATAACAAAACAGACTTAACTTGACAAAAACAATCTGCATGAATCTTTTGAAGTAGTTCCAGCTCAAGCATTATTGAGTCAATCCTACGAGTCTTTTAAAATCTGACAAAGTTAGTTTAATATAACCAACACGATTTGCTTTGACCTTGAAAAACTTAATTAAGTTAAACCAACTTAATGTTTATCCAAAAGTTATGTTTATGTTTAGTGGTCAAATTATTTTATGTAAGATAATCTAACTTATTTATTTGAATTCCATCCTGCTCAAAAAAGTTAATTTTGACCAACTTCTTAAAGTAAATTGCCAGCAGACGAAAACACATTAATGAAACAAACGTAATTTATTAACTGTAATAATAATTTTATTAGTAAAAAAAAAAAAAAGAGTGCACTTGTAGTGAAGTAAGAATTACAATAGCTATGTTTCCATCCAAAAGTGATTTGAATCATTGGGAAATGCGCATTAAAAGAAATACGAATCCTGTGTGTTTCCATTAAATGTACGGACTTTGGTGAAAACTACGAACTTGCGCAAGTTTTCTGCAGAAACGGAAACAAAACAAGTCTCGCATTCTTCTTCTTCTACGTTTTCTGGCGGTTGGCAACCAGCTTGTAAATGCACTACCGCCTTCCCGACCCGGAGTGTGGATATCACCATGGAGAGAGGTGCGCTACGTCAGACTTAACAGTTCTGCGAATCAACATTTTTACGAATCAATCAAAAACCCGGCTAAAGCGAGCGTATTTTAGTTTGTGCGAATCAGGGGATTTTAATTCAAATTTTGGCGTTTCCATCATAATTTTCCGATGCGATACTTCTAGATGAGCATCTAAACAGGCTGATGGAAACATGGCTAATATCTCCATCTTAGAATATGGCACTCTTAAATACTTGATTCTGATTGGTCAATCAACAAAATTCTGCGGTATTTATTTCTTGAGGTATCACCACTGCTCTGCTGCTCCGTTGCTAGGGACGCCATAGCAACGGCCTTAGACTGAGGAGCATCAAAATCAGTTGACGTTAGTCCACACAGGCCAAACAGGATCGCAATGGCAAAATGCAGCATTTTCAGGGCATCGCTTTTTCTGGAGAGGACAAAACGCTTGATGTTCGGCTAAACAATGACATGTCCCCAGCAAAAAAAATAAAAGAGGAAGAGAAAATTGCAGGGTCGTCAGGAGCAGACCGGCACAAACAACTAGAAGACTCTGAGATTGACCAGACTGAAGTGGACAGACACGAAAAAACGCAAAGAAGAACACAGCATGGGCCACCAACGTGCTAAAAGACTGGGTTCCATTCCCCTGTCGGGAGTTATCACTATACATTATCCCTTACTTAAATGCAGTGGAGTAGAATTCTTAAGTGGCATCAAAAGAAAACAATTAAGTAAAAAACAAGTACCTCAAGTTAGTACTTCGCCTAAAACTTCAATTAAAAGCCTGGTCCCAATTGAACACCCAGTCCCTTTTACCAGCCCAGTGTAGCTACACATTTTGACAAATAAAGGCCTGTCTCAATTAGAGGCCTGCTCTGGTTATAGAAGTTCTTCGTGCCTTAAATCACATGTTCATGCCTTGATTACCCTGCAAGTTATTCATATTCCTTTAGTCTGTAAGGGTCCTCAGATCAAAAGAATCAAAAGGGGTTTTCATAAAAGTTAATCCAAGTTGTGAGTGTTGTTTTAACAGGATAAAGTGGTGTTGTGTCGGTATGCTCGGTGCCATTAACTTGCTCTCTGTCTGTCTAGCTAGATGAAGCCTAATTTTTAAACAAGTAATAATTATACTGGTTTAAATAAAAGTTTGTATTTCCTGATCTTCCTGACAGTTTTGTGTGAAAGGAATTAAAGGCCTGTCCCAAATACAGGCCTGTTGATTTCAGTCATTTAAACAAATAAAAGCCCGGGCTATCAATTGGAGTTTTACGGTTAAGTACAGTAAATGTACTCAGTTACATTTTACCACTGCTTGTTTACTTCTTCAGCAGAGGCCAGGATCACCAGAACAAATTTACCTATGAATGTTATGCTTTGATAAAGGCTCATGTTACATATTTATATGGATAAAAACTGCTTTATTAACTTTATCTTCTAGATAAGATAATGTACAAAAACTTAGTCACCCATGAGGCTCTGAGTTACTTGACTGGTCACAAGCTGAGAGAGTTTTCTTACCTCCAGGTGTCCGACGATGCAGAAGCGCTCCGGCTGCTTCAGGCCGCAGGTGGAGGAGGCGGTGAGCTTGTGCGCGCGGCCGATGAGCAGGTCACCTGTGGCGGGGTAGCAGCTGCCCTCGGTGCAAACATCCGCGAACTCCGGCAGCTGCTGCGCCCTGACGGGACACCACAGGGCTGCAGGGAGGGATACAGATGTTAGTGAAAGTCCTGAGTCTCCAATAAAACAGATCTGCTGTGTCTCATCACTGCAGCTGCTTTGATTTTAATTGCACAGCTCAGAAGGAAAGCATGTTTGCGGTTAGTTCTTTTAAATCAAAATCACATGGACTCTCTGCAGATACAAAGAGTGAGCGGTAAAAAGTTGGATTTAATTATCTGAGTGTCCTGGAGCAGCTTTACTTTCCCCCATCTTATAAAACACTACAATCCCTGGTAAATCTAATGGATAATGGTTTCCATATGGATCTCGTTACATGTGTTGTTGCTGCAGACGTGAGGAGGAACTGTTTTGGCAGCTCCAGCAGATTATTCTCCATCACTAAGTTCTCACATTAACACAAAGCTGTAAAAATAAAAACACAAACTCACCCAGAGCTGTTACAAAGTAGATAACGAGCAACATATCCGAGTGAGGAACATTGACAACACGTCTTATCGATGATGTTTGTTGCGTCCTGCAGCTGAGAGAGTGTGTTAAAAGTGTGTGTGTCTCTGTGTGTGAGTATGAAGTCAAGTCGGAGGCAGAGGGAGTTTTCTAGTTTAAGTCCAAAATTATGGGGTGTGGAAAGTGCCCATGTAAGCGCTCCACAGTGTATGGAGTGTGGATAGTGCCACAAATAACTTCCCAGAGGGTGACTTTTACCATACATTGCAATAAAGTTTTTATATGACCTCAAACGACTCTTTTTGCATTACTAATTTTCTACAGTTAAAGGGTAACTTCAGCATTTTCAACCTGAAGCCCACAGACCTTTTTACTGCTAGTAAAAGTATGGCGTTTTTGGGTGGGCGGGGCTTCGCTGGAGGCAGAACAATTCTCCATAGACAGTAGTTCGCGCTACTTGGCAAGTTCTGTTGGCTTGTTTTAGACAATGGTGGAAGATGATGTGAGAGGTGCGTTCAGAAATATTAGTTTCAAGTGTACAAACTGGACTCTTCGTAAATTCATAGTGCTGTCTGAATGTACCATTCGGTTATTCAGAGCACCGCACTCTCAGATTGGCAGAATGCCAAGCTGAGTGAATGTATCATTAATGTAACCGCTTGTTAATTCATGGAAACATAACGTTCCGTTTCTTCCACCAACAGGGCTCTCATTTTAGTGTTAAGTTTCTGACTGTATTTACCAACGCACCACATCAGGTCACTCACTCTCCGGGACTGTGAGTGTTACTTGAAAAAGTAAACACTGACCAACGGGACCAGACTGGCCGACCCGTATGCTCTCACTCAGTGGATGGATGGTGTCACAGGAAGCCAATCTCACAAAGGAGAACCACACTTGTTGTTTTGCTATGGAAGCTAACGTTAGCTAATGCACTAAAAAGTTAGCATTCCAAGGAAATCCAATCTTCCTCTTAATCCCTCCCCAGTTTCTGATGAGGTGGACATGATAACCCTTAATACACATAACCTTATTCATCCCTACAACAGGAAATACTTTTTCCCTAACCTGATATGAAGTGTGCGCTGCACATGTGAGCATTTTTGATGATGGCCTCCGTCCAGTCCTTTGGTCTTATCACATTTAACCATAGTTGTCTTTGTTGATGGGCAGTGGCGACTGGTTTTGAGCCATGACTCTGTCTATTCTGGCTGCCAACAGAGTGTGCCAGGGCTGACGTCAAAACCCAGAAGTTTAGCATCGCGCTGGTTTCTGGAAGAGAAAGTGAATGTGATTTTTTGCATTTTGGATTATGTCAGAAAATAAGCTCTGTGGCTAACACAAGTTTATGATACTTACAGGTTTTGTTCAGCAAGATAATCTTCACATATGAACACCTTTCATACCGCATTTGAAGCTTAAATGCAATCGCCAGAAGTAAAAAGCTAACGTTAGGCTTTAACGGACTACATGACTACTCCACGGTCGCATGACTCTTGACGTCACCGCCACTAAGCTTTCAACTGATTTCAGCCACTTTATTTTAAAAACATTGTATAATGGGGAAATCGGACTGTTTAAGCTAAAAAAGAAGCTGTAATGGCGGACTGCCAGCACTCTCGCCTGTTCGGGGGTGATGACGTTTAATGTCCCCGACAGGGTTTGTAGTCGTATTGAGCAACTTGTTAGCAACCGCCTTTTTTACGACACGTAAAAGCTTCAAAATTCACAAGTAGGGTATTTACTGACGTGTTTTATGTCGTAGAACAAACCTGAAACTCGCTTAAGCTTTTGTTAACCACAGACCTTATTTGAGGCATTTTACCAAAATCCAATTCAAAAAACGTATTGACTTTTAGACGAGAGAACCGGTGTGCTAAAAGCGCTAACGGAGTTCCGGGTTTACTGGCACACTGTATAACAAAACAAGACGACATCTTAAGACTCCTATGTCCAATGTACTCCTTTGAAGACACTGGGACTTGGCTCAATATCAAATATAGTTGTCCCTAATAAGTTACTTAGACACAAAAACATGGGGAAACAGGATCCAGGTTGAAAAATAACTCTTTAAATCTGCAGAAAATAGCACCATGCTGACATATGGGCAGTGGCAGAAGAAGTATTCAGACCTTTTACTTCAGTAAAAATAGCAAAACTATAATCTAGACATACTCTGTTACTGCACTCAAAATTTTACTTGATGATTACAATACCAAAAGTAAAAGTAGTCATGCAGAATAATGTATCACTGGATTATAATCACTGATGCAATAATGTGTTTATCACTGTAATGTTGAGGCTGGTAAAGCTGGAGATCATTTTCAGACAACACTGCCTCCCTGTGTTGGTAATGAGGAACTACAGCTTTAAACAGCCACAGATCAAACACTGTATTGTTGCCTCGTGTTTTCATACCCTTTTTGCTTTAATATCTTTATGTGTTACTATGGCTCAGACATCACTGAAGCTCAAAAACTATTTTACCTCCCAGACCACTAACACTGATTTTCTTTATTTGAAGACATCTGTGCATAAAGGTGAAACTGTCAGAAAAACACAACAGACTGCTGAAGTGGCAGCTCCAAAAAACATCACAGACGGCACTCAAATGTCTACAAACTAAAAATTAAGTATGTTCATGATTAAGTGGGCTATAATTAGCAACAGAGACCAAGTTAAGGACTGTGTTTGAAATAAGTTTGACTGTCAGTATTGTTATCAGAGTTTGATTCAAATATTCATTAACCTGACTGCTGCACTGAGAGTTGTGTGTTAATGTAAAACAACATTGCTCACAGTAAGAAACTGATTGAGAAAAAGGCTTTAAAGAAATTGGAGGAATGAAAGTCAGACAGAAAAACTGTCAAAGTTTCAGTTAAACTAACAATTGGAATGGATTTAGACTTCTCATTTTCTACAACTCACAAACGGTTTTAAGTTGATCCTCCAATAATTCCCTCAGTGGAAACAAAGCTTTTATTTACTTTAATTTTACAGATGAGAAACAATAACAAAAATAGCATTTTAAGTCTTGTGTGTGATTTATCCTGGCTTCATATGAGTAGAGGAAAAGTCAGCTAGCTGCTAGGCTAATTTATACAATGTAAAATGCCATAGGCTTGTGCTAATAACGTTAGCATGTTGTATTTGTTTGGAAAACATGTTTAGTATAAGACAGTTGTTTTGTCAGTGAACCTTGTGAGTTGTAATGGAGCTGAATTTTGTAACGTTGTCTTCGTTAAATATTGCTGTTGTCCCTGGCTTCATATGAGTAGAGGAAAAGTCCGCTAGCCGCTAGGCTAATTTATACAATGTAAAATGCCATAGGCTTGTGCTAATAACATTAGCATGTTGTATTTGTGGGGAAAATGTGTCCAGATAAAGACAAGTGTTTGTCTGTGAATGCTGCGAGTTATAGTGAAGCTGATTTGTGTACTTGTGTTTGAAATTGTCTCTATTAAGCCATGTTTAATGTGTGTTTAATGTGTGTTTTGAATCAACTAAACTTTACAGCACTTCACAGAAACCTCCGTCGCTGACTAGTGTTTTGGAGGTGTAACTGCAGAGCGACAAAGACACACCACTGCACAAGTATAAATGCTCACACCGGCGTAGGCCACGTGTGCAGGGTCTGCTGCAGAAGTATAAATCCCAAAATGTTGTGAAAAACGGATTGTGTATAAACACCGTTGAGAAAAATGGGACACTGTAGGCCAGGGCCAGGATTTAAGTGAAAATTTTACTGTGGTTTGACTGAGTAACACACATGATGACCTCATGTTCTTTGTTTCTTAAATGAAAAAGAGTTACAAAAAAAAAATCAGCTCAACTGCAGTGAGGTTGATGTCAAGATGGTGCTGTTGGTGTCAGCAGTATAAAGAGTACCAAATGATTATCCAAAGACGTGAAGACTTAACGATAATGTACACCTGTGTGTCACCTGCACCTCTCCTAAAAGACCCAAAATGTGCCTCTAAAATAATTCTTGCTCACAGAGAGTTAGAGACATGAAGTTAAGAGTGTTTCGATTTCTCCGTCTTTTAAATTTCTTTCTAATTAAAGCAATGGAACGAACAGCAGAGGAGTTGTATTAAACTCTGCACACTGAAAATGTTTGATGAAAAACTCTCAGCATGTGGCCAGAAGTCATTTTCACTTCCTGCTGAAAATGCTGAGAACAATCAATTATGCTCTGAGAGTCACTTTGCTTTTCCCTGTAATTCAGGTGAGTGTAGCTCTGTGTGTGTGTGTGTGTGTGTGTGTGTGTGTGTGTGTGTGTGTGTGTGTGTGTTCACGTGTGTGTCATGCATGTGTGGGAGGCATGAGTCATTTTAATATTCAGGAGCAGAGAGGAAGGAGGTTGGTGAAAAGTGAAAAGTACTTTTAAGACGTAACACAGGAACAGAACATTTTCTTTTCAGCATCCTGTGCGGTCGGATGGAAACACGAAGTCTGTCATTAATATTATCAGCCAATCACAGACGAGACGTTCTCACCCCCAACTCATCAAACACAGCTGCTTGGTCACTGGCCCTACACTTTTAAGTATGACGGTCTATGTGTCATGGCTGTGAAAACATAGATGCGTCATACGCATCTTCCCCCGGCAGCACAGAGGAACACAGTTTCAAAGTGAGCACTCAAGATGAGTTACCAGTTCAGTGTCTGAACAAATGTCTCCTCTTCTGTTCGTGAGATATGACGTTGAGTAATGGCCGCAAAGTGTTTTATGCAGAACATTATAATGTCACAGTGAAGCTGTGCTCCGGCCTTTTGGATATATCATGTCAACACTTCATCATTATATCTTACTATATTACTACTATTATATACTATATTATTACTATTATATCTTACTTTTGTCATAATTAACTTAAAGATTCTTGAGTTAGGGCCAAAAACATGTCATGTGAGGTCATGGTGACCTTGACCTTAGACCACCAAAATATAATCAGTTCATCGTTGAGTCCAGGTGGATGTATTTGCCAAATCTGAACATATGCCATCAAGGCATTTGTCAGATATCGTGTTCACGAGAACGAGACGGATGCAAGGTCACAGTGATCTTGACCATTGCTCTTCATCCATCCATTTTCAACGACTTATCCAAAGCCGGGTCACAGGGGCAGCAGGCCAAGCAAGCACCCCAGACATCCCTCTCCCCAGCAACACTCCAGCTCCTCCTGGGGGACCCCAAGGTGTTCCCAGGCCAGATGAGATATGTAATCCCTCCAGCGTGTTCTGGGTCTGCCCCGGGGCCTCCTACCACCTCAACTGACCCTTTAGACATGAAGGAGCAGCGGCTCTACTCCGAGCTCCCTTCAAATGTCCGAGCTCCTCACCCTATCTCTAAGGCTGAGCCCAAACTCATTTCAGCCACTTGTATCCCCGGCAGGGCCTTAAAAGCTCCCCCACATCCCCAAATGTCATCCTTGCTTGCCATTGATGTTTTTAAAGTTTCAGGGATGCTCCAGGTCAGACTGGGTTAGACACCTCAGTAGCTGTGAGTAATCAACTCAGCTCCTACACAATGCTTGTGGCCACTAAGAAAAAGAGGTGGAAAGCACTGTCCAAAATGCAGTCTCTGAACCCGTCAACTGATCTGACGAAGATTTAGCTTTATTTTAGCTGTTTTAAAAATCTGCATTCACATCAGAAATCTGTTTATAGCAATCATATGAAAATGAGTAGTACACAGAAGAGGAAGTCTGCCTGAATATCAGCTGGCTAACTGCCGAAATATTGGTCCTTGCCCCAGAAGGCTTTTCTTCGTCAGACCCAAGACTGGGTGGACAAAACACGACTCTAATTGAATGATACTCCGCTGTGATGTAAATAAACTGTTTGCATGTTAATGTTGTGTCATGTCTTGCGTCCACTGCCCTCAAGTGGCCAAAAAATCAGATAGTGAAGGTTGAACTTGCTTCTGTTGAGCCTTAGGTTGCAACAGTATGAGATTGTCATGGGACAATGAGCCCGGTCGCCCTCTGAAGTCATCAGGAACCACCAAACAAAGGCATCCTTTAACGTTGGCATGATAGCGATGATAGTTTAACAGCGCCCAACGGCGTCAGGGGAAACGCGGCAGGACAAGGATGAAAGTTAAGGTGGCGAAAGTCCGATTGGGGCGGGCTGGATTGGTGGCGGATGGGTCCAGCAAACACCTACTTTCACCCGAGAGAGCGGTGTTCACATCCCGTAAGAATCTAAAGCCAAACCCTGTTCTTTTTTCCTAAACCCAACCACATGTTTATGTTGTTGAAGGAAAAAAAAAAAAAGTCAATTAGTGGTGTTGTACCGATGTAGCACTTTTATTTTGAAAGAGACTGTATGTGCACATTAAATTTCCTGTGAAAACAGAAGTGTATTTTGAAAGAAGACAATGCATGTAACAGGCTGAACTTGACACAGTGTGCCAGAATGTCAACAACCAACACATCCAGGGTACCTTGGACGTCGTATGTGGACATGGAAAGGCCATGACCAAACGTCAGTATGTGATGAGGTTGGAGTAAGAATGTGTTGGTATGATAACCGTCTCAGAAATGGTCGCTGTTTCACAGTATCACGTTATTACAGAATTTATATCATTGTACTGATAAATGCATGTACATGGTATGATAACCACCAACCTTTAAATCATGGTATACTTTGAAACTGGTATATCGTTGCAACCCTAGTTGATCCTTTGGGTCTCATCGTGTTTGCAAAGAGGCTGAACTTGTCCAAATTACACACTATATTTTGTGTTTTTATATTGTTTGTCAGTTAATCAGAATTGAAGATGCTCTCCTGATTGCTGTTCTCAGAGATGATACTCAAAAGTGTTATGAAGAAGCATCAGATGCAACTGGTCTGAGATCTTCAGCATGTTTATTTATAACTCATCCCTCAGTACGACAGTGTTCAGTGGCTCCATATGCCACAATTAGAAGTTGTGAAAAGCACTTCACTGGAGGCGTCAGGTTGCTACTTTTTTCACGCAGAGCTCGATAATGATGTGTTTCTCACTTACGGCTTCCCACGTGTGCTCGTGAACGATCAATCCCACCGGCTCATTTGATTTGAAGACGACGATGAAGGAGTCAGCACAGTCTGGTCAGGGAATTAAAACAATGTATGGAAGAAAGATTTTTTCCTGATAGTTTTTTCATGTGTTTGAACTCTCTGCTCCCCAACATACATCTGTTTCCACATCACACAGTCATCTGCTCAGTCAGCTGACCTGCAGAGATGTGGAGACTCTGGGATTTACAGCATCTGTGCTGCAGTGTGTTTAATCAGAAAACCACTTAGAGCCTGTCTGGTGCCCAAAAAGAAACTGCAGGGTGTGAATATCTTATGTTTATGTTATGTGTTTATAAAAAATTGATACTGTCACTTATTCATTTACTATTTCATCCAGATGTTCTCCTCAGTTTTTTCACCTTCTATGTGCAAACTGCAGCATTAATGAGCTCATCGTTCATTACTGGATATCCATCTCCGCTCTGGTGCTGTCACACCTGGGAATTTGTGTTCTCACAGGATTTTGAAAGTTGCCCGGTGACACAGATCTAATTTTAGTCTACCTGTAGTTTGTGTTAGGGCTCCTATTCTATCTTGTCAATTTACATGAGCAAGAAAAGGAACCAAAAACAGAAGCAGATTCAAGCTGCCATTCAAGGTAATTTCTGATAAATGTCACAGAGGATTTTATTGTTTTGTTGTTGCTTCTGTCTCGTCATGACTCTAATGTTCGTCTTCCTGTTAATCACTTGTCTTCCACTTTTAGCAAACTGCCCAGTCATATTATATATTATTATGTCTGGTGCACACTGTTTACATGCACTGCTGCTTTTAATCAAACCACTGACACTACCATGTAGTTTCAATTTTTTTATTTCTATTATTAATCTATTTTTTATACCTATAATTTAATTTTTACTTTGTCTGTTTACCCATTATTTCTGTTCTGCTGCTGCTGCAGCAACAATGAAAAAATGATCACAGAAATTATTTAATAATACAGATATAGACTGGAAAAGAAAACATTTCAATCAAGCACACCTGTCTTTGGTGTAAGTAAAATAAAATAAAATAAAATAACTTTAATGCCAAAAGAAAAATGTAAAAAAAAATCTTTATCCTGACAGTTTCCCACTTCTTTTAACTTGAGTTGATGCAAGAAACACAGGTAATTTTAACGAGAAGTCGGAACATTTCCAACCACCTTTGTGGCTACAAAAGCAGGTATTTTTTAAAGGGAAGTAGGGTCATTTCTAGCCATGTTTATGGTGACAAAACCAGGTGGTTTTAATTGGACAATGGGACATTTCAAGCCACGTTAGTATCGACAAAATCAGGTCTTTTTAATGAGAAGTCAGGACATATTCAGCCGTGTTTGTGGTGCCAAAAATGAGTATTTCTTAACAAGAATTTGGGAGATTTCCAGCTGTGTTTGTGGCGTCCAAACTCCATCCATCCATTTTCTAACCGCTTTATCCTCTTGAGGGTCGCGGGGGGGCTGGAGCCTATCCCAGCTGACATTGGGTGAGAGGCAGGGTTCACCCTGGACAGGTCGCCAGACTATCGCAGGGCTGACACATAGAGACAGACAACCATTCACGCTCGTCCAAACTCTGTAACTTTTAAAAAGACATCAGGACATTTCCAATCACCTTTGTGGCGACAAAAGCAGGTATTTTTAAAGGGAAGTTGGGACATTTCTAGCCGTGTTTGTGGTGACAAAACAAGGTAGCTATAATAGGACAACAGGACATTTCAAGCCACGTTAGTATCAACAAAACCAGGTCTTTTTAACGACAAGTCGGGACATTTCCAGCTGCATTTATGGCGACAAAACCAAGTCTTTTTAAAGGGAAGTCGGGATATTTCTAGCCGTGTTTGTGGTGACAAAACCAGGTGATTTTAATAGGACAACAGGACATTTCAAGCCACGTTAGTATCTACAAAACTGGGTCTTTTTAACGAGAAGTCAGGACATATTCAGCTCTATTTGTGGTGCCAAAAAGGAGTCTTTCTTAACAAGAATTTGGGAGATTTCCAGCTGTGTTTGTGGCGTCCAAACTCTGCAAGTTTTAAAAAGACATCAGGACATTTCAAGCCATGTTTGTGGTGACAAAACCAGGTAGCTATAATAGGACAACAGGACATTTCAAGCCACGTTAGTATCAACAAAACCAGGTCTTTTTAACGACAAGTCGGGACATTTCCAGCTGCATTTATGGCGACAAAACCAAGTCTTTTTAAAGGGAAGTCGGGATATTTCTAGCCGTGTTTGTGGTGACAAAACCAGGTGATTTTAATAGGACAACAGGACATTTCAAGCCACGTTAGTATCTACAAAACTGGGTCTTTTTAACGAGAAGTCAGGACATATTCAGCTCTATTTGTGGTGCCAAAAATGAGTATTTCTTAACAAGAATTTGGGAGATTTCCAGCTGTGTTTGTGGCGTCCAAACTCTGCAAGTTTTAAAAAGACATCAGGACATTTCAAGCCATGTTTGTGGTGACAAAACCAGGTAGCTATAATAGGACAACAGGACATTTCAAGCCGCGTTAGTATTGACAAAACCAGGTCTTTTTAACGACAAGTCGGGACATTTCCTGCTGCATTTGTGGCGACAAAACCAAGTCTTTTTAAAGGGAAGTTGGTACATTTACAGCCGTGTTTGTGGTGACAAAACTGGGTATCTTTTAACAAGACACTGGAATATTTCCAGCCATGTTTGTGGCATTAAAATGGTGTAATTTCCAACAAGACATCTGGACATTTCCAGCCAGGTATTTTTTTAAAACAAGATGCCAGGATATTTTCAGCCGTGTTCCTGCTGATAAAACCAGGTAGGTTTCACAGAAAGTCAGTACATTTCCAGTCGGGTTTGTGGAGACAAACAAAGCGTTTTAAGCCAAAACATAATGTTTTCAACATCAAGTTTCAACATATCTGCTACACATGAAACTGACAAATATAACATATCTGTGGTTCTGGTGAAACGTACAATGCCAACATTTATTCTTGCGATTTGGGTTGAAGTTGCACAGCAGCTCAGTATTACTCAGTTTCTGTTTTCTGACTGTGAAGACATAAATGTTTGTGTGTTGGTAGAAGTTTGGTTTCCTCCTGGTGTGTTTCCAGCTGAACTCTACCCGTTAACTGTTCCTTCTGCTTTCTAATCCCACTCAGGTCCAATCCCTCTGTATTGGGGCAGAAACTAAACAGATTGAAGCTGACTTTGATCTACTTCCTTCAAATTGTGCAGAGATTTCAAAGCATGAGACACACACTAAAACACACACTCCCTCAACAGCAGGGGGTGAACACATTCTGCTTCTTGCAGTTTCCTCCCAACCTTTCTCTCCCCCTCTCCTCCTCCTCTCTTTTCTTGCCGTCATTTTAATCCTTCCTCCATGCTGAGAGGCACAGCGGAGAGACCCAGAGTACTGAAGGGAAAAGAAAAGGGAAACACAGACAGGACCTCCCCCATCTTTATTTCTTCGTACCTGACGCTCCTCTTCGTCTTTATTTTCTTCTTCCTCTTATTCGTCTGGTCTTTCCTTCCTCTTCTTCTGTGGTTTTATAGACTCAGGTGAGAGATGGGATGTGGAAATTCCTCACCAGCCACCAACAACAGCAACAGCAACACCACTGGAGGTGAGAAACACTGTTTTTGTTCATCTGGTCGCACATAAAAGGTTATAGTAGACAGATTTAAAGTCTCTTCACTCTCTTTCGTTATATTTAAGCTATTTTAGTAACCCTAACTCTAAAGCTGGATTTAAATGCTGATAAAACCAAGGTTATGCATTTCCCAAATGATAGGAAGAAGCCTGTGAACACTCCTGGTGTTCTTCCTGCTCAGGGAAACAAGTCAGAGGTTGTCACATGTTACAGGTATCTCAGTATTCGGCTTGATGACTCCATCTTTTAAACCTCAGGTTGATAATTTTCTTAAGAAGCTGAGGCTGAGGTTTTGTTTCAGAAACAAGTCCTGTCTCTTCTTTGAGGCCAGAAAAAGACTGGTTGCTGCTACGTTTTTACCGGTTCCAGATTACCGTGATCTGCTGTACATGAATGCATCTTAACATTTTAGATACTGCATATCACAGTGAGATATGTTACGAGTTGTAAAGCCCTCACTCATCACTGTACGCTTTATTCCAGGGCTGGTTGGCCCTCTTTGACCTTTCATAGGCTCATTCACTGGTATTTGTTCATTTATAAAGTCACACTGGGTAAACTCCCTTCGTACGTTTGTGCTTTGAATGAACAGAGATCTGACTGTGGCTACAGTCTGAGATCTCAAGACTTAGTTTTATTGTGTGTCCCTAATTCCTGGAAACTACATGAATTGGTCTCTCTGTCTGACTTTGAAGCTCTCATAAGAACAAGGATGAATGAATCTGTTCATTCTTGTCATTGTGTGTAGATGTTCTAATATTTCTACATGTCACTGTTTCTTTTATGTTTTTATTGTGTGGTTGTTGTTTGGCTGTAACTTCTTGTGCGCTACTGTCTTGGCCAGATCTCTCTTGAAAAAGTTTAGTTTATTTGCACATACATTTATAGAAAATACAGGAACATTCAAAGTTAAAACATTGTGCAGGAGAGGTTGGAAGCCACAAATGGTAAAACTTATCTATGCTCTCTTCAAAGCCAGACTCTATTGACAAAGACAGTAATTTCACCTCGCTGAACACAGGAGCTGCTGGTGCACCTCTGCCTCAAATGGTCAGTTGGTTTGTGTTATTGCGTGACTTTCCACCCAAATCAGTGTGTGTACGCATGTTTTTTTAAACATGTGAAAACCAATGAAAACTAGGTAACAGACCCCTTTTCCATTGCCAGCAGACACCTTTCTGGTTTTTGTTGTCGTTTTCTTTTTTTTTACTGGTGTGTCAAGTTTGACGTCACGGCTGGCCGGGAACAGGTCAGTAAAAGGTAGATAACAGCATGGAGGCCAGAGAAAACATTACAGTGTTTACTTCTTTTTATATACTCGGTGCACACTAATTTGGAACGATGTTTGAGCGCTGCTTGAGTGGAGTATTTTGTGGTGACCTCATTGTGACAGTGAGTCACTGGGAAATATATTAAAATATGTCAGCTATTCATCACACTGGTCTCACTCATGTCTGTGTCGTGACTGCAGGTCAAGCTGAGTCTTCATCAAAGGCGTGAGTCCGTTTTACACCTTTCTCCTCTTTCTTACAAAAGCTCACGCACACATTAACAAACATATTCAGATATTAAAACGTCTGTTCTGCTAACGTACAGCTTTTAATGTGTGCGTGTGCGTGTGTGTGTGTGTACAGATCAGAAGAGTCTGCGCCAGAAGACGACAAATGGAAGTGAGTCATTTCAATTCAGATTTTCAGTGCGCTCATGGAACATCTGCTTCCAAGTCCACATGATATATATTTGTATAGATATACACTCACCAGACACTTTATTAGGTATACCTGTTCAACTTCTTGTTAACGCAAATAGTGAATCAGCCAATCACGTGGCAGCACCTCAGTGCATTTAGTCACGTAGACATGGTCAAGACGACTTGCTGAAGTTCAGACGGAGCATCAGAATGATGAAGAAAGGTGATTAAGTGACTTTGAACGTGGCATGGTTGTTGGTGCCAGACGGGCTGGTCTGAGTATTTACTGGGATTTTCAGCACAACCATCTCTAGGGTTTACAGAGGATGGTCCCAAAAAGAGAAAATATCCAGTGAGCCAAAATGCCTTGTTGATGCCAGAGGTCAGAGGAGAATGGCCAGACTGGTTCAAGATGATAGAAAGGCAACAGGAAGTCAAATAAGCACTGGTTCCAACCAAGGTGTGCAGAAGAGCATCTCTGAAGCAACAACACCTTGTCCAACCTTGAAGCAGATGGGCTACAGCAGCAGAAGACCACACCAGGTGCCACTCCTGTCAGCTAACAACAGGAAACTGAGGCTACAGTTCACACGGGTTTTCTCACCAAAACTGGACAATAGAAGATTGGAAAAACCACATTCAGATGGAAGCATGGATCCATCCTGCCTTGTATCAACGCTTCAGGCTGCTGCTGCTGGTGTAATGGTGTGGGGGAGATTTTCTTAGTACCAACTGAGCATGGTTTAAACACCACAGCCTACCTGAGTATTGTTGCTGAGCCTGTCCATCCCTTTATGACCACAGTGTACCCATCTTCTGATGGCTACTTCCAGCAGGATAACGCACCATGTCACAAAGCTCACATCATCTCAAACATGACAATGAGTTCACTGTACTCCAATGGCCTCCACAGTCACCAGATCTCAGTCCAATAGAGCACCTTTGGGATGTGCTGGAACGGGAGATTCACATCATGGATGTGCAGCCGACAAATCTGCAGCAACTGTGTGATGTCATCATGTCAATATGGACCAAAATCTCTGAGGAATGTTTCCAGCACCTTGTTGAGTCTATGACACCAAGGATTAAAAAGGGGGTCCAACCAGTACTAGTAAGGTGTACCTAACAAAGTGGCTGGTGAGTTTATATTACCTCTAGAACATATATTTTACATTCATATATTGCATAATGTGTGTGTTTGTGTGTACAGGAACTATGGAGGTGTGTACGTGGGTTTTCCCACCGACTTGAGCAACATTCCTCAAGTACAGATAGGATCACTCAGAGGTAACACACACACACACACACACACACACACACACACACACACACAAACTGATTGATGAATTGATGAATATAAATTGACTGAACAAGCAAAATTCAAAATGTTACAATGTCCAGTGTCGAGCTGCAGAGCCAATGAAATCCTTCAGAGACAAAATACCAGTGAAAGTGTCATCAGGGTGTCTCCTGCCATCACACTTAAATTTAATGCTTTTTAAGACCTTTTCATCACATTTAAGACCGATTTTTTGACAAATCATCTTTCTCTAATTCATGTACTGAAGGTCAGTATAAACATAAATAGTATATAAGTACATTTATAACGTACTTATATACTGACTTTAATATCTGCATTTGGTATGAGGCAGCATGCCTACGTGACAGTACACTGCATATCAAATTCCTAATAACCTCCAAACACACACACACACACACACACACACACACACACACAGTCTCAATTTCCTGTTGAATCTCTGGGGTCATGAGAGCATGGGAAGATAAAAACACTGATGATCACTTTGTGTGTTTATGTGTGTAATTTAAATCTTTTTGACCCTTAAAAGTGTGTTAACATGTACAAGTTAATGCTGTGTGAGTATTTTATGTTTGGCCAGAGGTAGAAGTGTTTTTAATTTAATGTTTGATGCGTGTGTGTTAATTAATGACACTGTCGTCCACAGAGAATGAGAGAGACTTGTTAGCCCTCAGGAGGCCACTGTGGGGGGATGGACTCTGATTTTAATGAAGAGTCAGGTGTGTGTGCTTCCCTCCTCTCTCTCTGTGTGTGTGTGTGTGTGTGTGTGTGTGTGTGTGTGTGGGCCTCCTCCAGTTTTCCTCTGCCTTTTCTCATTAATGAGATCTATGTTGTCACGTCAGCAGTAAAAGGACCATACCAGTGTTTCTGCTCTTCACCTTTCTGCTTAAAATCTTACCTAACTATAAACTCAGGGCCAGATTGGTGTGCAGATGTCATGTCTCTTCACATGTTAAAGGAATTCTGTTTTTGATAGACGTACCTGGAAAGCAGTATTGATGCTGAGGGAATTGTCTTAAAGTAAACTGAACTGCTGTGTTTTGGCCACCATTCCAGATAAATAAAACGGTTTATTTTTACTCGAAATTTAGCGTTTTTTCATGAAATGCTTGACCTTTTCAGGACTCTAAAAATCCTTCAAATGCACGGCTGTTACAGTCATTTATAAATCATAAATCATTATCAATTTACAAATAGACAAACACTGATTTTAGTCCAAAAAAAGAGGAAATGAAGTTTCTGTCTCAGGTTAATCTTCATCAGTGATCTCTGCAAGTTGGTTTTAAAAAACAGTGACAGGAGAAACTAAGCAAAACTGATTCAGCGTAGCAGCGAGTCAGAGTTCAGTAAGTTAATATGATGTAAAGCTGAAGCTGATGGGAATGTCATAAGTTTTGCAGGTTATTTCCTACATAGCTTAGCTGCAGATTTTCGGAATATAGATGCTGCTTAGAAAACTCACTGTTGTCACTGTCTCCACCTTCTTGAGCATGTGTGTGACAATCATGTGTTGTATTCAGTTAGTATTAAAATCGAAGTTAGTAGTGAAGTGAGAAAAAATGTCAAAAATAAGATTTGAGTTGATACATTGTTAGAAAAATTTGTCTGCTCTATTGAACCCTCCATTTTAACGGCCATGTGTCCAACATTTTGTTGTGACTTTTCCAACAAATTTCAATTTTTTTCTTGACATATTCATGATTAAATAAAATTTCTGACTGACTGACAGAATGACACACTGATAGTTTCCGTGATTATGTACAGCATACCATACCATGACTTAGTCATACCAAAAATTTGAAAACAAAAACAAACATTGGTCCACAGGGGGAGCCACAGCGATCGGTCGCATTTTAGCCATTTTGAAGCATTTTTCTGTTGTTATAGCGCCACCCAGTTGCCAATTAGAGTTAAATTTCTCCAGTCACCTTGAGGCGTCCTGTTCTACATATCTACCAAGTTTAGTAAAAATCCATATGGCGGTTAGGCCTAGATAAGAAATGAGCTCTCTAGCGCCCCCATTTTGTTTGATGGGCTCAATAATGGAGGGGTCCCCTCAGATTATGTGTGGTCATATGCCTACAAAGTTGCGTGGTGATGGGTGAAACCCTTGAGATGTTATACACCTTTATGTGATGAGCCACGCCCTCCGCAATATTCATTGCCTTATAGAAGCTCAGTTTTAGGAAGTTTTCCAACTTTTGCCAAGAGGGAACTTTAGATATTGGTCCCTAGATTATGTTCACCCAGTTTCATGCAGATCGCTCAAACTTCCTAGGAAGAGATCCATTTGAAGTGTTTTTCAAAAAATTCAAAATGGCGGAAAATCTATATAAGCGGAAGTTATGGGTTCTTGAGGCAAATGTGTTCCTCATGAGGAGAGGCATCTCTGTGCAAAGTTTCATGTCTCTACGACATACGGGGCATGAGATATGCCCATTCAAAGTTTGCAATTTCAATCGGTTGCTATAGCGCCCCCCTTTGGCCAATTGATGTAATATTGCTTCATTGGCATCCTCCCATGACCCTCTACCACTGTGCCAAATTTCACATGGATTGACCAAGTCAGTGAGGAGAAAAACGTGGAACAGACACACAGAGTTTTCGTAAGTATATAGTAAGATTAGATATAAAATCATCATCAGTGCAAGTCTCAAAATGTGTGTCACATTAAATCAGACCGAAAATGCCAGCTTGAAAAGGTGTTTTCAGACCGGATTCGAAAGTGGAAAGGTAGTTAATATTACAAATGTTGTGGGGGAGAGAGTTTCAGAGGCATTTTCATTTTGGATCATCACTGAAAACACTTCTGCAGATTCTGTTTGGGCCTGTTAATAAATAATTTCATCACTTATTTAGTATTTTGATGACTTTAAAGCAGATATATCCATGATAATTTTTGTGTTCTTTACCTTTTTTTTTTTTTTTACATCTCTGCCACTGTGTATATTTGGTTTTTGCACTTTAAAAATCTATTATCTATTATTATCGATTATTTGTGTTCTACATGTTTGCTCCCTTTTTTCATCACAACCATTGCATCTTGTACTGAAAGGGTAACATGAGATCATTACAGTAACTGAACATCATTTTATAACCCAGTGGCTATTCAGCACTTCCAATGTGTTTTATGTGCTTTTGTTCCAGTTTTAACCATTTAAATAAACTCAAGTTCCTGTAAATTAACATTACTGTTCTGTTTTCTGTCTCTGTGAACTGAAGGGTGTGACGGAAGAAGAATACAGCAGAAGAAGAAGAAGAAACCCTGCAGGGGTCCTTCAGGTCCTCAGCGTTTGTCATCAGGAACTCACCAAGTCTGAAATGGGAAACAGCAGCAGCACCCAGTGGAGCCAATCTTCTCTCCCAGCATCCTCTGCGTGGACTTTAATGGGATCAGCGTCACCTGCTTTAACCAGCTGTGGAGCCTGTTGTGTCAAACAAATTGGTTAAAGATGTTTGTGCTTTATGGAAACAGACGGACTCACAAAACAGAGACAGTTTGCTGTTTTAAAAGACAAAGCCCTTCGAGATCATTACATAAAGAGACTGGAGATCTATATTCCAACGAATCAACTCGACTTCATTTGGCCTTATTGGCATGTTGTGTCGCTGCTTGATGAATCTAGCAGCAGATGTTACAGTGAACGTTTAGCAGCTGATTGTAACAAAATGGCTTGTTGAGGGTGAATAGTAGTTATTTAAGGTCCAAGTATAAAGTAGCACCACGTGATGAATATATTAAAGGATAAGTTTGGTGATATTCAGTCAATAAAACCCAAAAAAGACCAAAAGCAACAATTCAAAGTTTGTCAATCTATGTAAAGGACTTTAAAATAAAAAAGTAACAGTTAAAGAACAATTTTCTTAAAGTTTACAAACTGTTTTACAATATAAAAGTAATAAATAAAGATAGGAAAACATGTTGGTACTCACCTGTAGTTTGGTTTGTTTGTCATGAAAACCTGCAGATTCCTGGCGTCTCCAGGACACAGTACAGTGAGCGGCTCCTGCTGTGAGAGGACGTCAGTGAATTGTCCTCCTTTGGGCATTTACACAGGCATTACCATCCCCGAACCCACAGAAGAAAACAGCTGTCGGCTGCTTAGGAAGTTATTAAAAGTAAGCTTAATATGTAGGGCTGCCCCCCCGATAGTCGACGAAACATTAGTTCGTCATTCAAATCATTAGCCAAGACTTCATTGGTCGCTTAGTTGCAGAAAAAAACTAAACTCTTTTAGGAGCTGCGCCTTTTCAAAGTAAATCAAAACCTAACTGATTGGACCATGTGGGAATTTAATTTGAAAGGACATGGCCACACAGACGTCAGGTTAATTTCCAGGGCTGGTACCTGCGGTTATTCCACAGGCTAGTTAATAACATGTCGGGCAGGAAATCCAAAGTGTGGGATCATTTTGAGAAGGTGAAGGACGAACCCAAGGTGATATGTAAACTCATCTTCATTGGTCGACTACAAACATGACGTATCATGTGAAACATGGAAGTAGCTACATGCCCATTAGCCCACAGCGTCATTAACAGGCGGCTCGCTCAGTGTGTGACGTGCACTTGGAGATAAAATATAGGCCTATATTAATGAAGGTTCATTAGTACGGTTTTGTATTTCTCTGTAATGTAGCACAGTGTTAACAATGTTACTGATACTATTCTTCTCAAACCTTCAACTCAAACCACCAAAATATATCATTTAATAATTACATTCACATCAGAAACATGTGGGCGACTAGTCGACTAATGGCCCTAAATGATGACTATTGGTCAACTAGGAAAAATCTTATTCAGGGGGAGATCAATAGACCAATCAAATGGTTTAGGAGAGGGAAGAATTTCTGTCAACCAAGTTTTTCTTTGGTTGATTACAACCCTTGATGGTGAATTTCTTTTTAACTTTTTTGGTAGTTTTAACTCATATTAAGTCAAACGAATCACTCATCTGAACTTTGAAAGCATACAAAATGCTCTTTGGTTTGAATAAAATACTTTTAATTTGATATAACAAACCAAAAGTTCTGCTTTTATTCAGAACTTCATGTAATTGATGCAGTGTTAAAGGAAGAAAAGAGTTCAGCAGAACAAAACCACAAACCGTCAACAAGCAGGGAAAGCCACAGGTGCATTAATGTATGCAGGGCACGGGTGAACTTAAAGTGCATTGGAACAAACTCTGTGTGTGTGTGTGTGTGTGTGTGTGTGTGTTGGTGCTGTACATACTGAGGTCCGTGTGGTTTTAGAGTGGAATGGAGTCACTTGAAAGGCATACCTGGTATCATAGAAGCTCATTATGTGATGTTCACATATATAAAACAGGAATCTTGGGGCATATAGGAGAACAAATGATAAGATATTAGAGTTGGGTTGATTTCCAGTTTGGCTGCTCCTGTCAGGTGTGCGAGCTTAAACCAGTTTGATTTAAAGCCAAACAGCTGAACTGACATTTGTCATTCTGGCAGATAAAGAGTAGTCAGCAACCTGTGCTGACGGCATCATGGCGCTAAATCCAACTTGGCTTGCATTAGTAATAAGCAATGTGATCAGTTATGTATATATGGTTACAGACTAACAGAGCCACTAGTGTCTGACAGATCGTGCAGAGCTGAGGCTGGCAACATGAAGGAGAGCAATTTCAATAGAGGTGGGAGGGGGCGATGAACAGGGCAACTTGTCTTTGTTTATTTGAAAGTTCATGTATTTTTTGGGGTGAACACGAGACATGGCAGCTTTAAGCTCCATTTCCACCAGACTCTTTCAGTATGGTACCTTTGGAACCAACAGTAACCCTTCAGACATGGTACCTAGACCCTAGTGTTTCCACCACAAACAGTACTCTTAAATGTGGGCGGAGTTTGTTGTCACTCACTGCTCCGTCCAGCACTCACTGTATTTCCTTCTTTATCAGTCTGCACCTCGTTTATCGTCCACAGAACGAGGCTGCACGCCGATGTTCTCTGAACAAAACAGAACAGGCTGCAGTGTTCAAAATAGTGGGTTTTTAACACCGGCCCAAGCCTAGTAGCACCGTGGCTCACCAAAACTTCCTTTAACATTCTGTCATGTGTAGCCCTGACTTCCCTTTCTGATGACCACTTCCTCTCCTGACGCCAGCTTCCTGTACAACTGCGACAGTTCATCAGGTTGAGGCACTTTGGACTCTGGCGTGCTGGGAATATCAAAGTCCGACGACACCTGAGACTCTGAGAGCTCCTCCTGCTCCAACTGCCCGCTGCGCTCCTTCTCCTGAGACACAGTATTGGTCCTCGCGTCTCCTTGTGCCCGCCCCTCCTGCTCTGGTTGGAGGATCAAAGTGTCAGGTAGATACGACTCCTGGTTCTGGGAGGAGTGATTCGACAGAGAGGCAGACAGAGTCAGACTGAAGTTTTCAGGTGTTTCCTCTTCATCGCTGAACAGATCTGGGGTCTGTGAATCAGTCATTTTGGAGGGGGAGGGGCTTGAGATAGAGCAGCAGGACTGTGATTGGCTGTTGAGGCTGTTCTGGCTGTCAGTCAGCGTCTCCGTGGTGAAGAAGTCCTCCCATTTCGGAGGATTAGAGGAGCCGCTTCGTTCAACGTCAGTCGACTTATTCTCAGTGTCCTTTATTGTTCTTTTTGCCTCCTCCGTCGTCAGTGTTTTATCCTCCTCTCCCTCGTTCTCTCCCTCTTGCTCACCCTCATCTTCATCATTGGACTCAGTGCAGTCCATGTAGTTACCTGTTACAGGCTGTGTGTCTGTGACTGTCAGAGGTAGAGACTCGACCGCAAACACAGGGGGCGCTGTTTCCTGAGGACTCTGATCTTTCACTGAGAATTACAGATTTAAACAAATATTGTGAATAATCATCAATACATTCATGTAAACACCAAAATAAGACATAAAGCTACAAAAATAAGCTCAGATATTGCACCATTTTTCATTTCTTGGTTCAGCGCCATCTTCTTCCTCACTGGCGCCAAGTCCAGCCCGTCAAACAGCTCATCATCGCTGTCTGAATCTGAGCAGGGAGAAACAGACAGTTAATACGTTCACTAGACAGGCATGCAGGAGCTAATTAAGTTTGTTAATTCACCATCAACACAGACTTCTAGTATGTTTTTGGCTTTAAAAAACATGATTACGACTTCTGAATATTGGGGGGAAAAAACAACAATTACCATTCAGATAATAGGTAATAAAAGTTTATGAAATGATCAATGTATTCTGGGTATTTGCTGTTCACACGTTTTTCCATGACTGTGAAAACCCTGTATAACACATGTGGTTATATTTCTGAACTACCACAGCGCTCAGGTATGTACAGTATTCAAGTCTGAAATAATCCTAGAAGAGGTTTATTGTCATATTAAATCATATTGAAAGGGTCTCAGAATGTAAGTACCTGGGCATCTGGTTGGATCAGAAACTAACATTTAAATTCCACATTGACATACTGGCAAGTAAACTAAAACACAAAATCGGATACTTATATAGACACAAATTAAATTTCCCCTTACTTTGTAGGAAACAGATCATTGAGACTGTATTTTTATCAGTTCTGGATTATGGTAGTCTCGCTCACCAGACCCTTCTCAAGAAAGGAAAGGTCTGGCTGGGCCGACTCTCACTTTAAGATTGGAGGAAAAAAACGCCCCGGCTGCTTGTATTTCTTTCAACCAATCACAATCGTTCTGGGCGGTGCCACAGCAACGGTGCGCTTGCAAAAATATTGCCGGGGAGAAACAGGTTTTGGTTCAACACGCCCACAAAAATATCGCCTACAGGACGCGAACCATGGCAGAAAAATGGCTACATCCCCGCAAGATCAAACACCGCACAAGTTAGTAAAGGACGTGTTGAAAACTGCTACACAACCGGAGGTGGTAGGGCGGGACTTCAGCGGGTGGCTCGTTCCGCCCAATGAGAGGCTGATCTATGCAGCGAACTTCCGCCCACTCAGACTAGGATTATGGTGATGTTATCTATAGACATGCTTCTTTTGGAACCTTTGACATCATTAAAGACTCAATGGGAGGGCGATTTGGGGTTTGAACTTCCTGAGGAGACTTGGGAAAGAGCTTAGATAGAATACATTCCTCTTCAATCTGTTTACGACACACAGTTATCCAGTTCAAGGTCATGCATCGCCTTCATTGGTCTAAAGTGAGACTAGCAAAGTTCGCACCTAGCATTGATCCCATTTGTGATCGTTGCAGGCAAGCACCAGCCACCCTCTTGCATATCTTCTGGTTTTGTTCAAAACTAGACAATTTCTGGCAGTCAATATTTAAAACTTTTTCAGATGTTTTACAAGTACCTATTGAACTTTCTGCCATTACTGCCATATTTGGAATAACTCCACAAGACACTCACCTTAACCGCCAGGCAAAGAATATGATAGCTTTTGCATCTCTTATAGCTAGGCGATTAATACTTTTTAAGTGGAAGGAGAAACTTCCCCCAACCTTTAAGATGTGGGTCAATGACCTTCTACACCATTTGGTACTAGAGAAGATTCGTTGCTCTACAAGAGGATGTATTCAAAAATTTCATGCTACATGGAAACCTTTTTTAAGTTATATAGAGAAATAAGATGTCACTAATATCGGTGTTCTATATGACTGATCCTGTTTATGTTTATATTTGTATTATTTCTAATCATCAATGCCTTTGAATTTATGTACTTTGTACACTATTTCTCTATGTACAAATATAAATAAAAAGACTTGGAGCAAAAGACATGCTTCTGCCTCCATTCTCACGTCATTGGACTCAATTTATCACTCTGCACTCAGATTCATCACCGGTTCCAGTTACTCCACCCATCATGTCTTATATGATAAGGTGGGATGGGCACCTTTATCTGTGCGAAGAGATATGTGCTGGCTACTTTTCATTTATGAAGTTTTGAACGGCAGCATGCCACCATACCTCAGCGCTTTATTGAACTGGTCGCATAGTAATTATTCTACACCTTCAACTGATTGCTTAATGCTCGATGTTCCCCGCACTAACACTGAATTTGGTAAAACTGCTTTTAGTTCTTCTGCAGCATCTTCCTGGAGCATCTTGCAACGTACACTCAAACTCAACACAATGGTTACTATAGGCCAGTTTAAAACTATGATTACCAACTACTGTACTTTTGAATGTAACTGTTTTTAAAGGTGTTCGGTCTGTTGTTATTTGCTCGTTCTTTGTGATTTTTAATTGTTGGTTGTTGTGCTCTCGACATCAATGTAAATGAGGGCTCGCCCTCAATGATTCCTCAAGATTTAATTAAAGGTTAAATAAATATGTAATTTGTAATAAGTCAGAAAATATGTAGCAGCCAAAGTTAGTTTTAAGCAAAGTGCTTCTTAAACAGAAACCACACCACAACAGGCCAACACTGTAAACGCAAAGTCTTCAGCTCTGCAGCTACAGTAACTTATCTGCCGCTTGTTAAAGAAATGAAAGCCAGCTAACAGCTAACCAACTGCTCAGTACGGGCCTTGATTACAGAACACAGACACAGTTATCTTGTCCTATCAATCATTGATTGCACAGCAGGGAATGACTTTTGAAGAAGAAGGACGACTGCATTCGATTTTTTCACTCTGTTAATATTTTTCGATTATGCACACACACATGCACACACACAGGATGCACACATGCATTAACTGGGCCGGCTCATTTACCAATGTGAGTGTCACTTTATTGTGTCGCATCCTGCCTCAGAGGCATCGAGGGAAGTAGGTGAGCTGGGTTCAGCGCTCTGTTGGGGGAAGCATCCTCAGCTGTGTAGCCTGGCGTCTCTAAACTGGCTGACTTTGAAATGCTCTTAATTTTATTGTGATGTATCTCTTTCTGTATCAACAAGTATACATAAGGAGATTAAGGACAAATTAGCCAGCTTAATAACTGTCAATTATTTTCTATGACATCATGAGAAGTGATGTCCGCAGAGTTCCTGTACCTTAAGGCATGTTAGATTAAGACTTAAGACTTTTAAATTCCACTTGAAAGGAAATTTAGGGACAAATTTACAAAAACCAAAACTATTACACTATTAAAAAAACTATCCTAATTCCAATGTCTCTGCATCTTTCAGATGGCAGTACAGGCCCACCTGCCTTACACGTCTGATGCAAACAGTGCTTCTTGTAATTCTGACAAAATATTTGCAAGCGAGCAAAGACTGATTGTTGTCACCTGGAAAGATCTCATCATGGCCTGTAAAGAAGGATCACAGTGCAGAGCACCTGTTGTGGTTATATACAGTGTGTGTGTGTGTGTGTGTGTGTGTGTGTCTCACCATGTGTAGGTTGCTCCACCTTGCAGCGTTTGAGGACTCCCAGAGGTTTGTATACAGTCATAGTTTGATCCGACTGTTTCCTGCACATCAGCTTCAACCTGCACAGACACACAGTGACAAAGTTTTTACAACTGTTTAACAGTTTTAGCTATAAATGTTACTGTAATTAACATGTGAACTAACTGATTTAATTTTTTAAATATTTAAACTGTGGTATCACAGATAAAATACATCACTTTTTTTGTTTCATTGCAAAGGCCTGCAAGATGGAGACTTTGGCTTCTAATTTACAGTGTTAGCTATCACAGCAGAAGCCCTGTGTAAAGTCTAACAGGATCTGTAAAGTATCTGGTGGAGTTTAATGCCTTTATGAGGCCGCAACTAGTCTTGTGTAGCCACATCTGTCTTAACAACACTGTGTCAGCGCTAGAGAAAGGTCTGAAATCACTGTTTATCCTTCTGCTTTAGGGGAAAAACTCTTTGGCTTGTTGTTTCTTTAAATCAAACACAATCGTCTTGGGCGCCACTTAGCCCGGGATGCAGCAACGATGCTGTTGCGACAAAGTGTCAAGGGTGAGCTTTTTCTTGATGGAACATTTGCACGTGGGGAAGTTAACACTGTCATTAAAATGGGGCTTTCGATTTGCTCGGTTTTTTTTTCCAACCAACACTCCAAACCCAAAGGTATTTACTTCAGTGGTGAATTTACAGCTCACAGCAACTTAATACGACAAAGTCTCTGGTTTTTGTTTGATATCTAGCGTCGGAAAAAAGTTGTTAATTTCCAATCCGTCATTAACACAGTCAGCTCGTTGACTTTACTACATGGACGCTGCTGTCATATTGAATGTCCTGCTGAGCTCATTCAAACAGTAAAGCTTTATACAGAGAAGAAAAAACAAAAATCTCCAAATAAACATATTCAACAGCCAAATCTGATCCAACGGACATCATTTTTAGTTGGGTACAGCCCCAGTTCTAGGGTTGGGTCGGTATGAGAAAAAAAAAAAAAACAGTCCAGTTTTTGTGAAAAAATGCATTAAGTCAGGAACACCGGATTTTCGCCACGTGGGGGCGCAATTGACTCATTTAAAATAAAAAACAACCATAGGACAACAGAGTGACAGTAACAAGTTGTTTCTTTTATTCCTTACAAATAAATTTTGCAGCTTACTCAATCAGTGCAAACAAGGGTTACCTCCTTCGTCTGGCTCGAAGCCAAAGTGTTGCCATAGCGGCACATTCTTTGATTTGTTCGAGACTAAATTGTCCACCATTATCGACTCCCCAGGCTACAGTAGAGGCCTCGGCGCAGGCGCACTCGCACCCCCTAGCTCAGTCCCTGAGTACTGAACCGAACTGGTATTACCGAGAACCTACCTAACCCTACCCAGTTCTCACCTGAAATAAAATCAAAATGAGTAAAACTTGACTCACATCTGTGTCACCTCAGTCAGCGTCCGACCCAGAGGGATAACACTGGGGTAGATGTTGACTGGCTGGAGGTAGGAAAGGAAGTTTCTGAGCTGAAATCAGACAGAAGCGTTGTGAGTCTATTTGTCTACAAATGCCTGAACAGTGCTCAACTTTAAAGAGTATAAATGAGGAAAGGAGAGTTTAAAAACTCTTCATATGGAAACCAGCACAACTGTAGATCATTATTAGCTGAGGAAAACACTAGAAGCTCCCATTAGACTCATGTATGTAACAAAGAAATGTACTGTCAGTGTGTAACCACATGAAACACAGATGTACCTCTGAGTAAGACGAGTGGAAACTGAAGCAGGCTCTGAAGGAACTGACTCCTGTTCTGGAAAACAAAATGCATACTTAGCTCTCATACACCAAGCTCCATGTGATTTGTGATTAATTTTTCTTTCACTGTCTCAAAAAGAAACATGAGTTTTGACAGAAGTGAGTATTTCCACAAACCGCTGAGACATCTGAATCTGCTCTTACTTTATTATAACATTAGTCTTCTTCATTCGTTCTCCAAACCACATGGTGGACGGTTTGATGCTGATGATTCGAAGAGGAGTCCCATCAGGTGCTGTGCAGCCACAGGGCAACCGGCTGCCTTGGAAAAACTCCTCATCCTGCACACACACACACACACACACACACACACACACACACACACCAGAGCTATGAAGCAGTAGAAGTGACGGTCACAGAGATGCTCAACAAAAGGATTAACAAAGCAAACAAATAATTTACTACCATAGTTTTGGAACTTTGACTTTGTTAAAATAACCTAAATTTTGACTTTAAAAAAAATCCAAGATATATTTAAATTTCTGGGGCAAAAACAAACAGAATATTATTTCCAGAGTAGCGACAGCAAAGGTTACAACAGCCAAGTCCCCATATTAACTTAACGGTATCTCTCTGGAAACAAAACTAAAATTTACTGCTGGTAGAAGGAGAGGGGCTGCAGCAACAGTGTTTACAAGATTTACCAAATTTAAGGTTAGATGGCTATATAGGGACCACTTACAGCCCTGAATAACCTGAGAGAGACTTTGGATGTGTGTGTGTGTGTGTGTGTGTGTGTGTGTGTGTGAGAGAGAGAGAGAAAGAGAGACCTTAGGGTGTCGACAGGCATGGATCTGCGTCCTGCGGTCAGTCGTCACGTAGCTCAGGATCTCCGGCATCTTCTTGAACATCGCCAGACTTCTGACATGAATCTGAGAGTAAATGTTTAACCATTTAATTGTACTTTAACAGGAGATGTTGACACACACATGTATGAATTTGTGAACAGAAACCTGTGTGTGTGTGTGTGTGTGTGTGTGTTACCTGTGTGTTGAACTCCTCTCCCAGGTTGGTAAACAGGTATTCATATCCATACGCGGCTTTGCAATTGAGCCACACAACGTGATAAGGACTCTGAGTGATCCAGTTTCCAATGAGTTCTGAGATACCGTTCAGACAGACCTCCTGCACACATGTACACACACACACACATTTTTCCTTACTATTCCTGTTTGGAATTCACCACAAAGACTCCTACAATATCTTCCTTTATTGAGTCCTGTTTCCATCCCAGAGACTTACCCGAGTGGGGATCTGGTAGAATCGTGGGTCATAAAAAGTGGAGTCCAGATAAATACTCTGAATATCCTTCACTCTGTTTGTGAAACAAGATACAAGAAGGTTTAGGGGACATAAAAAGTCGTTCAACAGCTACAGTGAGCGCCTAAATAATCTCTGACTTTTCTGAAGACATAATCAAATTCCTCAATATTCACTGTCTGGTTCTCCAGAGCTTCTGTTGAAGGTGTTCATCAGGACTGACCTGCTGCCTGAGTGCAGATGTTCTATTCTCGAGACGTCTCCAGCAGCTAACCTGAAGTCTCCTGTGTACAACACGTTTCCCTGGGAACCCTCAAACAGGAACCTGCACACAGACACACAACATTTCAGAGTTTGACTTTTGATTTTAAAGGGATAGTTTGGAATTTTATGGAGTTGTTGAAGAATTTGACGAGCTTGAAAATCGCTCACGTAGGTCCAACCTCAGACTGATTAACATGCCTGAAAAAGTAGTAAAAATAGACCATTTAACTGGCAAAGCTTCCGTGGTGGTACTCCTGTCTAGTTCTCTAAACTGGGAGGGTATCGACTACTATTGTGTTCAAGAGTCAACTTTATTACAGGTAAAATGGAATATGAACAGGCTCCAGACCATCATGAAATACTGCTGGAGGTCAAAGGGGGGAATATATTTAGTATACTGTCATTAGTGGTTATCTTTATTGTACGTTGTGGCTACATTTAGAAACAAAGACATAAAAATGGTTTGACTTGCATAACAGAGCCGGGACAGTGGCCTGCAGGAAGCAACGTGACCACGACCTCTTCTTTCTGTCAAACAGACACCAAGAAAGATGGTTGAAGAAAATCTATCAGAGGAACATTTACGATTATGCAACTAACGATCTAAATCCATATGTGTGACTGGACCGACTATTCAATCAGTCTTCAGTTTTTACCTCTCCAGATGCCTCGTCAACCAGGGAAATCTGAGTTGGGCTCTCCAGCTCTAAGGGAACCTCAAACAGATCGTTCACAGGAGAGAAAGAAAAAACTGAGTATTATTTAAGGAAGAAGAGAGAAAATGTCACATTCCACCAAAATACCAGAGTGCAAAGCAACAATAGGCTGCTTTCAGACCTAGAGTGGTCTCCTTTGGTCTGAATCAGGGACTCATGTTGTTCCAAAGTTGTATAATTGCCTAGAGTTGGTTTGTGTTCTCACAGCAGCATTTACAAGCGGACCAGATCAAATGCCTTGTGTGAGAAAGCTGCTCTTGATTGGTCAGAATTTCCATGTGGGAACAATCCAGGAAGTAAAGCAAACGTTGAAGAAGAGTACACTTGCAAGATAAATGTGACACTTTCTAATGTCACAATGGAGGGACAACTACGCAGGTTGATTTTAGCGCTGCTCATCGTGGACTATATTGCTGTCATTGTTCATTTTAGTCAAAGCATACAGTTTGAAAACGAGGCGCGGCTCCAACTAGAAAACAATGTTTTGATGCATTGGATGTGCTGAATGTGCATATTAAGGCAGTACAGGAGGAGGTGCACATTAATAATCCTCCAGGACTGTAACATGCTTATGTTTAACCCAAACAATGTGTCATGTGACTGCAGTTGCTTCACATCCAGGTCGGAACACCTTCTCACCACAAACGAACCGCGCCAGAGTTCGTTTGTAACCGGACTGAGACCACTTCTTCAAGAAGGTCTCGGTCCGGCTGTTTTGGTGCACACCTGAGTGTGATTGCTGTGTTCACACCTGCCCAAACAAACCGCACTGAGGGGGGAAACGAACTTGAGTTCAACTGAACCGAACCAAACAGGGCAAGTGTGAAAGCACCCTTAGACAAAAATTACTCTCGGACACACAGAAAAATCATCTGAACTAAAACCTCCTAGTTACTTCTGGAATCCACCTCACAGTGTACAGACATGATGTTTAACAGTGTACAAACATCCATTACATCGACTCTTGTTTGACTCTTCATACACACTGAAAATGACAACAATAAATGGGACTTACAATGTATTCCTCCCAGAAAGCGTACTTGGGATTGTTCAGAAGAAGTTCTTTGGTCACAAAGGAGCAGTAAAGCCGGACTGTACGACTGGAACCAAAAGACAAAACAGTAATTCAGCTAATTAGAAGTGTTCAGTCCTCTGTTTAGTTTTCAGCTAAGTTTATATGAGTTATGTTGTATGAGTTCAGTTATGTCTTATTAGTTTTTTAAGCCTGTTTATAGCTCTCATGACATCATTGCTTTTACCAGAAATTATAAATATTTCACTGCACAGAGGAGGGAATATGATTGCGCCAGCAGGTCTGATGCGAGCTTACAGGTATATATGTGTTAAGGTGTATATGTAGGTGTAGATGTATGCTTTTGTTTTATTAATATCATTTTTATTTTGAATTATCTTCACCTTGGAAAGCATGTTGGACGTATAGCTCGAAAAGTGCTCTACAAATACAGTTGTTATTATTATTAATATTATTATTACACCACATGACCCCAGCTGTGTTTTTCCATAGTTTTTTAATATGGTTTCCATCTGTTTCGTGTTAAAATGTTGACAGTGTTCAGAACAAAGTATCAGAAAATAGAAATACTTGTCATAGTAGGAAAAACACAGGTGAAACCATAGACATAAGTGTTATTTCCCATAGATAAAAAATTATTTCAAAGCACGAGAATCATTTCGTTGACTCAGTTACATCGTGAGCCAGCAGTCGTTTCTAATGTCAATAACTACACCTGTGCTGTTCCTACTATGACAAGCTAAAATATCTGCTGTAGAAACAAGGTTTATATTTCATGAGTCAAGCAAATGTCACCTGAACTGCAGTTTCCTCTTCAGCATTGGTCCTTTCAGTCCCTTCATGTGATCTGTTAATAAAATAAAACAGATGAACATTAGTTAAACCTCTTGTTAAAGGCTTCAGTGAATGCTAAATGTCATTAATTACAGTTAAACATACTGAGATTGGTGGCGCTAGCTAGCTGCCAGGCTCACCTTTGTGACAGTGGGAGAGGAAATATGCCCGGGCATGTAGGTTCTCCCGGTCGAACCGGTCCAAAGACACGGTGGGATACTCCTTCATTCGACCTGCAAATGAACTCATGTTTACGCCAAACCTTTCTGTGGTGTCGAGGAAAATTAATCAAACTTCGTTTCTAGCGGAGAGGACATATTTTGTTGACAGCGCCGGTCTTAGTTTGTCCCGCCCACCAATTCAGTTCCTCTTCTTCTACGTTTCTGTTCATGGCGTTTCAAGTGCACTTAATGGACGTTACCGCCACCTACTGTAAAGTTACTCTCCGGTATTCTTCTTCAACTGAAACTCGTTTTTACGGGTTTTTCAAACGCTTTGCTCGACAATTGCTTTTTTCTCCAAACACAGATTAATGCTGCCGACAACACCGCCTCGGAGTTTCTTTTTTGTTTCGCTACTATCGCTCTGTTCTGTCGTTTGGCGCCATCTACCGGAAGCTCTTGGCGTCTGTCCTCCAACACAGAAGAAGAAACTTCACGGTAACCAGGCAACCAAGGAGAAGCTGTACTCATGTTTGCGAAGAAACCAATTTCAGAAACTAACGTAAGTAAACTGTTGATACTATTTTTATTATAACAAAACTACATTTGTAATACGTATATAAATGAGTATATAAGACTGTGAGATCTTCTCCATTGACGTTATAAAAAAAAAAAAAACTCATTTCAAGATTGTTGTATTTTAAAGTATTACTTGTTAGAATGAAAAATACCGAGAAGTAGGATTTCTCTTTTAGGTCGTCTACAATTTTTAACGCCGATTCTTCAGTTCGGCATATATTGTAATACACAAAGCAGCACTTGTTTTTGTAAATTATCATGTTTTGGTGCCATCTACCGGAAGCTCTTGGCTCCTGTCCTCCAACACAGAAGAAGAAAGTCCACAGTAACCAGGCAACCAAAGAGAAGCTGTAAAACCACGACCGTTTGCTTACTGCCGTCTGGGAAGAAACCACTTTAAAAAGCAATGTAGGTAAACTGTTAATCATCCTTTAATCATAAAAAATTAAGATGGAACATTTGCATAAATTACTAAATAAGGCTGTGAGATATTCTCTGTCGACGCTGTAAGAAGACTTGTGAAGCCCGAAACGCATAGAACTCAATTCAAGAATATTGCATTTTAAAGTATCGCTTCTTATAATGATATATTCTAACACAGTAGGATTTTCTTTTAGGTTCGCTACAATTTTTAAAGTCGATTCTTCAGTTCGGCATATTTTTGTAATACATAAAGCAGCACTTGTTTTTGTAAATTGCCATGTTATGTGACTGGCAGTTCTACCTTTGCCAATATCAGCTTCATCTAAACAACAGAGGACAGTTTATCGGTGATGTTTGGTGGATCATTTGCTTGCCGAATTTCCCAGAACTTCTCTAGCATAGATTAAAACTCATACACATTGTTGCTCTAATTAGTGTCCTTGCTCATGTTTAAGAAAAGCAAGAATGGAGCAAAATGTTTACGTAGCCTGGTTAAATCTGAATCCCTGCTATAGCTTGCACAGTAAAAACACGTTTGTTTTATGTGTTATGACAATAAGCTTATTTTGAACCTCATTCCTGCTCCAGCTTCATGTTTAGTAAAGCCAACTGATGAGTCCTAAATATACTCCCTTTTCTTATCATGTCTTGTTAGTCATCCAACACCAGTCTGCTGTCCAGGAATTTAGGAAACTGCATTTCTGTGACATCTCTCAACATTGCCACCATGTTCTGTGCTACTGAAAACAACTCCAAACCAAAGTCCATGAGTAGAGCCAAAGGATGGACGGCAGAGGTGGAAAACCTGTTCAGATTCCAGCAGGCCGGCTACAGAGATGAAATGGAGTACATACAAGTCAAACAAGGGGCCTTGGTAAATATTGTGATCTGAATGTGTATTGCAGTGAAGATTTAAAACATACACCTGGGAGTGACACTGACTGTGTATGGAGGATTTGAGTTTAAGCCGTTTAAAGACAGTGTACTGACAGACTGCTGATACATGCATACACCAGCAACAAAACATATCTGTTTTATTGGTGGATAAAAAAACTGCTGTGTTTATTGTTTATGATAGTGTGTCCTTTTTAAAACAGAGTGTAAAGGTTGACAGTAGTGCTTCACATACATGAATAAATGAATTACTGAACAGAGGCTTTGGGGCCGAAGTGTCGGGCTCTCACCTGCAAAATTTTAATTAAATCAACACCCACACTGGGAAGAGACAAAAAGACCACAAAGAGATGCAATGGAACTGCAAAGCGACAGAAAATACCAACAAAACAAAAACAAAATTGGCAAAGCAACCAAATTATCTCAGATTTAGATTCAAAGTCCACAGAAGATCCATTTCTAAGTCGTTTATAAATGTCGTCCCTTTGTCTTTTTCTGTTTCTGTCTCAGGTTGACAAATGGCCAGAGACTGGCTTTGTGAAGAAACTCCAACGTCGAGACAACACATTTTATTACTACAGCAGGAAAAGGGAATGTGAGGACCGTGATGTCCACAAAGTCAAAGTCTATACATATTAAAGTGTTCTGGACTCCACCCCTTAACGGCAGCCTGTCGACAGGCACTACAGACACAGATACATGCCCTTTAAAGGAAGTGACCTCTCTGTATTTAATTAGATGATTGTACACTGCACACGAGAGCTGCTGTGGAGACACCCAGTGTGTGATTGTTTCTTTGGGACCGGAGAATGTTTTTTCCCACAGTGAACATGATTATTCCACTGTGTGGTTTTGTTAAAGGAATAATTTATCTAAAAGTGTACATACTCATAACTGTGTAAATCTGACTGAAGTTTGTTGCACCAAGTATCAAGGTTAACCCTATAAATTAGACGTTTTTTAATTCATTATATTTGTTCTGTGGTTGCGGTTGTACTGAACTAGATAAATCAAATCAGTCATGATTGATTGATTGAGATCAATGTTATGGGTTAAGTAATATTTAAGTTTTAATAAAATCCATGCAATTACCAAACATTTTCTTTTTTTCACTATATTAAAGGTAAGCTGCTGTATGTAACTTTTTACATGTGTTAATCATTTTATTCATGCCAGTGTATTAACAGATGTGTTGCCCAAGCACTCGCTAACGTAGTTTACATCACAGGCTTGTGTGTCTGCCTCTTGCCACAAAGCACCTCGGTTAAATGTCATCTTAAGTTTGTATTTGGGCAAAAAAACAACAGCAACGGATTGTTTATAGTGTGAACATGGCTTATTACTCACTGTTGTGGCCAATGCAGGTGCTCGCTGGCGGTTACAGAGGATGCTGACTGGAAGTCCTTTTTTTTTTTTTTTTATTTATTTTTTAACAACCTTTTATATCCAACAAAATCCTACGCGTACAGATGAAGCACTGCGGAAAAAAAACAAAATCAGTGCCAAACAGAAAAAGATAACAAAAGCAAAACTAACGTGAAATAAAGCAGAAGTAGAGACATGAGTGAGTTGTGACAAAAGGTTCACTTAATAAATGTAAAATCATCATTCATCAGGTTTTTTATTTTAAAACTCCAGCATGCACTGGGGCGGTTTGCAGCAGAGTGTGAAGTGGTCGGGATGAGAGTCAGCACCTCCAAATCTGAGGTCATGGTTCCCTGCCGGTAACAGTGGATTGCATCCTTCTGGCTGGGAGAGAGTTGCTGCCTCATGCGATGGAGTTCAAGTATGCCCGGTCTTGTTCATGAGTGAGGGTAGAATGGAGCATGAGATGGATCGGTGGTTTGGTGCAGCTTCTGCAGTGATGCGGGCACTGCACCAGACTGTCATGGTGAAGAGGGAGCTGAGCCAGAAGGCAAAGCTTTGGATTTACTGGTCCATCTATGTCTCAACCCTCACCTATGGTCATGAGCTCTGGGTAGTGACCGAAAGAATGAGATCGTGGATACAAGCAGCCGAAGTGAGTTTCCTCCGTGGGGTGTCTGGGCTCAGCCTTAGAGATAGGGTGAGGAGCTCGTACACCTGGAGGGAGCTCAGAGTAGAGCCGCTGCTCCTTTGCCTCAAAGAGTGTCAGTTGAGGTGGTTCAGGCATCTGATCAGGATCCTCCTGGGCGCCTCCCGTTAGAGGTGTTCTGGGCACGTCCCACTGGTAGGAGGCCCCGGCGCAGACCCAGAACACGCTGGAGGGATTACATATCTCATCTGGCCTGGGAACATCTTGAGGTCCCCCAGGAGGAGCTGGAAAGCGTTGCTGCGAGGAGGAACGTCTGGGGTGCTTTGCTTGGCCTGCTGCCCCTGCGATCTGGACTCAGACAAGCAGATGAAAATGGATGGATGGATACATGTTATGTCCATGTCTTTACAATATTTAGAATTTATAAATATGACAATGACAGATGAGGATGATGAGGAACAGTAAAGATAAATGAGAATGTCTTCAGCCTCAAACTATGAAAGATTTCTTATTACTAATAAGTTGGGCTTTCAGCTTTTATGTCAAACCCAGAGGGACACAAAAGAAAAGAAAATCCTGAAAATACTTTTATTTTATTAATCTAGACTGACAGTTACCCTTCCTTGAGTTTACATGATACTAATTTAGAGACAATAGCTATGACGAAACATTGCGAGAAAGCATATAATTACGTAAAGCATCAATTATAATAAATCTTCCGGTTGTGTAACACGATTAGGATCTAAGTCCAAGAAAGGAGTAAGAGGTGAAAACAATAACGTCTTTGAGTTCTTGAATTCGTGCAGCTTCTCCGTCCTGGCAGCATGCCTCTCACAACAGTCAGGAAATACTCTTCTGAGTCTGACACGCCTGTATTTGGTCATTTCAATCTATAAACATCCTGAAATGTCACTGTTGTAGTCCATTCACATAAAATGACCTCTAGCTGACTGTGTGAACTTTGCCTTTGACCGACATATTACACAAGAGACTGTGTAAGGCTTGGTCGTCACAGTTGTAAGTGCAGATCTGCTGCTTGCTCTGAGACCAAATCTGGACAGACTGTGAATCAACACCTTTCAACTGTAAGTACAACATGAATTATTGTCATTGAATCACCATTAATTTTGGCAGCTATTTAAGATTTAGTTCTAGTCTTTAACAAAAACACTAATTTAAAGCCGCTACAAGGAACTTTTAATTGGATATGCAGAAGTCTCTCGTTTCTGCTGATGTCTGTGCGTGACCTACAACAGCAAATGAGACCATCAGTGTGAAGATAAGCTATTTCTATATAGTGTATATCCATATCTTTAGGAAACTGTGTCCGGGTCCGCCCCAGGTCGCTTCCAGGGCGAAGCGATTTACAGCACTCAGACTGCACACGTCATCTTACCTAGCTGCTTACATTTATAGTGACTCTTATAAATAGTCGGTAAGGTAAGACAACACGTTTACATGACGTTTTCTATATGTTCTCTGACATTTATCCTAACGATATGAGGCGGTCTTTGTGGAAAAAAAGCTTGTTTAGTGGACTAACTTTGCACTTGAAGGTTGCCCGTTCACTTACGTTTTAATAGGTCTGACGCTACTATGCGCCCCGGCTGTATCTAGGCTAACAGCTAACATGCTAACTATTATTTTTATGTCACTAGTCACATGAAACAAGTTTAGGACGATAGGAGACAGGTTGAAATAAACCAAAATTTCCCTTTAAGGCAGTCTAGCCATCTCCTTGTGCGTGGTCTCAATGCGTGAGGTAATTGTGCCTCGGGATGGAATATTGTATGCTGGTTCAAGCAGGTGCATCATCTCCCGAAATCCTTGGCTGTCCACCATACTGTTCAGCATCAGTATGGGTTGTTCATCGACCGAGTCAGTTAGACCACGGTCACCATTCAGTGGCCGGTGATTGGGGCTGCTGGTTATTACATGCTCCAGTTTGTAGTGGATCGCTGCATTCACAGTGGGCACTTTCCACAAGACCCCATTTTCGCATTGCTGCCCCAAAGCGTCGTACGCCTGTCCTCAGGTGGTTAAGGGTCCTCCATTGCTTTCGGTGCAGGTGCTGGCCGGGAACATCTGTGGGGTCTTCAGTGTAGTGGTGGAGCCTTGATGGTTCTGCTGACTTGAGTGCTGAGTGCCATGTCCAGCTTCTTGGCATGGGGCTACAGCACCAGACTGCAGCTCTTCCATGCAAACACTGAGGTAATGGTGGGTTGCTGTTGCTGAGACGATGTGAGGATCGAGTCATTGCACCTGAATGAATATCATTTAAATGGTAGAGGTAATGTTGTTGTCGCTGTATAATGTTTGAACACAAAATCACAGTGTTTGCAGGTGGCATTTTCTTCTTTCAGCTCAAAATGGTCCCACATACTGCCCGCTTCATTTTCCAATGCCAACTCTGCGCTTTTCTTCTGACCCCAAGATGGCTGCCTTGTCGTAAAATAGTTACATTGTGCCCACTGGTTGCAAATGTTAGTCATTGGAAAATGCTTTGAAAATACACCATTCTACTGACAGCAAGAGTCTAATAGAAGACTACATTGTTTATGAAATTTTACACGCTCGAGCAAATTCTGAACCAATTAATCGATTGTTGATTAATTGTTACCATCTCTCGTCACCATTGTACCTCATCGTTGTTTTTGTGATTTCAGCTTCACCTGAAAGATGATCCAGTTGAGACTGGTGGCACTGGCTGCACTGCTCTGCTCTCTTCCCAGTGCTGATGGAGGGAAAGTCCTGGTTGTCCCTGTGGATGGGAGCCACTGGGTCAACATGAAGGTCCTCATCCAGGAGCTGCACTCTAGAGGTCACGAGATCACAGTGATCCGGCCCAGAAACAGCTGGTTCATCAAAGCAGAGTCCCATCTCTACCAGTCAATCGACCTTGGTGATGTTACTGAACATGATGCGAGCTTCTTTGATCATTTCATGACAAGAATGCTACAATACCGACGGGACTTTCACATTTCAACTACTGCATTTTTCAAAGCTGGAGAGGAGACTATGAAAATGTTGTATGATGCTCACAAAGCTATGGTTGATCTAATGGAAGAGATATTTGAGGATGTTAAACTGATGCAGTCCTTGCAGGAGGCCAAGTACGATGTTGTTCTGACTGACCCCTGCTTCGGTGGAGGGGTTCTTCTGGCTCATCGGTTGGGTGTACCTTTGGTCTTTAATGTACGATGGACAATCATGGCAGAGGGACATGGCACAATTGCCCCCTCTCCCCTCTCATATGTTCCCATACCAGGCGCTGAACTGACTGATAAAATGACTTTTTGGCAAAGGGTAAAAAATGTTGTCTTAGCCTTATTTGTACTTACAAACCAGGCAAAAGTGCATGAGTCTCTCTACACACCATTTGTCCACCGTCATTTTGGTCCTGATGTCCACTATAATGACCTCGTTCAGGCAGCAGATATTTGGTTGATGAGAACTGACTTCACCTTTGAGTTCCCTCGTCCCACCATGCCCAACGTTGTCTACATGAGCGGCTTTCAGTGTAAACCCTCTAAGCCGCTTCCTCAGCATCTGGAGGACTTTGTCCAGAGCTCTGCAGACCATGGAGTCATTATTATGAGCTTGGGGACCTTGGTGGGGAGTCTTCCTGAGGATATAGCAGAACATGTGGCTGCTGCTTTTGCCCAGTTACCTCAGAGGGTCATCTGGAAGCATGCTGGGAAGAGACCGTCCACCCTGGGCAACAACACCCTACTGCTGGACTGGCTGCCCCAAAATGACCTCCTAGGACACCCGAAGACCAGAGTGTTTGTGGCCCACGGAGGCACCAATGGTGTTCAAGAGGCCATCTACCACGGAGTTCCCATCGTTGGCCTTCCTCTGATGTTTGACCAGGATGATAACCTGTTCAGGATGAGAGTGAGGGGTGTTGCCAAAGTGATGGACATTGGCACGCTGAACAAAGACAACTTCCTGGAGGCGCTGAAGGCAGTGCTTTATGAGCCGTCCTACAGGGAGAATATGCAGAAGCTCTCCAGGCTGCACAGAGACCAGCCCATGAAGCCTCTGGACCGAGCCATGTTCTGGATCGAGTTTGTCATGAGACACAAGGGAGCTGCTCACTTAAAGACCAACTCTTACAAGATGTCTTGGATTCAGTACCACTCCATTGATGTGATCGCGCTGTTGCTAGTGTCGAGTGTGGTGCTGTTACTGATTTGTATTTTGACAGTGAAATGTTTGTGTTGTAAAGTCTTTGGTTGGATGAAAGAAAAACGGGACTAACACAGATACTTAAGTTGCTTGTAGGTGCTTCTGTTGTGTTTTTTATTGAGAAGGTGAGTTTTTGTCTAACACCAGCAGAAAAGGAAGAATGAAAATGGAAATGAAAAGACTAATGTGTGAGATATCATCTGCTATGAGTAACGTTTTGAGATAATTTGACTAAATTGGTGCCGAATGAAACAAGAGCAAGTTCAGGAGCCACAGCAGCGATGGATTTCATAAAAACCCTGCACTTACAATATGACAAACAGAAGAGGGTTTTTGAGAAGGATATGTATTAAAAGAAAAGGAGAAGGAACTTTGCGTCTACTGCTAGCTTAACTAGCACCACAGAGTTAGCTCACACAACAGGCCAGCCAAAGAGGATGCATGGTGATACAGGTGATGGCCGTAGTTCTGTAGAAAGAAAATAGTTCCTACATGAAACTGCTCACAACAACGTCTTTGGATTATCTTGAGTTAACCAAGTCATGATTTCTGGAAAGAGACATTGATGTTGAGTTTGTGTTTTTTCTGGAACTTTGAGCACCACAAGCCAAGTGCCAATCTAGTCCCATCATATTTGAGAGACGGCAAACATATCTACGGCCGATACCTCCTATGCATAAAGCACAAAATCTGTTTCAATAATAAAAATAAACTTTACTTACATACAATAAATGCAGCATAAAATCAAGTAAGATTTAAAGAGTTGCAGCAGCGTGAAGCGTAAAAAGAGTTTCAGACCTGTATCGGGACGTCAGAGCTAGTAAAAGGCTAAAGTGAACAGATATGTTTTTAGCTTTCTTTTAAAAATATTTAGCGAGCTAGCTTCCCTGATATCAATAGGTAGTGTGCTCCGTAGCTTTGGGGCGTCACTGGCAAAGGCTGCTTCCCTGATCTTCTTCTGGCTGTTTCTGAGAACTTCCAATAAACCAGCAGCAGATGATAACAGTGTTCTTAGAGGCAAATAGTTAACAACGAAGTTAGCATTGTAGCTCAGTCCCAGCCCATGTAGGGCTTTGTATACAAGGAGGAGCTTAAAATCAATTCTAATTGTAACAGGAAGTCAGTGCAGAGCAGCTCAGACTGGCCTGATGTGCTCTCTCCTCTTGCTTCTGGTTCATAGCTGAGCTGCAGAGTTCTGAGTGAGCAAGTCGGCTTGAAATAAAGGCATGAATCAGTTCCTCTGCATCTTATTCATTCAGAAATGGTTGTACCTTCGTTGTGCTTCTGAGGTGGAAAAATTATGTTTTCATCACCTTGTTAATGTGGGACAATAAAATATTTACCAAAAGAGAGTTGGCTGTAGGCTTCCAGTCCTGGCAACTGACATGGCGACTGCACATCAGTGAAGCGGTGACCTGCCCAAACCCAATTCCACCTTCCTGCCCAAAAATTATCGAGTCAAGAGTGGCATAAGGCTGATTTTTAATGCCAGAATGTCAAATGCCAAAATCTGAAAGAAAAAACAAAAGTCTTCCGACAGGGAAAAGCAAAGATATAAAACTGAACTTCTTCCAACAAACTCGGAGAGGCTAATGCTAGCGCTAATGTCAGCTTAGAGCCGGGACTGGAAGACGACGACAATTTGAGTGCAGCAATTCTGTGCGAGCTCAAAACGTTCAGACGGGAGAATAACGAGAAGCTGACGGCAGAGACATCGGCTATGATCTCCCTGAGCAATCTGTGGAGAAAATGGGGGAACGTCTGACCCACATGGGGAGTCAGATAAGCCAGGTGGAGGATGGATCCGCCCGCTCCACTTGTCTGCAACATGAGAGAGAAGTCATGACAATTTACTCTGTAGATCTTACTGAAGTTTGTTGCAGCAAAATGTTGTTCCTAAAGTTAGATTTTTTATTATTCATATTTACTCTGTAGTTGCAGTTGAGCTGAACTTAAATAAGTCATGTTTGCCTGAGGTTGTGTCATGTAGCACTGAACAGGGTTTAATGAGATCACTTTCAAGAGTTCAGTAATACTTCAGTTTTAATTACATCATTGCAGCAACCAAACTTTCCCCCCCCTACATTAAGGGTTTAATAAGGAGTGATTTCATGCCCACTCACTGTAACATTCATGACCTGTTTAAAAATGTGACTCAAGTGTTTCTTTCGCTGGGATTAAATGCTGGGCCCGTCACACTTTCCTCATGTGATGGTAACATGAGGGGTGGGATTACGCAAGGACCCCACTGGAGTTTTTTCCCCCTCTAGATCAAGAACATAGCGCTTTACTTCACTGCTTGTGGAATGAGAGATTTAAGCTTTAATAACTTGTAATTAGACAGAAAGTTGACCCTGCTGTGCTGCATAGAGATATATACGACAAACTGATGTGAACGCTGCACCACAGGCAGCTCTGAGACAGCAACGCAGGTGAGTAATTCAAAATTAGATTATATTTACATTATATTCATTCTTTTTGGATTATGTCAGGCCACTTCTAATTCTTAAAAATTGGGTGGCAATTAAATCACATAGCATAATGTGGGTTACAGTCTATATTAGTTTTATTCTCATTGAACGTACAACCAGAGAATACTGACTACAACTAACTCAAGCTTGAGCTTTTCTCTCAATGTATGGCATGTGTTTTTTATTCTTAGAAGCTGTAGAAAACTAAAACACTGATTATGATTTAATATGCTTGTGCGAGTTTATAAAGCTACTGTGTTTGTCCCTGAAAAAAGTACACTAGAACCAGAGGTGTAGTGGAGGCTACATGCAGGTATATGGGGTATACCCACCTCATCAGCCACCACTACTCCTCCGTCCAGAGCTCGATCTTTTTTGTTTTAATGAATGTCATGTTGTTGTTATTCCTAAAAAATAGCAGTTGGTAGGTACAAACCATTTTGGTGTGTTTTAAAAACACCAAAAACAGAACTTTGATTATTTAATGCACTCTTACTCTTGTACTGCCAGTGATGAATCTTCTTATATGTGACATGAGCAGCTGTCTGGGGCGTCACCCGAAGGGGGGATAAGCTTGCCTATAGGGTGCCAAATGTGCTCCGACACTGCACTGCACTTTTAGCAGAACAAAACTGTCCTAACTGTCTTTACAACTCCTCAGCTGAGTGTGGGTTTACATCAGTGGTTCCCAACTGGTGCAGCCACTGGGTCCAGATTTCTCCTCAGTCACTGGTTCAAGGTCCACACAGTTTATTAATACAGTGGTTCTCAAATGGCGTGCCGTGGGATTTTGTGATAACCACACATTATTATTGCAGTATTCATCTGGGCCTGTGCACAAAGTTATAAATTAATTTTTAATTGACTGTATCAGTATGTCGTGCACACCCATTTCCTAATAAAGGCACAACCTCGAGCTAAAAAATGGGATTTAATTTAATTTGAAAAACCTGTGAGGGGAACCTGTTTGTCGCCATTTGCACGTGGGAATTATAAGTGTGTGACATACCAGAACCCCTGATTGGCAGCCAGGGTGAGGGATGATAACATTTAAAAGGAGGAAGCCATGAGTGGGACCACTGATCGCTTTATTGTATGGAGCAAATTACAACAAAGCACCAGCGAAGACGACCTACCACCAAAAGAAAAGAGAAAGTAGACAGTATCACGAAAGCTACCTGTCTTATTCTTTATTATTTTTAATGTCTTATGTTGTGATAGGAGTGATAACACACGCTATAAAAGCTGTTGTGCTCAGATATAAATACAGGTGTGCCTTGAGATTTTGGCTTACCCTGTGGTGTGCCTTGGGCCCAAAAATTTTGAAAACCACTGGTTTACATTCAGCCTCATACTTGGGTTTGGCCATGTCATCAAGCCCGAGAGGCCACAGTGTGTCCTTTAATTCCTCATAATGGACACATACTAAGATTCTGTAGCAATAGAGACACAGTCAAAGCCTCACGTTAAAAATGTTTTACCAGCGCTGATTGAAGTCCTTTAATGCCTTATTTGGAGACTGTAACACACAAAAATAGAGCTTGTTCATTAACACTGTGCCCACTATTGATGAGATATGCTGGCAATCTGTGTTTTCGGTGTTATAAGATAGGGGGCGCTGCTGCTCATCTTGTGAAATAGAACAGCACTGCCAAGTCCAAAAACAAAGGAGATCAGCTGGAAACCGTAAAAAACAGCAGCAGCTTGTAAACTGTGTGAAAATGCCGGCGCAGATGGAAAAGTTTACGGTTGCACAAGCCTGGAGATGATGATGGAGTCTGATTTTTGTTTTGATTAATATTCTGAATACGATTTAGATGAAACGGGATCTCCATGATGGCGACAGTGACACACGGACAAGACGACCACAGAGTAGAGGGAGACAGCAGTATTGTTCTGCTATACGTCAAACTGAATATTTATTTCTTTACTTTTATTATTGTTTACACAATTCAAATCCACAAAAGGAAATGAGAAAAAAAAACAAAAAAACATGATAATTCATGTTAACATGAAATTGATTTTGTTCTTGAAAATGGCTGTCTTACAAGCATTGTCTTTTATTCTCTGGGTCTTGAAAGATTAGTGATCAAAAGTGCTGGCGGTGGCTGGCAACTTAAAAGTAATACCCTGGCGGGGAAAGGTGAATGATCCCCCTGGACCCCCCTACAGATGTCTGGGCCAGGCCCCCATGTCCTTAAATCCTAGAAACGCCCCTGTGATGTAGTACAACAGGAGAGATGAGTCCTCAGTGAGTCATAAAACATTAGCATATTAGCATCCACTGTTAAATGGCCTGTTTTCTGAATGAGCTTTGGCCCGTGTGCGTCAGTGGACCAGCCACACCGGTCGTGTCGGCTCAACAGTAACGGACCTCGCCTTTAACAGCTTGAACTGAAGCTACCGGGCTTATTCCCTTTAATTCATACTCGACCCTGTTTTGTGAAGTTATGTTTCCAGCGGAGTCAACACGGAGGCTGTGAGGCAAGTGTGCGGCTAAAAACACACGACACAAACACCACATTATCACCTTGTTCATCAGCTTTTGTATAAATCTGTCGACGCTTCTCCACAGTTGTGGTTTGTTAGCTTAGCTTCGTTAGCAACCTGCTTTACAGTTGGCCTTGTATCGGGCAAAGCTCAAGTTAGCTAACAGGAGTGAAGGTAGCTTTAATGTTGTCGTCTTTTTGTGTTTGCTGTGTTTTAATAACACCTTAAAATGGGTGTTTTCGGCTAAGTGTCCACTTAACGGTAACATATGGTTAGGTGACGTTTACCCTCTGGCTATGACTTACACGGCTAACAAGCTGTTTGGGTTAAACTTAAAGGTATTTGCTTCGCTGCTGCTAGCAAGGTAAGCTATTTACTAACCAAGATAAATGGTGGCTGTCACAGAAATGTCACTGCCAGGGTTATTGTCATGTTTCATGTTGACGGTCAGGTGTTTGCAGCTGATTTTATCTCTTAACTTCCTGAAAACATGCTGATATTGTTTGTTTGGACTGCAGCAGGACAGTATCTCTTACAGTAAGGCAAGCTTGCTGCTGATATACTCATTAATATTTACCTATAAAACTCTTTATTCTAGTCTGTAATGTATTTACAGTGATCAGTCCTGACTGCCTCTGCACCCAGATGAGGGGACATATGGTACTGTATGTTGACACTATTGAAAAAGTGGTTGAAATACACCTTAAACCAGGGTGTCTGCAGGTCTCTACAAGATGCAGAAGTCATTAAAGTATCCTAAATTACTAAATCTTATTATATTTAATCTGATTTGTATCTACGTCTTTGTCAGAATTGGTTGTAGAGCTCTTGGATTAATCAATTAGTTGATTGACAGCAACTATTTTGATGATCAGCTAATTGTTATAGTCATTTTTAACGCAGAAATGCCAAGAAATCACAGGTTTAAGTTTCTTAATTGTGAATACGTGGTGATTTAAGTTGTTTAATATGATAGTAAATTTAACATATTTTAATTTTGGAGTGTTATTCAGATATTTAGGTGTATAAACTAAATATATTTGGGTTTCTGACACACTTCTGAACTGGTAAGAGCAGTTTTCAATGTTTCACAGTCTAAATGATTTTCAATTAATCAAGAAAATAATCACATTAACTGACGATAAAAGTCTGAATTAGTTGATTTATTGAGCAACAGATTGAGCCTTTGAAACAAGCAGCGACATCACTTTGCTTGTGCTGTTTTCGGAAGTCTTTAGTAAGTATGTAAAGCTTGATCAAATTGGTGCAATTGTCTTCAAAGAGTAGTTGCAAAAAATACAAATAAATAAATATATTTATATATTTTTTTATTTAAAAAGGGAAAAAAGAAGACAGCTAGGGAAAAATTAAATATAATTATTATTATTATTTCATGTTTAAAATTACGGTACAGATTTATTAAAATTTCTAAGCACTTTTTCTAGTTCACTTTCTCTCTTTTTTTAAATTTTCTTTAATTTTTAATTTTAATGTAATTTTTCTGCTCAGGTTTCAAAGGGTGAAGACATTTGTCAGATATTTTTTATTTACCTGCTATATTTGTTTATATATTTGTTCATATACATTTTCAGGGTTTTCTCAAGGTGTCATTTCACCCTGGTTTCTACTGTTGGCTCACACGTGAAACAAATATTTGTCTTCTTCGCTCAGTTAAGTCGTGGGGTCTCTTTTTAAGAAGCCTAGTGAATCACAAGGCTCTGCAGGAATGTAGCTTTAGGCCAGTTTTATGCTAGTTTATAATGAAGCTCTTGTTTTCCACCGTGTGTTTTCTGCTGAGAAAGCTCTGCGAGGGTTTTATTTCCTTTCCTGCTGCCTTCTGACCCAGAAAGGAAGCAGCAGCTGCAGCTGCCGTTGTTTTTTGTGAGAATGGTTGTTTAACCTTGCGTGAAGACATGGTGTGAAACTAATGTTAGAGAAGTATATTTAATCTTTGTAGAGGTTTTATCATCCCCACTCCTCCTGTGACGTTTCCTGTACAGTTAATATGTCATAATCGTCCCTGAAGAGGATCAGATTAGGAGACTGGTTTTGTTGGTTCTGCTTAAAGTGTGTGAACATAGATGCCAACATAGATGCTTTGAGCTAATAATGCTGTCTGTGGTCAGGTTGTGTCGTTTCTGACATATCATGGATTTCTGAGAGTTGTAATCAGACAGAGAAACTTTAAAATTCTCCAGGGAAGTTTGGCAATATTAAAAATCAGAGTATACAATAGCAGAATGTATCTCACAGCTTGTTCTGCACATTTATTGCATTAGATCACAGCTCTCAAACTCAAACTGCTCGGGGTTGCTTACTCCGAGGACTCTTTAACACTTGCTGTAAAATAACCTTAAGGTTTTTCTTGAATAAATAAGCTCAAGTTGTTTGTTACAAGTGGAGGTTGTTGGGTGTGTACGCAGCATGAAATGAAGACTTACGGCAAAGTGCTTTAACATCCTCTGCATGTTGCTGAAGTAAAAAATATCTGTATTTCTATTTACGTAATACTATCGATCCTAGATGAGGCAATAAGTGATGGTTCTCTTTTAAAATACATTATCTACTGTAAAATATAAGGTCTCTAACCTATCAAGGAAACAAAACATGATTATAAGTAAAGGTTCAAAGTTCATTCTGATGAGGAAACAATCTCAATGTCCATTTGTTAGGTGCTCTTGAGTTTGTGGCAAGATAATTTTAGGTAGGGTTACTACATCAGGGTTGCAACAGTATGAAATTTTCACGGTACAATAGCAGTCTCGGAAAATATTGCCATTTCATGGTGTCGCGGTATTACAGAATTTAAATTATTATATCATAGTACACCGTGAAACTGGTACATTGCTGCAACCCTATATTATATCAACAACAAAGCAATAACATTTCTTATTTCAGCAACTTCGATTCATTTGCAGATTATTTTCCCAAGTAATTGACTTAACTGTTTGGCCTTTAACATCTAAAATTCACCCATCGCAAGTCCCCAGAGTCCAGTGTGGCATCCAGTGTCTTTTTCTTATGTTATTAAAATAGCTGCTGAATGAAAGCACATTTTGTCTTCAGGTTTAGGGTTGGAAATTCCATGTTCAAACTTTGGTGTCACCAAACGGCTAAACGGGAAAAATAGACTTTTACACTGACGTTGATGCAGTATGAAGTCAGACTTTGTTTTGATTTCAGCTTCCTCTTTCAAACCGCTATCATCATCACCGCTACTCGTTTTTCTGAGAGATGGAACTGACTTGTGGTATTTATCGCACCTGAAAAAAGAGGAAGTGAAGCCGAATGAGAAACAATATAAATCTGTTTTCTGTTGTGTGTTAATCAGCAGAGTTTAACCTCCACACAAAGAAAACCGCCGTCATCTGTCAGAGAAACGTCCTTATTTATAAAAAAAAAACACTTATTAAGTAATTTATTATTTGTGTGATCTCTAATTTACAAGAATTTAAATGCTGCTCTTGTGTAACCAGAACTTTAAGATTCTTTGTTTTTTGTTTAGATTTTAACAGCATGTGCTGTTGTGTTGGGACTCTTCATTGCTTTAACCTTAGTGAAGTTAAATGGGGACACAATGGAGCACAGGATTTTTATAGTTTTACAATAAAGGCAGGATGTTGCAGGAAACCCTGATGACATTTTAAGGGAGTTTTTTCTGTCTGACTGTCATGTTCGCCTTTTGTAAGCATTTCCTGTTTATGACTGTGCTGTTCACAGATAAGGTAACCCACCTGGCCATCAGAGTCACACTCCGTGATGTCCCCAACACTCTGTTGACACTGACAGCTTCCCTGACACTGTGCAGAGGGAGGCAGCTGGAAGCTAGCTAGCTAGCATGCAGCACTGGCCCGGTGTCACCAGGAGGCGGCACTGCTGAGAGGCAAGTGGTCGGTGCTGAGTGTTGGTGTCTGCCGAGCCGACCATGGATGACTTCACCACCAGGACGTACGGCACGAGTGGCCTGGACAACAGACCTCTGTTTGGGGAGACCTCTGCACGGGTAGGAGCATGTTGTGTAAACTTTTTAAACTGGTTTGATTCAGGAATGATACATCAGGGCTTTGGATACACAGACAGTAATCAAGCCAACTGGCAGAAAAAAATGTGCACATTTCTGCAAACCACAGTTACATTTGCACTTTATTATGTGGTGGACACGCTGAAACTTTATGTTTCAACAACACTGTAGTTAATGTGTAGTTAGGACTAGGCACCCAAATACATTTAGTTAAGGTTAATAAAAAGGTCATGTTTAGGCTGAAAATACCCCACACTGGGGCCAAATCTTGGGCCAAGCTGAATAAACAGTAATGTCTTAGGAAAAAAACAACTGCTTTTCGTGGCAGTATCCCCACTGGGAAAAAAAAGGACTGGTAACTAAAAAACACCCGTGTTTATAGGCTAAAATGTCGCAGGAAAAGAAGCATCTGGTCACTAAAATTACCCACATTTGATGGGGTTCAAAGCTGCTAAAAAAAAAACATGGACCGCAAAAAAAACCCCCAAAACACCCAGGTTTGGGGGCTTAATGGTCTCTGGAAAAAGACGGGTCACTAAGACACCCACGTTTCGGGGCTAAAAAGCAGCAGGAAAAATAGTGAGAGGTTCCTAAAAACACCCACATTTGGGGGCTAAGAGGCCAAAGTAAAACAGCAACAAGTCACTAAAATGCATCCATGTTAGGGAGCTAAAAAGCTGCAGGAAAAACAGCGACAGGTCACTAAACAACACCCTTGTTTGGGGGCGGAAAAGACGCTGGAAAACAGTGATGGGTTGCTACAAAACATCTTTGTTTGGGAGCTGAAAAACTGCAAGTGAGAGTTCACCACAGCTGAAAAGCTGCTGGGAACTGCAATGTGTCCCTAAAAGAAAATAAAACAGCAGTTTTGGGGCTGAAAAGGAGGAGAAAAACCAGGAAAAGCAGGAGAAAAACCAGTGAGGGGTTGCTAAAAAACACCCACAACTGGGGGCTAAAAAAAGACTGCAAGAAAAACAGTTGAGACAAGCCACAAAAAAACACATTTGGAGGCTGAAAATTCAAAGGAAAACAACTAGTCACTAAAAAGCCCTCATTTTAGGGAGCTGAAAAACCACAGGAAAAATAGCCACAGGTCATCAAAAAACAGCAACAGGCTGCTTAACAACACCTTCGTTTGGGGGCTGAAAAGCATCTCAAAAAATTGCAAAGGGTCACAAAAAGACACCTATGTACGGGGGCTAAAAAGCCGCAGGACAAACAGCAATGGGTCACTCAAAAGCACCCATGTTAGTGGGCTGAAAAGCTGCAAGAAAAACAGCGACAGGTCACTAAACAACACCCTTGTTTGGGGGTTGAAAAGCATCCCACCTACATTTGGTGCCTGAAAAACTGCTGGAAACAGCAATGACTCGCTAAAACACACCTGGTTTTGTTGCTTGTTGATCTGCAGCTCGGCAGTCATCTGGCTTAAGTGACGTTGTGTACTACGTCGCTGCAGATACGTTGATGCGATATGTATGAAACGTGCAAATGTAACGTGTTAATGGTCTGCAGAAATGTACGATGCCAGTATTTTCTTCTGTCGACTAGGCTGCAGTTGAAGTGTCTTGCAGTGTGTAAAGATGGCAGACATTTGATGTTGACTTGTATAAACTGATGTGTTTACTGTGTCTCTCACAGGATCGAATCATCAACCTGGCAGTGGGGGGATTCACATTTCTGGTTGTTTTAGTGAGTACAAATCTTCCGCCGCATCAGATGGAAGTTATTAAAAAAACCTCCTCCTGATTTTACTACCTACAGCAAATATAGATGTTGCACCAAAATAAAAGGTGAAGCAATCACTACAGTCGTTTACAGCAGCTTCCTGAATCTTTCTGTGGAATCAGGAACAAAAAAGAGGAGTTGCAGCAACATTTTTCTGTATCTGCTTGAGATCACAGCTGTCGTATACAATCAGACGAGCACTAATGAGCTCAAAGAGTTATGGGACAAGTCGTTCTGAACTGCACCATAACTTTGAAAATGCAGTTGTAGAGGCATTTCTGTGCTGCTCTTGGAATGCGTTTAGCTTTATATTTCCACTCTTACCATTAGACAGGGTGTGTGGAGCACCTTTTAAGTCTCCAATGGTTGTAACTGATCTGACATTTGTCCCTTTATAGCGATTAAATCTAACACGCTGATATTTTAGTTTAGTCATGGGTTACGCAAAGAGCTCGTAGCACTCGTGTTGCACATTTGCTTTACTCAACTCCTCAAAGGCTCTTTAATAATTCATTTTCTGATGTTTTATTTTCTCATTTGACTCATTTATAGTGTTAGTTTCAGGATTAAAGGCTGAACTGTGGCGCCATGAGATGTACATATATTACGATTGGAGCAGTTTTCCATGGTTGAGAATCCTTTTCCTAGCGTATAAAATCTGACTGTGGCTGCGTACAGATGAGGAAAGGGTGTCTGTGGTGAAAACAATGACTCAGCTGTTTTTACTTCTTCTTCAGAGTGAAAAGTGTGACTACACACTGACTCTCTGCAGTCAATCAACACACACGCACCTCTTCAGTCTGCTACTCTTAAAAGTTACACTAAATGTAGTTGTATCACTTTTATATAGAAATTGTGACCGCAGGCTGAATTCATAAAATACATAACTCGATGTCACATTAAAAGGGTTGGTTTTGATCTTTAAAGTGAGGTCATGTGATGTACTCATCCATAGTCAGTATATTATCTTCTGTAGATGTCAGTCGGCATGGCTCCAGTTTGGAGAAGCAGACAGGAGAACTGTCACAGAAGCTAAGCAATGCACTGCAGTAGCCGGGGCAGCAACATATTTTAGCCACCTAAAAAAAAAAAAAATATCGACATCAGTTTAAGTGTACGCTATATTTAGAATAATTTCACTGCTTTACCTCGCCATCAGACAAGGAAGTGACGCCTTTATATCGTTCTCTTCAAAGCCGCCAGACTCCATTGAGAAAAGCTGTAATTAAACATGGCCGAACATGAGAGTGGCCGGTCTACCGCTGCCTCGTTCAGTTATTTTGTTTGTGTTATTATTTGACGTTGGTGAATCTAAAGCTGTATTCAGACGGGATTAGTTTAACGTGGAGACGTGGCGTAAAGTAATTATTACCAGGGATTTTAGTCCCGTCCGAACGCACCATGTCTGTAATCACTACGGATAATGTCAGTAAAAATTACGACGACTTTTACCTTCTGTAAAACGGTCTGGAGAAAAACCTTGGGTAATGATAATCACGATTAATCATGTGCGAACGCGATCCTCTCTAAAAATGTGTGTAAATATTTCGTCACATCCTGTTGACAACCATTTTTCCGCGTTTACAACTAGATTCTGCATTTTTGTGATGATGGAGGCACTTGAAGAAGCATTCGGTGTTGTCGGCGGTCGTGATCATGAACATTCTTCTAATGATGGCATAGCCCTACTGTACGTGGGAGACCAGTCAAAAAGGTCGAGAAGGAAGCACTTTTCAGAGCCACGAGACTTCTGGTTGTGTTAGGTAGGCCTGATATAAATCCATATTGATAATCGTTGTGTACACACTATCCTGGTCATGGGCAATATTTCACATTGGGCTAATCATTAATTATTATTATCCTTCAGCTGATGCTTACAGGAAGCAACGTAGCACGCAAATGCCGACAGGGAGGTGACGCCAGGGTGCAAACCGAGTTACCATTCCCATCTCTGGTGGAATTACAGAGATTTCTTGTCTCGTGTGAATCGGACATTTATATTACAGACATCCTGTGGTTATCAGACATTAGTCCACATCCCTACGTAAGACTAATCCCATCCAAATAGTACTTTAAAACCCCAAGTCACAAAATAACACAAACAAACTAACCGTTTGAGGTGTTCTTTGAGGTAAAATTACTGGTTTTGTCAGTGGAGTCTGGCTTTGAAGAGAGCGATATAACTGCCCCAGTTCACCGTCAGAAAGATCTGTCTGACTGTACAGTAAAGCAATGGAATTATTCTCCTATATAGTGCACACTAAACTGATTATAGGTGTTTTTTAGATGGCTAAAATACATTTTGTTGCTGCCCCAGTTTACAGCGGTACATTGCATCGCTTCTGTGTCAGTACTCCTGTCTGCTTCTCCAAACTGGAGGTGTGCCAGCCTGCATTAGAGCTGCTTCTAGGGGGCAAAAGTCTGTTTCAGATAGCAGATAGATGAAGTCAGAAATGTTCAGATGTCTGGAAGAGGCTTGTTTTCTGTCCAGATCTCGAGGTGTGAGTTAAAAATTAGGCTTAGATCATTAAAACCTTTTGAAATTGAACGTTTTTCATGTTAAAGTGTCTTTAACAGTGTTTGTCCTGTTTTGTCTTCCAGGTGACTGTTATCAGTTCTTTTGTGTTCCCCTCGTTGCCTCCAAAACCGCTTAATGTCTTCTTTGCCGTGTGCATCCTGTTAGCATGTGGATCCACTATAGTGCTGGTAAATACACATTACTTTTTAGTAGAAATCTAAATTATCTAATAACTTGGAAAGGTAGGAGTTCTGTAGACTGACAGACTTTATTCACTAAGCTGATGTTTTTCTGCAACATTGCCACCTGACGTTTCTTGTAAAACTGTAATGAACAGTAGAGCATTTTGTCGCTTATTGATATAAAACTTTCAATGAAATCAGTTCAAGTTTTATTCCTGTTTCTCTCCGTCAGATATTCTGGTACCGGCAGGGCGATCTGGAGCCTAAATTCAGGAATCTGATCTACTACATGCTGGCGTCCATCGTGCTGCTGTGTCTATGTGCCAACCTCTACTTCCACGAAGTCAGGTAAAGACGGGACGGGGAAGAGGAGGAGGAAGAAGGGAAGACATGGCCTTGACACATGGAAGGACTACACGGAGAGACGGACTCGTCACACACTAACTTGAATGAATTTCCCACCTGACCTGCAGCGAACTGGAAAGATTTTGGGACCAAACACCAGTGAAGCTCAATGGTTCCAGTAGATGAAGACTTGTTGGTGCTGAAGCATAATGCACTGCACACACACACACATATACACACAACGCCGCAGTGTAGAAATCATGATGGGCTGTTTGAGGCCATAAATCTGCCTGGAGACACACTGCTGGCGGATGAAACAGGTGTGTTTACATGCACATAAACATTTGCAGTCATTACTTTTTACAATAACAAGCACTTAAACTTACAACAGAATACATGACGATGATGATGACGATGATGCAGCAGTTAAAGGAAACATCTGCCCTTTGATCCCGATACTGTAGGTCTCATCTAGTCTGCGTAACGTTACATTTTACATGTTTGTGTTTGCCATTAATTTGCTGATTAACTATATTTATATCTTTAAACCACTGTCAGGAAAAAAGGGGGTAAAACTGTTGCTTCAGTCATTTTTATAAACATCTTTCAGTACAAGCTGTGTCTCACGTCAAGCGACGCCTCCTTCAAAGTCTTTTTTGAAGACCAAATATATAACTTCATAATCATTCCAGATGTTCCTTCAAACTCTGATAAGACACCATCGTTTGGGTTAATGGTGCATTCAGGGTCAGAAATGTCACAACACATGAACTGGACCAACAAAGACACCACTGCAGGGTGTAAATAGAGTATGTACTGGTCGACGCACATCCAATGCATCAAAACATTGTTTTCTAGTTGGAGCCGCGCCTCGTTTTCAAACTGCATGGTTTGACTAAAATGAACAATGACAGCAATATAGTCCACGATGAGCAGCGCTAAAATCAACCTGCGTAGTTGTCCCTCCATTGTGACATTAGAAAGTGTCACATTTATCTTGCAAGTGTACTCTTCTTCAACGTTTGCTTTACTTCCTGGATTTTTCCCACATGGAAATTCTGACCAATCAAGAGCAGCATGTGCACCCTATATTTATGCCCGCTTAAAGTGTTTGTTTTTGCCACTGACAGGCCCAGATTGATCCATACAGAGATAGACCTTTATGTTAAAGAGTAAGATCCTTTTTGTTTGAGTGAAAACTGCCCTTAAATCACCATCACCTGCGTATTTTAACATCTAACTTGGTGAATATTCAATGTACTGTACAACCCCACTCCGGTGGCGGCTAGACGCACTTTGGCTCTCCTCCATTCCATAACGCTGTCAGACATCTAGAGGAATAGTGTCAATATGTCAGTTACAAAAACAACACTTTAAAAAAAAAAATATCGACATCAGTTTAAGTGTACGCTACACTGCAGCTTGTTTCACTGCTGCCGGCTGCAGCGCTCTCACTAAATATTGACCCTGTCTCAAAAATTGTTGTCTCAGTTGCTGTCGTGAGTCACATGGACAAAAAAACACGGTAAAATAGGGTCCAGCTTGAAAAATACCAAAGTTATACTCGAGCTCCTTTGTGCATTACAATGTGGACAGTATTGTAACAAAAAATATTTACCATTAACCTGGAAATGGAAGTTAATTGTACAGTACGTGGACATATTCAGCTGTGGGTTGCCAGGTTTACGTCGTAGTGATGAAGTTAAAGCAACAGTACAGGTAAAAATGTGTTGCTGCTGTACTCTGGAGAAATCATCACATTTTAGGACTTACATAGATTAAGCAAAGAATTGTTTGATCCATAAAATGTCAGGAAATAGAGATGCCGAGTAGCTCACGTGGTGGAGCTGGCGCCCCATGTACAGAGGCTAGAACATGAGAGTGGTCGGTCTACCGCTGCCTCGTTCAGTTATTTTGTACCGTCCCATCGATTAAAGGCCGAAAAAGCCCACAAATAATCTTACAAAAAAGGAAATGTCAGGAAGTAGTGTCCAGTTTTCTCTCCCCATCAAAGATATTTTCACATTCGAAGACTAAAACCAGAGGTTTATTTGGGGTTTTTGCCTTAAAGTTATTAAATAACGACCAAAATAGTTGCTTCATTTATTGATCAAATAATTGTTACGGCTCGACAACAAATTCTGACCCAGAAAAAAGTCAAATCAGCTAATACAGTAAAGTTTATAAGCGGTAAACCGATTTCAGGCATTCAGAGTTGACAAAGAGCGCCTGAATGCACCATTACATTTTGTGTGTGTGTGTGACGTGACTATGATGCTTCAGTCCTCCTAAAACCTCATCTACACCTCTGAATTCCTCTGTGAACTTCGTAACGGACCATGTTTTATTTCCACCGACTGTATTCACATTTTTAACTGTTCGGATTTTACCAGGGAGGATGTTTCCTATAACTACGACAGAGACTATGAGCATGTAAACACACACACACACACTGGGTGGAGCAGTATTCCGTACTGTAGACTGTAGTCCAAACTAGCTCACACAGCAATAGCACAAACAGCTTCAGGCTCCTGTGGCGAATATATGCAAGTCCCGTCCAACGCACCATGTCTGTCTCATCTGACCATTTTTCCGCGCGTTTACAACTAGATTCTCACATCAAGTCTTTGCTAAGAGGATTTTTAGTAACTGAATTTAAATGCTGATTTACAGACTGACTGCCAATTCCTGCACTAAGCATTGGTTGATTCATATTTGTGTCTAAGCCATACACACACACACACACACACACACACACACACAGCTGTCGCACCAATGAAAATGAACGGGAACAATCCATGTGGCTTTACACTGAAGCTGCACGTTACAGCAGATCTTTACATGTTTCTGTTTCACATTGATGTGTCTGCCATCTAAATTTTGCACTAGTAATTCTGCCATTCACAAATCTGAGCTGGGCTTTAAGTTTCTCTGTTTTACGTCAAGAATCGGGATTATAATCATGGAAACGTTTGGTAATTTAGGTCTGTTTATCTCAGAGTATTCACTGATGGTTGCAGGTTAGATAAACACTGGTTTACACATACGTAGCTGCTTTAATGACCCTGTAAAGCTGGACTTTGTGTCAAAATGCACCTCTGCACTATAGCTGCACAGGTCCATTAGACAAAATGACATTTTAATTTTAAAGCAAGCAAAGTCAGGCTGCAAAATCTTCATCGATTAATCTGACTTATACTGAAAATGCTCATCTTAGTTTCCCAAAGCTCAATTTGATGCTTCCATATCATACCAAAAGTCCAAAACCCAAAGACGTTTAGTTTACTTTCAGAGGAGACAAAGAAAAAAAGCCTTGATCGATTAATTGATCATTGACTGGCTGCAATAAAGAGACAGAGTCATTCAGACCCTGTAGATTCACACTGCCAAAAATCTAATTCAGGTGTCAGGTTTGGTCACAGGAAGCATCTGACACACTTAAAGCTGTTCAAAGAAACTCATCAAAGTTAGGCTGCAGATATACTTGCCGTTAACTACACATATACAGTATGTGTGCATGTTGGCTGCCTCTAGTGTGCTGCGTCTTTGTGCACATCCTCAGAAATTAAAAGGTGGTTGTCACTAGCTGACACAAAATCGCAACAAGGAAAAGTTTGGATCTTTTATACTCCATGCAGGGTTTTCCTGGAACAAAGCAGCATTTAAAGTGTAGAGATCAGGCGACTTATGGACAGGCGAATAACCAGGGCACAGAACCCCCGCGAAAAGTTTGTGATAGTGCGACGTCACTTTAGTGTTGTGGACGCATAAATAAAGCATGAAAAACAAACTCACCTCAGTGATGTCGTGCCTGATTTAGCAACCTTGCACGTTATTAGCACAAGCCTATGACATTTTACATTGTATAAACTAGCCTAGCAGCTAGCAGACTTTTACTCTACCCATATGAAGTCAGGGACAACAGCAACATTTAACAAAGGTAACGTTACAAGATTCAGCTCCATTACAACTCACAAGGTTCACTGACAAAACAACTGTCTTATACTAAACACGTTTTCTAAACAAATACAACATGCTAACGTTATTAGCACAAGCCTATGGCATTTTACATTGTATAAATTAGCCTAGCAACAAGCAGAGATTTCCTCTGCTCATATGAAGCCAGGATAAATCACACACAAGACTTAAAATGCTATTTTTGTGGAGGCTTTATTGTCTTCACAATTTATTGTTTCTTATCTGTGAAATTAAAGTAAATGAAATCTTTGTTTCCACTGATGGAAATGGTTTCAGATGACAGAAACAGACAGGACGTCTGCGTCGTACTGTGTCATATTTCTGGGGAGGTGCATGTCAGGCTATGCCGTCAGTTTAGCGCACAAGTATAAATCCCGCTTTACGTAACATTTACGATGGCGCTGCTGTCTTTTTCTGCCGTGGAGCAAAGTACGTGAACAGTTTTGTTGACGATGCAGCCAGCTATCAGTGCGAACATGTTAAAAAGCAAGTACATCTGCAGCCTAAGGTTTTTATTCACTGTCATTATTCTGTACTTTTCTTACTGTCAACAACTTCCATGAAATGACCAAAAACAAACGCAGTGTTCATTAAGAACACCATTACATCATCAGACTCTTCCTCTGAGCTCGTCTCTTTGGTTCCCTCATTGTAGCATTTGTTTTCCAACTGTAGCTTTGTTTACAGGCGACCTGCAGTAAACACACAACTGACACGGTGACAAACGGTTTAGTGCTAAACAAACTGAGGGGGGAACACACCTCGCCACGACTTTAGGATTGTCAAAGCCATGTGTTTCTTTTTTTAATTTATTTCATTTATTTTATGGAATAAATAATTGTGTACCCTGACTGCCTCTTCGTTGTTTTCTAACTGTGTGATCCAGTTTACAAAAACAGCGACTTTAGTTTGATTCTGACTCTTTGGGAGGATGTGGAATGCAAATTACGGTGTTCATGAATAAAAATATAAGTGAGCAACTGCAGTTTAAAGGATTTAAATTTGGGATTTAATTTAAATGTTACTCTTAGATATTTCATTAATAATGATAAGAAAGTCACTCCCTTATGACTCAGTATGTCATAATTATGTAAAAATCAAAGTCAGGTCTAAGAGGCGCCCAGACGCTCAGTGGGGAGAGCAGGCGTCCCAGTGTCCTTGCATAAGAGTTTGATTTCAGTCTGCAGCCCCTCACTGGATGTCATCCCCCCTCTCTCTAACTCCCTCTCAACTTAATACTGTCCTATTACTTAAAGGCAAAAAGCTCCAAAAAATAATCTTAAAAAAGAATTAATCTAGGAGTGTTTTAAAACCCCAAGTTAAGGTTGTGCTTGAGACCTGGGGCCGTATTCACAAAGCTTCCTCGTGCTAAGAGTTGCTCCCAGTGACAAAATTCTAAGAAAATTCTTAGAGTTGTGACGTTGTCTTAGAGTTTCCCCTTAAAGTTCAGACTAGGTCCTTGTTAAAATAAGTTATTCACAGAGCATCTCTTAAAACAGCTCCTAAGGTGAAAAACTGTTAGGAGCAGGGAGGAGGACTTTTATGAGACTTAAGAGATTCTTCATCAGAGGAGAAAATGGTGGCAAGACTAAGAGGTCAGAGAAATATTCTCCAAACGCTGGATGTCAGTGAGTAAATGAGATGCTACAGATTAGATTGTGCAATATATGAGGTTGATCTCATTACAGATACTTACACGTCCTACATAACGTCATAAATAAAGTGACCACAACACTGAAATATTTGGAAAACTGGAAAAATGCAACAGTGCAGCAGTGATGACTTGAGTCTGTCTGTTACATGCGCACAATAATCAGATAACTGGGAATAATCAGGTAATGGTAATAATCCGATTTGACGCGTTTACGTGCACTTCAACAATCTGATAATCAGAAAAAACTGGTTTACATGATTCAGCCCTTCAGTTGGATTTCTCCCCAAGTACATGACATAAAACTCAAACTTCCTGTTACAGTAGGTACTCATACCCTTGAAAAATCTCAAAGTACGCAAGTCATATATTTTCAAAATAAAGCACTCATCATGCTGACAGCTTATATTCTTACAGTACTGTTTGTTTTTATCATTAACAAATACATGTGAGAGCATTCTAATGTGTAGTTTATCAATGTGGAGCCAATTTTACATACTTTGGGTAGATTCAGTGCAATATACAAGTGTATTGTATAGGGGCGTCGGTGGCTTGGTGGTGCAGCGGGTTCGACTCCAGCCTGTGGCCCTTTGCTGCGTGTCACTCTCTCTCTCTCTCCCCCTTTCACACTTGTCTGTCCTGTCGATTAAAGGCTTAAAAATGCCCCCAAAAAATATCTAAAAAAAAAAAATGTATATAAACTTGTCACACAAAGTGCATAGCATATAAGTACGATAAAATAAAAGTGACAATTTAAACACTGAGAATATAAACATACATTATTTTATGTAAAATCTTTATCTGAAAGGAAACAAAAGCTGTCAGATTAACGTAGTGGAGTAGAAAGTACAATATTTCCCTCGAAAATGTAGTGGAGTGGGAGTATAAAATAGTAAAACCCGAAAGAAACTAGATTAAGGGGTATATATGCACCGAATAATCTGGCTATTGGGGAAAAAGGTAGATGTGTTCATCTGATTTCTCATAATCAGATAATGGCTTTTATCTGATAAAGCCTATCGGATTATGCTGTTTACATGACCACTTGAATAATCAGGTAACTCCAGAAATGAGATATTGATTGGTTTATTAGTGTGCATGTAAACACTCAGCAGTTCATTTCAGTTCCACTGGGTGTCCACACCTTGCAGGCTCACAGAAGGGTGTGTCTGTGACAACCAATCACACCTGTTAAAAGACTGCATCACACCTAGCAACAGGGTCAACCACACCTCCTCACTAAGGTAAAAGTTTCTGTCCCTTCCTTGCTCAGAGTTGCTCTGAGAACTTTCCTAAATCACTCCTAAGCTAGGACTTAATAAAAGTTTTTATTTTAAGTTAGGAGCTCTCTGAGAGTACTCTCAGAATGATTGTGAATACGGCCCCAGGCCTTTATTTGTCAAAATGTGTAGCCACACTAGGCTAGTAAAAGTAAAATTTTACGGTATGTGAAACTACTACTGATTAAATCAACCTGATGTCCTTATCACTGTGAGAACATAGTTTCCTGTTGGTGTTGTACACACAGGTGTAAAAGCAGCTGTTCAAGGAAATGACCCAACAGGGGTTAACCACTGTTCAATGAAAAACAGGTCAAGTAATGAGCTCATTGCCTGATGCAAACCTATAAACATACATATTACCTTACAACAGTCTGCACTCAGACACATGACACCAGCGTGCATGTTTACCCTGTACACCATCTTAAGTTTGTTTGCATTCTTAGTGCAGCTGAGGCTGATGGGAATGTCAGTTTTTTGCAGGTATTCTATAACTAATTTACCCTGAGGACGGCACTAAATGAAAGAGGATTACAGCTCATCCGACGCTCTGTGACCACGTAGTTACATTCACTGACATTTAAAGCTTTGGCTACAAGGCGACAGCTGTGTGAAGACGTCATACTTGTATACCACAAAGTCTATATCAGTGGTTCCCAACTGGTCCAGATTTCTCCTTCATTCAAGGTCCACACAGTTTAATACACTGGGTGTCATACATGCATTTGGCCATGTGGTGGGGCTAGTTCACTGTCTTTGTCAAGTATCTGTTAGTCACTCACTCTACAGCAGGAAACTGCACTTCAAAATAAAAGCTTACCCACTGCAGTTAGAAATAAAATGGGTTCTTTACAAAGTTGACATGATTGCAAGTCACTTCAGGTGCATTCAGAATGGACCAAGGACCCACCAGTTGGGAACCACTGCTCCATATGATCCTCTCTGACACCACATTACAAGAATACACCCACAAAATGATCGTGTGTGTATCAGCTACTCACCCTATGTGAAGTTGAATTTGTGGAGAAAACGTGCTTCTCCTTGATGAAGTCACAGGCGACCTAACAGCAAAACTACACTGCTCAAAACAGTTAAGTGAACACTTCATGGTCACAGTCTGACACCAAGTCGGTTAAACTTCAAGGATGTCAGTGTGTCCGTTTAGGAAGCACAAGTGATTGTGAATCAGTTTCAGCTGCTTTGGTGCAAATCAAAGTGACAAGAGGTGCAAAGGAGAGGCAAAAGGAAGACAACCACAGGCAGTTTGCTCTCTCCTTATCCTTCCTGACTGATTCTTCTCTAGTTTGGTCTTCTGCTAGTGTCCTTGTCACTACTGGTAGCATGAGGCGGTACCTGCAGCCCAATCAGGTTGCACAGGTAGTCCAGCTCCATCGAGAGGGGAGCTGGACAGGACTGTTGAAGGGCATCAGCCCAGCAGCAGGACCGGTATCTGCTCCTTTGTGTGAGGAGGAACAGGAGGAGCACTGCCAGAGCCCTATAAAACGGAGTGAGTAACTGATGTATAGATGATCATTTTGTGGCGGACATATTGAAGGACAAATGCTGTCACAAAGTCTGTTTAACACCAATCAGTGTTTATTAGTTCTTTTATTTGGCATTTTAAAGATATATCTGAACTGCATTCATCAAAATATTTGCATAAAACTCCACAGTTCTGCTTTTATAAAAATCAAAAACACATAAACTTCAGGAACGCGCACAAATTAAAACAAACAAAAAAACATGTCGTGCAGTAAAATTCAGTTAGCTGCAAAAAGCCTGTTAGATTACAAACCAACCACAGGCGAACTTTAACATGTTTAACATGAACTGAACTGAGTGTTATCCAACAGTGACGAGTTAACGGTTGTGTCCTCCAGAGGGCAGCAGAGTCTTTCAGGTCTCTTTTCTCCTGCAGACCTGCTCTGTGTTGAGATGAGAAATATAAATTCAACAGACTGGGCACCAGAATAAAACCTTTGTTCACTTTACTTTACTTTGCGGGGAGATTACATTTGTACCCAGAGTGGGTCACTGCTCAGGCTCCATACTCTCACTGTGAGGTCATCCTGCATGGATCCAGGCGGTAAACTAAGACTGTTATGATTATTACATGAACTCTAAAGCAGCAGTGGTGAAAGTGAGGACACATAAGTTAAAGATGGAGGCTGTCTCTGTTGTGTGGCGTTTAGACAAAGTCCCTGGACCTCTTAATGGCACAGCAGAGCATCATGCTGAAGATCATCCCGAAGATCTGTGGAGAGGAGGAGCAGACGGCAACGCACAGGGTTAAAACCACAAAAGATGTCGTCTGCTAGATCTACTGTAAACTGGTGTAAAAAGATATGGCTATTTGCAACTAAGCGTGGGTTTCCTCCAGGTGCTCCAGCTTCCTCCCACAGTCCAGAGACATGCAGGTTAATTGGTGACTCTAAATTGTCCGTAGGTGTGAATGTGAGTGTGAATGGTTGTCTGTCTCTATGTGTCAGCCCTGTGATAGTCTGGTGACCTGTCGCCCAATGTCAGCTGGGATAGGCTAACCTATGTTAACCCTGAAGTTACCCCACTAACCCCAAATCCTGCTTCGTTGTACAGACTCTATATTTTACCACGAGCTTCTGCTTTTAGAAAACCTTGATTCTTGTGTCCAACACCAGCTCAGAGGCTGAACCTGCCGACCATCTTAACCCATCTTAATTCTGCATCTTGTCAGACTCTACACAGGATATTAACACGAGCAGAGGCTGCAGCAGCTGTGTGGGGTTTTTTTTATCTGTAAAACCACAGGGCTGGTGACGGAAACAAGACAGGTGCTTTCCGTTGTAGACGTGGGAGAGTTGCCAAAGTGCCGAGCATGTGGATAAAGTGTTTTAAGACTTGCATCTATTAGACATCAGTTGATGAACGTCCTTGATGATGGCCATGTTGCCCAGCACTCAATGTTCATTTCACTACCATAAACTGTCTCCTGTTGTTTCCATGAATTTAGCAGTACATTTAACCACACTCACAACCCTAAACCATGTGTAACTCACAGTCTGTATAAATAATGGACGTAGCCACCATGACTTTACCCATTGGTTTGTCGACTCTTGTTTTGAAGCCTCGAGTTTAACATTTCGGACGTCGCCATCTTGGATTTCTGGACCATATTTGGGGACAAGGCTGGAGCTGTTGAGGAGTGAGCGTTGGATCTGACTCACTGACAGAAGCGACCACTATTGACGCCTCACAGACAGCCTGTCAATCAAGCGCCCCTGCCCTTAAATTTACATAACTTTGGGTCTTAATAAAATGTAAACGGCTGAGTTGTATTGTAAAAAATTTTTTTTACCCCCTTACAGTTGTCATGAATGTTGAAATTAGCTATAGAGGCCCAAATTGTTTTTATACCAGGCTGTAAACATGTTCATTTCTGTGTTAGCTTCATTTCTCAGCCTCGGAGGTTGCCGCTTGATGTAACCACAGCGGCTCAGGACCTCCACATCCTGTGTCTCCACCTGTAGGATTGTCTGAGACCAGACACCGGACAGCTGATTCAAATTTTAGTTTGCACAACTAAAGAATTTCTGCACAAACTGTCAGACACCATCTCAGGGAGGTTCATCTCAGTGGCTGGTTTCTCCTGAGCTGGCTCATTAGACCGGTTGGACGTACTGCCAAATTCTTGGGAACGACACTGAAGATGGCTTATGGCAGAGCAATGAACACCAAGTTCATGAGAAACAGCACTGAGTGACATTCCTGCAGTCAGCATGCCAATGGCACACACCCTCAAAACTTGCGACCTCACCTTAGAGTGGCCTCTTTTTGTGACCGTGCCGAGGCACACCTGTGTTGTATTCATGCTGTTTATTCAGCATCTTGTTATGACACACCTGTCAGGTGGATGGATTATAGGTCATGTTGGCAACATGCTCACTAACATGGATTTAAACAAGTCAGTAAACAAAATTAGAGGTTAACAAAAAAAAAGCCTTTCATGCGCATATTTAAACCCTTAAAAGAAGGGAGCACAAACAAGTGTTCCATTTACATTTTTGGTTCATGTATTCGTTCCATTTTATCGTCCTATTCAGCAATTTAAAAGATATATTAAGGAAGTTACTCATGATAAAGTAGATTTCTTTGTGTGGAGATGTTTCATTTTGACTTTTCAGGGTGTGTGCGCGGAGCTCTGACATCATCCCAAGACTCACCATGATGACACCGATACCGATGCCGACCCCGCCGATGATGTGCAGTTTGTTGTTGAACACCTCATCGATGGCAGCTGGACAGCTCTGATGGGGCAGCAGAGAGCGAAGACATTTATTGTGAAATTAAAACACAGGTACAAATCAGAGCAACAAATTCAATGTATGCAGTCATTGAGAAACCCTGCACTGTATGTTGTGTTACCGTGGTGATGAGGACCTCCAGTCCCTCCTTCTTGGGGCAGATATCTCTGGCAGCATCGATCACTGTCCCGCTGGGGCCGCAGCAGTCCAACTGTCAACAGGAAACCACAACTTCGGTTCAGACAAATCAAACTAATAGCTGATTAGATATTTATGTGATCGGGTCACTATCAGATGTGTTCCACTCATTAGCAACACACATCCCTTTACCTTACACTAAAGATATTAAATACAGTACAACATATCAAACAAGTGCGCGTAAAGTTGAGCCCTTCCTATCTACATACAGAGAGGTCCTCGTCCATGTTGCAATGCCATGTTTCTACACAGCCTCTCGTGTTTTTACGTTGCCTGAGGGCGACCAAATGCTTGGAAAGGTGGGGGTGAACAGTTTTCAGGTGGTTGCAGTCTGAAACGTCACCACTAGATGCCGCTAAATCCAACACACTGGTCCCTTTAAGAGTCGACAGCCATGCTAACATTCACTGTTAAGCACTAAACACAAAGTACAGCGGAGGATGAGGGATATCATTGGTTCTGCAGGTATCTGAACTGGACTGAATAAAATGTTGACCTGAAGACGGCACTAGAGGAAGAGTTACAAGATCACCAGAGTCATTATGATTCATCCTCAGAGTAACGTAAATGTTTGTACAAAATTTAACATACTCCATCATATTGCTGACCCCCGGCCTCACATGTGACTCTTAAGGACATGACGCTCCAATATCAGTCACCATTTGAGAAAAAGGGAAGTGGTAGCAACAACAGAAAGCAAATATATAAATACATATGAGCATCTGTTGAGTGTGTGTGTGTGTGTGTGTGTGTGTGTGTGTGTGTGTGTGTGTGTGTGTGTGTGTGTGTTCTTACTCCAAAGTGGATGAGACGCAGCGTCTCCTTCAGTGCTTCCTGTTTGGTGTTTTTGTAGTTGTCGTAGGTCTGCTTGTAGAACTCTGTGATGTCCTCCACCACCTGAAGACACGCAAAGACAGAACAAACTGCATTTAAAATACTGACTGTAACTGTGTGTGTGTGTGTGTGTGTGTGTGTGTGTGTGTGTGTGTTGCATACCCTGTCCTTGTTGGAGAGACCCCAGATCCCAGCAGCCACCTCCACAGCGAAGATGAGGAGCAGGAAGAGGAAGAACTAAACAAAAAAACAGAGTCAATTTAATGCAGCTCATCATGTTTTTTACCATCTCAGGTGTTTATTCAACTACATTTGTTATTTCTGAGGTCGTACTTTGCAGTGTTAAGTGAATATCCCTCTATAAAATCCATCTACAAAACAGTCTGGCATGTTGTTTCTGGTTGGCTGGTTTGAAAAACAGATTCACGAGTTCGAAAGTTCAGCTGCCAAAACATTGCACAGCTGTTTATAATCCACTTCTGTAGAAGTTATGACAGTTTCTCTCTTGCTGCAACACTGCTCCTACGTAGCAGCAATGTGTCAGTCTGTGGGTGTGAAGGTCAGCGTGTGACTGCTCCTCTTTGTCACTGTTTTTGTTCGTTAGGTCTTGATATTTGGATTTTTGCCTTTGAAATCATGCAATGTATCAAACTGCATGTGACCAAAGCACCTCCCCAGTAATCTGACTGTACGTTGCGGCAAAGCAGACGTCCTGAAAACCATTTCTCTCAGTGGAAACAAAGCTTTCATTTACTTTAATTTCACAGATAAGAAGCTCGATAATGAGAACAACTGTTTGTTGCATCTTTAATATGTCTTTAAAAAAAGGAAAATTATGTAATATAGCGAAGAGAGAAGTTTTAACTGTGACAGGTGATCCTTACTGTCGTGTGAGGTGCTTGTTGTTTTACTTAGAATCACCCGATTGTAACATTTTGTGCAGACTAATCAAAAAATAATCTCGCTTTGTGCAAAAAATACAAATACAAAAAATGACTCACCAATCCCAGCATGCACGGCGACTCTTTAATGGCTCCGCAGCATCCCAGGAAGCCAACAACCATCATCAGAGCCCCTGCTGCAATCAGGATGTACACACCTGCAGAACAACAGCACGCACATCAGGGACAGATGATACGGGCCTAAAATAACACCATGATACTGCAGGGTACTGTTTGAGATGAAAGATGTTTGCCCTTGAAAATACATGGACACACTGAAAAAGTTATGAATGGATTTTGATGAAATTTTCAGGAAAGGTGGATACTGGGACAAGGAACAGATGGTAAATTAAATTTCATCAAAATCCATTCATAACTTTTTGAGTTATTTTGCAGACAAACAAACAAACAGACCAACGCCGGCAAAAACATAACTTCCTTGGCGGAGGTATTAATATGTTTGTATGGCAATACCATATCATCACACAGTGCCAAGTTTTTTTTTTATATTTATTATTTTTGAGAAACACAAATTAAACATTGGGTTTGCAAAATATATTTTGCTTTTGCTTATTTTGACAGTTTTCATTAGCAGACATAATCTACAGTTGAAAAAAAAGGTAATAAATCACAATATATTTTATCACAATATTCAGCATATGGCAACATATTTAAAATCGTAATAATATTGTATCTTGACTTAAGTATCATGGTGATATCGTATTGTGGATCCATAGCACATGTAGTTATATTAATGTCTTGTTACTGACAAATATTTAATTGAAATCACATGAACAATACACCCTTAAAAACCCAGTACCTATAATTTGCCTACAGTTCATCCTCATCTGCTTTTTGCAAAGGTTAATTTGCATGAGAAATTTGCATGTAGCATTAAAGCTAGTTTAGCCCAGGATACTGATGTTGCTGTGCTCAGTCCAAACAGAGACTCAAGACTCTGGATGTGTTTTTGGTCTCCTCTCTGATTGTGGTGATGAATCACATTCAGAGAAAACATCCCATCAACAAGTCATAAATTACTGTGGAGATGCTGCAAACATCAACTGTAAAAACAAATTTAAAAGTAATTTCAGTGCCATCAATAAAGATCCAGCATCTTTATTGTGCTTTGACGTGGCTTTCATAACCATCAATCATTAAAAAAAAAGAAAGATAAAAATATAAAAGTGGGATGACATAATCCACCGCACTGATGTCACGAGTACATTAACCACAACACACACACTCAAATATTCCTCCTCCCAAGCTGCTATTAACATGTTTGTCATTTCAAAACAATCCTCTGTCGCCTCGCTGCCCACTCCACTTATCAGTTTGATGGAAGCGAAACACAAAGAGCGAAGGGGAGGGAGATAGTCTCTTTCTGTGAGTGGAGAGACAAAGACGTCCCTGTCAATGAGGGAAGAATGAAAGCTATGTGTGGACGGCTCCGCCAGGCCGGAGGAGCCACCTTGCTGTGGACCAACTCTGGCCTCAACTGCCCTCTGTGTGCCCTGCTGCCTGGTTCTCTAAATGAGGCTGTCCATCAGGTCACATCTGATGAGTAAGTGAAAAAACAATGCTCTTATAACAGAGCAAAGATTGGTACCAATGATCCAAAAATGTAGCGGCTCAGCAGTCTGACTGACACTGCGGTCAATGAAGCCGATGAAGGCTGCAGCTAAAGGTTTTAGCACCAAGTGCAACTAACACACTTTGGTCAAAACTCAAAAACCACGGTGGTTCAACATCAAGCCTGAAGTGTACACATGGTAACTGGTCAACTCCCTTTTACTGTGGTATCAAAGTGAAGGAGCACTTAGTCACTGTGGTTAAAGAAACACTTTAACTGTGAGCTTTTGCCACACAGCTGGGATGTTATTCAACCACTGGGCTAACAGGAAGAATCTACAGTGTCCCAGTCAGGAAGGAATGTGATAAGAGTTGGGGCTGATATGCTTCACACCATGCCTGACATGGCCTTGCAGTATCAGGGTGTTTACAGTTAAACTCAAGACCTTTTTAAACCTTTTAGTAGCCTGGTGTAGCTCCACATTTTGACAAATAAAGGCCTGTCTCAATTAGACGCCCGGTCCTGTTGCCAAGCAGTTCATTTTTATAGAAGTTTTCTGGATGTATAAAAGCGGGTTGTTTTGCTACCCACTTGTTAGTTAGGCATTTAGATCATGCGTACAAATATAAGTGTTTAAACTTTTGTCAATATAGAGATGCTACACATTGTTAGCTTGGTTAGATTCTAGATAATGTAATTGTTCATTTCATTTTACTGAAACCAAAAAATAAGGTGGTGACTCCCTACTTCTGAAGCTATCATAAAGTGAAATTATATGTCTATTCTGCTGTCTCTAAGAGATAGATCAAATAAATGATTCATTATTGATGTGTTACTCGAAGCCTAATTTTTATACAAGTAATATTCATACTGGTTTACATAAACAATTTGATAGTATTTCCTGATCTTTGCTGAGCAACAGTTTGGTGTGAAAGAAACCAACCCGAGTAATCGCTACTCTAAAGCCATTTATTATTGTTAAACTTGTGGCAAAAATAAGGGCACTGCACGCATACAGGTGTTGGGTCTAAGTTTGTTCCCCTTGTTAACTTTTATTAGTAAATGTAAAAGACTTTTCAAGGACCTGCAGCCACCTTGAGGTCTGAGGATGAGATCATCACGTGCTGTTTGCATATGCCCTTATGTGTATGTCCTGTAGATGATGTCTTGATTTTGATGTGTGTGTGTGTTATTTTATTCTCTAATTGGTTACTGTTATGTATGTATTTATTTGTTTTGATCCTGTTTGCTGTTGTTTAATTTGTTGAATGTTTGTTTTGTGTTGGAGGACCTCCTTGAAAACGAGATGGTGCATCTCAAGGGGTTTATCCTTGAATTAAAATTTCAAATAAATATATGCTGATTTTAGAGAAGACCAGTGGCGCTGAGAAATGTCTTTGCAACTTCACTTGCTGATTTTCACTCATGTAAAGTAACAGTCCACTTCCATGTTTTGGTAAGGTTTGTTTTCACATCTGATGCAAACTGGACCCAAGGACACATGAACTGTAATCGAGACCACCTTTTCAAATCGACCTGGATCGACAATCGTGTCCAGGTGCAGTCCATAGTCCACAGTGTTTACACATTAATCAAACAAACTGGGGGTGCTTCACAAAACCTGGCTGGGGTCCCGGTCTGATGTGAAAGCCTCCTCAGTTACGGTAACCTGGGTGCAACTGCAAAGACAGTTGTGTGATGTCAAAGGCCTCACCAGTGAAGAAGACTGTAGGTGAGTCCTGTCCTTCAAACAGTCCTGCTGTCCTGGAATCAAAACGCAGCCACAGGCCCACAGCGAGCACCCCAGTACCTGCCAGCTACATGAGAGACAAACACAGGAAACAAGGGAATTAAACACTTTACCATCACTTTTAAATCATATTCAGCACTGTGAACATTAATAAGGATTTTTTCTGATGCATGGAGAAAAACAACCGCTGTTAATCATATAACACATTATCATCTGTGTTGATGTCCACATGACTGTGGGCTGTACTCGGGCACAGCAGAGCTTTGAGCTAAATGCTAATACTAACATGCTCACAATGACCATGGTATAATAGCCATGTCCCAAACACACACCACATACTAATTATATGCAAATCTTTGGTATGTTTGTTGTGTTTTCACTAGAAAAGTGACAACAGTATCATGGATGTATAGTGGATCCGGATAACAGACTCCAAAATGGCACCTATTCAGTCCTATGAGAATTGCTCACCTGGTGCATACGCCAAAAATGTTTCTAGCTTCCAGGTTCACAGCCATCTGAATATGCACAGTATAAAAAAAATACAAACTGCAACCCTTAATTTTGGTTATTTTTTAAAAAGGGAAGACTTTTTACACATACTTCCAATGAAGTTTAATTATAGTAATAAAACGTTTGTTCAACCAAGAATAACGCTTCTGTTTTGTTCCTTTCATTCTGACTGATAATATAATTTCTGCAGTACTGTGATACTGATATTTTCTGAGATGGTTATCGTACTGTGAATATCTCATACCGCTGCAGCCCTAATGTAAACAATTAGCATGTAGCTGTAACATTATTTTATCAATACTTGACACAAGATATGTGTTAAGTGCTGATAAGAAGAATGTAATAAGTTTTGCAGGCATTTTGTCATAAACCAAATTATTGGACACATTAATATTTTGATCTGATGAGGTCATTGAAGAAAATTCAGGGGATAAACAAAGTCAGAAGGATTTATCTTCTGTACAACATTTCCTGACAAATCATAAAGCTGCTTGGTGGATTGACCCACATGCACTGCAGTCCTTTGAGCCATGTTACCTGTGAGACTTTGAAACAGGTAAATTGAGGTGGAAAATTCTCTGATGGATTAAAATTAAGGACGACTGAGAGCTAACAGCTGAAAAATGAAGCTGAACATGCAGCTTCACATTCCCCCTCCCCACACATTCGCCTGAAACCAAACCCACCCTAAAGAACCTGATCAACAAGCAGCTCTTCTAGTTTTAAAAACCTGCCAAACAACATCAGGCAGAGAATGACAATAAAACCAGCCTTTCAGCTAAATGACAGCATTTACATCTTATTTACATTGTCCCTTTTCAAATTAAAAAATAAGACCATTTTCCCACAGTTATTCAATCTGTGATGGAACATTTTATTTGTGCTGTTCCCACATCATTTCAACACTTCCTAAAACTTGAGGTTAATTCACTCGCACGCATCCAGAACATATGAACACTATGATTTTAAGTCACACATAACAAAATAAGTGTGAGAGCAGACAAAGGATTGTCACATCGTATGTGTATATTTGTCCTCGTGGTGTTTACCGCAGTAATGACCCACTGGAATGACTCAATATTTCCCCAGCAACCACAAAACACAAGTTTACATCAACTCTGTGTTGCCACCCAAATAACTTGTGCAACAGGAGGTATGACTTAGGCAAAGCATCCACGCTAACTGGCAGTGGTATGCCTCAACATGTCCTCAAGATCCTTCCTGCTACAGTCTGATGATCGTGAATCAGTGGACAATCTCTCTCACACACACACACACACACTACAAACATGGATGTACCACTGCATCGACTGGTTAGTGTGTAAGGAAGCAGTAAAATAGCCCAAATATAGCATGCACTTTAACGCATACTGCATTTTTAGCAGTACACCGTTTAGCCTTTGCACTGGTAGATTTGATTTACCAGAGATGCTAGCAGTACATAAATTAGCACAGCAGAAATGTCAGCTAGGTCAAACCCACAGCGTATAACTGTGTATATTTAAATATTACAGTTATGACTGATTGACAACAGGAATACACACGTTCTCAGCAATTCACAATAGTTGCCAGTTATCAAACCGGAGAGGATTGTTTTTGTTAGAGCAACGTCACTGTGGTTTGGTTAGTATAAACATTTAACTGGAAATGCATTGTTAGGCAACAGCTTGTCAGTGCTTGTCACATAAACTACAAAACATCAGGATGCACAAAGGGACCCATTTTAGAAAGTTTGAAACAGTCTATATCACTGTATTCTTGGTATCAAGTAGATACCTATTTTTCTTGCTTTCGGAGAGACTCTCAAGGTGCAATTTGGCAAAAAATCATTTAATCACAGAGCTTTAAGTTCTGTTAGGTGGATTTCTAACAGCAGGCAGAAGCTCATGGGTATTGTAGTATTTAGAGCAGTAGCACAAACTGACAGACAAAACATGATCTCTCAGAAACCGACTTCAAATGGTTACAACACAAACCAACATTAGTGATCTTGTTTTAAAAGCAAATTGAAACACAGCTTAAATTCTTGAATTGCATAATGAGGAAATATCCAGAGACAGTACGAGCACCACTATTTAGAATGCAATGTGAGTCACGAGGCAACAAAATCTTTACTGTCTAATTAAGTACTCTATTCACCGCCACACCTAAAGATCTGCCAGCACAACACCTTATAGGATAACTATGACTGAACATTGTGTTCAGTTTAACAGTAGAGTCAGAGCGACACAGACACACCTCATCCATCATAACACTCAAAAGTAGCCTCAAGCTTAAACTGTGGCTGAACTCTCTGGATCACATCTGTCACAGTTTGTCATAGTTATTATGACACTACAATAAAAGCATTTGGTTGTTTATTGTACACTCCACTGACAATATATGTGCATTTAAGAGGGTTTAAAATACATTTAGACAATTCACTTTATATGTACACAGTACCTGCAGTTTACACACCAGCAGCACAAAGTACAAAAGTCAACACTGCTATGTTTTAACCAGTTTCACCCAAAACTTGGTTCAGCTGCACCATCTTACCTGAACTAACTTTACTAGTAAATAACCTTCCACCAAGTACTGGCGACTGAAATACAGAGACCTACAATAGACCGTTAATACAGAGTGCTTGTCCTTTTGTTCCCTCATTAATAATCCAACAATCACTTTATCGATTGTTTCTGTTGTACTTTGATACAGACATCCTCACCTTCCCAAAAAAGGAATCTAACATAAGGTCTTGTCGGCGTCATCGTAATGTAATTGTACTCCTGGAGTAAACAGAGCAAATATTTTCCACTGGCTCTTCGAACATTCAATCACTCTTATTGTTCTAACTTTTCCACCATGACACCACTTATTAAGACGTGATTTACACCTGCTCAGGGGAGGTGTAAAATATGTCACTGGTGTAACCTGTTTTCATTACTTTATAGCATGAATCCCACACATAACCGACCACAGATCACACCTCCTCTACACTCATCCTAAACATAGGACCCCCACAAGGCTCTGTGCTGAGCCCAAAGCTCTTCACCCACTACTGAACCCCCATTTACACCTCCAACTATAATTTAATTTGCAAATCACACCACAGTAGTAAATAGTAAACCCGGATTGTTAAAATACAAGTAAACATGTTAGTCTGACCAAAATCGTACTAAATCGAATTTCTCATGGTTGGACTAACAAGTTGTCCACCATGTCCACCAGTTTTCCCCTAGCTAACCATAGCCAACTTGTTTGTCGATTGTTTGGTCTGTGATGCAATAGGTCAACAAGAAAAAGGTCAAATACTAACAAGCTAAAAGGGGGTATATCGCCAGAGAAGTTGGACATATGTCAATAAATGGCATAATGGACTTAACTGTGCATGTTAACGCACTGAATGTGTCAAAACAACCAACTTGGACCTCCAACACCTCACACCTGGTTAAAACAGCCCAACAAAGATGGTCCTTCCTCAGGAAGCTCAAACAGGCCCAACTCTCACACAAACTGCTGCTAAATCAAGAGAGCCTCCTGACCAGCTGCACAGCCAGTGGGTAAACGGACCTACATCGTCAGGATGGAGCCCCAGAACCTGGACGCCATCTATGCCAGTCAACTGAGGAAGAAGGGTAGCAGTATTATCAGGTAGGCCTTTTCCATACTTGTGCGCTGACTTGGCTTAACTTATCAGTGATTTGCATCTCCATATGACAGGGCAACCTACTTCATGGCGTGTCTTGTTTGGAGGTGATGATGTTTAAAAGCAGCGCCCTCTTTACCGCTGTTTACTGATGCACTGTGCAACAGTTGATCGTAGCCAGATACTTATCATGGATTTTTAGGCTGCTGTTGCAATTTTGCATTGCAAATAGCAGTTAATGCTTAAAAAACGGAGACAGGATGACACTGAATCATCACCGAATCCACTGCAATTTGTTTGGAGGTAGTAGGGTGTGCTTTGACTTATTTTCTGAACTTATCAGATGGGTCAAGATGTTCTATTATTTGCCTTTACCCACTCAGTCATTACATCAACATTACTTATGATTATTAAATCAAAAATCTCATTGGTGTTCCCACCTGTGGAGCCTTATTAAGGCAATTGATGTTTAAATTCATGTCTCCTTTGGACAAATCTCAAAATGGGATCATGCTAGCACTAACCAGCCGTAAGAGAAGCTGTTATAGATATATGTCTGGCCTCTGGAAACACTGGCATTTTAGTCTTACATGAATTTTATTGTATGTTATTTATTGTATTGTACTTTTTTCATACTTTGTTGTTTTTTGTGTTTTTTTATCTATGGACCAACATTGTGTCTGAAATAAAGTTTATATTATATATAATTTATTTTGTGTTAACATTTTATTAAAGCACCAATATCGTCACAATATTAAAAAAATATATAGATATTTGATTTTCTCCTTATCGCCCAGCCCTACTTTGACCAAACTTTGGAGATGGTATATCTCGGGTGCAACTCGGCACAACTCGCATTTAAACTTGTAATGGAAACCCAAATAAATGCGGCGCATGGTCTGACTCAGTGCAGCCAAAATGCCAACAGAAAAGCCCTAAGGGACACCACACGCCCAGGCCACTTCCTGTTTGATCCACTGCCTTCCTACAAAGAAGACAATAAGATCCCACACTAATAGACAGAGGAAAAGCTTCTTTCCAAGAGCTGAGGCCACCATCACACCCCTCCCTGCCCAACCACAGAACATATTACAGGAATTATGAGCGCACGCACATGTACACACACGCACAAAGGACTGTCACACACATCCTCAGTGACTACTACCACAGACACAATTCAAAACATTCACCCTCTGTAAATGTAATATTAACTGCATTTTATCCATTTCCTTATCAAGTAACACTTGCACAAGTGTAACATTTTAAACTTTACGCTGCTACTACTGTTCTCTGGTACTGATCTTAATCATTTGTTTAATTTTAAATATACTAAAGAGGCCATGCAAAATTCCATTGTCCCTGAGTACGATGACAGCTCAAACTAAACTACATTTTAACTTACACATGGCTGATGCAACTGCATGCAGAGCTCTTGTATGCACATTTAGGGAAATGTTTACATTTCAGGAATAGATCCAGGATGCTTTGCTTCACAAAGATCTTTCAATGACTATATTCATAGAGACTATAAAATCCTGGAAACCTAATATAGTTTATCAGCTGATATAATCTTGTTTTCATTATGTGCTCTCTAATGTAACAATAAAACAAACAGCAAAAACAGGAAGTGTTGAATGTTCTGAATGATAATGGATAGTTAATGTACAGTAAACGCTCTCAGGACAGTTGGTGTTTGTGTCGTCGGCGCACCAATGAGCCGCCTTAAACGCCTTGGAAGACACAGCTCAATCCCCTGAGGCTGACACTAGCTCTCATTAACCACGGAAGGCACTCTGCGGCACCATTAGCAGTACAAGACTACAACAAAGACATGACTTATTGCTGAGATGTTTGCAGATTTTATAAATCTCAACAAAGCAGCTTAAAGCACAACACGCAGAAGTAAAACTGTGCTTGATGTTCCAAAACAAGTTAAAGTTTCTTGTAAAGGAAATATCCTTTAAGATAATGTGGCCCGTGGGAAACGTCGTCTTTCAGGAACAGGAACAAGGAGCCCAATTTGTTTGCAGTAATGAGCCCTTTCACCAATGGCTCAGTGATTAAAGTTTTAGAATAAATAAACCCAATCTAATCTGATGTTTATGTCCGTCTCTGAGCTGCTGCTGCAGTTGTCTTCTCATTTGTCCTCCTATAGCCGCCTGTGCCATCATTACACACTGAGAGTGCAGACTGTCAAAACAGTCATTAAGAACGGACTAACAGTCAGTGTGTGTTCGTCTAACTCCGTAAACAGGTCATCAAAGTAATAACACAGCAGGCGGTGTGGATATTTGGGGGTAAATCTCTGTGTGAAATGCACTTAATACACACAACACTTTAAGAGGTGCTTCTTTGGGGTTTTAAACAATTTCCCCTTTTATTCTACAGCCTATGTCAAACCCTAGTTTATCTTTTAAAGGGGACCTATTGTGCTTTTCTATATTTTGTGTCATATAAATGAAGGATGTTCAGATTAAAAGGTGGCCAGGGTTTCATAGAATGAAGTAAATGTATGTGAAAGTAGTCTCTGTGAGCAACATGTAGCTACATGCTAACGTCAGGGAAAACGTATTAACTTGTTTGCTGATGTTGTCGGTTTCTCCCTGATATCTTATCATACTCCTGCTGGAACATGTCCCGTTGTGTTTAGATGTTTTTATTCACTCTTTGGTTGCAATGACCTTACAGAGCACAAATGTATAATATAACTAGATATCAGACCCCAGGATGGCGCCTATACAACTGTTTGCCTTGCGCATCTGCCCAAAAAAGTTTCTGGATTCCAGTTTTACTTCAGCACAGTAGTGTTTCTCTTGCTGACCCTGCGGATTAATCAAATCATACTGGGCTTTTTGGGGAGGGTTGTTGACCATTAATGCATTTAATCATGTTCTAGTAGAGACCTTAAATACAAGTATGAACCTGAAATTGAGCACATACTGTAGATCCTCTTTAAGCTCAGACTTTGACTGCAGCAATGTTTATACAGAGGTAATGACAAAACTGGAATGTGAAACTTGAGAAGACAATGAAGTGGGTCCAGTTATTCCTGTCTTAAATGAGCTAACCTGTATTTCAGTGCAAGTGGTTAGATCTTCATTAAATCAACAGTGACACAAACTTCAAGTCAACATGACATGCAAAATGTCCTTTCAACCCTTTTAGAACACGTATCCCATGTTTTTTTTCCTGTGAAACACGATATGACGTATGCTTACAAGATTATACTAACCAATTACAAACGATAATATCATGACATCCACCCATCAATCAATCTGCAACTATTAGCTGCACAGAGCTATGATTAAGCTAGCTAGCAACAGCACGCCAGACGGTTTGTCTTTGTTTCCCCAAAATACCGTTGTTACGCCTTCTGGCAAGAATTTATTCAGGATGGACTTTGTCTCTCTCTCTCCCTGATGGACACTACTTTCCAGTCAGTGTTGCACCATTGACGCCTCACTGTTAAGTACGTTATGGCATGCCCAGTTTTCAATTACCAAATTAAATTTCTCCTGACATTATATCCCGCCTGCCTATCCCATTTTTACTCGGAAATATGCTGAAGCTAGATAATCTAGAAATGCTGTTTCATCTAAACTTTAGGGAAGATGGGTTGCACCTGGATCTAAATATGATTTGATGCTAAAAGCAGCTACACAGCTCAAAGAGTGACGTGTAAATGACGCCACTAATGCAAGAACTACTGCAATGGTTCATCATCATCCCATCAAACTGTACTGGAAATATTAAAACTGCACCAACAAAAAAAAAGGTCAAAGTGACATCTTCAAAGAGCTTTTTCGTGTTCAACCAACAGTCCAAAACTAAGATATTTAATTTACAATGACATTAGAGATACAGCTGGTAACTTATATTAGAATAACACTGTGTCACATTTGCTGAAACTGTCACTATATTTTGAGAGAAGAACATGTCACAGTCTGTGACAAAAAAAATCATGTCCCTCATTCCCTAAAATCTACCACGGTGCACCAAAAACAACCAATCAAAGCCATGCTAATCTAGGCAGAAAGTTTGTGATCAAGCTGCCATGATGGAAACAGATGACCAAAGTACCAAGCTCCGCCCACCGGCCACAGCAAACTCTCATTTCACGGCTAAACGGTAGACTAAAATAAGTTTCTGAAAACATTTGGGGCAAGAAATAAACAATGCAGTAACAGAATCTTGAATCATGTTTGATCAGTGCTGCAATAGAGACTCCTCGGCTCTGTTGATTGATTTAGTTCATGTAAAACAAGGCCATTAGGGGCACTACAAGCAAATAGGGTAGGTAGAGGGGTGTGAATATAGAGACAGTTTCAGCTTTATCAGAGAAAGGGGTGCAAATAGTCACACGTGAGAGGCTGAAACTAGAGAAATTTGGCTGGATAAATTACTTACAGACACTTGATTTCAAAAAAATGTGATACCATATTGTTAATCTTTATAACTGACTCCTCCACCGTGTTTATAGTAATGTTTTCCAAAACTCAAAATGGTGACTGAGACTACCAAATCAAAATGCTATGTGTATATTTCTGACTTATTTCACTACAATAAGATCTGCTGGTCAAAGTCCAGCTGATTCCACCGTCAGTATGAGCTGAATTTCGTTGGAAAATGTTTTGTACCTCCAGCAGGAAATACCCATATTGTGGCCCAGAAAACAGCAGGTGAATTTACTTAGTCAATTGTCCTCTAGTTTTCACTAGAAGGAACATTTTAAGGCCAAAGAAGCTGTTTTTTTGCCAGGTGCGGATTAGTAAATCCATCTGCTTTTTTTTTTTTTTTTTTTTTTTTTAAACGTTGCTGTCTAGCACACAAACTTTTTAACCCCTACTTCAAAGTAAGGCTAAAAAATGTTCTCATTGTATTTTGTATCTTGATCAAAGTTCCCTTGGGTTTTATATTACTTTAATTTACCCTCTGAAACAAAAGTTAAGCAGCCTCTTAACTCTAAAAGTAAGCTGTGACAAACTCCTAAAACTAAACCTGAGTTAAAGCATATTCTCATTTCTCTTTCCTGAACAACTGAAACCTGCTTTAAGCTTAAAATGAAGAAACAGAATCCCTTTCAACACCAGCTCAGTACAACCAAAAGTCTCATGTTTCAACCACAACTGACATTGTGTAAGTGACACTACGTACCCAGAAGAGAAAATTGAACACAAACACCAAGTATTTGATACACTGCAGTGCCCCCATGGCTCCTGGATCAAAGTTCAGATGGTTTGTCAACGAGGAAAATCCAAACGTGAGCGTCCTCTGTTCAGGAGTTCTACCGTCGTCTTTGTGAGAGGAGCAGTTTTAGGACAGAGTGGAAAGAAGAAGAATTTTTTTGTGGGCCACACCCTTGCATGGCTCACCTGGGTATACTTAGGAAGGCAGGGGGAGGGAGTGGGAGGAGACAGGAGGTGTGGGAGGAGACAGGAGGTGTAGGAGTGGATTTCAGACAAAGGACTTGGAGTTTTAAATCTAGAGCAGCTGAATGTAATCAAGGAGCAGGTTAATTACTCCTGAGTACAAAGGGCCACTGGTTTATAATGGGATAAAGTGAGGTAATCAGCTGATAACATACGTAAGGATCAATTGATTGGTTTGTGATTGGACTACGCATTTATGAACTCTAGATAAAATCAAACAGTCGTTATCACATTTCATGGGAGATTAACTGCTTCTTTCAATACAATCGAACAATTTGCTGCTTGTTTTTTTAACTGTGCCTTGTAAGGTGTCCTTGAGTGCTCTGACAGGCGCCTATAAATAAAACGCATTATGATTATTATTACTAAAAACATGTAGCATGTATGTGATATCTAATGACACAATACTAATATTTTCAAACTGGAATTTAGTCACTTAATATTGTGTTTTCCTTATTGTTGCAAAATAAAACACCTCATGTCGTGACGTCAATGTGTTTTGACAAACCGGCCCTTACACTCCTCCTCACACTGCCTCCTCCTCACCCTTCTCCTTTCTGACCCCTGCCTGCACTCAGGATCTGTGAGGAGGAGGATGTGTGTCTGCACTTTCACAGACAGTAGATAAGGGAGGGAGACACCCTTCAAATTTGCAGGTGACACATCCAGGATGATGATGAGTCAAAACTGTGGAGATGATAGTAGACTTCAGGAGGAGGGGGGGCTTAACCACGACACTGAACAACGCTGAGTCTGCTGTAGAAGCTGTCAGGTTTCTGGGATCGACCATCTCCTTCCACTATCAGGAAGTACAACCCAGTCTGTTCTCTGCACATCACTGACTGTGTGATTTGGATCAGACACCAAACAGGACAGATACAAACTCTCTGTGCCAGCTTGCCCTCCATCCAGGGTTTACATACAGAGTCAGGAAACATCACCCATCACACCCTGGTCACTAACTGTTCCGAACTTCTCCCCTCTACAAAACACTATGCGCCAAAACAACCAACACAAGAACAGTTTATTCCCAGAGGCTGATGAACAGATATTAAAACCAGACCCAGGGTTTCCCACACATTCTTTTGGCCCGCCATGATAAAAACATCTGCCACCACTTTTTGATTTTATGTTCGTGGAGTTGGACTGTTGTACTGTTGAAATATATACACCTTAGAGCTGCTCTGAGAACACATGGAGCAGGACATCTGAAGTTTGCCTCTGAAGCAGCTGCTCCTCTCATCTCTGATCTGATCAACTCTGATTGGATCAACTGATTAATTATTCACCCCGCGACTCAAAACTCCACAAACTGCGGCTAAGATAAACAGTACTCATAAGGCCCCGATCACACGCATTTTTGCAGGGGCGCCCTGAACTCCTTGAGCAACGTCACCTCCGCCTTTTTCCCATCATCTGATCGGATGATTTGAGAGGTGGGCCTTCTGTGGTGGTCACGACAACAAGTTTACAGTTGGTAAACAGTGGAGAAGAAACTAGTGGTAGCAGTTGCCGTGCGCCTTGCGTTTTACAACTTCCAAATGCTTTCTCTGTGTGACTGGGGCCTAAAGAGTTTTGCAAGCGCTGCGATCACAGACCTAGAGAAACCTCCAAATTTAGAGAGAGGACACGGACTGATACACACAGGAAAAAAAAAAAACAATGAAAAAAGATTGCCCCCCACCCACCCACATCTGTCAGCTACTGCCACACATTGATTCAAATTCAGTAGGAAACACTGAGTCACAGTGTCAGGAACAATCCCTGCACACAACCTGTAACACCAAGCATCCACTACAGAAAAACAAATATTTCATACACTGTATACACTGTCATTTCTACCTTGTGTATTTAATCAAATGTTTATACTAATGCTGTCAAAATAACAGAAAAATAACATGCTAAAAAATTAACACTGATTAATCATGTTCCAAGGTGCCCTGTGACCCGGTGTGTCATTGAAGGCCACAGTGGCTTTGTGACATGATGGAGGCAGACGAGATGAGGCTGCTCGGCCCCGTGAATGAAGTTTTTTAATTTAAAAACGCCTGGATTGAACTGTTGATAGGAGCACCGTTCTCTGCAGTACAAATAAGGAACTTTCGTACCATTGGAGAACTAAAAGCCTAAAACGGTCCGAGGTCCAAGATAGCACAGCCTCTGAAGCTAACGTTAGCAGCCAATCTCGTAAAGCCACACTCGACCAGGCGTTCAGACACAAACTGACTGAGTCTACCTGTGACTGACTGACTAACTCCCTTGTAAAATTAATGGACTGCAGACCAGTTTGGGTGGTAGAGGACAGGGGGACAATTGTGTCCAAAATCCAGGAGCTTTACATCGACAAACCTGCCAAAATTCATTGGAATTGAATCTTTTAAAAATACTTTCACAGCAAAAACTGATGTATGGGATTAATTTAGATTAATTAATCACAATCTAATTAACTTGATCCATTTTTAAGCGCTTAACAGCCCAAATTTATAGCATGTTTTTACCTGTATGTCTATATCTGTACTTGTACACTGAGAATAAGCCAGTCAAATTCGTTGTATATGTACGCACTTGGTCATTAAAGCTGATTCTGATTTGGATTTTATCAAATTTACAGGTTTATCACAGTTTTGTTCTTCACTTTGTTTTGTTTTCTTTAGTATGGCTACAAATAGTGATAAATTCTCATTATTTGTTATGATACATTGATTAACCATTTCATCTGAAATAAAAAAATAAACTCAGAAAACAGTGAGAACTGGTCAACGAAAATTTCCAGAGCCCAATGTAAGGTCTTCAAATAACTGATAGTGTCCAACCAGCATTTCAAAACTTAAAAGTTATTCATTAACAATGGTATAACACAGAAAAAAAGTAGCACATCCTCATATTTTGCAAGGCAGAAAAACAATGACACGGTGAATCACTAGCATTTTTCTGTAATTAGCAAGAACTCGGTTATCTAAATTGATGACGAAGTTTCTGGGAAGTCTGTGACTAAAAAAGATACTTAGAGACTGACACATTGCAAAAACAAATATCACCAGAGGATGAGACTCAATAATAACGTCTGGATTATTGAATCAAGGACAAATAACATTTTCAAGATGACTTGGTTCAGTAAAAACAACAGTCTGCCTCGTTTTGAATGATTTAACACCAAACAAGAAACAGAAAATCAGGCGGATGAAGGGAGACAAAGCTTCACAGGTGTATTCACACACACACCTCCTGGGACTGGGGTTCGGTGTTGTTTGCTGAGGTAACTCGAGCCGCTCTCCTCTCCCAGTAGACCCAGTGAAACCAACAACACTAGCTTTGTCTCCAAGCTGCTGAAGCCTCCCCCCCATCTCTCGCTCTCTGCTTCCTCCCTTCATTCTCTCTCTTCTCTGCCATGAGCAGTTTCATTTGACAAGTATGCCACTGTCCACACTGCAACCTGTTAGATTTGTGCATCTTCGGACTGAATAATTGTGTCAAAACAGATTTAAAGATTAGGAGATAAAGGGGAAAGTGAGAGGGGGGTGTTGTAAAAGGAATAAGACACAAAGAGGAGTGAAATAAGAGGAGGAGGGTGAGTTCAGGAGAAAAGAGAAGACTCTCAGAATAAAGAGCGACTACATGGTGATAAGAGAAACACAAGAAAAGGGAGAAAGGGAGAAGAAGCATTGATTGCAGACATTCTCAGTCCTTTTAAAACAGATTGGCCTCAACTGCGCCCCCTGTTGGGATTTATCAGCATTTTCTAAACTACTGCAAGCTCAGAAATGTTCAGAAAAGCCCAACCATGTTTCCAACGTACAAAAGCAGATGTTTCACTCAGAGATAAATAAACAACTTCATAAACTATCTTTCACTCCAGACCAAGGACAGGCCTCCATTATGGGGTGATTTTGCTGAGACACTGAGACACACGTTTTCACATCAGAGAATCCAGATCATTTTGCCATCCTCACTATAAAACTACAATGATAAGAAAACTTTGTCTTCTCCTCTTTCAATTGGCAAACAACAAAAAAATGTGCCTATCACTATCATCTTAATGTTGAAGGAATAAGCTGTTTAGTCATATATGGCTGCCGGCTGTCATTACATGTTTTGTGTTTCAATCAAAATATTTTTTGTCCGGTTACACGTCACTCTATATGTTCATTTTACTGCTCTTCATTTTACTGCACTGTGCCCCAACCAGGTCAGGTGGGAGCCAGCTAATGGCACCACTCATTTAGGAATAACCATAGACTGTATATAAAGGTGAAGGACATCACAGCTCCCCAAAAGTGAAGCCAAAACATCTTAATCGCCCCCTGGTGGCTGGTTGCAGCATAGGTCATAAACCCTGCCCCCTATACATTAGCATGGGACATGAGCCAAACTAAAAACTCCAAGTACATGTGAAATAAATATTTTCCAAAGACGGATTCTGCCATTTTAGGTAGTTTTTTCTCGCTGATGTTTGTTCAAGTGTTTGTTTTTCTTCTGAATTTGGTTATAACTAGTAATATGATGTCAAATAAGGGGCTTGATATCATGATTGGCAGCTGTGTGTGCCAATCCATATGCTGACTATCAATGGCGCTGCTTGCAAAAGTCAGACAGGTTTACCAGCTGAGGTTGCTACTGTGCAGACTCCAGCTCCAAATGACATCATCAGCCAAGATGGCAGCGGCCAGATCTGCAGTATTTTGGCTTCGTTTTTGTACCGTGGGGGTAAGTGCTGTGGAAAAATTGTGCCTACCCTCCACTCTCCTCCCAGGTCACCCCAGTGAGTAAGTGACTCAATTTTGAGCTGCAAAACGCCCTTTTATCATTGTTAACTTCTGTTAGCTCTGTTGGCACTGTGAGCAGCGTCAACACGTCCAATGGTGCTATCACAGCTAACAAAGAGGTTTTGCGGTTTAAAATAAGCTGCTTACCCACCAGGGCGACCTGGCAGGAGACCAGAGATTGGGAACTATGTTTAGGCAGAAATGCCGTCCCCCAACCGGGACTGGTAATCGCTGCTAGCTAGCTCCCACCTGATCCCACTGGTGTGCAGTGCAGAGCGGCCAAGGCTAACTTTAGCTAACCAGTGGAGACTGGAAGGTGGGCAGTAGGCACTATGTTTGCACGTTATTGCAGCCAGCTGGCTGTCCAACAGAAGCCAACAGAAAATAAAATAAAAGGCAAAACAATAACATCACAAAACATTAAAATTTAACCACCTCTAAATGGTTAGCACTTTGAATGTGGCGCTAAAGCTCATTGAGTCAACGGAGCGCCAGACTACAAAGAAAGAATTCTCATATTTTATAGAATTCTGCTATTTTTTTCTTAAAAATTAACCGGTTAGTTACTGGTTCATGGGTGTCGAGTTATCAGAAGCAAAATTAATCATAACTGACATAGTTTCGATGCAAAACCAACAATACAGGTATTGACACATCTGTCTGTCATATGACTACACAAGCATAAAACAGACCACTAATTGCTAACCAAGGATTACATAAACTGGCACTTGTTGTCCGACAGCTTTATAATTTGGATAAGACAATAACCACACAATGGAGATATGTTTTGCATGATTAGCTCATATATTATAAGTGAGTAACCACAACGTGACTTTGAAATTTTAAATGTATCTACAGTGGAGAGAGTCTGTAAAAGCTATATTTTCACGGGTGGAGAATGTTGATCAGGTGAAGATAATGTACTTTCAGATCTATCAGTGTTAGTTACTCTGCAAACTTCTCACACCAAGAAAACACGGCGTGACCACCAATGCTGGTGTGAAGTCGTCACTGCAAAGTTTCAGCTGTGCTCTGCACAACACGTTTATAGCACATCTTTAATTCACATTATTCAGTGATACAGAGTGCAGATCTGGTACTTGTGCTGTCTTTTCTGTTTCAATTTATTAACACTGCATGTTGTCAGTCATGCTGGTTCATGCAGCCCAGCTTGGTCATATAGTAGGTGGTATCTCCTGATGGAAACGTCCTCTATCTGAAGATGACTGCAAAGATTACCTGAAAAGAAGGGCTTATGTCCAATAACTGTGAGATTAGGTGTAAAATCCATCAAAATGTCCTTTTATACAAATTTCAGTTTTGGAGTAACAGATGACATTGCACTTAATTCATAAATATGTCGATTTTAGGACCAAGAATAAATGCAGTTGTCCCCACTGGCTTAAATCATGATAGTATCAGTTTAAATGTGGTTTTTAACATGTGTCAACTTTAGCTAAAATCTGATTTAATGAGCTTATAGTTACTTATCAGATACAGGGAAGAAAATCAAACTCCAGCATCCATTAATTCTTGTGTTCAGAAGTAAATGACTCATGACCATAGATTGTGTAAAGATAGTGGATGTAGAAACTGTGACATTTTCTGCATTTTGGTAGACGTCATCTTGGATTTTTGGAGCCAGAAGTGACCATATTTGAACTGATGGGTGGATCTGACTGAGATCCAGAGGACACTGTCTGCTCACAGCCTGTAACTCAAGCGGCCACACCCTTAATTATGCATAAGTTTAAGCCTTAATAAAATGCAAACAGATGAGTTACATGGAAATTCACCCCCCATACAGTTGTCATGAATGGGTAAATTAGCTGTAGAGACCAAAAACATTATCTTGTTTATTTCTGGTGTAAAATTGGGCGTTTTAACATGGGGGTCTATTGGATTGACTCACTTTTGGAGCCAGCCTCAAGTAGCCATTAGAGATTTTCTACATTTGAGAATTGGCTTCATTTTTCTGCTTAGAGGGGCGAAGATCTACAGAGCCCTGTAAGGGTCACATAAAGAATATTTCTTCTGAAATACTTTTGCAAAAGTGGTTAAACATTTGAAAGTATGGCTTGCCTTTTCACGTTCTTTGATGCCATTATATGTTATGTTATCTGGTCAAAAATCTTTTTTGTGAGCTGACTCTTAGCTTAGATTGTGAGCTTCACATTTATTTACTAAAGCACTGTACTTAAATAGCCTACTTAAGTACAATTTTGATGTACTTGTACTTGTGTATTTCAATGTTCTGCTACTTTATACTTCTACATCATGTCTGAGGTGAATATTGTACTTTTTACTCCACTGTATTTATTTTGTAACTTTATTTACTTTGCAGATTTAGAATATAAATACAAAATATAATCAACAAATAAACTATGATGTAATATCAAACATTAAGATAAAACTTTATCATGTCCTTGGGAGGAATTCACATGTTACCCACCAAATAAAAGTATATAAAGTAGTTAAAATTCATCCAAGAATATAATGACATGGGCCATTTTGCAAGATGAGCACATCCACTTTTGGTACTTTCAGTATATTTTGAGCCCCTATACTTTTGCACTTTTTTGCAGGACTTTTACTTGTAACGTATAGTATTTTTACTCTGTGGTATTGCTACTTTTACTTAAGTACAAGATCTGAGTACTTCCTCCACCCCTGCTGACTGCATATGTGCAGTAGCCTACCAACATATATCATTTTTAAAACCTGAACCACTATCTAAACATCAATTAAATCATATCCAGTGGTGGAAAAAGTATTCAAATTGTGTACTTGAGTAGAAGTAGCAATAATACAGTGTAAAAATACTTTGTTACAACAAAAAGTAATGCTTTCAAAATGTAATTCAAGTAAAATTACAGACTTATGGCCCATTTTATAATCACATATTTATGATATTACAGGATTTTAATCACTGATACATCATCACTTTACTATTAGAGCTGATGCTTCTGAGTAGAAAAGGCTATAATACATTAAAAAAAAAAATTTAAAAAATAATTTGATTATATTTTGTATTTAAAAATGTAAGGAAACCAAGGCTATCACAATAAATGTAACTTAGAGGAGTAAAAAGTACAATATTTACCTGTAAAATGTAGTGACGTATGAGTATAAAGTCAGTTAGCATAAAGTTTAAAGTCAGTTAACGTTAGCATAAAGTTTAAAGATAGTTAGCATACAATAGTTTTATTCAAGTTAGGTAAAAGTCCCTCAGAATTGTAGTTGAGTAACTTGGGTATATTCCTCATCAGGTAATATCCATTGATACACATATTTATCGTTATTTTTGCTGTAAATAATAAATAAATGAGGCTAACCATCTCTGTAAATTAACGTTAGCTAAAACAATTTGAAATAAAAGAAGCTAGCTTACTTTGTCACGATTATTTATCCATAATTTTTAAACTTACCCAGAAGACGAAATTAAAGATGAAGAGGGCGTACTTGACGCACAGTTCCCAGCTGCTTAAAGCCGTCATCCCTGCAGTGTGTGTTTTACCGGAGAGAGCTTAAAATTAAACCGTCAAAAATCAGATTTTTGCCGCCGTTGGTCCGCTTCTTTAGGTGCTCAGTTCGAATCTGTTGCGTTCGGCTCGGCTCGGTCCCGCTCGGTCACTTCCGTCAGTTTGTTAGAGCGGGGCGGACAGAGCGCGCGCTTGACAGATGCCGCTCTGTGTGTCCTCCCGCCTGATGTGTTGGGAGGAAACAGAGACAATCAACTGCTGATGGCTGACAGGAGGGAGACCGAAAGGAGAGATAGCTGCCTTTTTCTCTTTTTATTTTCTTTATCACTCCTCTTTGCATCTTCTGTTCTCTTTATAACCACACATACTTTGTGAAAAATGTCAAAATGGTGGATTACATTGTGAAAGAAAGACTGAAATAAACTATAACTTCCACTATAATCCATATAAGTAGTAGGTATGAAGACCAAAATACTGCACAAGAAAGCTAGAAGTCCTGCCTTCACAAAATCACTTGATTAAAGGTAAAACGGAACTACAATAAAAACAAGATAAGATAAGATACACCTTTATTGATCCCACAATTGAGAAATTCCAGTAAAATGTAGGCTACTGTGATTGTGACAAGTTGCTTAATAAGTTCATAGGCTATACACCAGGGATGGCCAAACTGAGGCCCCCGGGCCAACTGAGGCCGGCTGCCTTTTTAGAAATGGCCTGTGGCGAATATAAATAAAAATAAGATAGAAAATTGTTAGAGCATATTTCTAATAAATTGCACTATGTACCAGGGCTGCAACGATTAGTCGACTAATCGATGACTAATCAACTATTAGAATAATCTGTGAATATTTTAGTAGTCGACTAATTGGTTTGAGTCATTTTTCATAGAAAAGTACTATAAAAGCACCCCAAAATACTCTTATTGCAGCTGCTTACGTTCAAATATTTACACACTCTCCATGAGGGTGAACTAAAACTCTTTGGTGTGAGTACGAAACAAGACATTAGATGACATAATTTTGGGGTTTGGAAGAGACAGACCGACATTTTTTAACATTTGAACACATTTTTCGATAAAATGATTAGTCAACTAATCAAAGAAATAATCGACAGCTTAGTTGACAATGAAAATAATTGTTAGTTGCAGCTAGGGATGGGCATCAATTTTCGATTATCGATGATTGATTGTTAAGGCTTTTGATCGATCATAAATAATTTTGATTGATAGTTACAGTGTTTCCCCTACAATGCCTGGCATAGGTTCGGCGAGCCGCCGTGCCAACGAGACCCCCCGCCCGGCGAGCACGGCGGCTCAACGGGCCTACGAGACCCCCATCAGACCTATGCCAGGCAAAAAATCAGAAACAGACGGAGGCTCTCATCGTTCTCCAAAGCCTCAGCGGATTCTCTTGAGGCCTCTGAAAACACTACGCCATTGAAAGACGGAGGTTTTGCTGAAAACTGAAGCCTGTAACTCTGGCTGGCAACGGTTGTAAACACCCAGGGGTGAACTGCGCATGTGCGCCATTCTTCCTCTTTGGCCTGGGGGGCTGAAGCTCAAAACTGGGGCAGTTGCGCTTTCTTGCGACGACAGTCTGCATTGCACTCTTTTGTTTTCTCTCTTTTGAAATACTCACTTATCAATTAATCCATAATTGATCGTTAATTTTTTTGATGATTGAATAATGAATTTTGATCGTTTGCCCATCCCTAGTTGCAGCTCTACTATGTGCTAGTTTGAACAAAATGTCGCTGCCACCTTGAATATCTAGACTGCTACTATGAAGCCCTGCTATTGCAGTTCTGAATTTGAACACTAGATGCCGCTACTTCTCCTACAATGGCCATGTTTCCATCAGCCTGTTTAGATGCGCATCTAGAAGTATCGCATCGGAAAATTATGATGGAAACGCCAAAATTCAAATTAAAATCCCCTGATTCGCACAAACTAAAATACGCTCGCTTTAGCCGGGTTTTGGTTGATTAAAAAAAATGCTGATTCGCAAAACGGGGGATGGAAACAGTTATGTTCGAATTAAGTCTGACGTAGCGCACCTCTCTCCATGGTGATATCCACACTCCGGGTCAGGAAGGCGGTAATGCATTTACAAGCTGGTTGCCAACCGCCAGAAAACGTAGAAGAAGAAGAATGCGAGACTTGTTTTGTTTCCAGTTCTGCAGAAAACTCACGCGAGTTCGTAGTTTTCACCAAAGTCCGTCCATTTAATGGAAACACACAGGATTCGTATTTCTTTTAATGCGCATTTCCCAGTGATTCAAATCACTTTTGAATGGAAACATAGCTAATGATTGATTACTAGTCAAGATGAAAGTGATATATTTTTGTAATATGTGGGCATACTAATATACTGTAGTGTCAAAACTATTTGGTCCCACCCCTGTGCGCAGACTGGTCAATCATAACGTAGCATCAGGCCGGGTCAGACCAGGGTCCGACAACAACACAGCTGTGCTCCATCGTTTCAGATTTCCTTCATTTTCAGGCTGGTTTTGTGGATTTGGAGCTAAATGTTGTGCCTGGGGCACGTCGTGTATTAATGATACTCGTTACCTGGAGAGGTTGGAAAAAGATATACGTTTCTTCCCTGTTCCAAAACCAAAATCAGACCCTGAAAAGTGTAGGGTTAGCTAGCTAGCTACTGAAGATATAGCCTAGAGAATGTATACATATGCTGCTTTTGCTTTGTAATGATTGTAACAGTGAAACAAAGGCCAACCCTGCTGTACAGGAACGAAGCCAAACATGGTTCATTTGCACACACTGTGATGCCACACAGCTGGTTCAACATCAGCAAAGTTTCCCTTTATATTCATTGTCTTGTGTGGCGATCAGCAGTGATGTGGTGGTTCACTTTTACACTGTGATCTGTAGCCTATAGTTCGGCTTTAGCTTCTAACTATCTTTGTCTTTTTAACCTGTTGTTGCTGCTGAGTCAGTTTGACATCCTGGATATATCCTTCAAACACAGACTGTAGACCCCTCTGTCTGCTTCTCTCTGGAATCACTCTTTCATTTCTCCATATATGTGCAAATAACCGCAATAATGATTCCAAGAAAACAGGGTGCAAAACTAGTCTTTTTTTCCAGCGGCCAAAAGGCTACTGAATGTTCAAATCTTCCCAGCCACTCAATAGATTACCATTGATTCTATATTTTATTAGTGGATGGTGCTAATTTTTCTACCCTGCAAGAAGGCAAGAACATAAGTTAGTTTAGGTTGAATACTGGATCACTTTACACTCACTTTACAGTGGTCCACATACAGTTTCAGAGGCAGCCTGACACCAGAGTCATGAATTTGGCAGTAGAAACATGGTCACATTTTTAGAGTTTGAACTTTAAACCTCGTCACCAGCCTTCCAAATGCCATCAAGGTCAACACCAACCATAACCAGTGTGTGTATGTGTGTGTGTGTGTGTGTGTGTGTGTGTGTGTGTGTGTGTGTGTATCTATATTCTCTCTCTCTGGTCGAAATGTGACTGTTTTGCTTCTTCTGCAGAACAAAGGCGACAGTGTGACTGGTCAGCCCACGACTTTTGTTTGCAGCTGCACACAAATACACACTGGTGGTGATGATGATGATGATGATGAAGGAGTACAGTGCGACCCAGCTGACCAGAACCACAGCAGAGAGAGTAAAATATCTCTAAACACTGACAGCTTTAACTAAATAGGGTAAAAAGCATTCATGTTTTCTGTAGTTATCTTTTTTTGTTTCTTCCTTTAGTGCTACTTTTATGTACTTTTCCTAACACTATATTTCTCTTTGTTCTATTTTATTGCGTATTCTATTGTTTTATTCTGTAATAATTTAAAAAATGTGTAATATCTGTTCATATATTTTCTGTGTGTGTACTGTGGAGTGGTTTACAACTGCATTTCATAATGTGATCCTGTGTTATATAATGACTGTAAAGCTGATTCTTGAATCTTCAAAGAAACTTTGCACGACTTTGTGAAATTTTTCATGTCAACTACAGTAAATTACGTGTGTACCAGTTAGTAACAATGTCAAGTCACTGTTTTACATGGCTCAATAGAGACAATTTCAAACACAAGTACACAAATCAGCTTCGCTATAACTCGCAGCATTCACAGACAAACACTTGTCTTTATCTGGACACATTTTACATTGTATAAATTAGCATAACAGCTAGCAAACTTTTTCCTCTACTCATCTAAAACCAGGGACAACAGCAACATTTAACAAAGGTAACGTTACAAAATTCGGCTCCATTACAGCTCACAAGGTTCACTGACAAAACAACTGTCTTATACTAAACACGTTTTCCAAACAAATATAACATGCTAACGTTATTAGCACAAGCCTATGACATTTTACATTGTATAAATTAGCCTAGTGACGAGTGGAGATTTCCTCTGCTCATATGAAGCCAGAATAAATCACACACAAGACATAAAATGCGATTTTTGTGGAGGCTTTATTGCCTAATGTTCACTAACTAATGTTAGGAACTTTTTCCGCTGAGCAAGGCCATGTATGTTGGAGTTTATTTTGTCATGCTGCTGTTTCCAATGTCGAGAAACAACCTCCATATTTACTTATTTTGTGTGGTTTCCTTTCTCTTTACATTCTTTTGTTTTTCATCCTCTGATGATCGGTTTTGTCAGAATTTCACAGTTTACTCACTCTGTTTAAAAAGATATTTTAGAGGCATTTCATAACAATATTTCACACAGGATGGCTTTGGGGGTTTTGATGAGGATTTTCTTTAAATATATAAATAATAAGAGCAGCTTCATCCTACAAACCCAGATGAGTTGGAGCCCAGTTTGTGTGTCTATAGTGTCTCAGTCTTCTTACCGAGCTGGATAAAAGACTGAGTCTGTGTCTCTGTGAAACAGCACTGCCTTCATCTTCTGGATGGTGTGTGTGTGTGTGTGTGTGTGTGTGTGTGTGTGTGTGTGCATGCGTGCTGGTCTGCAAAACAACTCGTCGTTCATCTCTGCACCCACTCACAAAGCTCCCCTTCAAAGCTGCAGCCACCGCCTCTCTGTGTGTGTTAATGTGAGTGTTTATGTGAGTGTGTGTGTGTCAGACAGGGTCACCAAGAGGAAGACGAGGCAGAGAGGGAGGATGAAGATATTAAAGCTTCAAATTGTTTCTACGTTTGCATCAACTAAAAGCATCTCATCAGTGTCTCAACACAATAATGTATTTACTTTAATTGCTCTGCAATAACAAACAGAAAACAGCCTGAATTATTCTGACAACACACACATAAATATATGCTAACCGTACAAGTGGATTTGCTTAGTCTAATATCTATGAGGGAACCACTGAGGTTTATTAAAGTGCTCTCACATCTGAGGGTAAAGAAGTAATTTAAGTAATCAAGAAGCTACCTCCCTCTAGTGGTGACCTCCTGGAGCTGCAACACTAATTACACTTACCTAGTGATGGGCAGATGAAGCCTAATGAAGCTTTGGGGCTACACCTCTCTGATGTGTATGGTTGTAGTCTCATAACTGTGTAGCAGTGGAGGAAATATCTCATTTATAAAACAATGGGTAGGATCCAAACTAAAAATGTACATATGGACAAAAGCCAAAAATGACATGTGCAATTTCCCATCTCCAAAATGTTCGATGTTTTTATACATCACAACTTTTACGTGTGACGTGGTGTAATCCTCTTTCAGGCCTTTTTTGTGCATACACAATGTTTATAGATCTTTTGACTAAGTACAGGTAGCCATGCCACAGTGTAGAAATACTCTGTTACAAGTACAAGTCAACATTGTAAGTAAAAGTACAAAAGCACAGCAGCAATGATGGTGAATTAGTTTTTATTACATTACTTGGTATCGGATACAAAGTGTTCCCATATTTATGATTGTGTCTTTCTAGTGTACACGGGCACATCTGGAAGCTATAGCAACCAGTGAGACTAACTCCAGTATATTTTAGACATAATTCATTTGAATTTGATGACTTGTAGGCCAGTCAAATAAATAAATAAATACAGGATCCAACATTTCCTCACTATTTTTAACTGAATGAACTTCATATTTAACTGATACTAATTGTAGTATTTTTAAAGTTTTTCCTCTGAATTTCTGTCTTTAAGTCTTGTGAAACTAATTAAACTGCACACTAACTACCAATTCAATTTATATTATTCATTAAATGTTAAGTATTAATCCAGCCAGAAGTTCATTTGACCACTTTTAACCCAACAAAATAAGCATTAATATACTTTTTCCTTTTTTCCCCACCCTAATTTTATACCGCGCTCGTAGACCCCCAAATAGAAAAATGAAATAAATAAATTTAAAAAAAGAAATGAAGGATTTAGTAAATCCCCACCATTTTTTTGTCTTTAGGTGTCGTAATAAATACATTGATAAATAGAAATTAAATAAAACTGCACATTACCTACCAATTCAAATGACTATTGGATTGATGAATATAATCCAGCCAGAAATTCACTTCAGTAATATACTATTACCTTTTTTCCCACTCTAATTTCTATACCTCAAATGTAGACCACCAAATGAAATAAAATGAAATAAAATAAACAAGAAAAAAATAAAGAATTTAATATACCCCACCATTTTGTTTTTAAGCTTTCTAAGAGATAAATAAAATTTAAAAAGAAAATAAAACTGCACATTAACTATAAATTTAAGAGATAATTAATATGATTTGTTGAGTATAATCCAGCCAGAAATTCTCATCTGACTACTTTTCCCCATCCCTAACTTCATACCTGGCATGTAGACCTTCAACTAAAATAAAATAAACAAAAATAAAGAAAGGATTTGATATCTCCTCATCTTTTTTCTTTCTTTCTTTCTTTCTTTCTTTCTTTTTTGTTACAATTCTTGTCAGTTTAGATTGGCTTGGTATATAATTGGCTCAATTTAAATGTAATTTTTTTCCCCTCTGAGTTTATGTTTTTAAGTCATGTAACATGATAATAATAATAATAATAATAATAATAATAAAGACGTCACTTTAACTACCAATTAAAATAAAGTAAGATAAATTAAGATAAAATAAAGTAAAATAAAATAAAATAAAATAAAACACTTTTATATGAAGCTGTTTAAAACTCGCTGCTCTCAGCTGTCTTTAAATTATAAAATACCGTTGATCCCTTAGCCAATCAGCAGCGTCTCTCCTCACTGCGCAAACCAATCAGAGAGCTGCATGCACTGAAAGCTCGAGCCAGCGGCGGTTTACCTGCTCAGTGAACACTAACGGGACGGGACGGGTACACACACCTGCCCGGTACCTTTTATCCCCCTGAACTTCAAACATAACGGAGTGAAAGCGACACCGCAACACCTGCCTCGCGCCACAGCGGAGGGTAACCGTCACTAAGTTGTCACTGAGCGCTCCGCCGGTACCGTCATGGCTCGGCCCGGCTCGGGTGCCCTCCTCTGCCGCAGGAACATCAAGCTGGACTGCTTCCTGAAGCGAAACACGGAGCGGACGGTGTATGAACGGATCCGCGTCTACGAACCGTGCGTGGTGATTTCAGAGACTGTTAATAAAGTGCACATGCACGTGGTGCTGAGCGACGAGTGCGTGTACCTGACCGAGTACCCGCCGCGGACGCTCACCGAAGCCTTCAGCTTCAGGCGCGTGCGGGACATCGAGCTGGTGAGTGTGCAGAACCCCGTTCAACTTTTTAAGTTTTTAGTTACAGCTGCTCCAACTCTGAGACTACACCTGAAATAAATCAATTAATCGATTTATGGGTTGATGGATGAATATTCGGCTATAAGCCTGAGACCAAGAGTGTTTTATTTCTTTATTTATCTTGAATTAAAAATAAATAACTTGATCAATAAAATGTCCAGATCAGTGATAAATGTCCGGAAATAAAGGGGACATTTTCTAATTACTTTTTGACAGAACATTTCCAACACAAGAACCACTTTCTTGATGTTTCCAAAGCTTTCAACCACATTTCTTGGCCTTCATCAGTTGCTCAGAGTTGCTCAGTTGCCAGAGATAGAAACTGGACCCTGGTTGGCAATGTTTAGGTTTTTCTTTTTGGTCAAACTGCCATTTCCAATGTCAAAAATGTACCTCTCTGACTCATAAAATAAATCAGTGAGGTTAACTAATCGATCAATTGACCAATCGTCAGCAACTGTTTCTTTTTGAATGAATGAATGACTTTATTTTGAGCAAAATAAAACAAACAAAACATCAAAGGACATGCTAAAAAACGAGTAGGAAGAAGTGTACACTCATATAACCCAACCCCCTTCTCATGTTCATGTGTCATTTGAAAAGGAAATTGTCAACAACTATCCCAAACTTATTTACAACCATTAAATAAACAACCATCTAAGATAATAAATATACAAATCCCATCTCAACCAAGCACAGATACATCATTTTACATGATTTTAAAGTGCTTTATAGTTGTGCTTCCCTTTAACTCCTCATCTAACCCAGACATTTTCTACTTCCAGCCAGCAAATTCAGCAGATAGACACTTTTGGTTTGTTTTATTAGTAGTAAACTGAATATTTTTAGTTTTTTTAGATGAATTTATAGAAATTTCTGAGTTTGTAAATTGGTGTTTTTCACTTTTTTCTGACTCACTAATTGAGAAAATAATCGTTACATGAATCACTGAGGAAAATAATGGTTAGCTGCAGCTCTGACTGTGATTAAAGCAAAGTACATTATCTGAAGGTCACACTTAACTACCAACCTCCTGATGTTTGATCCCTGTTAACCTCCCTCAGATTAGGCTACAGGTGAGTCACTGTGATTTACAGGTTGCACCTCTCAGCTCCACTTACAGTCATCTGGCTCTGCAACTATTAATATATATTTATATATATATACATAACAGCAGTGGTGTAGCTGAGGGGATACACAGGTATACAGGGAATATACCTACTTCCTCTGCGGTAACCAACCTACCTGCCTAGTAGTACACTCACCTCATCAGCTCATCAGACATTTTAATTTTAATGATCCTAAAAAGTCTGTTTGTACCCTCAATAATTTTACCTGTTAAATACCTGAAGTAACAGAAAGTTTTTCTAGGTGTTCTGTCTTTAAACCACCTGTAGTCTGTCAGAATTATTTATAATAATTAATGAATTATATTAAAAAGGGATAAAGAACAAGGAATCCGTCTGTATGCACAAATAAATTCACTTCCTGTCCAATGATGACATTTTCTAATTAGGAAACTATCATCCTGAGATTAAACTGATCGATCCACATTAGACTGCAGGAGCTGAAAATAGATTCAGTCCTAATTAATTCTACGTAATATGATGCTACATAACATGTTGTAATAAAGAGAAGCTGAGCGGGTGTGCAGCAGAATTAGCCTCTAATTACGCAGTTGTGTCACAGAGGTCAGAGGTCAGAGTTTTAAAGTCTTCCTCACAGGGTTAATCCTGTCTGCATTAATCTGTCAGATTATTGCCTCTGTTGGACTGTGTTGGTTAACGACTTCTCTTCAAGCACCTCTGACGTCCACCGCACTTCTGTCAAACTATCGGAGTCAAAGACCGAATCTGATTTTCATCTGTAATGATTTAATTCAATTTATGAGTATTTTAGATATCCGTTAATCTGTTGAGACAGTGAGATGATGATGAAGAGGATGTCATGTGACTATGTGTAAATAAATGTAAAAAATAAACGTATAAAAGAGTAAAAAGATAATTCTATGAAGAAATAAAAATATATAAATAAATAAAAGAAATACGGAAAAATATAATAAATACAATACATAACAAAGAAATGTCAAACTGAATAAATATTTAAATATATAAAAGAAATAAAAATACAGAAAAATATAGTATGTTCAAAAATATATATAAAGGAATAAATAAAGGAATAAAAAACAAAATGAATAAAAGGAAACAAGTAAATAAAAGAAATAACAGAAAATATAAAGAAAAAAATCTGAATACATTTTGTATAAATAAATTAAAGGAAATAAATAAAGACAGAAATGTATAAAAATATATATATATGAATAAATAAATGCAGAAATAAAGAAAAAATAAAAAAGGAAACATATCTACATAGATAATGAAATAAATTAAAACACTAAAATAAATAATTGCATAAATATCTACATGAAAAAAGTTGAATTAACTAAATAAATATAGTAATAAATAAAAGGATGTGTGCAGAAATAACAAATATCTAAAAAAATAAATAAACAAAGGAAACATAAACTTGAAAAACAGAAAAGAAAATGCAGAAAAATATAATTAATAAACAATTAAAATAAATAATTGTATAATAAAATAAAAAATAAGATAAAAAATAGTCAAATATGCAAAGAAATAAATATAAGTAATAATTTTTATTTATATATTGCCCTTCAGCCATTCATTTACTATTATTTTTAGTTCAAGCTGACTTATTTATTTAACTATTCATTTAAGTAATTGCTTCAGCACTGATATTTGTATATTCTGATATTATAAACCTGACTGTTCTGTGTAAGTTGATGCCAAAATAATCAAGTTGAGTCCAAAACCAAATGAGGAAGATGTGACCAATGAGGTGACGAGGTGCCACACATTCAGCTAAACTTCTTGAACATCTTCTCTTCAGGTCAATGACCTGCCAGATTTCCTCCAAGGGAAGGACCGGGAGCTCTGCCAGCACATTCGAATCACCTACACCACTGACAAGCCTGCAGCGAAGGGCTGGGATTGGCTGAGGAGAGACGGGAGGGCTGGACTTCCTCCTGCAGCTCCGCCCTCTCGCAGATCCAGCAACTGCCCAACAAACACACACACCTTAGAAGGTACAGAGCTGTTTTAAAATTACCAAAAGAAACTAAAATCAAATGTCACTGTCCAACAAGAAAATTAGAAATATCATGCAGTGTGTGTAGAAGTAGGACGGTGACACACTGGTGTTTCAGCTTTGCACGCCAGTACACTGAGTTTGGTAACTGGGCCAATAATGACAAGGTTGCGGCCTAGATCCTCCCACAGGCCAAAGTTTTTAAGGGAGGCAGTGGCTCAGGACGTAGAGCAGGTCAGACACTAGTCACAGAGTTGGTGCTTCAGTCCTAACTAAGGACATCTGTACATGTGACATTGTGTGGGAGTTTAACCACTGAAAGCAACTGATGTGTCAGTGATGTGTAAGAGATGAAAGTAGTTGAAGCATCAGGTGGTACTTAAGTAGTTTCAGCAGGAAGTGGGTTGGGGACGTCAACGGTTAATGGTTAATGGCCAAGAATATTTTTGACCAGTTATATAGCACCGTTAGCAGTGTTAGCACAGCTGACCGCGGGGTGGCTAGCTATGCACCAACGTTAATCGCCAAAGAGTGGCCAAGGCTAAAGTTAGCTAACCAGTGGTACCTTTGGAGCCAACAGTAACCCTTCAGACATGGTACCTAGACCCTAGTGTTTCCACCACAAACAGTGCTCTTAAATGTTATCAGTCTGCACCTCGTTTATCGTCCACAGAACGAGGCTGCACGCCGACATTTTCAGATCAAAATAGAATAATTAATTTCAATTCAGCTTTATTTAAAGTGTAAAATACCATAAACATGGTCTCGAAACACTTTACAGTTCATATAGACAATAATACATTAGAAAAATACAAATAAAAAATACAAATTACAAATAAGCACGATTATTTACAATAACAATTAAAATAAATAAAAGTATGCAAAAGTGCTATCAAGTTGTACCATATGTTAGGGTTTAATGTTGCTGTAGCCCACAGGAACAACGCTCCACCACGCCTTTTTTTGCTCAGAGCGAGGGTTTGGATATATGCAGATCACATAACCTGGCTGAAATTGATATACAGTACAGGCCAAAAGTTTGGACACACCTTCTCATTCAATGCGTTTTCTTTATTTTCATGACTATTTACATTGTAGATTCTCACTGAAGGCATCAAAACTATGAATGAACACATGTGGAGTTATGTACTTAACAAAAAAAGGTGAAATAACTGAAAACATGTTTTATATTCTAGTTTCTTCAAAATAGCCACCCTTTGCTCTGATTACTGCTTTGCACACTCTTGGCATTCTCTCCATGAGCTTCAAGAGGTAGTCACCTGAAATGGTTTTCCAACAGTCTTGAAGGAGTTCCCAGAGGTGTTTAGCACTTGTTGGCCCCTTTGCCTTCACTCTGCGGTCCAGCTCACCCCAAACCATCTCGATTGGGTTCAGGTCCGGTGACTGTGGAGGCCAGGTCATCTGCCGCAGCACTCCATCACTCTCCTTCTTGGTCAAATAGCCCTTACACAGCCTGGAGGTGTGTTTGGGGTCATTGTCCTGTTGAAAAATAAATGATGGTCCAACTAAACGCAAACCGGATGGGATTGCATGTCGCTGCAGGATGCTGTGGTAGCCATGCTGGTTCAGTGTGCCTTCAATTTTGAATAAATCCCCAACAGTGTCACCAGCAAAACACCCCACACCATCACACCTCCTCCTCCATGCTTCACAGTGGAACCAGGCATGTGGAATCCATCCGTTCACCTTTTCAGCGCCTCACAAAGACACGGTTGGAACCAAAGATCTCAAATTTGGACTCATCAGACCAAAGCACAGATTTCCACTGGTCTAATGTCCATTCCTTGTGTTTCTTGGCCCAAACAAATCTCTTCTGCTTGTTGCCTCTCCTTAGCAGTGGTTTCCTAGCAGCTATTTGACCATGAAGGCCTGATTCGCGCAGTCTCCTCTTAACAGTTGTTCTAGAGATGGGTCTGCTGCTGAACTCTGTGTGGCATTCATCTGGTCTCTGATCTGAGCTGCTGTTAACTTGCGATTTCTGAGGCTGGTGACTCGGATGAACTTATCCTCAAGGTGACTCTTGGTCTTCCTTTCCGATGGTTTTTTTTTGCAATTTTCAGACTGACTGACCTTCATTTCTTAAAGTAATGATGGCCACTCGTTTTTCTTTAGTTAGCTGATTGGTTCTTGCCATAATATGAATTTTAACAGTTGTCCAATAGGGCTGTCAGCTGTGTATTAACCTGACTTCTGCACAACACAACTGATGGTCCCAACCCCATTGATAAAGCAAGAAATTCCACTAATTAACCCTGATAAGGCACACCTGTGAAGTGGAAACCATTTCAGGTGACTACCTCTTGAAGCTCATGGAGAGAATGCCAAGAGTGTGCAAAGCAGTAATCAGAGCAAAGGGTGGCTATTTTGAAGAAACTAGAATATAAAACATGTTTTCAGTTATTTCACCTTTTTTGTTAAGTACATAACTCCACATGTGTTCATTCATAGTTTTGATGCCTTCAGTGAGAATCTACAATGTAAATAGTCATGAAAATAAAGAAAACGCATTGAATGAGAAGGTGTGTCCAAACTTTTGGCCTGTACTGTATATATTTTAAACTCTTGAAGATCGACTCATTACTAAAAGTGTATGTCATAAAAAACTAAAGTGATGGTCAATTTAAGGTGTGTTGATGCATTCATGTCATCAACTCATGCATCGGCCCAGTGAATCCTTTAATTTTATAATTACAGTAACAGAAACTGACCTCCCTACACTGTGGGTGTTTGATTTTAATGGAAATCTGTAACAAACAGCAGCAGTGAAGCTCATGTGTTATTTATCTCTTGGTTTAATTCCACTGATACCTTTAAGTGTAACTTTAATCCTCCTGTGTCTTTTATTTCCCTTCACAGGATATCCTGCACACAGGTGAGCATTACACACACACACACACACACACACACACTCTGGTGGATCATGTGATATCCATGCACTGAAACTTAGCCTGGCTGTGGTTGCTCTTACTTTTTAACAGTCTGAGTCCCAAACACTGACATCCTGCAGGATTTAGAGGTGGTTTCATAAGAAGCACAATTCTTGCTTAAATCTGACAGCTGAATACTCACCAGTCCTGTGTGTCCAGCATTTAATGCATAAAGTCTGTCTGGGAGTCAGGGAGACAGACAAACTTCTCCAGCTGTAAAACCTTTACAGCTGTTTCTGTGTGCAGGACTACAAGAGAGAGGGATGGTTAACTTTAGGAGCTTATATAACCTGCATTTATATCTGTTAAGTGACGCTCAGCAGGAAGGGTCCTCACTGAGGTGCAAAAACATTTCACAAACAGTTAAATCCGATCCTCCTATTGGGAAACAGCTAAATAATGTGTGAAGTGAAAGCTGCCTCGGTCCTTCTGGCTCAGTAATGAGCCTCTTCAGTGTCTCAGGTAGCTCATGACTTATTTAATAAAGAGACGTGTTTCACCTCAGTTCACTTGCTGCTCATTGTCAGCGCTACCTGAGGAGTTTTTGCTTTTGACTGAGATCCAAATGGATTTATATGTTCCAGAAACTTAAGAGTGTATGAACAGTGCGGAAGTTCCATGTACAAAGGCAGTGTCCTTGCCACAGCAGCCGTCCTGTCAGATAAAGGCAAAAGCCCCAAACATACATTATTAATTTATACATTAATTTGCAGTTTACTAAATTTTGATATTAGAAAACGTGTTCCCAGAGCCCTAGTCTTCAAGTAGAGTGTTTTATTCAACCAAAGATATTAAATTCACTGTCGTATGTGACAAAGAAAACTGGAAATCTTCACATTTATGATGTGAAACTTTAGGAATTTCTATAATCTGACTTTTTACCTGAGTATACATGATTCTCTTATCACTTGCTCTGGGTTTTTTTGGGTCAATTTTTGCTTTTGTTCATGTCTTTAATTCCTCTGTGTTGTGTGTTTGTGCGTCAGTCAGGAAAAAGTTTGTGGACTGTGAAGAGACGAGAGGAGGTGCGATCAGATTTACTGTCACTGAACGCGGACTTGTTGCCTGGCTGCAGCATATGCCACACAGCTTTAAGGCCGCTGTGTGTGATAGTGTTAACACTGTCTCATGCTTATCTGTCTCCCTGCTCGAGTGTAGCTCACCCCTGGGAGGTCATTAAACACACATGCACACATTCAAACAAGAGGTGGTTGATCTTTGGGGACGTGAAAGCAGCCTGTTGCTTCACTGTCAGCGACACTGGAAGTCTCTGTGCTGACAGTGATGAAGCGTTCACGGCCTCTGAGATAAAATGGGAAATAATCCACCTGTTTCAGTCCAAAAAGGTCTGTTAATTAATCTCATCGATCTCTGTCCTTTTATTCCTCCCTGTTCATCAGGAGCCCCAGTGAGAGGGCGACAGAGGAAGTTCACACGTTACCTCCCACACGTTCTGCCTCCTGTCCAAACCCGGAGACTCTGGGCCTCCCAAGGCTCCCACACCCTCCCACCCAGTCTCCCTCTGCAGCATCCTCCCCCACCTCGCCTCTGTCACCCTCCAGTGACAGACTGAGCGTCCCTGACGCTCGCCCGGTACATAAACCTCCTGGAAGTCTCATTTTTAAAAATCATTTAGGGATACAAAATGGCGCAGAAGATGACAACCGTTGTGTGTTCCAGATACCGAGGAGGATCGGTTCAGTTCTGTCCCGCCTGTTGCGAAGAGACTGCGCGGACAGCGGAGAGGAGAGGGAGGTGGAGCTGCATCTGTACGCTGTATCACACACGTCCAGACTTTACCACCATCTACAGAGCTCATGGAGCAGCTTCATTATTGTGAGTGGTGATGATGATGGAGGCACACATGAAGAAGTAGTTTCATGTTTTTCCGTCTCTCTGTACTGTCCTATTTCCTGACCTTTGTCTCAGCTCCCAGTCTGTCGGCGTCTACTGAAGACTTAAAGCTTTAAAAACAGCTCACAAATACACAGGTCCATTATTTAAAAGGCTCAGTAATTTCCTTAAATAGTAGGTCATTGTAATTTATAGCAAACGTTGCTAAAAGAGGAGGAAGTAGTGCATGTGTGGGGCACTATTTCCAGCGATGGATTAATCGTGAAATAGACTTCAGTGTGTGTGTTCATGGTGACGAGGGAACATGCACTGATCTGCTGGGGACAGTATGCATGTATTGTAGTGTATGGATAGACGCTCATTAAGATTGTGTGTGTGTGTGTTCAGAGGTCCACTCTGCTGTTAGACCCGCTCTACAGACGTAGGTGCAGCATCTCATCCGTCTCCTCTCCTGGGAGGCGACTTCCCACCATCAGGTAAGAAAACTCTTGTATCACAGCACCGGACTGTAACAGAGGCAGAATCATTATTAATCACCTGCTACGTGTGTGTGTGTGTGTGTGTGTGTGTGTGTGCAGCTGGGAGCGGACAGCTCACCTGTTTGGTCAGCTGACCTCTGAGCTCCTGCAGGAGGGGATCAGTTTGGAGAGTCTCTACCTGCTGCTGCAGGAGCTGAGGACTGCCGCTCACCGCAACATCGCCCTGCGCCGACTCTTCTGGAGGGTGAGAGGCTCAAACACACGATGTGCTTCTGTACTTGTGACGACGCTTCGTGACATTATTTATTCCCGAAGCATGACGGCATGCGTGACCCTGATTCAGTGAACACTTGTCAAACCAAAAATAATTCCTACACACATACGCTGATTTCATTTTGATCACTATTATCTATTTATCTGTCGTGTAAATGTAGCAGAGTAAAAATACATTAACTGCCTCTGAGATGTAAATGTACTTTATGGAAAAGGGATCTAATTCAAGTCGTAACTCTCAGTCAGCCTTGTTGTCCTCACTGGGACGCACTATTTTTAGTTTCATGTGTCTGTGAGGACCTTCTCTCTCTCTTGTGTCTCAGTCCAGTGAGGTTTGCGTCTTCCTGGTTCAGACTCTGGAGGAATCTCTGCACGGCTGTCAGAGCCTCAGCGGAGTCTACACTGCAGATCAGCTGCTGTAAGCTTCTGTGTGTGTGTCTGTGTGTGTCACAGAGAGGATGAGAGTGTATTAATACAATCGGGGAATTGCCCTTTGAGGCTGTAAGCTGCTTTGTTTTTACACAACGCACTTATGGCTGCTTAAGAAGGAAAAAGGCTTTGGAAATGTTTGAGTGAATGTGTTTGTGTTGATGTTTAATCTGTTGCTCTAACTTCCTGTTTGTCAACTAAAGACAAACTAAATGTGTGTTATGTGGATAGAGGCTCTGATTGTAACACCAGCTCTGTTTCTGTTCAGACTGAGCACTGAGATCGTGCAGACGCTCGCCATCATGTTCAGAGAGACGGAGGTGGAACCAGCCAGACTCAGCCTGCTCTCTGGCAAAAAGTAATCATCCCACCTGTCCTCTGATTGTTTGAATACTTTCTCCTTTCAAACTTTAATGGTTAAATCTGCTGTTACAGTGATTTTATGTTTCTCTCCCCGCAGAGGTGCTCTGGCCTCCAGCATGCTGCTTGCCTTGATATGTGATCCAGAGCTACAAACACAGAACCAAAGATCTCTGGGTGACTGTGAGGTGAGCTGCTCTCCACTCACATTAATATGATTATTTATTATTTATTTCATCTGCTTTAAGCCGTCTGTCTCTGTCAGCTTCAGGCCTTACTAGCTGAGTATCTGGACGCCGCCTGCTCTCTGCTGTTTGAGCTGCTGCTTTTAGGCCACGAGGTGAGTTGTGAGAAAGAATAGTATCAGTAACATTGTTAACACTGTGCTACATTACAGAGAAATACACAAGTGCACGTCACACACTGAGCGAGCCGCCTGTTAATGACGCTGTGGGCTAATGGGCATGTAGCTACTTCCATGTTTCAGATGATACGTCATGTTTGTAGTCGACCAATGAAGATGAGTTTACATATCACCTTGGGTTCGTCCTTCACCTTCTCAAAATGATCCCACACTTTGGATTTCCTGCCCGACATGTTATTAACTAGCCTGCGGAAAGCCTGTGCTGTCACACGTTAATGCAGATTTCCTGTCTTTCAGGCCTCCAGATGTTCCTCCGCTGAGAGCTTCTTGACCGTTGGCTGGATCCTCCGAGTCCTGCAGCCTCATCCTGACCTGGTACGCTTCCCTTCAGTGACAGACCTTTCTGTTAAAGAGGAACATACTGTCCAACTTGGAGTGTCAGCTGTGTTTTGGGTATTTCAAACTGTTTATAACAGACGCCATGTGCTGTAAAGTTAGAGCTGGTCTCCTCGTGTCTCTGCAGCTCCCCTTCCTCGGCTACCAGGCCCAGCAGGTGGTGCTGGTCTTGTCAGACGTGCAGGAGTCCTCTCTGACTCCGGTTCAGTCTGTGCTGCTGTACCAGCGCTGTCACCTCCTGCTGGCCTGCCTGCGGCACAACAACCAGCTGGCACAGCACCTGCGGTCCCACTTCAGAGAGGAGTTCAGGTCTGTGCTGCTGCTCTTCTCTGCTCAGGGTTCAGGAGGGTGATGAATGAGGGCTGAGCTAGGAATAAAAAGTAAAGTTTGCCAGTGATGAAATCCGTATCAGCTCAGCGTTAACATCAGCATTTTATCTACTGTCACAAAATTAGTTTGAGGTGTTGTGGAAAGCAGTTCTCAAATCCTTTTAAAGTACGAAAAGCAAAGTACAAGTTCCTTAAATTTGTAATTTAGCTCAGTACTTGAGTAAATGTACTTAGTTATGGTTAAGATGAGACCATCACAAAGGGTCTTTGTGTCCTCCCTGCAGGTACTTTGTGAAGCTGTCACGTGCCGAGGAGAAGCTGCTGCCTCACTATCCAATCAGCCAACCAACTCTTCGGCTGGTCGAGCAGATCCTGAACCTGCACAGATGATGGCACACAAACCAGGTGCTTGTACACCTGGAGACAAGACTGTGACAGTGTGTGCCTTTACTAAAGTCTGAGTGAGTTTATGTTTGGAGCTGTTTGACCACCGCCATGGACCAAGCTCTAAATCTGCTGACAGTTCCAGCAGACTAAATAAAACTACAATGTGTGTATGACGTGTGAACTGCAATGCTGTACAGAGTACAACTCTTCTTCAGGTTTCATGAGCTAAATGCTAACACCACTATGCTAATGTTTAGCAGGTATAGTCCTTACAATGTTTAGCATATTAGCACTAAAACAAACATTCCTATTGTATGAACGTTTGTCCCTGTATGCTCAGATTCTGCCTTTGTGTGCATTTGAAATGTATATGTGTGTGTGATGTTTAACATGTTATGTGCCGAGAGTCCTCAGGTGATGTGTACTCTAAATTAAATTTATTTGGACACAGTCGTTCAGCACTAAAGGTTGAACCTAGCTCATCTTCTGCCACAACCCACTGTGATGCTGACATCCTCCAAAGTGGCTGATCATACTCAAGTGTACATTCATGGTGCAGTGACCACGAGATTGTCACAACCATAGATGAATCTATCCGTCCATCATTGTCCACTTAGCCAGGGCGAGGTCACAGGAGCAACAGGCTAAAAGCCCCTTTACCACTTGACAAAAAAACTCTGCTAACATCTGGCTTTTGTCTTTAATGGGAAAGGTAAGGCACAGTAGTCACAGGTGTTCATTAAAAATATGACACCTGGGTGGCCTTGCAGACTTTCATCCCTCTTCTGAAGCAAAGCAATGACAAGCTGCAACAAATTTTGTCTCCGTCCAAGCAGCACCTGACCAACGTTCCAAATTAGTTGCCAACTAAGTTAGAGTTTAAGCAACTGAATAAATAAGATATAAAAAACAATCAACAGTAACATTTCCACTGCCCTTCATACCACTTTCTACTCTTTACTAACCTGTGCATTTGTGAAGTCAACCCTGTCACTGCCAGCGTTTCCCACACATTCATTTACTCTTGGCGCATCATCACAATATCAGCATTTGCAGCCACGCAGATTGTTTTTGGAGCTGCGATTCTGTTTCTCGTGGTAGAGCGTACGGACAAAGCAGCAAAGGCACCAAGCTCAGTGAAAGTGAAACTTAACGGTTTGTAAATTTATGTAGTTTTGGTGTTTGGTGTCCATTGTTTTTCCAAACTACTTCAGATGAAACCAGCTGCGTTGCCACGGAAATAGCGCAACCCACAGTCCAGCACTTGGTCTAACCAGCAAAATGAAGTTAATCTTCACACACCTCTGCCTGTATGTTATTATGACCTTCTGTGTTTAGGGTGTTTATAGGCGTGTAGCCCCACAGTGCTCAGATGAGGTTGTGTTATCAAAAAAATTGTAGACCTGGTGCCAACTGTAAGTATCAAAGAGACACAGCGCCAAAAAAAAAGCAAATGTAGAGAGGCGAAACGTCAAACCAGAGATAATCATGTGTTGGATTTTAGTTTTTCTGTCACTGGCGAGGCTGTGTACAAACCGTAACTGACAATCCTACATTCAGTAGCAGTAGTACACTTTAAAATCATAAACCAAAAATAATCTTAAAAGAAATAAAAGCAGGCTGAAGCATTTCGAAAGTTCATTCATTTAATTAGTGTACAAAACCTTGATTTAAGAAAAAAGGCCATTTAACATTAAATAAAAAAAATGTTAGTTTTCGGACACCCTTAAAATTTTACACAATCTCAAATATTATCATGAAATATTTGTGGAAAAATCTTTTTTGTGTTTCAAAAGGTGTGGCTGCATTAGACAGATACAAACAAATACAAATTATATTTTTTTGTTTATTGTTTACAAGAAAAACTAACAAAACTAAATTCTTGACAGTTTCAATATGTCAGTTCTCAACATTGTCGGTATCAAAGTCAACAAATAACAGAGAATGTGTTCAAAACTGAACAAAAAATAAATAAACCATCACATCATCAAATTAATATTTAGTAGTCCTGCCACTGGCACGTAGTAGAGCTCTAATCCTGGCTGGCATGTTCCCCACGAGCCTTTCACACTGTTGAGGGGTAATCTTGTCCCATTCTTCTTGAATCACTGCTTTTAATTCTTCTAAATTCTTTGGTTTATGCTTTGAAACAGACCTTTTGATAATCCACCACAGATTTTCAATGGGGCTCATGTCCGGGGATTGAGCTGGCCACTCTAAGACCTGGATACTGTGCTCCTGCAGCCAAGTTCTACTGGCCTTGGATGTGTGGCAAGGGGCATTATCTTGTTGAAACATCCAGTTTTTACCTCGACGGAACAGTGCACGCGCAGAAGGGAGCATGTGGGTTGATCAGGGGCTTCTTGATAGCCTTGTAGGACCTTAAGCCATGATCTAAAAGTCGGCCACGTACAGTGCGGGTGGAACACTGGACACCAGTTTGGTTTGACCACTGCTGCTGAAGCTCCTGTGATGTCATTCAGCGGTTTTGCCTGCACATGCGGATCAGGATGCGGTCATTTCTTGCTGAAGAAACCCTTGGACGCCCGGATCTTGGTTTGTCTTCCAAGCTGTTGGTTCGTTTCTGCAGAGTGTATCCAACTGCTGAAGGACTGCATCTGCACTTCCTGGCTATCTGGCGGCAGCTGTACCCTTCCTGGCTGAGAATCTTTATCTTCAGGCGTGTTTCCTGCGTTAGGTTCCTTGTTTTAGCCATTTTTGTGTCTGAAGAACTTTCAAATGTGCTGGCTTTATGTAGACACAAAGCTTGGCAACAAAAACTGTGTCTTTTAATAAAAAGAACGACCTTCATCGCTGGTACCAAAATGACCCAATACTCAAAATTTCTTATGTATTTTTATGGAACCAATCAATTTTAAGTTTTTAATGGCTTTTTTAGGATTTATTTAGTATTTTGGCTGTGACTGTACTAAAAGAAATTGCACTTGAAGACCTGATTGAAGAGTGATTCTTAATGCAATATTTCACAAATGCATGGGGTGTCCGAAAACTTTTCCACCACTGTATATTTTTTATACATACATACATACAGACATACATACAAAATAATGAAAAGGCCAGATGAGATACTGTATGTAATCTGGGTCTGCCCTGGGGCCTCCTACCAGTTGGACGTGCCCAGACATTACACAAGTTAATATTACTGTCACATGTAGCCATATCTCAAAGGTTGATGTGGCTTTGTGAACACAATTAGTAAAATCACAGATAGAATTTGACCAAAACAATCAGCCTAGTGTGATCATATATTCTGTGCACTTCAGTTCATCAGAAGAAAGGCACATGGTCCGCTTAGCGAGGAACCAATATGACCGGTTTTTGGTTTTCCAGCACTGATTGGTGGATGATCTCTGCTTTCTGGAGTTGTTCACATCTTGGCATGGAGGGTTGGTCTGACGTAGAGATGCTGCTCCAGAAAAGCTAAGATCTTCTTCCAGGAGTCTTCCTGAGCGTCTGAGTGGGGCTTGGTTTGTCCTCCACACGCCAATACAACTGAAACATACAGGGTTAGATTTGAGAGACGATTCTGCGACACAGTAGGTGCGGTTACATGATGGCTTCTCATTCGGAATGAAATCATTCAGATTAAAAGTCTTTCCAGGTAGTTTACATGGGAATTATTCATTCCAAATGAGGGTTTACACGGGAGATCAGTTTAATCGCCTTTATTTGGGTGTGTGCAAGGTTTGGGGCAGAGGTGGTTTCTGATTGGATAGGGGGCGGGGCATTGTTACATTTACCGGAAGAAAACACTGTCGTCCTCGTTCCGGATAACAAGATGCTTGACGACGCTGTTCTTAGTGCCTTTTTCGGATTTGTTTTGCTTATATTCTTGAAGCAACAGTACAACAACAACCTTGTTATGCTAATGCTTCGTCTTTTGAGGAGGAGAAGAGAAGTAGAAGGTTGAAGAAGGGAGACAGATGACTGTGCTTTGGCGAATGGAAACCAGTGAGTGCTCCGTGTTCGACTGCTCTGTCTCAGCCCGTTGCTATGCATGCTGTATACGTAATGGACAACGAGCATGCGCAGAAAGAAAGGAATGGCAGTAATCGGGTAGGAGGTGTATACAAGACAGAAAAACAATTCCATTCGGGTTCTGAAAAGGAATATTCCACCCCTGTGCACCCGATTAGATTTTCTTTCGGATTGGCTGTTTTCATTCGGGTTGAGGTGTTTACAAGGAGCATTTCTATTTGGGTAGGGCTTCCAACCCGAATGCAAAAGGAATACATGGCTCCATGTAAACGCACTGAGTGAGTAGCAGACAAGTGAGTCTGTAAAAACTCACCAGACACTTTATTAGGTACACCTGCTCAACTGCTTGTTAACACAAATAGCTTATCAGCCAATCACGTGGCAGCAACTCAATGCCAGTTCACACAGGCTCACCAAAACTGGACAATAGAAGATTGGAAAAACGTTGCCTGGTCTGATGAGTCTGGATTTCTGCTGCCACATTCAGATGGTAGGGTCAGAATTTGGCGTCATGGATCCATCCTGCCTTGAATCAACGGTTCAGGCTGCTGCTGCTGGTGTAATGGTGTGGGGGAGATTTTCTTAGTACCAACTGAACATGGTTTAAACACCACAGCCTACCTGAGTATTGTTGCTGAGCGTGTCCATTTCACACTTTAAGCCCCAGGCGCCTTGGGCCCCGAATGGTCAGCTTATGATTTGACTACCAAGGGGCATTTAAAGTGCTAAGGGGTGCTGGCGTTCAACTCCCTTCTTTGTGTGACACTGTGTGTATGAGCACAACTCACTTATCTCGTTTGTGTCCATTTTTCTAAAATTAGTAACTCTGAAGTGAGGCATATAGGGCGGCTCAATCAGGTGTCCGGCACCGGGATATTCAACTCTGGTCAGCAGGTGTTCGTTCCCTGCAGCACGCATCATCTGGGCCATCTGAGGGTCAAAGGTCAAATCAAAACAGCACAAAATGAATTCACGTCAGTGGGGCTCAGGTGACCAGGGAAAGGTCACCTTTATTCAGTTAAGATGGCAGCTACTGAATATACGATGCTATGCCAGCTACTAAGAACTACCGTTTTATCATGTCAGCTCGGCGTAGTGTGAGAAGTAAATCTCTGCCAAAATTACAATACTGCTAAACTGCATTAAAGGCAGTGTGACACAGCTTTAACATTTAGGCAAATTATCGATTATTTCATTAACAGAAAATCAATCTGCATCTATTCATAAATCTATAGTGTCTTATAGTGTTAACTTATTGTCAGCTGTGTGTACTCACATCCTCAGCACACTCTGCCGCGGGCACGTTCAGATCATCAAGGCCGTTAACCATCAACACTGGACACTTTATTTTCCCCACCTGGAAGAGAATTTATTAGTCACCAGTCACATCACTGGTTTCATGACTCTGACACAGCTGAGCCAATCACATTGGTGTTAGAAAAAGACAAATAACCACAAAAGTAGGGCCCCAAGTCAGATATTTACGTCCAAAAGTTGGTTATTCAACAGGCCTCAAAATACTTTCTAGCGGGAGGTTCGTACAGTTCTGCAAAAAGTATTCCAGGTGGACTTTACATTTAACCTACAGACGCGTCCTGTGTGATCAAGTAGAAGATGAACTGATCTCCAAATGGCATGGACATTTTAACCTAGGTCAGTGTATTATCTTTGTTTTGTTGAACACCCCAAGACATTTGAGCTCTCAGACAACTTTTACAGGGTCTCAGACTTTCATTAGCTTGTTAGGGCTCTGGCTTGTTCGCAATCATCATTAGGAAAGGCCAGGTGATGCAAATTTCAAAGCTTTATAAATATTCTGACTCCTGAAACCTTGTCCCAACAATCAGAAGCCATGGGCTCCTCTAAACAGCTGCCTAGCACTCTGAAAACTAAAGTAAGAGATGCCCACAACGCACGAGAAAACTAAAGAAGACAGCAATGTGTTTTTTAGGGAGCTGTTTCCTCAGTTCTTCATGTCATTAAGAAATGGCAGTTGTGGAGGTCGAGTTGAGGTGTGGAAGGCCAAGAAAACCTTCAGAGAGCTGCTCATAGGATTGTTAGGCAAATCCAAACCCCTGTTTGACTACAAAAGACCTGCAGGAAAATTTATCAGACTCTGGAGTGGTGGTGCAACGACACCTGGACAAATATGACCTTCATGGAAGAGTCATCAGAAGAAAACTTTTCCTGTGTCCTTGCCACAAAATTCGGCGTCAGAATTTGCAAAGGAACATTGAAACAAGCCTGATGATTTTTTTGACTGATAAAGGTAAAACAGGACTTTTTGGACACAATGAGCAAAGGTATGTTTGGAGAAAAGAGTAACACCTGTCCAACTGTTAAACACGGGGGTGGATCAGGCGAGCTTTGGGCTTGAGTTGCAGCCAGTGGCACAGGGAACATTTCACACGTAGCGGGAAGATTGGATTCAGTTAAATTCCAGCAAAGTCTGGAAGCAAACATCACCGCATCTGTAGAAAAAGCTGAAGATGAAGAGAGGATGGCTTCGACAGCAGGACAACGATCCTAAACACACCTCGAAATCCACAATGGACGACCTCAAGAGGCATAAGCTGAAGGTTTTGCCGTTGCCCTCACAGTCCCCTGACCTAAACATTAAAAATCTGTGGACTGACCTCAAACAGCAGCGCGTGAAGATGGCCCAAGAATCTCACAAAGCTAGAAGCCTTTTGCAGGAAGAATGGTTGAAAAGCCCACAAACAAGAATTGAAAGACTCTTAGCTGGTTACAAAAAGTGTTAAGAAGCTGTGAGACTTGTTTTTGCTTCAGGTCCTTTTTCTTTTGTTATTTTGAAACTGTAAAAGATTCAAATTAAAAAGTAATTGTCCATAAAATATGTTCCATCTGTAACATCGTGCCTTTTGGAAATCAGGTTGCCCTCTACTTGCTTAGCTACTCACAGTAAACAAAATTTGCCCAAAACTTTGCATGCAACATAGTCACATAGTCCTTGGTGCATGTGAAGCTGAGAATTACTTGCACAGCTAAAATGCTATGTCCACTATTGGCGTGTACTTACATCCACTTTCGTTGCGGAATTATTGGTGATTGGTAGAAACATGTCTCTCCATATGTAATGGTTGTTCTCATCCAAACGTTCCTTGTGGGCATTCCTGCCATCAGAAGTTATTGTTCACATCGGTCAAACAGTGAAACTTCATGCGCTGTATTTATGTTGCTGACAGAATAACAGAATACCTAATGTACAGCAATCCATTGACTTCACTGAATGACGCTCCAGGTATATAAAGATGGTGGCCGCTGACACAAACACAACAGCGAGGCTGAAACAAAACACAATGACACCCCCGAGACACTGGATCTCCATTTGGTTCTGGCAGATGGTTCAACAGCCACATATTCAAAGCTCAAGAAACAGCAAGTCCAAAATATTTTGTATGCTACTTACCTTGAAAACTCTGCTCTCAGCTGCCAAATAGATGGTCACAACAGAGCCAAGACAAAGACCAAATATTCCAACTCTGTCCGACATCACTTGAGGATGGTCCCTGATGAGAGCTAACGCTGTCTGTGCAGAAGGAGATAACGGGAAATTAAAACCAAAAGGTGTGATCTAAGGTACACCAGCTATAAGAGTCAAGTTACTGTATGTATATTCCCAAAAGCCAGTGGCGTGGTGGTGTAGTTTAGGATTTATCCCATACAAAATAACTGCCCTAATGAATTTACAGTAAGTTACTGTGTAGTAAAAGCGTCGCTGTAAATGTAGGAGCACATACAGGTGAGTTGAAAAGGGCTGCTGCTGCAAACAACATTTTCTTTGCTTCCTTGCTTCTCATATTCCAGGAAGCTGATGAAGCTTTGGGTTTTACAGGATTGAATATCAAACGTATGGACTGCAGACTCTGAAGTTACAGTATGTTAATAATAATCAACACTAACCTCAAAATATTTGAACTCTTCTTCTGCTGACATCTGCATACCAGCGTCAACATAATCTAACGCCAAAGTAACGTAACCATGGGACGCCAGCAGGGCCGAACGATACTCTATCAGCCCTCCACCACCTCCCCACATATCCAACAGTCCAGGGAAGGGTCCAGGACCTGAGGCACAGAGAAACTGATTACCAACCTGAGAGAACAGATTTTTAAGGATGATAAATAATCATAACAATATACTGGATTTATAAAGCGCTTTTCTGGATACTCAAAGACGCTTTACCATAAAAAAAAAAACCAAGAACAAAACAAAAGAAAACTGAAAAATGAAGGGGGAGCCAGGTTGTGGAGGGCTTTAGGGGTCGTGATAAGGAGTTTGGAGTGGATACGCTGGGGGATGGGGAGCCAGTGGAGGTTATGAAGGACTGGTGTGATGTGTTGGAGTGTGTGAGAAGACGAGCAGCTCAGTTCTGGATATACTGTAGTTTCTTGAGGGTTTTGGATAAAGAACCGAAAAGGAGAGGGATGGACGGAGGCAGGCGAAGTTTCTGAATCAAAGGAGAGGGTTACTGATACCAGTATACAAGATACACAAGTCTCTTTAAATACCAACAAAAGGAAGATAAGATGAGGAAATGTGTGTTTGTCAGGTGAGGCAGGTGTACCTGGAGGTATAAACAGGGTCCCTCGTACTCCTGTCTCTGAGATATTGATCCTCTGGACCCCTGGAGCCATGTACCACCTCTCTGTGAGTGACGAGGCCAGAGGAGACTGCTCCCTGAAGCCCTCAGTTACATGTCCGCTGTAGACGGAGATGCTGACCAGCAGGGGGCTGCAGACGTCCCTCTTTCTCAACCTGAAAAGAGATTAAAGGTGTGTTACAGAAGCGGCATCAAAAGGGACCTTGGGTCTGCAGCAGAGTTGGAGCGGGCTACAGAGGTCTGATAAGCTCACTTGTTTCTTACTTGAACAAATATTTGTAATTTATTTGCTTGCTGTTCACTACAAAGAATTAATAAGAGATCAGCTGTGAGGATTTTGTGCACAGCCAGCTGTATCTAATAAGTAGGGTGTCCCCAACTAAGGAGTTACATAGTTGTCTTGCCTGTCATCGACTGATAATCAAATAATGCTTTTCCTGCCTCTGTGTCGGCGATAGGATTATGTTCTCCAGTTCTCCAGTTGTCCCATTCTCATTAACACTGTATCTCAAGAGCTCCTTGAGGGAATTCCTTAGTTATAGCACAAATGTTCACTTGGACTCAACGATGAACTGATTAGATTTCTGTGGTCAAAGGTCAAGGTCACTGTGACCTTGCATCCATCTTATTCTCTTGAATGCGTATCTCAAGAACACCTTGAGGGAACGTCCACTTGGACTGACGATTAAGATGATTAGAATTGGTGGTCAAAGGTCAAAGGTCAGTGTGACTTCATAAAACATGTTATTGGCCGTAACTTAATAATTCTTTCGCTACTTAGGACAAAATTTTACACAAATGTCAAAGAGGATAAATGATGAAGTGATGACATTTTATATCCAAAATGTCAAAGGTCAGCTTCACTGTGACATCATAATGTTCTGCAAAATACCTCCTAAACTATACTATAATTATAAGAGGAACTTGACTGCTGTGTGGAGGCATACAACCATGGGGCGCTAATTCAATTTTTTTTCTCACTGATTTTATATTATCATATATGACATCGTTTCCCCTTTGTCGAGATCAGACAAAAGAACTGAAACACCCAATTGAACAATTTGTCTTCCTAACTTGGCATAAGAGCGGATTCTATAATTGAAGGTATTTAATCCAGAGCTTTTTGTTGCGTGTCGAGGGTGTGTGTGTGTGTGTGTGTGTGTAGGTGCAGCAGTGCCCCTGTTCACAGCACTGAAAGGGAGCAGAGGGATCAACAGAGACAGTCACAACATGTCAGTTTGGTTCCTGCTTGCTTGTTTCCATGGCTGTAAACAGAACTTTTGACTTTCTCTTAGACAGAGAGCCGTTCTTAAGTTCAAAAATTATTCAGCACTTTGCGAGAGCCACGTCAAGTGAGTGCTTCTATTAATGCAAGTATCCCAGAAAAGGGTTATTTATCATGATTTACTGGGAGAAACCAAGCAGTTCTGTGTGAAATCAGAAATCCAGCACCCCATGTAGCCTGAATGGAATGACCCTTTGTTTCATAACCACATATTTCTGCAACTACGACAGTTCAACCGAGAGATTGCCGAATGACGAATTAGACTTCTTAGATTGAATCTTTGAATAGTTACCTGTTAGTGGTCACCCCTACTAATAAGATGGTTGTCTCATTGATCATTACAGAGATGAAGAAGATGATAAGATAAGAAGATAATTGTGTTATTGATGTCAGGTGATGCTGCCCAGTTCAAGTCTGCAGTTTTGCAGCACTTAACAAATTACCTTAGGGCTTGACGGCTGCCTGGGACGGGACGCATACTCCACAACAAACCCATCTGTTCTTTTCCTGTGTACGTGCCCCCAAAACTCAAATCCTCTGCAACTACAAAAGCATTAAAATGTCAACAAAATACACAAAACAGCCAAGAAGCAAATTAGCTGTAAATTAAAGGACAAACAGCAAACATCTGAGGTCTTTTTGTGTCCAGCATGAGGCCACTTGTCCTCGCTGCACACAGCACATTTCAGACATCAACACACTTCAAGATTTAAAAAGGAGGAGAACCCACCAGACACTCTTCCTCTGTGATCACTGACGTAGTGTCCGTAGGCCTCCCAGTAGTGCTTGTCCTCAGATTGATGGAGGGAGTGAAGTGTGACTGGAGATCCTGGAGGCAGGCTCTCCACCACCACCTTGAACTTCTCATCGACCAGAGCTCGGGTGGGGTGAACAGAAAGAATCGGCGGAACAGTGTGGGACATGGTGGATAATTGGCTGTGGAGAAATGCGAGCACATGTGTATGAGTTACAGTTTATCAAGTGGGATATTTTTCTGCATAACAAGTAATTTTATTTCTCAGAATGCACGTTTATTTTGCTGTTAGTATTCTTTTGTAATTCAGGACTTTTACTGGTAAGGTGTGTCTTTACAGTGTTGTATTGGTAGTTTTATTTAAGTATCTGAGTCCTTGCTCCACCTTTGACACACTGACAGCTTTATAACCATATGGTGAAGTTCAAAGTTCAGAGTTTGGTATTTCTATTTTGTTATATTTTTACTTTTATTAAACTACATTTCAGAGAGGATACAGTACAGGATACATCAAAAGCATATAAAGCAGTTAAAATCAGCTTTAAATTAACCAACTACAACATTAAAGTAGCAGTTACATGTTAATTCTTTAATAACAATCATATAATTTGATACCAACACTGACAGTGAGTATTTTTTACTTATGATACTTAACATTTTGGTTCAAATACTTTTGTACTTGGAGGACTTTTACTTGTAGTGCTGTGCTTTTAAAGTAGCTAACTTAGCTTTCCTATGTATCTTGTGAGTGGAGTGTTATGTCAAAGTGTGCCAGCACCAACCAGCAGCCGGTATGACAGATACCAACGTTACACTACTACCGTGTAAAGGGGAAGTTCCGTTTTTTCCAACCTGGACCTTATTTCTGGCATTAAATACGGTTGTTTACTCACCCAGATAAGTTCAGTGTAATGTGGAGTCCTTCGGAAGATATTTAGATCCGCGAGAGCCGTGTACATCCATATAGTGGGAATGATCGGGGCACCGACAATGAGGCTCTAAATAACACATTATCTATGGGGTGCCGTTTCTAAAGTGGCTCACGGTGAAAATAACATCAACATTTTGCCACATTTAGCTTCAAATAATGTTTAAAAAAAGTGTTGTGAATTTTTTATCGTCACCTTTTATCACATTTACAGCAATATTTGTTAACTTAGAAATATATTAAATAGTTAAATCTAAATATTAAATGTGGCACCTAAATGTTAAATGTTAAATCTAAATATTAAATCTAAATGCTAAAAAACTTCTGGTGACCGGCAGTGTGAATTTACACATTACCTAAATATTTAGTTTCACCCAGAACATTTAGATTTAACATTTAGATTTAGCATTTAGCATTTAGATTTAACATTTAGATTTAGATTTAGCATTTAGATTTAACATTTAGATTTAGCATTTAGATTTAATATTTAGATTTAGCATTTAGATTTAACATTTAATATTTAGATTTAGCATTTAGATTTAACATTTACATTTAGATTTAGCATTTAGATTTAGATTTAATATTTAGATTTAGAACACTTTTTTAAACATTGTTTGAAGCTAAGTGTGGCAAAATGTTGATGTTACTGTCAGCGTGAGCCACTTTACAAACGGCACCCCATAATTATCTGCCATGAAACTCGTTCATTTCACCAATATGTTTTTATGAATCGCTAGAGTTGCTTGTCATCATCATCCGGGTCATTTATACTGACCTACTAACCTCTGACCACCGAAACGTTCACCTTTCTGTTTCTCACTTTTTGTCACTGAGCACTATGTAACAATAAATTCACGTTTTGCATAAGAAGCGCCTCTGCTTTTTGTGCAGTGTGCGGGCCGTTCTACACAAGCGATGAGAAGAAACTAAAGAAATGTAAATTCTCATAGTTATTTACTTATCAAGCAAACAAATTCAAGGAAAATAAATAATTTATGCATGTGTGTAGGCTACTTACTCAATCGAAAGTTGCCTGTTCGGTCCTGCAGGCTTTGGCTGGGTCTTCCAGTTTACTTTTGGGACACGAAAAAAACAGCCCGGTTGAGTTGTGAGACAGTAATTCTGGAGACATCCAGACGTGTATCTCCTGGCCTCAAATCCCACTCGGAGCAACAAAGGCATTCCTCCTCTTTTGGCATAGTGGAACATTGTCCACAAGAACACCACCTGAGGGGTATTCCAGAAAGCGGGTTATGTGAAAACTCAGTAAGTTAACCCTGAGATGAGGGAAACTCTGAGTTATCCGTTCCAGAAAGAGAGGTAACTGAAACTCTGAGTCAGTCACCATGGTAACAGACTCTGTGAACATAACCTGCTCACTGACAGGTTTTCTTCAATAAACCCTGAGTTTTTCTCTGTCTCCTCCCTCTTACACGCTGTTTCATTTCCTCATTCATTCAGTCCGTGTCAAAGCTTGTATCGAAGTGCATTAATTAGCGGAGATTTACCGTCTGTCACAGTCTAAATCCTGCTGGATATTAGTTTGTTACTCAGGACTGTCTGAAGTTACTGCATTTATGCACATCAATCATTTCTTTGGACATCAGTTTTTGTCTTAACATTCAAATATTACACAGCGAGAATTCACCCTCAGCTCAGAATCAAACCTCTGTCCTTTATATATTTATTATTTTTTATAACACTGTGCACAAGGATCAGACTGTCAGTCTGTCAGAGCAGCTCCCAAATGTTTATTGCACATAATGTGTAGGTCTAATTATTTAAATTTTAAAAATCGGTATGAAGCTTTAGACACCTAGTATCAATGACTAATGATCTCTGTCACTGATGTCACTGGTCGCACTGATGGAACATAACTCCTATAGCCTAATATTGGGGATTATATGTTCATATTTCTGAGTGAGCAATGGTGCAGCATTTCAGTGTCTTTAAATTTACTACATTTGTAGCTGAAATAAAGTCACTGAATGCTGTTGAGTCAAGATACAAATAGATGTGCAACATTTTAAAATCTACTGTATTTTACCTTAACGTCTTTTCAAGTGCAAATCACCAAACATATTACTGGGTCAGACTGTGAGTGTACAGTCATGTCTTTATGTCTTTGATCTATAGCCTAGCCTATATGTTTTAAATCTTCCTATTTTTCAGTTGCTGCCTCCTGTGTTTTTCCCCATCAGATTAAATCTGGGCTTTTAAACAAATACAACATACAAAATCACAATCCTATAAACATACAATATACAAATACCCTATACAAAAACAAGTACAACCTATCCTACAGAATGAAGTTCAAAATAATCACAACTCTAAACAAAATATAATGAACTTACAAACCAATGCAATATACAAAATACCCTGTATAAATAATCCTGTACAAATATAACTTAAACTACAAAGGTTAACTTCAAAATCATCACAAATCTAAACAACAACAGTAAGAAGAAAAATTAAAAAAATAAATAAATAAAAAATAAATAATAATAAAATAAAAAAAATCTTACAAACCAATCCAAATTAACTACTTAAACTACAACACTCTAAAAATGGGTACAGCTCTGGTTTGCTTTAAGCCAACACTTAACTTTTTTTGTGAAGGTTTTCAGATTAGTTACTGATTTTATTTCAGTTGGTAATGTGTTCCAGAGTTTACAACCTTTAATTGAGAGAGCTGACTGTCCAAAAGTGGTTCTACGGTGTTGAATTCTGCAGTTTCCCTCCACTGTGCTTCTTGTTACTCTGTTACTGTCCTGTCTTTGAATATATCTGCGAAGAGGTTCAGGAGCAAGGTTATTTATACATTTGAATACTAACTTAAGAAAACACAAATCTACAAAACTGTCATAACTCATAAGATTGTATTTTTTTAGTATATGGCAATGATGCCACCAGATGGGTTTTTTATCCATTATTTTTAGAGCCTGGTTGTATAATGAAGAAATTTTCCTTACTGTAGAAGGTGAGGCTTGAGCCCATACTGTCAAACAATATGCAACATGAGAAAAAAAATCATAGAGTGCATGAAGATCTGAGCTGCTTGAGTTGGAATATAATGCCTAATTAATCTGAAACAGTTAAGGTTGCTCTTCACAGTTTTTGTGATTTTCTTAATGTGTTTATCAAACTTGAGCTGTGGATCTAAAACTATTCCTAAGAACTTAAATTCATTGACCTCTTGTATTTCTTCATTCTTTATTTTAACATGTAAACTTTCATGCAAGCTTGGTTTTCTTATTGACAAACACATTGACACGGTTTTATTTAAATTCAAAATGAGATGACTGTGTTCCAGCCACTGTTGGACTTCATACAAGTGCTGTGTTAGGGTCTCTGCTGCCTTGCTAGGTGACTTAGCAGGAGCATAAATGACCGCGTCATCTGCATGAAGCTGGAAGCCGGCCTCAGGACAGGTTTTAGGTAAATCATTAATAAACAGACTGAAAAGCAATGGACCAAGAATTGATCCTTGAGGAATCCCCATTCTATTGTTTAAAAAAGAAGATTTTTCTTGATTAATTTTTACACACTGCTCTCCATTCTGAAGATAGGACTCAAACCAATCAACTGCTTCTTTAGAAAATTTGAAAGATTTTAACTTAGACAGGAGTATGTTGTGGTTGACAGTGTCGAAGGCCTTTGTAAGGTCTAGAAACACTGCCCCCACAACATTACCACTGTCAAGAGATTGCTTTATACTTTCAATGAAAAAAATATTTGCTGTTTCGGTTGAATGTTTTGGTCTAAAACCAAATTGTTGAGGATGAAGAAGTTGATTGGTTTCTAGGTGTTCAATAACCTGTGATGCCACAACCTTTTCAAGCACCTTTGACAACACAGGCAGAATGGAGATAGGGCGATAGTTGCTGCCCAAATCACAGTCACCCGTTTTAAAAACTGGTGTGACGATAGCTTTCTTCCAGTTATTTGGGAATTTATTTTCTCTAATTGATAAATTAACAAGATGAGTCAGGGGGCTTAACAAGCTCTGTGCTGTACTTCTTAATGAACAGAGTGTCTAAGTTATAAATGTCCTTTGCCTTGGAATTTGACAGATTTTTAATTACTTCCAATATTTTTGCTTCATTTACTTCATTAATGCAAAATAAATTACATGTGTCTACAGCCTCCGAGTCAACTACAGTTGTTGGACAATCAAAATTCTGTGTTAATTCCTGGACTGATTTTATGAAATACGTATTAAATTCATGAGCCATTGTGGTCTTATCAGTAATGGTTATTCCGTTGGTTTTCAGCTCTTTAATTTCTTTTTGGCCATGTGATCTGTTGGTTAAATTCTTTAAGTGTTTCCACAAGGATGCACTATGGCCATTAGCATTTCCTATCAGCTGTGTGTAATATGATGACTTTGCTTTGCGTAACTCCTGTACAACTTTATTTCTCAAACTTTTGTAGAGAAGATTATCAGTATTAAGTTTAGATGATAATGATGTTTTTAATGCCAGATCCCGTTTTTTCATTAATGTACGTACTTCATTATTTAGCCATGGTGGAGTTGCTCTCTTTTGTTTACATTTAATATTTTTGGAATATTTTGCTATTAAAGTTTCTAAAGCTGTCATGGAGTCACAGCACATGTCTACATCGTGAAACTTTATTATCTCATCCCAACTAACATTCCTAAATTCCTGCTCAAATTGTGCAGTTCTGGATTTAGGGATGACTGTCTTTACTGAGTCAGAGATACAGCCTCCAAAGTACTGGAGTCGTTTTTTTGTTAGTTTCCGGACAGACTGGGTCATATTATGATTGGACAATCCAGTTATTAAATTATAAGTTTTTGTTATCCGATCTGATTTGTTAGTAAATACCATGTCAATTAGAGTTTGTGTGTTTCTCGTAATGCGCGTGGGTCCTTTAATCATGGAATCAACGGAGATGCTGTCTTTTATTTACCTGTTGCCATGGTGAATCGTGGAGTCGGAGCTCCATTGATGATGGCTTTTTATTGTCAGCTTAACTCAGAGTAAACATACTCAGAGTTGACTGAACTAACTCAAATCAGCTGTTCTGGAACTGGTAACTCAGAGTTTCCCATCCCAGGGTAAATCAACTCAGAGTTCAGGGTTAGACTCACAGTTTGTTGAACCTCCTACCTGGAATACCCCTCAGTTAGCATCTATTCTCGGACGTGCAGCGGTTTGTTGTTCTTTGGCCAGCTGTTCCTCTCTCTGCCTCCGCGTCCTCCTTTCAAAGAGCTCCTATACTCTGGCTCAAAACGGTAAGGTCGTCCATCATATTCAAAATCGTCGTCCACAACCTCAAAATCTGACAAATATTCAGCCATGTTTCAAAAAACTAACAGTAGCAAATTCCAGCTGTAAACAGAGCTGTGCCAAAGAGCATGGATACCAAGAGGCGAAGCGCCGTTGAATTTCTGCCAACAGCCACTAGGGGCGCTGCCGCCATTTTGGACTGTTGCGCCCAGACAACATGCAAGATGTCAAGAAGAGAGGAGGAAAAAAGTAAAAGAAAACAGTGTAGTGCAATTAACTGCAACAACTATCAGTGGAACACTCCGCACCTGGCCTTCCACCATTTCCCGAAGGATCCCGACAGGTAAGAACTCCTGATGTTTTAATATCAATTTAATATGCCAGTTTTGTTTTATATTTTATTTATATATATATATATATATATATATATATACACACACACATATACACACATATACACACACACACTGTTTTTCTAGTTAAAATATTGTTTTGTTTTGTTTTGTTTTTATTTTTGGTAGATTGGCTTATGGGGTGATTTTGAAAGAGTAAGTTAATCTTCTCATAAGTGGATGTAATATGTAGAGATGCCATCTAGGCCGTTTTTCCTCGTTTTGTTTTTTTTAAAGTCTATATTTTGCTTTACAAAAACGTGAAAAAGCAGCTGTGACCAAGCTATCACGAGGTGAGTAGCATTATAAGCATAATTAATAGCGATATACTTCAGTTTGTCTGTGTGTTTTTGTATGCAAGCGGGTCTGCTGCGGTCTGCTGACGGTCCAAAATGGCGGCGGTAGGACGAAACCATGGGGGAATTTGTTGCTATGGGGCATTCTATTGAGCTTCGCCTCTTGGTATCCATGCTCTTTGATCCAATGTTAAGAAAACGGTTACTCTTCCTGTCTCCTAAGTGGGCGTGGTAAGCTCTCCCTCCAATCAGAGCATGTTCTCCCTCAAGAGAACTGAATCAGGAAGTGAGCTGAGTGGGGTATCTCGCTTTATCTAATATCTCTGGTATAAATGACCCAGATGATGATGACAAGCAACTCTAGCGATTCATAAAAACATATTGGTGAAATGAACGAGTTTCGCGGCAGATAATGTGCTACTTAGAGCCTCATTGTCGGTGCCCCGATCATTCCCACTATATGGATGTACGCGGCTCTCGCAGATCCAAATATCTTCCGAAGGACTCCAAATGACACCATGGACGTCGGAACTATTTTCTGAGGGGGGGGCGGGATTTTTGTTGGGAGGGGCGGGGGAAGCAGGCACACTCATCAATGATTAAGGATTTGATTTGAAGTTATTTTATAATAACATGCAGTTATAAGAGAACTAGAGTGGATGAACACAGCATCTTTATTGTTAAGAAAATGAAACTTTGATAACTAAATCAAGCCATTTAAGGAACATAACATTATTTGTAACCTTGAATGCAAAAAAGAAAAGTCTATGCTCCTGACTCAGGGCCGAATTCACAAAAGGATTGCGTGGCTTTTGCGGCCGCTAAACCGGTAAAAATGGAGCAAACAGATACGGTCTAAAGCCTGATTATGGTCCTGCGGCGTACCTACGATGTACCTACGTTGCCGTCACGCCGTCGTGAACCATTCGAACTTCTCCGTCACTCCATTTCGTCACAGTGCAATTCACCGCCAGAGCGGTAGGAGGCTGCATTCCTTTCCTGAATGGTTATCGTCATCTTTAATTGATTCTTTGTTTAGCTTCCGGCTTTTCCGGTCACAGAGAAATGAACGCAGAGCACGGACAGACGGCTCCGTCCGTATCCGTATTGAACGTTGAGCATAAATGGGCCTTAATACTGCAACATCTACATCGCAACAGAAGATGTTTAAAGATGGCGGGGATGGCGCAATCTGGAAATACGGAACCGGAAATGCGTTGCTACCAAGCAAACCAATCACAGCCCTCTCAGTCTGCGCTGGGTCTGCGTCACCGTGACGTTTTTTTTTTTTTTTCCTTTAATAAAACTTTATTTGTCGTTTGCAAAGTTTACAAAATTGCATTCTCTCATAAAGGAGAGTATCATACTTTGCAGAATCAATACAATTGCAGATTTTGAAAAATAAAAACAAAAAAAAAGAAAAAGAAAAAAGCATAAAAAATCTAACAACATAATTTGCCAGGGGGGATACAAGTTTACAGAAAAATGCCAAAAAGTTCACAGATATGCAAAGTTTTGATTGCCTTTTGATTAAGAGAAAACTTTAAGGAATAAATGTACTGCTCGATCTCACTGTGAAAAGCAATGAAAAAGGGCTTTCTATGAGAGAACTTACACTTATGGATGTGAAATTTAGCCCAAAGAATGATAAGATTGATAATAAATGTTTCATTTTGTTTAGCCTTGGTTCTGTTAAAGTTATAGATACCAAGCAGCACATCCTTCCAGTACAGCTCACAGTTTTTATCAATAGTGTTCGCCACAAAGTTACAAATGTCGATCCAAAAGCTTTGGACAATGGGGCAAAGCCAAAATAAATGAGTAGCTGTTTCGACCTCCACAGAACAGAAAGAGCATTTCATATCAATGATTTTTTTGAACCTTTTACGAATATGAACTTTAGAGGGATAAAATCTATGAATAAGTTTAAACGAGATTTCTCTAACTTTGTTGGTCAATAGGTATCGGTTGGGTAAGAGCCAGACGTTTTTCCAATCAATGTCTTCCACAAACCTGTTCCAGTATGAGACTACATATGGAACTGTAGTGAGATCCCTTTTAAACAAGGACCTGATAAGTTTGTTATTGCCATGGTTGCAGGACAAGCAGATTTTACCAACTGTAGTGTCAGATAAAGATAACAGGGATAACTGTTGGGTTTCCACCCTTGGATGAGATCTAAATAACATGCAAATACCAGATGAGATCGCTCCAAAGACTTTTGCATAGTCTCCAGGTGCCACAGGGATATTGTATTCTTCTAGAAACTCATTATAGGAGTAGAGGTGACCAGCCCTGTTAAATAACTGAGCAACATGTATAATGTTATTATTAAACCAGTATTCAATAAAAAGAGATTTATGTTTGAACAATATGTCCTTGTTGTTCCATATATAATATTTATGAGGTGAAAAGTTATGTTTGAAGATAAGAGACCATGAAAGGAAAGCCTGGCGGTGAAAGGATGACATTTTTATCGGGACTTTATCAATATCGTAGTTACAGGCTAGGAAAAAGTTCAGCCCGCCCAATTTAGACAGAATATGAAAGGGTATGACATTCCATATAGAAGTAGGGTTTTTAAAAAAGTGTTTCAACCAATTTACCTTAAAGGTGTTGTTTAAAGCACCGAAATTTAGAAAATTTAGGCCACCATTATCATAGTCATGCATTAGAACAGATTTTTTTAGATGATGGGTTCTATTTTTCCACAAAAAGTTGAAAAGTAATTTGTCAATCTCAGTAATTAATTTGTTGTCTATAGATAGAGAGAGGGAGGCATACGTTAAGCGTGATATACCTTCTGCCTTGGATAGTAGAACTCTACCTCTGAGAGAGAGATCCCTCGATAGCCACTGGTTCAACTTGCGTCACCGCGACGTGTAGTTACATTTTTGGGGAGGTGCACGTCATGCTACGCCGGGGGCTACGGCGAGCCTTCTGCGTAGCCACGTACCCTACGACGTAGCGACGTCGTTGATTTAACGCAGGACCATAAATCAGGCTTAATTCACAAAGCACGAGCAGAAGGTGAAATGCTCCACTAACTGCGCTGCCAAGCAGATTGCGTCTCGGTGCTCCGGTGTTCTTTGCACGTATTTAAATGAGGTAATATGCATAGCCTATATTTGGCGCAACAATTACCATTTTCTATGCAAATAAGCCTCATTGATAAACAACGTCTAATTCACTAACACCAGCGCTAATAGCCACACGCAGTTAAGTGAAAAAAATAACTTTGCCACGTGGCTAATTGCAATCAGGGGCAAATCAAGGGCAAACTGCACTCAGCTGCCAAACTTTGTGGGCGTGTTTGCGCTCGCTGGTATATCATCAGCGCAACATCCTTTGTGAATAGGACGTTAAGACGGAGCAAACTGCGGGTGCAAGTGAAGTACAATTAAGGTGCTATCAGCGGCCACAGTTCATTCTTTGTGAATTCGGCCCTCAGAGCTTTCATGCATTTCCAAAAGTGGACCTTCTCTCAGTTGACCTACTGATGAAGATTTTAAGCAGGGTCGAGACATCGCTTTCATCCATAAGGTCACTGTGACCGTTCATAATGGCCAAATGTGTTAGTCTCTCCCGCGTCATAGTGTTGCGCAGCCAGGTTTTCAGCCTGCTGAACTTCTCTGGGTGAGTAAACAACCGTATTTAATGCCAGAAATGAGGTCCAGGTTGTAATAAAAAACGGAACTTTCCCTTTAAGTACACTGACCTCAGCGTAACTTCCCGTCAAACTACAACACTTAACACAGTTTAACAAACTTCACATCCAGTGCTGCATTTTTATCTCCACAACAGCTCTGACTACTTGGTAGTTTAGCCTCGCTTAGCTCCACTAAAGATAGTATTTACGTGTCTGAGCGTTAAACCGCCATTTAAATACATCTCTGATTTGTAAAAGTTGTTTAACAAGATATTTCTAAATAATTAATACACCTTACCGAAGTCAAGCCCACACAGGAACAGGTGTTTCAGGAAACGACTGAGCTTTCCCAGGATAGCCTCGTGAATGGACAACAAACGACGGCATGTCCCGCCTTCCTCCCCCTCTGATTGGCTAGAAGTTGTTCATTTCCTTGGTTGGATTGGTTAGGTCAGAATATCCCTGGTTAGGTTGAGGTAAGAGGAGCAGGATTGGAAAGAATGTCAGAGTAAGAGCCAATCAGAGGCAGAGCAAGACAGAAGAGGGCGGGTCATGCCTTCACTGTCCCGTTTCTACCATAGACATATATACATAGACGCCGCATCGACTGCCTGAGCGCGTCCTCGCCGGCCGCCATCTTGGATGGGTCTCGCTTCGCCTCCACAGTGCATTCACTTCTATTGAGGAAGGAGCTGTATGCACAAGTAAAATAGAATAACTCGCTGAATTTTCAACTGATTTTCACGCGGTTTGGTTTGTTACAAACGGCACACATGTAGTTATGATACAGGATGCTTTCGTACATTAAAAATGCGGGATTTCATGCTTTAATACTTCCTGCAGATAGCAACAGCATGTTATTTAGGTCACAACAGTTATTTTATTCACCTCAACCCCAGAGTGGGATGGATAGATAGATAGATAGATAGATAGATAGATAGATAGACACACACACACACACACACACACACACACACACACACACACACACATATATATATATATATATATATATATATATATATATATATATACACTGTATAAACACAATATACACAATACAAAACATAGTATAGCATGTTAATAAATTTATTAATATATTTTAATAAAGAAAAAGCTCTATTGTTGATTGAGTTTATTTCTCACACACACCCACTCTCTTTTATACCCACAGCCATCAGACTTCATAGTTCTTTGTTAAATAGATGATCTTACAGACTTCTTTGAAATTTTCTTTTCGGGGATTAGTAAAGTTATTCTTATTACACTGACTGCTGTGATCCCTCAAAAGTAGTAAAAAAACATTTTCAGTATTTACATAAACACTGAAATTAATTTTGGTATTGGTATTATAACTATGAAAATGGGACTGTGGTCAAGATAATTTGAAAAAAGATACAGAAGGATGAGCAGCAGGGGATATTTGCAGCACAGCTGGTGGAAAAGTGAATATGTGCACAAAGGTGTGCTAGGCAAGGCAAGGCAAGGCAAGGCAAGGCAAGTTTATTTGTATAGCACAATTCAACACAAGGTAGTTCAAAGTGCTTTACAGAGACATTAAAAGCAACAAGACACTATTTAAAACAATAAAAACAGTCGATTGAAAAGGGAAATAGAAATTGAGAATGATAGTGATAATAATAAAATACAGTAACATAAAATAAAAACAGGCTCAATACATTGAACCGTCAGGATAAGAAAAGAAGTAGAATAATAAAAGGCATAAATCAGCAGTGTGTAGTTAAAAAGTACGGGCAGTAGAATACAGCAGGTAAGTATTTTATCTAAGAGTACACTTCAGTAAACAATAGTGTTTTTAACCCTGATTTAAAGGAGCTGACAGTTTGAGCAAACCTCAGATCTACATATTATGCTATACATAATATGCTACATACAGTACAGGCCAAAAGTTTGGACACACCTTCTCATTCAATGCGTTTTCTTTATTTTCATGACTATTTACATTGTAGATTCTCACTGAAGGCATCAAAACTATGAATGAACACATGTGGAGTTATGTACTTAACAAAAAAAGGTGAAATAACTGAAAACATGTTTTATATTCTAGTTTCTTCAAAATAGCCACCCTTTGCTCTGATTACTGCTTTGCACACTCTTGGCATTCTCTCCATGAGCTTCAAGAGGTAGTCACCTGAAATGGTTTTCCAACAGTCTTGAAGGAGTTCCCAGAGGTGTTTAGCACTTGTTGGCCCCTTTGCCTTCACTCTGCGGTCCAGCTCACCCCAAACCATCTCGACTGGGTTCAGGTCCGGTGACTGTGGAGGCCAGGTCATCTGCCGCAGCACTCCATCACTCTCCTTCTTGGTCAAATAGCCCTTACACAGCCTGGAGGTGTGTTTGGGGTCATTGTCCTGTTGAAAAATAAATGATCGTCCAACTATATACTGTATACTGTATATATGTCTATGGTTTCTAGGACAACAGCTTTGGTCCAGTCGATACTGGATTACCCATTACCACCGTCTCTGGTCCAGTGCAGAGCCGTAAAGTAGACTATTAAAGGGCTCCAGTCCAGTGGGCCAGCGAGTGTTTTTTATTTAAATAAACTTTATTGAACAATTTATAATTCCAACAAAAGCCAAGTCCATCATATTAGCAAAGTAAACAGACATGTAACTGAGTTGGAAAAAAAGAGAGAAAAAAGGTGAAGAAAGGATTTCAGCCAAAATAAAGGAAACAGTTAAGTATTCTTAGAACCATATGAGAATCGTATAATTATGAGTTTGTATCTCTGGTGGAACTCACTTACATTTTAGTGTGCCATCAGCTTATTAACCTAACAAAGAAAAGCATAAAATTTCCAGAAAGGTAAGTGTCACTTTATCAAAATGTGGCAGATCAGTGTATGCAGATGAACACTGTTTGGCCTCCCTCCGTGCTGCCAGCACCCGGGTGAAGCACTGTGGGGCCTGTGGGTCATAGTGTCGGCTCACCCTTTAAGCCCCCGGGACCTCATCTAATGTTTTAACAACACATCTCACTCCGACCTCGTCACTTATTGACGTTTGGTCATGGACTTTTCATGTCAATATACGACATGCAAGGTACCCTGGGTGTGTTTGTCGTTGGCGTTCTGGGAAGTCAAGTTCGGCCTGTTTCATGCATTGTGTTCTTTGCAAATACACAATGTTTTCACAGGACTCTTTAAAGAAAATGCACTACGTCGGTCTAACGCCGCAAACTGACGTTTTTTTCCACTTCAATAACAAACACACAAAAACTTGTGGTAAGGTTTAGGAAAAAAGAACAGGGTTTGGCTTTAGAATCTTCCGGTACGCAAACACCGCTCTCTCAGGTGAACGTAGGGACTTGCTGGACCCATCCACCACCCCCCCACCTGGCCAACTCAGACTTTTGTTGCCTTAACTTTCGTCCTTGTCCCGCTGCGTTTCCCCCTGATGCCGCCAGGCGCCATTAAACTATAATGGCAACCAGCTGCATATCATGCCGACGTTACAGGACGCCTTTTTTCATTGGTTTCTGAAGCTGCAAGCAGGATTTTGATGACTTTGGAGCGACAAAGAGCTGGTTTTAAGCACCAAGGGGCCTGGAGACTCTCATATTCCAGATCATAATCCAGCCATGCCTTGAACCAACAAAATAAAAAACAAAAACACAGCCTGTGTGTCACTGTTACCCCTTCACCACCAAATTAGCTCTGGTTCTTGAACCGGTTACACTCAGGATTCTTGGGCCTTCGGTGCTACCTAGTGAACCAGCCCACATTTCCACCAGTTTTAGTGGAATGGATTGTAATCAAGGGTGTGAAGTCACAGTTGCGTGGACTACCGGCAAACTTTTGTTCTGTTATTACAGAAAGAAACAAACATGGACTAACGAAGACCACTGTGTGCTCTTTTTTTTTTGTCTGACCATTTCTCACTTGAATTCTCCATCATTGTCTTCTCTGCAGGGCGGCACGGTGGTGTGGTGGTTAGCACTCTCGCCTCACAGCAAGAGGGTTGCCGGTTCGATCCCGGGTGTGGGAGCCCTTCTGTGCGGAGTTTGCATGTTCCCCCACGTGTCAGCGTGGGTTCTCTCTGGGCACTCCGGCTTCCTCCCACAGTCCAAAGACATGCAGATTGGGGACTAGGTTAATTGGTAACTCTAAATTGTCCGTAGGTGTGAATGTGAATGTGAGTGTGAATGGTTGTTTGTCTCTATGTGTCAGCCCTGTGATAGTCTGGTGACCTGTCCAGGGTGTACCCTGCCTCTTGCCCAATGTCAGCTGGGATAGGCTCCAGCCCCCCCGCGACCCTCAAGAGGATGAAGTGGTTAGAAGATGAATGAATGTCTTCTCCGCCCTCTCTTTCCAACCTGTAGAACAGGTCAAGAAAAACCTATTTTTTGGTTCCAGCAGAGAGCCAACTTTTTGGGTTCTGAACCAATTTAGTTTTGGCTGAATTGCTGCAAAATTGAGTGCGGGACCTGGAACAGAACCAGTTCCTTGTTGGTGGAAAAGGTGTTATGAGCAGAACTCACCTTTCTCTCTTGTGTCACACTTTATAAACTTGCTCGCTCTGAAGTGAGGTGAGTAGGGCAGCTCAATCAGATGTCTGGCACCAGGGTACGCAACTCTGGTCAGCAGGTGCTCTTTTCCTGCAGCACGTAAAGTCTGGGCCATCTGAGGGTCAAAGGTCAAATTGAAGCACAAACTGAATTCATGTCTGGAAAAAAAAGCAGAGGAAATCTCCGCTCTTCACTAGACTTTGACTTTTCCTCTACTCATATGAAGTCAGGGACAACAGCAACATTTAACAAAGGTAACGTTACAAAATTCAGCTCCATCACAACTCACAAGGTTCACTGACAAAACAATTGTCTTACACTAAACACGTTTTCCAAACAAATACAACATGCTAACGTTATTAGCACAAGCCTATGGCATTTTACATTGTATAAATTAGCCTAGCAGCTAGCAGAGATTTCCTCTGCTCATATGAAGCCAGGATAAATCACACACAAGACTTAAAATGCTATATTTGTGGAGGCTTTATTGTCTTCGCAATTTATTTTTTCTTATCTGTGTAATTAAAGTAAATGAAAGCTTTGTTTCCACTGAGGGAAATGGTTTCAGCTTACAGAAACAGACAGGAGGTCTGCGTCACTGTGACGTGTAGTTACATTTTTAGGAAAGTGCATGTCAGGCCACAGCGTAGGCTCTATGTTGAACCTTGAATCAGTGTTGTCGTTGACATAAAAATTCCAAAATAATATAATCTTATTATGACTGATAGGAGCATAAAATCATAAAGCTCATAAAAAGTTCTTACGTTTAAGGAAGTGATAGACAGTCAAGTGAGTGCATGGTGTATTTGCTGACCATAACCAAGTATTCAAGTGTTAGAGAGTTGCCAAAAGAACACCGAGTTCTGGTAAGACTGCCAGAGGAAATAAAGGAAATTGGGCCCCTGACCGCGGTCTGGTTATAAAGTCTAAAGTATAAATTTAGACGCGACTCTGTATTACAGCCTGTTAGCCAACTTCAACTCACAAACAAGTTTACCACATCAGAAATTATGAGATATTTTGGATTATCACAGACTGGTATGTGTCAGATATTAACCAGGATGTCCTCAGGTCAGAACACAAAAACAGTCCCAGTTTGTGTGTGTGTGTGTGTGTGTGTGTGTGTGCGTGCGTGCGTGCTGGTCTGCAAAACAACTCGTCGTTCATCTCTGCACCCACTCACAAAGCTCCCCTTCAAAGCTGCAGCCACCGCCTCTCTGTGTGTGTGTGTTAATGTGAGTGTTTATGTGAGTGTGTGTGTGTCAGACAGGGTCACCAAGAGGAAGACGAGGCAGAGAGGGAGGATGAAGATATTAAAACTTCAAATTGTTTCCACGTTTACATCAACTAAAAGCATCTCATCAGTGTCTCAACACAATAATGTATTTACTTTAATTACTCTGCAATAACAAGCAGAATTATGTCAGAATTATTCTGACAACACACACATAAATATATGCTAACCATACAAGTGGATCTGCTTAGTCTAATATCTATGAGGGAACCACTGAGGTTTATTAAAGTGTTCTCACATCTGAGGGTAAAGAAGTAATTTAAGTAATCAAGAAGTTACCTCCCTCTAGTGGTGACCTCCTGGAGCCGCAACAACACTGATTACACGTACCTAGTGATGGGCAGATGAAGCCTAACGAAGCTTTGGGGCTTTCTTTCTGTGTAGAGTAAAATGCAGCAAGCACGGTGACACCTGCTGGTTTGTCATACTTACAGCAGCCCTTTAAGACTGCAGCTGAAGCACTACACCTCTCTGATGTGGATGGTTGTAGTGTCATAACTGTGTAGTAGTGGAGGAAGTACCTCATTTATAAAACAATGTGTAGGATCCAAACTAAAAATGTACATATGGACAAAAGCCAAAAATGGCATGTGGTACTTGGTATCGGATACAAAGTGTTCCCATGTTTATGATTGTGTCTTTCTAGTGTACACAGGCACATCTGGAAGCTATAGCAACCAGTGAGACTAACTCCATTATATTTTAGACATAATTCATTTGAATTTGATGACTTGAAGGCCAGTCAAATAAATAAATAAATAAATAAATACAGGATCCAACATTTCCTCACTATTTTTAACTAATTGTAGTATTTTTAAAACTTTTTCCTCTGAATTTCTGTCTTTAAGTCTTGTGAAACTAATTAAACTGCACACTAACTACCAATTCAATTTATATTATTCGTTAAATGTTAAGTATTAATCCAGCCAGAAGTTCATTTGACCACTTTTAACCCAACAAAATAAGCATTAATATACTTTTTCCTTTTTTCCCTACCCTAATTTTATACCGCGCTCGTAGACCCCCAAATAGAAAAATAAAATAAACAAAAAAAAAAAAAAGAAATAAAGAATTTAATAAATCCCCACCATTTTTTGTCTTTAGGTGTTGTAATAAATACATTGATAAATAGAAATTAAATAAAACTGTACATTACCTACCAATTCAAATGATTATTGAATTGATAAATATAATCCAGACAGAAATTCTCATTCATCTGACTACTTTTAACCCAACAAAATAGAGCTATTACCTTTTTTCTCACCCTAATTTCTATACCTCAAATGTAGACCACCAAATAAAATAAAATGAAATAAAATAAACAAGAAAAAAATTGTTTTTTTTAATATACCCCACCATTTTGTTTTTAAACTTTCTAATAGATAAATAAAATTAAATTATTTAAATATCTCCTCATCTTTTTTTTTTTTTATTTTTTTATTTTTTTTAACAATTCTTGTCAGTTTAGATCAATAGTACCTTGCTGCAGTCAAGATGGCCGACAAGGCGCCGCCATACATCCAATCCATGCCGGAAGTCACAACCGGAAGTTGGTTAATCGCCACTCGATCCCGGAAATATGACCGAGCTAAAACAAAAATAAAAGCTTAAAAAACACGTACATTTACACATAACATAATTTTATGCATTTTGTGCAGTTACATGTTTATCGTAACGGTATAAGTGACTAGTTAATTGTCTCGCCACGACTTTATAGGCTACTGTAAAACTCAGAAGTTAGTTAAAAGCCTACAATAATATCACTAAGTTATAATGCTAACGTTTCATGGATTTAACTTTAATATCAACGTTATGAATACAAATGTAAATATTATGTTTGTGTGGTGGTGGCCACACACACACACACACACACACACACACACACACACACATTCACAATAGGACTGAAGAATAACTAAAGTTAAATAAACTGAATTCTCAGATTAAATAAACTGAGAATTAATAAAAAATTAGAATTTACACAACCAAATAAACAGCACTTTCAGAGTAGGCTGCAGTTACAACATGCACACATGGTCACAACAAATGTCATACTTACTTTCACATTAGCATATGGTTAATATTAATTTATGTTAACAGTAAAAAAGAAGGCACTGTAAATCATTGGTGGTACAGTGTAAGGGTTCTACTGCCCAGACATTACGCATTAATCATATGATCCTTCCTTTATCTCCTGGATCACAGGTTACCTGAGAGGAAGCGCACAGTATGTCAGGTTGGGGAACTGTGCTTCTGGGACATTAATGAGCAGCACGGGGGCTCCACAGGAGACTGTCCTGGCTCCATTCCTGTTCACACTGTACACAGCAGACTTCAAATACAACTCTGAGTCCTGCCACATCCAGAAATACTCGGACGACACTGCTATTGTGGCATGTATCAGGAATGGGCAGGAATCTGAATACAGGGAACTGATAAAAGCCTTCAGTGACTGGAGTCACAAGAACTGTCTCCTACTGAACACCTCAAAGACCAAGGAAATGATTATAGATTTCTGCGGGTCCAAGCCCCCTCTTCAGCCAGTGAATACCTGTGGGATGGACATCAAGGTGGTGCCAAGTCATAAGTATCTAGGTGTACACCTGGATAATAATTTGGACTGGTCCCTACACATAGACGCTCTCTACAAAAAGGGGCAGAGCCGCCTCTTCTTCTTAAGGAAGCTCAGATCTCTTGACATCTGTAGTAAGATGCTGCAGATGTTTTATCAGTCTGTGGTGGCAAGTGTGTTGTTTTATGCTGTAGTCTGCTGGGGAGGAAGGAAAATTGTTGTAGATTCATGTTGTATTAATCTGCCTCTGCTACAAATATCATTCAAACACTGTGCAGACACAGCTCCCCACACCCCATTTGTACAAAGGCACAGAAGAGCAGCTTAGAGAAATGACTTCAATCCTGCTGGTTGTATTTTCATCCACCAGGGATCTTCAGGGATGAGCGGGACATCATGGGCAACACAATGGCACCAGACATTTGTTACTGCAACAGAACAGGCATTTCCTGGGTCGAGATGTGTTCATTATCCAGTTTAGCTATTAAATGAATGCAATAATTATATTTTCCTATTGTCAGTCTTCTGTTAATTCTATTTTATTTCTGGAATCCAATAAAACACAATATTACACTATCATACTGGCAATAATAACTTCACTTGGAGTTCTCTTTTTTGTAAACAACGTCTTTACTGAGTTCAATCACAAATCAAAAACAAGGGAAAAGCATAAAACAGAACAGGCAAACAAATACATGAACATACAACAATGAAAAAACAATGAATAGGGGTCGCCAGGCTTCCACTGGCCATCGTGATCTCTTGGGGGTGGGTGGTAGCAGGTGGTGGTGGAGGGGCTTAAAAGAGGCTGCCACTGGCCATCGTGATCTCTGCCTTCAGCCTCGTCATGCCTTCTTCTTGAAGGATTTTGATCAATATCTGAAAAATAGTTACATGATCCAATCATAGCTTGTGATGCTGTAAAGGCTGCACTCTTGTTTTTATGCTTTCCAAAGGAATAAAATTGACCATCCAATAATGTCCTTCCATTTCCCAAGCAAGCTAAAGCTATAAAATGTACAACAATATATACAATACAATAGAATATATGCAACAATATATACAGCAGTGGCACACATACTAGTGTAAAAAACAAAAACAAAGTGTTGTTTCCATGTTGACATGATTGAAGGATGGATGAGGATGAGGAGGGATGTACACAGTCATAATAATGGCATGTGAAAACTCCTTTGGCAAATAACACGGCCTGAGTCCAACAGCCAACAGTTCTATGTCTGGGCAACAGATATGTTCCTTGATGGTAATAATAATGTGACCAGGATCACACGAACTATATACTTTCTTTGGCTAAGCTAACGTTAGTCCAGACCATCGAGTCAAGTGGAGAAACAGCCTTCACGAGACATGACACTCTAATTCTTCGATGCATCGCATTTGTAAATAGCACGAATTACATCTTAGAAACCATACCACACTCGTTGGATGATAATTAAAAGACTATTTTTCTTACCGTTCTCTCGTTCTCTGAACACAACCCGCTAATCAGTATGGCCGCCGAATAAGCAAAAAATTACACGAAGAAACTTCCGCTTGGGACTTTCCAACTTTCCGGTATAGACTAGATATATGGCGGCGCCCTAGTCGGCCATCTTGACTGCAGTTGGGTCCCTCTCGTTTAGATTGGCTTGGTATATAATTGGCTCAATTTAAATGTAATTTTTTTCCCCTGAGTTTATGTTTTTAAGTCATGTAACGTTATAATAATAATAAAGTCGTCACTTTAACATACCAATTAAAATAAAATAAGATAAATTAAGATAAAATAAAATAAAACAAAACACTTTTATATGAAGCTGTTTAAAACTCGCTGCTCTCAGCTGTCTTTAAATTATAAAATACCGTTGATCCCTTAGCCAATCAGCAGCGTCCCTCCTCACTGCGCAAACCAATCAGAGAGCTGCATGCACTGAAAGCTCGAGCCAGCGGCGGTTTACCTGCTCAGTGAACACTAACGGGACGGGACGGGTACACACACCTGCCCGGTACCTTTTATCCCCCTGAACTTCAAACATAACGGAGTGAAAGCGACACCGCAACACCTGCCTCGCGCCACAGCGGAGGGTAACCGTCACTAAGTTGTCACTGAGCGCTCCGCCGGTACCGTCATGGCTCGGCCCGGCTCGGGTGCCCTCCTCTGCCGCAGGAACATCAAGCTGGACTGCTTCCTGAAGCGAAAAAAGCTGTAGACCTGGTGCCAACTGTAAGTATCAAAGAGACACAGCGCCAAAAAAAAAGCTAATGTAGAGAGGCGAAACGTCAAACCAGAGATAATCATGTGTTGGATTTTAGTTTTTCTGTCACTGGCGAGGCTGTGTACAAACCGTAACTGACAATCCTACATTCAGTAGCAGTAGTACACTTTAAAATCATAAACCAAAAATAATCTTAGAAGAAATAAAAGCAGGCTGAAGCATTTCGAAAGTTCATTCATTTAATTAGTGTACAAAACCTTGATTTAAGAAAAAAGGCCATTTAACATTAAATATACTCAAATATTTTTATAATATATATATATATAGAAAGGCACATGGTCCACTTTGTGAGGAACCAATAAACATGTTGTCATGTTCAAGTTGTTAACATGACCTGTTTTTGGTTTTCCAGCACTGATTGGTGGATGATCTCTGCTTTCTGGAGTTGTTCACATCTTGGCATGGAGGGTTGGTCTGACGTAGAGATGCTGCTCCAGAAAAGCTAAGATCTTCTTCCAGGAGTCTTCCTGAGCGTCTGAGTGGGGCTTGGTTTGTCCTCCCCACGCCAATACAACTGAAACATACAGGGTTAGATTTGAGAGACGATTCTGCGACACAGTGAGTAGCAGACAAGTGAGTCTGTAAAAACTCACCAGACACTTTATTAGGTACACCTGCTCAACTGCTTGTTAACACAAATAGCTAATCAGCCAATCACGTGGCAGCAACTCAGTGCATTTAGGCATACATGGTGATGACGACCTGCTGAAGTTCAAACTGAGCATCAGAATGGGGAAGGAAGGTGATTTAAGTGACTCTGAACGTGGCATGGTTGTTGGTGGCTACAGCAGCAGAAGACCACACCAGGTGCCACTCCTGTCAGCTAACAACAGGAAACTGAGGCTACAGTTCACACAGGCTCACCAAAACTGGACAATAGAAGATTGGAAAAACGTTGCCTGGTCTGATGAGTCTGGATTTCTGCTGCAACATTCAGATGGTAGGGTCAGAATTTGGCGTCATGGATCCATCCTGCCTTGAATCAATGGTTCAGGCTGCTGCTGCTGGTGTAATGGTGTGGGGGAGATTTTCTTAGTACCAACTGAACATGGTTTAAACACCACAGCCTACCTGAGTATTGTTGCTGACTGTGCCCATTTCACACTTTAAGCCTCAGGCGCCTTGGGCCCCGAATGGTCAGCTTATGATTTGACCACCAAGGGGCGTTTAAAGCGCTAAGGGGTGCTGGTGTTCAACTCCCTTCTTTGTGTGACACTGTGTGTATGAGCACAACTCACTTATCTCGTTTGTGTCCATTTTTCTAAAATTAGTAACTCTGAAGTGAGGCATATAGGGCGGCTCAATCAGGTGTCCGGCACCGGGATATTCAACTCTGGTCAGCAGGTGTTCGTTCCCTGCAGCACGCATCATCTGGGCCATCTGAGGGTCAAAGGTCAAATCAAAACAGCACAAAATGAATTTACGTCAGTGGGGCTCAGGTGACCAGGGAGAGGTCACCTTTATTCAGTTAAGATGGCAGCTACTGAATATACGATGCTATGCCAGCTACTAAGAACTACCGTTTTATCATGTCAGCTCGGCGTAGTGTGAGAAGTAAATCTCTGCCAAAATTACAATACTGCTAAACTGCATTAAAGGCAGTGTAACACAGCTTTAACAATTAGGCAAATTATCGATTATTTCATTAACAGAAAATCAATCTGCATCTATTCATAAATCTATAGTGTCTTATAGTGTTAACTTATTGTCAGCTGTGTGTACTCACATCCTCAGCACACTCTGCCGCGGGCACGTTCAGATCATCAAGGCCGTTAACCATCAACACTGGACACTTTATTTTCCCCACCTGGAAGAGAATTTATTAGTCACCAGTCATATCACTGGTTTCATGACTCTGACACAGCTGAGCCAATCACATTGGTGTTAGAAAAAGACAAATAACCACAAAAGTAGGGCCCCAAGTCAGATATTTACGTCCAAAAGTTGGTTGTTAAACAGGCCTCAAAATACTTATTAGTATGTCATTCCTAAAATGTTGAGGCAGAGGGTGCTGTCTGTAGCTCTGGTTGAGGGTGAGAGGCTGTCAGCAGATAAACAGAGATCTGTGTGGGTACATGAGACCCTAAAAAAGAGGCTGGATCATGGGGAGTACCACCAGTTGGTCCAGGAGCTTCTCCTCCATGATGGCTGTTTCCAGGCGTATTTTAGGATGACTCAGGGGCAGTTGTCCTGCTGTCTATCATCAGGCCGTATAGCTCTGGGTATCCAGCAGCAGCTACCACCAGTTTCTCTTCCATTGTTTACCAACTGTAAACTTGTTGTCGTGACCACCACAGAAGGCCCGCCTCTTAAATCATCTGATTGGACAACAATCTGGCAAAAACGGCAGGCGCCTGGAGTGCGGAAACGTGAGGCGCGTTGCAACACAAAAACAGCGAGCAAAAAGTTTCATTCTTATTAAAAACAATTACAAAAAGCCGCCTCCAGCTGCTAAAACGCTTTCTGTGTGATCAGGGCCTTAGCGTCTTCATTACTCCTATATCATAATGTTCAAACTGCTGGAGATAATGTGGGTTCTCCGATGCCAACCATTGTCACATATTCTGGTCTTGTCCATTGTTAATTTCTTTCTGGCGGGAGGTTCGTACAGTTCTGCAAAAAGTATTCCAGGTGGACTTTACATTTAACCTACAGACGCGTCCTGTGTCATCAAGTAGAAGATGAACTGATCTCCAAATGGCATGGACATTTTAAGATGGGTCAGTGTATTATCTTTGTTTTGTAGAACACCCCAAGACATTTGAGCTCTCAGACAACTTTTACAGGGTCTCAGACTTTCATTAGCTTGTTAGGGCTCTGGCTTGTTCGCAATCATCATTAGGAAAGGCCAGGTGATGCAAATTTCAAAGCTTTAGAAATATTCTGCAGGCTGAGTTGCAATAATCCGGTTACACTTAATACAGTTAAGGCCTGGCGATTAGTGTGTGGACTTAAGGGAAGGTCAAAGTTCACATCTGTTTTCACCCCTATTGTGAATAATCCCGATTTCCAGCCTGGGATGGTTGATACTGGTTTTGAACAGTGGAGAGCTAATGGTGTTCATAGATTGAGGGACTCACTCTCTGGTAATGTGGTTATGACATTTGAACAAATGATAGAGAAATATTCCATCCCCAGACGTGACTTCTTTCGATATTTGCAGATAAGGCACTATGTCTCGCACAGTTCTACGTTAGTTGAGAACCATGAAAGCTCTCCGGTTGAGAAATTATTATTTTTAACAGATAGAGAGATATCCATAAGTTTATTGTATAAAGCTATGTATCTCAAGACCCCGAATAGGTTGCAGAAGCTTAAAGGCACATGGGAGAAGGAGCTAAACATCATAACTGATGATGAAGAATGGAAGGATGTCTGGAGACATGCTAAATCAATTTCAGTTTGCAATCGTGCCCAAGCAATACAGTTAAAAATTATACACAGAATGCACATATCCCCCAACCGCAGACATTATTTCAATCCTACTTTCTCACCCACATGCCTTAAATGCAAGATAGAAACTGGTACCCTAACTCATTGTTTTTGGTCATGTCGGAAAATGCAAATGTATTGGTCTAATGTATTATCTGAAATGGAGAAGATATTTGGTTTAAAACTGGAGATGGACCCTGTGTCTCTCATACTGGGCCTCCCAAGTCGACGTTTAACATCAAAACATAAGAGGCTGTATTGTGTTCTTACTTATGCAGCAAGGAAGAATATTTTGTTACAATGGATCAATGAAAAGGTACCAACTGTTAAAGGCTGGCAAGGAGTAGTGTTTGATCTAGTGCCATTAAAGTACCTTACATGCATATTACATTTAAAAACAGACCAATTCTATAAAGTCTGGGAACCCTATTTGAACTATGTAGAGCCTGGTGTCTCTAATATAATGTTGCAGGGATTTTCTTGACTGCTCATACTGTACATTTTTATTGTAACCCCCTAGTATTATTTATATAGATCTGAGCTGATGTTTTTTGTTTGTTTGTTTTTTTTTGTTCTATTTTGTTTGTTTGTCCACTTGTTTTGCTTTTCATTCCTGTGGACCATATTATGTATCCACCCTTTACTTGTAAAAGTGAAAAAATTAATAAAAAATATTGTTTAAAAAAAAAAAAGAAATATTCTGACTCCTGAAACCTTGTCCCAACAGTCAGAAGCCATGGGCTCCTCTGAACAGCTGCCTAGCACTCTGAAAACTAAAGTAAGAGATGCCCACAAAGCAGGAGAAGACTAAAGAAGATAGCAGTGTGTTTTTTAGGGAGCTGTTTCCTCAGTTCTTCATGTCATTAAGAAATGGCAGTTGTGGAGGTCGAGTTGAGGTGTGGAAGGCCAAGAAAACCTTCAGAGAGAGCTGCTCATAGGATTGTTAGGCAAATCCAAACCCCTGTTTGACTACAAAAGACCTGCAGGAAAATTTATCAGACTCTGGAGTGGTGGTGCAACGACACCTGGACAAATATGACCTTCATGGAAGAGTCATCAGAAGAAAACCTTTCCTGTGTCCTTGCCATAAAATTCGGCGTCAGAATTTGCAAAGGAACATCAAAACAAGCCTGATGATTTTTTTGACTGATAAAGGTAAAACAGGACTTTTTGGACACAATGAGCAAAGGTATGTTTGGAGAAAAGAGTAACACCTGTCCAACTGTTAAACACGGGGGTGGATCAGGCGAGCTTTGGGCTTGAGTTGCAGCCAGTGGCACAGGGAACATTTCACACGTAGCGGGAAGATTGGATTCAGTTAAATTCCAGCAAAGTCTGGAAGCAAACATCACCGCATCTGTAGAAAAAGCTGAAGATGAAGAGAGGATGGCTTCGACAGCAGGACAACGATCCTAAACACACCTCGAAATCCACAATGGACGACCTCAAGAGGCATAAGCTGAAGGTTTTGCCGTTGCCCTCACAGTCCCCTGACCTAAACATTAAAAATCTGTGGACTGACCTCAAACAGCAGCGCGTGAAGATGGCCCAAGAATCTCACAAAGCTAGAAGCCTTTTGCGGGAAGAATGGTTGAAAAGCCCACAAACAAGAATTGAAAGACTCTTAGCTGGTTACAAAAAGTGTTAAGAAGCTGTGAGACTTGTTTTTGCTTCAGGTCCTTTTTCTTTTGTTATTTTGAAACTGTAAAAGATTCAAATTAAAAAGTATTTGTCCATAAAATATGTTCCATCTGTAACATCGTGCCTTTTGGAAATCAGGTTGCCCTCTACTTGCTTAGCTACTCACAGTAAACAAAATTTGCCCAAAACTTTGCATGCAACATAGTCACATAGTCCTTGGTGCATGTGAAGCTGAGAATTACTTGCACAGCTAAAATGCTATGTCCACTATTGGCGTGTACTTACATCCACTTTCGTTGCGGAATTATTGGTGATTGGTAGAAACATGTCTCTCCATATGTAATGGTTGTTCTCATCCAAACGTTCCTTGTGGGCATTCCTGCCATCAGAAGTTATTGTTCACATCGGTCAAACAGTGAAACTTCATGCGCTCTATTTATGTTGCTGACAGAATAACAGAATACCTAATGTACAGCAATCCATTGACTTCATTGAGTGACGCTCCAGGTATATAAAGATGGTGGCCGCTGACACAAACACAACAGCGAGGCTGAAACAAAACACAATGACACCCCCGAGACACTGGATCTCCATTTGGTTCTGGCAGATGGTTCAACAGCCACATATTCAAAGCTCAAGAAACAGCAAGTCCAAAATATTTTGCATGCTACTTACCTTGAAAACTCTGCTCTCAGCTGCCAAATAGATGGTCATAATAGAGCCAAGAGAAAGACCAAATATTCCAACTCTGTCCGACATCACTTGAGGATGGTCCCTGATGAGAGCTAACGCTGTCTGTGCAGAAGGAGATAACGGGAAATTAAAACCAAAATATAAATCTTTCTAAGGTGTGATCTAAGGTACACCAGCTATAAGAGTCAAGTTACTGTATGTATATTCCCAAAAGCCAGTGGCGTGGTGGTGTAGTTTAGGATTTATCCCATACAAAATAACTGCCCTAATGAATTTACAGTAAGTTACTGTGTAGTAAAAGCGTCGCTGTAAATGTAGGAGCACATACAGGTGAGTTGAAAAGGGCTGCTGCTGCAAACAACATTTTCTTTGCTTCCTTGCTTCTCATATTCCAGGAAGCTGATGAAGCTTTGGGTTTTACAGGATTGAATATCAAACGTATGGACTGCAGACTCTGAAGTTACAGTATGTTAATAATAATCAACACTAACCTCAAAATATTTGAACTCTTCTTCTGCTGACGTCTGCATACCAGCGCTGACATAATTCAACGCCAAAGTAACGTAACCATGGGACGCCAGCAGGGCCGAACGATACTCTATCAGCCCTCCACCACCTCCCCACATATCCAACAGTCCGGGGAAGGGTCCAGGACCTGAGGCACAGAGAAACTGATTACCAACCTGAGAGAACAGATTTTTAAGGATGATAAATAATCATAACAATATACTGGATTTATAAAGCGCTTTTCTGGATACTCAAAGACGCTTTGCCATGAAAAAAAAAACAAAAAAAAACAAGAACAAAACAAAAGAAATGAAGGGGGAGCCAGGTTGTGGAGGGCTTTAGGGGTCGTGATAAGGAGCTTGGAGTGGATACGCTGGGGGATGGGGAGCCAGTGGAGGTTATGAAGGACTGGTGTGATGTGTTGGAGTGTGTGAGAAGACGAGCAGCTCAGTTCTGGATATACTGTAGTTTCTTGAGGGTTTTGGGTAAAGAAGTAACTGGTTGCTGGCTGACACTCTGTGCTGCAATAAAATGGTTAATCAGCAGTGCCGTGCACTGTAGAGCCGATGCGCTGCTGGTTCTGCCGGCCTGAATAGAATATAATCTCTATAGCCTACTGTTGTGTGTACAGCCTTTATAGACTGAGCTGAGTAGTGATGTGTGGGTCGACCCGTAACCCGCGCGACCCGCAAATGGACCTGCGGGTCGGGCAGCAGTGACCGTCTGTTAAATCAGTCTGTAAATGATATTATTGGCTATTACTGTCATGGCATCTGAAGGTATTGATGCGTTGAGCAGGTGACAGTCCGCGGTCGTTTTCAAAACACACTTGTGTCACACACTCCATAAGAAACTTGTTGAAACTTTAAACAATAATTTATTGTACAAAACAGGGGAAACAAACGTTGAAAAAAAAGGGTTCCATAAAAAACAGCTACAAGCTAGAGGGAATAGTGATAAAGTGGTAAAACTTGGCACTGATCCACAGCCTCAGATGGATGCGCTCGAGCCTGCCGTGCGCACAAGCTCCGTTGGTAGGCGATACTATATTTTCACATTTTTAACAATGCAATTTAAAAGTTTTGATTTTTATTGATAACCTACATTTACCAACAACAAAAAGACTACATTTAGCACAAAAAAAAAGTAAAAAAACAAACAAACAAAAAACCGAATATTTGAATATCCGAATATTTGGGTACAGCCCTACTTTAAATACCAACAAAAGGAAGATAAGATGAGGAAATGTGTGTTTGTCAGGTGAGGCAGGTGTACCTGGAGGTATAAACAGGGTCCCTCGTACTCCTGTCTCTGTGATATTGATCCTCTGGACCCCTGGAGCCATGTACCACCTCTCTGTGAGTGACGAGGCCAGAGGAGACTGCTCCCTGAAGCCCTCAGTTACATGTCCGCTGTAGACGGAGATGCTGACCAGCAGGGGGCTGCAGACGTCCATCTTTCTCAACCTGAAAAGAGATTAAAGGTGTGTTACAGAAGCGGCATCAAAAGGGACCTTGGGTCTGCAGCAGAGTTGGAGCGGGCTACAGAGGTCTGATAAGCTCACTTGTTTCTAACTTGAACAAATATTTGTAATTTATTTGCTTGCTGTTCACTACAAAGAATTAATAAGAGATCAGCTGTGAGGATTTTGTGCACAGCCAGCTGTATCTAATAAGTAGGGTGTCCCCAACTAAGGAGTTACATAGTTGTCTTGCCTGTCATCGACTGATAATCAAATAATGCTTTTCCTGCCTCTGTGTGGATTATGTTCTCCAGTTCTCCAGTTGTCCCATTCTCATTAACACTGTATCTCAAGAGCTCCTTGAGGGAATTCCTTAGTTATAGCACAAATGTTCACTTGGACTCAACGATGAACTGATTAGATTTCTGTGGTCAAAGGTCAAGGTCACTGTGACCTTGCATCCATCTTATTCTCTTGAATGCGTATCTCAAGAACACCTTGAGGGAACGTCCACTTGGACGATTAAGATGATTAGAATTGGTGGTCAAAGGTCAAAGGTCAGTGTGACTTCATAAAACATGTTATTGGCCGTAACTTAATAATTCTTTCGCTACTTAGGACAAAATTTTACACAAATGTCAAAGAGGATAAATGATGAAGTGATGACATTTTATATCCAAAATGTCAAAGGTCAGCTTCACTGTGACATCATAATGTTCTGCAAAATACCTCCTAAACTATACTATAATTATAAGAGGAACTTGACTGCTGTGTGGAGGCATACAACCATGGGGCGCTAATTCAATTTTTTTTCTCATTGATTTTATATTATCATATATGACATCGTTTCCCCTTTGTCGAGATCAGACAAAAGAACTGAAACACCCAATTGAACAATTTGTCTTCCTAACTTGGCATAAGAGCGGATTCTATAATTGGAGCTATTTAATCCAGAGCTTTTTGTTGCGTGTCGAGGGTGTGTGTGTGTGTGTGTGTGTGTGTAGGTGCAGCAGTGCCCCTGTTCACAGCACTGAAAGGGAGCAGAGGGATCAACAGAGACAGTCACAACATGTCAGAGAGCCGTTCTTAAGTTCAAAAATTATTCAGCACTTTGCGAGAGCCACGTCAAGTCAGTGCTTCTATTAATGCAAGTATCCCAGAAAAGGGTTATTTATCATGATTTACTGGGAGAAACCAAGCAGTTCTGTGTGAAATCAGAAATCCAGCACCCCATGTAGCCTGAATGGAATGACCCTTTGTTTCATAACCACATATTTCTGCAACTACGACAGTTCAACCGAGAGATTGCCGAATGACGAATTAGACTTCTTAGATTGAATCTTTGAATAGTTACCTGTTAGTGGTCACCCCTACTAATAAGATGGTTGTCTCATTGATCATTACAGAGATGAAGAAGATGATAAGATAAGAAGATAATTGTGTTATTGATGTCAGGTGATGCTGCCCAGTTCAAGTCTGCAGTTTTGCAGCACTTAACAAATTACCTTAGGGCTTGACGGCTGCCTGGGACGGGACGCATACTCCACAACAAACCCATCTGTTCTTTTCCTGTGTACGTGCCCCCAAAACTCAAATCCTCTGCAACTACAAAAGCATTAAAATGTCAACAAAATACACAAAACAGCCAAGAAGCAAATTAGCTGTAAATTAAAGGACAAACAGCAAACATCTGAGGTCTTTTTGTGTCCAGCATGAGGCCACTTGTCCTCGCTGCACACAGCAGATTTCAGACATCAACACACTTCAAGATTTAAAAAGGAGGAGAACCCACCAGACACTCTTCCTCTGTGATCACTGACGTAGTGTCCGTAGGCCTCCCAGTAGTGCTTGTCCTCAGATTGATGGAGGGAGTGAAGGTGACTGGAGATCCTGGAGGCAGGCTCTCCACCACCACCTTGAACTTCTCATCGACCAGAGCTCGGGTGGGGTGAACAGAAAGAATCGGCGGAACAGTGTGGGACATGGTGGATAATTGGCTGTGGAGAAATGCGAGCACATGTGTATGAGTTACAGTTTATCAAGTGGGATATTTTTCTGCATAACAAGTAATTTTATTTCTCATAATGCACGTTTATTTTGCTGTTAGTATTCTTTTGTAATTCAGGACTTTTACTGGTAAGGTGTGTCTTTACAGTGTTGTATTGGTAGTTTTATTTAAGTATCTGAGTCCTTGCTCCACCTTTGACACACTGACAGCTTTATAACCATATGGTGAAGTTCAAAGTTCAGAGTTTGGTATTTCTATTTTGTTATATTTTTACTTTTATTAAACTACATTTCAGAGAGGATACAGTACAGGATACATCAAAAGCATATAAAGCAGTTAAAATCAGCTTTAAATTAACCAACTACAACATTAAAGTAGCAGTTACATGTTAATTCTTTAATAACAATCATATAATTTGATACTAACACTGACAGTGAGTATTTTTTTTACTTATGATACTTAACATTTTGGTTCAAATACTTTTGTACTTAGAGGACTTTTACTTGTAGTGCTGTGCTTTTAAAGTAGCTAACTTAGCTTTCCTATGTATCTTGTGAGTGGAGTGTTATGTCAAAGTGTGCCAGCACCAACCAGCAGCCGGTATGACAGATACCAACGTTACACTACTAACGTCATTGTGTAATATTAAGTACACTGACCTCAGCGTAACTTCTGTCAAACTACAACACTTGACACAGTTTAACAAACTTCCATCCAGTGCTGCATTTTTTTTCTCCACAAAGACACAACAGCTCTTGCTACTTGTTATTTTTTAATACGCTTAAAGCACTTTTGTTAAAATGTCAACCCCATTATTATTTACTTTATTTTGTTAAAAAAAATTTGTCCTGTTTTCTTGTCCTGTTACTATTTGTTAAAACGGTTGTTGAGATGTATACAGTGAATCTACACATAGAATGGAAATGTGTATGTGTACATATTCATGTAAATCGAAATGTGAAATAAAGTTAAAAAAAACAAAACAGCTCTGACTACTTGGTAGTTTAGCCTCGCTTAGCTCCACTAAAGATAGTATTTACGTGTCTGAGCGTCAAACCGCCGTTTAAATACATCTCTGATTTATAAAGTGTTGTTTAATAAGATATTTCTAAATAATTATTTCACCTTACCGAAGTCAAGCCCACACAGGAACAGCGGTTTCAGGAAACGACTGAGCTTTCCCAGGATAGCCTCGTGAATGGACAACAAACGGTTTTATACTTTACAGAGCGAAGGCATGTCCCGCCTTCCTCCCCCTCTGATTGGCTAGAAGTTGTTCATTTCCTTGGTTGGATTGGTTAGGTTGAGGTAAGAGGAGCAGGATTGGTTGGGGAAAGAATGTCAGAGTAAGAGCCAATCAGAGGCAGAGAAAGGCAGAAGGGGGCGGGTCATGCCTTCGCTGTCCCGTTTCTAGGACAACAGCTTTGGTCCAGTGCAGAACCGTCAAGTAGACTTTAAACATGTCGATGTTTTTTGGTTTCATATTCCTTCTAAAATACTTGAAAAATGTGGTGAGATGGATTTTCTGTTAAGATGTGACTTCTGTATTACCAAGCTACCAGTTAAGTTGTCCAAGTTTCATCAGCAGGTCCTCCTGTACTGGAAACTAATTTATAGTCATAACTTTACCCCACTCTGTTCCCATCTGGAACAACAGATGAGTCTTGTCTAGAAGAAAATCCTTGTTTTTTGATGACTGGGTAGAGAGAGGTATTTGGTCGATTCAAGAGGAAACTTTCTTGACTGATGATTTTGTTAATAAGTTTAATTTGAAGTGTACTAAACAGCAACACTCAGTGGTGATCAAAGCGATTCCACAAGCTATGGTGAACATGGTGAAAGGAATGTTGCTTTATGAGAACAGAATACCCATGATGCCGGCACTCTTTATAGACGATATTAATTTCATAGATAAAAAATGTACGAACAAAATTATACGAGGTGTCCTCACGTCTAATCTCTTCCCTTTATCATTAAAAAGGAAAAATCTGTTAAAAGATTATCCTGAAGAGAGTATAGTCAGAATTAGAACCGGATACCTCACTCTACCCATATCACCAAAAGCTAAAGAAACACATTTTAAAACCTTAAATGATATCTATCCTTGTAATGAGTTTCTGAGACAAAGATTCAACATCAATAAAAACAACTGTACTTTTTGTGACTCTGACATTGAGACGTTAGAACACTTGTTTTTTAACTGTATTTATACCAGAATGTTTTGGGAAGCTTTCCAAGACCTGAAGATCTGAAAAGGACAATCAATCGCCCAAGCTGGATTACAAAGACATTAAGTATGGAGTCATAATACAAAACAAAAAACGGGAAATGATGTATAACAGTTTAATTATTATTGCAAAACAATTTATCCACAGATTCAGATTCATGAAGAACCACCCACTGTTCTTAGTTTATATGAATGAGATAGCAAACTTTAAAAAAACAACAACACTGAAATGTATTAAAACCAAACAAGCCTTGATTGTTTATGACAACTTGAATGTATTAATTTCTGTTTAGATCTCTGACTTCTATTTCAATTATTTATTTTATTTTATTATTGATATATGTGCTGTTACAAATATGCTGTAAATGCTCAGTCTGGAAAACTATATGTTTATATTGAAGGTTTTGAATGTAATGCCAGACTTTGTGTAATAAAGTTGGGGGAAAAAAAATGTAAAGTAGACTATTAAAGGGCTCCAGTCCAGTGGGCCAGTGAGTGTTTTTTATTTAAATAAACTTTATTGGACAATTTATAATTACAACAAAAGCCAAGTCCATCATATTATCAAAGTAAACAGACATGTAACTGAGATGGGGAAAAAAGAACGGCCCCGAAAAACTCCTGGGTGGGGCTTGGGGATTACTTGGTGCTGGTTGGATATACTCAAGGCGGGATATGACGTCAACAGAAAGCAACAAAATAGCTGGCATTTTTAAAACTCAGGAGACGAGGGGGCGCCGTAGCATTGTTCCGACCTCTCATCAGTCCGACATCCCGTTGTTCCAATATGTGATTATTACCGTATTTGTGTACCATAGAGGATCAGCAATGCAACAAAAGTAGGCTACTGGTCGAGATACAAGTGTCATAGAGAGGAGAGAGTGAAACACCATAACCTCCTGTTATTAACTCTGGGGTCGGGGTTGTGTGGGGAGCTCTCTGCGGTGCTGAACGGCTCCTGGCAGGCGTATTTCTGCCTTGATGGTGTGCCGTGACCGGCTCTGGGTCAGCTGGGAATGGCTTGAGGCGAAGCAGGCTCACGGCTTATGTGTTTGCTGCTTTCTTTTTCATTTTAACCCACACCATGATCTTTTCCTGACCCTAACCAAGTGGTGCCTAAACCTAACCAGACCTTAACCACAGGGCATCATGATGATTTCGGAACAACGGGACTTCGGAACAATGGGTTTAATATGGTCGGAACAATGGGATGTTGGACCAATGGGCTGTCAGAAAAATGGGCAGACCCCGACGAGGGTTAGCTCGTTCATAGCTTCCACCACCATGTAAACGAAGAGACACACCAGAAACCCAACAACCACCTCAGCTCATGCTGATTATCGTCTTTCTTATGTCTGCTTTCTTCTTCCTACTTCTGCTTCGTACGTCTGCTTCTTCTTCTTCTTCTTTGTTGTTGTTCTTTGTTTCTTTGCCGCGTCGCCCCGGTTGAAATGGTCGCGCAACGATTACATCATATCCAGAGCCCGGTAACTTTACAGGAACCTTCCTCCTACTCCGCCGCACAGTGGAGACACGGCGGTTGAGAGGGCCGAGCGAGAGGACGTTCCTGTAAAGTTCCTGCCCCCCAAATAGTACCAGGAACTTCTTCAGTGGAAACGGGCCTATAGTGTCGGCTCACCCTTTAAGCCCCCGGGACCTCATCTAATGTTTTAACAGCACATCCCACTCCGATCTCGTCACTTATTGACGTTTGGTCATGGACTTTTCATGTCAATATACGACATGCAAGGTACCCTGGGTGTGTTGGTCGTTGGCGTTCTGGGAAGTCAAGTTCGGCCTGTTTCATGCATTGTGTTCTTTCCAAATACACAATGTTTTCACAGGACATTTAACGTTTACATACAGTCTCTTTCAAAGAAAACGCACTACGTCGGTCTAACGCCGCAAACTGACGTTTTTTTCCACTTCAATAACGAACACACAAAAACTTGTGGTAAGGTTTAGGAAAAAAGAACAGGGTTTGGCTTTAGAATCTTCCGGTACGCAAACACCGCTCTCTCAGGTGAACGTAGGGACTTGCTGGACCCATCCACCACCCCCCCACCTGCCCAACTCAGACTTTAGTTGCCTTAACTTTCGTCCTTGTCCCGCTGCGTTTCCCCCTGATGCCGCCAGGCGCCATTAAACTATAATGGCAACCAGCTGCATATCATGCCGACGTTACAGGACGCCTTTTTTCATTGGTTTCTGACGCTGCAAGCAGGATTTCGATGACTTTGGAGCGGCAAAGAGCTGGTTTTAAGCACCAAGGGGCCTGGAGACTCTCATATTCCAGATCATAATCCAGCCATGCCTTGAACCAACAAAATAAAAAACAAAAACACAGCCTGTGTGTCACTGTTACCCCTTCACCACCAAATTAGCTCTGGTTCTTGAACCGGTTACACTCAGGATTCTTGGGCCTTCGGTGCTACCTAGTGAACCAGCCCACATTTCCACCAGTTTTAGTGGAATGGATTGTAATCAAGGGTGTGAAGTCACAGTTGCGTGGATTACCAGCAAACTTTTGTTCTGTTATGACAGAAAGAAACAAACATGGACTAACGAAGACCACTATGTGCTCTTTTTTTTTTGTCTGACCATTACTCACTTGAATTCTCCATCATTGTCTTCGCCCTCTCTTTCCAACCTGTAGGACAGGTCTGATTTTTGGTTCCAGCAGAGAGCCAACTTTTTGGGTTCTGAACCAATTTAGTTTTGGCTGAATTGCTGCAAAATTGAGTGCGGGACCTGGAACAGAACCAGTTCCTTGTTGGTGGAAAAGGTGTTATGAGCAGAACTCACCTTTCTCTCTTGTGTCACACTTTATAAACTTGGTTGCTCTGAAGTGAGGTGAGTAGGGCAGCTCAATCAGATGTCCGGCACCAGGGTACGCAACTCTGGTCAGCAGGTGCTCTTTTCCTGCAGCACGTAAAGTCTGGGCCATCTGAGGGTCAAAGGTCAAATTGAAGCACAAACTGAATTCATGTCTGGAAAAAAAAAGCAGAGGAAATCTCCGCTCTTCACTAGACTTTGACTTTTCCTCTACTCATATGAAGCCAGGGACAAGGGCAACATTTCACAAAGGTAACGTTACAAAATTCAGCTCCATTACAACTCACAAGGTTCACTGACAAAACAACTGTCTTATACTAAACATGTTTTCCAAACAAATACAACATGCTAACGTTATTAGCACAAGCCTATGGCATTTTACATTGTATAAATTAGCCTAGCAGCTAGCAGAGATTTCCTCTGCTCATATGAAGCCAGGATAAATCACACACAAGACTTAAAATGCTATATTTGTGGAGGCTTTATTGTCTTCGCAATTTATTGTTTCTTATCTGTGTAATTAAAGTAAATGAAAGCTTTGTTTCCACTGAGGGAAATGGTTTCAGCTTACAGAAACAGACAGGAGGTCTGCATCGCTGCAATGTGTAGTTACATTTTTGGGAACGTGCATGTCAGGCCACAGCGTAGGCTCTATGTTGAACCTTGAATCAGTGTTGTCGTTGACATAAAAATTCCAAAGTAATATAATCTTATTATGACTGATAGGAGCATAAAATCATAAAGTTCATAAAAAGTTCTTACGTTTAAGGAAGTGATAGACAGTCAAGTGAGTGCATGGTGTATTTGTTGACCATAACCAAGTATTCAAGTGTTAGAGAGTTGCCAAAAGAACACCGAGTTCTGGTAAGACTGCCAGAGGAAATAAAAGAAATTGGGCCCCTGACCCCTGTCTGGTTATAAAGTATAAAATATAAATTTAGACCGACTCTGTATTACAGCCTGTTAGCCAACTTCAACTCACAAACAAGTTTACCACATTTGAAATTATGAGATATTTTGGATTATCACAGACTGGTATGTGTCAGATATTAACCAGGATGTCCTCTGTGTGTGTGTGTGTGTGTGTGTGTGTGTGTGTGTGTGTGTGTGTGTGTGAGAGTGTTATAACCAGACCAACCTGCAAGTGTGTTATTTGTCTTGGCAGCACATCCCCTCTTACTCAGACAGATTTGTAGCTGCTCCTGGTCAGTCAACCCTAAACTGTGTTGAGCAGAGTTCTGGTGGGATAATAAGGCACTATGAGAGATATGATAGATAGATAAGATATGACGGAGCCTGACCATTTAGAGCTTTATAAGTTAACAGTAGGATTTTAAATTCAATTCTGGATTTTACAGGGAGCCAGTGCAGAGAAGCTAAAACAGGAGAAATATGATCTCGTTTCTTAGTTCCTGTTAGTACACATGCTGCTGCATTCTGGATTAGCTGGAGAGTTTTTAAGGACTTACTAGAGCTACCTGATAATAGACAGTTACAGTAATCCAGCCTTGAGGTAACAAAAGCGTGGACCAATTTTTCTGCATCTTTTCAGGTCAGGATAGGCCTAATTTTTGCAATATTACGCAGATGAAAAAATGCAGTCTGTGAGGTTTGTTTTAAATGAGAATTAAAAGACAAATCTTGATCAAATATTACTCCGAGGTTTCTTACGGTAGTGCTAGAGGCCAGAGCAATGTAATCTAGAGAAACTATGTCATCAGATAAAGAGTCTCTGAGTTGTTTGGGGCCAAGAACAATAACTTCAGTTTTGTCTGAATTTAACTTCAGGAAATTGGTGCTCGTCCAGGTTTTTATGTCTTTAAGGCAGTTATGGAGTTTAGTTAATTGATTACTTTCTTCTGGCTTCATCGATAAATACAACTGTGTATCATCCGCATGTTACCTAAAGGAAGCATATATAGAGTAAATAGGATTGGTCCAAGCACAGAACCTTGCCTTATTAAGCCCAAAGGCCATGACACACCAATCTGGTAGTTGGCTGTCTGACAATGTTAGGTTGTTGCTAAGTGTCTGTTGCCCTCGTCTTTGCAGTGAGTCCTGCACCTTTGGCCCTTTATTGATTGTGCAATCGTGTGTGTTTTATTTTGCTTTTATGTACCTATTAACTATGTTGTTATGTTTTTATTGTGTATGATGCTGTCTGATTTTATTTTCCAGAAGGGCGCCCCCACACTAGGTTCAAACCAGGAACCCTCTTGCTGTTAGGCGAGAGAGCTAACCACCACCACCTCTTGAGTTTTCCCTGTAGTCCATGTTCCTGCCTCGTTTTCTCTTTTAAAGTGCCTTCACTGGCGGCCTGCCGTCTTTGACAGAAACTGTGAGAGGTATGATTCATCAATGAAAAATATTTGTAGTCTCGGGGAAGGTCAAAAAAATAGAATAAAACTCACACCCCTCCTCGAATAAAAAAGAAAACAGTCCCTAATTGAGATAAACATTACAAACATTATTAGCTCTAAGCATACTAGAACTGTTCCTTTGGTCTTCCATCGTGGATGATTTACAATGGAAAAAAGCTTGTTCTATTTAAAACAAAAAATCCATCAAAATTTCAGTGTTCAGATTTCTATTAATAAAAATTAACAACATTTCCTGTAAAAATTACAAATACGATCTTTCATTCACTTTCAGATAAAAAAAATGCGTAGCAGTCTAAGAGGAGCATTAATAGGAATATTAAGAATTACGCAACACAATACCTAAAATTAACACTGATTTTTTAAAATGTTCAAAGCAGATACACCGCGCCTTCTTTTATTTTTTTTAAACGAGTCGCCACTTTAAAATGCTACGATAAATACGATATTTTAAAGTGCGAAGCTCCGAAGCGGAACTTTAACTACTTCCTTTTTCGTCGGACCTGTATTGGTGTCGAACCGGAAGCAGCGTGAGGTTACCGAAGTCTGCTCTGAAGTGTTGCACCTGGTAAGTTTTCTAAACGCGTTTTTGCCCCTCTTTCAACGGATTTTGATGCAGTTTTCTGCCAAAACACCGCCGTTTATCTGCCGTTTAAGATACTTTAAACTGAAAATGTAAAGACGACGAGAAAAACGTTAATTTTAAATATTTATTTCGTGTCCACATCCGGCGGCGGGAGATCCCAGAAGCCTCGTTGCTGCAGTGAAAAAGCGCTGCTGTGACTTTGAGGCCGTGTTCACATGTTTGAATCTGAAGCTTGTCTGTCTGCAGGCTTACAGATAATATCTGGTAATATATATAATATCTGTTAATGTTTCTGTTTGTCTGTCGGTAACACAGCTCAGTTTACTGTAATCATGACGTAACATCAAATTACTCACTTGACAGAGCGTGGACATCTCTGTATGATAATAGTATTCACATGGGGCTCAGTAAAATAAAGTTACCTTAATGTTACATCATTTTTTCCTCTGAATATTTTTGAGTACTTGGTGTTAATGTCGGTGTTGTGCAGCTGCTGCTTGTGTGCTCTTCTCTTGCCTTACAGACATTTGTACATGTAATTTTCTGCCTTTTTGTTGCTCAGATCGGTCTGTTTGTCATCAGAGCTGTCTGTGCAGCACAGACAAGATGTTGAGAAGCGCCTCCGCACAGGTGAGCAAGACATGATTATTAATAGACCACATTCATCCTACTGTTTATAATGTGTTTCCTGAGCGCTTTTAGCTTATTAATGAGACTTATTATTTATTGTATGTTTAAAGCAAAGCATCTCAGTTGATGAGACAGAAGGGATAAGAACACTTGAGTGCATGCAGGAAGATGCTCACTGGCTTTACAAATATTTTCTCTCTTCCGTCAACAGTTATTCAGACAGGTGGTGAGATACAGGAGCACAGACGCCACCCTCGTCCTGGAGAGATGTGAGTAAACTTTGTGTTTCCTGGAAGACAACGATGTGTTCATCAGTATCTATCCACTGTCTACTCGTTAGACTCTAATGTCAGATAATGGGGGTCTTCTGTGTCTTTATTCCAGCGATAAACCGTGTGCAGCTGTTGGGCCGAGTGGGTCAGGACCCGGTGATGAGACAAGTGGAGGGTCGTAACCCCGTTACCATCTTCTCGCTAGCGACCAATGAAATGTGGCGGTCTGGAGACGGGGAGACAAACTCACCAGGTACAGAAAAAGTACTGCGAGTTCTGTACAGTGAGGAAAAAAAACAACAAATACACAAGTGTCCGTTTCTTTTCATTCATTTTGATCAACGTAAGTACAAGTGGTAAAGACAGACAGAATCATTTTGGCTGAGGACGGAGGAAACTTCTGTAAACTATCTTCATGATTAAAATTAAGAACATTTCGCTTTCCAAACAGTTTCCCAAAGGCGACAGGTCACAACAGGTTATAAGACTAAAAAGCATTTCTTATGATAATGAATGGGAAAATAAATGATGAAAAACAAATCGAATAATGATAAATAAAGTTGAAAGTGAGATTACTTCGTCCTTTGTCCCGACGGCGTTCCAGTAGATATCTGAAACAAGTTTTCTATTGTCCCTTGGACGCCAGTATGTGACACAACAGACAAACATCGGCCACTGTCATCGGTGAATGTCTTATTTACCGACAGGCCAGTGGAGTCAACAAGGTGAATATCGGCCGATACCGACATGCAGCCAGTGAATCGGTGCTTCCCTTTTGCAGCTGCAGTTGGGCTGGGATAAAATGCGCACGGCAGCACCAGGAGATAAAATACAAAGTGTACATACTTTTCCCACTCCACATTTGTTGTCTGGGGTCACTGAATCTGTTTGTCTGAGCACTCTGACCTTCGTCTTTTGATGCTGTGTTTCCCTCGTGAGACATTTGTCATATTACGTGTTGACTGGCGGCCAAGAGCTGAACAAAACAGTCTGTTTGTACTTCAGGGTTAGGCTTAAATGTCCTCTGACATTTCAGTGTTTTTCCTGGAGGAACTTCTTAACGTTTCACACACTGGATGAATAAATGGGGCTGACTTTCTGAGCTGAAAAGTGAATTTTTAGGTTTGTTTTCACAGCACAGTGATGATCCTTCCTGTAGAACATTAAAGCCTAAATAAACCAGTTATAACCATTAATTTTTAAATGAGTTTGCTTCAAGGATAATGTTTTATTATAGTGGTAAACTCGAAGGGAACTTATTGTCATCTTTTACACTGATATGATGAAATGAGTAAAGATAGCTGATGGACTGAAATATTACTAAATAAGAATAGCAGATGTTTAGATAATGTGAGAAATAATTACTGTGACATTAGCTGTAACATGTAGTCTGGTATTTGCCCTACAGGTGTTGTATTCTGCCACTAGAGGTCAGCGTTACTATTTAATTCAGCCTCAGTGAGCGTGAACACATGATGGATTGTTGTTGATGGATTTCAAGGTCTTAAACGACTCTACGCCGAGCATGACGTGAATCAAACCAGCAAAAAAGACATGCACATTAATACAGTCTGTCCCTGAAGTACTCATCTCCAACCCTGATGCCTCGTTCATCATCCTCATTTAAAATTATAAATAAAAATACATGCTTTTAAGTCATCACAGACGGCCTTCAAAATGTTTCTGTTAGCATTAATTGAAAGTTTATAGTTCCTGTGTACAGATACTGATGGTGATTCTCTATTGGGAACAAACGCTTTAGATCACTGTCAACAGCAATAATATAACAAGCGGAATATTTAATTAAAAAAACCAAGTTAACAGGATAATCAAACATTCTGTTTATACTATTATATTTATTTCTGTAAATATATAACTTTAATTTAACAAGACGTAACCAAGACAGGGTCATACAGCAGCACAAATACAAACAGGACAACACCAAATCACAACAGGGACCTCAGGTGTGTCAGAATACATCACAAAAAGGCGAGTTCGCTTTACACGACTGGCCGACCAGTCTTGAGTCACGGAGACTAACATAATCTTTTGAGTGTTCATACCTGGCGACGTGTGCTTCTGTCATCAGGAGTCTCGCCAACTGCGTTACGACCTGTGTGTGCACACCACAAGATTTCTCCACCAAGCCCTCGCCAACAGAGCCCCAGATAACGCGGTGACGTCACCAAACTACATGTGAACAAAACAGGATATTATGAAGTTCCCCGGCGCTAAACTTTACTTGTCAACATGGCCTGGGTCCAAACACAATGCGCTCCCCGTGATCCTGTGGACGCCGCCATTGTTGTTGCTTGCCAGCTTGTCCTCACATTTCTTCCGTCCTCCTGCCTGCTGACGTGGGTCGTATCCCGCCTCTCAATGGCTGATGCTCTTTGTCAGTCGTGTCACACTTGTCCAGTTTTCTAGCATGCCAGATATCCAGTCCCAGTCGCAGACGAGGGGGCGACTTGCTCGTAGGCTTGTTCACACATGAGGACTCGTCGTGGCAGACTAACTGCCGACTCACCTCCGACCCAAGGTGGCTCTCAAGATCCTCCACAAGTCAACATCACGGTGAAAATCGAACTGAACTAGGCTTAAGGCGATGTTACCTTTCAGTTCGGCCTACAGAAGAATGTCATCCCTGCAACACTGTGTAACATATATATTAATGTAACATGTCATGTCTGAGGCTTTTTTCTCTGTGTCTGTTCCGTGACTCCAGGTGACATCAGTCAGAAGACGACGTGGCATCGTGTGTCGGTGTTCAAACCTGGTCTGAGAGACGTGGCCTACCAGTACGTCAAGAAAGGGTACGACCCACATGTTCCCTGTAGGACTGCACCTTTAACACTTGAGTTTATTTAGGGTTTCGTAACTGTGTTGACAGTATACAGTAGAGAGACAGAGGGATGACATGCACCACATGGTCGCGGTTTTGTGGTTGTCGTCTTGGACCGCTGCGTTCCTGAAAGTGAAACTCTATACTGAAATTATATTTCCAGCATCTTAAAGGTTTAAAGAGTGCCTGTACATGTTTAGTTTCCCTTCTTAAAGAACAGCAGCTGTGGAAAAAATGTATTTTAAGTTACAGACGATTCCTGCGGTGACAAGTTTTCATTACAGAAATACAACCATCTATAAAAACTGTCCATCTGTGTGTTTATGCTCTGTATGTTCCCGTCTAATTTAAGATGAACTCAGCTGCTGGTTTCAGTCGGTGAGGAAGCTACAAGTGTTCTGCACCACATTACAAAACATACAACATGAAAACATTAAATTTGGATTCATAAGAGACAGACACAAAGCACCAGGACGTGTTGGGAAACCAAAAGAATATTTCTTAAGGAAAAGGGACCAGCGACATTAACGACTGACAGTGGCATAACACACATTATTATTTTCCTCCTTTTTATCATGTTTTTTATTATTTATTTCGGATTGTCGTTCTCAGAAATTTTTCAATTGGCCTGAAGTTACAAGAGGTTGAGAACTCTTGGAGTAGAGGATCCTTCATGTCACTGTTCACAAGTCTCTGTGTTTCAGGTCGAGGATTCTAGTTGAGGGGAAACTGGACTATGGGGAATATGTGGACAAGAACCAAGTCAGACGTCAAGCCACCACCATCATCGCAGGTCAGACAGCAAACACAAGGAGCTTACTTTTAGATGAACGTCTTAAGTGGGATTTGTACTTGTGCGTCACAAATCAGCTTCACTATAACTCGCAGCATTCACAGACAAACACTTGTCTTTATTTGGACACATTTTCCCCACAAATACAACATGCTAATATTATTAGCACAAGCCTATGGCATTTTACATTGTATAAATTAGCCTGTCAGCTAGCAGCCTTTTCCTCTACTCATATGAAGCCAGGGACAACAGCAACATTTAACAAAGGTAACGTTTCAAAATTCGGTTCCATTACAACTCACAAGATTCACTGACAAAACAACTGTCTTATACTAAACACGTTTTCCAAACAAATGTAACATGCTAACGTTATTAGCACAAGCCTATGGCATTTTACATTGTATAATTAGCCTAGCAGCTAGTGGACTTTTCCTCTGCTCATATGAAGCCAGGATAAATCACACACAAAACTTAAAATGCTATTTTTAGCACTGTGTTTGAACGAGCAAGCAACCATAATAGCCTTGTTGTAGCACTTGTTGTATAATAATTTATAAAACAAATTTTTTCCTCTCTCCCTCTTCCAGACAACATCGTCTTCCTGAGCGATAACGTCCGAGAGAAGTTCTGAAGCACCCTCCTCTACGTCTCCACCCACCAAGACAACTTTTTGTATTCTCCTGTTTGTACAAAACTAAAACTGAGGACCTGAACGCCACCAAATAGAGGAAGTGACTTTTCCAAAGAAAAGGAGCGGTGACAGAATACGCTGTAACGCTGGTCACGTTTGACTGTGGTGCCTCCTGTAAACCTTGAGGCATCAGGAGAACCAGAAGGAGCCCATGTGTAGTATAAATACACTCAGTGATTATGATTGTGCTACTTGTACATAAACATTACAAAGACACAGTTTGAGCCCTTTCGCGTTTACTCAAGTTTTAAGAAGTGGAAATACAGTGAGAGAGACTTCACAGTTGAAGGAGCCAGTACAAGATGTTGTAGAAGTTATAGCTCTGTTAAGAGCAGCTCTTATTCCTGCCGAGGATCATTAACAAGTTATTGTTTTCTTCTTTGTGTCAGTTGAGACTCTTTACTTTTTCTTCACATACTTTTTTTTAAGAAGCATAGAAATACAAAAAAAACAGTGGAACAATTGGAAATATGTCACGTAGACTCTCTAAACTCAGTAAATCACAAGTTGTTTCTTGTGAGAACTTTTCAAAGCCCCCTATTACATGTATGTGTTGGGGACTATTTGCAGCTGCAGATAAATCATGGGATTTGTCGCCAATAATGAACACACAGATCACCAACAGATTTATCCCTCAAACAAATTAAAGTATTTGTTCCTTCTTGTACTCATCTGACTTGTCTCTGTGTTAATTTTCAACTTTGTCATGCACTTCTCTTTATGCAAATCAATCATGACTGAAGGTTGTTAAACTGCAGAGAAATGTGCAGAACGCAAATTTAGTGGAAGCACCTTCAATTGCATTCACATTTTTTCCTGCTCATATACCTGAGTTGTGTAGTTATACTTTAATATTAATGTATGTATTTGATGTTCCGCTCCTGATTTCTGCTTTGTCACTCTCTTGTCAATTGTTATCACATGTATCTGTTTGTCATTTCCTTCCTGAGTAGTGACTTGTTGCTTTCAGCTCAGCACTGCAGGTTTATGTCTCTGTCTCTGTATCGTTCGCTATAATAGACCTTTTTTTTTTTACCCCCCTCACAATATTGTTGTCTCCATGTCTGTGTCCATCTTCAGTCAGAGCATGTATGTTTTAACCTCCCTGTGATGGTAATTTCACTTACAAAAGACTCAATAGAGGAGAAAATGGAGAAAAGTTGCCACTAAAATCAAATTTATAAACCTGAAATAATAAATATAATTAGTACAATAAAAACATTTCTATAAAAACTTGTATTAAATGAAAAAATATGTGAAAAACATGCAACATTTATTTAAAATTATTTTTATTATTTAATTATGTCATCCTGTCACTGGTGGACGCTGATTGGCTGTGTCTGTGACATCAGAGGCGGGCCTTAGTCAAAGGTATTCTTGGCCCAAAGTTACTGGTCGCGGAGTTTCTAGAAGTCTTCCCTGATTGGCTGCGCCGCCTGTTCATCAAAGGCTCAGGAAGGCGGGGCTGCATGGTCGAACGGGCTTTAAACTGAGGAGTGATCTGATTGGTCGGGCAGCCGTTTGTGGGCGGGGACTGTGAGTTGTTTGGAAACCTGTGGAATCAGTTTAAAGAAACTGCGTCACTTTAACGGAATGAATCAGGGTGAGACCGGAAACGGGTGAAGCAGATTAAGAAAATAAAAGCTTCGAAATGTTTTTTGTCTCAACATTTGAAGCTAAACGGTTCAAATCAAAGTTTTACTTAAATAAATACAAACAAATTTGTCTCAGAGAGAAAAGAACACTTGAAAATACAGCTGCTTTTGGAAAATATTTTTATTTTTTCTTTCCTTTTTAAAATAGTGACGGTATTTTGACATACAAACACTATTTTTACTTATTTACTTACTTATTTTTAAAAAAGTAGAAAACAGAAAACAATTGTAAAAGGGTTGGTGCAATAAGCTACGGATTTAGCCTACACTTTTTCTGTCAGCAAAACCTGCTTTGGTTTGTCACTGCTTCAAAAATTATTGTTGGTTTTTTTGTGTGTGTATTTGAGATGTATAAGTAGGAAAACGACCAAAAAAAAAACAAAAAAACCTAGCAAAACAAAGGCTGTGATAACTGAATAAACTAAAATAACTGTAAATAAATTTGATAATTAATAAAATTATTATCACAATAAATACCAAGAGGAGTGATTAAAATGAAAAAAATATACATAGCATTACAACTTAAGGGATATTTTTTCTTGTGTCGACAGAGATGTGGTAATGACTGCACCTATATCGGAAAAATTTAAGGCTTAAATTTCAATTTTATAGTTAAAAAATATCAAAATTGACCAAAAATTTAAAAAGAATTCTTTAAATAAATTGCGGTAGAAGTAGAATGAACATAAATGTTTGGCTTTGTGTCATTTTTGTCACTTTAAAAATGCTAATATTCAACATTAAATGATTAATTATAAAATAATATAATTTTTATTTTATTTTATTTTATTTCATATTATTCATTTTTAGTTATTTAACATAAAAAAAAATCTTTCCTGACCTCAAAAACAGTGACTGATAAAACAACAGACCCCTCACCACAGGTCTCATTATGTAATTTAGTAGCTGTTCTGGAGCTTTTGATCATATAACATGATCTTCCTCAGCAAATAAAGCAGGAGTTTGCACAAATAGTTATGTCCGTTTTTTTGTAAGACACAAGTTTATTTTAGTATTTAAAATTTGCTCATTATTTTTATTTTATTTTACTTTATTCATTTTATTTATTTAACAAAAAAGCTCTTTCTTGACCTCAGAAACTGTATTTTTTTAAAAAAAAAAAAATACACAAGTTTATTTTAGTTTTTAAAAGCTGATTATTATTTTTATTTTATTTTATTTTATTTGTGTAGAACCCATAGCAATCACCTGAAACGAGTTAAGGTTTTATTTTGAAATTCAGTACCGGAAGCTGTAGTTTATTAATGTAGGTATCTTGTTTCTAAAGTCACAGACAGCTGGAACAGATGAATCATCCCACATTTTAAACCCTACATTCAAACTCTAATGTTTTCTTCAGCCTTCATACAAACACATGAACTCTCTTTTTTATTTATTTCTGTAGTTTCTTGATTTTATTCTGAGTTTATTGTCTGATTTCTGATTTCTGTCTCTGTGACTCCGCCCACACATTCCTGTGTGTCTGGGCTGTGAGGAGGAGGAGGAGGAAAGAAAAGGGAAGAGTAGCTGTAGAAAGCTGCCTGTGGACGCTGGACCAGAGAAGAGATGACAAACAACAACAACAACAACAACAATATTCACCTTCCATCTGCCTGCTGCAGCTCTCTGACATAACATACATTAATCCCTCACAGTCTGAACCAACCGGATCTTCCTCTGTTTGTTTCTCTTCTTCTTCTGCAACTTGTTGGGAACTTTTTGTTTTCTTTGCCGCAGTTGGATGTTTGGAGTTTCCAGTCTGACTGCATTACAACTCGCAGCCGCATAAAGAAGAGCAAGAGGAGTGTGTGAAAGTGTGTGCGTGTGTGTGTGTGTGTGTGTGGAGGACATCATGGAGATCCTGGACAGTAGTGAACCGTTTCTACACTGGGACCGGAACCTGAGCGAGCTGTCTGAGGCTGGGGAGATCGACTGTGTGCTCTACACCAATGTAAGTCATTGATCAGGGATGGAGGGGAGAGGTGATTGATCAGGGCCTGGTGATTGGGGAGTTATCACCTTTATTTCACTTAAAGGAGTAGGAGGGGGTAGGGCAGTGTGTCCAGTGGGGGTGTGTGTGTGTGTGTGTGTGTGTGTGTGTGTGTGTGTATGTGAGAGAGAGTGAGAGTGTGTGTGTGGTACCCGGCTCTCCATTCACAACTTGAGCCTTGAGGTCCAGGATGCAAGTTAGACAGTTTTTCAGCCTCTTTAAGCTATTTTGTCTTATTTTAAACACATTTTTGAGCAAAATGGTGGCGAAGTGTTCAAAATAACAGACACATAAAGTCCTAATGTAAACAATAATGAGCACTGTGAAGGGATATATGAGAGGGGAAACCTGCATGAGCTCAGTTTACTCCAGAACTATAGTCGAGGGCTTGTCTGTTTCCATTTATCTATGATCAATTAAATGTCAAAAAAGCCTGTGAAAGTTCCTAGAGTCCAAGATTATTCCTTCAAATTGTTTATTTTGCTTAACTGCCAAATTGAAAACCCCAAAATGTTAAATGTAAGAGAGAAAAGTAGCACAAATTTACATTTAAAAAGCAGGAAATGGAGGATATTTGGCCTATTTGCGTAACAGTAATTGAAATAAAGATCAGAGTGAAAAACCATCTGAACCGCTGCCACTAACAGTTATTATTCCCACTGTAAATGTCAGTTAAATGTCAGTTAAATGTCAAAAATAGTGGAAAATATTTGTTCAGTCTAACCGACTAGTCCCAAATCTCAAAATACTTTACAAATACACTGAGGAAAGTAGCAGATACTCACATGTGATGAGCGGGAAATGGAGATTACTTAATATTAATTGAAATAAAGATGTGAACAATAGGTATGGATACATCAGAGTGAAAACCCAACTGAACTCACTTATAGGGCTGCCACTAATATTGTTTTTTCCCACTTATCTTAATTTAAATGTCAGTTAAATGTCAAAAATAGTGAAAAATGGCTATTGAAAGCTGCCAGAGTCTAATGTGATGTCTACAGATGGTTTGTTTTGTTTCCTTGACAAGTCCAAAACCTAAACATATTCGATTAAGTTAAATTTTTTAAACGTAACACGGAGAAAAGAAGCACAAAGTCGCATGTGAGATGCTTATAATGGAAACTAATTGTCTTTTTGCATAACTTTAAATCAAATTAAGATGTGGACAGTGGATACATCAGAGTCCAAAACCACCTGAACTGACTCTAGGACTGCAACTAACAGTTATATTTTCCATTAATTGAGTGCCATAAATGTCAGTTAAATGCCAAAAGTAGTGAAAATGGCCATTTAGGGTTCCCAGGATCCGAGGTCCAAACCCCCAAAATATTCGATTTCATTTACTTTTTGATCATATAAAACTGAGAGAAGTAGCGGATACTCAAATGTGATGAGCAGGAAATTGAGGACATTTGGCCTTTTTGCACAAATTAATTGACATAATGATGCAAACAATGGTTATGGATACAAACGAGTGAAACTTGCAACTAACTAATTAACTAATTGATTTTAAATGTCAATTAAATGTCAAAAATAATGAAAAATGTTCATTGAAAGTTCCCAGGATCCAAGATGATTTCTTAAAGCTGTTTTGCTGACCCCCCAGATATTTGATTTAATTGACATTTGATCTTGTAAAATGGAGAAAAGTAGCAGATACTCACATGTAAGAAGCAGGAAATGGGAAATAGTTGGTGTCTATGCAAAAACTAACTGAAATAATCACGTGGACAATGGGTATGAAGACATCAGAGTCACTTTCGGACTGCAACTAATCCACTAATCAATTACTTTAAATGTCAGAAATAGTGAAAAATGCCCATTGAAAGCTCTAGGAGTCACAGGTGATGTCATCAAATGGTTCATTTTTCTTCATCTAAGCCTCCAAAACCCAAATAAATTCAGTTTAATTTTGTCATTTTTTTTATTTGAAGCAAAGAAAAGTAGCACTAACTCACATTTGATAAGCTGGAAATGGAGAAAATTTGGCCTTTGTGCTTCTTATATGACGAAAAAAGTTTTATTTTTATAATTATTTTTCAGTTAATCGACTAATTGTTTCAGCACGAGTTCAGAACAAAAGAAAACAACTTGCTCTTGAGGATGTGGAACTTGGAAATAAGCGTATTATTGAGCATTCATTCGTGTTTTTATTGGTGATTGTTGGTGTTTACACATGAGCTTATCACTCTGAAAAATACGTCATTCGACACTTAATGTCTGACACTGATGGACTCCCCATTCCTGGTGCATATGTGCAATGTTAAAGCATGCATACAGGGAGAGGAGCTGGGTCCTCTACCTCAAGGAGACAGGGTTAAATATTTTGTGTATCGCAGGTTGAATCTAAACATTAAATGTTTATATGTATATTTGTCCCATTACCAATAACAACACCAGCATCACCACGTTTTCTTAGAAGCACATTACACAATCAGCATCTCCTCAGTAAAACCGCTTTAAGAGGCCTTTTGCCTGCAATTATGTAACTTGAAGTGTGTGTTGAAGCCATATGTCTCTCCGTGGGTCGAGAGGAGAGTGTGTGAGGCTGTGTGTGGAGGCGACGGGAGGGTGCGTTTGGGTGTACAGGGGAAAAATCCAGCTGGCTCACAGGACAGCAATCAGACACCACAGAGGCCTGTTGGGCCCTGAGACCGAGACAATACACACACACACACACACACACACACACTCTCCTGTAGGAAAACCTGCAGACAGGTAAAGACTTGTATGTACTTCTACTGTGAATGCAGGTCTTTTAAACAAGTCCTGAGGCTACAATTCCTGTTGAATACCAGCAGTATCAGACCGCTCAGCTGCAGCTGCTGCTCTCGTGTACTGCAGGAAATTTTTGGGATAACGGGGAAATATTACTGGATGTTTTTGGAGACTGTCTGCTGATCAATACTGTATTAAGTGACAAGAACAAAGAGAGAGAAATGATCCACAGGGCGACAGAAGATCATCAGCTAATGGCAAAAAAGCAAAACAAGTTGAAGTTAAAGAGAAGCTGCTGAATCTCTGGTGGAAAGTACATTTACTCGAATACTTAAGTACAGTTTTAACCACTACTTAACATGAGCATACTTCTAGTCCACTGCATTTCAAAGGGAGATAATGTGCGTGGAAACAAAGCTTTTATTATTTTAATTTCACAGATAAGAAACAATGATTTAGGAAGAAAAAGCCACTACAAAAATAGCATTTTAAGTCTGGCTTCATATGAGCAGAGGAAATCTCTGCTAGCTGCTAGGTTAATTTATGCAGTGTAAAATGCCATAGGCTTGTGCTAATAACGTTAGCATGTTGTATTTGTTTGGAAAACGTGTTTAGTATAAGACAGTTGTTTTGTCAGTGAACATTGTGAGTTGTTATGGAGCCGAATGTTGTAACGTTACCTTTGTTAAATGTTGCTGTTGTCCCTGGCTTCATATGAGTAGAGGAAAAGTCTGCTAGCCCCTAGGCTAATTTATACAATGTAAAATGTCATAGGCTTGTGCTAATAACATTAGCATGTTGTATTTGTGGGGAAAATGTGTCCAGATAAAGACAAGTGTTTGTCTGTGAATGCTGCGAGTTATAGTGAAGCTGATTTGTGTACTTGTGTTTGAAACTGTCTCTATTAAGCCATGTTTAATGTGTGTTTAATGTGTGAACAGACACACCACCGCACAAGTATAAATGCCCACAATGGTGTAGGGTCTGCTGCACAAGTATAAATTCCAATTTAGTCAGACTTTGAGAAATTCAATATAGGTTGATTTCGGTTGGATTAACACGTGTACGTGTATCTTAAAAGCCGAGTTGTACTCTGACTAAGACAATAAATGGATTTCCTCTAATGTCATGCAAACGTACTGAATGATAACATTACTGTTTATTTAAAAGGAGTCTGGTGGGTTTGCTGATAGCGATTTCAGGGCTGTTTCTGGTGAAACAAAAAGGGTCTTACCGTTTAGGAAGATGGTCTGTCTCTTTGGGGATTCTTTCAATAGGATGTCAGACACTTACAATAACAATCTGAGCCTCGGTGACAAAAACAAACTCTCTTAGTGGACATAAATTTGATGGTGCGAATAACCCTGGAATGGTTACACTGCAGCCTGTTTAGCTGCTGCTCTCTGCAGCACTCACTCAATACTGGACCAGTTTCAGAAACTGTTGTTCCCATTAGTCACTTGGACACAGAAACATGGAAAATAAGAGTCCAGGCTGGAAAATACCAAACTTACACTTTAAAACTGAACCAAAGTTCCTCTCCAGGTTATTAATATAAGCCCTGCACTCCCTCGCATACCTACATCACACAAAGGCCAGGTTGTGTACAGCAGCAGCACTGTGATGCTCTTGTTAGTGAGGTGAATATTCTATATATAGTAAAGCATGAGCAGTATGTGTGTGAGTGTGTGTGAGGGTGCATGAAGACTGCAGTGTTTGAATCTCCAGCAGCTTGGGAAACAGACTGGAGTCTTTGTTGGGTCTCACTCTCACTTTCTCTCTCCGGGGGTTTGTTGACTTGAGATTCCTCACAACAATGTAAACCTTCTCAGTCTGCAGCATCCTCTGAGGGATTCTCAAACCTGCTGTCATTGAGCAGGCGTTCCTCCCGTCTCCATCTCCTTGTCTGCGGCTTATATCATAATCAAGTTGATCAGGTTTTAGAATAATAACATAGTTTCACCGCTAAGGTGGAGTTCCTCTTTTGTCTGCATTTACGTCCAAAACAATCCCTTCTGATGTCGCAGTGAAGTCATAGCAGACGTGTTTTAGTGACGTGACTTTAAAAATATCTTCTTTTTTTTTTCACAGTTTTCCTCAAAAACCAAATCCAAATGCTTCCTGTTAGGCTAAATTAATAATTTACATAACATAATTAAGAAATTGCAAATACTAGAAATTCAAATTATGTTGCAACTGACGTCAAACATGGAGATTAGTTTTCTTTTGAAATTGATCTCCCTCTTACTCAATATTACACTCTGGAGGATCTTGTCAGTCCAGTTTCTGTGGTGACGGTAAAGCATTTGCTTTCTTAAGCCTGATGAATCTCCACACCAATGACTGATGCACAGCTGGGAGATAACTTCTTGTTCTGTATATCTTGGTTTGACAGATTTGGGAAGCTTGGATTCCCATTGGACAGTTCAGGAAATAGACAGAGACAGCAACAGCGAGCAAGTGGCTTTAAATCTAAGGGTTATTTCATGCACTTGTGCATACTTGTGTCTTTCAAAAAAAGTTTGGCGTGGTGCTGAGCACATGGTGTACTCAGAGAGAGGAGAAGGAGAGGACACATGCAGAGGAAAAAGAGCATATTTGCTCTGCACATGCTCCGGGGCCTTCCAGCTATGTGTGTGCTTATGTAACACACAGCATACCTGCAGATAAAGACTCACCTGTCACTATTAATCCAGCTATAATACAAGAGTTTAATTAATATACATGATGATGATGGCTTTGACAGCTCATGTACATTTACTCTAGTATTGTACTTAAGTACTTGAGTATTTCCATTTTATGCATCTTTATTTCTGCTCCATCTCAGTTGATGTTGTACTTTTACTGCACTGCGTTCGTCTCACAGCTTTAGTTACTTTTCAGATTACAGTTTTCATCCCCTTCCTGTTTGGTGTAAACACGAGGTGTTGATGCTGATTTTCTGCGATAAACTGAAAGATGAGTTGTTGTTTTATGTGTTGAGAAAATTCTCCTACTTCTTAATTTAGATAAACGCTACATAAACCCTGTTTTTCTTTTTGTAACAGCTCAGTGGCCTAGTTGTAGAGTGTCTGCCCTGAGACTGGGAGGTCGTGGGTTCCGGGTCATACCAAAGACTATAAAAATGGGACCCATTGCCTCCCTGCTTGGCACTCAGCATCAGGGGTTGGGATTGGGGGGTTAGATCACCACATGATTCCCAAGCGCAGCACCGCTGCTGCTCACCGCTCCCTCAGGGGATGGGTCAAATGCGGGGAACAAATTTCACACACTCAGCTGTGTGACAATCAGTAGGACTTTAACTTTAACTTTTTTCTAACATCATACAACAGCTCATATGATATCTAACGAATTGGCGCCCCATGACTGGCAGCACCCTGTTACATTATTATCGTAAAGTTGCATCGTTAACGTTAAGTTACTTAGGTGGGGTTTAGGTAAGTTCCATAGGTTAGGTTTAGGAAAAGAAACATGGTTGGGCGTCATCACATTACGTACTTAAGTTAAAGTTATGTATTTAGTACATAGGTTAAGTTTAGGAAAAGGAAAATAGTTAGGTGTCATCACATTATGTACTTAATGGAAAGTTACAAACTTAACGTAAAGTTACATATTAAACAAAAAGTTACGTAGGTGAGGCTTCGGCAAGTAAAGTTACATAGGTTAAGTTTAGGTAAAGAAAATAAGTTGGGTGTCATCATGTTACGTACAAACTTAACATAAAGTTACATACTTAATGTAAAGTTACGTAGGTTAGATTTAAGAAAGTAAGGTTTTGTAGATTAGGTTTTGGAAATGAAACGTCGTTGAGAATTTTCACATAACGTATTTAATTTAAAGTTACGTACATAACTTAAAGTTACATACTTAACGAAAAGTTACATACCTAACACAAAGTAAAGTTACATCGGTTAAGTTTAGGAAAAGAAAAATAGTTGGGTGTTATCACATTACATACTTAATGTAAAGTTACATAGGTTCGGTTTAAGAAAGTAAAGTTTCGCTGGTTAGGTTTTTGAAAAGGAACGTGTTTGGGCGTCATCACATGTTTAACTTAAAGTTACGTACATCATGTAAAGTTACGTGGATTAGGCTGAGGCAAGTTAAGTTACATAGGTGAGGATCAGGAAAAGAAACATGGTGACAACCTATCTTAACATAACGCAGAAGTTCTCTTGGGTTTACACAGGCATGAACACTGGTCCTCTGGGGGAAAGTCCTGTGTGTGTTTGACTCATCCACCACCTCAACCATCCTCCTTTTGCAGACTTTCACTCTTTTTAATACTTCTGTCTTTATTCCCGTCACCACATTGTAGATCGCAGCCGATTACTTGGGTTATACGAATTCTGGTGCATAAGGCTACTTTTTGGAGGTATACATACGAACAGCGCATGAGAACAGCCTGAATAGTAAACCACTGACAAGGAACATTTTATTGCACGACGACTATGTCTATACATTGAGTACATTTTACTGATAATACTTTCATACTTTAACTAGGACTTTGACCTGACTTTCACTAAGTAAAGGATCTGAATACATCTTCCACCACTGAGCTCAGCACACACTCAGCACAGTGTTGAGAGCAAACACACATGGAGTTGAGGGTAAACATCTTGATCCATGTGCTCACAGTGCACAGCCTGTTCTCCGTCGGGGCAGGGCATCCTGCTCGCTGGTGGCCTCGCTCTGTCTCTCTCTGAATGGTCCGTGTGTCTGTTGTGTCAGTGTGTAGGCAGAGACGGTCATTTAGTACACACACATATCTGCAATCACACAGCCAGCAGCCACAGTTTATACGCAGAAAATGAATAAATGACAATGTAATTTCACAACCGGTCACATTTTATTGCCAATCATAGGTCAAGTGATTGCTCTGGTCTGTATTTCAGTGGTGACAGGACAAAACTGTAATCTGAAAAGTAACTTAAGTTGTCAGACAAATGTTGAGCAGGAAAAGTAGCTTACAATATTTGCCTCTGAGATGTGGAGGAGTAAAAATATAAAGTTGCATAAAATGTAATACTGAAGTAGCACAAGAACCTGAACCATGTACTTGGGTAAATATACTTAGTTACATTCCATTAATGCATCCCAGTTGTGAATATTCCAACCAGACTAGCCTCTCTATTCATAACCCAGCTGAACACATGTATTGTGTATGATAATGAAGCACACAGTGTTATTACTGCAGGTGTGGTGCCTGATCTTCAAGTTGGTTCACTCAGAGTTGACTGTGTGAAACATACTACAGCAAATATTGATTATTAAATTAATTATTTTTAAGCTATGGATGGAAATATGATACAAAGAATTCACAGATTTGATTCTGCTGCTTTTAGAAACTTAGTTAAAGTGTTTTTTATATAAAGTTAAATAGACAGGAAGGAGTATTGTGGGTTTTGAATGCGTCATTTGCCTCTAGTAAGTGATGTAAATTCAGAGTAAAGATATGCAAAAGAAGTGTAGTCGCCACAGTTAAAAGAGTTGGATGGTTTCCACATGGCAGCAGTTCAGTACAGTACAGCACACATGAGCTTGGGTGTATTAGATTTTTAGTTTAAATAATCAGGAATCATCCGTCAGTATTTAAATTTGTCCAATAATTTGTTTTATGCTAACATTTGCTAATTAGCATGTTCACCTAAAATGCAAAACTAAGATGGCCAATGTGGTTAACATACCTGTTCAGCATCAGTGTGTTAGCATTTTCTTTGTGAGCATGTTAGCATGCTGATGTTAGCGAGTACAGCATCATGGAGCTGCTAGCATGGCTGTTAAATCTTAGTTTTCTTGGAAAATTACTGCTTATTTTGTTTTTATTGTTTAGTTTCTGAAGTCTCTCCACTGGCTACACTCTGATAATTAGAGTTGCATATATATACCAATACGAGAAATGTCTGATATGCAGTTAGCTTGGTTAGCCGACAAGTTGCCATGGAAGTAATCCTTCTCAATTAGCTAAAAAAAGCTAACCCACAGGTGATAATTTCTGGGTTTACTTTTGGTCCGACTCAAACCCTGTGTACACCTGGCATTAATATATAATCTGTATTTTTAATATCCTACTTTGATAAGGAAAATCACATGTTAATAGAGTGGTGCAGTGATAAACCCTAAAACCCAGAAACGAGTTAGCATTTTAGCACTCCTGAATGGGTTTTTGGTTAGATGCCTAAAATAAGGCCAGTGGTTAACACAAGCTTAAGAAACTTTCACTTTTTGTTCTATGACATAAAACATGTCAGGAAATACCCAACTCATGAACTTTGAAGCTTTTATGTGTTTTCAAAAGGCATTTGACAACAAGTGGCTAAATTGGACTACAGAATGTCATCATGCCAAACGTGGTGTCACAGCCTTGTTGTGGTGGCGACGTTGGGTCATGCGAGCATGGTGTAGTTTGTTTGTAGCCTAACATTACCTTTTTTACTTCTTGTGACTGCATTAAGCTTCAAAAATCATAAAGTGGTGTTCATTTGAGATTATCTCGCTGAACAAAACATGTAAGTATCATAAACTTTTTTTTGCTGCAGAGCTTATTTTCTGCAGCCCAATAGAAAAAATACCATTGGCTTTTTGATGAGGGAACCAAGGCGATGCTAAAATCTGAGTCAGCCTACAGAAGATCATTCCTGTTATGCTCTATACATGTAACACAACCTCTTCATGCTAGCCTAAGCAGAATTTCTTTTTAAAAAGTTAGACATTTCAGGTAAATTACTTTGCTAAACTTTGATAGGGTCCTTCAGTGATGTAGTGGTAGTCGATGAGGTGGGTGTAGGTGGGTAACCGAGGAGGAAGTGGGCATACTCTTCCGTATATTCCAATATCTTTTTGGCTAACAGGTGGGTATACTGTAAAAGGCCAGAGAAAGAGGTGGATAGGCCTATACCTTGTATACCTGTGTAAACCCTCCACTACACAAGAGTGCTCATAAGCGAGGGGGCAGCCCTTGGATAGGTGCCCCAAGCAGTTTCGGGTACCGTGCCTTGCATATGGGCACCACGGCAGTGCCCAGGAGCATTAACCAGCACCTCTCCAATTACCAGTCCACACTCTGTGTTTCTGTATGGGAACTTGAACCAGTGACACTTTGGTTGCCAAGCCAAGTCCCCATAGACAGATTAGTGTCTTGGGGTCTGAAGGATTCTTCTGAGGTTTTTCCACCTTGTTCAGATTAAACATGGCAAATGAACCAATATCTGTCTCCAACATACCTCTTTACTCACGTTAACAATGCCTTAATGGAAGCCACCTTGCTGTCCTGAACTCTTTTGGCTTTAGAAAGTGACAGCGGGTCGACACATGGCGTGCACATGAAGGATACGTTTTTTCCAATTTTCCAAATCTGATGCAACTTTTCTCCTGACTTTGAAAGTGGACTCAAGTTGTGCTGCAGGCAGGCAGCCATTTGAGAGCAAAAAGCGAAGGTAGTAATCAGTGCGTGAGGGATCATTATGGAAAATCCACAGGAGCCTTCATTCTCCGAGGCAAAGCTAAATTTACCCCCTCTGTCTGTATTTCTGTCTGTCTCTCTTGATTCGGCATTTCCCCGTCCCCCATCTGCCCCCTCCGGGTTTGCTTCAGGCTCCATAAAAGGTTTTAAAAGGATGTGTGTGAGCTTGTGTGTGCGGTTAGCAGGGTGTGGGCGTAATATCCCAGTGAGTTGCTTGTACACCCAGCCCTAAAATGAGCCTGGAAGCAGTTTTGTGTAGTTGCAGGGTGGTGAAAATGCAGCGAACTCACTGCTCTTTGTTTTGTCTTGTACATAAAAGATGCCGAGGTTGAATTCTGAGTTATGGTTTATAGTCTCAGGGTATGGACTCAAAAAATATCCATGCTATAGACTTTAAAGTTGCAAAATAAACAGAACTTTCATCATATTTAGTTTTTGGGGCTTTGTTCATGAGCTTTAGTGTTGGAAACATCAAAGTGTTTAAAGCCTGTAAACTGCTTATTAAACAGTAAGGTGTATGAGCTGTGAAACCCGCTCAACTTTGATGTCTTTTATGGGTGTTGGAGCTCATATCCTGACTTAAAGTGAACCATCAAGACCAGTTCAGTACAGAAACCTCTGCATCCGCTGGCTAGTTAACCTTTCACCACTCTGTCCAGCCCTCCTCCTCCTCTTCAGTCACTCCTCCAGGGTGAGCTGAGAGTTGGAACGAGTCGGCTCCTGTTCAGAAAGCCAGAAACTTCTCAATTTCTCCTGCTTAACCACCCTACCCTTTACCTCCTTGTTTCTCTTCCTGATTTCGTGTACTATCTTTTGTTTGCTCTCTGACTGTTCCTTTGTTTTTCCATCTGTCCTTCATCTGTTTGTCTTTTTATTTAACTTTTTTTTTAGTCCTGGACCTATTATGCTCATTGTCAGGGTCATACTTGTATTTTGGTTTCTGCTAGAACATGTTTACATGCTTTAATGTTCGAAACGACCTTGTTTTCTTCATGTTGTCTACCTGTATTCACTCTGTCCAAAACTCCCATTTTAAATGGGATTTATAATTCTGCGTCAAACCGTTGGCGTAGAGCCTACGCCGTACGCCGACGCAGACCTCCTGTCTGTCTCTGTCAGCTGAAACCATTTCCCTCAGTGGAAACTAAGCTTTTATTTACTTTAATTTCACAGATAAGAAACAATAAATTGAGAAGACAATAAAGCCTCCACAAAAATAGCATTTTAAGTCTTGTGTGTGATTTATCCTGGCTTCATATGAGTAGAGGAAAAGCCCGCTAGCCGCTAGGCTGATTTTTGTAATGTAAAATGCCATAGACTTGTGCTAAAACATTAGCATGTTGTATTGGAAGATCCACTCTGCATGTTGAAGCATCCTTGGGCAAGATACTGAACCCCAAATTACTCCTGACGACTGTTCCATCAGCGTGTGAGTGCGTGTGAGTGGTTTAGCAAGTGGCACCATGTATGGCATCCTCGACCACCATTGTGTGAATGTGTCTGTGTGAATGGGTGAATGTGACATGTAGTGTAAAAAGTGCTTTGAGTGGTTGGAAGACTAGAAAGCCACTGTACAAGTGCACGTACCATTTATGATTTACCTTATTTTCCAACCTTGATAAATACATGTCACACAGCTGCACACTGAACGTTGCTGTTGGTGTGGAATCGTTCGGAGCAATACCTCTTGTGCCTGATTTGGGGCACTGTTGACCGCCAAGCATCGTTAGCTTCTTGGAATACTGTAATGTGTTGTTATTGTTTCTGTTGGACCGCTTCACTTCCCTGTTAACTTGCTTTGCTGTGGCTTCAACGGTGGGAAGGAAGATCTGATGTCTGGGTGACTTTTATCAGCTATCTCAGAGAGCAGACAAATGGTAAACTCACTAAAATTACTTAAATCCATTGTATCAGTAGTCGTATTAACATTTTAAAACCAAAACAGGTCAAGTCGTGCTCCACATCTCTGCATTCCTCTAAAAGAACAACTCTCCATCACACCTTTTCTCTTGCATGAACCTTTTCATTCGAAGAGACATGAACAAGCCCATTCATCCATGCAAAGTTCAGCATGTGTGTGTGTCTGTGTGAGAGTGTGTGTGTTTGTGTGTGTGTGTGGGTGTGGGTGTGACTTGACATTCAAGCATGCCTTTACTTGGCAAGCATCCGCCTTAACGGAGGAATTAAGATCAGACAAGCAAGCCCAAACAAGTTTCCCGGAGTGTTTGTACTTTCCAGGGATTAAGACCATCTCTATGGGGTACTCAGCAAGAGTGGCATTGACCCAGTTTTTTACCCAGAATCCAGCAGGAGGTGGAGGCAGGAGTCCTTCAGTGAAAAATGTAGTCTTGACTGATCTTAACAACAAATGTTTGGAGGAATAACCCTGCAGCAAACAACCACATAAACACAATGACAGCACTCGAGAGAAGATTGAGGTGAGCTTTGCTTTCTTTACATCTTCTCGCATGGAGTCTTACGTAAGCTGGTGTGATTTACAGGTGACTCGTGTTTAGTTAAAGTGATTTAAAGTTGAGACAGTTGATGGAAATTAAGAGGAGAGAAGGAGCAGTTTGTGTTGGCGAAAGAAAATGTAAAAAAGAAAACAAAAAACGAGGGCTGGGAAAGGGTTGAGTGAGTTCAGTAACTAATGGTACTCGATGACCGGTCAGTGTTACAGTGCAGAGATGGAAAAAGTTATTCATGTGAGTGTGTGTGTGTGTGTGTGTGTGTGTGTGTGTGTGTGTTGACCCAGTTTATGACGAGCACACACACTCAGGATGAGAGAGAGGGAGGGTCAGAGACATGAGAAGACAGCTGTGCTTGTTTTTGACACAAACAGTCTCAGCTGTGTTTGAGGACAGGAAGTCTAGAGGCGGACCAAATTTTGATTTGATGACAGTTTGCCAATTTTTATTATGAAACACTTAACTCGGATTTGTTATGGAGCTTTAAATCATACTTTAAACTGATCAAAATGTCCCAGCGCAATAATTTCATCAACGTCAAGTTAAAGACAAAGTCATGTTTCACTCTTTTGTTTTATTGTCTGCAAATCCCATAAGAAGACCAAAACAAACAATGGCTTTCCGTCTCTTTGAACTTTCTGACTTCCTGTTTGTAGCACTCAGCCTCGATCCCATTGGTTCTCTTTATTCATTTTGGGAATAAATCGACTTTTGGAACTTGCTGAGAGTTAGATGAGAGAATTGATACCACTCCCATGTCTCAGCCCAGTCGCCAGAACAAAATGTTGCCATTGTACCTTTCTGCAAACCATGGACACAATACATTTGCACCTTTCATTGGCATCGTCTCGACGTTTATAAAGTGACCTAATCTGTGAGCTGAGTTTGTCATGCTAATAACGTTTAGTATGCTAAAACGTGTTTAGTATAAGACGGTTGTTTTGTCAGTGAACCTTGTGAGTTGTAATGGAGCTGAATTTTGTAACGTTACCTTTGTTAAATGTTGCTGTTGTCCCTGGCTTCATATGAGTAGAGGAAAAGTCCACTAGCTGCTAGGCTAATTTATACAATGTAAAATGCCATAGGCTTGTGCTAAAAACATTAGCATGTTGTATTTGTTTGGAAAACGTGTTTAGTATAAGACAGTTGTTTTGTCAGTGAACCTTGTGAGTTGTAATGGAGCTGAACTTTGAATCGTCTCCTTTGTTAAATGTTGCTGTTGTCCCTGGTTTTATATGAGCAGAGGAAAAGTCCGCTAGCTGCTAGGCTAATTTATACAATGTAAAATGCCATGGGCTTGTGCTAATAACGTTAGCATGTTGTATTTGTGGGGAAAATGTGTCCAGATAAAGACAAGTGTTTGTGAATGCTGCGAGTTACAGTGAAGCTGATTTGTGTACTTGTGTTTGAAACTGTCTCTATTAAGCCATGTTTAATGTGTGTTTAATGTGTGTTTTGAATCAACTAAACTTTACAGCACTTCACAGAAACCACGCCGCCGACTAGTGTTTTGGAGGTGTAACTGCAGTGTGACACAGACACACCACCGCACATCAACTACGCCGTTGTGAGCATTTACACAAATGGTCACAACAGCGTAGTTGATGTGCTTAGGCTACAGCGTAGCGTCTGCCACACAAGTATAAATCTGTTGCATGTCCCCTGAACATAGGGTCTGGAGATCAGCCTACCCTCCACGTTGACTCTTGATCCAGAGTCTGGGAACCTTTGTTAATTACACCGTGGGTGGGTGCTACCAAACAGCCACCCAACTGTTAACAGTGTTTACCAAGATCATGTTGTGATTAAATTAAAAAATGGCACTTTATACTCTAGTGAGCAGCAGGATGGTGTATGTGGGCATGAGTCAGAGTAATCAACGGAGTGTGGGTTCATAGCAATGAAGGAACATGTCAGCCAGTTCAACATTGTGGCTCACTGATGTGTTTTTAATAGTTTTATGGCAGCAAAGGGGCTCCATGGCACAGAGGAAGGAGATTTATCAAGATTTGACACACACACTCATTGTTGGTTTTGGTCTTTTCATGGGGTTTGTTGACGATACGAAATTGAGAACACTGCCTTGAAACATATTCTTAGTATTTTATAGATATAAAAGCGTAATATCAGCCTAAAATTCGGGTGTTTTCAAATCAACCCTGGTGAAGTCATTGTGTAACATCTGGAGGGTCAGTGTGTGTTTGGATGTGTGTGGGAACAGTGGGGGTTGTACTCTGTGATCGGTCAGACAGAGCAGGACTGGAAAGTTTGTGTTGCTCTGTGTGTGTGTGTGTGTGTGTGTGTTTCGGGGGTAGGATTTTGAACTTTTGGGAAGCTTCAGGAGCCAGACTGTAGGGGGAGATTTTACAAGAAGGGGGACCTATGAGGAGGAGAAAATGAGTCCATTTTCCATTTGTCATCCTGTGGGTCTGTTTTTCTTTATCGTCTCTGTTGGAGGCCTCTTCTGCTCATCTCTATTCCTACCTCACAAACACACACACATACACGCACTCTAATATCAGCAGTGTGTCCCTCAGATAACGGCTGACTCATACATTTGAACTTTGACTCGGTATCTCTTTGTCTCCGTTGTGACACTTCCTATTTTTAACACACTTCCTGTCATGACTGCATACACTCTGACTGCCTTTAATCAAGCTTTAAACGTTAATGAGACTGAAAGAAGGTCACGGGCCTCGGTGCTAAACAGGAAATGGCCATTTATGTGTGGAAGCTGGTTTGTAATGGACCTGCTGTGCTTTCTGTCACATTCAGACGCTGTGTGTTTATGTATATCTGTCCTCACCCTGTAGGGTGGAGAGTAAACACTCGCAGCCCGGCTGGATGTCACGCCTACTGTTATTCTCTCTCACATCCTGTTGTTTACATCCGTTAACCATCTCTCCACCCCCGACACATTTCTGTTTAAAGAAAGAGGTCAGATACGCTATATGATAATACCAAGGCAGATGTTTGTGTCTTTTTATAAGTGTTTGGCAAAGGGTCACAGGCTGGAATTGAACCCATGGCCACTGCGGCAAAGAAACTGCTTTTGTACATGGGGTGCCCGCCCTCCCTACTGAGGGAGGGCGGGCACTACTGAGCTACTAGGTGGTAAAATGTTAATGTTTTATGCTGTAAGGTGTTAACATGCTGAAACATAGTGCCTTCTGCCCACCCTCTGGTCTCCACTGGTAGCTAGCTTACGTTTTTCTGGCCTGCTCGGCACTGTGCATCACCTGTGCTGGGTGGGAGCAAGCTAGTAGCAGTGCTCATCTGGTAATTACAGCTGGAAACATGGTACCACCTTCTGGTCCAGCCTCAGTGGCTAAGCAGCTTCATTTTGAGTTGCTAAACCCCTTTAGCAACTTTAGTGATTGTAATACCCCCTTTCCACTAAAATTAGCGCTGTAGGCTGGTTTTTAAAACACGAGAAACTGGTATAAATAGGCTACAAACTTATTCCCCTTTGCCAGTAGACTAGAGCTGGGTATGCAGCTCTTTTTCTTTTGCTGGTTTGTCATGTTTGACGTCACGAGCGGCCAGAAAACAGGTTAGTAAACAGCAGAAAGCAGCATGGAGGCCAGTGGGAAATGTTCATGAGGTTACCTTTATTTATATGTCTCTTTTTTAAACTTAGTAAAGTCTAATTTGGAGCAATGCTGCCAGATGGTATTTTGTGGTCGCAGGTCATTTCATCTCGTTGGTAAAGGCTAAAACTCGGATCGGAGACGATAAATACCCGTGGCTACTGCAGACTCATTTGATCCGAGTGTGAATGCCGATTGTAACCTTTGCCGTCACGCGCCAAAGCCAGATGTTAGCTGGCTTTGGTGTGTTTTCGTGCAGTGGGAAAGAGGCTTTAATCATGTTAGCATCAGCAGCAGTGCTGACAGTGCTAATGGTGCTAACAGAGCAAACTGTGATACATAGCTAACAATGCTAAAGGGGGTTTTTGGCTTAAAATTTAGTTGCTTACTCACCACTGTGACCCGAGGGGAGACCAGAGGATGGGTGCAATGTTTCCACAATGTCGCTGTTGGGTCGGGATGGCGTTACTAGCGACACTCGCAGAATGAGCGCCGCTGCTAGCTAGCCTCCACCAGACTCAGTTTATGCATGGTGCAGTAAACTGAAGAGTAGAAAAATGTACCTATAGACAGTCAAATATTCACAGCTGTTAACTGATTAACATGTAATCACTGACATCCCTATTTAATGCAAGTTTTTGTTTTGCACATACTGAATGCTAGATGTGGACAACAGTGCGGTGGTACCAGATTTCTTTGTTTTTTTTATGGTACAAAAACAGCCTACACCTCTAACTGATCAGTCGCTGTGACCTTTGACCCCGCTCAGACAGGAGAATCTGCCTTGAGGGTTGGGTGGGTATTCACCTCAGCATTCACCAGAATAGGTGTGGGCATTGATTCATGGATAATGAATCTAATCATGTCTGGATTTCCCTATTAGCTGAAAACTTGCAGAAGATTCTTTGCTGTTTTTCTTCCTTCCATGAATGTGCTGCTTTTTCCTGGTGCTCTTATCACATTCTTGATTTGCAGATAGGTTCTGCAAATCGAGCTGTCTGGATTGATGTCTAGAATCTGGGTCGGGGAGTGTGTGTTTATCCCTGTGAGAACCAGTTCGAGTCTCCCTTGCAAGGAGGGCATTTCTTTGAAGCGATGTCATTTGCTGAGATGAGGCATTACGGAACGAATGATGTCAGTGAGACAGATGTGTGTTTGTCTGCATGTGGAGACACGACACAGCCTGAGACTGTAAGCAATGTGTTAGAAATGATGGTGTGACACATAAAGCTGGACTGTTAGTGCGCCAACACAGTCCAGACATGAAGCCTTGGTGCTGAGCTCCTCCTGCAGCCTCCCCCCTCCAGATAAGACCCAGATAGCAGAAGCCCTCCAAGGCCTGGGATGTGTCTTATTATGCTGACACAAACAATACCAATGCCACAGCCTCATGTCTGAGTGCTGTTACAACAGGTGATAAGTGGTTCCAAAGTGATATATATATAGTCCTGTAAACTATCAGGGTAATCTAATGCAAACACATAATAAGTTTGGTTTTTTTTAAGGATTTGTTTTGGCTCATTCAGGTGCAGTTTGTGTTGGATTTGATCGCACATACCTGACTAATGTCTCAGCATTGAGCAGCTGTTTTTCATGCTTGTTGATCTTGGATTGATATTCATAGTCTGCAGAGACTGAATCCAAATGACCTTGCTGACTTTTTTAGCCTGATATTCAGACTGAAATGACTTTTTTTGTACCATTCTTCACTCAGTCTGATGTCCTTGGTTGCCAATTTCTGTTTTGGACAGGGTGCTTTATTTTGGCCCAACCAAAAAATTAAATAGTCATCTTGTCAAAGCCATTTTTGACGTAGCTGAGTCACCACAATAAAATGTTGGCATTGTACGTTTTTGAAAAACTACATATATGTTACTTTAGGACATTTCCAGCCGTGTTTGTAGCGACAAAAGCGGGTATTTTGTAACATGAACCTGGGTCATCTCCAGCTGTGTTTGTAGCGACAGCAGGAATTTTTAACAAAAGGTTGGAACATTTCAAGCTGTGTTTATGGCAACAAAAGCAGGCACATTTTAACAACAGTTTGGGACATTTTTAGCACTGTTTGTTGAGACAAAAGTGGGTGTTTTTTTAACAAGGGATCCAGACATTTCCAAAAGTGTTTGTAGTTGCAAAAGCAGGTATATTTAATGGGAGGTTGGTACAATTCCAGCAGTGTTTGTAGCAACAAAAGTAGATGTTTTTCAATGAGCGATTCGGACATTCTCAGCAGTTTTTGCAGCAACAAAAGCTGATTTTTTATTTATTTTTTTTTTTTTAAACAAGAGGCAGGGACATTTTCAGCCGTGTTTGTAGCGACAAAAGCGGGTATTTTTTAACATGAGGCTGAGATATTTCCAGCCATGTTAGTAGCAACAAAGCAGGTATTTTTTAACAAAAGGTTGGGTCATTTCCAGTTGTGTTTGTTGCGACAAAAGCGGGTACTTTTTAACAACAGTTTGGGACATTTTTAGCACTGTTTGTTGCGACAAAAGCGGGTACTTTTTAACAACAGTTTGGGACATTTTTAGCACTGTTTGTTGCGACAAAAGCGGGTACTTTTTAACAACAGTTTGGGACATTTTTAGCACTGTTTGTTGCGACAAAAGTGGGTGTTTTTTTAACAAGAGATCCAGACATTTCCAAAAGTGTTTGTAGTTGCAAAAGCAGGTATATTTAATGGGAGGTTGGTACGTTTCCAGCAGTGTTTGTAGCAACAAAAGCGGACATATATTAATGAAAAATTGGGACATTTCCAGCCATGTCTGTAGTGACAAAAACAGTTCTTTTTTAACAAGAGGTTAGTACGTTTCCAGCCGTGTTTGTAGCAACAAAATAAAGTATTTTTAAAAATGAGAGGCCAGATCATTTCAAACCGTGTTTGAAGGGGCAAAAGCCAAAACATGGTGTTTTTCTGACTAAGTAGTTACTGTGCCAGAAACTAACCACATGCTAACCACAGCGTTGTCACAATATAAATTAGAAATGTTAAGAAACATGAAGTTTCAACATATCCGTTAGCATGAAGCTCAAAACCCAGCTGAGCCTATGCCAAAGTTAAGAAGACGCAGGTTTCATCTGTTAAAAAGTTGAGGCTGCAGAGGTGAAAATGAGATCCTGAATGACCACATCACAGTGGATAAAACTTTTATCCTACATTAGCAACAACTTACAAATCTTTGTGCGGTGTAAACTGCTCTAAAACTTACCTGGCCCTGTTTGACTTTTTGAACTCAAGGTTATTCACAAGTTGTTGTGTCGAGTTGTATTTAGCACCAGTGGAGGAATCCCTGCGGCTCTGCAGATGAAGTTTCTACACATGTACTTCAGCTAATTGCTAAAACAGCTTGCATGCATTGTTAGCATTCCAGCAGATGCGTACTGCGCTTTGGCTCCCAGCTACAGGAGAGGGAAACAACTGAGGCTCAAATATGCAAATAATGTGCTCTTTTTTATCACGGAGTGTTTTGGGAACTTCACAAGAGGGCCAGAGAGGAGGGAATTATCTTAGAGAGGCAGAAGAATTGGATTTTTTGAGAGTCTTAGACCGGCTTGGAAACCGAGGTTTAAGGAGAATGAATAACATTTTCCACTTCAGTGCCGAAGGACCATCGAGCAAAATGCATCCAGTTCTAAGAGGTATTATTGTGTCAGAATTGCACTTGATTTGGGCTGAAAAAACTGCAACAAAAGTGAAACTGAAATATGTTTTTTTATTTTAGTAACAAGGGGTTTTCTCTTTCTCAGTTTGTTTCCACTACTTTCTTGTCTGTGCTCAAATATAAGGATGTATTACGCATCTTCTCAGTGCACCCTTTGGTTATTTAATGCCATAGAGCTCAGCTGTTTGGATCAAACCTCAATTTAACCAGTATTTTGTTGCCTGTCTTGCCCAGGACACGTAGACACACAGATTTTAATCTTGGAAAGGCTTTTTAAAGGTGAGCTGAGTTTTGTGATACTAGCAAAGCACCCTGTACAAGTGAAGCAAGGCAAATGTATTGATGTAAATTCCCTCACGAGTCAGTTTTAAAGTGCTTTTTGGACATTTAAACTTTAAAAGATATTGGAAACAAGCTTTAAAGGATTAAATAAAAAGGAATGTGTGAACATTTACACAAAATTGGAGGCAACACTGAAAGAAAGATAGCAGAAAATACTAAAAGCCTGAGTCAAAACCAACTTTTTACTACTTATTACACCATCGCCTAATGCTTTGTAGGGCAGTTACAAACTATTGATAGAAACAAGATTTGGGTTGCCAGGTTGTGGCTGTTATTTATCCTCCTCTATCAGTACGCTTTCCTCAGAGTTCACTCATCACTACAGGAGAGTGTCTTATTACTACTACAACTAATTAAAAATTTAAAAGGCAGACGTTAATTATTGAAAGAAACCTTTATTAATGAGTTTTCAACATTTATAATTAAAGATAATCTTTGTTGTTGGCTTATTAGAAAGTGAGAAACTAATTAGCCTCTATAATGACTCACTGGCAAAAAAAATAGGGGATTTAAAAGTCTGACACTGTGAGTTAGCTGTGCAGCAACTTGAGCCCTATATTTGTTGACATTTTGGTGGTTTAGCATCATTAAAGGTATGCCGAATTAGCTATTAGCAGCTCCTGTTTGCAATGTATCCATTAATGCACAGACACCTGTCACTGGATTGCTTTCATACTGAAGTAAAATTAAAAACGTGGTGTTTTTCAAGTAGGGTCTGCAGGAGTATTTCCTACGATTTCCAAGTGGACATTTATTTGCAATGGACTCACCTTTCTTATAAATGGTTTAAATTGATCCAAAAGGCATTAGTAAATGATTTATGTACCATACAAAGCCATAAGGTGCAGATTATAAACCAACTGGTGACTTATTATCAGTGGAAACCAAATTAACTTATTAAGTAACATCACTTGTGAAGCAGCTCAAGAGTTCCTGCAGTAAAATGTATCTGACTGGCAGATAAATGCTCCTGTATCTCTTCAGACTTTAATACTGGTTATCTGGCTTTGATGGGACTTGTGTCGGTGACGTCTGACAGTCTAGTGGCTGATACAAGTCCTCAGCTTGGATCTAAATTAAACAGATGAGTCATTTATTATATCTTGACGTAACTTCATGTGTCGTCTTTATTAGTGTTTGCGAGGCTGTATCATCAGCAAAAGTACACACACAGTTGAGTCCAGGGCAAGGTACACACACACTAATACACACACTCGAGGGAGATGACCCTTGGGCCTGTGTCAGTGTGTGTGTGTGTGTGTGTGTGTGTGTGTGTTTAGTATTATCAGGTGTACTCTTTCACATCTGGTTTTTGCTTTTCAAGGAAGGAAGGTGTTACATCATCAAACTTTCCTCCTCTTCCCACCTCCCAAGTTTAAACCTCTGCTCATTTAAGGGTTAAAACAGACATGCTACTTTACTTGACAGGAGAATTACAGAGAGAGGACATTCCTTCCTTTTCTTTCCTACTCCCAGACTGGTAATTTAACTGCTGACTAGTGACCAACAGCTGTCGAGGCTTTTATTGTGAAGCCTTATCACTCGTCACTCTGCCTGGTATCTGGTTTTTAGGAAGCAGGGCGACAGGTCCACCACTTAAGTTCAGACTGAGTTATCCCAGCAATTGTTGGATAGATCGCCGTGGAATTTAGGACGGACCTTCATCATCCCCACAGGGTTAATCCCACTGATTTTGGGGATCCTTTGACTTTATCTCTAGTGTTGTCACCAAGTTGAATGTTTAAATTGTCCAGAACTTTGATTTATGGTCAAATACATCTCAGCTGTACTTTGTGTTTTGTGCTAATTAGCAAATACTAGCATGCTTACACTCCAAGCAGAAACCTCCAGGGCTAAAATATGAATATGCCAAAAACTGCAGTTCCCTGAATGGCCACTTGAGGCTGGCTCCAGAGGCAAGTAAATCCCTATAGACCCCCATGTTAAAATGTCCAACTTTACAGCAGAAACATACATGTTTATAACCTGGTACAAAAACGGTGTTGGTCTCTACAGCTAATTTCCCTGTTCTTGACAACTGAACTTTGTGTCACTTTAAAGTTATGCTAAACTAAGAGTGCCACAATGTTGGTTAGATAACGTAACATGAAACGTAATTAAAATTGGTTGTCCAAAATAGTCTTGTGAAGTGTTACGTTGTATTAAAAGACCCTCAGAGTAGTTGGATATTCAGTTTTACCTATAGGTTCATTTTGTTCTATTAGTTTTTAGCCTGTTTTTTTGTTAGCGAAATCTTGCTAACCTAGCTAGCAGGGAGCGTTGAAACTAAAAGACCCTCAGAGTTGTTGGATAATCAGTTTTTCCCATGACTACATTTTGTTTTAATGGTTTTAAGCCTTTTTTAGCTAGTGAAAATTAGCATTAGCACAGTTAACCCCAGCTGTAAATGCATCTTGGTAACCTAGCTAGCTGGTAGCATTTGAAACTAAAAGACCCTCAGAGTTGTTGGATAATCAGTTTTTCCTATGACTTCATTTTGTTGTAATGGTTTTAAGCCTGAATTTCACCAGCGAAAATTAGCATTAGCACAGTTTACCACAGCAGTAAACGCATCTTGACAACCAAGCTAGCAGGTAGCATTGGAAACTAAAAGGCTCTCAGAGTAGTTATATAATCAAGGGGTTTGGTGGCTTAGTGGGTAGAGCAGGCACCCCCTGTAGAAGGCTGTTGCCGCAGCGATCTGGGTTCGACTCCAGCCTGTGGCCCCCCCATGCCTAACTGTCCTATCTATAATGGCAAAAATGCCCCAAAAATATATCTTAAAAAACCCCATAAAAAAGTAGCTATATATTCAGTTTTTCCCATGAGCACATTTTGTGTTAATGGTTTTAAGCCTTTTTTAACTTGTGAAAATTAGCATTAGCACAGTTAACTGCAGCTGTAAAGGCATCTTGCTAACCAAGCTAGCATGTAGTGTTTGAAATATTTCCACCCTCTTTCTAAATGTTGTCACTTCTGGCTCCAGAAATCCAAGATGGCGGTGGCCAAAATACCGAACTCGAAGTTTCAAAACCAAATCCCCAGTAAAAAGTCTTTGACGTTAATTTTCGTAGTAGCTAAACGTGGAATTACAACTTCCAGGTTGTATCGTGATGCCATGGGGCCCCTGCAAAATGAATCGTTTCACTATTGTGATTTGATCCATGTGGTCCAATAACTTTTGTATAGTCTAGAAGGGTCATAGAAATAAATTATTTTTATCCCTATTCAAGTTAGCGTAGCGCTAAACTGGAATTAGCCACTCAGCCAGCAGAAGTTAGCTGCTCAGCCGCACTGGGCTTTGCTTGGCTCTATTGTTGTGTTCATTAAATGCAATGTGAATTTTTGCATCACGCTACTCGCGCAAGTTTAAACGCTCTAGTATTTTTTGTTGACTTGTTTCATACGCGCATATAACTTGCATCCTATGTGCGACTTAATTCACGTATTTCACATCATTCACGATGCTTTCATTGCGCCGTCTGGTGGGAATTCGCCTGTATTTGTGTCTTGACATTGACATTACATATAATTTGCTCCGAGTCATTTCACATTGCAGAAATCTTTTTTGGTTTCATATGCCACCGGGCAACTTTCATAGGATAAACAGAGCCCCACTTTTAACGATGTCCAGAGCTCTTCATCCATCCACATTAAAAACAGACCACAGATCAATGGGTGATGTCAGGGTGGTTACATCCATTATTTTGCACAGTCTATCTTCCACCCTGATCAAAGATGGCGTGCACAGCGAGCTTTATATCTGCTAAACATCAGCATGTTAGCAGCATTTCTCAGCTCAGACTCGGCTAATTAATTTCCTTCACACACAGCTCTGCTTCTCTTTGTTCGACTGACGTTTCTGACCTACTTTGGCGTCTTCCCTTCATCTGTATTTCTTTGATTTAATTACGATTGGACACATTAAAGTATAGCAAAGCCTCTCAAAGGGTTGCCTCTCTTTGGATGACACAGGATTTCTGATGTTTCACCAGAACTTGAGCGATAACCACTCTGCGTCTCCTCTTCCGTCTACAGACTTTGTTGTGGCTTCATTAAAAGATTACAATCTGCACTCTCAGCGATGTTTTCATGTGTTACGGGCGAAGAAAAGCTTCTTTGTTGTCATCACTGTTTCTTCAGAACAGTTACGGATTCTTGCCCTAGTTTCACTTTATACTCCCAGTTTTCCCATTAAGGCTTCAGGTTCTGTTTCCCAGCTGGAGGGTGTCAAGTTACAGTCAACCCCAAATAACACCTCTCTGTTGGCTGCAGAGACAAAGAGGTTTCTGTTGTATGTGATGAGTTACACCCGACCAGCAGCTCGGTCGACTGCCCCGCATCACATTTTCTTCTGTCAGCCACAACCACACACTCCCACTGCAGAAATGACAGGGAGTGAATACACATACTTACTATACGCGTCTTTGGTGTGGTTCTGCAGAGTTGAACCTCTCCCATTTCCTTTTCTTAAATAAGATGGGACTTTATTCCCGACTGTGTTCAAGTCTGACACTGTGTGTTAGCCGTGGGCAAAAATTTAGGCCCAGTTTTTGTCTGTTTTTGTGTAAACTAGCAAAGTAAGCAAATTAGCATCAATAAATGTACGCTGAATTAGCTTTTAGCAGCCCCTGTTTGCAGTGGATGGAGGATGGAAGCTGCCAAAATAAATGACTCGATAGATTAGTCAGTATGCTATTAAATGTATCAAAAATGTTGAAAATAAATGTTGGCATTAAGTAATTTAGTTGTTTGTTGTTGAAGTTGCTTTTTTATTTATTTACCTTTTTATTAATAAATTAATTAATTAACTTTACCAGTAATTTCCCCTTTAATTAATTAATTTATTTTAATCATTTATTTATTCGTTTATTAATTTATTTATTTTATTTTATGATTATTTTATTTTATGATTTTTCTTATAATTTTATTTTTATTATTCTATTATTTATTTTTTAATGTGTGTATTTTAAATGTATTTATTAAAAAAAAAATTTGGGAAATAAATGGTGGAAAAATGCAAAGGAAAAAATAATATAGAAAGTACATTAATCAATAACTATATTTGAAAATAAATTTCAAATAGAATAAAAATAAATGAATATATTTGAAAAATAATAAAAGTAAATAAATGAATAAATAAAGGTGGAAGTCAATAAGTAAGTAAAAAAAGTGTATAAACACAAAGGTAAATAAATAAAGAAGAAAATTAAATAAAAATATTTTATGTCACATTTTATCATTAACTCAAGCCTACATTTATTTTTCATATTAATTTTAGTATGTGTAGTGGCATAATGTTTATTTATTGATTCATTTATTTATTTTTTATTTTTGCAGCTTCAGTCCTCCATAGCCGTGTATTTTTTTAAGGGTTTCCAATCAGATTTATGGATGTTTTTATCCAAAAACTAAGTAAGATTTCAACGCAAATTGCATCACTTGGGCACTGAGGGTTTTAATTGCCTCCATGAGCTGCTGACGAATCTACAGGGTGAAGTCAAAGGTCGTACAAACCCACAAAATGTGGCTTCACTTATTTTAAAGAGGGGTTCAGTATGTAATTACCCCTCCCTAAAAACTACACCCTGTTTTTCTTATAGTCATGATGTTTTCTCCTCTTTTTAACTTAATCATCCTCAAACCTCATCGAACTGAAAACCAGAATTGTCCTGATAATCTGCACATGGGCCAACAAACACTAAAACATTCAGTACGTGCATATATTTCATTTAATATAGTATTAATAAATTGTTTTCATTGTGTCACATATATAAATGCTCATTATAAAAAGAAACTAGTTGTTTGTTACTTAATAAACTATAAGTCCAGGCTGCCTAAACATTTTAAGTTGACTGAACTGGAGTTGTAATTTTGTGACGATTGGAAACAAATAAACTTTTTGAGTCAAATAAACTTGATATCAATTCAGCTGTACTTAAATCTTTCAATCATTTAAACTAAATTATTTAAGTATAATTGACTTAAGGTCATTTTTTGTAAATTGAAGGATTAAATTACAACTGAATTAAAATCAGTTTATATCAACTCAAGGATTGAAGTACAACTGACTTGACTTCAGTTTATGTAAAGTAAAGAATTAAGAACAACTGAATTAGATCAAGTTCATCAAATTGATCTATTCTGTGGATAAATGTGTAAAATGTAAAAATTTATTTGTTTTGGATCATTACAAAATTACTTCTAGTTGCTTTAACTTAAAATAGTCGGTGTCCAGGCTGCTTTAATAATTATAGTTGACCGAACTTGAGAAGACAAGTGATGTTTTATTCATCAGAGCTGACGTTATAATCACTATCATCATCACAGCTGTCAGAGTCTGAAGACCTGCAATAATATCAGCAGCAGTTTGACACATAAGATGGCTCCCGGTAACCATGGAGACGTGGTTACCAGGAGACGCCGGGGGGAGAGGTAGAGTGTTGTGAATGTCTGATGGGTTTGTGCACGTGCACGTTCATCCATACATTCATGTGTTGGCTGAAAGATGGAAATGGACCTGTTCTGTGGATTAATGTGTAAATATTTGTCTTCCCCTTCTTTGAGTAGATTCACGGCACACACACACACACACACACACACACACACAAAGAGGCCTTAACCCAGCCTTATAGGTCAGCATATGGTGGCAGGAGCGTGCTGTGTGTTTATGGAGTGAAGAGGTCATTTCTGTGTGTGTGTGTGTGTGTGTGTGTGTGTGTGTGTGTGTGTGTGTGTGCGTGTGTGTGCGTGCGTGCGTGTGTGTGTGACAGAGAGTGCTGGAAGTCTCGGCCTGTAATTGAAGCCACATGTTTGGCGCTCGGCCGTCCACCCTGCTCCTGTTTCCTCCATCTTGATTTCACTCTCACTTTATAACCTCTGTCCGTCTGTCCGTCTGTCCGTATGCCCCGCCATCTTTTGACTCGTGTTACGTAACTGTGTCGGAACTGTGGATAGTTTTTCGGATTTCTGATCTTTCCTTCCCTTCTTCATTCCTTCCATGTGCTTTCATTTCCTCTCCCTTCTTTCTTCCTTCTTTACTCCTTTCCTTTCCTTTCCTTTCCTTTGCTCCCCCATCTCATGTCCTTCGCTTCCTTCCTGTCCTTTCCTCTTTTTTCCTTTCTACCTTGTTTTTCTTACCTTTTCTTTTCCTTTCCTTGCCTCTTATTTCATGTCCTTAATTTCCCTTCACTTTCTCCTATCCTTTTTTCCTTTCCTTTCCTTTCCTTTCCTTTCCTTTCCTTTCCTTTCCTTAACTTTTCTCATCTTTCCTTTCCTTTCTTCTCCTCAGTGGACAGTGTAGTCACAGTTTCATGTGTGTTTAATTTAAATTGTTTATCCTCCTCTCATTGGCTGAGCCAACCACTAATACTTCATTGGACACGTTCAGCGTTTTCTGCCCGGCAACAGAATTTGAGCAGCTGAGGTTACATCAGAAACATTTCCAGTTCTCTTTGGGAGCGATGAGTTCGAGTCAGGACAGGACTTTTATTTTGAAGGTTTTATGTGAACGTCGCACATCTGCACTGAATAATTTAAATGTCCCATTGATAAGTTACTTTTATTACTTAATTATTTAAATACTGTGTAACTTATCAGTCCAAAAACATGCCAGTGTGGTGAAAGTCGTCCACCTTTTCTAAATAAAAGTCATGTTTACTTAGAATAAAGTGTATTTTCTTGATTAACATAGACTTTATAAGCAGTCGTTGCTTGATACCAGCACAACAAACAGTCTTATTCTGTCTTTTTTCAAAGTACTGAAGGTGTAATGAAGATAAAAGCTGGAAAAATGGCACTGAGCTGATCAACAGAAATGAGTCAGCAACAAAAAAATCCACTTTTTTTTTTTATTTCGGCATCAGTAATGTGATGATTTGTTGCTTTTCTGTGTTTTAAATAACTGTAAACTGAATATCTTGAGGGTTTAGATTATTGTTCAAGACAAATTGTGGCAGATACTTATGAAGTTTTTAATAATATTTTGTAAGAGACAATCCAAAACAGATTAATCATTAATGAAAAAAACTTGCAGATTGCAGCCTTTTTTTTATATTAAATAAAAGTAGTGATGATTTGCCAGCTCTTCAACAGTTATTATAAAGGTTTCAACCAGTTTTGTGTTAGAAATTGTTCAAAATACAGAAACAGATGTGTGTCAGTATGTTATCAACACATCACCTGCAGGGCCTTTTGTTTACGTTCCTCACCACCTCTGAACGAGGAGGACACCTGAACGCTCACCTTGTTGAGAGATGGAGGAGACAGGTAGAGAACAGGAGGGAAGATAGCAGCAGCAGCAGCAGCAGGAATGTAGTGAAGGATGGGGGGATGAAAGAGGAGATTAACGGTGGTGTGGTGGGGGAGATGTGTAAATGTATCACCACACTGAGAATCACACACAGAAACAGAGACAGTAAAAGACAATTTTACAGGTTTTTAATTGGCTGCTTTAGTGTTCCCCGAGGGAGAGCGGAGGGAAACTTCAAGGAAAGGTGGCAATAAAATTGTCTCTAATTACAGGCAGGCTGTCGCTGACTCTAACCATGTGTCTTTATATAATTATCCGTCTGTCTCCTGTCGTCGCTCTGCTGGGCTCAAATTGATATTTTACGTTTGCATTAAATAAGATATTCACAGCGTTTACTTCCTCCTTCCGTGCAGCACTTCTCCGAGCTCCTCGACGACCTGTCCCAGGATGCTTTGCTGGGCCAGCTGCTCAGCGACCCCTTCCTGTCTGGGGTGAGAGGCGGAGTGGAAGCCATGGAGGGCGAGGACGGGGGCGACCTGTCCCCGTCGTCCCCTCTGCCCCCGCACATCACGGCCGAGCACAGCTACTCGCTCTGCGGGGACAGCCGGCCACAGTCGCCCCTGTCACACCTGACAGGAGAGCAGGGCAGCGACGCAGGTGAGACACAGATTGTCGGATATGTCTTAGATTTTAGATATCTTGATAGTGTTCGTGGTTTTAAAAGCGGCATCACAGTAAAATGACGGAATTTCTGAGCTTACCAGACTGGTCTAGCTGTTCTATTATTTGCCTTTACCCACTTAGTCATTATGTCCACATTACTGATGATTATTAATCAAATGTCTCACTGTGTAAATATTTTGAGAAAGCACCAATATCGTCACAACCTACGAACTACAAGTCAGTGTGAAGTCACAGAATCACTAACGCAAGTCGATGTTGCTTCTTGTGCAGCAGAGTCTGACGGAGATTCAGCCGACTGGCCCATGGAGCAGGACGACGCCATCGACAGCCTCCTGTGCGAGACTCCTTCCCTCCTCCCCACCCTCTCCCTCACTCTGGCCCCCAGCGAGGGGCCCCAGGTGCCTGAGAGCCCCGTTGTGGTTCCCCCTGCTGCTGCGGCTGTCACCGCCCCGGCTCAGACCACAGTCAGCAGCCACAACCAGGGCAAAGGCCTCAAGGTGAGAACTCAGAGATGGAAACTAATATATCAGGTTATTTGTTTCACTGTTTGTAACCCCTGTCGTCCGTCTGTTTTCATCTCTCCTGTCGTTTACAGATTAAAGAGGAGAACATCATCCCGCAGATCAAACTGGAGCCTCATGAGGTCGACCAGTTTCTCAATCTTTCACCCAAAGGTCTGAATTTAAACTGTGTCCTCACTTCCTCTCACTGCATGTCAGTTATCTGATGCTACGACGACCCCTGCTGGTCATTTGTTGGTACTTCATGATGTCCTCGGACTGCAAAAATGGCTCCAGTTGATAAAACAGTCATTTATTTTCATTTTAATCTTAATTTTTAGAGAAAACTTTACTCATCAGTCACTTTATATTTCATCCGTGACTATGTTATTATCTAAAAATAGTTCCTCATACTGTGGTGTTTCAGGTCTGGAGTCACTTCAGATGCCTCCCACTCCTCCCAGTTCCCACGGCAGCGACTCCGAGGGCAGCCAGAGCCCCGTCCACGCCCCGCCAGGCCTCTCCTGCCCCACCTCCCCCACCAGCCCTCCTCCATCACAGGCCAGCCTGAAGGTGTCGCCTCGTGCTGCTTCCTCCCTGTCCAACTCCCCTCTGCTCACCGCTGCTCATGTAAGCATCATCTGTTGTGTTGATGGTTTTTTTTTTGTAATAATCGGCCAAAAATATTCCTGTAGGATGAGAGACGTCCACATATTTCTAAAAAAAAGTCACATTTTAGTCAAAAAATCCAGCTGAAAGTTGATTTTTCTTGATATGTGAGCAACAATCTTCCTCATGATGTCTTAATCTTTTGGGGAAAAAAGAACGAAAACTGCACTTAGACTTTATGTATTTAAGCAATATAAGGTAGTAACACCAATTCGAGGTCTCATCCTTAAGTTTCCTGTTAGAAAATGTTCAAAGAAATCCAGAATGATGCACTAGATTCATACATTCGTTATTGTGTGACTTTGGTGTTTAAAAGTTTGTTCGGATTCTTCAACGTTGCACAATAACACAAAGAAACCAGCTGATCGCCAGTTCACAGCTTAAAATGAGCTTCAACACCATTTTATGGGTCGTTACAATAGAATTTCTCTTTGTGTGTGCGTGTAGAAGCTGCAGGGGTCGGGCCCGTTGATGCTGACCGAGGAGGAGCGCCGTACGCTGGTGGCCGAAGGTTACCCAGTCCCCACCAAACTGCCGCTCACCAAAGCTGAGGAGAAGGCGCTGAAGAAGATCCGCAGGAAGATCAAGAATAAGGTACAGACTGACATATCAATCGGGCCACTAAATCAGCATCCATGTAACTTACTAAGAATCCGCCCAAGTTGTCAATTTCTCACCAACTTGCTCAGAGTTCAAAGTTTTAAACACTTGTGAAAGGCGTCTTAAAGCAGCACAAGGAAAGTGACATCACACCAGCTTTCAAAGGGTGAACTGACGTTGTGAACACGTCCTGAGTGGTTCCATTTCATTGCTGTCGTCTGCAGTGCCCTCGCTCAGTACTGGACCAGTGTCAGACACTGTTGTTCCCATTCGTCTCTTAGACGCAAACACGTGGGGAAAATAAGGGCCAGGTTCAAACATTTTTTTTAAAGTGTAGATTAAAAAAGGCAGATTTTGCGGCACGTACACACCTGTTTATTAACCCTGACATGAATAGATTAAAAGAGGGGAAATGTTTTTTTTTTTTTTTAAATAACCTTAATAGTGGTTGAACTCTGTGAAACATTATAAAGCAAACTGTATTCCTTTGTCTTCTCTCTGTTTTAGATTTCAGCTCAGGAGAGTCGCAGGAAGAAGAAAGAGTACATGGACGCTCTGGAGAAGAAGTGAGTCCTCTTCCTCTTCTTCTGTCATCGTATCTGAGACACTGGGATATAAAAATGACACTGAAAAAAGAAACTTTCTGCTCATTTTATTTGTTAATGTCTCATTTTGATTTACTTTGACGTGATGCCTTTATTTTAAACGATTTAAATAACCTCTTTTTTATGAGCTAACCATGAACCTTGAACTTTTTGGCTTTTCTTTGTGATAATCTCATTTTGTGTCTCATTTTATATTGCTTGTTTTAGAGCTGTGTATTTTTATTTTGTATATTTGTTCTTAAACTTATGTTGCAAGACAGAGTAAAAACAAGAGTAAATCTGGAACGACAGATATTGTAGGAAACAAATTAAATATTTTAGAAATATGGAACATGTCCTGCAGAAGCAATTTAGAAACAATATGGCAGTCATGTAGTGGTGCTAGATAGAGAAATGAAAAATTGAAGTCCAGTCACTGACGCTGCAGTACTTCTGTCTGACCACAGGGTGGAGACGTGCTCCAACGAAAACAACGAGCTGCGCCGGAAAGTGGAAACTCTGGAGTGCACAAACAAGTAAGATGAGTTTACATATCACCTTGGGTTCGTCCTTCACCTTCTCAAAATGATCCCACACTTTGGATTTCCTGCCCGACATGTTATTAACTAGCCTGCGGAATAACCGCAGGTACCAGCCCTGGAAATGAACCTGACTCCTGTCTGACTGCTGAGCGTGGACACTTCAAATTAAATTCCCACATGGTCCAGTCAGATAGGTTTTGATTTATTCTGACAAGGCACAGCTTTTTCTTTTTTAGTTTGTTTTCTGCAGCTAAGCAACCAATGAAATCTTGCCTCTCTGGTCGACTAACATTTGGCCGACTATTAGGGGGCAGCCCTGTATGAGGACATCACATTTTGGGTTTACTGCACCTTATACTTCATTCTGTCCTCGTTCATGGACCCTTTCATGTGCTAGCGTTAGCAAAAGCACAACACTAAGCCATGTAAAAACAAGATGGCGGCCATTTACACCAATTCAGTCTGCAGCTGATCCCGACACAAAAGTGGGCAAGGTCCAAAACCTCATCACAGCTCAAATTCAACCAGTTTTCGCAACAGTTACGAGCTAAAATGCTGTTAATGAGAAGCACTCGTCTGAGGACATTGGGATTTCATTATGGTCAGGTGTTAAAATGAACAGTTTTGATCAGTTACAGACATGA